>NC_134080.1:217379788-219779788 GCF_000715075.1 Nicotiana tabacum | reverse complement strand
TCATCACTCCATTTTCTGCAATGATTTTGAACCCTTTTGATTCTAGGGCTCCCACAGAGATGAGATTCTTCTTCAAATCCGGTACATATCGAACATCTATCAATGTTCTGATCATTCCATCATGGTTCCTTAATCGTATTGAACCAATGCCATATGAGGTAAGAGGGCTGTTATCCGCTGTGTGGATGACTCCATATTCTCCTTCTTGAAATTCCATGAACCAGTCCCTGTTGGGACACATATGATAGCTACAAGCCGAGTCCATCAACCATATGTCTGATGATGTTGATGACTCTGTTGTAACTAATGAGAAGTCTGAATCATCACAATCAGCTACATTTGAATCCATAATGGCCTTTCCATTGTTATGTTTGGCCTTATTCTTCAACTTCGGACAGTCTTTCTTCCAGTGCCCTTTTTCTCGACAAAAGGCACATTCATCTTTGCTGGGTCTGGATCTTGACTTGGATCTTCCCTTCTTTGTCCTCGTTTGATTTTGAGGACGACCCCTCACAAATAGTGCTTCTCCTTCTCCGCCCTTCTGTTTTTCTCGCTTTCTTTGTTCATAGCTGTACAAAGCCGAACAAACTTCTCTGAGAGAAACTTCGTCATTTCCATGGAGTAGAGTAGTTTCAAGGTGCTCGTACTCATCAGGAAGTGACGCCAACAACATCAAGGCCAAGTCACCATCATCATAAGTTGTATCCATATTTTGCAAATCTGTAACCAACTTATTGAAACTGGTGATATGTTCATTCATCGTGGTACCAGGAACATAGGTGAAGTGAAACAGTCTCTTCTTCATGTACAATTTATTTTGACTGTTTTTCTTCAAAAATTTATCCTCCAGTGCTTTCCATAATTTACTTGCAGAAGTTTCCTTTGTGTATGGATATTTCTGTTCTCTAGCAAGGTAGGATCGAATGGTACCGCAAGCAACACGGTTGATAATTCTCCAATCTTCTTCTCCAATAACATCTGGTTTCTTTTCTTCAATGGCCAGATCTAGCCCTTGTTGAAAAAGGACATCTAGAACCTCGCCTTGCCACATCCCAAAATGTCCGGACCCGTCAAATATTTCGACCGCAAATTTCGCATTTGACACAATTCTTGTCATAAGCGAAGATGCCAATGATGACGTATTGTTGACACTTGATGTAGATTCTTCTTGTTTATTGTCTCCCATCTTTGACACAAATATTATTTAATAGCTGACGACACAAATCAAGATTATTTCCTTTCTGGTGTGGAAGATCAGACTAAGCTGCAACCACAGAGCATACTCAGACAGAACCTTGACTCAGTTACCAAGATAAATCTTTTCTGATGTGGAAGATCAGACTATGCTGCAACCACAGAGCATACTTAGACAGTACCTTGGCTCTGATACCAATTGTTGCGGAAGCCAAATGTATAGAGTGTGAATAAGTCACAACTACTATACCAAAAATTATGACAACCACCAAATAATAAATAAGACAATAAAGCAATAATAAAGGGAACACCAGAATTTACGAGGTTCGGCTAATTTTGCCTACTCCTCGGACACAACCAAATATTTTATTCCACTCCAAAAATACAAGTGAAATAATACTAAAGAGAGAAGATACAAATGCCTTAAACAGATGAGAAGGCAAATGAGAGGTGTGTTTCAATCCTAAACATTAGGCCTTCTTTTATAGGGGAAAAATCCCCCCAAACTTAACTCCCAACCAATGTGGGACTTTGGCATTTTGCCAAACTTCAACAAATCTCCACCTTGGCAAAATTCCACATTTTCAATTCTCTCTCAATAACAAATTTTGGTTGTGTCTTCATGATGTGGTCATTGTGGTGTCTGGGTCAGCTTGTGCGCACTCCACTCACTACCTATTAAAAAGTAACATAAAAAAAATATAAAAACGCATAAAAATTAATGAAAAATATTAAAATTAGGTAATACACGTAAAATTAGTCACAAAAGATAAAAGTAGGGAGTGACGTAAGAACACGCTAAGTGTGATACTATGAAGCTAAATTATTCAAAATCAGGAATAGATAGGCCGAAGCGTGTTGGTTGGGTTACGGTGATGATGTTACTACCTCCCATCAACACATGCATCGGGTAATCCTGTCCAAGACTTAGGTAGACGGGAAGAAATTTGAACTTGAGACCTCATGGTTCTCCTCTACTTCATTGACCTCTAGGACATGCTTTTTGTTGAGTTATTTTCGGAATTTTCCTGAAGTAGTGTATCTGCATGAAGTATGAGTCCCTGTAAGGGGTTTAAAATGTCTTTAAAAATATTTAAAAGACTAGGAAATATTTGTTAAGACAATAAATTAATCACTAAGTATGAAACTGTGTGCTAAAGATGCCTCTATATGTTGCCAGTCCGACTGCCACCTGCATATGTGTGTGGTCATATGATGCTGCACTTTAGACTTTGAAGAGAGTCATGAGAAAAAGAGTGTTGTGTCTGACATTGATAACGTAGTAAGGTTTCACAGAAGAGGGAAGAAAGCAAGCCCTTAACTTAAATTTCAGCATGAGCATCATTCAATCTAAGGATCAAGGATTCTCATGAAGATATTGCAGTCAAATCATTAGAATATGTAGAAAATGTAGGGTTGCGCTGGGAAGGGGGTTGAGCTGGAGCCTGACAATTCATGTCCATTAGGTGTCAGGAATGTTCTGGCCTCGCCCTCGGCCTTCGGCCTTCTCTATCGTTTCCTCACTAAAGTGAAGGTACTAAGGTGCGCGGAGCAACAACATAATACCTACAAGTGGAGTCGAGGGAGGGTAGTGTATGCGGAGAGCAACCAAATTAAACTAAGCTCCATGATTACTAATCCCGCCATCTCATTTTTTGCGGCGTTGTTTTACTAGACACGTAGTTTAAGTAAGAAAGACAGACTTTTGAAGCTTGTGGTCTAAAACAATCCAAAAACGTTTGTGTGACTATAAATCATCTCACTAAAATTACAATGAGAATTTTAAATTTAAATTTTTTCTAAGTGTAGAAATGCGTCGTTCTTTTTGGGACAACCTAAACAGAAAAGTATGCCTCATAAATTGGAATAGAGGGAGTAGCAATCATGAGTAAAGTTTTATTCATTAAATTCCAAAATCTGCTCATAAACAAAACACAACAGCTGGTGGATGCAACCAATAGAAGAAATCTAACCTACCTAATTCTACTTCAGAATGTCCAGTGCTCGAAATTACATTAGAGCTTTCCTCTTGCTTGAAGCTTGACTTGATCCTGTACTTTATTCTCTATTCCTTCTCAGTTAGAACTGTCTCTAAAGTAAATTTGAGAATATCAACTCCTACAACTATTTGGTGTTTCCAAAAGTTTTCATGATTTCGTAGTATTGCATATTCCTTACAAGCGAAGCACTAGGTTGAAAACTTGTGCAAATTGAGATATGAATTATGGAATAATAACATCATGAGTAAGATAGATGACATTACTTACTGAAAGGAGGTCTTACTCATACTTTCTCCTGATGAAGTGTTTATACTGGAGAAATGGAGGTAATCGTCCAATAAGCATATGGAATATGGAGTTGTCTAGAAATAAAGCTGCGGGAAAGTCCAGATGCTTATTTATGCCCCTAGTTGCTTGCCTATCTTTACACTAATACATATCCTTTCAAAAAAGTGCTCAATTCTTTGCTATTTAAGTTAAGTTAATACCCTAACTATCACGTTTTTGTCAGTTTCCTACTTAAACTATTCGGTGTCCCAAAAACCCCCTTGAACTATATTGCCCTTCATATTTAAACTCCCTCGTTGCTTACCTGGTATAACGTGTGTACACAATCGCTTGGGAGCGTGTGGCAGCTGAAAAAAGCCATCAAAATGGCCCACCTGATAGAAAGTAATGGCTAATTAGCCTAACCCTTTTTCAATTTTGTTTTTATTTCCTTTATATCCACCTTACTTCTCATTTTTCACCATTCTTCCTTATTTTTCATCTTTCTTTTTTATTTTTTCACCTTTCTTTTTTATTTTTCACCTGCTTCTTCATTTTTTT
Source organism: Nicotiana tabacum (assembly GCF_000715075.1). Taxonomy (NCBI): domain Eukaryota; kingdom Viridiplantae; phylum Streptophyta; class Magnoliopsida; order Solanales; family Solanaceae; genus Nicotiana; species Nicotiana tabacum. The sequence goes on along the minus strand of NC_134080.1, from coordinate 219,775,766 downwards.
CACCTTTATTCTTCGGTTTTCCATATGGGTTCCCTATGGAAAAAATTCTCCCTCTCTTGTTTCCTCTGAAATAATTTATTTATTTGTTCTTTTTTAGTCTTCTTCTTACACATATTGTTGAAAGAACACCAATTTAAATCTTCTTATTAAACCAACACCTTGTTGTAGAGAATAAAGTTGTTTCTCTTAAACCTTATTTGTGTAATTTGGAATTAGAGAATATATTTGTTGGCCGATTAGTTTGTTATTTGCGAAATGTTACTATGTGTAATCTTGTTTATGTAATATAAGATGATTTTTCATAAATGCAATACTATATGCCTTTATTTAGTTTTTATTGTGCTGCAAAGTGAATGTAATAAGGAGTTATTCAATTGGGTCTAGTATAAAGCACAACCACAGTTAAACCTAAAATTAACCCATTACATTAGATACTATTTTGGCCAAAAGTCCTATAATTAATCAGTCATCCGAGAGTAATACATCATAAGTAAACTATATAAAGAATCAGTACAAACTATAAGTTAATATAGTTAGACAGACGCACCTCTAAGAATTCAACATGGGGTTTTAATATACTTAGGGGAATATGGTTCAGGGGGTTTTGAGGCACTAGATAGTTTAAGTAGGTAACTTGAGCCTTGGGGTTTGCTCCCTTTCAAGGTCTCAAGTTCGAAACCCACTGGGTGCAAACAATTTCTGAGGGCGATCGGACTGGGTATAACCTGAATTAACCGTGGTGCACTTGCGGGAAACTCCTTGCCGAGGGCCTGTGCACCCCCGGGATTAGTCGGGGCTCTTAGAAACTCGGACACCCGGTGCAAATCAAAAAAAAAAAAGTAGGTAACTGACAAAAGAGTGGTAGTTTATGGGGTTCTAGGCATGGTTAAATAGCCACGTGTAGTATTACATGGCATATGTTTTAGATAATTAGGAGCGTGTACTAGACGCACTACTAAGAATGAAACGAGGGGTTTTTGGCATGAAGGGCAATATAGTTCGGGGGGTTTTGGAGACACCGAATAGTTTAAGCATGAAAGTGACAAAAACATGATACTTAGGGGGATTTTAGGGTATTAACTCATTTAAGTAGTTCCATTTGATGAAAGATTTCACTTGTCAACATGAGATGTTTTTCATCAATTCATGAGCTGCTTTTGTTAATTTTGAAGTAACCGTGGAGAAATGTACGCCATAGAAGCTTTCCCACTTATCATACATCCTTCCCTTTTTCAACTGTTATACCAAAACATTTCTCCACACATGCGACCTATGTTGTGCCGACAGACGGACTCTTCAAAATCCCTGTGGCACCCATGTCAACATGACATGAGTGTGGGTGTTGGATCTATTCCGGATTTGGTCAACTTACTTTTGGTACTTTGACTACATTCTATGACCGAGAAATATGGTTTGATATTTGGTTTTACATATATATATATATATATATATATATATATATATATATATATATATATGAGCTTATAGTTATATAAATTATGAGAATGCTTTTCTATTACGCGAGATATCTTATGAATAAATTATTAGGTGTTTATAAAGAATAATATTTTATTAGTTTTAATTCAATAACTTTAACTAGTCAAAATATATACTTTATATATAAATTCATTGTCCGTACCCCAACATCCGTATCCGCACTCAGATCCATACCCCCGAATCCTAAAGTTTATATGATGGCGAGTCTGACCTCTAGATCCGCACCCGCCTCGTATACCCCACCCGAGTCTGAGCAATATAGCATGTGCCTGACAGCTTAATTGTACTTGTACAGTAGTTGCATCTGGTAACTTCACAGCGAGATATAGAATCGTGTTTAAAGCCTTAGTAATTTGTCAAACATTGCAGGTCGCTGAGATGGAAGCTATATTGCAAGCACATAATGCTACAATGCCAGCTCGTGAAGTTCTCGTAGCTCTTGCTGAGAAGTTTAGGTAGGTTGTTAATGAGCCATATATTTAGAGTTGTTCCTTTGATTTTATATGCTCATGAAGGTTGGATAGTAATGTACCTACTCTATTTAGTTCTTCAGCGGAGAGATCTGGAAAAATTATGGTTCAAATGAAACAAGTAAGAGGCTTTTCCTTTTTTAAACCTCTGATGATTGAATGTAAAATGTTTTCATAACCATTCACTATTTATTTTTTACCTGAAATTATGAAAGTATTGTCATAGGTTTGGAACTGGTTCCAAAATAGACGATATGCTATTAGAGCAAAAACAGCTAAGGTTCCTGGTAAATTTAGTACCCCGTCAGTGCCTCAAAGTGATTCAGCTATGGTAAGAACTCCTGCAAAATTGAGTGCGTCACCTGTGCCTCAGAGTGATCCAGCTGCAGTAAGGATTATGCCCCAAGCTTCTCAACCCATATCTTCTCCTCAAGGTAGAATTTGAAATTTACTACCGTGTTTCAAAACAGTCGCAAATTTCTCTCTGCTTTATTTATGATTAACAAGAGTCTTATATATTTGGTTTTCACTGTTCTTCCTTAAGACCTTAACTTGTCTGACTTTTGTTACTTACAGTGAAATCAATGCCCCAAGCGCCTCAACCTCTACCTGCTCCATCAGGTAGAACTGTTGAGCAATATTCTTATGGTTTCTTGTTCTTTTGCAAAGAGTCTTCTTAGTGATCCTTGCAATGGGTTTACCAACTTATGTTTGTCTATCACGATTATCATTTATTGCTAGTTGCATATTACCTCATTCTACTGTTGTGTAGGTTCTCTACTTTTTTATATACTACTTGCACGGGGTTTTTTTAATCCCACAATATCAAATATATATTACCTTATCACACGCACAAAACCAAAAAAAAGAAGATTATATCATTCTACTAATCTATATTTTGCCATGTGATAAATGTCTGATTGCTATATGTCTAGTTACCCTGTTCTGTGGCCTTCTCGTATGTGGCAGTGTGCACATTTGATCAGTCTTAACTAGAGCTGGAGGGAGCAGAAGTATGCCATACTTAATAATAGCTTTGTTGATACTTTTGATAGTGTAATGTGCTAAAAGTATGGTAAAGGCATTATGGTGTTTAAGCTGTTTCTTAAGCTTCTTGGTATCCACCTTATCTTGAATTGATAAGATAGCGGTAAGGTCTGCGTACATACTACCCCACTTGTGGGAATACACTGGGTAGGTTGTTGTTGATCCAGGCTAGCTGAGAATATGGTGCTTTCAGAATTGAATTCCGTAGGCCGGCAGAATTATTGAACTGCTGAAAAAGATGATGTGATTTTGATCCTGAGCTGGATTTTATTAAAGTGAATTCATGAGAACTTGCAATGAAATGTTAACTGGAGGAGGATACCCACTGAACCGCCGTCATATTGTTAAGAAGCTGAATATTCTCTCTAATTTCGGAGTACAAAAAATGGTGATAATTAATTAGAACAAGTAGCTAGATCCACGAATACGAGGTGCCTCTGTTGTTTAATGAGAGCAGATTGACTCTTGGAAACATAGAGTCCATTGATTTTGATCTTCAGAAGATGTGTGATTAGATTTGGCTGTTTTGGAATGAATGAGGCATATCTCATCAAATAGGAGTTTTGTTTGTGGTTTCACTAGATTATACATTTTTTTGGAAATCTGTCCATCTCTAGGAAAATACTTCAACAATGATATTTAGGAAAATAGTGGCTGAATCACTACCCTTGTTGATAAAATGATGAATAAGAAATGTGGCTAAATTTCAAGTACTGTAATAAAAAATAATACTGCAAAAATCTGCAGGTTCCTTTTGCTCCTTTTCCCCTGTTTCTCTCTTGAAAAGAACTACTTTTTCCTCTAATTATATTTCTTTCAAGTCATAACCTAACTCTACATATTTTCTACTTATTTTTTAGTGGCAGCACAAAATGTGGGCAGGAGTGCTTCAGATAACATTCAAATGGAGTTTGAAGCTAAATCTGCAAGAGATGGTGCATGGTTTGTCTTTTAAGTCATTCTATACATTTATGCTTGGCTTTATCATTTTCTTCATTTCCATCTTCATTAGATCCGCTCTTAATGATATTATCCTTCCTTAGGTATGATGTAGCAAGCTTCCTATCACATAGATCTGTGGAAACTGCTGATCCGGTAATTCTCAGAGATACCTATCTTATGTTCCATGAAAGATATTATTGTTAGCCGGGTGGTTAAATTTGTATATTATGCATAGAATTATCTTTCCGCTCTTTCTTTTTACCCAATGGAGTTTGCTATTGATTGTTGAGCCAGGTTTAGCCCTCTTATTTTTCAGAAATCAGGAAATACATGAGGGTGCTTTTCTAGTTACGTTTTCCAGCCCCTCTGTAACATGCGTGGCCTTTTTGTCTGATGTTGAGGATCATAATGCAAACTATGTCTTTGTCTGGAACATGCTCCAAAACTAGAGGCTATCTCCATGAAGTTGTTTCATTTACCTTGTGCATATCTTCTTCTTCCGGTCTGTTTTACCTTATCCTTTTTTTCCCTCTTAATGGTGATAAACTTCTAATTTCAGGAAGTCCTGGTTCGATTTGCGGGGTTTGGAGCAGAGGAGGATGAGTGGGTAAATGTATGTAAGCACGTAAGACAGCGATCCCTTCCATGCGAATCGTCAGAATGTGTTGCAGTTCTCCCTGGTGATCTGATTCTTTGCTTCCAGGTGCATTTTATTATGGGTCAATTGCTAAAGCTAAACTTACCAAACTGTCATCATTTAGCTAATGCTCTTATAATTTTCAGGAAGGCAAAGAGCAGGCTCTGTACTTTGATGCGCATGTCCTTGATGCTCAAAGACGCAGACATGATGTGAGAGGTTGCCGTTGTCGGTTTCTGGTTCGTTATGATCATGATCAGTCTGAGGTATTCAATTAATCCTTTTTTCTGTAATTTTCTGCTTTTATCTCTATACTAGTATACATACCCGCGCAATGCGCGGATAATTGACAAATATAATCATGAATATACAGGTTTATTAAATAATTTTAAGATTTAGCATATTCTAAAATAATATTGTAAGCTTACATGAGAGAATGCTAACATATTTAGCACCTCGAATGGTTATATTAGTTAATACTAATAAAAAAAATCAATATATAAGCTTTGTTCATTGTCTAAATTTGTTAACCATAACTTTAACATTATATAATTATTTACTTTATTTGTTTTACACATTATTCGAAATCATAAATTCCTCACGTAATCCCTGTCATCCTCTTATATGCATTTTTTTACTATAATACTTTTCGTTAATTTTTTTATTTAGTATTTTACTTATAATAAATAATGATTTGGAACTACTTATATTTTGTTTCCAATATGATATATTTAATTTTAGTTTTAGTTATTGATATTATGTACACATGAATTTAAATTATATTTGTTATCATTTAACATCTATTAAGATTTCAGTTAGATAACCTTATCCGTAAAGTATGTTTTGTTGAATCATAATTCAAAGACTTTCTCATAGAAAATTCAAATATATATATATATATATATATATATATATATATATATATATATATATATATACTATAATTTTTTATTCGTATACTTTTTTTTCTTGTTGCATATATTTTGTGTTTGCAGTTTTAAGTACCTTATCATACGATTATTTTTCAGTTGTTCACTTATGTCCTTGCCTATCATTCCTCTATTAATATAATATAAATTGATATTTTATATTGTTTAAACCTAAATTATTTTTATACTTTTATTTTGTTACTCAAAACTGCTTCATTCTTTAAATTTATAAAATAAACATTATATCAACCGATATAAATAATGAAAATCAATCCAAACTTGAGATAGACCTAAGAATATTGATGGCATCTAAAGGTAATAATTTAATAATCTTTTAGCAGGATTTTACTTAATTGCTTGAGCTTTTTATAACTTATAAACAAAGATTTGATTTACTATTATTTTATAAATTATATCGATATTTTAAAATATTATATTAAAATCATATGCAACATGAAAATAAACTTTTGCTTCTAACTTCCCAATAATAAACTTGAGATGGCTCATGATCTTACAAAGTAGTTGATATATTATTTCTCATTTTAGCCTCTAAACACATTTGTATGCTCATACACATCTTCATTGAATGGCACGACTAAATTATCTAGAGATTTCTAAAATTAATAAATCAAATGGATTAATAAAAATATTAACACAGAAAAAAAAAAACTAACAGGATAACACATAAAAGTAATACCAAGAATATTAAACAATTTAAGAAGCTTAAAGTTAACTAAGTCATACCTTAATTGTTGTGGCTTCATTATTAACCTCATAATCAATACATGATGAGACTCTAAGTTCGTAAAATTGCAACACAAACATAAAAATAAAAATTTGAAATCATAACTTTTTCAATACAAAATAATAAAAAAAATACTCAACCAAAAATATTTTCAACAAATGTTCATTAAATAATATTTAGTAATGGAAGGAGAATTAAAAGCCCCATTAGCATTAATTGATGCGTCATCTTCCTGCAAATTAAAAAAAAAAACTTAAAATTAAATTGTTGAAAAGTAAAAATATAAATTACAACATCAAAAAAATATATATGTTTATGAAAACACACTTTTGCTACAACAATTTCATCTGCCTCCTTACAGTCATTAGCCGTTACGGTTCCACATTTATTAGAAAGTTAAAAAAAAGTATATTATCGTGATCATATAGTTCTTGAATAAATATTATACGATTGCACAATAATGTAAGTTGTAGAAGAACATCACTTGATAATGATTCACTGTGATCCACTAAACTTTTCGCAATCGAATAAACTTTTAGCTTCTTCATAAATAAATAAAAAATGGTATCACCAATATTATCTTTCACCTTCACATGTATCTTGAATCTTATCAAGTCATTTCCTCGAGGCTGCGACCATTACTGAGATTCTGAGAATAAGAAAGCGAAAGAGAAGGAGAAAAAAACCATAAGGTTACTGAGAAAAAAAAGAAAATAGATTGAAAAGAAGAGATAAAAATTGTAAGGGATGGGGTTTAGGATAAATCTGAGAAATTGTAACCGCTTTAAATTCAAAAGTATAATTAAAAGTTGTTTTTAAGTTTACAAAATTAATGTAAACAATCTGCATTTTTTTCTCTATAAAGAAGTAGTTCAACTACGTTTGTTTATTAAGAAAATTAGTTTAAAAGTTAATATAAAAAAATGATAATTTCTCAAAAAAAGAGTCCTAAATGTGCCTTAGATTACGGCTGCACGGTTAAACTTAAGTTCAGATTTTGCATATTTCAAAACAAATTTAGAACTTTTTTATTAGGACACTTGATAAGCTTGAATTAATATTATTCTATAAAGAATCTTTATATAATTTAGCCAAAAAACGGCAAGAATTTATTTTAAATAATTTTAAAAAAAGAATAGGGTGTAATTATTATTATTATTATTAATTAAGAAAACATGTAGGGGGGAGGCATGACTTTTCAATTTCTTTTAAAAACAGTTAAGGAAGTATAATGTGCAACTAATGTAACCTGCTTTTTTCTTGAAAATAAGGAGGTAAAAACGTATGTTATTGAATTTTAAACATTTCAAAAGTTGGGATAACTATAACCTTAACTGGAGAGAAAATGGTGCAAATTAACATTTCGGAGCACTCATAACCAAACAACTGATTTTGAATTTGAGTTTAAAAATAATTAAATAACTAATTATTAATTTACCTAACTGATTTTGCACTAAAACTACTACATGTCTTTTGTTTCCTTTTAATAATATATAAAATATATAACTATAGATATAGAGACTATGCATTGAACCCCTTAACTTCTTTCTGTATTAATTTTTTAAAATTTTGACCCTTAATAAAAATTCTGGCTCCGCTACTATTTTATGATTGCTTCCCATGTTCCAAATTAGACACAGGTAAAACGTAGCATATGCACACTGTCTAATTTGAACGTGAAAAATAAAAAGAATTTAACAAAAATATTGAAGACCATTACTTGGTTAAATTTTTAAAAGATTAGAGGAGAAGAGTCCTTGGAAAAAAGGGGAAAAAAAAGAAAAAGAAATCGGAGAAGTTCTTCATGATACTTTCTTACCAAAATAAATCTTTTTTTTCGATTTGCAATGAAGTCACAAATTTTCAAAAATAAAAAAACAACGAAATATCTTAATACGTACGTAAAAGTTGGAATAACTATATTCAGATGCATATCTTCCATGTTTTAAGGAAAATATTCATCTTTCTAGATCATTACTAAAAAACATAGATTCAAAATTAACAAATTCTATCCAGAAAATGAATATTAACTAACTCTATTAATTGTGAAGAAGTTATTTTTCAAATAATTTTATAGCTCCTATTTTTTTGGAGGCTTGTCCTAAAGTACCATGTGGCATATTCTGATGATGACACTTGGCTTAAGGAGAGGGTTTTTTCCTCTCCTTTTAATAATATATAGATTCTGGCATAAGCTTTCCTGATTTTATTTCAGATTTCTGACTACTTTGTGCTTCTTTACTGGTAAAATTGTTTGTTGCTTGTTACTAACAAAAAAACAATTGTTCATAAGGAAGAAACAGCTTTAGCAGCAAATACGCACAAATAGTCAGATCGCTCGTTAAAAACTGCATCTTCCTTTTAAATTTGACAACTGCTGTTTACAGATTGGTTATTATTCCTATCTTTTTATCATGCCTCCTGTTTTAGCCTTTTTTTTTTTTTTTGATAAGGTGAAGATTTTATTAAAAACAGTATCAAGCTGATACTGTAAAAATACAGAGATACTGCTGGCTTAAAAACATTAAAGTCCTAAGCGGTTTAGCATGTCCAGCATATCATGAAAATTCATAAGAACATTTCCATCTTTCCAATAGTACAAATAATGTAAACAATTGTATTTCACATATTGCAGCTGCTCCTTCTTGCCTTCAAAACACCTATTATTTCTTTCTTTCCATATCGTCCAAGCTATGCTAAGAGGAATATCTTTCCAAATCTTCTTTAAGGATGCTTCTGGACATGCAGGTTCCCAGCACTCTAATATATTCCTGAATTTCTTAGGGCTTGCCCAACGGATGCCAAGCCTCCTGTTTTTAGCCTTGTGTTGATCTGTTATGATACGTTAGTTTCTACAGTTGTCCTTTGGCTGAAATCAGCAACTGAAGAGAGATCACCTCTTGTTTCTTTGCATGGTTAGTAACACTTGCCTCTGAGAGACGTCAGCTGGAATATCGGTTCAGTGTCAGACAGACGGAACGAAATTGATCAAATAAAATATTGAGGAAATAAAATACCAGGAACGGGTTAAGGAAAAGACCAGTGATTATGATGGATCAGATATTATGTGGTGCTACAAGTAGACTGAACATAAGTGTTGTACGGGACGTTCTAATAGTTTTTATCCTAGGCTAAGCCTAGTTTATGAGGGAGAACAAAGATAAACTTGGAACTAGGCAAAGGGAGGGAGGGGGAGAGGACTGGGGTGTGGCCATATAGCCCATCCATTAGAAGAAATAGAATAATGACTTTTAGGCCAACTATATTCTAATGCAGCCAAGTGGTTTTTGAATAGTCAGGGAGCCATTTTCAGACATGGTGGTATCAACTATCGACAGTTGCTGCAGCTGAAAGTTTTTGCATTGTTATCTATTCCTGGTTATTTTGGAATATATCTGAGCCTTCTACTTAGAGGACCATGTTAAATTTGAAGTTAAAAAGAGACTTCACAATGTTTAGGTGTAATATCTGATGCTTGTCGCATGTAAGTCGGTTTTTTATAGACCTTGTGCTGCGCAGTGGGGTACACTATCTACCTTTAATGTTGGTCATTTATATTTGAGACATCTAGTTTTCATCCATGGGTGTTAGTAGTTTTATAGAATTTGAGACATCTAATTGACTTAGTCTTTTCCTATCCAGGAGATTGTTCCTCTGAGAAAGGTTTGTCGTCGGCCTGAAACTGACTATAGGTTGCAGCAACTTAATGCTGAATCTCTGAAGCAGCAGAAAATAGGTAACGACATCACAAGGGGCAACACTACAAAGGTCTACCCTCCATCTGAAACAACTCAGAAAGCACAAACTGAATCAAGGATAAAGCCAGCGGAACCAACACAAAAGCAGCCTGCTCCGGAGGACACCACCAATGCAGTACCCAATGTTGTTCCTATGCAGCTGCAGAAATCCAGTACTGATTCTCTAATAGGAAATACTTTGGCAGAAACAACACCCCAGCATATGGAAGAAATGAAAGAGAAGCCTGTAGCAGGAACAACTGAGGTGCCTCGGGAAGAAAAAAGAGAGATGCCGCTGGCAGAAAGAATGAACGAAGCACCAGCTGAAACAGAAAGAATGAACGAAGCACCAGCTGAAACAGCAGAAAAGTCTCCTGCTGAAACAACTCTTAAGCCTCCGGCTGCTTCAACGTCGAAGTCAGATGAAGCACCAGAGGAGCCTCCTACTGAAACAACTCTTAAGCCTGCGGCTGCTTCAACAACGAAGCCAGATGAAGCACCAGAGCAGCCTCCTGCAGAAACTACTCTTAAGCCTCTGGCTCCTTCAACGTCGAAGCCAGATGAAGCACCAGAGAAGTCTCCTGTTGAAACACCTCTTAAGCCTCCGGCTGCTTCAACGTCGAAGCCAGATGAAGAACCAGAGAAGTCTCCTGCTGAAACACCTCTTAAGCCTCCAGCTGCTTCAACGTCGAAGCCAGATGAAGAACCAGAGCAGCCTCCTGCTGAAACAACTCTTAAGCCTCCGGCTGCTTCAATGTCGAAGCCAGATGAAGAACCAGAGCAGCCTCCTGCTGAAACAACTCTTAAGCCTCAAGCTGATTCAACATCAAAGCTAGCCGAAGCACCAGAGGAGCAACCCAAGGAAGAGGAGCATGTTGATGCTGGAGCCACCACCACTTCCATGGATCATGACGATGCATCTGTATAAGCAAATCATTGTCGCCAAAAGTTATAAACATTGTCAGTGTAGGCATATTACTAAGTTAGGATGCCTAGGCAAAAAGAAGCCCTAGAGAGGCTGGATAGAAACTTATTCTTGTGGATTCCTCCTTCCCTTATGTTGTTGAAAGCACGAATAGCACAAGGGACTTTTACTAGTAGCTCCAGTCAGTAATTAGACTTGTAAAAAATATAGATCTGCCTTGTAACCTGAACTCTGATTCTTATCTTTTGTATCATCATCAGCCGATACTACTGTATTCTTCTTGCTACATGAGTTTTAATATGCCTTTGTTCCTTTACTGCCATTATTCCTGTTCTTAATTGTAAATTTCTTGACTTAAAAAGTTATTCGATAGACTCTTTACCGGAACATGTTTTTGGTAATCAAAATGTAATGTAGAATACCAACGTCATACTGAAAAATCTGCAGGTTGAAGCCAAGGACCGAGGAGTTTTGTCAGTGATCAACAACAATAAGGTAGTGAGTGGAGGCTATACTTTGCTGCTATGGATCTTTGGTCCAAATAGTAATTTTTTCTACTTCATTGATTATGGTTGTAGTTAGGGGTGTTCGTCAGTTGGTACAGAACACTACTTAGTCATTTTGGTTCGGTATTCGGTTTCTTAAAATACTATACCAATACCATACCTAATTAAATTCGTTATGGTTCAGCTTTTCTCCGTTCGTTTTTGGTTTATTCGGTCTGACAACTTCGGTAGGCTCAAATATTAAATTGCATAAAGCCATAGAATATAATATTCTTAAGTAAGGTACTCACAAATATGAAAACAAAAATATTATAATATAATGAGAAAAAGATGGAAACCCAAATGCTAAACCTAGACGGGAGAAAGGTTAGTAGGAACCCGAAAAAAGGGGAAAGACAAGTATAGTGGTAAAAAAAAAGGTGGTAAAGGTTAAAGAAAACTACAAAAATAACAGGAAGTTAAATTAAGAACTTTAATATTTATGCTAGAATCAATAATATATGTATTGTGTAATTTAATATATATTTCGGTACAATGTCGATATTTCGGTATTTTATTTTTAAATACCAAATACCATACCTAATACCCCAATTTTTTTAAAAACTTAAACCAAATACCATACCAAATAGCAAAATTTTCGATTTCGATACGATAATTCGGTTTTTACCAAATTATGCTTAACCCTAGTTGCAGTACTACATTCCCTGGACACAAAATCAAATGCCTTGGCTTTCACATAACTCCAACACTAGTTGAAGGAAATTATTCAAGAGGTGATAACTTTTATTCAAGCTGCAGACTACATTCAGAGACAAGGGAACCAAATCAGAACAGTCCAATGGTAACCACTGCCCTAGACTATGGTAAAGCAACAAGAAAATTTCAGTATCACAACTAGAAGAATATACAAAGTGTACAACATACAAGATCATCACCAACTTCACTATCTGCTGTTTAATGATCCTATTTCTTGGAAACAAATATTTTCAAGTGGCTCCTACAACTTCTGTTTGGCATTTACATATCGCACTATACTTCATGAACTGGTTGAGGACGGATGTAGTCGTTAAATCATTTGACTTCGCCAAAAAGAAGACAGATGAACGAACATATATGGTCTTCTGGCCTTAACCAATCCAACACCTCCGGATTTGCACTGCTGGCCTTTATATAGCCTGATCCGAACTGCCTTGTGCAACTACAGGAATCTTGCACATAAACTGGCTAGTATCTGCTTCTGTTCTGTCTGGCTGCAAGAAGGAATTTTTGTCCATCAGAATGACATTTCTGCCTTATATATGTGCTCTGGATAGGAGATCAGAAACTTTTGACACTACAATTGCATATAATCCAATTTATTTACGTCGTACTTCAAGAAAAAGGCCGCCTATATTTTGAACAGATTTGCCGCCCCTGCACGCACAGGAGCATGTATTCCACTGCAAGTAGGAATATCTTGGCAATGGCTATTGTTTCTGTGGTGGCAGCATGTTTAAACCTTAGGGGCCCATAGTATCATTTAGTGTTACAGAAGGAAAGCATATAAATTGAACAAGAAATCCCTCAACAAGGCCAGTAATTTTACGTTTCAGCCTCAAATCACGTGCCTGTTTGCCTTAACTTCAAAACATCAGGTCAATTTTCTTACTCCATCAAGCAACCCTACTGTAACCCAGAGCTCACAACTCCCACAAAATGGTTGGTCCCCGTTGGAGGTATATATACGAAAGCGATTAGTTCTGATGATAAAAGAAAAGAATGTTGTTTTCCTATTTTCTCCTGCCATGCAGCAAGAAAAAGCATCAAGTAATTCTACTTTTGTAATATGTCCACAAACTAATAGTCAAATCTACTCACAGAAATTTGTCTCATCCTATTATTATGTTTTTTTCTAACTGGAAATTGCAAAAATTAATGGAATCGTAATGTACAAATTGCAAAATAATGGAAAAGTGGTGTACTAAACCTGGTCTTCATTTCTAAATCATATTCTTGCACTATTTTGTATCCTCAGATGTTTTATTGCCGTCGTCTCTGTTCGCTTCAGTGCTATCTACAGGACGTGCTGATGTTGGATCCTTCGAACTCAATTGTGCTTCACCTTTATTATTAGTTTCTTCACTAGCAGAATCTCCCATGATAGAGTTCAAGGCAAGTTGACCCGAATAAAGGAACAAACCGACAGAGTTGATGGCAAAGACAAATGTTGCGAGGTAGCATATTCCATTAATAATAGTTCTGCAAACAGTTGCAAATAAGAAGGTTTTATAATCTTTCACCAGTAATGCATGCATTAGTATAAAGGAAAGATATTAGAAACTACCTAATCGTTATTGTAATCTGGCGAACCTGTTGCAAACACAACAAAAGAATGAGTATCAAACGGTAACCAATAGAAGTACGGTATAGATTTTCTGCCGCTCCCCTTTTTTCCTATTCTGAATGAGTTGTCTGAATCTTTACTCAACTTACTATGCATAGTGGGGGTAACAATGGTAAAATGGGAGCAAAGAAACAGCAAACTCAAAAGGCAAATGAGAGGCAAACCGAGAAACTATCTGAAAGCGCCTGGCGATTGAGAGAAGCTTCAATGGTGGTAGTGAACTTGTAAAGGAGAAGTGCAATAACACCCGCTGTTAAACCTCCCAACAGTGCTTGAACAGGTGAAGGTGGAGCTTTGGCGTCAACTGGTGTTGGCGTCATAGCTTTCAAACTCTCCATTGCCTCCTCCTTCAACGTTTTCTTCGCCCCTGTTGACCTAAGTTTCTAATACCACCAAAAAGAAAGCCCCATATTACTACATTAAAGCTTCACAAAACAAACATATATTCTCACCTAATACCTTAAGTCATAACTGGGATTAAAGTCCTACAAGTAGATTATGCATCCTTCTCATATTACATGTTATCATGTCAAATACTTAAGCATATCCAATCAACTGAACAAGAACTGAAGCTAAGGAGTGACATAATTACTCATACTTCCACAATCATATCAATGAAACTAAAAATAAACAGAGGAAAAACATGAAGATGAAAGCATGTACAGTGGCGTAGCTGCACTATGGCATGGGTGGTCACGCGAACACCCTTCGCCGAAAGATCACATATTACTTCAAATAGTTAAAATATTACTTTTTGAACACCCTTAATATAGTTGAGTGAGGCACTCGAGTAGTCTAGGGTATTCACGAGTTCAAATCTCTATCTAAATATATATATATATATTTTCCCATTTTGTTTGCCAAACCAAATGGATACCACCGTATGTGGTCTATCTCACCCCTTTTTAAACTGAATTTTTTTCTAATAAACAACTCTTAAAATTTAAATTTTGTGTAAAACAAAACACTAATCTTAAAAGTAGTTTTAAAATTAAACGTTGTTTCTTAAATAAATTTTATAATTTAAAAGTCAAGCTTTGCAAAAATTTCTTCAACAAAAGCTCTCTACATACTACAAATCATCTCGACTCACTCTTTCCTTTGGTTTTATGCTTGCTTTTATCAGTAAATTTCTGTTCTTATCTTTTTTATGTTAGTTTTGATTACAAGTGTTTTTATTGTTAAGCTAAATGTAGCTTAGTTTGATTTAAAAAAAATTTGTGCACCCATTCATTGAAAAAAAAATTATTGGCTTCTTTAAAGTTTGAACACCCTTGGCGAGATTTCTGGCTACGCCACTACATGTACAATCAATTCATTGACTAATAACCTTGTGCTGCTCCATTTTATATGATACTATTACTTCTTGAGAATTCAATAATTTTTGTTAATTTGTCAAACATTTTGAATATTTTTAACAATAAAATATGGGACTTGTAATATCTTTATCCAGCACCAAACACATAAATATTACTCTTTCTTCCCATTTCATGTGACACAGTTTAGTTTTTAGTCCATCTCAAAAAGAATATACTTTTTTATATTTAGTACTCTGACAAATTTAACTATAAACTTTTTATTTTACCTTTTAGCAACATGACTATAGAACAACAACAACAACAGCGACGACCCAGTAAAATCCCATAAAGTAGGTTCTGGGAGGGTAGTGTGTGTGCAGACCTTACCCCTACCCGATAGGACAGAGAGAGGCTGTTTCCGATAGACTCTCGGCTCAGGAAGATGGAAATAAAACAAGAAAAGACAATTCATCAGTATCGTCAACATAACCATAGAAATAATGACAGCATCCTAAAAACCATAAAATAGATGACATGCAATAACAATAACCCGCAACTAAGGTCCAGAGCTATGGAAATAGTGTGGACTCTACATTAACCAAACAACATGACTATAGACCCATACAAATATCTACAGCATGTTCTAAACTACAAGTTTCAAATTTTTTTATTTCTTTCAACTCCGTGTCTAGTCAAATACGGTCACACAAATATTTTTTTTTTGAGTTAGTGAAAATATGCAAAATTCACGCAATGGCGAGTGTAAAGACGTGAGCTTTACCAGTTCTTTAGCACGTTTAGCGCGGCGGCGGAGGGAGCGAAAGAGGAAAACGGAAATAGCACCGGTGAGGAGAAGACTGGTGGCAGTTTGAAGAGGAGAAGGGTCATCAGAAGTAGCAAATATATCCGTTATTGAAGATGGAAGCTCAATGGGTCCCTCCTCCGGTGGCGCGTCAGTTGTAACGGTAACGGTTTCATCAGGGGCCTCAGCAAGCCATGACTGTGACGGCGGCGCGTGGGATTTAGTGGCTGAGACTGAACGGCGCGTGGCATTGGGTTTGTGGGGAAAATTGTGAATTGAAGTGATGGGGTTAGGAGGGAAAGAGAGAGGGAAGAAGTAGTTGGATGAGATGAAGGATTGTGTCTGCAACATTTCAAGAATTTTAGAGCTGTGTTAATGGTGAAGAGGATAAGAGTTATGGTTTTGAACACACACACACACACAAAAAAGTCAAATTTTGGTGCAATGCCATTGCCATGTAATCATTTTTCCAGCATGTGCATGCCACGTCATAAAAGATAAAGAATAAAATCTCCTTGTCAATACCCATATTATAGACATAAACAATTAAAAAAATGTTTAAGAAAAAACAAAAACAAATTCAAATCGTCTAGTCTACTACATGACTTCCAGGATTTCACCACGAGCCAGATTTCACTCCCTGGGAATATAAATAAGCTCAAAATTTAAGCTTGATCGATTTAACTTTAGATTAAGATTCTTGTCTAGTCTATTAGGCATTAGCGGTCAGGGGCGGAGCTAACTCTTCTTTTATGAGTTCGATCAAGCTAAATAGTTTTAAAATTTTGTACTCATAAGCTTCAAATCATGACTCCATCTTTATTGGTCGGCTGATTACAGTTATTAATGAAGAAGCACAAGGAGAATCTTTATTAGATCTGGTTTTAATGATGCAAATAATATATTTGTGCAGGAAATCATGGATAGCAATTCAAAAATTGAAAGAATCAATTAGAGATATTATATTGGCTAGACAAATCGTCACATAAAGGTCCTTCTAATTCTCTACATGTCCTAATTGATATAACATCACATTTTTGTTTAACCAAAAAATAGAATTTCAGTCAAAGTTATAATTTAAAAAAATGTGATGATGTAGACTACAACAACAACAACGACCCAGTAAAATCCCACAAGTGGGGTCTGGGGAGGGTAATATGTACGCAGACCTTACCTCTACCCCGAAGGGTAGAGAGGCTGTTTCCAGGAGACCCTCGGCTCAAAAAAGCAATAGGAGATGATATATTAGTACCATAAAAATGCGTAATAAAAATAACAACAATATATAAGAGATATGAAATATGAAATACAGAATATGAAATACGAAATACGAAATAGATGGCTGGTATAGTACAACTAGAAGGTAAAGCCCTGCATCAATAGACGACCAATGACATTCCTAGTCTAACTCCTAACTGGATAGTCTCACTCTATTGTGCTGTAGAAATATTCACACTCTCCCCTAACCTACAATCTTAATGCTCGACCTCCATAATTCCCTATCAAGGCCATGTCCTCAGTAATCCTAAATCGCGCCATGTCTTGTCTGATCACCTCTCCCCAATACTTCTTATGTCTTCCTCTACCTCTCCGCGTGCCCACTACAGCCAGTCGCTCACACCTCCTCACCGGTGCATCAGTGCTCCTCCTCTGAATGTGCCCGAACCATCTGAGTCTTACTTCCCGCATCTTGTCCTCCATGGGGGCCACACCCACCTTCTCTCGAATATCTTCATTCCCAATCTTATCCATCCTTGTATGCCCGCACATCCACCTCAACATCCTCATCTCTGCTACTTTCATCTTCTGGATGTGTGAGTTCTTTACCGGCCAACATTCAGTTCCATACAACATGGCAGGCCTAACCACTGCTCTATAAAACTTACCTTTTAGTAACGGTGGCACTTTCTTGTCACACAAGACTCCCGACGCTAACCTCCACTTCATCCACCCCACCCCTATACGGTGTGTGACATCCTCGTCAATCTCCCCGATCCCCTGAATAACCGATCCAAGGTACTTGAAACTACCTCTCTTGGGAATGACTTGAGAGTCAAGCCTCACTTCAACTCCCGCTTCCATCGGCTCAACTCCAAATTTGCACTCGAGGTATTCCGTCTTTGTCCTACTCAACTTGAAACCTTTAGACTCAAGAGCATGTCTCCAAATCTCTAGCCTCTCGTTGACGCCGCCTCTTGTCTCGTCAATTAGAATAATGTCATCAGCAAATAGCATGCACCATGGAACCTCCCCTTGAATATGATGGGTCAGTGCATCCATCACCAGGGCAAATAGGAATGGGCTGAGCGCAGACCCTTGGTGCAACCCCGTAATAACTGGAAAGTGTTCAGAGTCGCCTCCTACTGTCCTAACCCGAGTCTTAGCTCCATCATACATGTCTTTAATCACCCTAATATAGTTACTCGGGACCCCTTTATCCTCTAAGCAGCTCCATAAGACCTTCCTAGGAACCTTATCGTACGCTTTCTCCAGATCAATAAACACCATGTGGAGATCCTTCTTCTTATCTCTGTACTGTTCCACCGTCCTCCTAATAAGGTGGATAGCTTCTGTGGTAGATCGTCCCGGCATGAACCCGAACTGGTTGTCTGAAATAGACACCGTCCTTCGCACTCTCATTTCTACCACTCTCTCCCAAACTTTCATGGTATGACTTAGTAATTTGATGCCCCTATAGTTGTTACAGCTCTGGACATCACCTTTGTTCTTATACAACCACGGACTCCCTAAGATGGCTATCTACCAGGATAACCACTCCATTCTTACCACTCAGGACACCAGAGTACCACAACTTATACCCATCCACGTTTTTCGCCCTCGATCCGACCCACCTAGTCTCCTGGACACACGCTATATTAATCTTCCTCTTCTGCAGGATTTTCGCCAGCTCTATGGATTTACTCATTAGTGAATCTATGTTCCATGACCCGATTCTCAACCTATAGGCTCCCTTGCCCCTCTACCTCCCCTGCCTCCCGACCCACCCCCTGAACCCCGCCCCACACTCTGCCCCACCCGAGGACATGCCCTTATTCTATCATCCCAGACTGCAGCCACTACACCTACAACAATCTAGAGAAGACTCGCTAGTGCACAACGTACACAAATCAAACTAGAAGGAAACACGTGGTAACTAGTATCCTAGTTGAAAGGTTTAACTATTGCGAAGTAAAGTAACAGTAATTTAGCTAACACCAAAAGGGAAACAGTAAAACAGGAGGTACCAACTCCCGATAACAAAACCTGTGGCTGATTTGCTGTGCTCGATGTAGTTGTACGCTCCCGCCCACTTCCTACCACCCTTGCTGACACTCGCCTATGTTGCTCTCCTTTTCCAGTGCTCGTGCGCCCACCTTGTCTCCAATACTCCGAGAATTCCTGAAAACACAAAAAATACCACGACCCAAAAACCAGAAGGAGCTATCACCGCTACCACTGGTAAGCAAAGAAACAGAGCAAAACAATTGCTCTTTTTCAATTGAAACAGATGCACCACTGCAGAAAGGTTGCTCTCTTTCAATTTCAACGAAAACAGAGAACAAAGATTGCTTTTTTCAAAACGTATAGCGACGGGTGGCTGTTATGGGTTCCAGAAAACCAGATCCCTTTTACAGAAGCGAACTGTAATGATAAGCAAAACCCAGAAAAATCTTGAACAGAAACAAGAAATGGAAGCCTAAGAATCACAGAACAAGAGCGATTTTCAGGGGAAAAAGAACTTGGGTTTAGCTACTATAAGACCTGTTAGCTAATGTTAACCTTCTCCTCTTATTCAACGTAAGTCAGTTCAAATTCAAATCTGAGAAAAGTAAAATGCAAGAAGTGTATATATGTGTATACTTGCAGACATTGAAGTAGTTGCCGGCCGTTGAGAGCTTCGAATATTTCGGCAATGGCGAATGTTCTAGAGAGCTAACTTCCTAGATCTATGCTAATAAAACCTTTGTCAGTACAGCTAAAAGAGGAACCCAAAACCCAGCTGCTAATGTCGGCGTGTGTCTAGCTGCTAAGGGTTATAATTCTTTGGCAAAATCTCAGATAAGACCAATATATGCAGCAAATCTGAGAAGATTAAAGAATCCCCCAATGCCTAACAAGTTTAAATTTCTTAATTCACAAACAACAAAAGAAAAAGAAACACACTCAAAATCAGAAAGGTTAAAAAGATGAAGCAACAACCTGAGCTTCGCAAATTGTAAAATGAGAGATTGCCAAATATAAGAGCAGAGATATTCTGAATTTTATCGGAAATGAAGGGATCCGACGAAGATATCCAAATATATACCGTCCGGCGACGGTGGAACAACGCTGTATCACCTCGATAAAGCCCCGACGAAACCAACCCAAGACCTAAATATATTAACACTTCACGCGAGTTACTGATAATCAAAAGAATATGTAGAAGAAAGTAATTTAGAGTAAACAGAGTGTAATCAGGAGAAAAACAAGTGAATCAAAGTATATTCCGATTGTGTCTTGTGTTTACAAGTGACCAAATACCTCCCTTTTATAGATATCTTGAAGACATGCGTTTCCTCCAAATCATAACGAGGCTATTATGAATAATTAAAGACATTGAATGCTACGTTACACAATTATTGTAATCTATACAAATTCTCTAACGTATCTAGTATTTAATGCCTGTCGAATTCCGTATCTGCGCTCTTTATTATGGTCAGATCCATTCCTTTTGATAAATGATTTAAATAGGTACGGGCGCTGAATCATTCAAATGTCCTCCCGTGCCTCTTCCTTTGCCTTTGCTCGTTTTTACTGCTGTCTGTGCCTCTTGACTAATTATAATTCTTTGACTATTTAACCAGTCCACGTGTCTCAACATGTCACTTGCATATATAACTGCAATTTTTCCCAATATAATTTTTTCAACGCTGTGTGACACGATCATAAAACGTTACACCACGGCCATATTCTTGAAACATAAAGGAAAGACCACGAGATTCGAGCTCGTGGAGCACTATTGCTGAAGAAGGATACCCTTTTGGCGGTTTCATCATTTCTTCAGCAGTAGGTGGTGCACCCAAGGACATGATTTCCTCGCGGGGACTAACACAATTGCTATAAATGCAGCACAAACGACATTGTGACATATCGTTTTATAGCCAATTTCATGGGCAAAATCAGGTATCCAATACAGGGGCGGATTTAGGGGCGCAAGGGGGTTCACCCGAACTCCCTTCGCCGAAAAAATACACTGTATATATAAGACAAAATTTATTTTTTACCCCTATATATTAAGTTTTGAACCCCCTTAACACAATCCAAAAGTGTAGTTTAGTGGTCAAGGGGGTTCAAAATCTACTTAAGGTCATGAGTTTAACTCCTACTAGATATAAATTTTTTTTTTGAACCCTCTTCGTGAAGATCCTGCCTTCGCCACTGATCCAATAAGCAAAATTGTAAAATACTGTGGGGTTTTAGTTTTGCGAGTAGAGATTTGATTTGATCGCGCATTTGATTTAAGGTCGTGGCAAGATGACATGTTAGGAATATGGGCACGTCTGACGCGGTTTCTGTGCCTAGAGGAAGGTCTTCAACATGAGGAATAGTAAGAGAGTGAAATGTGATTAGATTTGGATGAAGATTGATGTTTTGTAATTGGATTTGAGCTTTTTTGGGCAATAAAAAGGAGATTTTATGCCCTCTTTTAGCTAGTTCATTTGCAAGGTGAAGAAATGTGGTGAAATGACCAAATGCAAACCATGGGAACATGGCTATGTGTACATTTTTGCTATTATAATCAAACATTTTTATTTCCCTTAGCTTAGATATGAATCTTTAATTTGTTATAGATGTTATATGTATAGTATTAAGTATGGGTGTTCATGGTTCGGTTTGGATCGGTTTTTTCCTAAAAAGAAACCAGACCAAGTAAGTCGGTTTTTTCAATATTAAGAACCAAACCAAACCAATTAAGTCGGTTTTTTTTCGATTTGGTTGATGTCGAGTTTTGTCGGTTTTTCGGTTATTTGTCGGTTTTTTCTTAAATATAAGACATATACTACCAAACACATATTCCGACGACCACATTTTCAACGTAACACTATCAAATCAATTGCCCTTTGAGAAATCTATTATTTACCAAAATATATTGATGATAATTGAATCAATAGTGATGAATAATTTAAGGACTCAACTAAAAGTATATTATTTTTAACACGAAATGGATTCTTACACTTAACAAAAGAAAACTACCAATCAAACTAGAATGTAAAGGTAAAGAACTATACTAAAAGTGCAAACTATTAACATTTACCATAAAATTTTTGAAACTTTGTATAAAAATATACATATATATAGGTGTAATAATAAATTTGAAATAGCTATTCCTATAGTCAGTTTGGTTCGGTTTTTTCTGATTAAGACCAAACTCAAAACAAATTTGATCGGTTTTTAAAATTTAAAACCAAACCAAACCAAAAAGTATCAGGTTTTTTGATCGATTTGGTTTAATTTTCGGTTTGGTTCAGTTTTTTGGATTTTTACGAACATTCCTAGTGTTAAGTGTGTTAAGGTGAAGGAGAGACAATATATATATCCGGTAGTAGTGTATTAGGTATAGTTTGCGGTGCAATAAATTCAAGTTGACCAAACAATGCAAGCTAATAAATGAGCCACATGTTACTCAACTTTCTTGCTTTTCACATGTTTTTTAACTTGAACAAAAAATAGCCAACAAGACCTTTTAAAAGGATGGCCAAAATAAAAGCCACATTACACATACTTCGGCAAGTCCTATGGAATATATTGTCTCCTTCACCTTAACAATACTTAAGTATTGTATAACTGACCTTATTTTGGCCATCTTTTAAAAGGTCTTGTTGGCTATTTTTTGTTGGAATTTTTATATTTCTATGCCATATAGGAAACTTTATTACCCTCAATATTTAAGGTTTGACTATACTTAGTATACCAAATTACCAATTCTATACCATAGTGTATTTTAACCTAAAAAGCTAGCATCCTTACCTTAAGCAGTTTTTGTTAACATATTAAAATATGTCACCTAATTGAGTCCAGCTCATAAATTTTTTTATGATACAGATTGTTTAAAAATATGCATAAAATCATAATCATTTAAAACCAACGGCGAGTAAATTTTTGCACTTAACATGGTTTTAGGAATAAATGGCGAGCAACTTGTTGGAACTAGTCAAATTAAAGCGTGTGAAAAACTTTAATTTTGTCAGTTAACAAAAGCTGAATTCAATTAAATTTTGCTATCTACTTAATACAGATTGTCAAGCATATTTGGATCGTGCAAATATATTCAATTAAATTAATATGCATTCACCTGCCGCTAGCATTCAAATATATTCTGCCTGTTGACACGAAAGCATAAATCTAACCTGCTAGTGTGTGGGATTGAGGTTCGATTGTAGCTTGTAGCTTAATTGGTATTTTCGACGTTGGTATAATTTCTCATTCAATTGTAGCTTAATTGGTATTTTCGACATAATTGCATTTTTTGCAGAAGATTTGTAGAAGTTTTAGTCATTTTTGATTTGTGAAAACAGAAAACAAACATCTACAATCAGAATACAAATAATCTACAATTTATCTACAAATATCTACAAACTGGGTACATTGAATTTTAATATCCCAATTCCCATTCAATTGTAGCTTAATTGGTATTTTCGGTATAATTGCGTTTTTTGCAGAAGATTTTGTAGAAGTTTTAGTCGTTTTTGATTTGTGAAAACAGAAAACAAAGCATCTACAATTAGAATACAAATCATCTACAATTTATTTACAAAATATCTACAAACTGGGTACATTGAATTTTTATATCCAATTCCCATTCAATTGTAGCATAATTGTGATTTTTGACATAATTGCGTTTTTTGAGAAGATTTGTAGAAGTTTTAGCCGTTTTTTATTTGTGAAAACAGAAAATAAAGCATCTACAATCAGAATACAAATAATCTATAATTTATCTACACTTTCTGCAATATGTCTTCTTCTTCTTCTTCTTCTTCTTCTTCTTCTTCTTCTTCTTCTTCTTCTTCTTCTTCTTCTTCTTCGAGTTTCAATCTAAAATTCAGTCAAAACCAAGTATAATCTTCACCAAAACCCCTCAAAATTGAGATATAAACTCCAAACCATATTCCCGATTATTTTCAACAACACCCAATCCAAACAAATAATAATTTTTGAAAACCCAAATTTGAATTTAAAGCTTCAAGCTTTTTAATAGCTGTCAATGGTGGAAAATATCTGGAAGAATATTTACTTCCATAATTGTAGCGTGCCTAAATAGGAATATCTGGAAGAATATTTAGTTCCAAATTTGTAGCGTGCCTAATTAGGAAGGAATCAGCTCCTAATAATTGGCAATGATCAGCAATTCTTTAATTTTTTGCTTATCCGTCTCTCGATTTGTATTTTTAATGGAGATGCTAAGTGAGTTCCTGTGCAAGGAAAGGAGTGGCAAAGTCTTAATAAACTTGTTCAACTACTGTGTAGGTTGTAGGATATGATTTCAAGGAGAAGAGATTTAAGCAACTGCATCGGTCTGCAATTGGATTCCCAGAAACAATATTCTTTTATTCATGGACATCATCTTCCCAAACTTCAAGGGAAACAACTTTAAAAGGAGAAGTGCTGGTGAGAACATAGTTTCAAGAAGAACCTTAAATATATACCATTCATAATTGGTATTTAATGAATGATATATATTTTGTAGAATAACTGTGAACATGACGGATAAATATGAAATTATACACATTTTTAGTAATAAGGTTTCATATATGACATATGAAGGAAAAAATCTCTTTTTTGTTCAAGTTAAAAAACATGTGAAAAGCAAGAAAGTTGAGTAACATATGGCTCATTTATTAGCTTGCATTGTTTGGTCAACTTGAATTTATTGCACCGCAAACTATACCTAATACACTACTACTGGATCTTCCGCTGCTTTTGTTGTTATATATTGCTCACATTTGTCATTGTACCATGCTTCTCCAAAGTTAAAAATATTTTTAAAATAAAAAAAGTATTTTTTTTCAAAGTTGAGTGTTTGGCCATACATTTAGAAAAAAAGAAGAAGTATTTTTGAGTAGAAGCATAAACAGTTGTGGAGAAGTAGAAAAAAATAGTTACTCTCCAAAAACATTTTTTTGAAAAGCACTTTTGAGAAAATACACTTAAAAGTATTTTTTTAAAGTTTGGCCAAACACGAATTGTTGTTCAGAAGTGATTTTCTAATTAATTAGCCAAACACAAACTGATTCTCACCAAAAAGTCTTTTTGTGAAAAAATATCTCTCAAAGCTTGGCCTAACATGCTATTAGACAGTTAGGGCTCGTTTGGTTTGGAAATAAGCAAGAGCGGCTCAATTGAATATGTGACCGAAAATCAAAACTTAAAAAGAGGCCTTGAATTTTTTTACTAAAATTTGAATATATTTTATTTGATGTTTATTTTTATAGCTTCTAAAAATGCAAGGAAATTCGACAAATTACATAGTACAAGTGATTCAAAAAAAAAAAAAAAATACATAAACGATCTTTAATAATACGAAAGTCGACAAATGTTGACACTCATGAGTATATTTAAAAAAGAATATAAAATGAACTTGCATTTAAAAAGTCTTTTAACTACAATACCTTGGGTTACAAGGTTATTCTGCATGTCAAAGTTTATAAATGTACGAAAATTATAGTCAAGAAATTGGATATTGGGACTTAAAGAACTTGTGGATATATAATGAGACTTTTGCTGCTTGACGCACACGAGTCCTAATATCTAACACATGCATGGGGACGCAGGCAGGACGGAGCTAGAAGGTTACGTACAGAATCGGCAAACTAAGTAGATGAGTCCAAACCTTATATATGTATTAAAAAATTATTAAATATATATAAAAATAGTTACTAACGGTCGCTATCCTAATATTGAGAACTCGTAAAATTTAAATATTAGCTCCACCTTTGAATGCAGGAGAAGCTCTTAATCAGGAAGATAAGATCGATTTATGCACATGCACCAAGTATCCGTAACTAATTAATATTATTGTCTACTAATAAAATAAGACTAGAAATCAAAGATCAGATGAAATAATATGTACATAGTAAATTGCCCAATATTTTCAAATTAGTCTAACTTTGTATCTTTCTGGCATGTTGAACTATGGTATCATGAGTTTTAAATTGTATATATATCTCAGAGAGGTCGTATTTCTTTGGAAAAAACCCACATATTGAACTATGATATCATGAGTTTGAATTCAAATAGGGTAACTCATTGGCCATTCTAAGTTGGAATTCTACTATTTTGTAACATATATAATTAACAAATAAACAACTAAAATGCTTTCATATATCAGACTAAGTGATTGATTCGTTTTCTTAATTATCCAAATTTATTGTTCAACAATTTAATTTTTAATGCTCTTTTCTGAATCATTTTTTGAGGGAAATATTCTCTCAAAAAATGTTGGGCATATGCCCATGTTGTCCAGCCAAAGACCCAATGGCCTAATCCTATCACTACAAGAAAATAGGCCTTTAGCAAGGGGAAATTTGGTCGTTAAAAGTCCAGATCCAGTAGCTATAAGTCAATAACGACCGATAAAAATCCGGTCGTCACCGGTCGTTAAAAGCTCCGACGTTAAAAGTTAACGACCGATTTTCAATCCGGTCGTTATAGACCCTTTAGCGACGACATGATTTCCGGTCGTTATATATCGTTTTTAGCGACAGGATTTTTTCCTCGTTAATGTGTTATCCTGTCGTTAAAAGTATTCAATGCCAACAACTAATTTGGTCCTTACAAGTGCTTTTAGCGACCGAAAGTCCCTTCGTTAATTGTATAATTACATTTAATCGCTAATGCCTAATAAAATATTTGAGAAACCTGTTATTCAATAGTTACTATGACCACATTCCCTTCGCTACTGGAAAATTTTGATAAATACAATGACAAAAATATATGTTTCACTAATAGTACATATGCTTTCATACACACACCACACACATTTGAAAATGAACCAAATGATTGATATTCTGTTAATACAAAGATCTAAGCATCACATTACCAGAAAGAAATTCAAATAGTATAACACCATCACATTATCAGAAAGCAATCCAAATAGTATGACATCATTTTTAACAATTCCTAAAAAGAGAAAATAAAATTGCAGCATATGTACATAAGATAGTGCCTTCAAACCATCCCTAACATAACAAAATTCTCTTGTTCTTAAGCTTGATGTGCGCTTTCTTCAACAATAGGTTCTTCAGACTTCCAAGCTTTTGATTTGTTGAAGTAAAAAGTTTATGTCACTTTGTAACAAAGAATAAAAAATTAAAGAAGAAGACTAGATTCATCAAAGACTACACTGATCGCCCTAGTGAAATAATACAATTATCAGTTGACATAACAGTAGGCAATATTGAGCAGAAAAACGTCGCATTATATTTCCTACGTTCACGGACAATGATCAGAAGACTGATGAAGTTCTAAATCACACATCCTAGTCATACTAAAACCTACATAGCAAATTGTCTTATTCTGGCAAGCACATTCTATATAGAGCTTCATGCGATTCTACACATAAGGAGGAAAAGCGATTGAGATACAAAATGCATATAGAAACTTTTGAGAAAGAGTCGTTTATGACTTCAAATCAAGTCTCTATGAAGAACCGATGATTGTTCATATACCAAACTTCCCTTTACAACTCACCTTTTGGTTCTGCTTTGAGGTATATTATTTCATCAATTCTCTGTTCATTGAGCTAGATTATGACAACTCTAGGTGATATTGGGTATGGAACTTCATTCTTGCTTATAAATTTACTTGTCTTGATGACTATATTTTTATTTAAATTCATAAACCTTAATGTAATGGAAAAACATTCACATGAGCATTGTAACACTTTCATCATAGAGTATAATATTAATGGCATCTGGCACACATCGATATGCAACTTCTAGAACATGCCAGATGTGTAGAAGCACACAGTATAATAGATCACCTTTCCAATTAATTATGTGAGAAAATTCACTTTTGATAATTATAAGCTCTTCGCATTACCTGGAGTCCAAAAAATATCAACCCAAAACTATATGTATGCTATTTGGTTTCAAAGAATGCTATTTGGTATCATTCTTTGAAAGAAGCTGTAGCGTAAAAACATATTACTCTAAGTAATTCAATTTATTTTATTCCTTCTTCTACATAATATGAACTAGCACTGGTAAGATGAAATAGCTAACTTGGGGGAAGTCACCTTCAACTACTGTTAAAAACCAGATGTTACATTTATTAAGAACAAAGTCACCATTAAAGCTGTTGAAAATTGAAATACTAGTGTTATTTGCTAACTCTATCTCATGCCAGGCAATCAAAGGAAGGAGATGAAACATAATTAAAAAATAAATGGTATTAAGACAGAAAGCTCATTTTCATTGCACTTGCAGTTTTATTTTTCAAAACTGTTTTTTCTCAAACAGATAACGATAGACTTATCTTCTTTTACTTATGCATAAATGGAATATTAAAATTCTCAAGACCATAGTTCAGAAGAAATCAAATGCTTGACAATTGGGCATAACATGGGATCAAACTGCTAGCAGCTTATCCATTTGGGGTTGTAGTTAAATAAGTTAGCAGGATTTGTAAAAATATTTTTACATAGTGCAAAAAATATCAGCACAAGAGTGGTAGAATATTCTCATCATTCTAATCGGTACTGATTATCTCAACTCTCAAGTACATTTATAAACTATTCGGTATGAATATGTTGGTTCTTGATAAAAGAAACTAAGGGTGAATCATAGACAACATTCCCATAAATCATCTTCCTTTATATCTATAGGTCAATATCAAAAACCTCCATTGAGGAAGGTTCCAAGTAATACATACAACAATGGGATTAAAATCAACTCAGTATTAAATGGCCCTCCACCAAGTTTTTTTTTGTTTGAGCTCTATCTTTTTCACAGGCAAGGAAAAGTACAAGAAGAGGTGATTAATGTAAAATTGTATTATTTTTAAGTTTTAGATAAAGTATTTTTTGAAAGGTGATTAATAGGATTTTTAATCTACTAACCTGTTAAATGCTTCAATCTATTGTTCACTTGAAGATGAGGATGAAGCCTGGTTAAACACTGCACTTGCAAGTTGTGCATATTTACTCTCTAGAACATCGCATTTACTCTCTAGCCCTTCTATGCGCCCTTTTAGTGATTCATTTTCTTTTTCAGTAGCACTCAGCTTTTCCAACAATGCAGCCTTGGAGGAGTTACCACCTTTTAACTCCTTAGCAGTAATTTCACCACCAAATCCAACTACATGACTCTTGTGACCTTTCTACGACCTCAGTGTTTGTAAGAGACGATTCAGATTGCACCAGTTCTTGGATTTTAGCCTATAAACTACAAGACTATTGGAAATAATACAACACATAAAATAAAATGATGTAAAATAAATTTGACAATAAACTTACATATTTTTCATTGGTTTCAGGTTCGACAAGCTTGTCGTCCTTCTTACGAGTCTCAAAAAAGATAGTTGCCATATCTGGGGGGTTTCCATCTTTGCCTCCCTTCATATTTAACTAAAAAGTCACAGAATTTTTTTAACAAAGATAAAGTTTCTCAATAAAATTGCAATATTTACTCACCAATTCATAAATGATCTCTCGAATAGGCTTACTACCCGTACGATGAGGCATTGTCAAGTTAGATCTATTGATCGAGTCTCTTATACTTGTTTCCTAAATTGACAATACGCCACCAAAATTATGATTAGCCACTTAATATAAGAAGATTTTAATAAAGAGTTATGAAACCTTACCTTAAATTTTTCAGTTAAAAATGCTCTTTGACCAGCCATTCCAAATCACTCTTGTCTAGCCCCTCTGGCACATCTCTTAAAGCATCGCGGAATGGCTTAGACTTTATGTTCTTGTGCATCGATCCTCTCCAATTGTTCCATAACTTTCTCATATGTTTCAAGACATGATCTCGTTGATCATTTATGTTATGACTATCAAATTTTTCCTATATTATTTCACAATTATCATTAATAATGAAACTCAAAAAACTTTCAAATAAATTAGAAAAATAAAATTTTAACC
This sequence comes from Nicotiana tabacum, assembly GCF_000715075.1. Taxonomy (NCBI): domain Eukaryota; kingdom Viridiplantae; phylum Streptophyta; class Magnoliopsida; order Solanales; family Solanaceae; genus Nicotiana; species Nicotiana tabacum. Next base: position 219,745,723 of record NC_134080.1, on the reverse strand, counting down.
AACTATGTGTATCACAGGAGATTATAAAGCTCATAATGATTATACGAGTTCTAATTTATAAAGAGGGCATATTCCTTAAAGAAAAAAGTGAAGCGAGCATCAGTTGATATTTGGTTCTATTTGACAGGCAAAAGAAAGATACTTATGCACAAATATACCTGCAACAATCAAAATGAGAGGTCAGCCAAATTTGAAGCAGCAAATATGCATGAGTGAATATTAATAACAGAAGAATAGGTATATGCCAAGATTAAAATGAGGACCAAATAGTAAATCAGTTATAAGTGCACCTAGAGAATCTAAGAAAGTGAGAGGGTTGATTTTATCTAAAATGTTCTGAAAGTACTTTATTCTAGGACTTGGCAACTATTACATCAAAATCTCCAAATATAGTGCAAATTTTTTTTTTGACACCACTACATTATTAGATTAAGTTAAAATATAATAACCAATACACCTCTTCATAGTGAACTCAACATAGTAACATGAATAAGAATAAGGTACTGATAAATTAAAGATTGTGACATTTCCTGAAGATTTGCTCGACAAAAAAGCACAGGCACTTCTTTAGCTGTTGACTAACAAACATGGTTCGAATACATAATCTGTGTATCAAAATTACGGCGAGAAGCGCAAACATAAAACTAGTACCCAATATGTTGTAGGATAGAATAAAGGAAAAGTAAAAGCACAGTGTTACTTAGTCATTTGCTAAAGCATTAACAAATCATGATATATGGAGCAACCAAACTTTTTAAGTGCTTCACATATAGTACTTCTCCCTATTTGATAATGATAAATAATACACACAATTTTACAAAGATAATACCTGATCCAAGAACTAAGTAGATATTGGTCTTTTACAATATCTACTTTTACTCCTGCATAGGCTAAAACATGATGAATTTTATTTACATTTGGAATTGACACCTCTAATTATTTACGCTGGAGTAGTTCTTTTTCAGAAATAAAAAAAAGTTTCGACAAGTTCACTACATTCTGAAACTGCAGACTAGTACAAAAATCTTAACATATTTGTAACCTCTGTGTTGTATTATTCATTCACGAATTACAGACTAGTATAAAGTCACAAATCACTTAAATTTTTTAGTTTCCAGTTTTGTGAAGCATTTCATTCGCTTAGAATTAAACTCATAATATAAATGAAAATAACTTCAAGAAGAGTCATGGTTTTAGTCACAAAAAAAGAAGAAGAGAAAAGTCATCAATATATACATGCCTACAACAGTAACAAGTGCCAATCTCTGTCTTGACTGTAAAATTGCAATTGAACTTTCAATATGGTAAAACCAGCCATTCAATGGATGATGTAAGCTCACAGTATTTCCTTTTCATTTGTGAAGAAAAAATAGAGAAGGCAAATCAAGATAGTAATACTTTAAATTCTTACAATAACAACTTGCCACATGTGCTCCAGCTTATATTCTTCGATTTCCGTCCATGACTGTATGCATAATGGGCACATATTACGGTCACGAACTAATACACCTAAGTGTCTCGTAAATAAGGCATGATTCTTCTCAACAACTCGATTGTGGTAAAAAGTGACTCTCAACTTTTCTCCAGCTTTGAGTCCTGCAACTTTTTTACATTTGTTTTTTCCTCACTTTTTTGGCCTTTTCAGATTCATGTGGCCCTGTAATATCAATTAAGTCAAACATATAAAAAAATTCAGTACAATAACAACAACAAAAAATTACAACTTAAGACAATAATATACTTATTTCGCTTCTTTTTGTGCCACGTCGCTTCTTCATCAGGGAAGGAAGAATCACATTCCAATATTGGATCAAAACCAGGAGGCCAAAGACTATCCTTCTGAGCTTGCTTATTCTGATTAGAAGCTACTGCATTATAGTTTTTATTTTTGCTAATCGAAGTTCTCTGTTCAACGCTTACTCTTACTTTTTGGCCTTTTCATATTCATATGGTCCTGTAAATCACAATTAAGTAAAAAATAATCAGTACAATAACAACAACAAAGATTACAACTTAAGAAAATAATATACTTATTTTGCTTCTCTGAGTGCCTTGCATCGCTTCTTCATCAGGGAGGGAAGCATCACATTCCAATATTGGATCAAAACCAGGAGGCCCAAGACTATCCTTCTGAGCTAGCTTATTCTGATTAGAAGCTACTACATTATAGTTTTTATTTTTGCTAATCGAAGTTCTCTGTTCAACGCTTACTCTTACTTTTTTGGCCTTTTCATATTCATATGGACCTGTAAATCACAATTAAGTAAAAAAAATCAATACAATAACAACAACAACAAAGATTACAACTTAGGAAAATAATATACTTATTTTGCTTCTCTGAGTGCCTTGCATCGCTTCTTCATCAGAAAAGGAAGCATCATATTCCAACATTGGATCAAAACCAAGAGGCCCAAGACTATCCTTCTGAGCTAGCTTATTCTGATTAGAAGCTACTGCATTATAGTTTTTATTTTTGCCCATCAAAGTTCTCTGTTCAGCGTTTGCTCTTACTTGTTTGGCCTTTTCAGATTCATATGGACCTGTAAGTCACAATTAAGTCAAAAAAATCCAATACAATGACAATAACAAAAAATTACAACTTAAGACAATAATATACTTATTTCGCTTCTTTGTTCAGCGTTTACTCTTACAGAACCAAAAGCTCTGAAGCTTTTCCCTCGTCCCCTTGCTAAGGCACCAGGTGGAACGTATGCATGCTTAAAAGTCTTCGAAGTTGATACCATTTCAAACTTCTGAGATTTTGATGGATTCATGTCAGCCTGATAGAAATAAAAATAGTTGATTAATAGATATTCATGTCAATTTCATCATATATGAACATGTGAAGTTGTATGAAACAAACTAAAAAGTTAGATGGCAATAGACAACAGTAATGAATAAAATTGACAGAAACATAACACATGAAAACTTAAAGATAACAAATGTTTAGTGAGTCAATCCATTATATATGAACATACAATCAACTAAGAAGAAATCCACTGGTGGAGTTTTAGAAACCTTTTTCCTTTCCTGCAACTTAACCTGTAAATCAAATGGGTTTTAGTATGGAACTTTTATTATAATAAAGGAGTTAACAAATTAAAAGCAGGTGTGATAGAACTCCAAACCTTCTTGAGTTCTTTTCCTTTTTAGTTGTGAAGAATTATCTAACTCCTCTAAATCATCAATATTCTTTTGCAGAATGTCAAAAGAATCATGAAGTTGTACTTTTTGTACAACATGCCAGCCTTTATTAGAAAGATCCTCAGCATAAAAAACTTGCGATGCTTGATTGGCTAATACAAAAGGCTCATTTGTTTTCAGAAATTGTTGGCGGTTAACACTTACAAAGTCATATTCATCTATTTTAACTCTTTTTTCTTGGTCATACACATCAAACCATGTACATCGAAATAAAACCACCCTTCTTCCCGGAACAAATTGTAATTCTAGAATCTCTGTTAGTTCACCATAGAAATTGATATTTTTATTCTCTTCATCGGTCTCTCCAACTACAACTACCCCGCAATTTTGAGTTCTCAAACCTTTATCATAGTCCAGCACGTGAAACCTATATCCATTGATAATATAGCCACGAAAACTTATCACATATGGCGTGGGACCACGTGACAATGACAACAAATCTGCCATTTTCTTACTGTCATCGTATTTTTGCAATCTTGCGACCTATCAAATCAAATATATAGTTTAGAAAATAATAATTACATAGTTTGAAAAATATTATTATTAGCTGGTACTCACCTTTTCTTTTAACTAACTTATAAATTGTCTATCAGAATTTTCTTGAGAGGTATCAACTGGAGTTTGTGAAAACTCTCTACAAAAAATTGTAGTGTAAAAATATGTCAGCTTAAATTAAAAAATAGAGAAGGTATTAAATTGTTATAACAAGTCGTTACTTACTCAAGAAATGGTTGAACTTCATCGTTGTTTTTCAAAATATAAAAATGTGCTTGCTCCAGATCATTTGAATCAAGTTTGTCTATTTTCCCACCTCTTAAAGCTCTTCCAGATTGATAAAAAATTGCTAAACCTCCATCAGATTCTGTAACACCACCATCATAATTCCATTCAAGACGATTAAACTTTGTTTCCATTGTGTGCAAATACCTTGAACATAAGGTCATACATTGAGCTGCTAAATATCCCTCTGCAATAGAACCTTCTGCGCATGCCCTATTACGAATAAAAGGCTTCAAAAAGTATATATATCGCTCCATTGGGTACATCCATCGACATTGAATAGGTCCAGCAATCTTAACTTCATTAGCTAAATGAATAGGCAAGTGCTCCATGACATCAAAAAATATAGGAGGGAACACCTTTTCTAACTTGCACTCAGTTTTAGGGATCTGGCCATCTATCTGCTCTAATTCATTCATTCTTAAACGTTTTCCTCCAAGCACATTGAAAAATAATGACAACTCAATAAGTGGTTCCCGTACAGATTTGCTAAGCATACCACGTATTGCAAGTGGGAGTAAATATTGTAGAAGGACATGGCAATCATGACTTCTTAAACCTGAAATTTTGCGATCTTTAAGGTTGACACACTGAGAAATATTTGATGAAAATCCATCCGGGACCTTTAAGTTCTTCAGAAAATTGAAAAACTTATACTTCTCTTTAGGAGATAGTGTAAAACATGCTGTTGGTAAGTCATACTTATCCCCATTTTTTACTGGATGCAATTCTTTTCTTATGTTTATTGCTTGCAAATCCAACCGAGTGTTTATGGTGTCTTTGGTTTTCCCTTTAACATTGAAGATTGTCCCCAGAATATTATCACATATGTTCTTCTCAATATGTATCACATCTAAGTTATGCCGCAACAATAGAGTTCTCCAATAAGGAAGATAAAAGAAAATACTCTTCTTATTCCAATTATCACCCCTACTCTCATGTGATATTTTAACCTTTTTCTTTGGATCCTTTGTTAATTGTAAACCATCTAAATCAGCCACTTGATCAAGTATATCATCACTGGATAACATTTTTGGTGGTAATTTTCGCTCTTTAGTGCCATCAAATGACTCTTTATCATTCCTCCATTTGTGATTAAGAGGAAGAAAGCGTCTATGACCCATATAACATTATTTTTTACAATTTTCTAACCTAATTGAAACAGTTTCTTTATTACAACATGGACAAGCCATTTTACCCTTTGTACTCCATCCAGATAAATGCACATATGCTGGAAAGTCATTAATGGTCCATAACAATGCATGTAACATAAAATTTTGTCTAGTTGATGCATCAAAGGTTTCCACTCCAGATTCCCACAATTCTTTTAATTCCTCTATCAAAGGTTGAAGATAAACATCGATAGCATCTCCAGGACTCTCAGGACCAGGAATAATCATTGACAAAATAAAATAGGAATAAGTACCACAGGCCAAATACTATATGTAATTTTGGAATTTCTAAATGGTTGAAAACCATCACTAGCAAGTCCAAGTCGAACATTACGAGGCTCAGCTGCAAAATATTGGTGAAGTTCATCAAATTTTTTCCATGCTATTGAATCAGCTGGGTGCCTCATTATTCCATCATCAACTCTTTTGTCATGATGCCATGTCATTAAATAAGATTTCTTTGAGGACATAAACAATCTTTGAAGTCTTGGCTTTAGAGGAAAATAACGTAAAATCTTGTTTGGTATCTTTTTCCCACTTTTAAATTTGGTTTCTCCACTATGTTTATCCTCGTTCCATCTAGATACGCCACAAACTTTGCAAGATTCAAGAAACTTATCATCCTTCCAATATAACATATAATCATTCTTACATGTATCAATCTTTTTGTAAGAAAGCCCAAGGTCCCGAATAATCTTCTTTGCCTCATAATATGAATCTGGAAAATTAGATCCGTCAGACAATAAATCTTCCTTCAACATCTTCAACAACATTGTAAATGACTCGTTACTTCAATTACCAACAGTTTTAATATGAAGCAATTTAACCAAAGTAGAAAGTTTAGAATTTTTTGAACTTTGGTACAAGGGTTGCTCAAAATCCTTTAAGACCCTATAGAATCTTTTTGCTTCAGGATTTGGTTCCTCCATGAGAAACTCATCACCATCATTGTTCATATTGTCTCCATCAAATTTGGGATAAAGATCTCTTAAAATGTCATGTATTTCATCCTCACGATCACCATATTCAATGTCATTATCATCTACAAATTCAGAATCTGACTGCGCCTCACCTAACCTTTCCCCATGGTGATACCAAAAAGTATAATTTGGGATTATCCCATGTTCTATTAAATGTGATCTAACCAGCTCACGTGTTCCTGAAATTGCATTACAACATTTGATGCATGGACAACGTATTTCATGCGTTTCTTCCAATCTTGTAAAAGCATAATTCAAAAATTTCTCTACCCCAAGTATGTAAGCATCATCTAATCGATCATGAACAAGTTCCATCCATTGCTTATCAGGTGTCATAATCCGGTGCATAGAACAGTTTAATATATATATATACACATACACACACACATATATATATATATATATATACACACACACATATATACAACCAAAATTTATTAGTATAGCAATGCAAATGCAGAAAGAAACAAACATAAGCAAACAAAAACACATTAATCACCTCTGCCTATGAATATTAGTCAATCCAGTTCTCAAGAATATTTTTAGAGTCCATTTAAAAAATTTCTCATACCCAACATTCCCACTGGCCTATAATCCAAGTAAACAAGTTATTCTATCAGAAGTAACATCCAGTTGGAGTACCTGTATAGGCAAATAATGTCTTTTACCTTTCAGTTTACTCGCTCGGCTAGGATTTCACTTACTTATTAATGACCAATGCAGTTAGTATTTAAATTAATATTGTCCTTTCCATTTAAATAATGTTATGTTTGATCTGATCGTAATACTAGTAACATAGGTTTATCTAGGAAAATGGGGATGGGTTAAATGTAGAACCTAGTTCATCCTTGAAATTAGTTTTCATCTTAGTGGTATTTTGACTTATGTCTACTTGAATATTGGCTTTTCATAGACTATTAGGAGAGTGATTTAGAAAGAAGGGAAGATCAGGTTTACAGTGTACGGTATGTATGGGTTTAACATATATTTTCTTTTGTCTTGAGTTAGCTCTGTGGTTGGCATCTTAATACAAGTGATTTTTCAAATGGATTTGAAAGTTGAATTTTTTTTTCTGCTCAGGTTCCTTAGCTTTGGGAACTGAGTTCAAATATTATCTGGTTTGAAACGAGGTTGAATGTGGTGGCATAATATTTTTTGACTACCCAATTGTCTATTTTCCATGGGAATAGCTTTGAAGTTGAAAACAAAATTTATTCTACTCTTTTTCATGTGTATACAAACAGATATCACTTGCATATTTTAATGGACAACCAAAACTTTTAATCAGTATAGTAGTTTTTTCAGCTAGTTTTGTAGTGGGTATATACATTCGTGCAAGAATGAATTTCTTCTTACCATGCAACTCAGAATGAGAGATAGAGGGAGATTGCTTCTTTTTTGGGGGGGTGGGGGGTGAGGGTGGGGGGGGGGAGGGGGGAGATGGGTGAAGGAGAAATTTTGTGAGTGAACTTTCTTGTTTAGTTATGCTTAGCTTTCATAATTGGAAAGTGAAAACAGTTAAAACAGGAGAGATTATGTTATTCAAATATTTTGGTAGTACTATTTTGGTTGTTTAGTAAAGTATGCTTTTGTTTATTGCTCAACACTTTCAAGATAGAGGTAGATGCATCTATAGTGTAGAACATGTTTCTGCACCTAGGATAAAAAGGGGTAAACTTTTGGAGGTAGATGGTACTTTACAATGCTTAGAAACAGATTGCACCATGTTAAAATGGGGATCCTTATTTAACCTTCACTAGCTGATTCACTCTGATGCACCATGTTTAAAGAGGTGGTCTATCTTCTGTTGCTCCTTCGATCCTGGAATTGTCTCCTAGTAGCACATCATTTCATCCAGAATCTTAAATATGTGCTTAATCTAACTGTTGTTTTACATATTTGTTTACTCCCAACTCTATGCGGTACCTAATTATAGGCATTCTTAGGTGGGGCTGTCCTCCTAGAAAATTCCCATGGACATACTCTGCCAAAGGGACATGTTACTTGCCGAAGGGAAAAGTGAAGGTTTACCCTGACGGGTGTGATGAGGTCGTTGAGATAGGCGCAGGCGACTTGGTTGAGTTCCCCAAAGGAATGAGCTGCACTTGGGATGTTTATGAACAAGTGGACAGGCAATATAACTTTGAGTAAATGAGTTGTAGTCTCTAGACCCTTCTTGTAACAAATTTATGCACAACGTTTTAACTTGTATTTAAGTAGACATATTTCTGATGCATGCTGTGTAAGTGTATAAGGATTTTCACCAGATTAGGGTAATGCTATTGTGATGGAGATGTGTGTTCATTCCTAAAAAGTGTAAGTAGATTTAACACATTGCAAATTACTTATCTTTGTTCTTGGGAAGTGAATTTTAAGTATACATCTTCTTAAGGTTACTTGTGAGGTAGCATTCAAGACAATTCTAAGTATACATCTTTTTTTAATCCTGTCTTCAAAAATTTCAAAAAAGAAAAAGTCTCTACATCATCTACATTTAGTTCAGATTCTTGAGTATAAGGAAAGATATATTCTTAGCATATCCATATTCTGAAAGACTTTTAAAGAAGTAGAAAGGTCCAAAAGGAATAGGGGAACAAGGATTGTATACAAATTCAAAGGAGCATGACAAGTAGCATAAAAACCAATAGATGTCTAACTTAGTAGTCAAACAATGGGATACGAGAATTATGTATCTTAGAAAGAAGCAAGTTCGAGCAAGTACAAACATTATACGAAAGCTCCACATCCAATGAAATAGATTTAGAATCGCATATGGTCCAAACCACTTTACAAAGCATTAGATACCTCTATTAAAAATGAAGACGCAATTCTCCACTAAAATTTGGCGACCTTATGTGATATTAGAACTAGACAAATGCAAATTTTGGCCAACCACTTTTAGTCTACAGGTTAGGATAGACATGAAGGAAAAAAATCAGATGCATTAGATTATTATATGAAGCATAGACACAAAACTATTATACACTGCAGTGACATCTGAGCGACATTACTTGTTGATACAATGATATGTTTCCTTTAATAAGACCAGTATATTATTCATATATGCAATATTATCACAACCCAAACCCCGCTCCGGTTGTGATGACGCATCTCGTGAAGACAAGGCCAGCCAACAAACCCATATCGCCTTTTCAAAAATAGTTAAACATTAATAAACAATTTAAATATGATTTAATGATATAATTAACGGAAGCACAACCCGACACAGCCCTAACCGGGGTGTCACAAGTCACGAGCATCTACTAGGGTATAAATACAACTGAAAGCCTGGAGTGTACAAATACAGACTAATGAAATGAGGAGAGAGAAAAGCAGTGTTGCGAACGCCGGCAGCTATCTTGCTAAACCCTGATGATTCTGCCTCCGATCAGCCAAAACATACCTGAATCTGCACACAAGATACAGGGAGTAATGTGAGTACTCCGACTCAGTGAGTAATAATAATAAATAAAGACTGAAGGCAAGAAATCACGCAAAAACACAATGTATTCCATACTGAAGCAGTAAAATCACTTTAAACAGTAAAGTAGTGAGAAATCAAGTGAAAATCCCCTTTTTTCCAACAAGTAAAGCAAGTAGTTTACAAGTAAGTAACAAAAATGACAGAAATGTAAACAGCCCCTTGGGCAAAACATGTACAACAAACCGCCCCTCGGGCATAATATCAACAGAACCAGCCCTCGGGCTCAATATCAGAAAAGTGCCAGCCCCTCGGGCTCAATATCAGAACAGTAACAGCCCCTCGGGCTCACTCTCAGAATAGTATCAGCCCCCTCGGGCTACCTCACAATCACTCATATCAGCCCTTCGGGCATAGTATCAATCACTCAGAACAATGGGTACCCGCGCTCACTGTGGGTGTGCAGACTCCGAAGGGGCCCCTTATGGCCCAAGCGCTATATCAAGCCACCTCATGGCATCATCACTCAGCATATCCTCACATCACTCAAGCCACCGCGTGGCATAAATAGTAACTCAGGCCCTCAGCCTCATATCACTCAGCATATCCTCACACATGGACCTCGGCTTCACTCAGTCCGGAAATCATCATAAGCCCCTCGGGCATTTGTAAAACAGTAGGTCTCAGCCCAAAATACCATTTAGAAATATCATTTGAGTTTTCAAATCTGCATAAAGGCGGCTGAGTTTGTAAAACAATAATTATCAACAGGACTGAGTTTAAATATAAGTCAAAACAGTGAGGAAATAGTGATAAAAATTCCCAAAGAATTCAAATAATTGGCACGAAGCCCAAGTATGGCAATCAGCCCAAATCATGATGATAACAAATAAGTTTTAATCAAATATACGGTAAAATCATCAATCGGGATGGATCAAGTCACAATCCATGGTAGTAAAAGACCCCGCGTTGATCATCCAACGCGTGTCTCACCTCAATATAGCACCATGATGTGCAAATCCGGGGTTTCAAACCCTCAGGACATCATTTACAATTATTACTCACCTCGAACCGGCTAATCCTCTAGCTCGCGATGCTTTTGTCTCTCAAATCGACCTCCGAATGCCTCGAATATAGCCACAATAATTCGATTTAGTTAATAAAAATTATAGGAATTAATTCCATATGAAATTCTACATTTTCCATAAAATATCCGAAATTGCACTCAAAATTTGCCCGTGGGGCCCACATCTCGGAACCAGACAAAAATTACGGAATATGAAACCTCATCCAATCACGAGTCCAACGATACCAATTTTACTAAAATCCGACATCAACTCGACCCTCAAATCTTCAAATTAAACCAAGAGGGTTTTCAAGATTTTTCCAACTAAAATCACCAATTAAATGGCAAAACTAGTAATAGATTCGGGTAATCTAACCAAAATTAAGTTAAGAGCACTTACCCCATTGTTTTCTCTTAAAATCTCCCGAAAATCGCCTCTCCCCGGGCTCCAATTTGGTAAAAATGGAAAACAGAACTCAACATTCTGTCGAGAATTTCCGTGGTTACTGTTCACGCATTTTACTGTTCATGGGTATTGTTCACGGTACTGTTCATGAGTACTGTATATGGGGTACTGTTCATATGTACTGTGCATGGATACTGTTCATGTTTACTGTACATGGTACTGTACACGGATACTGTTCACGCAGGTGCGATTACTGTTCACACGTGAGAAAATTGCAGAAATTGCCTAGAAAATTGCAGCAACTTTTGTTTTCACTAAAAAGGCTCTAACTCCATCATACGAACTCGGAATTCGATGATTCTTGGTCCTATGAGTCAAATAATAATACGAACATAGACCTTCAATCGAAACTCAATTCGGAGCTCATTTTCTCAATTCAATACCCATTTCACTCGTTAAACAATTAACTCATGTTTCGTGTCAAAAACCCAATCGCGACTTGATGAAATTAGACCAAACTTTCCAGATCAGTCCTATAATTCATTATCAAAAATGAATGAACCAAACCAAATGATTGTTCTAGATTGGCTATTCCTCACAATTGCTCCTTGTGATGCAGCGAAACCATGGCAATTAGGATCTCAAGACGCAACAACACCTATAATGCAAGGAATAACAGATTTACATCACAATGTCTTTTTCTTCGTTATTCTGATTTTGGTTTTCGTATCATGGATCTTGGGTCGCGCTTTATGGCATTTCCACTAGTGATCAGTCAATGAAGTCATTCTGGATCCCTGACCGTTCCCAATCTATGAAAGAAGAGTAGAATTTCCCGGAAGAAGATTCGCCGAACGGAGAATAAGCTGTAAATCTTAGTTCTCAAAAGCGAGTGAATCAGTCTTCCTTATAGCTCTTTCCTCCCTTTGCTTTGGTCCTGATACATTTTCGGTGCCATGGAGCTAGACCAGTGAGCTATTACGCTTTCTTCAAAGGATGGCTGCTTCCAAGCCCACCTCCTGGTTGTCATCGCTCGATCACTTCCTTTTCCACTAAGTGATTGCTTAGGGACCTTAGCGCTCGATCTGGGCTGTTTCCCTCTCGACTTTGGATCTTAGCACCCAAAAAGTCTGTCTGTACAAACGATCTAGGCCCCCGACCTCGATATGTGGAATCGTCTTGCGCCATATGTACTGAGATTGTTCGGGAGACATGGTCCAAGCCCGGTGAAAAAAAATCATAAGAAGAGTCCGATAATGGCCGGTCTTTAAAGGCCCTTAAGAAAGAGGCTTAAGTCATCGATGGAAATCCGATAACGGAATGGAGCAAGGAGTTATCCACTAAATGATAGAAAATAAAAAATGTTAAGATATTCTTAATGATATTCGGGCTTCTACCCAGCAGAGTCTTCCATAACTGACCGACCGGTGAAAGGATAGCCGGACCCGTTGAAAGCCGGCAGTTATTGATGGCTCGGAAAGAAAGCTGGGCTAGGTCTTCTTCCCTTAGAGAGGCTTATTCTCCTTTCCCGAGTTCTCAAATATTTTCTTTATTCTCTGTTTATTCTATTATTAGTTCTATTGTTCCGATCCGCTTGTGTTTCAGGAAATCAAACCGAAGTCAATTCATTCAACAATGCCCCCTCGGGACATTCTGTATTGGATTTTGCCAACACCGTTTCACCTTCCTTGCTTTCTATTCTGTCTTGCATTTCACCATGGCACACTCTTCCTTTCAAACCCGATTCAGTGATGACACTGGCGGTACTATCCCATTTTTTTTGCTTAGGGCCTGATGCTTAGTTTTCTTCTAACTTAGTATTGATCTTTATTGTCCGATTTGCTTTCTTAGTGCTGACACCCTCGTATGCCGATCAACCAATGAAGCGGCAGAAGAACCTATTTGACAGTAATCTAGAAGGAACTTCAGAAAAAGACTGGAAAGTAAGGAACGAAGTGCTCGACCGAACAAGCAACGGCTGACGAGATAGGGGCGCGCTAGCGCTCAAGCCTATTCTAATAAGGGCGTTAGCGCATCCGTTTTCTTGCTGGGGCGTAGCGGTTTGAAATTTGGAAAATATGGAGAGTCACAGAACGAACATGGTGCGGAGATTGGAGGTGTTGAAAAAAGGAGAATATTGAGATGTTGGAAGATTTTTTAATGAACTTTCCATGATGCAACCGAGTTGCCATATTGATACAGCACAACTACTTGAATGGTGAAGAAGCAGCTACCAAGTAGAGAAGATCCGGAAGTCTCGAAATCAAATTTCGATCTCTAGAACTAAAAATGGACCTTTGGATCATTACATGCTTATGCTCAAAACGGCAAAATCTTCAAAAAACTCTTCCAAAATATATCCGAGCGTCATGGGACCCCGACCAAACATGACAACACACCCCATAACATAATTCAAACTTGTTCCAACCTTCGAAACGCTCAAAACAACATCAAAACATCAAATCACACTCGGATTCAAGCCTAAGAATTCCAAAACTTCTGAAATTCGAATTCGATCAAAAAGTCGACCAAACGACGTCCAAATGACCTGAAATTTTGCACACATATCACAAATAACATAACAAAGCTACAGAAACTCTCGGAATTCCATTTCGACCATCGGATCAAAATCTCACCTATCAACGGGAATTCGCCAAAATATTAACTTTGCCAATTCAGCCATATCCTTCCACGGACTTCCAAAATGTATTCCGATCGTGCTCCTAAGTTATAAATCACCCAACAAAGCTATCCAAATCATAAAATTTCTGATCCGAGCTCATATACAAATAAGTCAACTCTTAGTCAAACCTTTCAAATTCAAAGCTTTCAACTGAGACTGTTCCTTCAAATTCATTCTGATTTTTCCTGAAAACCAAAACCAACGATCTACATCTGTCATAATACGTTACCCGGGGCAAGTCATGCCCGGTAACTGGCGATCAAAGTGCAAAAGTTCAAAACGACCGGTCGGGTCGTTACATCTTCCCCCACTTAAACACACGTTCGTCCTCGAACGTACCCAGAGCTATTCTAAAAGCCCACCAATCACTGAATAACCTTACCACGCATATAGCCGGGGGTGATCCCACGTCATCCTATCTCATATAGGTCTGATAACACCATTTAACTAAAATTACACAATCCAATCTAGCCCATAAATTATAGAACCACATTTTCACTTTTGAAACCATCAATACGATCAAAACCTCACACCTATACTTTGAATAGACCCGAACTAGCTGTAGTAACCCATGCCTGCAACCTCGGGAGCAATCACATGATATACCATATAACTCCAACGCTAGCAGCAATAACTTCTATTCACAGCAGCTGCCCATAACAACCAAATACTGATAGAAAACCTCTTATCAGCTAAAGTCTTATTCCAACACTTTCATATACTGCCAACGATAAATGAAACACGCAATAAACCATAACCTTTCTCAGATCAACCATTCATGAAGCCATTTCTCCTCTGGCAATTACCATAGCAAATTTTTTTTGGAACCAAACCTCGATGTTTACCCATCAAACATGCTGAAATCGAATCCGTTTATTTTCTTTAATGATCCCAACGATCTCCTCTGACCCAACACGCTACCCTGGTGACATGTCACACCAATAGAGGCCTAAGCCACATTCAGCATAATACGCGCACCAATAAGCAACGGTCCGAACATACTCAAATCATGAAAATGACTCAAATGAAAGAGTTGTACCTCAAGCTCACCAGTACTACCACAACACAAGGCTGAGAACCCGTCTCACATCATAGAATAGGACACACGAATCTAACCCGTAAGGTCTTATTTCCACATAGCTTTGCTACAATGCGCGATCTTATCCAAACACTACTCTATATGGGACACCTCAAGTCACTATGCTAGAAATTGACAACCATGCACAATTTGACGTCTGGAACCAAAGCAAATCATTACACCAATGGTGAAACAAGTAACATATACCACGCAAACCCGATAGGACGTAACCGATACACCATTCACCGAGCAACACCCGATTACTCTTCCTGCTCGACTTCCACTATGAACCCCATTAGAACCGCACCATATGTACCCATAACCAATAAATCATAATGTCTCACAACAGAGGAAGGCAACTCATAGATCTCCCCAGATCACTAATAAGCTCAATAACGGTCGAATCAACCTATCCCTCAACAATACAATTCGGGGCCAACCAAGCCGACTCGAACTAGAACACGCATCCATATTGGCCTGCCAACGAACTCCTTACCAAGGAAGCCTAAAGCTGCTCCTTCAACTATAATAACTCTTGCCGGAGCCATATGATACGGTGCTCGGCATCACATAAATACAAAAATCCACAACCTCGCCTGACGACATGCCCGACCACAAGAAATGCTTTTGGAAAGTCCCTCAACACCGGAACTGAATCAATGGTAGAAACCTCTGCACTGACATCCATCACGAAGGCCTAATTAAGAAAAGAAATCCTTCCCAATCGTCCGCTGGGTCTATGAAATATAAACCACTCTACTAGAACATAACTCGACGCACATCGCCACTCAACCTTTGGCATTTCCAACCTAGCCCATAAAGCAATAGTCCAGAATAACCCAACATTGAGACGATCAGTCTAAATCCCCAACATCACATCCAAAATCTCACATACCAAGCAAAGAAAGATCCACTCGGGCCTCCAAATATCGGTAGTCACTAAACAGTGCTGATACACACGATCTACAGTCACAACATAGCCTGAATATGAAAACTTCCGTCTCCACATCCATACGGCACATGAATCACCATATCCTATCCCAATTTCGCCGTCCGAATATATGACACACCTATAATACCCAATCATTCCAATATAGATACTCTAAAATTTCCCTGTGCCACCTGTCACACCTATTTTTTTGCCCGCGCCACCGCAAAGGGGCATAAAGGGAGTTTTTTCAATTAAAGGACAATCAAAACGGGATTTTATTTATAGATTCAGAGTCGCCACTTGGGAGATTTGTGGTGTCCCAAGTCACCGGTTGAATCCTGAATCAAGGAAAAGAATGACTTTGTATAACAGTCCGCGCACCAGAAATCCGAGTAAGGAATTCTGTTAACCCGGGAGAAGGTGTTAGGCATTCCCGAGTTCCGTGGTTCTAGCACGGTCGCTCAACTGTCATCTTTGGCGTAAATTATCTGATTTTAACAATTATGAGTCTATGTGCAAATTTTAACTTTTAGCCGCTTTTATTATTGTTATTTTAAAAGAGAATTGCAACGTCGTAAAAATATGTCTCGAATCACGTCACATAAATGCACTCGTGGTTGTTGACACATTTCGACTTCATTGGGATTTGGATTTGGGTCACATAAATGTGCACCCGAGTTTGAGAAGATAAATTTAAAGGTGCGCCCTAAAGAGGCTAATGCGTTATTATTTTGGGAAAGGCCGAGAAATTCACTAAAACGGCCCATCCCGAAGTCTAAAAATTAGTACAATATTTATTGAGGGCCCCGCAATTTATAGTTTATTTGGCGAGGCTCATTTCATTTTTATTTTAAAGGTCGTCCTATAATGACTATGTTTTCTATTTCATTTGTCTCTAAAGTAAATGAAGAAAAAGGTCCTACTTTATTTACATACTTACGAGTTATTATAGTTGAGTTTCGAACATGATTCGTTAAATCTAAAATGAACGTAGTAAGAGCAGTCTATTTGACAGTTATGGTCCCAGGTACGACATATAAAGGATAAAACCGGACCTGGGCCATCCTACTTCAAATTGGACCTAGTTAATGGTTTCTACACATATTCATAATTTGCCAAAACTAAAAAATGGTGTCATTTTGTTAACAAATTTCTGTAAATTTAAAGTGGCATTCTACTGGAACGAAAGAACTTGAAACCTAATTTTTTATCCTAAACCATTTACATGCATGAAATAAAACAATGGTATCTAATTAAACAATGTTCCTACCAGTTTCAGAAACAGGACATTTGTTCAATGAGATAACTATTGAATGTTTTAAGAATCATCTAAATAGCCTAACATGCTTTTGATATATGCTATTTAACAAATAATATTGAAGTAACAGAACAGGAATTACTATATCATCAATTCTTTTAACTAAACATACATAGGCAATTTTCTCACTAAACTACTACAAAAGGCATATCCAGTTATACATAAATAAACACTTACATGATTCTAATGAAAGAGGTATTCTAATACAGATACAAATAAGTAGACAACTATAATGAATTTAAAACTTCAACTCTTAATTTCTTTGTATTCATGCTTCAAGTTTCAACTTACAAGAACCAGTGTATCAATTTGTATACCTGGTATTTGGAAAGCAAAGAGAAGAATAGGAAGATCAGTGCAGAAAAACATCAACCATACACAGCAACACAACAGTACAACAACAACCAGTAAACCCAAGAAATACTAAACTGAAACCCAATAGTACCAAAATGAAACACAGACAAATGCAAGGAAACAATAGTTTCTGATTTTCAAACACTCAAGAAAAGCAGCCTGAAACTCTTAATGCAAAAGTTCAGCCTCAGCACTCTAACTCTTAATGTAAAAGTTATGATTTTTTTCTGAATTTTTTTCCTCTTTGTTCCAGAATTTTCTCCCTGCAATTCTCACTGCCCTTAAAATCAGTCCCCAACCCCTTTTTATACAAATCTGCCCTTTCTTTCAACTTACTACCCGACCCCCTTTTCCACTAAATCAGAATTTTCCACTCAAACTCCACTAAGTCTGAATTTTCCACTTAATCAGCCCCTCCACTCCCGTTGGTTCCCCATTAGGGTATTAATTAATACCCTATTAACAAATCACTAACAATAAAATATAATCCTAACTATTTCATTCCTAAATCACCCCTGAAATTCCTTAATATTACTACCTCCTAATACAACTATTCAATTATATTGAAATCTTAATTCTGGAATCTGTTTAACTAACCATTAACCCAAAACTGATTTGATTAACAGCTATAACCAATTCAACTAGTACTTTAAGGCAGAAAATACATCAAATATTAAGGGTTTCAGTGATTCATAACAATGCTCATAATCAAACAAAGTCTGATTTAATCGGACAACTAACTATTGAAAACTATAAATACCAGAAATGCCAAATGATTCAGGCTATACAAACAGCCTAACCAACGACGCTTAATTAGTCGATTACATATTACAATTGACACTAAACAAATCAGCAACAAAGCAATAGGCAATCGGTGTTATTGACAGAATCAGGAACTAACAGGAAACTAATTAATCGACGCAACTTATCAATCGATTACACAATTTATAACACATAATAATTACAACAAACATAAACAAATGACAGAATTAGACAAAATAAAAAGTCCACTAAAGATGAGCAGAATTAATTGATAAAAGATGGAAAATTAATAAAACTAAACTAAACAGATACATAGATAGAAAAACATGAATACAAAAATGAAGGAAAAGAAAAATACCTCAGAATCTCAGAAATATACGGACCCAGGATCGAACTCGAATTTGGACATTTTTGAGGTCGAACAAACTTTAATCGAAGTATTCTCAACTGAGAATACCTCTTTTAATCGGACAGACCCCAAGGTTTGGAATTTTAGGGTTTCGTTTTTTTCGGATTTAGGGTTTGAATATTTCTAGGCAGATTCGAACCAAACCAAGCTTGGTTTGGTTACAAGTGAGGTCAAGGGAGTAACTTGTATGAATTTGGGGTGGGTTGGGGTAGGTTTAGGTTATGCTCGAATCTTCGATTGAAGAGAATCTGTAGGGTGATTCGAGGTGAGCAACCAACAGATCTGTAACGAGGGTGGTTAGGGGGTGATGTGGTGTTAATTAGGGACTAGTTGGTTTGGATCTGAGTTTGGCTCGAATCTTCAAATGAAGATTCGAGAAGCCTCAGGAAGATTCGAGCTAAACGGTTACCAGATTTGGATAGAGGGTGGTCAGGTGGTCTTAGGGTGTTGGTTTGGTGACCGGCAGCGTAGTTGCCGCCGGGTTTCAGGCGAGGGGGAGCTAGGGCGACTAGGGTTTGGGGGGCATCGTCTTAAGGACGATGATGAACAGGAAGACGAGGGGGGTGTTTGGTTAGGGGGCTGGGTTAGGAGATTGAGTTTATATAGGGGAGGGGTGGTTTGATCTTGGTCGTTCGATCAAGAGAGATCGAAGGTCCAGATCAATTCACTTAACTCAAACGGTGTCATTTGGAGTAGTACTGGGGCGGTCCTGGTATTGGAGTGACGGGTCGGGGGTCGAGTTTGGTAAAGTCTTTGAGGCCGTTGGATCAAAGAAAATGGATGGCTTAGATTGATCATTTGAAACGGTGTCGTTTCAACTATGCAGGGGCTGAACTGGATCGTTCGATCCAGTTTGATCAAAGGCTCAGATTTGAGACGCCAATACGGCGTCGTTTGGATTAATTGCCGGTGGACTGGATTTGACCGGGTCTTTTGGAATGTTTGGGCCTGAGTTTTTGGGTCTAAATTTATGGCCCAGATCTGATTGGCCCTATATTTTTAAACTCTTTTCATTTCTTCTTTTAATCAATTTAAACACAATTCATAATTAAATTGTAATAATCAAAAATAAAACTACACAAATATTAATTAACACTTATAACAATTAACACACAAATTAGGACCTTTTTAAAAAAAATCACACAATGACAACAAGATAGAATAAAACGCATATTTTTATGATTTTCCTTTTAGAGTCAATTAATTGTTTAATTCATTCCTAAATGCATAATTAAATCCTAAATATGTATGCAATATGTTTATATATATATATATATATATATATATATATATATATATATATATATATATATATATATATATATATATATATATATATGTCAATTAACTATAACAAAGTAAAACATTTACGGACAAAAACACAAATAATTATCCAAAAAAATGCCATGTAAATCCTAAAAATTGTACACCAAGAAAATTTTGTTTTATTTTTTGATTTCTTTTGGAGTAGTTTTCGTGAAGCAAAAATCACGTGCTCACAGCTGCCCCTATTTGTCCGAAAACACAAAGAATTTTCGTGCAAAGATAAAGTGAGCGGATACGAGCGATTTTTTCCCGTTGGAATACTCCGTGTGAAGCATTTTTTGAAAAGGTTTAACCGAACCTTTGCTTCGAAGGTTTCCTACATATCCCTGGCTAAAAGGAAATCAGGTTAATATAGTTCGGGAAGTTTTGGTAGCTGGGACTACCATGGAACTTTAATTTGGTTGTTACTGCTGCTGCATGCTGTTGCTATTACTTACCGATCTCCTTATTACACCGTGCCAAAAGAAAACAAGATGCTAGACTAAGCTAGGAGTTACAAAATATTATCTATCTTCCACTTGCTATGGTTGCCTTGCTTTCTTGTCGGCTTGTGTTTCCTCTGGTGCTTTTCTTTCGAAAACTGCGGGGGATGACACTGACCTTTTGCTTTTCTGAACACAAGTTTTATTATTCCGTTATGTCTGCTGGAGACACTGCTTCCTACATTAAAGCTTGTTATGCTAGGGATTTTTGTTGTACCCCTCCTCATTACTGACTTCTGTTTGATCTTGAAATGTATTCCTCTGTTCTGCAGGCGGGCTCCTGACTCCAATCTTAACTTTTGAAAGATGACACAACCTCCATTCTCCAGGCGAGATCCTGACTTCAACAACTTGAAAATATAACAACCTCTGTTCTACAGGCGGGCTCCTGACTTCTCCATTTTAAAATAAGCAACCTCCGTTCTACAGGCGGGCTCCTGACTCCAACAGCTTCTTAAAAATAATTCAACCTCCATTCTCCAGGCGGGCCCCTGACTTCAACAACTTCCTCAAAATGATTCAGCCTCCATTCTCCAGGCGGTCTCCTGACCTCAACAACTTTCTCAAAAATAATTCAGCCTCCATTCTTCAAGCGGACTCCTGACTTCAACAACTTTCTCAAAATAATTCAGCCTCCATTCTCCAGGCGGGCTCCTGACTTCAACAACTTCCTCAAAATAATTCAACCTCCATTCTCTAGGAGGGCTCCTGACCTCAACAACAACTTAAATGTAACACCTCCATTCTCCAGGCGGGCTCCTGACTTCAGCAACTTCTTAAAATGTAATTCAGCCTCCATTCTCAAAAATAATTCGGCCTCCATTCTCCAGGCGGGCTCCTGACCTCAACAACAACTTAAATGTAACACCTCCATTTTCCAGGCGGGCTCCTGACTTCAGCAACTTCTTAAAATGTAATTCAGCCTCCATTCTCCAGGCGGGCTCCTGACTTCAACAATTATTTAAAAATAATTCGGCCTCCATTCTTCAGGCGGGCTCCTAACTTCTTCAACTTTAAAATATAACAACCTCCGTTCTACAGGCGGGCTCCTGACTTCTCCAACTTCTTAAAATGATTCAGCCTCCATTCTCCAGGCGGGCTCCTGACTTCAACAATAACTTAAAAATAATTCGGCCTCCATTCATCAGGCGGGCTCCTGACTTCAACAATAACTTAAATGTAACACCTCCATTCTCTAGGCGGGCTCCTGACTTCTTCAACTACTTCCTTCCAAACTGGTGTTTTGTTCCTCTGAAAACTGCTGGGAATAACATCGATATTGTATTTCACAAATATGTCATTTTCCTTCTTCAAAGACTATTTCCTTTAAAGCTTAGTGCTTCCACTTCCCTGAAACCTGCCGGGAATAACACTACTGGGGAATTATCTTCCTCCTTTTAACAATGGTGGGGATGATATTGATTCAAAGGTCATTGCTTTTACAACTTTTGTGTTATCTTGCTTCTTCCAAGATTGCTCTCATTTTAGAACTTGTATCTCCCTTCTTGTATACTGCTGGGGATTTTATTTTCTTCATAACTTGTGTTACCTTCTCTCTTTCCCAAATGGCTATCTGATTTCAAGAAAATTTTCGTAATGAGAGAAAATTTTCTGCCCCAGTTTGATAATCTTCTTTGTGACCCTGTCTTCCTGCTGTCAATAATATTTCCTTTCCCTACTTAAAATCAAAGAAAAATTTGTTAGTTTAAAACGGGGCGAGTGGTCGTGCCATTTCTGCTGGGGATGGTTTTTCCCTGCTTTGCTATAAAACTTGCTGGGGAGGATATTTTTTGCTGAGGATGATACTCCTGCTGGGGATGGTTTTTCTTTTCTCTTCCTTCCCCGCTCTGTGTTGTTCGACCATTGTGGAACTTGGTCAAGAATCTGTCAGAGTTGTTCCTGTATCTCGCAAATCTGCTGGTGATCCTCTTGGAATTTGATCCATAACTTTTCAACTATTGTTCTTTCTATTTTTCTCTAACTCCCCCTGGAAATTTGGTCCTCTTGGGCTCTAGACCCATTCATTATTTGGCCTTGCGACCAACTTCTTTTGCTTTGTCGCCTTATCTTTGGCCTGTCCTATTCGCATTTTGTTTTGCACCATTTTGGCAACTGGTAGTAAGCTCTGAAAATCCTTTTCAAAAACAAACTGCTGGGGAGGTAAAGTCTTTAAACCAAGAAATGAAAAAGTGATGATTTCAAAAATAGAAAAAGAAGAAGTCTTTCTAAACAAATGATGGGGAAAAAGAAAGAAAATAACTTATCTGAAAGATATAACCGATCCCAACAATCATGTCGTGCATTCCGGATTAATCAACCCAATCTATTTGTATCAATCAATCTTTCGGATAGCCTCATCCTGCCGGGGATAAATAAAACACTCAACTCTTTGCCAACCGCAGATCCTTTCCGCCAATCTTGTCTTGTCGCCTCATAGTGCCCTTCGAGGGGTTTTCACTAATAAGATTCTCTCGTCTCTCTCAACTCCCGTCGCCTTATGGTGCCTGTGAAAGTTTTCACTGATAAGACTCTCATTTTATTTCTCTCAACTTCCGTCGCCTTATGGTGCCTGTGAAGGTTTTCACCGATAAGACTCTCTCGTTTTATTTTATTTTTTCAGTTGTGGATTGGAGTGCTGCCGATATGACTCTCTCTGCTGGGGATTCTTTCGGCTATCAATTCATTTCTAGTTTATGGTCCTCTTTTTTGCTGGGGATCAGAGGGTTGTTCCCGACTTCCGTTTGAAATGACTTGGCACTTTTCGGATACTGATCGGAAGGTCTTTTTTGGACATCAATATGGGTTTTCGTGTCTGGCTAAAAGAAAAAGCTATCAAAAATTCAAAAATAATTTTGTTGGGTGAAACATTACAACTCTTGGAATCAAACCTCTTTTGAAACTTTAAAACATAACTTCTGCCCCAGTTTTCTTGCTTGGGGGATTTTTATTTTTTTATTTTTAACTATGACCAAGCCGTGAGGCGCCTACGTATCCTTCTTTGAGGAATCAGGTCAAACGTAGTTCCCAATTCCTTTGTTTTTCTTGTGACTTTTCTTTTGTCTTTATTATCATTATTATTTTTTTTCTCCCTTTTTTTTATTTTAATTTATGATTCCAAAAGAGGGATATGAAAAAAAAAATAAGGCTCAAAAGGGGAAGCAAAGGTTAAAGTGTTTGGATAGAAGAAAGAATTGCCTTCGTCATTTTATTCTCCGATAAATGCCAACCACAAACAATAATTACAATCAAAAGAAATCATACATAATATCTCTTAACTGCGTCAGAATTGATAGCCATGTCGACGCATTTCCCATCGATATCTGTTAAACATAAAGTGCCATGGGACAATACTCTGGTTATAATGAACGGTCCTTGCCAATTCGGGGCGAACTTGCCTTTTGCTTCGGCCTGATGTGGCAGGATTCGTTTTAATACCTGTTGTCCTACCTCAAATTTTCTAGGGCGCACCTTCTTGTTGTAGGCTCTCGCCATTCTTTTTTGATATAGCTGGCCATGACACACAACCGCCAATCTCTTTTCATCAATCAAGTTCAACTGCTCCAAACGGGTTTTGACCCACTCGTCATCATCAATCTCAGCCTCATCGACAATCTGAAGGGATGGAATTTCAACTTCTGCCGGTATTACTGCTTCAGTTCCATATACCAACAAATAAGGGGTTGCACCTACTGAAGTCCGGACAGTGGTGCGATAACCCAACAATGCAAATGGTAATTTTTCATGCCATTGTCTGGATCCTTCTACCATCTTCCTCAGTATCTTCTTGATGTTCTTGTTGGCTGCTTTAACTGCTCCATTCGCCTTGGGACGATATGGTGTGGAGTTACGGTGGGTAATCTTAAACTGTTGACATACTTCTTTCATCAAATTGCTGTTAAGATTAGCACCATTATCCGTGATGATCACTTTTGGGACCCCAAATCTATAGATGATATGGGAGTGAACAAAATCCACCACTGCTTTCTTGGTTACCGACTTGAAAGTTTTAGCTTCAACCCACTTAGTAAAATAGTCGATGGCCCCCAGAATGAACCTACGATCGTTGGTAGCTGTCGGCTCAATAGGTCCAATGACATCCATGCCCCATGCAACAAATGGCCATGGCGCTGATATTGTATGCAATTCTGTCGGTGGAGAATGAATCAAATCTCCGTGTATCTGACATTGATGGCATTTCCGCACGAAATTGATACAATCACGCTCCATAGTGAGCCAATAATACCCTGCTCAAAGAATCTTCTTCGCCAATACATATCCGCTCATATGTGGCCCACAAACTCCAACATGTACCTCTATCATAAATGTCGTGGCTTGACTGGCATCTATACATCTCAGCAATCCCAAATCTGGGGTTCTTTTATACAACACTCCTCCACTGAGGAAGAATCCCCTTGACAATCGCCAAATAGCTCTTTTTTGATCTCCGATGGCCTGCTCCGGGTATATCCCCATCCTGAGGTACTCCTTGACGTCATAAAACCATGGCTCGCCATCCACTTCTTCTTATATCATGTTGCAATAGACATGCTGATCACGAACCTGGATGTGCAACGGGTCAACATGAATTTTGTCTGGGTGGTGCAACATCAATGCTAGAGTGGCTAATGCATCGGAAACCTCATTGTGAACTCTTGAGATGTGTCTGAATTCCACTGATCGAAATCGCTTGCTCAAATTGTGCAAACATTGTCGATATGGTATGAGCTTTAAATCCCGTGTTTCCCATTCACCCTGAATCTAATGCACCAGGAGGTCCGAGTCTCCCAAGACCAAAAAGTCCTGGACATCCATGTCAGCAGCTAATCGCAGACCTAAAATGCATGCCTCATACTCAGCCATGTTGTTGGTACAATAGAAACGCAGCTGAGCTGTAACAGGATAATGATGTCCTGTTTCAGAAATAAGTACTGCTCCTATTCCAATGCCCTTCGCATTTGCGGCTCCATCAAAGAAAAGCTTCCAACCTGGTTCCTCAGGTAATTCCAACTCATCTATATGCATTACTTCCTCGTCAGGAAAATACGTCCTCAACGGCTCGTATTCTTCATCAATAGGATTCTCAGCCAAGTGATCTGCTAACGCTTGGGCCTTCATGGCTGTCCTCGTCACATAGACGATGTCAAACTCCATTAGTAATATTTGCCATTTCGCTAACCTTCCTGTGGGCATAGGCTTCTGAAAAATATACTTTAGCGGATCCAAGCGGGAAATGAGATAAGTAGTATATGAGGACAAATAATGCTTCAATTTCTGGGCCACCCAAGTTAGGGCGCAACATGTCTTCTCGAGTTGAGTGTACTTAACCTCATATACTGTAAACTTCTTGCTGAGATAATAGATGGCTTGCTCCTTCCTTCCTGTAATGTCGTGTTTCCCCAACACGCAGCCAAACGAATTCTCTAGGATCGTTAGATAAAGAATTAACGGTCTCCCTGGCTCAGGTGGAACCAATACAGGTGGATTTGATAAATATCCTTTGATCTGGTCAAATGCCTCCTGGCATTCCGCCGTCCATTCTACCACGACATCCTTCTTCAATAGCCGAAAGATGGGTTCACAGGTTGCTGTGAGTTGTGCAATAAATCTGTTGATGTAATTCAACCTTCCCAACAGACTCATTACTTCTGTCTTGTTCTTCGACGGTGGAAAATATTGGATAAATTTGATCTTTGACGGGTCCAGTTCAATACCTTACCGACTGACGATGAATCCCAACAGCTTTCCAGATGGAATTCCAAATGCACATTTGGCTGGGTTAAGCTTAATATCATACCTTCGAAGTCTTTGAAAAAACTTCTTTAGGTCTGCTACGTGGTCTTCCTGATGCTTGGACTTTATGATCACATCGTCCACGTACACCTCAATCTCTTTGTGGATCATGTCATGAAACACAGTGGTCATTGCTCTCATATACGTTGCCCCAGCATTCTTCAAACCAAATGGCATTACCCGGTAGCAATAAGTCCCCTATGGCGTGATGAATGCCGTCTTTTCCGCATCTTCTTCATCCATCAGAATCTGATGATACCAAGCATAGCAATCTACAAAAGATCCAATCTCATGTCCGGCGCAATTGTCGATCAAGATATGAATGTTGGGTAAAGGAAAGTTGTCCTTTGGGCTTGCCCTGTTCAGATTGTGGTAATCGACACACACCCTGATCTTCCCATCTTTCTTTGGCACCGACACCACATTAGCCAACCAATCAGGATATTGAGTGACACGAATAACCTTTGCTTGCAGCTGCTTGGTTACTTCCTCTTTAATCTTCACACTCATATCCGTTTTGAACTTCCTCAATTTCTGCTTGACGGGAGGGCATGCCGGGTCAGTGGGCAATTTATGAACCACTAAATCTGTGCTTAACCCCGGCATGTCATCATATGACCATGCAAAAACATCTTTGAACTCAATAAGTGTTTTGATCAATTCCTCCCTGATATTTGGTGCAATGTGGATGCTTATTTTAGTTTCTCTAACATCGCCGACATCCCCTAAATTGATGGCTTCTGTGTCATTTAAGTTGGGCTTGGATTTTTCTTCAAACTGGCTTAACTCCCTGTTTATCTCCTCGAAGGCTTCATCCTTATCGTATTCCGATTCATTATCATAATAGACCTCTTGTATAGTTAGTTCGGAATCAGATTGATCTTTTAGACTAGGTTGAAGATCCGTTGTGCATGCCATGTCGTTAGAAGCAGTATGAAAAGAACTGTTCAGAAAATGAAACGAAGGAAACAAAATTAAAAATAACATATAAAATAAGAAATAAAGAAGAAACTTTTCTTTTTATTGAATTATAGGATAACAAGGTTTCACACTTTATTGAACACAATAAAAAGGAATCTGGATTACAACCCTAGAATAATCCAGAAAATAAGAAGGAAAATCAGAGCCAACTACCAGGACTCCCTCCGAGTAGGAAGAGGAGTAACTATCCAATTGTTGACCTTGGCCTTAGGACCCACAAACTATATGTCTGCCTTACTGGAACCCTCTCCAGCTTCTATCATGTTGAGATCTGCGAACATTCTTTCAAAGCCCTCATTCAAATCTCCATCTGGCCCGATCAAAGGTCCAAGAACTTCCGGGACTGGCAACTTTCTGCACCCAGACTCTTTTCTTCAATTTGCGGGCCCGTTTTACATCTGTTGCGGTAGGTTTGAATCCCAAACCAAAAGTATCCAAGTTCTTAGGCAAGGAAACTAGCTGGATCATTCCCTGCAGATCAATCCCCAGACCTTTCCCTGGTACAAATCCGTTGTTCAACATCTCTGAGGCTATCATGAAGGTTGCAGCTGTGATTCTGGGAAGTGGAAGGCCCCCACCCTCAGGAATTTTGTCTACTGAGACTATTTCGAAAACCTGATAAACCCAAGGGCCCTTGTCATCGTCGTTTTCTATGAAGGGCACAATAGCATCACTGACGGCATGTGCGCTGTCATCCCCGTGTATCACAATCTCTTGTCTATCCCATTCAAATTTGATCATTTGATGCAGTGTAGAAGGCACTGCTTTAGCTGCGTGGATCCAGGGTCATCCCAACAAAAGATTGTACGACACCGCCACATCTATCACTTGAAATTCCATGGTGAACTCGACTGGACCAATGGTTAATTCCAGTATGATATCGCCCACTCTGTCAGTACCGCCCCCATCAAAACCTCGGACGCAGACGCTGTTCTTGTGGATCCTATCATCAGCAACCTTTAGTTTGTTCAGAGTGGCCAAAGGATAGATATTGGCACTTGACCCATTATCAATTAGTGCTCGAGTGACCATCGATTCTTCGCATTTTATCGTCAGGTAGAGTGCTCTGTTGTGTTCAGTACCCTCTACCGGTAACTCATCGTCAGAGAATGTCACTCGGTTTACTTCGAAGATTTTGTGCGCTATTTTCTCCAAATGGTTCACTGAGAGCTTGTTCGGGACATAGGCTTCGTTCAGAATCTTCATTAAGGCCTGACAATGATCGCTTGAATGGATTAACAAAGATAGCAACGAAATCTGGGCCGGGGTCTTCCTCAACTGCTATATAATTGAGTAGTCCTGTGACGTCATCTTCTTTAAAAACTCCTCTGCTTCTTCCTCCGTTACTGGCTTCTTTATTGTTACAGGATTGACCTTTCTCAATTCTGCGGGAACAAAACACCTTCCCGAACGAGTTAGTCCCTGAGTTTCGCATACTTCTTCCACCACCTCCTTTCCTTTATGCATCACTGTTACTTGACTGTAGCTCCACGACACAGCTTTCTCATTTGTTACCGGCAACTATGTGACTGGCCTGATAACAACTGGTTCTACATGGACCCCCTTTACCACCAACACTGGTGTGCTTGATACTCCCTGCAGTACTGCCTTGGCTGACTCTGGCTTCTTCGCAGCAACAGACGAACCTTTCCCTACTACCAAAAATGGCTTGTCATCTGCCTTTCCCAACTGTACCACTACCTTTCCACTGGTCGAATTTTCGTTCGAACTGGCACGAATCATCATTACCGTTTGTGAGGGTGTTTTAAGTTTCCCTCCTTCGTGCACTATCTCGATCATGTGGGCTTCATGGTGCACCGGTAACGGGTTTTCATTGATGTTGGGTGCCTTTGGTGCCTGAACCTCGATCCTATTTGTGTCAATAAGATCTTGTATGGTAGTCTTCAACTTCCAACACTTCTCAGTATCATGCCCGGGAGCTCCTGAACAATATTCATAGCTTACTGAATGGCCTAGATTTCTGGGAAGGGGATTTGGCAATTTGGGTTCAACAGGACTTAATAAGCCTATCTGCCTCAACTTGTGAAACAGAGTAGTATAGGTTTCTCCCAACGGAGTGAATGTTCTCGGCTTCTGCATCCTTTCATTTCTGAAAGCCTGATTTCCGCAGAAGCTTGGCCCTGGAGGATTCCTGTAGGCCCTCAATGGTGGATATGTGTTTTGTGGAGGAGGATATGTGTATTGGGGAGCCGGCGCACGCCATTGCGGATGAGCCGGAGGCTGGGTGTAAGTTTGGGCGTGCTGGACGGAGAAATAGGGCTCTTGTGGTGGATAATAAGGTTGTGGAGGGTTGTATGGATTGTGTGGATAATTTGGGTAATGGGGTCTGGTTTGGTAGCGAGGGGCTGGACCTCTTGATCTGGACCAAGTACCTGCTTCGACTGTTGCGACCTTCTCTCTTCTTTTTCCTGAGCGCACCTCCCGTGCCGCTTTGGATAGCCTAAGTTGTGGCCTTGATCGCCGAATAACTCATTATCTTGTTGGACCTGAGTCCCTCTTCAACCATGCCGCCCATTTTTACTACTTCATTGAAAGATTTACCAGGTGACCAAAGTAAATTGGCTCCAAAGTTTGTAAGAAGTAGTCCACCATTTCACCTTCCCTCATTGGCGGATCGACTCTTGCTGCTTGTTCTCTCCAACGAAATCCAAATTCCCTGAAGCTCTCTCCGGGATTTTTTCTCAAGTTTTAACAGTGTGAGACGGTCGGGGACGATCTCAAGGTTATACTGGAAATGACCTACAAATGCTTGTGCTAGATCGTCCCAAGTATACCACCTACTGGGATCCTGCCTCGTGTACCATTCTAATGCGGACCCGCTTAAACTTTGACCGAAATAAGCAATCAACAACTCATCCTTTCCACATGCCCCTCTCATCTTACTGTAGAAAACTCGTAGATGTGCCATGGGATCACCATGACCCTCATATAAGTCAAACTTTGGCATCTTAAAACCTGCCGGCAATTGAACATCGGGGAAGGGACACAGATCTTTGTAGGCCACACTAACTTGGCTACCCAATGCATGCATATTCCTGAAGGATTGCTCCAGGCTTTTTACTTTACGGAGCACTTCGTCTTGCTCCGGATTTTTAGCTGGCCTCTCCGTTTCTGTTGGGAACTGAAGGTGAGGGGTGTAAGTGTATGGCTCGGGTGCTTTGAAGGTGAGTTCAGGAGGATAATATTGATTGTCTTGAACCTGAAACACTGGTTCATCAGGTGATTTTTGCAATGTGGCGGGTGGAGGTGCCACGAAAATAGGAACAGTTGGTGGAAGAGGGTTTTGTTTAGGTGGTGAAGCTTGGGGATTATAGGAAGTTTCCCCCTGATAGTATTGGGTAATGGGGAAGCTCGCTGATGGACTAGTGGAAGGGTGCTCTGGAGTTCGAGCTGGTGAAAGGGTAGGAGTAGGGGGAAGCATTGGTGGTGTTTGTCCCTTAGCCCAGGCTAGGTGCATCCCAGCAATCTCTTGTCTCAACCTGTCCATTTCCTCCTTCATCATTTGCATCTCTGTTTTTTCTTCCTCAACACTTTTGTCCGAACCAGACATACTTTCCGGAATGGCCCTTTTGATCTTGTGTGGTAATGGTAATCTGCCAGACCGTTCTAACGAGCTAACTATTTTGAAATCTCTTTCTCTGGTATAAACAACAAACTTTTAGCGTTAGAGCTTAGCACATATTGCAATTTCACATTGGGGAATGCAATGTTCCTAGGCAGTTTAACCATTTCTAACATGTTTTTGCTTCGATTGCATGCGTCATTCCGGCTTATGTCCTTTCTTTATTCACTTTGCCTTTTCTTTTTATCTTTTAGTGGTGGTCGAATCTTATGTAGATTGCCTACGTATCATGTCCCACATTAACATTACAAGCTACGGATTTGAAGAAAAACAATCAAGCGAAATACAGACTCCACACTATTAACATTGTTTGATATGAAAAGAGAACAGAGGGGTAGACAACAGGCTTTTAAAAACCAAACAAGTGCAGACATGAACTAGGGATATATTAAAGCCTTGAATTTTGGTGCCTGCGAGGCATCGTTCGGCCTTTCCGCGGGCTTTGGTGCCAGGCCTCTTTGCAAGCTTTTTAATTCCTCCATGATCCGGTGGACATAACCCATGACTGAGGCAAAAAGGGTATCACAGGGCATTTCTTCACATACTAGGCACTTCATGGTGATGTAACGCCCAATCTCATCGATCCTACTCCTGATTCTATCCCTTTCTATGCACAGCTGTTCTATTCGTTGATTCTTTAGTCCCAATACTCGAGTGTTGTCAATGAGATGATCTTGGAACCTCTCCATTTGTTCTTCCATTCGGGCTATTGAATCATAGCAGCGCTCCCTGTCTGTTCTAGCATCTCGGGCTTGTTTAAGGACCCGATCTCTGAGAGTGGAATTTGTTTCTCTCAATATTGCAATACTCCCTTCATAATCCCTTCTCACTTGCCATATGTGCTTTTTCCGTGCTGCTGCACCTTTTGCCCATCTGGCCCGTATTCTTGCTATGCTAGCCTCGAATCTTTCCAAGTCCTTTCGGCTTTCAATGACCTGATTCTTTAACCCTGCTATCATCCTTTCATCGGACCGTCTTCTCCATTGGTTGTCGGCATCCCTTAGGACTTGACGGTTTTGGGCTTCGAGAGCCTCATTTGCTTGG
This sequence comes from Nicotiana tabacum, assembly GCF_000715075.1. Lineage (NCBI taxonomy): Eukaryota > Viridiplantae > Streptophyta > Magnoliopsida > Solanales > Solanaceae > Nicotiana > Nicotiana tabacum. Next base: position 219,713,893 of record NC_134080.1, on the reverse strand, counting down.
GCTAACCTGTTCTTCTCTCCCTTATCGGCAGCAACTTGTACCTTGTTCTCGAATTTTAGATCCTTGATCTGTTGTTTCAACTTGCCTATTTTGGCCCGATATTCATAAATCAGAATTTTCCACTCAATCTCCACTAAGTCTGAATTTTCCACTTAATCAGCCCCTCCACTCCCTTTGGTTCCCCATTAGGGTATTAATTAATACCCTATTAACAAAGCACTAACAATAAAATATAATCCTAACTATTTCATTCCTAAATCACCCCTGAAATTCCTTAATATTACTGCCTCCTAATACAACTATTCAATTACATTGAAATCTTAATTCTGAAATCTGTTTAACTAACCATTAACCAAAACTGATTTGATTAACAGCTATAACCAATTCAGCTAGTACTTTAAGGCAGAAAATACATCAAATATTAAGGGTTTCAGTGATTCAGAACAATGCTCATAATCAAACAAAGTCTGATTTAATCGGACAACTAACTATTGAAAACTATAAATACCAGAAATGCCAAATGATTCAGGCTATACAAACAGCCTAATCAACGACGCTTAATTAGTCGATTACATATTACAATTGACACTGAACAAATCAGCAACAAAGCAATAAGCAATCAGTGTTATTGACAGAATCATGAACTAACAGGAAACTAATTAATTGATGCAACTTATCAATCAATTACACAATTTATAACACATAATAATTACAGCAAACATAAACAAATGACAGAATTGGACAAAATAAAAAGTCCACTGAAGATGAGCAGAATTAATTGATAAAAGATGGAAAATTAATAAAACTAAACTAAACAGATACATTGATAGAAAAACATGAATACAAAAATGAAGGAAAAGAAAAATACCTCAGAATCTCAGAAATATACGGACCCAGGATCGAACTCGAATTTGGACATTTTTGAGGTCGAACAAACTTTAATCGAAGTATTCTCAACTGAGAATACCTCTTTTAATCGGACAGACCCCAAGGTTTGGAATTTTAGGGTTTCGTTTTTTTCGGATTTAGGGTTTGAATATTTCTAGGCAGATTCGAACCAAACCAAGCTTGGTTTGGTTACAAGTGAGGTCAGGGGAGTAACTGGTATGAATTTGGGGTGGGTTGGGGTAGGTTTAGGTTATGCTCGAATCTTCGATTGAAGAGAATCTGTAGGGTGATTCGAGGTGAACAACCAACAGATCTGTAACGAGGGTGGTTAGGGGGTGCTGTGGTGTTAATTAGGGACTGGTTGGTTTGGATCTGAGTTTGGCTCGAATCTTCAAATGAAGATTCGAGAAGCTCCAGGAAGATTCGAGCTAAACGGTTACCAGATTTGGATAGAGGGTGGTCAGGTGGTCTTAGGGTGTTGGTTTGGTGACCGGCAGCGTAGTTGCCGCCGGGTTTCAGGCGAGGGGGAGCTAGGGCGGCTAGGGTTTGGGGGCATCGTCTTAGGGACGATGATGAACAGGAAGACGAGGGGGGGTGTTTGGTTAGGGGGCTGGGTTAAGAGATTGATTTTATATAGGGGAGGGGTGGTTTGATCTTGGCCATTCGATCAAGAGAGATCAAAGGTCCAGATCAATTCACTTAACTCAAACGGTGTCGTTTGGAGTAGTACTGGGGAGGTCCGGGTATTGGAGTGACGGGTCGGGGTAGAGTTTGGTCAAGGCTTTGAGGCCGTTAGATCAAATAAAATGGATGGCTCAGATTGATCATTTGAAACGGTGTCGTTTCAACTATGCAGGGGCTGAACTGGATCGTTCGATCCAGTTTGATCAAAGGCTCAGATTTGAGACGCCAATACGGCGTCGTTTGGATTAATTGCCGGTGGACTGGATTTGACCGGGTCTTTTGGAATGTTTGGGCCTGATTTTTTGGGTCTAAATTTATGGCCCAGATCTGATTGACCCTATATTTTTAAACTCTTTTCATTTCTTCTTTTAATCAATTTAAACACAATTCATAATTAAATTGTAATAATCAAAAATAAAACTACACAAATATTAATTAACACTTATAACAATTAACACACAAATTAGGACCTTTTTAAAAAAAATCACACAATGACAACAAGATAGAATAAAACGCATATTTTTATGATTTTCCTTTTAGAGTCAATTAATTGTTTAATTCATTCCTAAATGTATAATTAAATCCTAAATGTATGCAGTATGTATATATATATATGTATGTATATATATATATATATATATATATATATATATATATATATTTTATTTTTCAATTAACTATAACAAAGTAAACATTTACGGACAAAAACACAAATAATTATCCAAAAAAATGCCATGTAAATCCTAAAAATTGTACACCAAGAAAATTTTGTTTTATTTTTTGATTTCTTTTGGAGTAGTTTTCGTGAAGCAAAAATCACGTGCTCACACCACCAAGCAAACCCGAATATCACCAGTCGATCTAAAAAGAAGGTGACACAATACTACCGAAGTGCTATCAACTTAATAGCATTGCCCTTTTACTAAAACATAGACTCTCGTCAAATTATTTCCAATTAGCAGTACCATTTCCTTAATCATTTGAGGCTACCCGCTGCCTAAGAGTTTTATGAACCTCCTTTCAGAACTGAACTGTAACTCATCTAGCCAAGAACTTCCATTGATCCCATATAGAAGAAAAATCATTACATTTCCTATGCTTCTCACACTCGGAGAAATTGTACCTCTCCAACCATGGTAGAAATCAATAAGAACTCTCCCAATTCTATTTGCACAAATTCAACTGCCATGACTGAATCCTTCTAACTAGACCAAGCTAAGCAAGCCATCAAAACCCAAGAGCATTGTTGAAAAATAGCTGTAGGAACTCATTACCTCGAACACACATAAGGAATTAATCATATCCTTACCATACCGATTTGGTCTACTATCAAGATACCCCATCTATCTAAATTCCTTCTGATTCATCTTCAACTTGATATTCCTTCTTGCTGTAGCACCACAATTTACTCAACCTAGGCTTATCACATGAAACCCAAGCATAAAGCTACACCGTCTTAGGCTCCTAAGCCGCTAAATACTCTTTAAGTGTTCCCCAAAGCCATTACCTTCACCTTCCCGATACTGATATATAGAGTCCCATAATTAATATAGAAAATACCACAAGTCTTGCCATCTTCCACTGAAAACTCAGTTTCTATCCATAAGTACAACTTAGAAGCCTCCAATTATTGCATGTAGAGTTTTGAACACAATAGGACCATTCTCTTGAGTCATCCATACTACTCAAACCGTAGTTAGATTGATTAAACGAACCGAACAACCTGTGCTTCATTAGCACTCTGACACTGCAGAATGTGACCTCATTCTAATATAACCAAGCAACTTCCTGCTCTATGCACCGAGCATTCGTTACCAACCACAACTCAAGTCATTCCCCGATTCTTGTACACCCATAAAGCATAACATAGCCTTTATTGAAATTTCCTTTACTCGAACCACAACTGATTTACAAATACGGCTCGAACTGGAACCATTAGAGCACATAACCGTGCAATCAACTATTCAATAGCTGACTCCCCCACTTGGCTCAAAGCCATAGATCAACACACGCTCAATAACTCATAATGATTATACTTTATTGATGCCATGATACCATAATGCGATTAAACTCAAATCTTTTATAAGCTTGTGAAAACATAGATCATCTAGAATTTTAACTCTTCTGCAAATCTCGCATTCCACTCTCGTAACAGTTACACCCACTCACTAAGCGACCCAATTTAAGTTGCAACACATATCCTTCACTCACAAATCTAACAGACTCATAAGGATCGTACAACCTTAGAACACTTCGCATGAGATAACCCACATTCTTCGCCTTAAACTAACATTTATGTATACCTTCCACCGTCATAACCATTACGCAGTCACTTAGTCTTCTTGAGTCTGAACTCATATCGCAACATGAAATTTACTTCACTCCCAACTAGGACACATGAAAAGACTCTTTGCACACCCATAACTCGGGGCTATACCCCAAATCAAGATGGATACATCTCGCAGTACTAACATACTCATCACATAGTTATCCAGCCATCACTCCCACTAATAGGGACATTACCGAACATATAAGTTCAAAAATACTTGCTCACATAATCAGCACCTCGGTGCTCAAGCCATAGGCAAATATTCGGCCTCAAGTCCTCCAGACTGGCCCAACATCAAACTCACAGAGATCACATCTCGCCCCTAGATCGGGGAATCACAAGCCATCAAGGCACATCTGATACTGAGCGCTCATGCATGTATACAAACGCGTGGAAGGAATTCAAAGAGTTACATTTCAAGCTGAATCAAAGGACGTACGATAAGAATTCAAGAATGTGAAGTTTTCCTAAAGGTTCTGCAGCCTCTCGAGGATAAATACAAATGTCTCCATACCGATCCGCGAGACTCTACTAAACCTGCTCATGATCATGAGACTTATGTAACCTAGGTTCTGATACCAACTTGTCACGACCCAAACCCCGCTCCGGTCGTGATGGTGCCTCTCGTGAAGACAAGGTCAGCCAACAAACCCATATCGCCTTTTCAAAAATAGTTAAACATTAATAAACGGTTTAAATATGATTTAATGATATAATTAATGGAAGCACAACCCGACACAGCCCTAACCGGGGTGTTACAAGTCACGAGCATCTACTAGGGTATAAATACAACTGAAAGCCTAGTGTGTACAAATACAGACTAATGAAATGAGGAGAGAGAAAAGCAGTGTTGCGAATGCCGGCAGCTACCTTGCTAAACCCTGATAACTCTGCCTCCGATCAGCCAAAACATACCTGAATGTGCACACAAAGTGCAGGGAGTAATGTGAGTACTCCGACTCAGTGAGTAATAGTAATAAATAAAGATTGAAGGCAAGAAATCACGCAAAAACACAAGGTATTCCATATTGAAGCAGTAAAATCACTTTAAACAGTAAAGCAGTAGGAAATCAAGTGAAAATCCCCTTCTTCTTTTTTTCCAACAAGTAAAGCAAGTAGTTTACAAGTGAGTAACAAAAATGATAGAAATGTAAACAACCCCTCGAGCAAAACATGTACAACAAACTGCCCATCGGGCATAATATCAACAGAACCAGCCCCTCGGGCTCAATATCAGAATAGTGCCAGCCCCTGGGGCTCAATATCAGAATAGTAATAGCCCATCGGGCTCACTCTTGGAATAGTATCAGCCCCTCGAGCTACCTCACAATCACTCATATCAGCCCCTCGAGCTACCTCACAATCACTCAGTATCAGCCCCTCGGGCTACCTCACAATCACTCATATCAGCCCCTCGGGCATAGTATCAATCACTCAGAACAATGGGTACCCGCGCTCACTATGGGTGTGCAGACTCCGGAGGGGCCCCTTACGGCCCAAGCGCTATATCAAGCCACCTCGTGGCATCATCACTCAGCATATCCTCACATCACTCAAGCCACCGCGTGGCGTAAATAGTAACTCAGGCCATCAGCCTCATATCACTCAGCATATCCTCACACATGGCCCTCAGCCTCACTCAGTCCGGAAATCATCATAAGCCCCTCTGGCATTTGTAAAACAGTAGTTCTCAGCTCAAAATACCATTTAGAAATATCATTTGAGTTTTCAAATCTGCATAAAAGCGGCTGAGTTTGTAAAACAATAATTATCAACAGGACTGAGTTTAAATATAAGTCAAAACAGTGAGGAAATAGTGGTAAAAATTCCCAAAGGATTCAAATAATTGGCACGAAGCCCAAGTATGGCAATCAACCCAAATCATGATGATAACAAATAAGTTTCAATCAAATATGCGGTAAAATCATCAATCGGGATGGACCAAGTCACAATCCCCAGTAGTAAAAGACCCCGCGCTCATCATCCAACGCGTGTCTCACCTCAATATAGCACCACGATGTGCAAATACGGGGTTTCAAACCCTCAGGACATCATTTACAGTCATTACTCACCTCGAACCGGCTAATCCTCTATCTCGCGATGCCTTTGTCTCTCAAATCGACCTCTGAATGCCTCGAATCTAGCCACAATAATTCAATTCAGTTAATAAAAATTATAGGAATTAATTCCATATGAAATTCTACATTTTCCATTAAAAATCTGACATCAACTCGACCCTCAAATCTTCAAATTAAACCGAGAGGGTTTTCAAGATTTTCCCAACTAAAATCACCAAATAAATGCCAAAACTAGTAATAGATTCAGGTAATCTAACCAAAATTAAGTTAAGAACACTTACCCCATTGTTTTCTCTGAAAATCGCCTCTCCCCGAGCTCCAATTTGGTAAAAATGGAAAATTGTACTGTTCATATGTACTGTACACGGGCACTGTGCACGTTACTGTACATGGTACTATACACGGATACTGTTCACGCAGGTGCGGTTACTGTTCACACGTGCGAAAAATGTAGAAACTGCCCAGAAAATTGCAGCAGCTTTTCTTTTCACTAAAAAGGCTCTAACTCCATCATAGGAACTCGGAATTCGATGATTCTTGTTCCTATGAGTTACAAATAATAATACGAACATAGCCCTTCAGTCGAAACTCAATTCGGAGCTCATTTTCTTAGTTCAATACCCATTTTGCTCGTTAAACAATTAACTCATATTTCGTGTCAAAAAGCCCATCACGACTTGATGAAATTAGACCAAACTTTCTAGATCAGTCCTATAATTCATTATCAAAATATCGGAAGTCTCGAAATTAAATTTCGATCTCTAGAACTAAAAATGGACCTTTGGATCATTACATGCTTATGCTCAAAACGGCAAAATCTTCCAAAATCTCTTCCAAAACATATCCGAGCCTCATGGGACCCCGACCAAACATGCCAACACACCACATAACATAATTCAAACTTGTTCCAACCTTCGGAATGCTCAAAACAACATCAAAACATTAAATCATCCTCGGATTCAAGCCTAAGAATTCCAAAACTTCCGAAATCCGAATTCGATCAAAAAGTCGACCAAACGACGTCCAAATGACCTGAAATTTTTCACACACATCAAAAATGACATAACGAAGCTACAACAACTCTCAGAATTCCATTCCGACCCTCGGATCAAAATCTCACCTATCAACCGGAATTCGCCAAAATATTAACTTTGCCAATTCAAGCCAAATCCTTCCACGAACTTCCAAAATATATCCGCGCTCCTAAGTCATAAATCACCCAACAAAGCTATCCAAATCATAAAATTTCTGATCCGAGCTCATATACAAATAAGTCAACTTTTAGTCAAACCTTTCAAATTCAAAGCTTTCAACTGAGACTGTTCCTTCAAATTCATTCTAATTTTTCCTGAAAACCAAAACCAATGATATACATCAGTCATAATACGTTACACGGGGCAAGTCATGCCCGGGAACTGGCGATCAAAGTGCAAAAGTTCAAAACGACCGGTCGGATCGTTACAAATATATATACTCTGTTTACCCCATCCTCTAAAAAAAGAAACACATATAGTTCAGTCATGCCCCATTACTTTAAAACAAGGTAAACCAACCCCCTCCCTTCCCTCCACCCCTCCCCAAAAAAGGAAGTTAGAAGAAAACAACAGAAAAGGAGAAATCTTTCTAATAAGGAACAAATAAAACCATACGGGTATGTTCAAATGAGTGGCTAAACCAATAAAAACTAGCAAGAGCATAAGTATATCCTTTTACTATACATAATATTTCTCCAAATCGATTGATCTGTTATGCTATTGAAAAGAATCTCCTTTCTTTCAAAATCAAACTCAATCCACATATATAATCGTCTTTACAAGATGAACACACTATTTGGCATATAAAATAAAGGCGAGCAAAAATCAATCAAACAAAAAAGAATTTTTATCAGCAATACTTTTCAAATTTGGATGTAATTAAGTATTTGAAAGATATGTAATTCTAAGAAGAAATCCAATATTTGATAAACACAGAGTTAATTCATACATAGGAAAACACATAGGTTGAATAGAAGTTTATAGATTACCTTGACAAGAAGGAAAATAAAACCCTGGGTTGTAGAAAAGAAATCAACTTGTGATTCTTTGCAGATCTTTGACTGCTCAAAGCTAGCTATGTGCGTGTATTCTTGTAACTGCAATTTGTCTTGTTCTCAATTGATAAAAAAGAGAGAAGTTATCTTGTTCTCAATTGATAAAATAGTAAAAGGTGTTTTATTTTAGGAGGGGTGGTCACGAGAGTTGAGGGTTGTGGGCTGCTTGTGGATTGGGTAAAAAAACGAGGGAAAAACTGGCGCCTATTTATTACTTGTCTTATTGCTTATAATATATTTTAACGTCCGGATTATTTTAATTTTTAATGACCGAAAATCATCCCTTCGTAAATATAAAAAGAAATTAGACTTTAACAACCAAAAAAAGTTTGGTCGTTATACATACACTTTTAACAACCGGATTCATGTCCCTTAATTAAAATTTTGTTGTTAAAAGTCAGCATTCTTGTAGTGTATTCTCTTTTGGTTTCCATTCCTATTTGGAATTGGATTCGGTTTATTCCTATTTTGAGTGGATTTTGGCTTTAAGAGAAAGCACCACTCATGATCTATAAATAGGACAACTTTGGAGAATTATTCTATGCTCATTGATACAAGTCTTTGAAAGATTTAAGCACATAAGAGTGGTTTTTGAGAGAGATTTCATCAAAAGAGAAGAGAGAAGAAAAATATTTGTTGCTGCAGATTTTTATTCCGACCATCCAACTTCAAATCACGTTTTTCGATTCGTTAACCGTTGGATCGGGATGAAATTTTGACTGAGTGTTCGTAACATCTTGGTCTTGATTTTAATGGTGGAGATCTTAGTTTACAAAGCTGAGAAGATAGATTCACAGAGTAATGAGAGCTTAGTTGATATTGATCCAGTTTCAATTGCTAAGGCACCTATTACACATGAAGGAACCCAAGACAATGATGGAGATAGTGATCAAGATCAAAATGATCATCATGGTATAGATGTTATGGATGCTCCAGTTGATGAAGTTGTGGTTGATCAGCAACCAATTCCTGCATAGGTAACTACTTCGAATGCTCCTGAAACCTCTCTTAGAAGATCTACAAGGGAGAAGCAAAAATCCATGCGCTATCCTCCTGAAGAGTATGTACTTTTGACTGACATGGGAGAACCTGAGAATTATGATGAAGCCATGCAAGATACTCACAAAGATCAGTGGATCGAAGCAATGGAAGATGAGATGAATTCACTCCATGACAATGGAACATATGAGTTAGTGAAATTGCCGAAAGGTAAGAGAGCTTTATCTAACAAATGGATATTCAGAATAAAGCAACATGACCATACCTCTGCGCCTAGATACAAGGCGAGGTTAGTTGTTAAAGGTTTTGGCCAGAAGACGGGAGTTGACTTTGATGAAATTTTCTCCCTTGTTGTGAATATGTCTTCTATTCGTGTGGTTCTAGGCTTAGCTGCAAGTCTAGATTTAGAGGTTGAGCATATGGATGTCATGACTACTTTTCTTCATGGTGATTTAGATGAGGAGATTTATATGGAATAACCTGAGGGCTTTGTAACTAAGGGAAAAGAAAATAATGTCTGCAAATTGAAAAAGAACCTGTATGGATTGAAAAAAGCTCCAAGGCAATGGTATTTGAAGTTTGAATTTGTCATAGAAGAACAAGGGTACAAAAAAACTTCTTCAGACCACTGTGTATTCTTCCATAAGTTCTCTGATGATGATTTTATTATTTTATTGCTTTATGTGGATGACATGCTTATTGTTGGCAAGAATAAATCCAGAATTGCAGTCCTTAAGAAGCAGTTGAGCAAATCGTTTGCGATGAAGGACTTGGGGCCAGTAAAGAAAATCTTGGGCATTCAAATCCACCGATATAGAGATAGAAAGGAGTTATTTCTATCCCAAAAGCAATACATTGAGAAGGTAATCAAGAAGTTCAATATGACAGATGCAAAAGTGGTTAGTACTCCTCTTGCTAAACACTTCAAATTGAGAAAAAGGAGATATCTCGTATTCCTTACTCTTCTGTCGTTGGTAGCTTGATGTATGCATGGTTTGCACTAGACCAGATATTGCACATGCCGTTGGTACTGTTAGTATATTCCTTTCTAATCTTGAAAAAGAATATTGGGATGCAGTAAAATGGATATTAAGGTATTTGAAAGGTACTGCAGATTTGAAGTTGTGCTTTGGCAATGGCAAGCCTGAACTTGTTTGTTACATAGACTCTGATTTAGGAGGCAATCTTGATAATTCAAGATCCACTTCCGGTTATTTGATCACTTTTGCAGGGGGGGCTGTTTCTTGGCAATCTAGACTACAGAAGTGCATAGCTCTATCCACCATAGAAGCCGAATATATTGCTGTCAGAGAAGGTGTTAAAGAACTATTATGGATGAAGGAGTTTATTAATGATTGTGGCTTTAAGAAGCCAAGGTACATCTTATTTTGTGATAATCAGAGTACTATCTGTCTCACCAAGCACTCCACTTTTTCAAGCCTCGAACAACAGCTTCATTTTTGTGGATTATACTCTTTCTTCAATTGATTAGTTGTTGCTATTGTTGCTCTGTGTTTGGCACTTGTTGTGTAGCCAATTTGGAGAACTTTTGTAACTCTCTTATTGTTATACTGGAGTTTTTTGGATATTTGTGATCCTGTGGTTTTTAACTTCGATTTAAAGGGTTTTCCATGTTAAATTTGGTGTTCTTTATTTTCTTTATTTTCAGGTTTGCCTATTCCTCGACATAACAGTGGTATCAGAGCCTTGGTTATTTATCCGGGTTGTTACGGAATGAAGGGGAATATGAGCAAGATGGTATGTTTAAATGGGAGAAATTATAATGTTTGGAGAAGCAAGATGAAAGACTTGTTGTTCGTGAAGAAGATGCATCTACCCATTTTTCAGCTCATAAACCTGAGAGTATATCCGATGAAGATTGGGATCTCGAGCACCAACAAGTCTGTGGATATATACTACAATAGGTTGGAGATAATTTTCGCAACCATATTGTGAACGAGATACGTGCAAGATCATTGTGGGGAAAGCTAGAGACTCTTTATGCTTCAAAAATCGGGAACAAATAATTATTTCTGCTAAAGCAATTGATGACCTTTAAATACAAGGAAGGCAACCCTATCCTTGATCACATAAATGATTTTCAAGGCGTCCTTGATCAACTATCTGGAATGAGAGTTAATTTTGATGATGAGATACAAGGACTTTGACTTCTTAATACTCTGCCAGACTCTTGGGAAACTCTTCATGTTTCTTTGACAAATTCAGCTCCTGTAGGTAAGGTGACCATGGAATATGCCAAGAGTGGTGTGTTGAACGAGGAAGTAAGGAGAAAATCTTAGGGTTCGTCCTCACAAGTAGATATATTGGTTACAGAAGACCGGGGGAGAGATAGAACAAGAGGCTCAAGGAATAGAGGTAAAAGTAGAAGTAAGTCAAGGTCCAAATACTATAATATTACATGCAACCACTGTGGCAAGGAAGGACACATCAAAAGGTTTTGCCGCAAGTTGAATCAAGACACTAGAGAAGGAAAGAAAGCTGAAAATAACGAGAACAATGTTGGATCGGGCTGCAATTGTGATTGAGTGTTCGTAACCTCTTGGTCTTAGATTTGAACGGTGAAGATCGGATTTGGAGGCTCATAGCATCTTATTTCGAGCCTCGAACATCAACTTTATTTTTGTGGATTATACTCTTTTTTTCAATTGATTAGTTGTTGCTCTTGTTGCTACTCCGTGTTTGACACTTGTTGTGTAGCCAATTTGGAGAACTTTTGTAACCATCTTATTGTTATAGTGGAGTTTTTTTGGATCTTTGTGATCCCGTGGTTTTTACCTTCGATTTGAAGGGTTTTCCACGTTAAATTTGGTGTTCTTTATCTTCTTTATTTTTGGGTTTGCCTCTTCCTCGACATAACAATATTCTCTGTGCCAAGAATTCTTTATTCATTCTCAGGTTAGAAGACGAAACTTATAATTAAACACTGTGAATTATTCAGCGGACTCGAATTAATTTTTGTTTCTTCTACATTTCTGTTTATATATTGTTTTTTTTCTCCAGAATTATTTTACAAATATAATATACTAACAAAATAGAATTGTTTTCTGAATATTTTTTGAGGGAAATATTCTCTATGGCTATAGTCATCAAATTCTATTTTTCCAACTCATTTTGCTATCTTTCTCCTCATCTACGAACAGGCAGAGACGTCTTCATGTGAGACTTGTCATCCTCATCTGCATAACTGCTGACTCACATTACTATGTGTCTTTCTAATCCTATGTATCTCTATTATCCAAAAACTTGGGAGATTTAGAGTGTGTTTGGTACGAAGAAAAATACATAGGGATTTGGGGGAAGAGGAAGGGGTAAGAAAAGTAGCATAAAATATTTTTTGAAAAAAGTTTTTCATTCACCAACCAGACAAGTAAAAATAAGTAATAAAATCAATCATTTTTCGGGATTCATACCAAACACACTCTTAGTGAGATCAATTTTTAAGGTTTTAGGTTTGAACTCACTATTTTTCAAAGTTACAAGTTCATTTCAATTATTTTATTTCAATTATAATAATTTTTTACACATAAATTATTTTTTGCATCAAAAGTTTGGATCCAGATCTATCCAGTACCTCAAAACTCTCTCTCTATATATATACGGGGAATGGGCAGCCACAATTTCACACAACTGCTAAGGTTGCTACAATTGCATTTCTCGACAAAGTTTCATCTACTTCTACTTACAGGTATGTTTTCTACTGGAAGAATAATGCTTACTAAAATGAAATATCACCTTTTTGTTTTTAACATAATACTATAGAGTTTAGTCTTAGTTTTACTTTGTATTAAAAGAAAAAAACGGTTTACGATAGACGTTTAATATTATGCTGGAATTAAATTTATAGCTTTGAGAAAAGGTGTAGTTATTATGTTAAATGTCTATTTACATTTTAGATCATATTATCCTCATCAATATTGATGAAATGATAATAACATGGTTAAATTTGCTTTGTTTCAACGATTAGATTTGATACACATGGTTACAGGGGCGGATCTAGGATTTTTAGTTTATGGGTTCCTACATCGATTTTAAATTAATATATTATAATAACCAGACTAAAGAACTGGGTTCCCAACTAAATATTCTTATACATTGAATGATTTTCTTAATACAAATACGGGATCTAGCCAAAAGCTACTGCGTTCTCGGGAACCCATACTCACACCTTTAGACCCGCCCCTGCATGGTTAACTTTGAAGACAAACTAAAGTTGCATTTGAATAGTTTTTTTTTTGGGGGTGCTCCAGGCATAGGCGTATCTAGGATTTTTAGTACATGAGTGCATAATTAAAAAAAAAGGAAGAAAAAATGTATTGAGTGGAATTGATCGTTATTCCTCTAGATAATAACACAACTTTCAACCAAGTGCCCCGTTCAACCTTCTTGGAGCATGGGTGCCAACAGTTAATATTATATCAATTTTTAAAAATATGTACATAAAATATTTAATTTTGCCGAAAGACCATGGGTTCATGTGCTCCGTCATTTTACCTATACATCCGCCCCTGGCTCCAGGCTTGGGCTGTAGTGCAACGCCTAAGCGATGCGTGAAGGCCCGGATAACAAGCTACTCTAATGGACATTTCTCTTAAAAAATTGAGTTAATATCGTGTGGGCTGATGTCTCACTCATCATATATTAAACTGATAAAAATAGATACTACACTTGATCTTTGCCAAAAGGCCGAGAAATGTATGCATTTGAATAGTTGTTCTTTTAAAGAAGTTTTTTCCCTTATACGAATCGGAGCGACAAATGGCCGAATCTTAAAGTAGTTCTCATATGTTCCAAAAAGAGATAGTATAATTTTTTTAGTACCTCGATAACTTTTACTAGAAAATAATTTCTCTTCCATAGTTAAAACAAGCACCATGTTTACATTAAGGACTTATTACAGTTTTATGTGGGTGTATTTAGTGGCGAAATCAGGAATTTTATAAAGGGTGTTCAAAATTTAATACTATATATTTATTCAAAGTAAATTTTGATCTCTATACATAGTATAATTTTCTATATATATTCAATACTCTTCGTTTCAATTTATGTGAACCTATTTTTTTAGTCCGTGCCAAAAAGAATGACTCCTTTCCTTATTTGAAAATAATTTATCTTTATGCAATGTTTTATAACTACACAAAATATATATATATATATCTTATTTTATACTACAAGTTCAAAAGTCTTATAGTTCTTTTCTCTTTTTACTTGACTATAAATATTTCTTTTGTTAAGCTTAAGCTACACAACAAGAGGAATACTTGTTGTAGCTCTGAGGTATTGGATTCATATGAACTCGATAATTTAGACGCGAAATAATAATTTATGTATAAAAATTTATTAAAATTTTAGTAAATATTAATTATGAATTCATAATTTTAGAAATATAACTAGCTAAATATTAATAATTTTAAAGATCGAACCCATAAAATTTAAACCCTAATTCCGCCCTTGAAGTGTTTTATATATAAAAGGCAGCTTCAATTCCTTTCTGTCGTTTTTACTCGTTCAACTTAGCAAATATTTAGAAGCCAAACTCATCTATTGGAAGTAATTGTTACGTAGACAACTTAAATGAGTTTCACCCCTCAATTAATCTAAAATTGAATTGTTTATGTTCCTTAAGTTAGATCGACATATGAATTGACAGAAAATTTTTGTTCTTTTCTAATAATCGAAAAAATGTGCCCTCACAATAAAGAATGTCTGAGCGATTGGAGTTTAGTCAACCAATCATCTTTCGGAAAAAAGTGAATATAAAATTTCGAAAAAAAGTGAACAAAAAATTCAAGTGAAAATGGTATTTGAAAGTTAGAGTTTTGTTTGGACATGAATATAATTTTGGGGTTTTTTCAATTTTTGTGAGTGATCTGAAGTAAAAATTTTGAATTTTTTTTTTTAAGTTTTTCAAATTTTTAAAATTTCAAAATTCATCTTTAAGTAAAAATCGAAAATTTCATGGCCAAATATTGATTTCAAAAAAAGGAGACTTTTTTTCGAAAAAAGGCATCTTTTTTTTATGGCCAAATAGGCCCTTAGTCAACCAATCATCTTTAATGACATCTATATTGAAAATATATAATGCACTATTATTTACCCTAATTCATTAATCTTGAGGGAGGAAAGTATGTATTAAGATACAAAATTGGTTTGATAAGTAAAAATTAAAGTAGTAATACATATGACTTGATCATGGTTAAGTAACAAATATTAATACGTTCATATAATTTTTTTTTAAAAACGTTAAGGTGCTTACTCTGTGCCTAAAATTAAACATATTTCTTCTTTACCTTTTTGAAATATTTGATTATATCTTTTGTAATATGCTTGATCTATTTGATAATTTAATATATTATTGTAATACATATGTTTTGGTGCCTAAATATTAAATTGATTTTACTTATTAACATTTTATATATTTTTAGTGTATTTTACACAATCCATGAATATTCTATCTGATTAAACACTGTTTTAAAACGTTTATCAGCCAGGGAATAAGCTCCACAAAATTTTAATTTTTATATAAATAAGGTAGCATTATAAATAAAAAATATATATTATGTATATTAAAAACTGTTTAAAATTCAAAAGAAAAATAAGAAAATCAGTATAAAAAGTTGTTTTTCTTTATAATTAATCGAGGCAAAATAATACACGTTGAAAAGTATTCTAATAGCCTGTTTGGCCAAGCTTCTCAAGGGGAAAAAAGTATTATTATTTTTTTTTTCAAAAGCACTTTTTTTTCTTAATTTGAGGTGTTTGGCCAAGCTTATTTGGGAAAAAAAGTGCTTTTGGGAAGAAGCAGAAGCAGTTTCAGAGAAGCAGAAAAAAATAGCTTCTTTCCAAAAGCAGAAGCAGAAGCAGTTTTGGCTTTTCTTCTTACCTAAAATACCCTTAACAAAATATAGTATATACCAAAATAACCCTTAAACCTAATACTTAGGATATTAATTTATAAATATTTCTTCTTATTTTTAGGAAACTTTCTGATATATAGTGTCTTTAGGGGTGAATGTTTTTATATTTGTTGAAGGAATTTTAATATATTTAACTTATATTAAAAGAATTAAGTACTTTTTAATTTTATTTTCATATTTTACTTAAATAAAATGATTTTTTTTAAATATTGCATGTAATAAAATTTTTTTGATATTATTTATTTGCTTATAATATTAATTATCAAGTAAATCTATTCATGTCCTTATTCGTAATTTGACACTTAAAAGCACTTTTTAAAAAGCTTGGCCAAACACAAATTATTTTCAAAAGTGCTTTTTTAGACTGATTAGCCAAATACAAACTGATTCTCTCCAAAAGCACTTCTCAAAATAAGCTGATTTTTCCCGCTTGACCAAACAGGCTATAAATCACCAAATTTCTTAATTATAATCAAAATAATTTTCAACACCACGAAGAGTATAGAGCTCTCATCCGGGCGCGTGGGGAACTTTTAACCACACAGCGTCAGAGAATACGGACAGTTTCCTAGTATCCTATGGGTCCCACATATAGATATCGACAAGTATCCAACTGGGCCCCACTTAGAACACGGATCTTTTTTCAGTTCAAGCAATTTTGGCAGAATTTAAATTTAAATTTTTTGTTTGTTTAATTTCATCCACCAATGCCAACCTAAAAAATGTTTGGTTTAACTTTTGTCTCCTATATGTTCGTACAAAAATCATGTTTAGTCCGCGATATAAATTATTTATTCAATAGCTGCACAAATATATAAACTTTATATATTTTTTGTATATAAAAAAATATTTTTTCGACTATTATTTTGAGAGCGTTTATATAATGTTATTTTTGCTATATATTCACTCTACCAAATAATATGATGAGATAGTTAAGACCTTTATAACTTGAGCTTTAAATTTGAAGAACTTCTTGATAAGAAGCGTTTAATCCTATAGTAGGTAGGGGTGAGCATCGGTCGGTTCGGTTCAGTTTTGAACATTATCGGTTTTGCCTATCGGTTATCGGTTTACAAATATCATAACTCGATAACCAAACCGATAAGATATTGGTTATCGGTTAATCAGTTATATATCGTTATCGGTTCGGTTATCGGTTTACCCGATAAGATAAAACAACTAAAAAAATTTGCAATATATAAAACAAAGAAATCAAACTGCCAGAACGTGTAAACTGCCAACTTTTGTTGTTTCTTAACAAAAGCACGCTCCCACTTCTGTGCAGTATCTACTGATGTCTGGCGGAGAACTGGTGGTGAGTCTTGCGTCTTGACTCTTGGGAGCTGCGGCGGAAACAAGAATGAGAACTGAGAGACAAACGACTGAAGACTGAAGAGTGAAGAGTGAAGAGGGAATTAGGAAAATAAATAACCCTAGTATATACTTAAGGGTAAATTAGTAAATTACATCATTCTTATTGGGTTATCGGTTTTTACCCAATAACAAAAATGCAAACCGAGCCCGAACCGATAACCCAATAAAAAAATCTAACCCGTTACCGAACCGTTAACGCAATAACACAATAAAGAATTAACGGTTCGGGTTATCGGTTTTACCCGATATATGCCCACCCCTAATAGTAGAGATGGTTGAGACCGTTTCGACTTTAATCAAAAGTCTCAAAATTTGAGCCTTTAAAATAGAGATATTTTGGTAGAAAGTGTTTTATCTCGTAATAGATTGGCACGATCCGAATATGAATTAATTGAAGTAGTGAATTTCGTGAGTTCATTACTCAGATGGTCACTGAACAATATAAAATTATGGAATAAAGTTACTTTTATTTTATTTGTAACAAGAAAATCACTCAACTATCCGTATTATTGAACCAAATTTATTGATTTTTTTAGTGAAAAATGTGGACTTTCGCGGTCTACATAGATGTTTGGACCATATAGAATAATTTATGCCCGAACAAAGCATATAAATCCACCCTTACACCTGATTCGAACATTTAATAAAGATAAAAATCCACCAAATTTTTTTTACAACATTCTTTCTTATAAACAAATCGGATCGAGATGGATTGGGCGTATGGGTTGATTTTTATATTTTATTTTGGTGTTACTTATTTTATATAGTCCAAAAGTATATTTGGACTGCCAAGTCAATATTTTCTACCAAGAAAACCAATAAATCTGGTTGGGTGAGCGTGCAATAGTAACAATTGAATTTCTTGTTACAAATAAAAGAAAAATGACTGTATTCAATAATTTCAAATAATTTGTATTTCGAATATAAGAATATAAAATGATTCGAGTATGAATTAATTGAATTAGAGAGTTTCAAGATTTGGAAGGGTTAAAAACAAAAAATAGAGCGTGAAGCTCTAGAAGTCTAAAACGAGTGGCTATCATTTAGACTATCATTTTTTGTCTCTCTATTTAACGAACCAAATTTCCCATTTCAGAACTGAAGAGTAATTTCAAATTGAGCTGAAATTTCAACTAAAAAAATGGAGACCAATGGAGTGAAAGTGAAAGCAAATTTGAGTGACGGAGTTAACAACCAAGAAATTGAAACCCCAAATAATATTACAATCAAAGGCATTCTTGGATTATTAATGGCTAATGTAGAAACAGCTGAAGATGAAGATGAAGAAAATGGTGGAAAATTCAAGAAGAATATGAGGAGGAAGAAGGTTATATCATTGGGAATGGGTGATCCTACAGCTTATTCTTGTTTCCATTCTCCTGATGTTGCACAAAATGCTGTTCTTGAAACTCTTGCTTCTCACAAATTCAATGGTTATTCTCCTACTGTTGGCCTTCCTCAAACCAGAAGGTAATGTTTTCACCTCAATTGTTTTTCAGTTTTACCTTCGTCGGGTCAGTCTGTGTGTAGCTCGGCGAAGCCAGGAATTTCTCCTATTTTGTTCAATTTTAAAAAAAGGCAGCTCGGTGTTAAGCTCGCGCTATGCGGGGTCCGGGGAAGGACCAGACCAATGGTCTATCTATTTTGCAAGAGGTTGTTTCCACGGGTGGAACTCGTGACCTCCTGGTCATATGACAACAACTTTACCAGTTACGCCAAGGCTCCCTTCGGTATTCAAACTTAAAAAAGTAAAAAAATGCTTCCGACAAAGGGTGTTCGATATATGTTATAAAGCTCTAAATTCTAATATTTTACCTATATACACTGTGTAATCCTACCACCCTTACCAAAGTATAGCTTCGCCCTACATGCTACCTCCCGCCAACACAGGATAACTCTGTCCACCAAAGCTTGGACAGAATTCTCCTTCAATTATACTGCAAAGTAGATATATACAATTAGGCAAAATATGAGCTTTTCTTGTTACTCTATAGGCTTTCCATATTTGTTACTCCTTCCGGTCCCAAATATTAGTCGTTTTGATAATCTGAATTTGTTTCAAAATATTTGACGTTTTAGTAATGTACACTCACCTCAATTCTCCTTCGTTTTTTTTAAAAACCATGATGTTCTTGGCCAGCTTGCATGTACCTCAATTAATTACACGGGGTATCTACTATCTCTCATTAGGTATCGAGTAACTTTGTCCGTCAAGGTTTGGATAGATGATAAAAAATCACCTAATATTTCTGTTCAGCGTATTTGCACATGAGACTTCATGTCTCAATCCACTTTATTGATTGACCACTAGGCCATAACCTTAATTCGCCTTCAATTATACTGCAAATATATACAATTAGGAAAAGTATGAGCTTTTCTTGTTATTACTGTGGGCATTCGATATTTGTTACTCCCTTTGGTCCCAAATATTAGTGCAATCTGAATTTGTTTCAAAATATTTGACGTTTTAGAAAAACAAGAAGTAATAATGCTTCTTTCCAAATTTACCTATACTGTTCTAGTTAGTGCAATGTTAATTAAGTGAGATATATAATGAGAGATAAATGGTAGTTTAGACAAATACTCTTATGATTAAGGTTATTACCAGTCCGTCTTATGCGCAAAAACATAAAAAGATTGCAGAAAATATTAGGAGGTAGTAACGTCTTTTCCCCTTTATGTTCCTTTTCTTTTTCTTGAATTGAAGTTCTGAACGTTCAATGAAGTTACTTTATTTTTGTCTTTTACCACTTGGTTCCTTAGTTTTAATTCGTTGTTGCATGTTATTGATCGAACAGGGCAATTGCAGATTATTTGTCGAGTGACCTTACAGAAAAATTATGTGCAGATGATGTTTATGTCACAGCTGGTTGCACTCAAGCCATTGAAATAGCCTTGTCAATTCTGGCTCGCCCCGGTGCTAACATATTACTACCAAGGCCTGGTTTCCCAATTTATGCACTTTGTGCTGCCTTTAGGCACATCGAAGTTAGATACTTTGATCTTGTTCCGGACAAGGGCTGGGAGGTTGATCTCAAAGCTGTTGAAGCTCTTGCAGATCGTAACACAATTGGCATAGTTGTTATAAATCCTGGGAACCCTTGTGGAAATGTTTATAGTTATCAGCATCTTCAAGAGGTTGCTCTTAGTACTCTTTTTACACACAACGATTACTTCCTCCGTTTTATTTCATGTCTTAGTTTGCCTGGGCATGAAGTTTAAGAATGTAAAGAAATTTTTTGCATTTTGTCGTCTTAAAGTAAAGATGTGTATAACATACCAAAATACCCTTTGAATTCTGTGGTCTTAAACATAGTAGTGTCATTAAGGGTAACATGGGAATGTTGAAATTAAGAATTTACTAAATATAGAAAGGCGACATTCCTTTTGAAACAGATTGAAAAAGGAAAGTAAGACATAGAAATTGAAACGCGTGGAGTACTATTCTTTTCCTTTCTTTTTGCAGTATGCATTAGTTCTGAGAATTTGTTTTGTGTGTTAATATCAGATTGCAGAAACTGCTAAGAAGCTTAGGACCATAGTGATTGCGGATGAAGTATACGGGCACCTTGCTTTTGGAGCTAAACCATTTGTGTCGATGGGAGTTTTTGGCGCCATTGCTCCCGTGCTTACTCTTGGTTCTTTATCTAAGCGATGGTTAGTTCCTGGATGGCGGCTCGGTTGGCTTGTCACAAATGATCCCAATGGCACCTTCAAAAATCCAAAGGTTTGTACTAAACACAGCATAATCAAGTACTTAGGGATCAATTATGGTATATCAGCAATAACACGACTTTTCTATGGAATTGATTTGTCAGTTTGTTGAGCGCATTAAGAAGTATTGTGACATTTGCGGAGGTCCAGCTACCTTTATACAGGTTTACATTTAATCCTTCATATTGTTATTATATGTCTAAAGCGTCGTAGAGTTTTGGCTATTGATATGATAACTCATAAATACAATTAGGGGTCATTTGGTTATCAGGACAAGGATTATTAATTCCAGGATAAAATTTGGGATTATATTTATCAGATATTTGGTTGCAATAGCTATCCCATATCGGAATTTTAGGCAAGCCATTTAATATCAGCGCCAATAACCTGATACTAACAACCGTTGATGTTGAAGGCGGCGGTCCCTCGCATTATTCAGCAAACCGAAGAAGTTTTCTTCAGGAAGACTATTAACTTGTTGAAGTGGACAGCTGACATTTGTTGCGAAAAGATAAAGGAGATTCCTTGTATTAGCTGTCCACATAAACCAGAAGGCTCAATGGCCGTAATGGTAAGCAGTAAGAGAAATCAAACACCTATAAATTTATCCGCGACATGCTCTCCTTCTTTATACAATTTCTCTAATATATGCAGGTGAAGCTGAATCTATCGCTTTTAACAGACATTAGCGATGATATTGACTTCTGTTTCAAACTGGCGAAAGAAGAATCTGTTATACTCCTTCCAGGTAAGAATTAACAATTTAGTAAGAATGATGGTCGTAGTAGTGAAAAAGTAAAACCACAAACACGAAAGAGAACAAAAATAAGAGGAAGTCTAATAGTTCAGGAAATAATTGTTTGGAGATATAAATGAAAAAACGGGCAGCCCAGTGCACGAAGCATTCCACTTTTATGCAGGGTCCAGGAAAGGGCCGCAACCCAAGGGGGTGTGATGTAGGCAGCCTACCCTGATGCAAGCATCAATGGCTGATTATCGTTGCTCCAAGGCTTTCGGAGATATAAATGAGCATGCATATTATTGAAATATCAAGATGATGTCTTACTTGGATTTTTACAAAACAGTTGGCTGGATTGCTGTTTACTTTTCCGAGCCGCTATACATAGATTATACACTGATATCTTATTATATACGGTTATACACATATTATATATCTGCCGACTATTTCTAGTTTAAGAGGTTGAGTGGGTGACTATTTAGGTTAATTCTTCTTCTTTCTTTGGACAAAACATTTGCAGGACTCGCTGTGGGTCTCAAAAACTGGATTAGAATAACCTTTGCAGCGGATCCGTCTTCTCTTGAGGAAGCACTAGGACGGCTCAAATCGTTCTGTCAAAGGCATTCATATCAAGAAAATGGTCATTGTTGATTCTACTTAGTAAGCGATCCTTGTAATCGATCTTCTTCTCTGCTGAGCACCTATAGCTACAGTTGGATTGCTTAGTCACAGTCATAGTGCAAGTTATAACAATTTATTGATTTATGAATATACTTGTCTATATTAATTTTATAGGTTGATTACATGGCAAGTTACAAACACATTCAACTGCCAATCATGTACGTAATAATGTGCAAGAAAAACCTGAATTACACATACCAAAAATGAAATATGTAATTACTATTGATTTTGAGTTGTATTGCATGTCATCTATTTTATGGTTTTTATGATGCTGCTACTATTTTTATGGTTTCTGTTGACGGTACTGATATAATGTCTCTTCTTATTTTCTTTCCGTCTTCCTGAATTGAAAGTCTATTGGAAACAGCCTCTCTGCCTCATCGGGTAGGGGGTAAGGTTTGCGTACTCGCTACCCTCTTCAGACCTCATTTATGGGATTTTACTAGGTTGTTGTTGTTGTTGTTGTTGTATTTGACTGGTTGTGGGATCTCATGCATTGCATACATGAATTATGCTTCTAAAACTTATACATGACTGGTAGCCTACTTTACTTATTAAAGATAATGAGAAAGATAGTCTTCCCCTATTGGGCATCACCTTTTCTTCGGGATCTTTGGTAGTAGGCTCAAGCCCGAAAGACAAGTGAGTCTTAATAAGATAAGCGAGAATGCCGAGTTCTTTGTCAAAGCCTCTTCAAAGCAAGAGCCTAAGATGCATGAATATTTTTACCTAATTGCATACAATATACCCATAAAAAGATAGACTATTGCAACAATTGAGCTACCTAAAGCTACCCAACAAACACATTGGAAGGAGCATTTACCAGTAAGGAGGAATGGATCACTTTCCCTCTCTTATAGCCTGTTTGGGCAAGCTTTTTTTGGGGCCAAAAGTGCTTTTGACTAAAAATTGAGGTGTTTGGCCAAACTTTTAGAAGGAAAAAAAGTGTTTCTGAGGAGAAGCAGAAACAGTTTTTGAGAAGCAGAAAAATGTAGATTTTCTCCAAAAGCATTTTTCTGAGAAGCACTTTTGAAAAAAATACACTTAAAAGAAGTTTTCAAAGGCTTGGCAAAACACTAATTATTGCTCAAAAGTGTTTTTCAAATTAATTAACAAAACACAAACCGATTCTCACCAAAAGTACTTTTTTGAAAAGCACTTTTAAAAAAAACACTTCTCAAAATAAGCAGATTTTAGAAGCTTGGCCAAACAGGCTATTAATTCTTCCAACTTTCCACATGCTTTTCGTGGCTAATGAATAAGAAAAAGGGTTGGGGTCACACCTTCACCCACCATCCCCATCAAGTTTCCAATGACTCTAGTACTTCCTTTACCTTTAATATAAAGCCTTATATCCATATAAAAAAGTTGCTAGGCATCGGGGTGTCAAATAGGTGATTTGGGCCGATTTTGAGCGGGTCAAATGACCCGCCCAAAAATTACTTGGGTAGAGATGAGCTGTATTTGACCCGCCCAAAAGTTACTTGACTGAGATGAGCTGCGTCAAGTTGGACTAAAATAGGGTCATAGCTCAATCCCCCAACTTTTACTAAACTTTAATTAATATGTGTTATTTTCTTATGGGAGTATATAAATGTTAAATAAGACTTTTGTTCTTTTGTTATCAAACAAAAAAGTGTATAAATTTGTATAATTTTTGTATATAACATACGAAATGTATATATATATAAAAAAAAAATATATTTCGGTTATTATTTTGAGAGCGGCTATACAGTGTCATTTTTCCAATTTTAAATTGGTTAAGTTGGGTTGGATCAAGATGTGCTGAGTTTAATAAATGAGTAGGTCAATACCCAACCCAACTTTAGGCGGGTTGGGTAGGTCATATGAGCTTGGGCCAAATTTGACAACCTAGCCTAAATGAGTAAAAATTGCACGGGGCGCCCTATTTGGTCGCCCCCATTTAACCTATACCCATTTTTTTAAAAACTTTTAACTTGTACCCACTTTTTAAATAACTTCAGTCCCCTTTCTCCTCCTCCTTCTCTTCCTTTGTTTTCTTCTTCAAGTTACAAAACAAACTGGTATTTATCTCCAGAAGCAACGCTGCTTTAGTTATAATGTCAATTTTTTTTAATTGAACAGTTCGGCAGTTGTACTTCTGCTCCAAATTTACAGCAAATTAGTCTTTTTATGTTACCAGTAGGATGAGCTGTAAAATTTTGGAGATTTTGTATGTTTATTCGTGTTTGAGCTGAGAAGATGTACACTATTTTTCTTAAAAAAATCACTACTAATTGTGGTGCTTCAGCTCTAGAGCTGAAGTTCGCCAGTTACAAAACAAAAACTTCAGCTCTAGAGCTGAACTTCAGGCCCGACTACTAGAATGCTGAAGTTTTGCGTGATTGCCTTTGTTATTTCAGCCCCGTATGCTGAAGTTATGCGAAAAAACGGGTACGCTTGCAATTGTTTTTTGCAAAGCGGTCACAAGTTAAAACGTGACACAAAAAATGTGTATAAATGCAAATGCCCCCTAAATGAGCACAACCAGAGATTGTGTAAAAAATTTTATCAATAAATTTAACATGTGATAGGAGGCTAGTTACCATTTTAACCAAAAACTAATTAATGCTTATCAAGAGATTACCTATAATTACATGATTGTCCTGATTGTGTAAATATTTTAAAAACCTTACATATAACTTAAACTCAATCTGAAATAGGCTTATCTAAACACTAGACCCTTCCTACATAAACGTTATTTTTGTGAGAATTCTTGATTATTTTGTGCATGCATTAGTTTTCCTGTTGGCAGTCATAATAAGCCACGCCTGAAGAATGCTTAGCACGATTATTTTGGTGAGGTTATTTCATCATCCGAAAGAGACTGATAGGTAGAAACGGACCTATATTATAGAACGAGGGGTCACCGGCACCTATAAAGTTCGGCAAAATTTCATATATATATAATTTCAAAATAGTGATTTAGTAGGACACCTTATATATACAAGGAAAAATGATATTGTATAGCCGGTTTGAGACTGATAGGTAGAAACGGACCTATATTATAGAACGAGGGGTCACCGGCACCTATAAAGTTCGGCAAAATTTCACACACACACACACACACACACACACACACATATATATATATATATATATATATATATATATATATATATATATATATATATAAATAAAATTTCAAAATAGTGATTTAGTAGGACACCTTATATATACAAGGAAAAATGATATTGTATAGCCGGTTTCAAAATAATAGTCGAAAAATACATATTTTTTTGTATATATATATACACAATTATACAAATTTTATATACTTTTCGGTTATCGAATATAATTAATTTCTGACACGAGTTAAAAGTAAAAAAGCCTATATATAAAGTAAATTTTGATTGAATGTAGATTTGATCCCCTGACCTTAGGCTATTGGAAATAAGAGACCAAAACCAATGCACCACTTGGTCTCTTTTGACTATGGGTTCCGTCAAGTATATATACCTATTTTCGCCAAATTATATACATCATATCTATACTTTAACCCGAGGACCACGGGTTTACGTGAATCATATTTTACATGGTAGATCCGCCCCTGTGAATGTGCACCAACTATCTCTAAATCTTAGGTCCGCCTCTTGAGCAAGCCCAATACAAGAATACCTATAACTATGATTGATTTAATTGTTTTAATATAGGCAAATTACATAAGTTGTCACCTGATCTATGGCCCAAATCCTCCTTACACACTTTATGTGGATAATAATAACATTACACACATAACCTTTGTAAAGTGTATCTAGTACACACCATCTTTTTGTTGACTAGCTTTTCAAAATATGTGTAATATCACGCACCAATAATATCGTGACACGTGTCAAAACAGAAAGAAAATACAATAAAATACCTAATTTACACCATAATTAAAATTTCTTCTTTAAAAAAAAAAGAAAAAAATAAAGAAAATGAACATAGACCATAGTAGAAAAATTCCAAAAAGTACTTTAAGAAAAAAAATGCCCAAAATTAGAAGACTCAATCAGCTTAAGCCACGTGGCGAATAGTAATGATCTTTGGTCAATAAACAAGTTTGACTGCACCATTTCCTCGTGAACCTACGAAACAGAGAATCAGAATTCGAACACATTGAAATCCCAACAATAGAAAATTCGAAAGGGAATTCGAATAGAAAATCTATATCTATATCTATCTATCTATATCTATATTATATTAAAAACACAAACGCTCTTAGCGAAATGTTGTTCGTCTTTTTTACCCTTCAAATAAAAAGTTTATACTGATCAAAATAGTCATTTGATTATTTTTTAATATTTAGTCTCCTTTTAGGTTTCATCCTTAAAACAATACTTGTTCGAGCAGCACAAAACTAATGGTTTTGCTTTCTCTTTCCTAGAGCAAGAAGCTTTGTATTACGTATTTATATTAATAGTTGAATTTTACATTCAACTTGTAAACTTTGTATTAGTAGTTGAATTTTGCATGCACTTATTTGTATTAGTAGTTGAATTTTGTATTTATGCATTTGTAAACATTATATTAGTAGTTGAATTTTGTATTCACGTATTTTATTAGAACTTTGAATATAATACAAAAGCAATTTGTATTATACATTGTCTTTAATTTGTATATGGTGTTTGTAGGCATTTGTTACAAGATTAATGTGTTGTAAGCCATCCTCTGGAAAGCTTTCTTTTTGATAATGGTTTTGGTCTGGAATGTAATTAAATTTATGTGTTCTTTATCTTACAAACTTTTTTTAATTTTTATATAATTGTTTGTTTCATATTTTTTATTTAGCTTGGCTTATTTTATATTTGATATCTCACAAACTTATGTTAATTTTAATATATTTTTGTTTCATATTTTGGATTTAGCTGATTTCATATCTGATTTATTTATAAATTATATATAGGTTATTTGGACAAATGCGGTTTATAACAGAAAATTAGTTAGACATCTGATCTAAGCCTTATTAAATAATATTATTTTTTTCATATGTTGTATAATTGATAAATTCCAGCCAAATTGCCCGTCTTAAACAAATTATAAATTAGATTGTCTCTTGTAATATCGATTCCACACCGAACAAAATAGTCTTTTAATTATTTTTCTAATATTTAGGAATATACATCTAATTATATTTTAATATTTTGGACTTAAAATCAACTAAACTTTGTGGATTGAATTCTTTCTTATTTGAACTATATAATATAAACATATTTGTAAAAATAAAAAAAATAACACATGAAAATTACATTAAAATTTTCTCACTTTTAATTTCTTTTAGGTTTAGGAGTGCTTTATTTTCATAAAAGAATTAATAAATGTTAGGTGTTGGTCAATTGGAATCCATGAAAAAATAGTACATTATCTTACATAGATCGAGAGAGCATGTCCATGAGTGATAATTTTTACCCCTTTTTTTTTAAAAAAATATAGATATATAAAGGAGGATAAATAAGTAAACAATGATTAGACTTTATAAATTTATAGATGTACAATAAATTAATTCTTTAGAAATTCAATTATGTATTTTAAAAATAAATTAATCAACAAAAAACTTTCTATATTTATTAATTTCTTATATCTATCTAAACTATATTATTTTAAAAGCACAAATTCCTATAAAAATATTGATCAACTTTTTTTAGGTCAGCTAAAAATTGCTACTCTAAGTTTTGGTATATTAGCAAAATCTTGGCATTCCTTTTCCTTGAATTTTGGTTAATTAACAACTTTCCTAAAAGTTTGGGTCATATGAGAACCTATAGTTGGTGAGAATTACTTATCAATTAATATTTATTCCCCAATAAAATCAATTATAGCATATACAATTAAGTCCCTACTCACTGATTGCTTATTAAAATTTTATTAAGGTGATATTTCTTTAAATACAAAATGAAGAATTGTTTCTAGAAACCAAAATCAATTGAATAGGAAGCATATATAAATGAGTATTTTCATAGGAATTGAAAACTATAGATGGGAATATTTAAAAAATCAAAAATATATAGGAATTATCACCCCCCAAATAAAATATTTTTGAACTATTTGGTTTACTTGGCATGATGATTAAGTTATTTTTAACAAAATAATCCACTTAGATAGGATACACGCGCAACGCGTGTACCACAAGACTAGTACTATATTAAAAGCACGAAGGCCCTTAGCGAAATGTTGTTCGCTTTTTTTACCCTTTAAAAATAAATTTAACTTTGGACAAAATTGTAATTTAAGTTATTTTCCTAATATGTAGTACTTCAAAATTGATTAAAATTGTACTTATCAAAACATTCCTTATTTGAACTAAGTAAAAAAGTCCTAAATATTAGCATATTAATATAATTTATTTCCTTGTAGGTGACTTCAATTTCTGAACGCGAAACGTAGTTATCTTGCTTGTCCCAAGTTTTTGTCCATTTCTTTTCTTATTTTGGTATCAGTTTAGACTAAATAAATAAATTATTAATACATTTATCCGTTAAAGCTTAATACAACTATAAACGATAAATATATAAAATTTACCACGTACTAATTATCCATTCATTTATTTTTTCCATTCTATGTAGTTAAATTTGTGTCTCCTATTCCTAATCATGCAAAAGTATATAGTTATATTTAGAATTACAAAAGTAAATTTGTTGAGTTACATATTTCTTCATTTTATATTAGCTCAAAAACTTTTATATGTTGAGGAAAAAAAAATACGCAACATCTTTTTATAGCATTT
The DNA here is from genome assembly GCF_000715075.1 of Nicotiana tabacum. Classification (NCBI taxonomy): domain Eukaryota; kingdom Viridiplantae; phylum Streptophyta; class Magnoliopsida; order Solanales; family Solanaceae; genus Nicotiana; species Nicotiana tabacum. Next base: position 219,684,656 of record NC_134080.1, on the reverse strand, counting down.
TTCTTAATGTATTGGTGGTTGTGACATGGCTATGTACTAACAATATAAGTATTTTTTAAAAAACTATAGTGAGTTTAACTTGTGATAGCAAGTTAAAAATAATTTCTAATATACTACCAATTAATGCTTAGATGTAATTAGTTATTACCTTATAAATAAATTTATCGTATAAATAATTTGGCGTAACATCGGTCTCTCTACAATTACCTTCTACCAACAAAAGTTGAAAATCTTTCTCAACTTAAAAGTTTAAAAACAAAGAAACATCTTATATTTCCCATTTTAGATTAAATATGAAAGATACAAAAAGTTTTTGAAATTTTAATTTGATGAATGTTGTACATTGTCTTCATCTTTAATTTGGCAAGAAATTATAAATAATTTACTATGTTTTTATCATAGCAATAAAAATAAGACCAAAAGATATAATTAATTACCATGTACTAACTACTAAGTACATAATATCCAATTCAAAAGAAAGTTAGAAGAATCCTATTTACTAAAATATATTTCCAATAAGATAGAAATGTCGCTCGTTCAAAAAAACGCTTTTAGTGGTGCTTTTTATTGATTGAAATAGAACAAAGATAAAAAATAAAAAAATAAAAAAAATTATTTTCTCTCGATTCATTGACCCTATTTATGTCTTTAGGATGAACTTGAAAATAACTATCCAAGACGTATTTTAGAAAAACTCTTAAATCTTCAAGGCTTACATATTCTTACTAAAACTGAAAAGAAAGTGATAAAATTATGAAACAGGAATAGATTTTAAATTGAAGGATTTCTATAGGATAACTTCTTTTGAGTTAACTATATATGATCAATATTCATCCTTTTTTCGGAATATATGTGTTTTATTTTATAGCTCAAACACAATATCTCACATACTAACATTTATGAGACTAACATTTATCCTTTTTTTTAAATTACTCAATGACACAGGCACACGCATAACGCGCGCACTCCAAACATAAATATATAGAATCCCTACATGGGGGGGGGGGGAGGGACTTGATGCGGGAGAGGCATAAGTACAGTTCAATTTTGTGGTGTATTCGTTTGTAGTAAGTAGGGCCTCTTGCTTATTGATCAGTTCACCTCCGTTCTATTGAAAAATCGGAATTCCTACTGCAGTTTTGCCAATGAACGACGTCTCGGGCCGAATTGACTAAGCTAACCCGCCCTTAAGGAGGCTTTTCCATATTAGGAATATCATCAAATCAAGCAATTCATGAATTTGATTGTGAATACACAAAATTCCAAGTTCCCAAAGTACCTCTCTTAGATCTCTATAGTTCTTCCAAGTTTCTGATCTAAAATCTGGTTTATGTCTCGAATTATAGGGCTTAACTTTTGAATCATTATTACTTGGATAGCTAAACCTCTTTGCTTAGCTAATAAACAAAAGAACTCCATGTGTATCTTGTGTTAGCATACAATAGACTTTTTACTACATGTATTTGTTTATAAGAAGTTTGAGCTTTTGTTCACGCTCTCCTTTTTTTTTAATTATTGTGTTAATATATTCTTGTTGTAATTGTTGCTTTCTTTATTATTGTTATTGATGATTTACCTATATATTTTAGTTGTGAACCTGAATCTTATATATTCGTTCATATGTTGTATCACACCATACTATGATACTTGAATCAAAGAAGATTCACGCAGTTTTAGGTTGATTAGAATTCACAAATTTTAGGGCTGTGTTTTAATTTCTCCTCTCTCTTCTTTTCCTTTTAATTTAATGTTTTAATTATTTACATTATATACTTATATTATATGTCCATATATTTCTTTTCCCAAAGTTTTTGAACCTACAATAGCTCGTAGAATGGATTCGTTAAGATAATGTAGTTTGGTTGTTTAATGTTCTTTTGACGCCTCTATACGAATTGGACGATCAAACTTCAAATTGAATTAGACAAAAAAAAAATGTCGATTCTCACCACATTGCTCACATCCAAATATGTAAGCCGTTTGGCCAAGTTTTTGGGAAGTCAAAGATAAATATTTCTTTTTAAATGTGCTTATTTTGGAGAGTTAAGGTGTTTTGAGGTACTTTCGAATAGTGGTAGAAGCTGAAAAAAGTAATTTTTTCCATAAACATGGCCAAAGTACTTCTAGCTTGAAGTTATCCCTAGAATTTAATTTTGTCAATACAATTATATTTTCAGATAAAGTATTTTTTTTTCATTTAAATGATCGTTGTATATATCTCTACATCAATTGCTATTATAATAATTCATTCGTATTCAATATGTTATATAATTTTTTAATTAATAGGCACACAATACACGTGCAACGCACGTACACTAAAATTAGTTGAAAAAAAAACGCTACAAATACCGCATTCACATTTTCTCCATTAAAGAGAAAGGTTCAGTTTTTCTTTTAGCTACATTTACAGTGAAGTTCAGATCAAATCAATGGCTGAAAACTCATCACAGGACAAGCCTAAACCGGGTTTAAGGAAGCCGATTTTCGTGAAAGTGGAGAATTTAACGCCTGGTACTAACGGCCATACGCTGATCGTGAAAGTTCTGGAATCGAATACTGTGTTGCAGAAGGGACGTTCGGTGTCTCCACATCTACGTAATACGAGTATTTCTGAATGGTTGATCGGTGATGAGACCAGCATTATCCTCTTCACTACTCGTAACGATCAAGGTACGAACAGATGAACTTTGCGATCACCTTTTTGGGAAGATGCACTTATATATAATTTAGTGTTCCTTGAGCCGATTAGCCGAGGGTCTATCGGAAGGAGGCTCTCTATCTTTACAGGGTAGGGGTACCTCCCCAGACCTAACTTATGGAATTAAATTGGATTTGTTGTTGTTGTTGCACTTATATATTTTAGTATGCGCTAAGATTTTCCGGGCCAAAGAGACGAATTTATTTTATTAAATAGGTGATCGTAAAACTAAAGGAGAGCCTTGGAGCAACGGTAAAATTGTCTCCATGTGACCTATAGGTCACGAGTTCAAGCTGTAAAATCAGTCGCTAATGCTTCACTAGAGGATCAGCTGCCTACATCATACTCCTTGGGGTGTGGCCATTCCTGTACCTGTGTGAATGTGGGATGCTTGGTGTATCGGGCTGTCCTGGTGATCTTAAGACTCAGAAATCAGGAAATGTGCCAGTTCTAATATTGTGATAAATTAGACCTCCTTGATTAGGCTATGGTTACATATAGTAGTGTTTTTATAAATTAAATGCAAAAGAGACCTAATGTATCCAGCGTATGAGGTTGGCTGCTTTATACTTTTAGTTTTCGTCATTGTTTATTACTGAAGCCAGTGGCGAAGCCAGGAATTTACTCAAGGGTGTTCAAACTTATAAGAAGTGAAAAAAATCTCCGAGAAAGACGAGAATAATCCTTTTTCTTTAGTGGGTGTATGGTTGTGATATATCAGCATTTATCAATGGAAGCGATCCTATTATCTGCATTTATCAACTTTCTTCACATGGCTGTTCTTTTAGTTGAAAAATTGGCGATGTATTTCATCTTAGCTTTAAATGTGTAATCTTTTCCAAAAGATAAATATATCGATGAACTCACTCTTACAAAACAGGTATGATGGTAGTAGTAATTCTGATTTCTTCATCATATGTGAGCTGAGTTGAGAACAGTTTTTGAACTTCTTCGGACCTCCTGTCTCCTGGACACAAGTGTACAAAAGCATTTCATAAGCCAGAGCTTCAAATTGTACCTTCTCTTGTCCATAATTTTCCCTTCGCCTTCTTATTACGGAAGGTGAGAAGTTCTTGGAGGGAAGGATGCCGGGGGTCTATTTGGAAACAGTCTCTCTACCCTAGGGTAGGAGTAAGGTCTGCGTACACACTACCCTCCCCAGACCCCACTAATTGGGATCATACTGGGTTGTTGTTGTTGTTGTTGTTGTTGTTGTTGTCTTCTTATTACGGAAGGCTCAGACACTTTTTTCTGTATTCCATCTCAATATCTTTGATGTCTTTAGCCGCTTCAAAAGAATGATAGATGATGCTGTAATTGTATTGGGAATTTCTGTTTGTGTCTAATATCGTACTTGACACACAACCTAAGTTGCATACACTTAAAAGTCTATCATAGGGCTCTAACTGTGAGACAAATACATTTAACATAGTATTTATGTTTGATAATGTTGATTTATAGGCTTTAAATGTTTGGAAAGAGGAAAAGTTCTTCGCTCAATAGTAATTGTTTCTTAAAAAGGTTGGAAACTTATATATTTGCATGAAATAACTTCTAGGATCACATGCTTTTATTTTCTAGGTGTAAAAGAAAGTTGTTTGAGACAGTACAAAGACAGCTCTGCAACTTCTTTGGTGTTATGAAATTTGCGGTGGATCATTGCTCTTTACCAGACTCGCACTGCATTTTTATGTGAAGTTGGACAATTTTGCTGAAAACTATGTGTTTTCTTTGTTATCCTCGTGTGTTAATAACTTGAAAATATTAGTTGAAAGCATTTGAGCTTTCCCTTTATATGTGAATGCTCATATCTCAACAGATATTCTTTTTATTACTTTAAACAGGCAAGTGGATCAAGAAATATGAATCCTTCTATTGTCAATACTCTTCTGTGTTATCCGAGGAAAACTTAATTTCTTCAGTTGTTGTTAAATTAAACTTAATTTCTTCAGTTGATGTTAAAATTCACTTCCTTCTCCTTTCAGAGAGCCTGTAACATCCTCGCAATACAAATTTCTATATTTGGCACTGCTATGTAGTCTTCTTTCTAATTTTAGTTTCTACAGTATTTTCTATGTTCTGTGCCTTTATTGTCTCTTTTCCTGTTTACTTAGCCTCTGATCCATTTTGAGTATATATTTGTGATCATGGTGTCTTTCTTTGTACAAATAGTTGGCTTTTTAATTCCTTTTAATCACTGAAGCAATTCTCTCGTGGCTTATTTGCATATCATTTACTTTAAACTGCCAAGGAATCCAGCAATTCTCTATTAGACTAATTATGAAGTTGATAAATTAGACTGTTTAGTAGGTGGATGGCTCATTATTTTGGTAGGGGGAAGCTCAGGAACTCGCAGGGTGCAAAGGTGTAAAAAAAACAAATCTTTTCTGAAGCGTATGGATATTTTAACTTCATATATAAATCTAATTTCAAAGTGTGCTAGCTTTTTATTTCCTGATTCATTCATATGTCTCCGTGTGATTTATAAGTTACGGGTTCGAGCCGTGGAAGCAGCCACTAATGCTTGCATTAAGGTAGAGTATCTATATCACACATGCGGCCCTTCTTTGGACCCTGTGTAAACGTGGAATGCTTTATGCTCCACACTGCCCTTTTTCATCGGCTCTCTCTGCTTAAAAGTTTGTGTTGTTGTTAAGTATTCTCCAATTTATGTAGTACTTTTAGCTTATTGAAAGTCAATTTAATTAATTTTTAAGTTAAATTAGATTTGATTAACTCAATATTTTAAAGTTACAATTTAAATATTCAAAAACTATAAGAAAAGTACAATAATATGTTTTTTTTTTCTCCTGTCAATATGATGATTAAATACATTTTAAAATAATGATTAACATGAGTGTCACATGAATTGGGACAAAAAGAGTACTGCATCTATTACGATACCATAGATAGGTGAGAAGATAAATATAGGAGGTTAGGATTTAATTAGAATCCTAATAATCTAGATGAAAATCGAGTGTTTACTTTTGAATATAAAGTTTCCAAAAATGGCATGGTCAAACAATATGAAGGAGCTTATCAAGTTAATACTTAAATTAGTAGTCATGCTAGCAAGTCATGTGACAGATAAGTTTGTTTAATGTTTCTCATAGATGATTGATTCCACGGACAAACATAAATCCAACGTTAGTTCTTTGGACCATTTTAAACCAATTAATAGCATAAAAATAATTGAGTTTAAATTTTATGTAATGATTGCATAGAAAAAAATATTTGCACAATTAATCACTTATAAATTAATTTTAAGTAAATTTTTATGATAATTGGAGCTCCTGAATTACAAGGTGAAAGATGTCTCTCACTATAGGTTGAAATATTGCATTTCTTATAGTTTGCTTTTTTAGATTGATAAAAATATAGGGAGTTGGGGCAGATTGAAGCGAGGGAAAATAGTAAAGTTCTTCCCTTGAGATCGACTACAATAAGCTTGCGACTCTAGTAGAAAGAAATAATAAACTCTCTACTCCATTTGCTTGATAAAAATAGTAACTAATATGTATGCTATCATTCGCGAAAAAACATTTAGTGTAAGAAAAAATCACATATTTTCAATATATATATATATATATGCCAAAAACAATTTTGGAGGCAATGAGAAAGAAGGACAAGGGGGTGTTGGGGGTGGGGTAGGATGGTGGTGTTGGGTGGGTGGGGCTAGTTAAGTAAAGGGGGCTAGGTCCAAAATCTTGATTAAGATCCCAAATTTAAATCAAATAGAAATCAGTAGTCATGTCAATATTACATAAACCCTCAGGTGCATGAACAAAGATTCCAACTACCATTATTTAATTTGTGGGGAATGTTATGCCCTTCCAATAGCCTACATTTTTTGACAAACATTAGTTCAACTCTACCAAAAGAAGAAATGTTTTTTTTTTTTTTTTGGTGTGTGTGTAGTATTTTGATATAAATACTAGTTTAGAAGACTTATGGAAGTGGATCTGCCGCAACTATGACTCGAGTTACTGGTCGTTGGGATTCCTCACAAGAGGGATGAACTCCCTTATGTTCACAGCATAAATATACTCTAGTGATGCAAGAATATTTTTGTGTAGCTAATTCTTAAACGTCTTTTGTTTTCCATAAAAAAATGTTGGAAAAACCTGTTATTAATTTGTATTTGTAAAGTAATTTTGGAAATAAAATAATATAAAATAGAAATGTAGAAGAAACAGAATTTTAATCCGAGCCCACTGAATTTAGTGTTTCCTTAAGGAACTTAATCCCCTTCTAGTACCCGAGGTTGTGTATTATTTCCTCACAGGATAGAACGGATTACACAGTGGTGTAGCGACACTTCATACCCAAGTGTTTCAGCGAATACAATGATCGGTAGCAAATCACACTTATTGTTGCTTTCTTTCAGTTGAAATAATGCAGAAGAAAGAAGGAGAATTCAAAATTTTTGTAAGGAAAATCTGAGGGAATGACCTGCTATTTATAGCCAACAGATTGAGTTTAAACGAAGAGGTGCAACTCTTTAGAATGATTGTTATGAACGCGGAGTATAAAAGGGCTAATTTGGATGAAACAATATTACGTTAATCTTAATATTAACAAATAAATTTGGTCCAAAATATGATCAATCAAATTATTTGACCAAATTCAAATCCGAAATCGAGCGAATGACGACAACAGTGCGAGACTTGCCTTCTTCTTAACACTTTAAGAGCTAGAAGAAGAGCAATTGTATATATATCCATCAAAATTCTTTTCCTCCTCCAATACGGGGCAATGTACCTTTGTCAAACAGAAAAATTCAAATATTTCATTTTCCCTTCCATTTCCCATTCACTCTTTATTTTAAGCTAAACCAAGCTTAAACCCAACAAAACCTTATTTCTCTATATCCATTATATTGTATTATAAGTTATAAATAGGATTTAGGAGGATGGCCAGCTGAGCTAATGTGCCAATTAGCACGCCTTATGGATGAACCCGACCCAATAATTTTTTGCTACCATTTTGATTAGGTACCAAAAGAAGAAATGTCACTTCAAGATTGTTGATTTCCTATTGGTGATGGGCATAATAGGAAAAGATTAGATGATATAGTTACAGTTAGAAATGGTCAAAATAATTTTTTTAAATGATTGTAAATTAGTTGATTAAATAAAGTTAATTAAGAAATTATTGGTGTACGACTTCAAATATCTTTCTTGCATTGAAAAAAATTTCCTTTTAACAAATGGCTTGCTACAACATAAACTTGATCGGCCTAAAAACTACTACAACAACAAACAGTTAAAATTTTACGAGTAAGGTCTGGGAAGGGTAGTAAGTATGCAGACTTTATCTCTACTTTGAAAGAGTAGAGAGACTGTATCCGATAGACCCTCGGCTTAAGAAGATAAAAAGAAGTAGTAGATCAGTAACCGATTCACCTAAAACTACCAAATAATTAAACATTTATCATGGAAGTGAATATTCTTTTCAAAAGGACCATAAGGAATATATATTATTGCATACAGCTATGCTCTCTTTAAATTTAGCTTTGATCACCAAAAAAAAAATGGGTGGCATTAATTTGGATATGTTTTCTTTCTATTCTCTTCCTTTAATATTTTTTTGTCTTTTTAAATGAAATATTGTTGTAGTGGAGCAACAAAAAGATGACCAAGTACATGATACGGACATTAAAACTAGTTTGGTATTATTTTTTTTCTTAAAAAATAAAAAGATATTGTTACTTTATTTGATTATCAACTCCTTAATCTGTATCGGATAATAAAGTTAAATAATCTAAATGTTAATTTACTAAAAAATATTGTTTTTTAATAACATAGTAGGACCAACTTCACGTGAACATCAAACTCACTGCATGAGAAGTCAGCCCTATCCCTACACAAATATTTTGAACCTTCCCTATGTATATTAAACAATTCAAAAGAATAATTTAAAAATATTTTCAAGACTTGAATTTTTTTGTATAAATGCAACAACATAAAAGCATAATACATCATTTCATTACAAATTCCAAACTTTATCTCATTTCTAATTAACAACATGAATAATTTCTTGAATTCTCAATACCTACATAAACACCAATCTATATTGAACCACAACAAAAAGAGGCTAAATCAAGAACAAGTCAAGAGGTTAGAGGAGAGTTTTGATTCAACAAAGAAGCTTGAGCCAGAGCAAAAAATCCAACTTGCTAAAGAGTTAGGTGTTCCTCCACGACAAATTGCTATATGGTACGTACGTTCTGTTAAATTATATGATCACTTCATCTAAAAACTTAAACTGTCTGAAAGAGAAAACGTTTATTTACTTAATTATGTGTTCGACAGGTACCAGAACAGACGAGCTAGATGGAAGAACCAGAGCCTCGAGCTCGACTACAATGCACTCCAACATAAGCTTGACACTACATTAGCTGAGAAGAGGAAGATTGAGAAAGAAAACGAACGTCTTCGAGGCGAGTTGAAGAAGGTAAATGAGATGTTAGTTGCTTGTAAAAAAGCACAAGGATATGAGGAAATACAAGGATTAATTCCTTTAAATGCAGCTAATTCCATTTCTAGTGGTTGTGAGGAAGGAATAGTGAGTTCTAACTACCAAGAAGATGTGAGTTGTTCATTGGTAAAAAATAATAGTGAGTCTAATTTGCAATTTGATGAGCTTTATGCTTGTTTGATGGGTGCAGAAGAAGGATCAAATTGTCGTTTAAGTTGGCAAAATGGAAAAGATCTTTGGGTGTGGAAAAATTGAAAGACATGTATTATTGAAACAATTTACGTACTGTATCATGTAATGTATCATGTTACTTACATCAAACTAATGAATACAAGATATGTGTTTTTCAGACACATTTATTGATCTATTGATCATAATTAAGTGACGTGTTTTCACACTTCTAATTAGTAATTGATAAGGTTGAATTATTTGGTTTGATGTAAACATATAATACGCGTAATATTTTCCTTGTGTTACACTATTTATAGTTACAATGATCTTGCGTTAATTGCTACATTCCTTCACTACTAGGCCACAAATACCTCCCTTAATTATACATGGTATTATTACTTTTAGCCTGCACAAGAAACTATTAATATCTGATAGTCGAAAAAGTGTATAAAAGTTATATAAATTTTTGTATATAACACACACACACACACACACATATATATATATATAAAATTTATACATTTTTCGTTTATTATTTTACAGCTACTATACAATATCATTTTTCCTAATTATATCGTTCTGCTAAGGTGACCAAGAAACTTATATATCAATCATATCTCCATCTTGTTGACCATAATAAAACAATACTCTTCCTTTGCCAATTTATGTGATACATTTAGTTTTTGAGATTCAAATTTCTTAATTTAATCGTGCATCTGGATATAAAATCTTTAAATTTTTGAAAATAAAATTTATATATTTAAAAATTACGTAAAAAGTACTATAAGTCACAACAATAACAACAACAACCCAGTGAAATCTCACTAGTGGGGTCTGGGGAGGGTAGTATATACGCAGACCTTACCCTTACCCGAAGGGGTAGAGAGGCTGTTTCCGTAAGACCCTCGTCTCAAGAAGACTAGTCACAGTAATTAATAATCCAAATATTTAAAAGGCATATGAAAAAACTACGATCAAAGTATAATTCATTTGACTATTGAAATCTGAACACCCATCACATAAATTGGGACAAAGAAAATATTAGAGTAGAGAAGAATTAAGAACTCGTTGCGGCCAATTCTAATATTAAGGTATCATTAGTTGTTGCTTAGACCCTATATATATTAGTATTAGAAAATTTATTTTATATTGACAAATTCAGAAACCATAAACTTCAAATCTTGACTCTCCGCCTCTTCACCTGTTTTAAGGATAAAGCTTTTAATGTAGGCAACAATTGCTTGGAAATACAAAGATTCTTACAGAAAGAAACTGAGGAAGGCAGTTTCAGAGGTTCATGGCAAAATGATAAATGTGTGTTATGTCGTTTTAATGTTTCGAAAATTTTCTTAATTTTTTTTAAAACATACTCCCTCCGTTCACTTTTAGTTGTCAAGTATTTTAAAAATAAATTTTTATTTTTACTTGTCACTTTTCGTACATCAAGAGAAAAATAATTTATTTTTTTCTGTGTTGTCCTTAGCATTAATTACTCATTATAAATCACTTTTCAAATTCTTTAAGGCTATACACCAATTAATATGAATATTATGGTAAATTATGTACTTATTTATTATTTCTTAAAGGGCGTAAAAAATTTAAAATGGACAAGTAACAGTGAACGGAGGGAGTATATGACTTCATTTCTTTCTTTCGCATTCTTTTCCTCGGAAATTGAAAATAATTATTTCTCGTAACTAGATCAATAAAGGATCTCAAAAATCTCATAAACTCTTGGAATATTTATAAAGAAATCATCTCGAATAGTCTGCTGAGGCATTATTGAATAACCAAAAGCAAGTTTTTAGGTTATAAGCAGTCAATTCATTGTATAATTGACTTTGCCGTATAACTCATCAAGGATAATGTGAGAATCATAATATCTATTTATATCTATATCTATCTATACTATATTAAAAGCATGAAGGCCATTAGCGAAATATCGTTCTATCTCTTTTACCATTCGAAAATAGAATTCATACGAGATAAAATAGTCATTTAATTATTCAGCTAATATTTAGGACATTGATATTAAATTTTCCCTTTTTGAACTATATACAAACTCCTAATATTTAGGAACTTAATTAATACTCGAATAAAATTTTACTTACGTATAATTGATAATTATCATTAGAGAAGGACCCATAATCTATATTATATTAAAAGGAGAGTAGTGAAGCATGAGGTTAAGCCAAGTGGCAAGCTAAAAAAAGTCACTTGGCAATTTTAAGACAACATTAAAAATTTGAATTATAAATGAAAACATAATTAATAGAAGTAATAGTTCAATAAGAATTATTTTTTAATTATGATACAAATCTCTATTAATAGTATAATTTAGTTAACATTTTTTTTGTATAATTATGGTAGGGACGAAATAAATTATGGTAGGGACGAATTTTAATTAGTTGATCAAGCTTTGTAACTGACCTTATTTTGGTACAATATACATTACTGTAGGTATCTTTAATTAAAATTTTATGTATAATTCAGTTGTGGTCGGTATCTTTTTTTGAGAAAGAATCAATTAAATTTTTATTTTGTATCTTACACATTAATTTTAAGTTGAAATAATAATTCTTTATTTAGTAAAACCTTTGTATCTGACCTTATTTGAGTGCAATATACATTACAATAGGTATCTTTTATTAAACTTTTGTGTTTTTTGAGAAAGAATTAATTAAATTTTTATTTTGTATATTACACATTAATTTTAAGTTGGAATAATAATATTTTATTTAGTACAAGCTTTGTATCTGAGCTTATTTGTGAACAATATACATTACTATAGGTATCTGACCTCATTATATAAAGTAATTACAATTCAGACAAATAAATATTTTATACATAAATAAATATTTATTAAATTAATAGTGGAAATATTGCTGCAACAATTAGAGTTTTTACGATTAATATTTGAATTGAGTATTGCTAGGTTAAGTTTGAAAGTATAAGATGATTTTTGAAAATGTGGTCCAATGGAGAAAATAGAAGAATAAGATATATTTGAATTTGAGATGAGACTTTTTTTTAATATGATAAGAAAAATCATATTTAAGAATATGAGCAATAGAGTCAAAGTTACTATTGAAATAATTTTTATTTATTATTTATATTATATTAAAATGAATGTGATAAAAGTGGATATTAAATTCAAGTAAACTAATAAAAAGCACATGACAATGTTAATAATATTAAGTATTGAATATACAATAGCAAAATAAGAAACAAACAGAGAAAAAATTAAAATTTCTATCATAAAGAACAAAAAAGGATAAAACTTATTTAAATTTGATATAAAAAGGTTTTTTTAAGTATGATAAAAAAGGTCATGATGTGGATAAGGCCACATAACTGAAGTTTAATAGATTAAAAAAATTAAAAAATATCAAAATATTAATAAATTAGAGATAATGCGAGGTTATTTATACTAAGAATTAGTTTTAAAAAATAAAGTAAATATATAATGCTTAAAAATATTATTAATGAATTTAAACTATTTAATAATTTTGAGTATTAATTTTAAATAAAATAAATATTTTTTTCAATATTAAAAAATCATACATCGATTTATCTAATAATATTAAAGGATATAAATAGATTATGATATTAAATAAAGAGGTATGTTAATGAAAGCCACATAAGAAAATAAAATACTACATATTAGGTAACTTAATAGCAATAATAAAAAATTTAAAAATATTTAATATTAAAAATAGAAGGGAAAGACGATTTGAACTTGAGATTTAAATTAAAATTATGGTGAAAATGCTCAAACTATGGATAGGACTACAAAATTAAAATTTACTAGATAAAAAACTAAAAATTGGATAATAAATTAAAACTAAGGAAATACAGAACAAATATCTTATGTGGGTAATTTTATGAACGAAAATTAAAGTCTAATTTGTATCCTAACGTTAAAAGAGAAAGAGAATTTAATTACACGTGATATAAAAAACAATTATAAGAAAATTTAATAGATTTAAAATATAATAAGAAAAAATATATCTATTAATATTTTAAACTAATTCAAAGTTATAACTTAATATAAAAATGTGATATTATATATTTTGTTTATTGGTAAAATATTAATGTAAATAACTAATTAAAAATTCACAGTAGGGACTAGGGAAGAGGATGTATAAAGAGGAAAATAGAGATAGTGTGAGAATATTTATCCTTTGAATTTATAAGGAAATTAAATAATTAAATAATACTCAAAAATATTATTGAAAGATTTAAATGAAAAAAGAGTTCCAAGTAATTAAGAGGATAAAAGTACAAAAATAAATTAGCTTTTAGGAAAAAAAATTATATTTATATATATTTATCAAAAGGGCAATAAGCAAGATATCAAGTCAATTGGTAAGCTAATAAAAGATTACATGAATATAACATTATTAAGTAATAGATAATGCAATAACTAGAAGCAAAGATTAAAGAAAGAATTGTTTTGGGTGAAAATGTAGAAGGATAAGACTTATTCGAATTTGCGGTGAAACATAAAGTGGTAGTAAGAATTTTGTTAAATAATATGCTCAAACAAGACATATCACAAACGTGATATGTTTAGTATTATTTAATATTGACCACAAAATAAAATACAAGTACTAAATCAAGGAGTTGGATTGTTACAGATATAAAATAAAAATATAAATAAAAAGAAACATGTTATCTGGAAATTTTAAATTTTAAGATAATTCCAATAACTCAAATTATAATTTGATATTTGTATCCACGCATCGCACGGGTACTAATACTAGTTATTTATTAAACGGAATCTAGAAAATTACAAATAAAGAACATGCACCGAATCATGGCTCCTTAACCTAATTCATCAAACTAATGTTTGTATAGTATAACTTCGGCAACTACTCAAAATATAAAATAGATTCATAAGCCATCTCCGCTTCAAACATAAAACTGTATAAAAAATAGTTAAACAAGTATTTATCGAGATCTAATAAGTTAAATTGATTAAAAAAAAATAGGCAAATTATATTAAAGTTAAAAATATGCCAACTTCTTTGTTTGCAAATTTCTAATTAATTTTTAATATATATTATTTGATAATTTTTTGAAGAATCATAATAAAAGTATTTTTTTAATTTGTATTATTTGATAATTCTTTGAAGAATCATTATTAAAAAAAATTGTGTGTTACTTATTACGTCATAGAAATAACAATAATCTCTATTGTAGTTTCTGCGGTATTTAATCTTTGAAGACAAAACAAATAGATTGAAAACAACTGATTTTCATGTCATTTTCAGTACATAAATTCTTTATCCCATCACAAGATTATGTAAATTATCCTTAATCTTTAGTGTTATTTTCTCTTAGTTGGCTAAAACATTTTAGATTTTATATTTATTAATCTAGATACATGTGCAAAGCGCGTATCTTAAGACTAGCTTTAGGGTACATGCATTAGTGATATGTTGTCCGCCTTTTTTACACTTTAAAAATATATTTCACAATTAGGCAAAATAGTCATTTGCTTAAATTTCTAATATTTAGAACTTTAAAATTATATAACATAGAATATTTTTGAAAACTACGGTGAGATTTGGTTACTTATTATATGTAAATTTTGAAAAATAACGATTTTGAAAGTATTAAAATAAATTAAAAATAAACCAAACAAAAAGTAAAAATATGTAAGGCACCTAATAATCTAAAAATTTATGGAGTAATTTATATGAAGTAAATTACCATAGAGTTGAGTTGGCCGATATATCCAATTTTATACCTTCTAAAAAATAAATTAATCCTTCAACAAATAAATCTATTTAAAAAAATCTAATAGGATTGGCTATCATTATTTTCATAATTTTAAATGGTGCCAAATTCAAAAATAAAAGGAAAAAGATGCTTGTACGCACATTAGATTTGCTAATTCAATTGATCCTACTGGGTCTAGATCAAGGTTCCCGCTTGTTAGCTTTGTATTGGCTCCCATCTTACTACATTTATTCGCTAACTTTTATTATATAACTCAAACACAAATATTAAAATAATATTTATTTGACTTTCCTTTATATTTTGTATTCGTTGGGATTAGGTACACGCACAACGTGCGTACCATAAAGACTAGTACTATATTAAAAGCACGAAGACCCTTAGCGAAATATCGTTCGCCTTTTTTACCCTTCATAAACATATTTTACACTGGACAAAATTGTCATTCAATTATTTTTCCTATAAATTAGGAGTTTAAAATCAACTAAAATTTTGGTCATTAAATATTTTCCTATTTGAACTGTGTAGCAATTCCTAATATTTAGGAGTTTAAAATCGATTATATTATTCGTTATTAAAATTCTTCCTTATTTTAAAACTTTTACTTATTAGAAAAGCTGCATTTATAAAATTGCAAAACCTTGAATAGTTGGAAGTCTGTAATGTAGAATACAATTCCTTCACTATATTATGTTATTAGAATACTTTTAGTTGGGGCCGAGAAAAAATTGTTTATATATTTTGTTAATTTTTAATTCTCTTCTTTTAATTTGTTGTTACCTTTGTAGTAAATATGTGAAATACACACACACACACACATATATATAGTGAGCAAAATTAGTCCACGAACGTTAAATAACACTAGCGGTTCAATAACATAAAGATCCAAAAATAAAGTACTCATTGATTCTTTACTATTTTAGAATAAATTATTATTTAAAAATTAAATTTTGTAATATATTTGATAGAAGTGTAATTACAATTAATATTTTAGATTTGTGACGAGCTATATCTCTTACACTAAAAATTCATAATCTATTTATTTACACTAACATATCTTGCACTTTTATTATAACTCAAGCACACATTTTAATATAATATTAATGAAATCTTATTTTAAAATAGTTAATCATTGTGACAGGGTACACGCGCAATGCGCGTACCCTAAAACTAGTCTCTATTAAAAGCACGAAGGCCTTTAGCAAAATGTCGTTCGTCATTTTTACCCTCCGTAAAATGCATTCTAAGTGGGATTAAAATGTAAATACAAATAAAAATGTTTATAGCAAAAAACAAATATCGTAGGACAAAAAGAAAAGAAGAAGAAAATAAGTTGGAAACTTTCCAAAATAAAATAGATATCCCATACGAAGTGGGATTGTCGTAGGTTAAAAAATTATACTATAGGATACTATAATAGAAACTTATTATATAATATCCCCTATGAAAAAGAAGTCAAATTGTGCAGGTTCAAAAGAAAAAAATAATGCGAGAATATAGGTATGAAACTTATTAAATAATATGGCTACTAAAGAGTTTAAAAACTCTTTATTCTCCATGAACACTATTATGGTTGGCTGATGCATTCATCAACCTAATTTAGATTTTAGAACAAGGAGAAACAACAACAACAACAACGACCCAGTATAATCCCACAGGTGGAGGCTGGGGAGGGTAATATGTACGCAGACCTTACCCCTACCCCGAAGGGTAGAGAGGCTGTTTCCAGGAGACCCTCGGCTCAAAAAAGCAACAGGAGCCGATATATTAGTACCATAAAAATGCATAATAAAATAACAGCAATATAAGAGATATGAAATACAGAATACGAAATACGAAATAGATGGCTGGTATAGTAAAACTAGCAGGTAAAGCCCTGCATCAATAGACGACCAATGACATTCTTAGTCTAACTCCTAACTGGCTAGTCTCACTCTATTGTGCTGTAGAAATATTCACAACTTTCCCTAACCTACAACCTTAATGCTCGACCTCCATAATTCCCTGTCAAGGGCCATGTCCTCAGTAATCCTAAGTCGCGCCATGTCCTGTCTGATCACCTCTCCCCAATACTTCTTAGGTCGCCCTCTACCTCTCCGCGTGCCCACTACAACCAGTCGCTCACACCTCCTCACCGGTGCATCAGTGCTCCTCCTCTGAATGTGCCCGAACCATCTGAGTCTTACTTCCCGCATCTGGGAGAATAAGGAGAAAGTGAATCAATATTAAATTTTTCCAGTGTTCTGGGCCAAAGGTAATATTGCTTGTACTTATCATCAAGCGATTTATTTGTCACGAGTTCGTCGGTGATGAAGTTGAGAGTGATCCTTCTTCGGTGCTACTTCAATTTGAGTATTTGGAGAAGGACAAACATGATATGAAAACTAAGTAACTGAGTATTATTTTATTGTACGATTTTAGTTTTTTTTTTTGCTTATTTTAACATATACTTCATATTAACAGTTTATGACATGTCCAAGATTTTACGAAGAAATTTCTCAAGAAGTTTAGAAGTTACATATTCCTATTTATTTTGAGTTGAGGTAAGATTCCTCTTTTTTATCTTGTAAAACACGTTTTCATATTAGAAAAAATAATAATTTAAGTTATTTTTTTAATATGTAGAAATAGTCATTTAACTATTTCTCTGATATTTGAAATAATGAAATAATTATTTCTCTAATATTTAGAGTTTTGATATAAAAATCAAGTACTTTCAATTTCCTTCCAATTTTAGGGGTTTTCATAGCAAGTTATCAACTATTTAGATTTAGCAGTTTTAGGTGTTTTCTTTGGATGTTTATGAGTATTAGTTTAATAGTCCTTGTTTTTCTTTATTTTGTTGTTATTCCTACTTGTTGTCACATTTTTCTCCTCTCTTTTTTTATCCGTTCTCCAGTCGAGTATCTATCGGAAACAGCCTCTCTATCCTTCCAGGATAGGGGTAAGGCTGCGTACATCTTACCCTTCCTAAATCTCACTTGTGAAAATTTACTGGGCTTGTTGTTGTTGTTGTTGTTGCTGCTTAGGAGTCCTTATTTTCCTTTTCTTTTTTCCAATTTTAGGAGTTCTTTTATAAGGTTTATGAGCATTTTTGTAAATAATACAATAATTATTTAATTATTTCTCTAATGTTTCAAAATTTTAAATCCGCTAAAGTTTTGGATTAAACCATGCTTAGTGGGAATAATCTCAAATTTCATTAACTCCAAAGTTTTTAAAATTTAAGTATCAAGCTTAACTAATAAAATATTTTAATTTTAAGAATATAAAAGAAAGAGATTGGCTGGTAAGAATCAATAACAGTAATGGTTTTGCTCGCATAAAGAATCTGTCATATAGTGCTCTTTTTTAATTCCTTTTGAACATAGAATTCTTATTGAATAATAATTGTAATATAGACTTACAGTTAAATAACTAAAACTTAGGATGACTAACATTAAGATTTAAATCAATAAAAATAAATTATTTTCCTTTAGTTAAGAACAAAATATTAAGTCCTTGAATCAATTTAACCAAAAAAAAGTCTCTGAATTAACTAATTTGTAAAAATAAAAATAAAACAAATCACATTTTTGAAATTTTAATATATATCGGTTTATAATATATTATCAAATTTTTTTTTTTTTGGTAATTAAACTTTGTATTACCAGGGAAAATATTTACAAGTAAGTCAAAAAAACCTTACAAGATAACCTTCTTTCCTATACTTCACCCCCTCCCCATATATTGTTATATACACTTATATCTAACTATTACACTGGGTACCAATCTAGTCTATGTAGTATCCCCGTTGTATGTTTGGTACTTCGACAATGTATCTCTTGAATGATCTTCTTACTCATTGCTTCCCAACCTGTCACCTTTGCTTGAAAAATTCTAGTATTCCTTTCTTTCCATACATGGTATACTGTTGTTGCTGCTGTCATTTTATACAACTCTGCAGCAGCTGTATTTCTTTTAGTCTTCTTTTCAGCCAATCGTAGTTCCTCATCCCAACCAGCTACAGGTCTTCTAATTCCTTGCCATGTTAACAGCGCGCTCCACAATGCTTTCGCATATGTGCATTCAAAAAACAAGTGTTGTATAGTTTCATTGGCTTGGTTGCATAATACACACTTCTGATCTACCTGCAATCCCCACTTCTGCAATCTATCCTTTGTGTATAGCTTCCCATGAGCTGCCACAGTTAGAATAAATGTCCATCGTGGGCATCCTGTATTATGGCAGACTATCCTTCTCCAACTAACTTTTTCAAATCTTCCACGCAACCTGTGATATATGTTTTTGATTGAGCAGCTTTGCATATTCATGATGTCTTCATAGCTGAGTCCTGCATCCATGAATGTCTCCTTTGCTTTTAAGATCTTATTCACTATCCACGATGCTTGTTTTAGTTGAACATCCCATATGTGTCTTCCTTTGATGTAGTAGCTATGTATCCACTAGATCCACTGTTTCTTTTTCTCCTTGCACAAATTCCAGAATTGCTTACAGATGGCAGCCTTGTTCCACACAGCTATATTCATAATGTTGAAGTCTCCTGCAGATTTAGGCAAGCAGACTTTCTCCCATGCCAGTAGAGCCTTCTTCGATATACTTCCTTCGCCAGTCCACAAAAAACTTCTACACATTGCTTCAATTAACTTTGTAATCTTTTTAGGCAACACAAAAACTTGTGCCCAGTATATCTGTATAGAGAACAACACACTTTTTATTAGTTGGACTCTGCCAGCATAAGATAGAAATTTGGAAGTCCATGACTCTATTCTTCCCATTATCTTGTCGATTAGAGGTTGGCACTGGGCTTATCAAAAGTTAAATTGGTAAAAAAGCAAACTTTACACAATAAGGGTGAAACAATATACGACAAATTAAAATGATACTAAGTGAATTGTCATTTTTTATATTCATTTTAACTAGGGCGTATGCAGAAATTTTTATAAGCGTGTCGATATTTAAAGACGTGATCAATATCATATTAAAAAATTAAAAACACAAACTCTAATATATGAATAAAACACAATTGAAGTATATTATTAATTTTTTAAATGTATTATTAGTCTCGTTAGAATTAATACTAAATATTTTCTTTTGTATAATACACCAGATCACAATCACTCAAAAATATACTGTATGGATTAAAAAATTCTAACACTAAGCAACAGGGAATCGAACTCCAGATGTTCCCGACAAATATGTAGCGCTAAGAACCCTTTTTGTCAAGTGATGTCGCTCCATTTTATTTCTATAGTATTTAGTTTGCGTATCAATTCGTATTCATATATTTAGTAAAATTTTCTGGTCAAGCGGTGTCGTGAGTCCAGGTGCATCCGCCCCTGATTTTAACAAATGACAATTCCATATATTTTCTTATATATTAATTTATTTATTGTAAAATATTATCTTAATGTAGTAATTTTAAAACTCTTTGCATGTTCTTTACAGATTGACGCTAGGCGCATATTTTAAAATATAATTTACATGTTCTTTTTGTACATATATTTTATTAATTAACGTTAGGCACACGTGCAACGCACGCATACTAAGACTAGTTAGAATTAAATAATAACGAGATTATTTAATGAATATACTATTATTAGTAGATGTTCATTGGGTTAAAAGTAAAATATACAAGATTTAATAGTATATTCATTAAATAATCTCTTTATTATTTAATTCTAACTAGTCTTAATATGCGTGCGTTGCATGTGTGCCTAACGTTAATTAATAAAATATATGTACAAAAAGAACATGTAAATTATATTTTAAAATATGCGCCTAGCGTCAATCTGTAAAGAACATGCAAAGAGTTTTAAAATTACTACATTAAGATAATATTTTACAATAAATAAATTAATATATAAGAAAATATATGGAATTGTCATTTGTTAAAATCAGGGGCGGATGCACCTGGACTCACGACACCGCTTGACCAGAAAATTTTACTAAATATATGAATACGAATTGATATGCAAACTAAATACTATAGAAATAAAATGGAGCGACATCACTTGACAAAAAGGGTTCTTAGCGCTACATATTTGTCGGGAACATCTGGAGTTCGATTCCCTGTTGAAAAATATTAACAGAAATTCAAGTTGCTCAGCCCCAAACTTCGTTGTCTTTGTTCAAGAACAAACCCTAATTTCCGGCGAATCCGCAATCGAGCAAAACCCTGAATCTCCATGTTTCCACGCATCCTGTAAAGTAGATAATTTCGTTGTATTGTAAACAACACAATAAAACAAGAAGATAGATAATTTCGTTGGAATTGATAACTGTAAATTCCATGGTAATCCAAGAAATTGAATAAGCAACAAATTGGCCACCTCTTACTCTCGTTCTCTCTGTTTCGTTCTCTTCTTATCCGTTCCTCTCTACTATATCTGTGTATGTGTATCTTCAATTTTGAGGAAAAGAATGATGAAGATCTAAAGGGGTGTGAGGCGCTGAAGATGTCTCTTTGGATTAGGTCCACTCTTTGTCCAGCCGTTCTCCTCTCTTTAAGCTGCTGCGCCAGCTTTTTTTCTTTTTGTTACTCTAGGTATTTTCAGAGAATGGGGGAAGAGAATGACATGTATCAAAGTAGAGAGAGAAAGAACTTGGAATGAGATGTTTATGTGAAATACGGTAATTATGTGAGAGAAAAATCTGAAAAAAGGAGAGAGAGAAATAAAAAATAGCGCATTTAGTGGCTTAGGGGTAGGTGGTAACCAAAATTAGATATTTTGCTATAAACATTAAAAGGTATATATAAAATATAATTTTTCAAAATGGTATTTATTTAAAATAAATAAGATGTTAACATTTGCTATAAGAGGTAAAAATTCCAAAAAAAAAAACAATATAGACTTGGACTAATAGTTTGCAATTGGCACGTCTAGGCACTGATTTATAGCATATAGAAGAATTAATCCAAATAACCGTTCACCTAATCTATTAAACTAAAAATAACTGGTAGATATATAATATATGTATAATGTATATATAATAAATATTTAATTGTGTGTATTCAATATATAATTTATGTATATCAGCTAGAAAAAATAAACACTAAATTTGACCGGCTTTTGTGTAATAGTACCATAACCTAAATAGCTGCTTGACTGCTTACACTAAAAATGTTGGAAGATGCATAATATATGTACAATATATATATAGTGTGTGTGTTAATTTATTTATACCGGATAGAAAATATAAATAGTAAATTTGACCGATTATTTGCGTAAAATTGATATTTGTCGTCTAATTATCTATATTACACATTTGAGAAGTAAATAGTTTTGCCTATTTGTATTTCATAATGATATAGAAGTAATTGGATGTACGTTAGGGATTATTACACAAATAGCCGTCAAATACAGTGTAAAGAAAATTCAGACAGCTTTTAGTTGGAGTCCTAAAGGCAGGCTCTGTTCAACCTAGCTGACTTGGACTGGGTACTTAGGCCCATGATCAGGTAAGTCGGATATGGGCCTGAGCATTCAATAAGAATATAAATGACATTAGATAGCCACTTTTATGGCTACTCTTTAAAACATAACCAACAGCTAATGACTAAAACATAGGAGCATTTGCATTTATATCCGCTATTTCGGTCACGTTTTAACTTGTGCCCACTTTGCAAAAAAATTTGTAAGCGTACCCACTTTTTCGTGTAACTTCAGCGTACGAGGCTGAAGTAGAAAAGGCAATCACGCAAAAGTTCAGCATTCTAGTAGACGAGACTGAAGTAGCAAGTTTTTGTTTTTGTAACTGGCGAACTTCAGCTCTAGAGCTGAAGTTTTTGTTTTGTAACTGGCGAACTTCAGCTCTACA
The DNA here is from genome assembly GCF_000715075.1 of Nicotiana tabacum. Classification (NCBI taxonomy): domain Eukaryota; kingdom Viridiplantae; phylum Streptophyta; class Magnoliopsida; order Solanales; family Solanaceae; genus Nicotiana; species Nicotiana tabacum. Next base: position 219,661,741 of record NC_134080.1, on the reverse strand, counting down.
ACTGAAGTTTTGTTTTGTAACTGGCATAAAGCTGAAGTTTTGTAACCCCAAATGCTCTCTTTTTAGAGCTGAAGTTTTGTAACCCCAAATGCTCTCTTTTTTATCACACATGGGTCAACTCCATTTTTTCTTCTTTCCTTTTATGGCTCATGGCCACATGATTCCTACGTTAGACATGGCTAAACTCGTAGCTTCACGTGGGGTTAAAGCCACTATAATCACTACCCCTCTCAATGAATCCGTTTTCTCCAAATCTATTGAAAGAAACAAGCATTTGGGGTTCGAATTGGATTGTAAAGGAAGTTGCAATAATAAATACCAAAAGAGTACAATGAAAATAGATGTTGGTGGTGGTGGCAGTTCTTGGCCTAGTTTGTGGAGCTGAACTTCAACAAACAATGGGATCTGACAATATTGGTAAAGATCATTGTCTCTGTTGCTCCATTTTTACATATTATTGGCTTCCCTCAGAAGGGATATACGTATCACTATAGAAGAAGAAGAAGAAGAAGAAGAAGAAGAAGAAGAAGAAGAAGAAGAAGAAGAAGAAGAAGAAGAAGAAGAAGAAGAAGAAGAAGAAGAAAACGAAGGAGGAGGAGGAGACAGAGACCTGAAGTTGTTTTAAAAGTAGGTACAGGTTAAAACTTTTAAAAAAAATGGGTATAAGTTAAATGGGGGTGACCAAATAAGGCGCTCCGTGCAAGTTTTACCTAAAACATATGCTTTACAAAATTTAAACATGTGCTGTTTTATTGCACATAATTATTATCACTTGTTACAGTTAGTTTTTTTTTATACATTTTCATCTTATTTTATCACTCTTTGAATTTTTTTATGTGAAGAAGTAAGCTCTGCATAAATGGTGCGGCAAAAAAAGTTATATATATTAAACCTTGTGGTTAAAGGTTAAGATTTCATGTGTTAGGTTAGGTGATAGATAACATGAGTAATTAAATAGTAAACTGTTTATCTCAAAAATACGAGTAACAATTAAATTTGATTTGTTGTTTTAAAGATACTGTATTGGTCAAAATCTGACCGCTACGGTCGATCCAGCCGACATCCCCTCCAAGCGGCGAAACAGTGAAAGCTGACATGGTTTATTTCAAATCCAGTATTCACCACACCGGCCAAGTCAAAAATCAACGCTTAGGGGACGACGGAGGCGGACGTAGTATGAAAGTGTATCAAACCAAGCACATAACAAAGATTCCCTAACTATATATATGGGGTAAAAATCTTCTAAAAGGGGGACTTCTCTCTCTCTCTTTCCTCTCCTCTATAACCTTCATAGTAGAATGAAGAACAAAGCAATCTCCAAGAGAATATGTAAAATGGCTTCCTCCATTGATTAGTGAGAGACAAAATGAAAAGTATCAATAAGATCGATTACCTCTATCTCATTTTATGCATTATTTTCCGATTAGTTTATAGATCTGGAGTTTATTATGTTTAACTAAGATTTACCCCTTAATTATTTCTATTGATTTAGTCGAAAAGGTTTCAATATCTTTTTGGTCAAACAATTTGGCATTGTCTGTGGGGATTTCTTAATGAAATTTTCTAGTCTCTTCTAAATCAAAAATCGGAAACATGATTACCCACCGAAAAGAACGCTAAGGCAAAGCCCAACCCACGCAGGGCAAAAGTACAACATAGAAGGAGAAAGAGAGCTGAATAAGGTCACCGAATTTAAAAACCATCGCCCCATCAACCGTTGAAACGCTAGATAGAACGAGCAATGTTATAAATCCACCCTCATTTACCGACTCATCGGATGTGGGTAAGGAAAATATTATTTTGACTCATCTTCTGCTCTTTGCTTAAACAGGAACACAAGCGCTGCGCGGGCGAGCGAGCGAGCAAAGAAATATCTCAACCGGAGAATGGGAAACTATTACAAAACAACTGAAATATCGCCCACCTGACAATCCAACTTCTAAAAAATGACGCCCCTTAAGCTGTACTCTCTCTCCCTCACCTAGGAGTTGCCCCAATAAGGTTTTCCTGCGAACTTAGGGATCGAGTCGACGAGGGAGTCATCCCCAAGTTCAAAGTGTAATTCATCTCCACGCCCACTAATGAAATCTCTAGACCGAAAAGCGAAAAGATTAGACAAGGAAACTCCAATGTATGCGCGAAACAAACGTGAGCAAAACAATAACGTTTCATACTCTCCGACATTACATACTCTGATGCAAACAAAATCAAGAGAACTAGGACTCACCCAGAAAGTGAAGAGGTCGAGCAGAACTGGGACTCCCCCAGAGGATACCCAGTTCTCCAAAAAATTGGGACTAACGACGGGTTAATATTCGACGAAAGTTCGAAATAACACCCTTAAGGCTAAGGGCCTTCGCCAAAAGAGGTATGTTCGACCTCGATCGAACAACGACGGGTTAATATTTCGACGAACGTTTGAAATAACACTCTTAAGGCCAAGGGCCTTCGCCAAAAAGAAGAGTTCGACCTCGATTGAACAATGACGGGTTAATATTTCAACAAAAGTTCGAAATAACACCCTAAAGGCCAAGAACCTTCGCCGAAAAAAGAATAAGGAAAGTTCGACCTCGATCGAACAACGACAAGGTAATACTTTGACAAATGTTCGAAATCACACCCTTAAGGCCAAAAGTCATCACCGGAGAGAAAGTTTGAAATATTCCTAAGGCCAATGGCCATCAGAAAATAGAATGGGAAAGAAAGACTGGGACTCACGACGGGATAATACTTTGATATAAGCCCGAAAGTAACATCCCTACGGCTAAGGTCATTATAAAAAAAAGAAGGTTCGATACTGATCGGACTATGATGGGATATCATCTCGACACATACTTGAAAATACTATCCCGCCAACAAAAACCGTCATCAAGATCCCATTCAATCCGAATGGCACTAAATTCCCGAAGAGTAGGGAACTCATCATGCGGGAATCCACTTCGCATCGAAGTCATGAAAAGCAAAATAGAGAAAAAGTACAGGGCATATTACAATGAAAAATTCCTCTTTATACAAAGTCACTGCGCAAACAGTCGCAAATTACATGCTGCTTGAACCAACAGTCTAAAAAAGAGAGGAGAAAAACAACGACAACAAACAAAAAAAGGACAGGAAACAGATAAAGACAACAATTCTTTCATTCGACGTCATTATCACCACCATCTCTAGGAAGTCTTCCCTCGTCATTTGCGTCCTCATCAGCTTCTAGCGTCGTAGAGTCATATCCACAATTAACACAAGCCTCTCGCACCTTCGCCCGTGCTCCTTCATATGTGGCCTCGGTAACATTGCCTGCCTCCCACAAACTCTTATATATATCCTATCGGGCTTCAACATGAACCCAAATCTCGTACAAGTGGCGGGGAGCAGCGACGGAGGAATACTCTATTTGAGCCAACAGTTGCTCCTTTTCGGCCTCTAGGGCGGCGACCCGTTCTCCCAAGGTCGATGCTTTCCAGTCGATCACACCAATGCATTCCTCAAACCTCGCCTCCATTAGCATGGTCGTCGCCCTCTCTGATTCTTGCTCGGATTGGAGGACGCGGATAGTGTTCTCCAAGGCTGTCGCCCTTGCCGAAGCCGAAGACCAGGCACTCTCGATGCTCTCCAACCCGACAAACTTTCTCTCCAACTCAGCCAATTTTCCCATCCACTCCGCGTTCATCGCCTCGACCCGGATAAGGTTCTGATCCATCTCAGACTGCATTGACCTTAGCTTTCCCTGAAGATAGTCACACTCTGCGGCAACCCCTTTTCCTAACTCAAGCTCTTCGTCATTCGCAAGAAGTTGCTCATCGAGCACGCTACTTTTGTGAATTGACTCCATCAATTGCTGGTCCCTCTTCTCCAATTCCTCGCCAAGGGATCGAGCACCAGGATTCTTCTTCAGTCGCTCGTGCATCTCACAACACTTATTGTGATAGTGTCGATATTTCTCCAATGCCTTCAGGAAAATCTTAGTCCAAGTGTCAGCCCTATGAGCGCTCCCAATCTCCAACATATACGTCTGAAAAACGAAAAGATGGGTCAAGACCGTATCGTCCAGAAAAATAAAAGAAACATGAAAGAAAGGCGGAACGTACCCTCAGGCCCATAACGGCCACTTCATGCATCAAGTCGATATTAGGAACGTTCTGAAGAGCCTCGTTATCGGCAGCGAAACACAAAAGGTCGAACTGCGGCACCAGATCCTCCGTGTCCCCCAAGAGATTAATATTTGATGGGATCTCAAGAATACGGGACGGGCCTCCCGCATGAATCAACGAGTGGGTAATACCCCCTTCAAATATCCTAACATCATCAGGATCGAGGTCCGAATTGGATTTGTAGTCATCGACCACGATGCTCTTTCCCCTTTCAGCAGCCGAGGAGGAAGCATGACCAGGTATCGAGGACGAAGGCCCGTCTGAAACAACAACAACGGCCTCAGAAATCTAACCCCTCGTCGCGACAGGTTGCTGATCAACGACCGTGGAAGGAATCTCCGTCGATGGGGCAGATACAAAGGCTGGCTCCGTCTCTACAGGCAGAATGGTATCTGCCCCAGATCTCGTCAAGGGAGAGTCTTCTTCTAGATGTATTACAGCCGGATGTGATGTCCCGGACTCCACTTGCCACCTTTTGGACGGACCCTCTCTTTCCTCAGCACCAAAAAATTCACCCGTAGGATATGCGACACGGGTCGGAGGCTCAGTTTGAGGGGTGGCCTCCGTAGGTATGACCACAGCTGTAGACTCAACTGAAGTAGCCCTCGACGAAGGTCGAGCAGTAAATACTACAGCAGGGCGAGCAGACAATGCAGGCCGACAAAAATCTAATGGAGGAGCCCTCGCTCTCCGCACTCTCCCTAACATCGACAAATAGCACATAAGAAACCAAGTAAAAAGAGAAAAGGGAAAAATAGCGAACAGAAACGAAATCTCACCTGTAAGGGTCTTGCGTCCATATTTTTCATAAAAGGTCGACCATGTGCAGACCCCCACCATATGAGGAAGGATGACACTCACCCGCTCGCAGATACCTTCAACAGGTGGAGGGGTAGTTTCGCAGCTTTAAAAATATAACAGGGTTTAGTTCTACAACGGAAAGCGATCGGACATATTTCCGACTAAAAGTATAAAACTTACGTGCAAAGTTCCACTTCTCAGGGAACCCTATAGGATCTGCTAGAAGGTGCTCGGTCCGCACATAGAAGTAATTCTCGTAGAAGCGATGGTTAGCCCTGTCGTCCATCTTCACCACCAGACTCTTTGACCCTCGATGACGCATTTGAATCATCGTGCCGCGAATGAGCTGAGGGGCGAAGATATTGAGCATGTGCCCCTAAGTGATCTCACGACTGTCGAGCTTCACAAACTCGAGCAACATAAGGAACAGTTTATACAGGTACGACGAAAGTTAAGCAGGAAATACGTCGTAAAAGCGGCAGAAATCTACTACCAGGAGAGGGAGAGGAAGCGTGTATCCAACAAGAAAGGGGTAGGCGTAGAACACGCATTACCCTGGGCGGCTAAAATGGACTATATTGTCCCCTATCACCGGCAATATTTTGACGTAGTGAGGAATTCCCCACCTAGACTTCAATTCTGCGATCCCCTCCTCATTTATAACAAAGTGAACAGGTTCTAGCTCCTCCCCGGCGGGACTGTAGAAGCCGGTCCATGCTTTCCCGAGGCAAGGCAAGATCTCGGCTACCGATGGTACCTCCTCATCCTCTACCACTTCTGCTTCTCTGGTGGCCAGAACATCCCTTTCCGGCGCCGGAATTATGACAGGAAGGTCAGCACGAGAAGAATCACCATCCATTATGTCAATTTGGTAAAGTAAAAAGATAAAAAAAGGGAGGATGACAGTTTTTGGATAACTGGGGACAATCAAAAATTTAATGTATCAGGAAGAAAGAATATTCGCAAAGTTCTTTCAAGTAAAGGGCAAATAATTGTATCAAAAGAATGATGTGTTCCTTATATTTATAAGAGACATAAACCCCCAAGCATGAAACCCAAGAGTCGCCAATCAAATATGATATGGCACGAAACATTTCAATTCCCTGGGAACATGTGTCATAATGGTGGCAACCACGAACAACGTTTCAATCCAAACGATATTTCATTTCTGAAACAGCTGCAACGGTCCAAAGATATCGAAAGGGCGTTGTTACCTCACTTGAGCCTAAGGACCATGCCCAAGGGGTAGGTATTTAGATTTATCTCAGATATGTAACAATATAGTCCATCTTCCAGGCTCGATAGGGGACGACCCCGACAGACGGAGGGACTAACTGTATTGGTCAAAATTTGACCACTACAATCGATCCAACCGACATCCCATCCAAGCGGCGAAGCAGTGAAAGCTGACATGGTTTATTTCAAATCCAATACTCACCAGACCTGCCAAGTCAAAAACAACGCTCAAGGGACGATGGAGGCAGACGTAGTATGAAAGTGTATTAAATCAAGAACATAGCAAAGATTCCCTAACTATATATATGGGGGAAAATCTTCTAAAAGGGGGACTTCTCTCTCTCTCTTTCCTCTCCTCTGTAACCTTGATAGTATAAGGAATAACAAAGCAATCTCTAAGAGAATATGTAAAATGGCTTCTTCCATTGATTAATGGGAGACAAAATGAAAAGTATCAATAAGATCGATTACCTCTATCTCATCTTATGCATTATTTTTCGATTAGTTTATAGATCTGGAGTTTATTACATTTAGCTAAGATTTATCCTTTCGTTGTTCTATTGATTTAGTCGAAAAGGTTTCAATATCTTTTTGGTCAAATAGATACATGATTTAGTTCAATACCAATTAATAATCAAGAAATATGAAGTATAGGTGAAGAAAATAAGTAAGATCAAACCAGTATATAGGTCAGTCTTGACCTTGAGCCCAGTGACCTCGAGATGGAATAGAACAGTAAAACAAGAAAAGTAAAATTAAAGGACAATTTAGATGAACAGTAACAGAGAAAAATAGGATAGTATATTCTTGCCAATGAGTAGATGATCCTTACAGATGATTGGGGGGTCCCCTTTATATAGGAGGGGAGCCTAAATAAAGTACATTTCGATTTACAGTAAAGAATCTTATTGGGGACAACTGTATAACTGTCTAGTACGAATTTTTACTAATTCGTACAAATCTATTTTGGAATTTACGCCATGATCTTGGGGATGTGGCGGGAATCTTGTCCTTCTGTAACAATCTCATAACGGTACTGTTTCGGAGTCAATTGTACTTGGCTCCGATGTTCCTCGAGCACTTAGTTCTTCGAGCCTCTTATTCTACCTTCAAGCCTGAGCTTGGTTTATATCGAACTTTTGTCCTCGATACGACTTCTCAAGCCTACAAAATCGGAGGCATATATCTTTTACCGTATACATCAGTCTCACTCTTAGTCTATTTCTATCTCTCTCTTGAAGTGACTCTCGAGCCCACGAAATCGGGTAGCCCCAATTTCTACCGTATATAGATAGTCCCCGCGTTTCTTAGAGTATAACGACAAGAAACGAATTGAGTCCTTGATCTTTATCTACGATTTGCCATGATATCATCATCGTGACGTAAGTGACTGAGGAACGAAAGCTTGGAAGTTGGCCTTCCATGGCTTCTGAATCTGTTACCCTTTTGTGCGGGTCAAAGCGCCTTATCATAAAATTCTTTTTGAATGTCCAAAGTTTGAGATGGTAATGACCGATAGTAAGTTCTGCCCTCGAACCTTTCTGATCAATGGCCCCCGAATGACCATTCGAACTTGAGTTTGAGTAGCTCTTAGGTCAACGGTCGATGAGGTAAGGTAGCCCTTTGGTCTTGATAGTTGAGTGAGTGCACGCTCGAACTCGAAATGAAGTTAGCCCATAGACTTTATGGATAGTCCCCAAGTGACTCGAGCTCGGGTTAAGATAGCCCTTGGGCTTTTATGATCGAGTGACGACTTGCTCTAACTCGAAATAGAGTTACCCTTTAGGCTTTATAGATAGTCCCAGAGTGAGAATTTTCTTGAACTCGGGTAGCCCTTGGGCTTAGTAGTCGAATGAGTACTTGCACGAACTCGAAATGAAAATAGCCCTTAGGATTTATAGTCGAGTGAGGATTTGCTCGAACTCGAAGTAAAGTTAGCCCTTAGGATTTTTTATATTGGCCCTTAGGCTCTTTTAAATCAGCTCTTAGGCTTTTTAAGTTAGGCCAATTTGGCCTTTAAGACGGCTATACTTTTTCCCTCTTTTCGGCTACAAGATTTAGTGAAAATTTCTTTATGCCTTAACATGTGTTTTTTGTACCCGTTAGGTTTTTCGAGGGTTCAATCGATAAGAACCCGTTCGTGTTAATACTTCTTGGCCTTTTCGAAGGCTGATATTATCGAAGCCTTTAAATTATTCAAAGGCTAATTTTATCAAAGCCCTTTTTGCTTTTGCCAAGGGTAGCCGAGTTTAATCGATTTTTCAAAGTATTTGAAGGCCTTTAATTTATGGCGGAAGTCAGACGTCTCCGAGCTGCATTATTTCATCCGTAGCCTTTTACATGACCATAGTCTTTAATATAGCCATAGCCTTTAATATGGTCGTGGCCTTTAATATAGCCGTAGCCTTTAATATGGTCGTAGCCTTCGCGTATATCTCTTGGACTTGTTTCCCGATAACTGAACTTGTCCGAAAGGTTAGTCCCTGAGTATGATGGCCTTGGCCTTTGCGTCAAGGGATGCCTCTTTGAGGTCTTATAAATTCGAGTTTAGATACTCGAATTTGTTGACCTTCGATGATAGTTCCCGAGTATTCGAGGTGTATTTCCGTTTTGGCCCTTGAGCCATTTCTCGTGGAATCACAAGTATGATGTTCGTATAGTAGCAAGTTTCTTTGATACACAAAGTGTTTTGATATAGAAAGAATACTTATTTGGATAATTGATACATGCGTACATATTTCGCCATCGTACTCGATTATTATATACGGACACGGTTCATCCGACCGTTTGACCCATTACAAAGCTCTCCTATCGAGACCCGATGTCCTTGAGTGATTCCCTTGTAACTAAGTAGACATTTGAGGGCAATGCCCTTCAGTACTCGAGGTTTATTGTAGGGAACCTCGGATAACGTTGGATTGCTCTAAGTTAACCCTCGTTAAAAACCTCGCCAGAAAAACCTATTTGGGACAAAAACTGGTCTAAGGGAAAAAGAGTGCAACGCGTGCTTTAAGGTCCAAAACTTCATGCCGATCATTGTCGAAAACCTACAAGTGTTAGTCAAAAAAATAGAAAGGATTGGACTGGGGTCGTACCTTTATTCGGATGTTGGATATTTAACATGATCTTCCTCGGCATCAAGCCCCCATGAATTTTAACCTCGATCATTTCTCTTATCATTTCGTGCAAAGCTTTGCCCAGACCCGCTGCTTCTATGGTCTGCGTTATACGGCCGATATCGATATCTATTCGACCTCCGCTCTCGATTGACGTCCCTTTTGATCCTACCCATGGGCCTGCTAGGATAAACAGACCTCGAAGGAGTCCCTAGTTGATCATCCTCAATTCTAATCTTCGACTGGTACCGATTATGTACGTCGGCCCAAGTGACAGCCGGGTATTCGAGTAAACTTTGCTTCAACTGATGGGAAGCTATAGAACTCCGAGTGTTGAGACCGTGAGTGAAAGCTTGAACAGCCCAGTCATCGGTGACCGGAGGCAAATCCATTCTCTCTGCTTGGAACCGAGATACGAATTCCCTGAGCATCTTGTTATCTTTCTGCCTTACCTTGAAAAGGTCTGACTTCCTCGTTGCAATTTAATGGCTCCGATGTGTGTTTTTACAAAAGAATCTGCAAGCGTAGCAAACGAATCAATATAATTAGGGGTTAAGTTATGATACCTTATCAAGGCGCCCTTGGATAAAGTATCCCCGAACTTCTTCAGCGGTACGAATTCAATTTCGTCATCTTCCAAGTCGTTTTCTTTGATGCCGCACGTATACGAGGTGACATGTTCATTTGGATCAGTCATCCCGTTATACTTGGAAATCTCGGGCATACGGAACTTCTTAGGGATTGGCTTCGGAGCCGCACTAGGGGGAATGGTCTTTGCATGAACTTTTTAGAATCTAGTCCTTCTAAGATTGGGGGTGGCCCCGGTATTTGATTAACACAGGAGTTATAAGTCTTTATTTTTTTGTCATTATCCTCAATCTTCTTTTCCCCGGACTCGATTCTCTTGGTGAGTTCCACAAGCAGTCCTCGAGCCATTACTGTTTGGTCTCTCCGGAACTGGCTCAATACATCGAGTGTTCCCTGGTTCGACCATACTTGGAATTTTATCCTGAATTTGAAGTTGAGCGATGACAATCTATTGAGCTCATAGCATCTCGAATATTACTTGGAGGCTGATTCCTCCGTCTCCTATACTCTGTGTTCCTTGGGCCCCAGATCGGTCTTCCCTACATACACTTACTCCGGGGTATGCACCTAGATCCGCATTTAAAGCAATGTGTGAACTAACATCAACTGGTTCCATATTTGAAACTTCCTCAGGGTTTATCGGTGGTACACCGATCCCACATTGTTGTTTTCCCCATGAAGTCCAAGGCCATCATTGTCGTGTACATGTGCGTTTTGCGAGTTTGACATGTTTTTACCTTAGAACAAAAATTCTTGACATGAACAAGTGTAAAAATAATGTGTGTTATGAGAATCAGCACTGAAATAATCACTATTATCTTTAACCCCACGGTGGGCGCCAAACTGTTTACCTCGAAAATACGAGTAACAATTAAATTTGATTTGTGGTTTTAAAGATACGTGATTTAGTTCAATACCAATTAATAATCAAGAAATATGAAGTATAGGTGAAGAAAATAAGTAAGATCAAATAGTAGATAGGTCAGTCTTGACCTCAAGTCCAGTGACCTCGAGACGGGCTAGAACATTAAAGCAAGAAAAGTAAAATTAAAGGACAATTCTGATGAATAGTAAGAGAGAAAAGTAGGATAGTATATTCTTGCCAATGAGTAGACGATCCTTACAGATGATTGAGGGTCCCCTTTATATAGAAGGGGAGCCCTAAATAAGGTACATTTCCATTTACAGTAAAAAATCTTATTGGAAATAGCTGTATAAGCGCCTAGTACGGATGTGTACTAAGTCGTACAAATCTATTCCGGAATTTAAGCCATGATTTTTGAGCCTCTTATTCTACCTTCGAGCCCGAGCTTGGTCTATATCGAACTTTTGTCCTCGATGCGACTTCTCGAGCCTACAAAATTGGAGGCATATGTTTTTGACCGTATACATCGGGCTCGCTCCTAGTCTATTTTGATCTCGCTCTTGAAGTGACCCTCGAGCCCACGAAATCGGGTAGCCCCGTTCTCTACCGTATACATACTCATATCGACGTGACTACATTTTTAATTAATGAGCTTATAATTCATGGTGCTAATATGTAATGTTCAGGCAAGTAATTCTTGCCTTGGAACTTTGGAGCAATAGTAAAATTATTTCTGTGTAATATATAGGTCATGAGTTCTAGCAGTAGTATCAACCATTGATACTTGTATTAGGGTACACCGCCTATATTATACTTTTCAGAGTGAAACCTTTCTCTTAACCCTGGGTGAACGCAAAATATTTCGTGAACCAGATTGGTCTTTTTCTAGTCAAGCTTTCACACACCTCTATATAGGTGCTTACCTCTTTCACACTTTATTGTAAGTAACTTTTTCAACCTAAAATTCTTGACTTCAAATTGCCTCTGTATCTTTAAACTCACTTAAAACATAGAGCTATATTAATCTATTTACTTATACTATACTCTTTTGCCACCTTTTATTTTTATTTAATTCTTTAGAATTATAAATTGAAGAGTGGGAAATAAGCTACACTATACTATACTATACTTTTTACTTATACTATACTATATTATACTATTTTTCTATCATATATATGACAAATATTTACTATTTTAATTCATGATCAAAAAAGTAATTAGAGGAGATTAAGCATTTTAAGGGTGAGGGTGTGAAGGGTATATAAGCTGATGGGACCCACAAAAATACGGTCATGGGAACTGTGGCGGTCAATGCAAAAGAACAAATGTGCTGACGGGATCACGTACTCAGTTTTGGCATTTCCCACGCTCATCATTACAGTAGTAGAGCCGTTAAGATGTGTTTGGTTCGGAGTCCGAAACTGAAATGATGCCTTTTTGGGCATAAAATACCTTTATACAGTTTAAAAAAAAGTTACATTTCTAACTAAAATGCAGTATTATACTGCGTTTTACATTAATGGAAAGTTAGCCGTTAAAGTTAAACGCAGTATAATACTGCATTTTATATTTGTTTTTTTTAGTATAAAACGTATTATAATACTACGTTTTACAATGAAATGTAGTATTATACTGCGTTTTACACTAATTTTTGGACCCACCAATAAGTGTTCTGTGGATAACTGACATAACAATAATTCAAATACATAAAACGTGGTATTATACTGTGTTTTACATAAAAAAATTCTGCACCCCTAGCTCTGACTTGCCTTATTTAAAGGCGTTTGATTTTTATGAAAATCCATTTAAAACTTTCTTTCAAACTTCTCTTTTCTTTTTATCAAGCATTTTTTTATAATATCTGAAGAGCCAAAAATAAGGGTTCCATTATATTTGGGGGGGGGGGAGGTTGTGCTGGAGAATAACTCTGTGAGGTATAGCTCACCTCCAAGTGTCACGTTAAATTGCCTCTTACAATGAGTACGATAAATTGGTATCGTTGTTACGTAAAAAAATGAGTGTGAGGAAACGTTCGGTGAACCTTAAAGTAACCGGTAGATTTTCGTATTCAGTGACTCCGCAGGGGTTTGCTTATTATTCTGAGTTTAACATCGAAGATGATGAAACTCTTAGAGATTTTTTTGTGGATTCCGGATGATTACAGGGAATTTATTGTAATAAAATTGTTGGAAATGTACGTCAAGGTTGAAGACGTTCCCAATAATGAGGGTGTACATAGTAGGGATAACCTCAGTCATCGGGTGGTTATTCTGGAGCAGTTTTTGCCGGACAGATTACTGATGAAAGAGCTTGCCTTGATTTAAACTTGTCACCACCGGCGAATGAGCAACCACAAAATAATTTTTCGACTTTATATAATCCACAAGACGACTGGTAAACTTCAATTTTTCTACGCTTTAGCAATATTTATTTTATGTTTTAATTTAATTTGTATTAACACTCATATTTTTCATAGGGGGTACCGTCCGGATATGAATTTTACAAGTTATGACCCCGCCCCTAGTTGGAATATGTGTAGTTCTGGCATATTGGACCACGGTGGTCCATCCGGAAGTCATCACCAACAAGAAAATATCCATCATGGAACGTCAACACAGTACGACTTGTAAGTAAAGTGATATAGCTATATGTAAAGTATTTATCTAGTTGGGTAGCTTATCATTTTGTTCTTTTTGTGCAGTGAAAATGAGCAACTTGATGTTCCTGACCTCACACAGTTGCCCATAGACGACGTACTAACTCGTGATTTGGCAGATGCGCAGAGTCAGGAAGATGATAGTGATTATGACAACAATGTCGATAAGTCTGGAGATGACACACCCTTTCATGATGAGGATGATGACGAGGACGAAGTGGATGATGAACCTGAGCTGATGAGGGAGCATGCTCCTCCACCTCCCATTAGACCAAGAGTGTACGAGTCTCACATGCCCTTTCATGAGTGGAATATTCCCTACCTTGATAATTTGCCAAGTATTCCGGACGTGGATACCCTCATAAGGGATGATGATGAATTTCGGTCAGCGATGTAGGATGAGTCTAGACCAGCGGTACTTGCAAAGGGCATGTATTTCCCTGATAAAGCTCGCCTAATCAGGGCTGTAAAAATTTACAGCGTAAGAGAGTGCCATAAGATGACGGTAAGGGAGTCAACTACTGAGGTATACAAGGATGTATGCCGTAGAGACTTTATGGGTTGTCACTGGAAGTTGCGTGCCAGCAAGAAGAAATAAGGTTTGTGGAAAGTAGGTAAATCTATTAGCACCCACAGATGTGAAATGGACACATTCAATGAGAATCACTACAATCTAGATGTAGACTTGATTTCTCTTCTCTTGATTCCATATTTGGAAGTGTCCATTAGGTTCAAGATTAAAGAGTGTATTACAGCCGTCCACCAGGAGTATGGTTGTACTATAACCAAAATAAAGGCATATCTCGGTCGTAAATGTGCCTTTGAACTTATTTATGGCAACTGGGATAAGTCTTTTTCATTTCTGCCCAGGTACATAGCCGCACTGCAACACTTTAACCCCGGGACTGTTGTTGAATGGAGGCGTGAGCGGAGTCTGGACAGACCCGAATATATTTTCAACTATGTGTTCTGGTCATTTAAACCAGTAATTAATGGTTTTGTGCATTGTCGTCCTGTAATTTCTATAGACGGTACTCATGTCTATGGAAAGTATGATATTAAGCTTTTGATTGCAGTTGCAGTAGATGCCAACGGACAAATATTTGCACTAGCTTTTGCCATTTGTGCCAACGAAAGTGAAGAGACGTGGACGCTTTTTTGAACCACTTGAAGCAGCACGTTGTCAAATAGCGTTCAGGTATTTGTCTAATATCTGATCGACATGGTGGTATTTTAAGTTATGTACGACACTTTCATGAATGGCAGGAACCCTATGCATACCACCGTTACTATGTGAGGCACCTGAAGGCCAATTTCCAGAAGAAATATCCTGACAAGGCCTTGCATGATTTAATATGGATGGCTACAACTGAGCACTAGCAGTGCAAATTCATGAGGCGCATGGAAGCGATCCGACAGTTAGATCCACGAGCCTATACTTGGCTGATGGGACATGAGCTTCACATGTGGACATTGCATGCTGATGGCGGAAAACGATGGGGACCCTGACTACAAATGTGTCAGAGTCATTCAATAGCTTGTTGAAGTCTGCCCGTGGATTGCATGTCACTGCCATGGTCCGCATGACATTCAAATAGAGTGCATAGAGGTTTATTGAAAGGCATGGAGCTGCATTGGCATTGATGGACATGGGTGTTCAATTTATGCCAATACCGATGAGAAGATTTGAAAGGTACAGGAGGCGAGCACATTGTCATTCATTTTTACAATACGATCACGACCGAGGTGTTTTTGAAGTTAAAATCGCTATCTGCGGACACCGGGGGAATAATCTACAGACGGTGAATGAAGCCAGCAGGTTGTGTTCATGTAGGAAATGGACAATCTACCACATGCCTTGCGCGCATGCCTTGAAGTGCTTTCAACAAGTTGGTTTAGGGGCAACCAACTATATTGATAGGCAATACAGTGTTGCTGCATACGTAGACACGTATAGTGGGCAGTTGCAGCGATTAGGTGCTGAGCATTATTGGCCGCCGGAAACTTTTAAGATGGTGTTTAACAAGGACTATTTGCGCAAGCTGCAAGTGCAAAAGAGAACGCGTATACGGAACCAAATGGATGTTGGTAACACCGTTTATGCGCGTAAATGTGGCATATGCTCGCAAACAGGACACGACAGTCGTAATGTCCTTCAAGTGGTGTGCATGGTGGTGGTAATCCAGCTGCTGGTGCAAGTTCGTCGAATGTACCCAACTATCAAGGATACATCTAGTCTTTTGTTTTCATATTTTTTTGTAATACGTGTCTGTACTTGTGTATGTTTCAATATCTATCAAATAAAATTATGTTCCACAATCTTGTTACATCTTATTTTTTAACATGACCTTTTGAATTGGGATGCTGATATGGTTGTTCAAATATTAAACTTATTGGTGTTAGTAAAGAAGACCAATCTAAAAATAAAATAAAAATTAAAATCAAGACATCCTTTATTATCCTTCTTAAAATTTAATATGTAAGGCGTGGTATAATACATCTTATTTTGTGAGTTGTTTTGTCATTCTGAAAAAGCCGAAATGACTGCGAAAAAACTGTTTCGTTTCAGAAAAACTTTAATATATAAAGCATGGTACAATACTACGTTTTATCAGTTGTCTTGTCGTTCTGAAAATAGCTGAAACGACTACGAAAAAGCTATTTCATTTTAGAAAACCTTTAATATGTAAAGTGTGGTATAATACCGCGTTTTATGTGAAATGTTGCCTATAAATAATGGGCGCATTCTAGTTGTTTTCTGTGCTTAACAATAACCAATAGCAAATATTTCCATAAAACCAAAATTTCTCTTTAAGAAATGTCTCAACAACTCCTTTATGTCCCAAGGTGCTACTTCGGAAACAAAAGCATGATGTACAATTATTGGGAAGAAGGTGGACGCCGCTACTGGGCCTGTATGAACAAGTTTTATAGGCAACCCGACGAGCCTACATGTGATTTTGAGGTATGGATTGATGAACCTTGTAAGCAGGAATACTGCAAAGGCCAGTTGTATTTTCTTCATAATTTGTGTACGAGGCAAGGGGAAAGAGAGCGTCGATCCAACCAAGAAATTGAGGAGTTGAAGGCGAAACTGAAGGAGGTGGAAGAAGAAAAAAAAAGGCTGGAAGATCAACTCAAGTGCTTGGAGCAGAGAGTACTAGGCAGTCGTGACTAAACAATGGCTTGTACGTGTTGAGCATAGTAGTGTATTTTTATATTTTCCTTGTCATGTGTTTTCATTAGTTGTACTGTTTGTTTTTGTTATGTGTATCTTTAGGTTTGCTATGTTTGTGTTTGTGTTGTCATGTTAAAATAAAATTGTTGTTTAAATTCTGTTACAATAAAAATGTTGTTAAAATAGAATTGTTGCCATTATTTACATAATGTAGTATTTTCTTCATAGAATTGTTCAAATATTCAACTTATTGGAGTTACTAAAGAAGACCAATCTAAAAATTAAAAAAAACTATATGCAAAGCGTGGTATAATACTACGTTTGTAATATGCAAAGCATTGTATAATACTACGTTTTGTGAGTTGTCTTGTCGTTCTCAAAAAAGCTACAATGACTGCAGAAAAAGCTGTTTTGTTGCAGAAAAATTTAATATGTAAAGCGTGGTATAATACTATATTTTGTGAGTTGTCTTGGCGTTCTGAAAAAGCTAAAAACCATGTGAAAAGACTGTTTCATTCCAGAAAAAATGTAATAAGAAAAGTATGGTATAATACTACGTTTTTTGAGTTGTCTTGTCGTTCTCAAAAAACCTGAAACGGCTGCAGAAAAAGCTGTTTTGTTGCAGAAAAATTTAATATGTAAAGCGTGGTATAATACTACGTTTTGTGAGTTGTCTTGTCGTTCTGAAAAAGCTGAAAACTATGTGAAAAAGCTGTTTTGTTTCAGAAAAATTTAATATGTAAAGCGTGGTATAATACTACATTTTGTGTGTATGTAAAGCGTGGTATAATACTATGTTTTATGTGAAATCTTGCCTATAAATAACGGGCGCATTCGAGTTATTTTCTGCGCTTAACAACAACCTATAGCAAATATTTTCATAAAACCAAAGTTTCTCTTTAAAAAATGTCTCAACAACCTCTTTATGTCCCAAGGTGCGACTGCTGAAACAAAAGCATGATGTACGATTGTTGGGAAGAAGCTGAACGCCGCTACTGGGCGTGTATGAACAAGTTTTATAGGCAACCCTACGTACCTACATGCAATTTTGAGGTATGGATTGATGAAGTATATGAGCAGGAATACTACAAAGACAAGTTGTATCATCTTCATAATGTGTGTATGAGGCAGTGGGACAGAGAGAGCCAATCCAAGCAAGAAATTGCGGAGTTGAAGGCAAAACTCAAGGAGGTGGAAGAAGAGAAAAAAAAGTTGGAAGACCAGCTCAAGTGGTTGGAGCAGAGAATACTAGGCAGTCGTGACTAAACAATGGCATGTACGTGTTGAGAGTAGTAATGTATCTTTATGTTTCCCTTGTCAAGTGTTTTCATTAGTTGTATGGTAAGCAACCCCCACTTCCAACCGAGAGGTTGTGAGTTCGAGTCTCCCCAAGAGCAAGGTGAGAAGTTCTTGGAGGGAAGGATGCGGGGGGTCTATTTGGAAACAGTCTCTCTACCCTAGGGTAGGGGTAAGGTCTGCGTACACACTACCCTCCCCAGACCCCACTAAGTGGGATTATACTGGGTTGTTGTTGTTGTTGTTGTTGTTGTATTGTTTGTGTTGTGTTAGGTTTGCTATGTTTGTGTTTGTGTTGTACTGTTAAAATAAAATTGTTGTTCAACTGCAGTTAAAATAAAATTGTTGTTAAAATAGAATTGTTGCCATTATATACATAATGTAGTGTTTACACAAAGTACAAACAAAAGTAAATCAATGAGTCCCACAGCTTGTGTGCTTCAGTGCTGCTGCTGGCCTGAGTCGCATCTCCTGTCACCCGGGTACACTATTGGGATCATCATCATCATCAAGTCGCCTCTTTATGTGAGGATGCGCAGCAGCATCGACAGTACAACTGGCAGGATCGGTAGAAGAGGCCGTCGGGCCGTCAGCAACCTACAAAACAAGTACTAAGCTTAGCATGTGAAAATGTATATTAGTATTGTACGTGTTAAGTCAAAAATATTTTCTTACCATGGTCTCTTTGGCCTCTTGAGTATGTGCATCCGTGGTGTCCTGATCAGCGCATATAATGGACTCCGTGATAGGTTAGGACGAAGCCTTAATAAGAAAATTAAAAATTAATTTATGGAAAATCATCAAGGAAAAGAAAACAAATTGAAATTTTACAGTAATACAAACATACCTGCGTCTATGGTAGATCCGCATCAACTGTCGGGGATGAGGCATAACTCAACATGCACCCGCCATCCACGTCCCGAGTCGACCGATCCTCAGCTGTGGTAGATGGGACTGAAAAGAACTGGTCTACATCTCCATCGAATATACCCGTGATCAACAATGTATCTGACGGGGTGACCTGCGATGCTGGCAGAGATAGTTGAAGGTTGTACGATGGCATGTTGCTGGAAGGCTCATCTAGCTGAGGGAAATAACCCGGCTGATCATCTCCAAGATCCTCATCTCCAAGATCCTCATCATGTGCCTCAACAGGTGGGTCTATAGGTGCCTCAATGCCGCCTTGCTGGGGACCACCTCCTCGCCGTCCCCCCGACCCTGTGGGGTACCCCTACCTAGTGGGATAGCCCTGCCTCGTGGGGCACCCCTGCCTCGTGCCCTACCCCTGCCTCGTGGGACAGCTCTACCCCGATGGTACTCCTCTGGCGCTGCATACTCAGCCTCATGATCCAACCTGGCGTCATCTCTCGCTTGATACAGGGTCCGATGAGCTAGATCTTCCACCCGCCGGCCATACTCAACGACTGCACCATTGTCTCCATGCTGCTGCATCTCCTGTCCCAACTGGTAGAACATCTGATGCCCAATAGCCTACGCAACATTTAAAATATTAATTAAATAATGCTATATCACAATTATAAGATATTAATATGCCAAAAAAACATATTAGTGCCTCGCGCCTCCCGGCATATGGTCTATACCGATCGCCAAGTATATGAATAGGGTTCCCGATCATCAGTTGGGTGTGAAGGCGGTACCATGAAGTATACAACTCAATAGTGGCCTCCTGGATATGTAAAGGTGGTGGCGGAATATGGTACTCTACCTGGTCCCAAATATGGACCTGTTGCTCTAGCCATCCTACAAATTCATCATCCACCCTGGTACGGACATCCCGCTGATAATGTGTAGGCACCCATGTAGGCTCCCCCGGTATAGTCTTGGGACGGTGAAACTGGTGAAGTACACGCTCTGTGGCATGATTCTCCACCACATCGAAGAAGATCATCGAGACGGAAGTGCTCCAAAGCAGTCGGTCAACTGAGCAATAATTGGGCAGCTGAGCTAGCAACTCGTCACTGTATGACATCCAGATGAACTATCAAATAATAACATAAAAGTAAGTATGCGCAACACAAGTGAATTTATAACAAGTAAGTTTAGGTACATATTTACCTGTCCGACCACCAGCATATCTAACACATCCCTGACAAGGGGGAGATTATGATGAGCATCAGTCCCTCGGTAGTTCCCACGCCGGAGAACACACTGTAAGCACGTGATTTTTGCCCTATATGAGAATTACTCCCAAATAATTCAAAAAATAAAATGATTTTTCTTTGGTGTGCAATTTTGTGATATTTTGAATAATTATTTGTATTTATTTGTGCATGTTTATTTGCTAAATTAATAAAAAATACAAAAATATGTCGCATTTTGCATGTAGGATTTAATTCTACAATTTGTTAGTAATTAAGTTTGTTTACAAAAAAATAAAAATTTACAAAAATAGGCATCGTTTGCATTTTTAGCATTTAATGTCCAAATATACAATTTTATGCTTAATTATTACTTAATTATGCGTTAATTGTTATTTGGAGTTAATTTGTGCTTTTATAACTTAATTTAGTTCTTAATAATAATTTAAGTATTTTTATAATTTAGTTTTAGAGAAATAAAAGAAGAAAAGAGAGCGAAAATGTAAAGAAAGTCGGAATTGGGCCTCTTCTTCGATTTCAAGCCACAGACCCAAAAAATGGCCCAATCTTCCCAAACGACCCAGTCCATTTCGAACTGGGTCAAACCAGTCCATAACCCAACACCCCTATTATCTTACAAACAACACAAAACAAAAAAAGAAGAAGAAGAAAACCCTAAAAAATACTAACCCATCCGCCACCCCCCTCCTTTTTCCTTATTCTTCCTCAAGCTTTACCAAGCTCCATCAATGGCTTCCTTCCTTCCCCTCACACCACACACACTCACTCACGACACACACACACACTCACGGCACACACACACACTGTTACGTCATCTTCCTCCTTCAACCAAACGACCTTTGCGATGCCGCTCCATTATTTTTCCATAGCTGCTGCATCGTTGCTCCAGCTTTCTTCATCGCCATCTTCCTCCTCGACGACCATAGCTGCTGAACGCAGCAATAGTCGACGACCATAGCTGCTGAACGCAGCAATAGTCGACGACCATAGCTTCTTCAGCTCCTTCATCGCTGCTTCTGATGCCTCGTCCGCTGCTGCCCGTCCGAAGCCACCATCGCCGCTGCTTCATCGTCTTTCTCCGGTTGCGTCGCGGCTGCTTCCCTTCCTCCTTCTAGCTGCTACTGACCCTACTGTTTCTTCTTCCTCGCTTACTGTCACTGCATCATTTTCTCCTCCAAAAATAGGAGTCCGCCATGGCTGCTGTCGCGACTGCTTCTTCCAACTCCGTCGCCGCTGCTGTCGCCGCTACTTCCTCGTCGTTGCTGCTCCATTCCAGCTGCCTCGTCGAGCTGCTACAGCTTCACCATGGCCAGCTGCTTATGCCTTTTGCTTCATCTTCTCCAGCTCCTCCATTTTTTGCTGATGTTGCTCACGTTCCAGGCTTCTGCTTCATACTGCCTTTGCGTCGAACAAATGACGAAGTTGCTACTGCCGCACTAACGTTGTGGCAGCTACCTCATCTTGCCTTCGTCTTCGTCGTCATTCGTTCGAGCTTTGGTCGAGGCTCGGACAGATTTGTTTACAATCGAGTTCGTCGTAGATTCATCTCCGGTTAGTTGTTTTTGAGTTTTATTTTTGTCCATATTTCGTTTTTATATTTCTCGAAGTTAAAATCGTTAAATATTTGATTCTTGTTTTGTTCGTTGTTCATCGTTGAAATAATTTTCTAGTGTGTTCATGTGTTTTGATTGAATTAATTTTCAGATTTCAAATGGAAAGTTAATTAGTGGTTTTTCATGTTTATTTCATGTTTGTTTTATTGTTTATGTAAGAATTTGTTAGTTTGATGTTTGTTAGATTCAAATTGAAATTTAATTGATTATTTCTTCAATTTGTTTCATGTTAGATACATTTTGTAATATTTTATATGAAGCATGGGGGATAAAATATAATGGGGTGGGTTGTGATATAGTTGTTTAATATAAAGGGGGGACAATAGTGGGGAGGAATCTTGTATTTGTTTAGTGAAGCATGGGGGACAAAATATAATGGGGTGGGGTTGATATATTTATTTAGTGTAATGGAGATGAGTGGGAAGATAATGAGTTTGGTGGGGGAAAGGGATTGATTTTAATTGATTAAAGGGTAGATTATATATAGGAGGTCTTGAACACAAAGAAAGGGAGAATAAGAGAAAGAACGAATCTGAAATAAGAGAATAAAAAGAGACAGAACAGAAAAACACAAGGGGAGAAAAAAAAAGAGCTGAATATTTAAGAGAGAAAAATTCCGAAAAATATTCAAACTTTCAAATAAAAAAAATTTTAAAAAAAATCTTCTGCTTTCTTTCATTGTTTGAAATCAGCATTAATTGTTGTTGTTTCATAAAAGTTGGAAGCATTTGTTGTTTGGGATTACTACTCCACCGGTCTGTTACTGGTTTTTTATTGTTGCTGGGCTGTTGTTACTGTGTTGTACTGTTCTTACTGCTGCTGATTCTCATCTTCATTTTCTTTTGCTTCCAATAACAGGTACACAACTGAAAAGCTGGTTATTGTAATCCGAATATGAAGCATGAATACAAAAAAATGAAGAGTTGAAATTCTGAATTAGCTTTAATTATATTCAGATTTTTATTTGTATGTACAAATTATTTAGCTTGCAAAAAATTAGAATCATGTAGCTATTTAATACATATAGTGGAACATTCGACGATAGCTTAACAGTTGAACTATCTGCATATATTGCCTAAATAAATAAATGGTGTAGTAACTTCGTCGAGTCAAAAATCAAACGAATAGGCCATCTGGTAGGAACTTGGTAGAAATATTGTTTAGATTAAATATTATTGGTTAATTTCAGCATGTAAATAAATTAAGACATTTATTTTATTTTATTTTGTAGAGACAGATTTAATAGAAAATAATGTAGGCATTTTAGGATTGTCTTTTAAAAATAATGAGATGAGCCTCGCCCAATAAAATGCACCAATTGCGGGGCCCTCAATAAATGTTTAATTGAGTATTTAGAATTCGGGATGGATTGTTTAGTGAATTTCACGGTCTTACCCATAAATAATAATACGTTAATCGCTTTAGGCACGATGTTAATAATAATACATTCTTAAACACGGGTGCGCATTTTTGCTACCCAAAATCCAAATCCCAAAACATTGAGTAAAATGTGTTCCGGATTGCGGGTGCATTTCATGTGAAGTAATCCAAAGACATGTTTTAAACAATGTTCACATTCTTGTAAAAATAATAATAATAATTATGAAAGCGGTAAAAAGATAAAACTTGCACATGAGTTCATATTTGTATAAAATCAGATAATCAAGCCAAATATGACAGTTGAGGACCGTGCTAGAACCACGGAATTCGGGAATGCCTAACACCTTCTCCCGGGTTAACAGAATTCCTTATCCGGATTTCTGGTGCGCAAACTGTAATACAGAGTCATTCTTTTCCTCGATTCGGGATTAAAATTGGTGACTTGTGACACCCTAAATCTCCCAAGTGGCGACTCTGAAATAAATAAATAAATCCTGTTCCGACTGTCCTTTAATTGGAAAAAATTCCCTTGCACCCCCACGGGGGCGGAAAGAGGAGGTGTGACAGCTCTGGCGACTCCGCTGGGGGTAAAACCCAGAATCTCTGGTTCAGGGTTCAGAATTCGAGCTTAGATAAATTGTTGTATTTAATTGTATCGGATTTTCCTACATGTTTTATGCTAAATGTGCTAAATGTTACCGCTTTTATATTATCTGAACTGTATATAAACTGTGCCGACACCCTTCTCTCTTCACCTCCGGGGATGTGCTTACTGGTTGAGACTCCCTATGCTGTTAGTGTCATACCCTGAAATAAGAAATAGGTCGAACAAGTTACGAAGCCGGATGGCCTTTTGGTTCCCGGTAAGTTGCCCCCTCCTCGACTCGAGTTGTCCGCTCGGGTACACAGTCTAGTACACTGACCCAGGTTTTGAATATAGAATAACGTGACTTCATGCCGGATCCCTAGTAGGAACGCTTATTTGCATCACGTTGCATTTGACTTAGGGGACTCAACACAGGGGTTGGGTCCGTCTAGGACTAGCAACCTGAAATGAAAAGACCATTCTGATGCATCCTACTTGCTCTGTACATATATTTGTTTCGAACCTGCATGTTGACCGGTTTTTGAATCTCGGGAATGTTGGAAAATTGAGAAAAAAAGAGAAAAGAGAAAAAAAAATATCAGTTAGGGAGTTAATTGATTATTTTAGAAATAAAAAATCAATGACCAATTACTGGCGAAACTCTGCCGAAAAGAAAAAAAAAGGGGAAAATGTTTTATTTTGTTTTACTAAAAAAAAAGCAAAGAGAAATAGAAAAAAAAAGAATTTTTTATTTTTGGAAAGTTTGTTGTTGAAAAAGAAAAGGATAAGAAATTTTTTTGTTTTAGTTTGAAAAACATAAGTTGTTTCATTATTTGTTGAAAAGGAAAGGAAAAAGAGTCTTTTATTTTTACTTTGGAAAACAGGTTGTTTTATTGTCTGTGGAAAATGAAAAAGAAAAAAAGAGTCTGTTATTTTTATCTTGGAAAAATAGGCTGTTTTATTTGTTGAAAAGAAAAAAGAAAAAAGAGAGTCTCGTTTCTAAAAATAGTTTTTATTCGCTTATGAAATGCCAAAAATAAAAATGGAAAAGAGTCATGTTTTAAAATAGTTCGGTTAATTTACCCGAACTACGCGGGTTTGATTCTCACCGGATGTGAGATAC
The DNA here is from genome assembly GCF_000715075.1 of Nicotiana tabacum. NCBI lineage: Eukaryota > Viridiplantae > Streptophyta > Magnoliopsida > Solanales > Solanaceae > Nicotiana > Nicotiana tabacum. The sequence continues at coordinate 219,637,038 of NC_134080.1, read as the reverse complement.
GTAGGCAACCCTCATCGGGTCCAACCCCCATTTTGCTAAAATAGCCAAAAACCAATAGAAAAAAAAACATGTCAAGATTTTTAATTTTGTCATAAATAAGTCGGGTGATGTCAAACCTCCCCTTTTGTCATAAATAAGTCGGGTGATGTCCAACCTCCCCTTTTGCAAAAAATAGCAAAAATATATATATATGTCAAATTTTAATTTCATCATAAAGAAGTTGGGTGACGCTGTTTTGTCAAGACATAGCCGAATGTTCCCGAAAGGGACGCCGGAAGGCTGACTTTGCATAAACAGCCACCTTTTGGGTCTTGTTTATGATTTGGTCCAGTTGACCCACACAGCCTTAAAAATCTTCGTCCCCGAGGCGCTGAAGGGCCGTGTTTGCAACACCAGGTTTTATTGTAATTTGAAAAAAAAAACAAAGAGTCAGCGGTCAGGTAAATACCGTTTGGGTTTTTATTCAAAATAAACCGAGCCAGCTTCGGCCGCGTCTTAAACCGTTCTTGCCGAAATAGCCTTAGAGTATCTTTCAGTTGTCGAAAGGCTATTTTCGTAAAAGAATGGGCAAGTTTGTAAAGTGTCAAAAAATAATCCTCCCCGGCCTCAAAATTCCTGTGAAATTGGGAAGGGGCTACATTTGCAAAAATAACCGTTTGGTTGCATTTGTTAAACGGAGAAAGGGAGGTGGCATTTTATTTTTGAGTTTATAAATCTCTTGATTAGAATATATGAGTTGTTTGATTTTCGAGTTTGTAGGTCATCTTTAAACCTTTGAAACCCAGTTTGTTTTATTATGAAAATTGATGAAAAAAAATGTTTATTATTGTTTATCTTTTATTGGTCCGAACTACGCAAGGTCTGATTCATGCGGGGTCATGATACGTAGGCAATCTCCATAATATTTGACCACAACAAAAAATGAAAAAAATGAAAAAAAAAATCGAAAAAAAAGAAAAGAAAAAATGAAAAAAAATCGAAAAAAAGAAAGAAAAAAAAATGAAAAAAGAAAATGAAAAAAAAGAGAGGAAAAGATGTTATTAATAATGGGGACCGACGGAGTCCATTCTAACCTGTTTCGCTTTGAATCACAAAGAAAGTTAAGGTGGTTGGTTTGTGGTAAGCCGGAAATACAAGGCCTAGACACACTTTGCGGGGATCAGGCCTGATAACAGAAGCACTCGAATCCTATTGGGACTTGTTGACTAAAGTTGATGATATTGAAGTTGGCAATGGTCTGGGCAATACTGATGCGAAGCTCAGTGGCTGAGATGCCAGTTTTGATAAAATGGGAGGACGCTCCGTTCTTTGGTTAGCAGGAGAGAAGTTTTTGGTGGTTTATTTTGTTGTCATTTCTGTTGTCCGGATTATTCTTAGGGTTGTAATCCGAATATTGTCTTGTGTCAAACCTTTTTATCTTTCCAGTTTGTCATATCAGTTTGTTTAAGTTTTGTCAAGGCTGTGTTAGGATTTTATTCTGGTTGTTTTGTTTGTTTTATTATTCAAACCATTTCGCCGGTAGTCTGATACAAAAGCTGGTCTTTTATTGTTTCCAGTCATCTTTTTGTTTAGTCCTTTCATCATTTTGTTCAGCGCCGATTCTCGTGACATGACATGCGCACACAGTTTGGGCCTAATCTTAAAAGTTAATCATAAAACCCTCGGAAGGTGATCAAAGCATTTAAAGGAAATAAGAACGGTTTGAGATTATTTGAAGCCCGAGTCATGTGGAACTGGGGCAAGTAAAACATAAAGAAAACCGTTAAATGCAAGATTCGCCAAATTGACATGAGGGTCGTTCATGAGAATGAGAGTGTCGCCCAGCAGTGCTTTAGAAATGACAAATGAAAAAGCAAGTGTTTAACACAATTGTCAAGTCCAACACCATCGGAAGAGACTATAAATCTATGATCAATTAAGTTGTTTGCACTTGGCATGTTTTGAAGACTGGAATGACGAAGACATTTTGTTCTGCTACCTAAACACTTTATCCTTCGTTATCCCTTTTGAGCCTTATTTATTTTCTTTCATACCCCTCGTTCGGAATCAATAGCAACGACTAGGAAATACGGGTCTGGAGGGTAAAGAAAAAAAAATCAACAAGAAAAACGAAAAAAAGGAAAAGAAAAGAAAAATGATAACAAAAAAAAACAAAGGAAAGTCAAATGAAAACAGAGGAATTGGGAACTACGTTCGACCTGATTCCTCAAAGAGGATACGTAGGCGCCTCACGACTCGGTCATGGTGTAATAAAATTTTTAAATAATAATAATAAATAAATAATCCCCAAGCAAGAAACTGGGGAAAGGGTTGCGCTTGTTGTAAGCAAATATGGTTCCGAAGGTTATAATTTTGAACCCCAAATTTATTTTGTTTTTTGTCGAGCCTTTAATACCCTTTCTTTCTAAACCTATCCAAAATCCCACATTACGGTCCAAAGAAAGACCTTCTGATCAGTCTTCAAAAGATGCCAAGTCAAACAAATGAGAGTCTTACCGGTAAACATAACACTTTGTTCCAAATAGAAAGGACTCTAATCTCTAGCAGAAAGAGTCATACCGACAACACTCTAAATCCCCAGCTGGAAAGTGATACAAATGAGAGAGTCTTATCGGTGAAAATCTTCACGGGCACCATAAGGCGATGAAAGCTGAGAGAAAAACCAAAATGAGAGAGGCTTGCTAGTAAAAACCCTTCGGGCACTACAAGTCGAATAAGATTGAGAATCAGATGGGGAATCGCCAAATGAAGATCTTGAAAGACGATTGACGGCAGAGGATAGGCCACATGCGCAAGTCGTGACTATTAGAGTCGGTATCTGCGTTTGATAGGTTTTTATTTATAGTTTCTCTTGTTAAAGAGTCATATTTTTCCTTTGTCTTTTATTCTGTTCCTTTTTATCTTTATCCTTTCATAGAAATTTCCCCAGTAGAGTCTGTTTGGTCAGAACCAGTGGGAAATGACTTCAAAATAGGTCATCAGCTTTCCAAGATAAGATCTGACTAATACATCCAAGTGGTATAGTCAACAAGGAACAAGCGCGAGGCCAGTGTCAAGAAAGATATCTCCAGCAAAAGGAGATTGACAAAAGTCTCAACGAGTGTCAAGAGGGATATCCTTGCCAAAATCAAAGGTTATTAAACCTCAAGGCCAAGGCCCGTGGACAAACAAGTAGAGCAATGAGCATGATTTGGGAAATTCATGCGAGACTAAAAGGTCGGGAAAATGCAAGTTTCCGAGCCATGCCACGAAAGAAGAGGGATATCCCCAGCAGAAAGGGATTATCCCCAGCAAATAATATCATCCCCAACAAGTTTTGGAACGCAGAGCAGGGAAGGAGAAAGGGAAAAGCCATCCCAGTAGGAGTATCACAACCAACCACCGCGTTTTAAACTAACAAATTTTGTTTGATTTGAAACAGGTAAAGGAAATGGCATTGATGACAGAAAGACATGCCACAAGGGATATTATCAAACTGGGGCAGAAAATTTTCTGAAAGTCAGATACCCAGTCGGGGAAGAATAAAGATAACACCAGTCTCAAGGAAAGTGGTCTTTGAACCAGTTTTACCCCCCAATAACAAGTTTTAATGGAGGAAGTTGTTCCCCAGCGGACAGAACAAATGGATGAAACTTGAGCTCAGAAAAAGCAGAAGGCCAGTATCATTCCCAACAGCCTTCCGAAGAGTGAAGCACTAGTTCTGAAGGAATCAGAATCCCCCAACAGTGTTATCCTCGACAGCATTATCCCCAGCTGATAACATTTTATCCCCAATAGGTAAGTAAATAATTCCCCAACAGTGGTATCCCCAGCAGTTTCGAGGAGTCCAACACAAGTTTGGTGAAAATCGGTATCCTCAGCGGTTCCTTTCGGGGAAAGGCAAAACGAGTCTTAAGGGAGTTAGTCTTAGAAGGAAGAAGCTAAAAAAAAAGAGAAAAAAAGAGAAAAAAAGAAAATAAAAATAAGGGAAGTAGTTTGCAGAGGAATGAAGCATCCTACTTAAAAGGAGGTAATTTTGGAAGGAGTAAGATAACATATTTACTCAGCAGTGTTAGCCCCAGCAGGGTTACTCAGTAGTTCGCAGTGTTATCCCCAGCTTGTCATCGAGATGTAGAAGCATCCTCGACAGAGTTTCGACCAAGTTTCAAGAGGGTCGGACAACCCAGAGTGGGTAAGGAAGAAAAGGAAAAGTCATCCCCATCAAAATAATCCCCAGCAGTTTCGAGGGAAGACAACACAGGTAAGTAAATAATTCAGGAAGAAGGAAATGGTTCACGCATAGGAGAGGCATTTCCTCCTAAGTTGTTGTTGAACCAATAGGAGAGACATTTCCTCCTAAGTTTGTTTTTACCCATAGGAGATGCATTACCTCCTAAGTTTGTTTTAGTTTCACCCATAGGAGATGCATTTCCTCCTAAGTTTGTTTTTACCCATAGGAGAGGCATTTCCTCCTCAGTTTAGTTTTCACCCATAGGAGATGCATTTCTTCCTAAGTTTAGTTTCACCCATAGGAGATGCATTTCCTCCTAAGTTTGTTTTAGTTTCACCCATAAGAGATGCATTTCCTCCTAAGTTTGTTTCACCCATAGGAGAGACATTTCCTCCTAAGTTTAGCTTCATTCATAGGAGATGCATTTCCTCCTAAGTTTAGTTTTTACCCATAGGAGATGCATTTACTCCTAAGTTTAGTTTCACCCATAGGAGATGCATTTCATCCTAAGTTTGTTTCACCCATAGGAGAGGCATTTCCTCCTAAGTTTAGCTTCATTCATAGGATATGCATTTCCTCCTAAGTTTAGTTTCACCCATAAGTTTGTTTTAGTTTCACCCATAGGAGATGCATTTCCTCCTAAGTTTGTTTTTACCCATAGGAGAGGCATCTCCTCCTAAGTTGTTGTTGAAATTAGGAGCCTGCCTAAAGAAAGGACATTTCAGTCTTTACATTCCAAGTGTTGAAGTTGGGAGCCCGCCCATAGAACAAGGGCATACATTTCAGTCTTTTTATTCCAAAGTGTTGAAATTGGGAGCCCGCCCAGATAACAGAGGCATACATTTCAGTCTTTACATTTCAAGTGTTGAAGTTGGGAGCCCGCCCATAGAACAGAGGCATACATTTCAGTCTTTACATTCCAAGTGTTGAAGTTGGGAGCCCGCCCATAGAACAGAGGCATACATTTCAGTCGTTTCATTCCAAAGTGTTGAAATTGGGAGCCCGCCCATATAACAGAGGCATACATTTCAGTCTTTTCATTTCAAGTGTTGAAGTTGGGAGCCCGCCCATAGAACAGAGGCATACATTTCAGTCTTTTCATTTCAAGTGTTGAAGTTGGGAGCCCGCCCATAGAACAGAGGCATACATTTCAGTCTTTTCATTTCAAGTGTTGAAGTTGGGAGCCCGCCCATAGAACAGAGGCATACATTCAGTCTTTACATTTCAAGTGTTGAAGTTGGGAGCCCGCCCATATAACAGAGGAATACATTCAGTCTTTAATTTCAAGTGTTGAAGTTGGGAGCCCGCCCATAGAACAGAGGCATACATTCAGTCTTTACATTTCAAGTGTTGAAGTTGGGAGCCCGCCCATATAACAGAGGAATACATTTCAGTCTTTTCATTTCAAGCATTGATGTTGGGAGCTATCCCATAGAACAGAGGCATACATTCATTCTTTTCATTTCAAGCGTTGAAGTTGGGAGCCCGCCCATATAACAGAGGAATACATTCAGCATTAATTTTCAAGTATTGAAGTTGGGAGCCCGCCCATACAACAGAGGCATACATTTCAAGATCAAGTCAGAGGACAATAAAACAAAGGGTTACAATAGGAATCCCCAGCAGGAAACAATAATAATCCCCAGCACCGGGAAGCAGAAGGTTGCAACAAGAGGTCTCAGCACAAACTCAAGTGCATGTGTCAAAAAGAAGAAAAGCACCGGAAAAAATGCAAGCAGACAAGAAAGAAAAGCAACAAGAAAAATTGCAGTCTAGCCTAGCTTCTTGTTTTCTTTTAAGCACGGTGTAACAAGGAGGTCGGTAAGCAGTAGTAATAGCATGCAACAACAGTAACATTGCAGTCCCACGGTAGTCCCAGCTACCAAAACTTCCCGAACTACATTGACCTGATTCCTGTTTAGCCCAGGATATGTAGGAAACCTTTGAAGCAAAGGTTCGGTCAAATCTTTTTCAAAAAAAAAAATGCTTCACACGGAGTACTCGGATGGGCAAAAATCGCTCGCTTTATCTTTGCACGAAAACCCTTCGTGTCTTCGGGCAAAGAGGGGCAGCTGTAAGCACGTGATTTTTGCCCTATATGAGAATTACTCCCAAAAATTCAAAAAATAAAATGATTTTTCTTTGGTGTGCAATTTTGTGATATTTTGAATAATTATTTGTATTTATCTGTGCATGTTTATTTGCTAAATTAATAAAAAATACAAAAATATGTCGCATTTTGCATGTAGGATTTAATTCTACAATTTGTTAGTAATTAAGTTTGTTTACAAAAAAAAATAAAAATTTACAAAAATAGGCATCGTTTGCATTTTTAGCATTTAATGTCCAAATATACAATTTTATGCTTAATTATTACTTAATTATGCGTTAATTGTTATTTGGAGTTAATTTGTGCTTTTATAACTTAATTTAGTTCTTAATAATAATTTAAGTATTTTTATAATTTAGTTTTAGAGAAATAAAAGAAGAAAAGAGAGCAAAAATATAAAGAAAGTCAGAATTGGGCCTCTTTTTCGATTTCAAGCCACAGGCCCAAAAAATGGCCCAATCTTCCCAAACGACCCAGTCCATTTCGAACTGGGTCAATCCAGTCCATAACCCAACACCCCTATTATCTTACAAACAACACAAAACAAAAAAAGAAGAAGAAGAAAACCCTAAAAAATACTAACCCATCCGCCACCCCCTCCCTTTTCCTTCTTCTTCCTCAAGCTTCACCAAGTTCCATCAATGGCTTCCTTCCTTCCCCTCACGCCACACACACTCACTCATGACACACACACACACTCACGGCACACACACACACTGTTGCGTCGTCTTCATCCTTCAACCAAATGACCTTCGCGATGCCGCTCCCTTATTTTTCCATAGCTGCTGCGTCGTTGCTCCAGCTTTCTTCATCGCCATCTTCCTCCTCGACGACCATAGCTGCTGAACGCAGCAACAGTCGACGACCATAGCTTCTTCAGCTCCTTCATCGTTGCTTCTGATGCCTCGTCCGCTGCTGCCCGTCCGAAGCCACCATCGCCGCTGCTTCATCGTCTTTCTCCGGTTGTGTCGCGGCTGCTTCCCTTCCTCCTTCCAGCTGCTACTGACCCTACTGTTTCTTCTTCCTCGCTTACTATCACTGCGTCATTTCCTCCTCCAAAAACAGGAGTCCGCCATGGTGCTGTCGCGACTGCTTCTTCCAACTCCATCGCCGCTGCTGTCGCCGCTACTTCCTCGTCGTTGCTGCTCCATTCCAGCTGCCTCGTCGAGCTGCTACAGCTTCACCATGGCCAGCTGCTTATGCCTTTTGCTTCATCTTCTCCAGCTCCTCCATTTTTTGCTGATGTTGCTCATGTTCCAGGATTTTGCTTCATACTGCCTTTGCGTCGAACAAATGACGAAGTTGCTACTACCTCACTAACGTTGTGGCTGCTACCTCATCTTGCCTTCATCTTCGTCGTCATTCGTTCGAGCTTTGGTCGAGGCTCGGACAGATTTGTTTACAATCGAGTTCGTCGTTGATTCATCTCCGGTTAGTTGTTTTTGAGTTTTATTTTTGTCCATATTTCGTTTTTATATTTCTCGAAGTTAAAATCGTTAAATATTTGATTCTTGTTTTGTTCGTTGTTCATCGTTGAAATAATTTTCTAGTGTGTTCATGTGTTTTGATTGAATTAATTTTCAGATTTCAAATGGAAAGTTAATTAGTGGTTTTTCATGTTTATTTCATGTTTGTTTTATTGTTTATGTAAGAATTTGTTAGTTTGATGTTTGTTAGATTCAAATTGAAATTTAATTGATTATTTCTTTAATTTGTTTCATGTTTTTATGTATTTTCCAGAAATTATTAATGTTGTTTGAGTCATTTAATCCGTCATGTTTGTTGTTTTAAAAATAGATTCATTCATGTTCATACTTTGTTTATTTGTTCTTGAATCCGAAATTTGTATAGCTTGATTTCTTGTTTACCATTTATGATTATTTCTTGAATTTGTCTCATAATCTTGTTTAAAGTTTAATATAGGAATTGTTTGTTGTAATGTTGTTAGAGTTGATTTTAAGTTCAATATTATTGAATTTAGAAATCTAAATATACTTGTTTGATTGTTGTTGTTGAATCTGAAAATAGGTTTGTTGCTAAAAATATTGTTCAATCAAATTTTAGTTGTTCTTTGTTGTTCAATCATGTTCATGTTATTTGTTGTTGAAATGTTGAAGAAATCATGTTCATGAGATTTGTTGTTTGAATTTATGTAGAAATTGGTCATATTGACTATATTTTGGTTGAGTGTGATTAATTGATTTGTTATAGCTGATGGGGTAGTTTGGTAATTTGCAGTACGTTCAGGGGTAGTTTGGTAATTTCAGTAAGGTCGGAGGGGTAGTTTAGGAATTGTACATTTTGTAATTTTTTATATGAAGCATGGGGGACAAAATGTAATGGGGTGGGTTGTGATATAGTTGTTTAATATAAAGGGGGGACAAGACAAAATTTAGTGGGGATGAATCTTGTATTTGTTTAGTGAAGCATGATGGACAAAATATAATGGGGTGGGGTTGATATATTTATTTAGTGTAATAGGGATGAGTGAGAAGATAATGAGTTTGGTGGGGGAAAGTGATTGATTTTAATTGATTAAAGGGTAGATTATATATAGGAGGTCTTGAACACAAAGAAAGGGAGAATAAGAGAAAGAACGAATCTGAAATAAGAGAATAAAAAGAGACAGAATAGAAAAACACAAGGGGAGAGAAAAAAAAGAGCTGAATATTTAAGAGAGAAAAATTCCGAAAAATATTCAAACTTTCAAATAAAAAAAAATTTTTAAAAAAATCTTCTGCTTTCTTTCATTGTTTGAAATCAGCATTAATTGTTGTTGTTTCATAAAAGTTGGAAGCATTTGTTGTTTGGGATTACTACTTCACCGGTCTGTTACTGGTTTTTTATTGTTGCTGGGCTGTTGTTACTGTGTTTTACTGTTCTTACTGCTGCTGATTCTCATCTTCATTTTCTTTTGCTTCCAATATCAGGTACACAACTGAAAAGCTGGTTATTGTAATCCGAATATGAAGCATGAATACAAAAAAATGAAGAGTTGAAATTCTGAATTAGCTTTAATTATATTCAGATTTTTATTTGTATGTACAAATTATTTAGCTTGCAAAAAATTAGAATCATGTAGCTATTTAATACATATAGTGGAACATTCGACGATAGCTTAACAGTTGAACTATCTGCATATATTGCCTAAATAAATAAATGGTGTAGTAACTTCGTCGAGTCAAAAATCAAACGAATAGGCCATCTGGTAGGAACTTGGTAGAAATATTGTTTAGATTAAATATTATTGGTTAATTTCAGCATGTAAATAAATTAAGACATTTATTTTATTTTATTTTGTAGAGACAGATTTAATAGAAAATAATGTAGGCATTTTAGGATTGTCTTTTAAAAATAATGAGATGAGCCTCGCCCAATAAAATGCACCAATTGCGGGGCCCTCAATAAATGTTTAATTGAGTATTTAGAATTCGGGATGGATTGTTTAGTGAATTTCACGGTCTTACCCATAAATAATAATACGTTAATCGCTTTAGGCACGATGTTAATAATAATACATTCTTAAACACGGGTGCGCATTTTTGCTACCCAAATCCAAATCCCAAAACATTGAGTAAAATGTGTTCCGGATTGCGGGTGCATTTCATGTGAATTAATCCAAAGACATGTTTTAAACAATGTTCACATTCTTGTAAAAATAATAATAATAATTATGAAAGCGGTAAAAAGATAAAACTTGCACATGAGTTCATATTTGTATAAAATCAGATAATCAAGCCAAATATGACAGTTGAGCGACCGTGCTAGAACCACGGAATTCGGGAATGCCTAACACCTTCTCCCGGGTTAACAGAATTCCTTATCCGGATTTCTGGTGCGCAGACTGTAATACAGAGTCATTCTTTTCCTTGATTCGGGATTAAAATTGGTGACTTGGGACACCCTAAATCTCCCAAGTGGCGACTCTGAAATAAATAAATAAATCCCGTTTCGACTGTCCTTTAATTGGAAAAAACTCCCTTGCACCCCCGCGGGGGCGGAAAGAGGAGGTGTGACACACACCTTATAGCTAGAGGGAGAAACGGAGGTGCTACACCCGGCTCTAGTGGTGGTAGAGGTGGCTGCAACGGCAGGATCCGCTGCCAGGCCCAAACCTAAGATAAAAGATTGACGTAAAATTTAAGTGTCATTTTGACTATATAGAATTTGGAGTAATGAACAGAGTATTCGAAAATTTTGTCACCTGTAGAAGCGGCAGAAAACCACATATGTCCACCTAGGTGCCCATGCTCGCCCGACACATACTCCTGTACAGGTATGCTAGTGTTACGACCCGGATTTTTCACCCTCGGGAGTCGTAATGGCGCCTACTAATGGGAGCTAGGCAAGCCAAACCTTAACTAATTGCTACAGTTTCATGTTTTTGCTTCCTTTTAACAAACACAAGTCGATAATATGATAAAAGCAGAATTTTAAATAAATAAGCGGAAGTCAACAATTATATATCTTAAGGCTACGTCTATTACAACTTTTAAAACCTCAAATACCCCAAAACCTGGTGTCACAGTGTCACAGACTGTCTAAGAGTTACTACATACAAGGTCTGAAGAAATACAATACACTGTTTCTGAAAAAAAAAATGAAACAAGAAATAGAGATAGAGGGAGACACCAGGGCCTGCGGACGCCTGCAGGTCTACCTTGGGCCTCCGGGTGGACTGAAGGAAGCACTCCAACTACTGTCCGAAAGCTGCTCCTGGATCTGCACACAGTGCAAAGTATAGTATCAGCACAACTGACCCCATGTGCTGGTAAGTGTCTAGCCTAACCTCGGAGAAGTAGTGACGAGGCTAGGACCAGACTACCAAATAAACCTTTACAGTTCATGTATATATATACATCGGAAAAGAAATACAGAAATAACCAGTCAATGTGGGAGGGGGAAACATGCTGTGGGGGAGATATTAGCTTCGAATAGAAAGGCATCAGATAAGGAAAGAAACAACATAACTAGAATATCAACAAGGAAGCAGAAATCAACAATTTGCACGGCATCACCCTTTATGCTTTTACTCTCAGCCTCACCAAAGCAGTTATATAATAAAAATGTGCACGGCATCACCCTTCGTGCTTTTACTCTAATCCTCACCAAAACAATCATATAATCAAAATGTGCACGACATCACCTTTCGTGCATTTACTCTCTTTCCTCACTATATTGTCAATAGATTCGGCACAAAATGGTACGTCGTCCGGCATGACATCACCCTTCATGCTTTATACTCTTTCCTCACAATAACAAACAATGCACGACATCACCCTTCGTGCTTTAACACTCTTCCTCACCCAAACAACAATCACAAGCAAAGGGGCAAGGGAATAAACAAAATAGTAATAGAGATCCCGACAAGGGAACAACAATTAAACAATTAAATTCCGGCAAGGGAACAATAATTAAACAATTAAATCCTGCCAAGGGAACAATAAATAAATCAACAATAGCCCGGCAAGGATGACAACATAATGATCTCATCTCTTTCTCAATTTTTACTTCACAATTCACTTCACAACTCGAGCCAATGCTCTAGAGGTTCGATTATCACTTATACTTTCACAATTCATTTCACAACTCGAACCAATGCTCCTCAATGTTCATAGGTCACAATTCTTTCCACAAACTTTATACAACAATTAGAAATCTTCACCAAGGCATGAATAATACAACGAAATCATGAAAATCACAATATAAGACTCACGGTCATGCTTGACACCAACATATAGATACTCGTCACCATGCCTATACGTCGTACTCGACAAGAAGCAAATAGTAAATTGGACATAACTCCTAATCCCTCAAGCTAAGGTTAGACCAAACACTTATCTCGATGCCTCGAACACAACTCAAGTTTCAATTATAGCTTTACCCCTTGATTCCACCGCCAATTCGCTCATATCTAGCCATAAGTTACTTAATTACATCAATAAATGCTAAATGAATCAATTCTAATGCATGGAAATAGGTTTTTATAAAGATTTCCCCAAAAAGTCAAAAATCGACTCTGGGCCCGCTTGGTCCAAACCTGAAATTCGGACCTAAACACGATTACCCATTCCCCCACGAGCTCAAATATGTAATTTGTTTTGAAATAAAACCCCAAATCGAGGTCCAAATCCCCATTTTTTTTTGAAAAAACTAAGTCCTACCCAAAACACCTAATTTTCCCCATGAAAATAATTGATTTGAAGTTGAAATCATGTTAAAAGATGTTAATAATTGAAGAAAACTAGTTAAAAATGACTTACAATTGATTTGGAGAACAAATTTTATTTGAAAAATCGCCTCATATGTTTTTGGGGTTTTGAAAAATGAAAATAACTAGAAATCACGTCTATTTATACCCCTCTCAAACCCTCCCCGCGGACCGCATAAAAAGGACTGCGGCCGCGGAGCTCCACCGCGGACCACGAGAAATCGAGCGCGGCCGCGGAGGCTTGGCCTTTCTCACCGCGGACCGCACAAATCCTAACCGTAGTCGCGGAGCCCCTACCGCGGCCGCGAAGTCTCCACCGCAGAACGCGAGACCTGACTTCAGAGACCTCTCTGAATCCGTAACTTTTTTCTAAGTTCAAAACTTGCCGAAACACATCCGAAACACACTCGAGCCCTCGGGGCCCCTAACCAGACACACATACTAAATCAACAACATCATACGAACTTATCCGTGCGATCAAATTGCCAAAATAACCTCAGTAATAATGAATCAAATCTCAAAATCAAGAATTTTTTTTCTCAAACTTCATCAAGTATCAAATTTAGCAATTTAGGTCCGAATCACGTCAAACGACGTCCGTTTTCAACTAAACATTACAGAAATGACTTAAACCATATATAAGACCTGTACCGGGCGCTGGAACCAAAATACGTGCCCGATACCATCTCTTTCTAATCAAACTTCATTTCAAATTTCCTTAAAATTTTCAGAAAACAATTTCCTTTAAAAATTCTTTTCCCGGGCTCGGGACTTCCGAATTCGATTCCTGGCATACGCCCAAGTCCCATATTTTCCTACGGACCCTCCGGGACCGTCAAATCATGGATCCAGGTCCGTTTGCCCAAAATATTGACCGAAGTCAAATTTATTCATTTTACAGTCAAAACTTATCATTTTTCACTAAATTTCATATTTAAGCTTTCCGGCTACGCGCCCAGACTCCGCACGCAAATCGAGATGACTCTAAATGAGGTTTTCAAGGCCTCAGAATAAGAAAGTTTTGTTTTAAAATAAGTGATGACCTTTTGGGTCATCACATTCTCCACCTCTAAAACAACCGTTCATCCTCGAACGGACAGAAGAAGGAAGTACCTGAGTCAGAGAAAAGATGGGGATAACGGCTCCGTATATCGGACTCGGACTCCCAGGTCGATGCCTTAGGAAGCTGACCTCTCCACTGAACACGAATAGAAGAAAAACTCTTTGACCTCAACTGACGAACCTGCCGGTCTAGAATAGCTACCGGCTCCTCCTTATAAGACAAGTCATTGTCCAACTGGACAGTGCTGAAATCTAACACGTGGGATGGATCATCGTGATATTTCCGGAGCATGGACACATGAAACACTGGATGCACGACTGATAAGATCGGCGGCAATGCAAGTCTATAAGCCACCTCTCCCACTCGATCAAGAATCTCAAACAGGCCAATAAACCTAGGGCTAAGCTTGCCCTTCTTCCCAAATCTCATCACGCCCTTCATAAGCGACACTCGGAGCAATACCCGCTCTCCAACCATAAAAGCCACATCTCGAACCTTGCGGTCTGCATAACTCTTTTGTCTGGATTGAGCTATACAAAGACTATCCTAAATAATCCTGACCTTGTCCAAAGCCTCCCGAACCAGATCCGTACCCAACAATCGAGCCTCTCCTAGTTCAAACCATCCAACCGGATATCGATACTGCCTACCATATAAAGCCTCACAAGGAACCATCTGGATACTCGACTGGTAACTATTGTTGTAGGCAAACAATGCTAAAGGCAAAAACTAATCCCATGAGCCTCCAAAGTCAATGACACAAGCTCGAAGCATATCCTCCAAAATCTGAATAGTCCACTCGGACTGCCCGTCCATCTGAGGATGAAATGTTGTACTCAACTCAACCTTGGTGCCCAACTCTCGCTGAACTGCTCTCCAGAAATGCGAGGTAAACTGCGTACCTCAGTCCGAAATGATAGATACAGGCACACCATGAAGACGAACAATCTCCCGGATATAGATCTCAGCTAGCCTCTCGGATGAATAGGAGACCGCCACAGGAATGAAATGCGCTGACTTGGTCAGCCTATCAACAATGACCCATACTACGTTGAACTTTCTCCAAGTCTGCGGGAGTCCAACAACAAAATCCATAGTGATCCGCTCGCACTTCCACTCGGGAAGCTCAATCCTCTGAAATAAACCACCAGGCCTCTGATGCTCGTAATTAACCTGCTGACAATTCAAACACTGAGCTACATATGCAACGATATCCTACTTCATTCTTCGCCACCAATAATGCTTCCATAAATCCTGATACATCTTTGCGGCGCCCGGATGAATAGAGTACCGGGAGCTATAGGCCTCCTCTAAAATCAACTCTCGGAGCCCACCCACATTAGGCACACAAACTCGACCCTGCAATCTCAAAACTCCATCGCCATCTAAGGTAACCTGCTTGGCACCTCCGCGCTACACCGTGTCTCTAAGAACACACAAATGGGGATCATCATATTGCCGATCGCGGATACGCTCCAATAAGGAAGAACGAGTGACCGTGCAGGCCAATACACGACTAGGCTCAGAAATATCCAACCTCACAAACTGATTGGCCGAAGCCTGAACGTCCAAATGAAGTGGTCTCTCACTGACCGGAATATAAGCAAAGCTACCCATACTAGCTGACTTCCTACTCAAGGCATCGGCCACCACATTGGCCTTTCTCGGGTGATATAAGATAGTGATATCATAATCCTTAAACAACTCCAACCACCTCTTCTGCCTCAAATTCAGCTCCTTTTGCTTGAAAAAATACTGAAGACTCTTGTGATCCGTGAACACCTCACATGCCACGCCATACAGATAATGCCTCCAAATCTTCAATGCGTGAACTATGGCTGCCAACTCTAAATCATGAACTGGATAGTTCTTCTCATAAATCTTCAACTGCCGCAAAGCATAGGCAATGACCTTGCCATCCTGCATCAACACTGCACCAAGCCCAATACGAGAGGCGTCACAATAAACTGTATAAGGCCCTAAACCTGTTGGCAAAACCAACACCGGTGCTGTAGTCAGAGCTGTCTTGAGCTTCTGAAAGCTCGCCTCACACTCGTCTGACCATCTGAACTAGGCACCCTTCTGGGTTAACCTGGTCATCGGGGCTGCGATAGATGAGAATCCCTCTACGAACCGACGGTAGTAGCCTACCAGTCCTAAGAAACTCCGAATCTCTGTAGCTGATGTTGGTCTAGGCCAGTTCTTGACTGCCTCAATCTTCTTCGGATCAACCTGAATGCCCTCTGCTGACACAATATGACCTAGGAATGCAACTGAACTCAACGAGAACTCACACTTCAAGAATTTAGCATATAACTGACTATCCCTCAAGGTCTGAAGAACCACTCTAAGATGTTGCTCGTGCACCTCCCGGCTGCGGGAATATATCAAAATATCATCAATGAAGACTATCACAAACGAGTCAAAATAAGGCCTGAACACTCGGTTAATCAAATCCATAAAAGTTGCTGGGGCATTGGTTAACCCAAATGACATGACCAGGAACTCATAATGCCCGTACCGAGGGCAGAAAGCTATCTTAGGGACATCGGATGCCCTAATCCTCAATTGATGGTAGCCAGATCTCAAATCAATCTTCGAAAACACTTTAGCACCCTGAAGCTGATCAAACAAATCATCGATCCTCGGTAATGGATACTTATTCTTGATTGTAACCTTATTCAACTACCGGTAATCAATACACATTCTCATCGATCTATCCTTCTTCTTAACAAACAACACCGGTGCACCCCAAGGCGAAATACTCGGCCTAATGAAACCCTTCTCAAGCAAGTCTTGCAACCTCTCCTTCAACTCTTTCAATTCAGGCGGGGACATACGATACGGTGGGATAGAAATGGGCTGAGTGCCCGCAGCCAAATCAATGCAAAAATCAATATCCCTATCGGGTGGCATACCCGACAAGTCTGAAGGGAATACCTCAGGAAACTCACGAACAACGAGCACAAAATCAATAGAGGGATCCTCAGCACTAGAATCACGAACATATGCCAAATAGGCCAAACACCCCTTCTCGACCATACGCCGGGCCTTCACATACGATATAACACTACGAGTAGAATGACCAGGGGTGCCTCTCCACTCTAAACAGGGCAAATCCGGTAAGGCTAAGGTCACCGTCTTGGCATGACAGTCCAAGATAGAATGGTAAGGTGACAACCAGTCCATCCCCAATATAACATCAAAATCGACCATGTCTAGGAGCAACAAAACCACACGAGTCTCAAGACCCCCAATCACCACAATACAAGAACGATGGAATCGATCTACCATGATAGAATCACCCACTGGTGTAGACACATAAACAGGATTACTCAATGAATCACTAGGCATGACCAGATACGGTGCAAAATAAGATGACACTTACGAGTAGGTAGATCCTGGATCAAATAACACTGAAGCATCTCTATCACAAACCAGAATAGTACCTATAATAACTGCATCTGAAGCCTCAGCCTCAGGCCTGGCTGGAAGGGTATAACATCGGGGCTGGGCCCCACCACCCAGAACTATATCTATGAGAGGGCCTACAGCTGGCTGGCCTCCACCTCTAGCGGCCTGAGCTCCACCTCTAGTACCTCTACCTCCACCTCTAGCACCTCTACCCCCACCTCTAGCTGGCTGGGCGGGCTGTGGAACACCTGGTGCCTTTACCATAGCACGAGAACCCTGATGCTGAGAGCTACTCGGTGCTCAAGGGCAAAACCTGGCAATGTGACCCGGATTACCACATGTGTACGAAGCCCTCGGCTGCTGAGACTGCTGGCACTGATGACTTGAATGACCACCCTGAAAACTCTAAAGCGGCAATGTACTAATAGGAGCAGGTGGTGCACTGTAGGACTGCTGATCGGAATACTGCATCTGGGGACCACGACCACTTGAAGTACCGTGGGAAACCTGGAGTGCTAACTAAAAGGGCCTAGGAGGATGGCCTCTACCATATGAGTCTCGGCCTCTGGATGAGGTATCATTGAATCGACTTGAATGACGGGGCCTCTTGTTTGACCCATGACCGCCTCCCTGTGACAGAACCATCTCAACTCTACGGGCCACATTGGTCGCCTCCTGAAAAGTAATCTCACTCCTAGCCTCTCTAGCCATCTAAAGACGAATCGGCTAAATAAGACCGTCAATAAACCTCCTCACCCTCTCTCTCTCTCTCTCTCTCTCTCTCTCGGTTGGGTGTATGATGAGAGCATGGCGAGCTAAGTCGATGAACCTGGTCTCATACTGGGTAACAGTCATGGAACCTGCTGGAGGCACTCAAACTGCCTCCGATAGGACTCTATCTGAGTAACGGGGAGAAACTTCTCCAAAAACAACACTGTAAATTGCTCCCAAGTCAAGGCTGGTGATCCGGCTGGTCTCGTTAAACAATAATCCCTCCACCAAGTCTTGGCGGATCCAGACAAGCGAAATGTAGCAAAATCAACCCCATTGGTCTCAACAATACCCATGTTCCTGAGAACCTCGTGGCAGCTATCTATATAATCTTGGGGATCCTCAGTAGATGCACCACTAAAAGTAGAAGTGAAGAGCTTGGGAACCTATCCAGTCTCCACAAAGCATCGGCGGACATAGCCACTCCATCACCAGTCTGAGCTACCACACCCGACTGTACTGCTCCAACTAGCTGAACTGCTAGAGTCTGAATCTAAGGAGCTACCTGCTCCGGAGTGCGAGTAGCAGGAGTCTGGGCCCCTCCTCCAACCTGAGAGACGGCTGGTGCTACAAGAAGCAAGCTTTCCCGGATGACACTCTCCATGAGGCCTACTAATCGGACCAGAGCATCCTGAAGAACTGGTGTAGTAATAAACCCCTCTGGGACCCGAGCTGGGCCCACCAGGATTGCTGGACCCGGAACCTCCTCATCAAAATCAACATGAGGCTCCGTCACTAGGGTTGCTGCTCGGGGCTAAGATCTGCCCCCACCTTGGCCTCTAGCACGGCCTCTCCCTCGCCCTCTGCCCCTCGTGGGAACTGCTGCTGGGGGCTCGGGCTGCTGAGCGGAGGATGAGGAAGCGTGAGTTCTCTCCATCTGTGAAATAACAGAGTAGAAGTTCAATTAGCATTGAGAAACAAAACCGCACGACAGGAAAGAATGAATGTGATGTTTTTTTAACTATGTGGCCCCTGAGGGATAAATACAAACGTCTCTGTACCGATCCCTCAGACTCTACTAAGCTTGTCTGTGAACTGTGAGACCTATGTAACCTAGAGCTCTGATACTAACTTGTCACGACCCAGATTTCCCACCCTCGGGAGTCATGATGGCGCCTACTAATGGGAGCTAGGCAAGCCAAACCTTAAATAATTGCTACACTTTCATTTTTTTGCTTCCTTTTAACAAACACAAGTCGATAATATGATAAAAGTGGAATTTTAAATAAATAAGCGGAAGTCAATGTCACACCTCCTTTTTCCGCCCCCGCGAGGGGTGAAGGAGTTTTTTCAATTAAAGGACAATCGAAATGGGATTTGTTTATTTATTTCAGAGTCGCCACTTGGGAGATTTAGGGTGTCCCAAGTCACCAATTTAATCCCGAATCGAGGAAAAGAATGACTCTTTATTACAGTCCACGAACCAGAAATCCGGATAAGGAATTCTGTTAACTTGGGAGAAGGTGTTAGGCATTCCCGAGTTCCGTGGTTCTAGCACGGTCGCTCAACTGTCATATTCGGTTTGTTTATCTGATTTTATACAATTATGAGCTCATGTGCAAGTTTTAACTTTTAACCGCTTTCGTCATTATTATTATATTTTTTTAAGAATTGCAACATCATGGAAATACATCTCCAACCACGTCACATCAATGCACCCGTGGTTGTTGGCACATTTCAACTCTGTTGAGATTTGGATTTGGGTCACATAAATGTGCACCCGAGTTTTAAGAAAATTAAATTATTAAAAGGCGTGCCTAAAGCGACTAGCGTATCATTTACTTTGGGTAGGGCCGTGAAATTTTGCTAAACGGTCCATCCCGAAGTCTAAGAAATTTAAAAGCAAATATTTACCGAGGGCCCCACAATTTTGTATTTTTATTCGGTGAGGCTCATCTCATTCTTATTTTTTAAAGGAATTTGCAACGTCATGGACATGCATCTCGGACCACGTCACAATCAATGTACCCGTGATTAGAGACACATTTCGACTCCGTTGAGATTTGGATTTGGGTCACATAAATGTGCACCCGAGTTTAAGAATGTAATTTAATTAAATCGCGTCTAAAGAGTCTAACGCGTTATTATCTTTGGGAAGGCAGTGAAATTCACTAAACAGTCCATCCCGAATTCTAAGTATTTATTATGACCAATTATTGAGGGCCCCGCAATTTGCATTTTTATTTGGCGAGGCTCGTCTCATTATTTATTTATTTTTTAAAAAAGATAATCTTAGAATGACTACATTTTTTATTTTTCGTTTTTCTCTAAAATAAATGAAGAAAATGTCCTACTTTATTTACATACTTTCGAGTTATTATAGTTAAGTTTCGAAAGTGAGTCGTTTAAAGAGTTTACATGGGCAGCGCATAGAATGTTCTACATGCAGACAGTAAAAGAAAGAAAAGACTACATTAAACTACAACTTCAAATCTTTCTCATATTTTTGCATTCATGTTTCGAGTAGCTTACAAGATGAACCAGTGTATCGTTTGTGTACCTGGTATTGTCAATACAAGAAGAAGAAGGTCAGCAAAGTAGTATGTAACACAGCAACATACAGCAGCAGAAAGCCCAACACAGTAGCTTCAACACCTCAATCCAGAAATCCTAGCAACACGGAGAAAACTAGTAAAAATGGAGAAGACAAATAGTGCGGAAATCTCTCTTTGTTTTTTCTTTCTAGATTTGAACTCTCTATGGTGTTCTTCCGCTCTCAATATTTCACAAAATTTGGTTCTATCTTTTTTACTCTCTCCAAAATGAATTTTGTCTCTGTATATTCTGTGTATCCAGAGTGTATATCGAGTGTATACTGCTCTCTCCGCCCCCTCTTTTTTTTTTTCTTCTCTCTATCTAGTTTTCCTCTTTTTTCCCACTCCCTTCTTCCTAAATTTTCTCTTCTATTTATAGCAAAATTTGCGAAATTTTCAGATTTATTTTTTTATTTTTTTATTTTTTTAATTAAAAGAAATCCCACTTACAAATTGCTTTTATTTTTTTAGAAAACGAAATTCCACATTTATTTACTTTTATTTTTAAAATTCCAACTTTAATTACTTTGTCTTATTTAAAATCCCACTTTTTATTTTTTTAAAAGAGAATCTCACTTTATTTAACTTTTCTTTAAAAAAACAAACCATTATCTTTTCTTTTTCTTTCAAAAATGCTACTTTCAATTACTTTAAATTTTTAAAATTTTCAGATACCTTTATATTTATTTTTTAATTCCAACCTTCTTTTACTTTTTAATTTTTTAAAAATTTCCACAAAACTTTTTATTTTTTTAAATTTTCTACATTCTTTTACTTTTAAAAAAAAAGAGAATTCCACCTATTTTTTATATATATTTTTTTATTCAATACTTCCCTTTTTCTTATTTTTTTAAATCATTCCCGAAATTATTATTTTTGTTTTAAAAAAAATATTTTTGGATTTTTTATATAAAAAAACAAAAAATAATAATAAAAATATTAATAGTGATAATTCAGCTTTTAATTTTTTGGTATTTTTATCCTATAATAAAAAGTGTAATAAAGCTAAAATAATAGTAGGTTAAAACCCCCTAAAATATTTACATAAAAGAAGTGATAAAAAAAATTAAATGTTGTCAAAAATTAGGTGTTCACAGCTGCCCCTCTTTGCTCGAAAACACGAAGAGCTTTCGGGCAAAGATAAAGTGAACAATGCGACTAATTTTTGATCATATCGTTATTCAAAATAGGAAGAAAATAAAAAAGGAAAGGCGCAACCGAGTCCTGGTTTTGGACAGCCTACATATCCCTGGTTATAAGGGAATCAGGTCGCGTGTAGTTCAGAAAGTTTTGGTAGCTGGGACTACCATGGGATTGCGATGTTACTGTTACTGCTGTTGCGTGCTGTTACCACTACTTTTCGATCTCCTTATTACACCATTGCTAGAAAGAAAACAAGAAGTTATACTAAGCTATGATCTATGAATTACAAAGATTTATTCTCGAGCTTGGTCATGTGATTGTTGCTGCCTTGTTGCTTTGTGTTTCCTTTGGTATTTCTTTACTTCTAGCTCGACTTGTGGTCTTCCTTCTGATTTCTGCTGGGGATTTTTGTTGTAACCCTCTGCTTTACTGACTTCAAACTTCAATGTATTCTCCTGTTCTGCAAGTGGGCTCCTGACTCCACCTTGACTTTTGAAAGATGACACAACCTCCATTCTCCAGGCGGGCTCCTGACTTCTTCAACAATCTTGGAATTTAACGTCATTCCTCTCTTCAGGCGGGCTCCTGACTTCAACTTTAAAAATAAAATGCCATTCCTTTCTTTAGGTTGGCGAGATTTCAACAACTTTTAAAAATAAAACGCCTTTCCTCTCTTCAGGCGGGCTCCTGACTTTGACAACAACTTTTAAAAATAATTCAACCTCCGTTCTCCAGGCGGGCTCCTGACCTCAACAACAACTGAACATTAATAATCTTAAGAAAACTAAAAAAAATGACTCCCTTTTTTTTCAAATTCAAACTTCTTCTTTTTTTCAAATTATCCTAGGAGAAAATTCATCAGACTAGATTTTGATCCTAGGAGAAGATTCATCCGACTAAGATTTTATTATATTATCTTAGGAGAAAAATTCCATCGGACCAAGATTTTGACTCTAGGAGATAAATCGTCAAACTAAGTCCATTTTGTTGTGATCTTAGGAGAAAGATTCATCGGACTAAGATTTGATATCTTAGGAGAAAATTTCATCGGACTAAAATTTCTATCTTAGGAGAAAAATTTATCGGACTAAGATTTGATATCTTAGGAGAAAAATTCATCAGACTAAAATTTGATATCTTAGGAGAAAGATTCATCGGACTAAGATTTGATGTCTTAGGAGAAAATTTCATCGGACTAAAATTTCTATCTTAGGAGAAACATTCATCGGACTAAGATTTGGTATCTTAGGAGAAAATTTCATCGGACTAAGATTTGATATCTTATCTTGGGAGAAAAAATTCCATCGGACCAAGATTGTGACTCTAGGAGATAAATCGTCAAACTAGGTCCATTTTGTTGTGATCTTAGGAGAAAGATTCATCGGACTAAGTTTTCTATCTTAGGAGAAAAATTCATCGGACTAAGATTTGATATCTTAGGAGAAAAATTCATCGGACTAAGATTTGATATCTTAGGAGAAAATTTCATCGGACTAAGATTGTATCGGGAGGGAAATTCATCAGATTAGGACTTTTTATCCTAAGAGGAAAATGTAAAGATCAATGATTTGAGAAACTTACCTTTGTAATTTCTTCTTTTCTTTTCTTTTTCCTTTGCGCTGCTTTGTTCTTGCTTGCTGGGGATAATACCACTGGGGGAGTCTCCTTTCTTCCCCTCCTTCAATTTTTTATTTTATTTTCTCTCAACACTGCTGGGGATAAAAGTGTTATCTTCTTGGGATAACGTTGTTGAGGATAATGCTGCTGGGGAATTTTATTTCTTCAAATCGATGCTTCATTCTTCTGGAAGCTGCTGGGGATGATAATGGCTTTTGCTTTTTCTAAACACCAGTTTCATCTTTTTGGTTCTGTCCGCTGGGGATACAACTCCTTTTATTAATACTTATTGTGTTGGGGGAAACACTGGTTCAAAGACCACTTCCTTTGAGACTGGTGTTATCTTTATTCTTCCCCGAATGGGTACCTGACTTCCAGAAAATTTTCTAAATGAAAGGAAAATTTTCTGCCCCAGTTTGACAATCTCCCTTATGGCATGCATTTCCGACATCAATGCCATTTCCTTTACCTGTTTCAAATCAAACAAAATTTGTTAGTTTAAAGTGCGGTAGTTGGTTGCGATACTCCACTGGGATGACTTTTCCCTTTCTCCTTCCTTGCTCTGCGTTCCACAACTTGTTGGGGATGATATTATTTGCTGGGGATAATCCCTTTCTGCTGGGGATATCCCTCTTCTTTTGTGGCATAGCTCGGAAACTGGCATTTCCCCGACCTTTTAGTCTTGCATGAATTTCCCAAATCATGCCCATTGCTCTTCTTGATTTGTCCACAGGCCTTGGCCTTGAGGTTTATAACCTTTGATTTCGGCAAGGATATCCCTCTTGACACTCGTTGATCCTTTTGTCAATCTCCTTTTGCTGGAGATATCTTTCTTGACACTGGCCTCGCGCTTGTTCCTTCCTGACTATACCACTTGGATGTACTAGTCAGATCTCATCTTGCATGATTGGAAAGTTGATGGCAGATTTTGAAGTCATTACTCGTTCTGACCAAACAAACTCTATTGGGGAATTTTTCTATGAAAGGAGAAAGATAAAAAGGAATAGAATAAAAGACAAAGGAAAGAGATGACTCTCTAATGAGGAAACTATAAAATAAAAACCTATCAAATGTGGATACCAACTCTAATGGTCATGACATGCACATATGGTCTGTCCTTCGTCGTTAATTGCTTTTCACAACTTTTGTCTGGTGATTTCCATCTGATTCTTAATCTTTATTCGACTTGTAGTGCCTGAAGGGTTTTCACTGTCAAGCCTCTCTCATTTTTTTTTAAACTTTCATCGCCTTATGGTGCCCGTGAAGATTTTCACCGATAAGACTCTCTCATTTGTATCACTTTCCAGCTGGGGATTTGGAGTGTTGCCGGTATGACTCTTTCTGCTGGGGATTAGAGTCCTTTCTGCTGTGGAACAGAGTGTTATGTTCACCGGCAAGACTTTCATTTGTCTGACTTGACATCTTTTGAAGACTGATCAGAAGGTCTTTCTTTGGACCGTAATGTGGGTTTTGGATAGGCTAGAAAGAAAGGGTATTAAAGGCTCAAAAATAAATTTGGGGTTCAAAATTACAACCTTCGGAACCATATTTGTTTACAACAAGCGCAACTCTTGCCCCAGTTTTTAGTTTGGGGATTTTTATTTTTGTTATACTATGTTACACTATGCACATTATGCACCCTATGACCGAGCCGTGAGGCGCCTACGTATCCTCTTTGAGGAATCAGGTCAAACGTAGTTCCCAATTCCTCTGTTTTCTTCTGACTTTCTTTTGTTTTTTTGTTATCATTTTTCTTTTTCTTTTTTTCTTTTTTTTCCACGTTTGTGTTTCTAACATTTGCTACTGATTCCGAACGAGGGGTATGAAAGAAAATAAATAAGGCTCAAAAGGGGTAACGAAGGATAAAGTGTTTAGGTAGCAGAACAAAATGTCTTCGTCATTCCAGTCTTCAAAACATGCCAAGTGCAAACAACACAATTAAACATCGCAACATTAAATATCCACGAATTCACCTTTTTATTTGCCATTTTTAAAACAACGCTGGGCAATACTCTCACTTTCATCACCACGAATGGCCCCCTTGTCAATATGGCCAATTTGCTTTTACGATTTTCTTTATGTTTTACCTCACCCCAGTTTCGCACGGTTCGAGCTTCAAATGATCTCAAACTGTTCTTATTTTCAAAGGGGTCCCGATCATCCCCAAATGGCTTTACGATCAACTTTTAAGATTAGGCCTAAACTGTGCGCGCATGTCATGTCACTAGAATCGGCGTTGAATAAAAGCAAAACAAAAGGGTAAAGAAAACTAAACAAAGAAGATGACTGGAGATAATAAAAGACCGGAATTTGCATTTAGACAAACGGTAGAACTGTTTAAACAACAAAATAAATAGTTACAACCCTAAAACCAAACCAGATAACACCACATTAGGTACTAGACAAATAAAAGGATAAGGGGGTTTGACCACAAGACAATACCCGGATTACAACTCTGAAATAATCCGGACGACAGAAATGACAACAAAATAAACCACCAAAACTCCTCTCTGGCTGACCAGGAGATGGAGCGCCTTTCCAATTGCCAAACACGGTGTTTTAGCCATTGAGTTCTGCATCATCATTGCCAAGACCATTACCAACTTCAATATCATTATCATCAGTTAGCAGCTTCCCGGGATGACTCTCAAACTCCATGTCACCAGGCATCCTCCCCATAAAGTGTTCATCATGATGTGCAGGTAAAGGATTCTGCGCGATATTCTGGGTGTCACTATCTTGGATCACAATCAGATTTTCCTGGATCATCCTTTCTATTTCTCTTTTCAAATCCCGACAACTTTCAACATTGTGCCCCTGGGCATTGGAATGGTATTCACACCTTTTATAAGGGTCAAAGCTTCTTGCACGTGGGTCCACATGATTTGGAGAAATAGATGCAATCATGTCGTGATGCTTTAACCTCTCAAATAAGCTTTCATAGGACTCTCCTATTGGTGTAAAATTATCTTTCAACCTTCGTTCCCCTTTATACCTCTGGCTTGGATGTGGGTTATAGGGCACCTGAAAGTTATGTGGAGGCTTCTGGAGATTTTGTGACGCTCGTGCTCGCCTTCTGGGGCGTTTTGGTGGCCGGGCAACATACTGAGGTGGAACAATAGAGTGTTGTGGGTTCTGAGGGGGATAATATTGCTCAGGGGATTCATAGAAAACTTGAGGAGGCTGCTCATACCTTCGAGATGTTCTCCTAGGACCTCTTCTTGACCCTGATGTCATCATGATTTCTTCAATCTTCTCATTTGTGTCGCAAAAATTATCAGACTCAACCCGGACAACGTGAGTTGCAGCTTTAAAAACTGCTTGACTTATAATTTTTCCTGTCTTAAGACCATTCTCTATCATTTCTCCCATTTTGATTGCTTCCGAGAAGGATTTGCCAACTGCGGACATCATGTTCTGAAAGTAATCTGGCTTTTGCACTTGAAGGAAGACAGTTATTAGCTCGTGGTCATCCATGGGTGGCTTAACTCGAGATGCTTGCTCTCTCCATTTAATGGCATATTCCCTGAAACTTTCACTTGGTTTCTTCTTCAGGTTTGAAAGGGAAATGCGGTCTGGGGCAATGTCGATGCTGTATTGGAATTGTTTGACAAAGGCTTGTGCCATGTCGTCCCAGCCATACCAGCGAGACGTGTCTTGATACATAAACCATTCGGAAGCTACTCCCGTAAGGCTTTCCACAAAATAAGCCATCAACAATTCTTCATTTCTTCCCGCACCTCCCAGTTGATTGCAATACCTTTTCAGGTGGGCAATGGGATCTCCATGTCCATCGTACTTTTCAAATTTGGGAGTCTTGAAACCAGGTGGCAAGTGGACATCGGGGAACATACATAGTTCTTTGAAGGTAATACTCTTTTGACCAGACAACCCTTGCCTGTTTTTCAACCATTGTTCTAAGCTTTTCACTCTTTGGGTCATTTGCTGTTTCAGTATTCTATTTTTCTCCGGCACAGTAGACTCTTGTTGAACCCTCTGACTCTGAGTCTCTTGAGCATTTGTAACAACTTTGATGTCAGTTATCATTTTCTTTGGATCTTGTGTTTCCATCTTACCACAAACCGACCAACTCAACTTTCTTCATAATTCAAAACAAAACATGTTAGAATGGACTCAGTCGGTTCTTATTATTAGCAACATCTTTTTCCTTTTTTCGATTTTTTTTCATTTTTTTTTGTTGTGGTCGAATCTTATGGAGATTGCCTACGTATCATGACCCCGCATAAATCAAACCTTGCGTAGTTTGGACCAAATGAAAGGTAACAACAATGAGACATTTTTTTTCTTTCTCAATTTTCATAATAAAACAAACTGGGTTTCAAAGGTTGAAAGATGACCAACAAACTCAAAAATCAAACAACCCACATATTCTAGTCAAAAGATTTATAACCTCAAAACAAAAAGGCCAGTTTCCTTTCCCCGTTTGACAAATGCAACCAAACGACTATTTATGCAAATGTGGCCCCTTCCCAATTTCACATGAATTTTGAGGCCGGGGAGGATTATTTTATGACACTTTACAAACTTGTCCGTTCTTTTACGAAAATAGTCTTTCGACAACTGAAAGATACTCTAAGGCTATTTCGACAAGAACGGTTTAAGACGCGGCCGAAGCTGGCTCGACTTATTTTTGACAAAAAAAATCCAAACGGTATTCACCTGACTGCTGACTCTTTTTTTTTCAAATTATAATAAAAACCTGGTGTTGCAAACACGGCCCTTCAGCGCCTCGGGGACGAAGATTTTTAAGGCTGTGTGGGTCAACTAGACCAAATCTTAAAAAATGACCCAAAGTGGTTGTTTATGCAAAGTCAGCCTTCCGGCGTCCCTTTCGGGAACATTCGGCTATGTCTTGATAAAACAGCGTCACCCGACTTCTTAAAAATTTGACATATATATATATGTATATTGTTTTTGCTATTTTTTACAAAAAGATATATATATATATATATATATATATATATATATATTTTTGCTATTTTTTGCAAAAGGGGAGGTTGGACATCACCCGACTTATTTATGACAAAATTAAAATTTTGACATGTTTTTTTTTGTATTTATTTGTTTTTGGCTATTTTAGCAAAAGGGGGGTTGGACCCGATGAGGGTTGCCTACGCATCTCACATCCGGTGAGAATCAAACCCGCGTAGTTCGGGCAGATCATAAATAAGTAAATGAACTAACTTTTATTTTTTTATTTTTTGAAGGAAAGACTTATAAAGAAGAAAGGGAGCATTTTTGCAAAGAAGGATTTCTAAGAAAATATTTTTGGAATTTTACTTTCAATGAAAGAAATGCTTCTAAAAGTATTTTTTTTTGAATTTTCTTTTCAATTTTGAAAGAAGAAGGAAAATATTTTCGGATTTTTTATTTTATTATATATATATATATATTTTAATAATTAAAAATTATATATTTTTTTTAAATAATTAAAAAGACTTTCTAAAGAAGTCAATAATGAAAAATATTTTTGGATTTTTTGTTTTGAAAATTGGGGGTCTAAAAAACTTTTCTAGATTTTTTGGCAAGACAAATATTTTTGCAACAAATAAAGATATATATATACATTTTTTGGAAATAAAGAAAAACTTTTTGGATTTATATATATATATATATATATATTTGCAACAAATAATAAAACCACTTTCAACGCCCGACTCTTTTTATTATTTTTTTTATTTTGGCATTTTAATAAACAAATAAATAAATAAAAAAAACATTTTAAAAACAAGACTCTTTTTCATTTTCATTTTTATGGTAAGACAAACTATTTTTTTTTTGAAAAACAAGACAGAACAACGCTTTTTTTTTTCTATTTTTCCTTTGCTTTTAATAAAACAAACTAATAAGACATTTTTTTTTTCATTTTCTCAAAATTTTGGCAGAGTTTTGACAGTATTTGGGCATTGGTTTTTTTTTCAAAAATAAACAATCAATTCCCTAACTGCTATTTCTTTTTTTTTTCAATTTCAACATATTATTCCTGATATTCAAAAGTTAGTCAACACACAAGTCCGAATCAAATAAATGCGCAAGTAGCAGCAAGTAAGATGCATCAGGATGATCATTTTCATTTTTTGGTACACCTGTCCTAGACAGACCCAACCCCTGTGTTGAGCCTCCAAAGTCAAGTGCACGTGATGCAAACAAAGGTTCCTACTAGGGATCCGGCATGAAGTTGAGTTATTCTAAGTGAAAAACCTGAGGCATATTGTTCTAGACCTGGCTTACCCAAGTGGACAGCTTGAGCCGAAGTGGGGGCAACATACCGGGAGCACGAAAGTCTACCCGGCCTAGTTACTTGTCCCAACTTCGTCTTATTTGGTATGAGTTCTAATAGAAAGGTGGGCCACGCGCACGTGTGCACCATAAATTCAGAAGACTCAGAAAGAAGAAGGGTTTCGCAGCAGTTTTATATACACAATTCAGATAATATTAAAGCGGTAAAAAGTAACATTTAGCACATTAAACATAAACATGTAAAAATCAGATAATAAATAAAGCAAACTATAACAGTTATTTTAAGCTCGAATTTCTAACCCTGAACTAGTGGTTCTGGGTTACTAGGTCCCCAGCAGAGTCACCAGAGCTGTCACACCTCCTTTTTCCGCCCCCGCGATGGGTGAAGGAGTTTTTCCAATTAAAGGACAATCGAAACGAGATTTGTTTATTTATTTCAGAGTCGCCACTTGGGAGATTTAGGGTGTCTCAAGTCACCAATTTAATCCCGAATCGAGGAAAAGAATGACTCTGTATTACAGTCCGCGAACCAGAAATCGGGATAAGGAATTCTGTTAACCCGGGAGAAGGTGTTAGGCATTCCCGAGTTCCGTGGTTCTAGCACGGTCGCTCAACTGTCATATTCGGTTTGTTTATCTGATTTTATACAATTATGAGCTCATGTGCAAGTTTTAACTTTTAACCGCTTTCGTCATTATTATTATATTTTTTTAAGAATTGCAACATCATGGAAATACATCTCCAACCACGTCACATCAATGCACCCGTGGTTGTTGGCACATTTCAACTCTGTTGAGATTTGGATTTGGGTCACATAAATGTGCACCCGAGTTTTAAGAAAATTAAATTATTAAAAGGCGTGCCTAAAGCGACTAGCGTATCATTTACTTTGGGTAGGGCCGTGAAATTTTGCTAAACGGTCCATCTCGAAGTCTAAGCAATTTTAAAGCAAATATTTACCGAGGGCCCCACAATTTTGTATTTTTATTCGGTGAGGCTCATCTCATTCTTATTTTTAAAGGAATTTGCAACGTCATGGACATGCATCTCGGACCACGTCACAATCAATGTACCCGTGATTAGAGACACATTTCGACTCCGTTGAGATTTGGATTTAGGTCACATAAATGTGCACCCGAGTTTAAGAATGTAATTTAATTAAATCGCGTCTAAAGAGTTTAACGCGTTATTATCTTTGGGAAGGCAGTGAAATTCACTAAACAGTCCATCCCGAATTCTAAGTATTTATTATGACCAATTATTGAGGGCCCCGCAATTTGCATTTTTATTTGGCGAGGCTCGTCTCATTATTTATTTATTTTAAAAAAAAGATAATCTTAGAATGACTAAATTTTTTATTTTTCGTTTTTCTCTAAAATAAATGAAGAAAATGTCCTACTTTATTTACATACTTTCGAGTTATTATAGTTAAGTTTCGAAAGTGAGTCGTTTAAAGAGTTTACATGGGCAGCGCATAGAATGTTCTACATACAGACAGTAAAAGAAAGAAAAGACTACATTAAACTACAACTTCAAATCTTTCTCATTTTTTGCATTCATGTTTCGAGTAGCTTACAAGATGAACCAGTGTATCGTTTGTGTACCTGGTATTGTCAATACAAGAAGAAGAAGGTCAGCAAAGTAGTATGTAACACAGCAACATACAACAGCAGAAAGCCCAACACAGTAGCTTCAACACCTCAATCCAGAAATCCTAGCAACACGGAGAAAACTA
The DNA here is from genome assembly GCF_000715075.1 of Nicotiana tabacum. Classification (NCBI taxonomy): domain Eukaryota; kingdom Viridiplantae; phylum Streptophyta; class Magnoliopsida; order Solanales; family Solanaceae; genus Nicotiana; species Nicotiana tabacum. Next base: position 219,605,969 of record NC_134080.1, on the reverse strand, counting down.
GTAAAAATGGAGAAGAAAAATAGTGCAGAAATCTCTCTTTGTTTTTTCTTTCTAGATTTGAACTCTCTATGGTGTTCTTCCGCTCTTAATATTTCAGAAAATTTGGTTCTATCTTTTTTACTCTCTCCAAAATGAATTCTGTCCCTGTATATTCTGTGTATCCAGAGTGTATATCGAGTGTATACTGCTCTCTCCGCCCCCTCTTTTTTTTCTTCTTCTCTCTATCTAGTTTTTCCTCTTTTTTCCCACTCCCTTCTTCCTAAATTTTCTCTTCTATTTATAGCAAAATTTGCGAAATTTTCAGATTTATTTTTTTATTTTTTTTATTTTTTTAAATAAAAGAAATCCCACTTACAAATTACTTTTATTTTTTTAGAAAAAGAAATCCCACCTTTATTTACTTTTATTTTTAAAATTCCAACTTTAATTACTTTATCTTATTTAAAATCCCACTTTTTATTTTTTTAAAAGAGAATCTCACTTTATTTAACTTTTCTTTAAAAAAACAAACCACTATCTTTTCTTTTTCTTTCAAAAATGCTACTTTCAATTACTTTAAATTTTTAAAATTTTCAGATACCTTTATATTTATTTTTTAATTCCAACCTTCTTTTACTATTTAATTTTTTAAAAATTTTCACAAAACTTTTTATTTTTTTAAATTTTCTACATTCTTTTACTTTAAAAAAAAAAGAGAATTCCACCTATTTTTTATATATATTTTTTTATTCAATACTTCCCTTTTTCTTATTTTTTTAAATCATTCCCGAAATTATTATTTTTGTTTTAAAAAAATATTTTCGGCTTTTTTTATATAAAAAAAACAAAAAATAATAATAAAAATATTAATAGTGATAATTCAGCTTTTAATTTTTTGGTATTTTTATCCTATAATAAAAAGTGTAATAAAGCTAAAATAATAGTAGGTTAAAACCCCCTAAAATATTTACATAAAAGAAGTGATAAAAAAAATTAAATATTGTCAAAAATTAGGTGTTCACAGTCAACAATTATATATCTTAAGGTTACGTATATTACAACTTTTAAAACCTCAAATACCCCAAAACCTGGTGTCACAGTGTCACAGACTGTATAAGAGTTACTACATACAAGGTCTGAAGAAATACAATACACTGTTTCTGAAAAAAAAAGAAATGAAACAGGAAATAGAGATAGAGGGAGACACCAGGGCCTGCGGACGCCTGCAAGTCTACCTTGGGCCTCCAGGTGGACTGAAGGAAGCACTCCAACTACTATCGAAAGTTGCTCCTGGATCTGCACACAGTGTAGAGTGTAGTATCAGCACAACCGACCCCATGTGCTGGTAAGTGTCTAGCCTAACCTCGGCGAAGTAGTGACGAGGCTAGGACCAGACCACCAAATAAACCTGTGCAGTTCATATATATATATTTGCAGCTCATATATCTATATACAGCAGAAAAGAAATACAGAAATAACCAGTCAACGTGGGAGGGGGAAACATGCTGTGGGGGAGATATTAGCTTCGAATAGAAAGGCATCAAATAAGAAAAGAAACAACATAACTAGAATATCAACAAGGAAGCAGAAGTCAACAATTTGCACGGCATCACCCTTCGTGCTTTTACTCTCAGCCTCACTAAAGCAGTTATATAATAAAAATGTGCACGAAATCACCTTTCATGCTTTTACTCTAGTCCTCACCAAAACATTCATATAATCAAAATGTACACGGCATCACCCTTCGTGCTTTTACTCTCTTTCCTCACTATATAATAAATAGATTCGGCACGGAATGGTACGTCGTGCAGCACGACATCACCCTTCATGCTTTATACTCTTTCCTCACAATAACAAACAATGCATGACATCACCATTCATGCTTTAACACTCTTCCTCACCCAAACAACAATCACAAGCAAAGGGGCAAGGGAATAAACAAAATAGTAATAGAGATCCCGGCAAGGGAACAACAGTTAAACAATTAAATCCCGGCAAGGGAACAACAATTAAACAATTAAATCTCGTCAAGGGAACAACAAATAAATCAATAATAGCCCGACAAGGATGACAACATAATGATCTCATCTCTTTATCAATTTTTACTTCACAATTCACTTCACAAGTCGAGCCAATGCTCTAGAGGTTCGATTATCATTTATACTTTCACAATTCATTTCACAACTCGAGCCAATGCTCCTCAATGTTCATAGGTCACAATTCTTTCTACAAACTTTATACAACAATTAGAAATCTTCACCAAGGCATGAATAATACAACGAAATCATTAAAATCACAATATAAGACTCATGGTCATGCTTGACACCAACGTATAGATACTCGTCACCATGCCTATACGTCGTACTCGACAAGAAACAAATAACAAATAGGACACAACTCCTAATCCCTCAAGCTAAGGTTACACCAAACACTTACCTCAATGCCTCGAACACAACTCAAGTTTCAATTATAGCTTTACCCCTTGATTCCACCGCCAATTCGCTCGTATCTAGCCACAAGTTACTTAATTACATCAATAAATGCTAAATGAATCAATTCTAATGCATGAAAATAGATTTTTTAAAGATTTCCCCAAAAAGTCAAAAATCGACCCCGGACCCGCTTGGTCCAAAACCGAAATTCGGACCTAAACCCGATTACTCATTTCCCCACGAGCTCAAATATGTAATTTGTTTTGAAATTGGACCCCAAATCGAGGTCGAAATCCCCATTTTTTTGAAAAACCTAGGTCCTACCCAAAACACCCAATTTCCCCCATGAAAATAATTGATTTGAAGTTGAAATCATGTTAAAAGATGTTAATGATTGAAGAAAACTAGTTAAAAATGACTTACAATTGATTTGGAGAAGAAATGTTGTTTGAAAAATCGCCTAATATGTTTTTGGGGTTTTGAAAAATGAAAATAACTGGAAATCCCGTCTATTTATACCCCTCTCAGACCCTTCCCGTGGACCGCATAAAAAGGATTGCGGCCGAGGAGCTCCACCGTGGACCGCGAGAAATCGAGCGCGGCCGCGGAGGCTTGGCCTTGCTCACCGCAGACCGCACAAATCCCAACCGTAGTTGCGGAGCCCCTACCGTGGCCGTGAAGTTTCCACCGCAGAACGCAAGACCTGACTTCAGAGACCTGCAACCTCTCTGAATCCGTAACTTTTTTCTAAGTTCAAAACTTGCTGAAACACATCCGAAACACACTCGAGCCCTCGGGGCCCCTAACCAAACACACGTACTATATCAACAACATCATACGAACTTATCCGTGCGATCAAATCGCCAAAATAACCTCAGTAGCAATGAATCAAACCTCAAACCTCAAAATCAAGTATTTGTTTTCTCAAACTTCATCTAGTATCAAATTTAGCAATTTAGGTCCGAATCACGTCAAACGACGTCCGTTTTCAACCAAACTTAACAGAAATGACTTAAACCATATATAAGACCTGTACCGGGCGCCGGAACCAAAATACGGGCCCGATACAATCTCTTTCTAATCAAACTTCATTTCAAATTTCCTTTTAAAATTCATTTCTCGGGCTCGGGACTTCGGAATTCGATTCCGGGCATACGCCCAAGTCCCATATTTTCCTACGGACCCTCCGAGACCATCAAATTATGGATCCGGGTCCGTTTACCCAAAATGTTGACCAAAGTCAAATTTATTCATTTTACAGTCAAAATTTATCATTTTTCACTAAATTTCATATTTAAGCTTTCCGGCTACACGCCCGAACTGCGCACGCAAATTAAGGTGACTCTAAATGAGGTTTTCAAGGCCTTAGAACATGAAAGTTTCATTTTAAAACAAGTGATGACCTTTTGGGTCATCACAGCTAGAACAGCAGCACCCCAACTGTACTGGGGTAACTTATCTAGTTGTTGCAGATGATGGAAAAAGCGCATACTCACTAGATTTCCCGAAGTGTTCGGGAACAAGACTCCCCCCAAAAGAAGGAACAACGCCAATCTCGTGTACCGATCAATATGGATATCCTCTATCTCGTCGGTAATATCGGGGTGCAATACCTCCATATGCTCTCTGATAGCTGTCACAGAAATGCGACTGCCCCTTCTAAGTGCAGCCTCACCCTGTGGTCTAAAACTAGTATACTGCCCTAGCAAATCTAAATATTGGGGATGCGTCATAGCTCTCATTTACTGGGGCAGTGCAATGACCAGTCCATCTACACGCATCCCATACAAAACCTGAACATCCTGAAGCGTGATGGTGGCCTCTCCAGTGGGCAGGTGAAAAGTGTGCGTCTCTGGTCGCTACCTCTCTATCAACGCCTTGATGAGAGACCAGTCGAGGTGAATCCGCCCAATCTCAAAAATCCTTAGGAAGCCTGTAGCACGCAGGCGATGGACTATGCGGGCATGGAAAACTCTCTCCCTCAAAAAGTCCCACAAGTCGTCCGGTCTCCTGGTGCGGAGAGTCTGATCCAATATATGTCCCTCCCATACATAGACCTATGCTCGCCCTGTAACACTAATACCTGATCCGCCGCTGGTCCAGGATGCACTGGCGGCAAGTCCATGTCGTCTACTGTAATTTAAACAATATTAATTGTGTGTTTATGTTATAATAAATTAAATAATTAATTTTATAATTGGACAAAGTAATTATCTATGGGTTCCAGGCTCGACATTTGAGGCCCAGTAGCACCAAGCTATCCTTAATTATTATGTGTGTCAATTTCAACATTTTTAGAATTTTGTTAGTTTTATAAATAAAATAATTAATTTTAAAATTGGACATAGTAATTATCTATGGGTTCCAAGCTCAATATTTGAGGCCCAGTAGCACCAAGATATCCTTAATTATTATGTATGTCAATTTCAACATTTTTAGAATTTTGTTAGTTTTATAAATTAAATAATTAATTTTATAATTGGACAGAATAATTATCTATAGGTTCCAGGCTCGATATTTGAGGTCTAGTAGAACCAAGCTATCCTTAATTATTATATGTGTCAATTTCAACATTTTTAGAATTTTGTTAGTTTTATAAATAAAATAATTAATTATTTAATTGGACAATATAATTATCTATGGGTTCCAGGCTCGATATTCGAGTTAATTTGACAACATATATTAATTTGTTAGTTTTGTAAGTTTATTTTATAAATTAAATAATTAATTTTTTAAAGTGTAATTGGATAATTAATTTTACTACGCTAAAATGCTCTATATTTTACTACGCTATAAGGCTCTATATTTTACTACGCTAAAAAGCTCTATATTTTACTATGCTAAAAGGCCACTATTCCTTAAGCAAAAAAATAATCTAAACTAAATAAAAACAACAAACATATGAACATAACATTCACAAAATTACATATAAAACAGTAAAAGATATTTGTGAACAATTTCATTAACAATAAAAATTATTTATCAAGTTTTAACTATTTTTTGTCCCAAGGCTAATAATTCAATCGGGGTAAAATTAACATACAAATTTAATCTCAAATATAACACAAATCAACGCGGAAACACATTCAACAAAACAAATATGCATATGCTCTACGAGTTTCGACATAAACTAAATCGAAATCCCTCGATTTAAGTTTTTTAAAATATCGAAAATTTGAAATTTGACCCCGAAAGAATGAATCCAAAGCTTGGGTTGTATGCGTGACCTTTGCTCCTCACTTTTTGTTTGAAGGTAGGGCCCAAGAAGTTTTTTTAATCGCGGGGGGGGGGGGGGGGACCAGCAGTGGTGGGGTTGGGTTTTTTTAAAAATGGAGTCTGTCGTGGAGTTGGGGAAGAAGAAGGACCTCCCTATATTTTATTATAGGGAAACACAGTATAATACTACGTTTTCCTTAAACGCAGTATTATAATACGTTTTTCTATAAAAAAAATTAATTTTTTAATAAAACGCAATATAATACTGTGTTTAACTTTAACGGCTAACTTTTCGTTAAAGTAAAACGCAGTATTATACTGCGTTTTATGTAGAAATGTAACTTTTTTTAACTGTATAAACGTATTTTGTGTCAAAAAATACGTCATTTCAGTTTCGGACTCTTTAGTTTGTTGGGCCAACCCAACACCCCCTGTAAAAATTGTGTGGGGTAGCCATTTTTTAAAGTGGTATTTACTTTTTATCCAACATTTTCAATGCTTAGCAATAGTAGCCACTAGTCTATTAAAATTAATATGAAAAGACTTTGTTACCCTTCTATCTCTTTCGGGAGAAGAACTGTGCAACTAGACTCTTTCTCATCTGTTGGATTGACGGACGCATCAGAGTTCCTCCTCGAATCATCAAGGGTTAAGCTCTTTTTTGCAATGGAAAGACTTGACTGCAACGATCTCATTTGTTTCTGCCATATTTCTTCTATCTCTTCACAGTTCATGATCTAAAAAGAAACAGAACCCAATTCTTGTGCTTTTTCAGAGTAATAGAAAACACTACAGTTTATAAGAACAAAATGGTTACTTGTAATATTTCCAAGTCTAGTAGTAGTAACTCAGAATTAGCAAGTTTGAGGGATGAGAATGAAAGAAAAAGAAGTAATGGAGGTTTCTGCATTTTCAATGCTTAGCGATAGCAAAAGGTAAGGACACTTGGTCCTGAACTTCGAGTTCCATGTTCAAAAGTTAAGGGACACTTGGTCCTGAACTTAGACTAACAATCTCAAAAGTTAAGGATAATAGGTCCTGAACTTACAGTTACAAGTTTAAAAGTTAAGGATAATAGGTCCTAAAGTCATGAACTTAGACTAACAAGCTCAAAAGTTAAGGACAATAGGTCCTGAACTTAGGCTAAAAAGCCCAAAAGTTAAGGACAATAGTTCATGAACTTAGACTAACAAACTCAAAAGTTAAGGACACTTAGTACTGAACTTACAGTTACAAGTGCAAAAGTTAAGGACATGTAGTCCTGAAGTTAAGTTCAAAAGTTAAGAACACGTAGTCCTGAAGTCCTGACCTTAGAGTTCCAAGTTCAAAAGTTAAGGACATGTAGTCCTGAAGTTAAGTTCAAAAGTTAAGGACATGAGCATAAGGGTATTTTCGTCTGGGCAGTTAAAGTTTATTAAAACAGTGGTTAAAGACTAAAGACATTTTAAACAGTGGCTTAAAAGTAAATACATGTGTTATTAGTAGCTAAAGTTTTTGGAGAAATTAAAAAATAGCCAGATTTACAAGTGGTAATATACTGGAGTCTCCATTATATTATACTGGAGTTCCAACATAAGTATACTGGAACTCCAATATAATATACTGGACTTCCAACATAATATACTGGAGTTCTAGTATAATATATTTGTCCAGTATAATATGCTGGAAGTTCATACACACGTGCTCCAATCTCTAGTATATTATGTTGGAACTTTCCGCGCGTTGGAGTTCCAGCATAATATGCTGGAAGTTCATACACAGGTGCACCAATCTCCAGTATATTATGCTGGAACTTTTCGTATTGCAGCAAAATAATGGCTATTTTTTAATGACTTTACAAATGCTGGCTATTTTTCAATTACCAGTTTGAAACTGGCTAGCCCATGCTATTTTTACAAGTTTTTGGCATCCATTTAAAAATAAAGCTTCTTAGATAGCCTAAATAAGTTCGTGGCTCGTGAGGCTTGAATAAGATTGGGACGGGCTAGCTCGTATCTGCGGTATTGACTGCTCTAACAATGGGTTGTGAACTTATTAGACATTCATAACGTATTTTGGTTATTGAGTTTGTCATTAAATATTTTTTCCTAATACAAATATAATATTTAAACAAAAATTATTGAATTTAATCGAACCCATATGTAGTTACTGTAGTTTTCCCCTGCATAGAGGTCCAACTCAGAAAACACACTATAATGATAGTATATAATCAGTCAGAAAAGGAGGGGCTTTGGAGATTGAAATATCAGAATATTTGGTATGGCTGAATTAATTTTTTCATGAAAATATTTTCTATATATGAGAAAATTATTCTCTAATAGTATTTGGATACAAGATTATATCACCTAACTTATAGATGGAAGTTATTTATGTTATAATTATCTTAATTTTTAACTTTATATTACTTGCTTCAACAAATATTAAATATTATTACTAATCTTTCTATTTTTTGTCAATTTTTTAACTCCCCAAGAAAATACCAAAGATATTTCAAAGATAATATCTTTTATAAAATTAATATATATATATATATATATATATATATATATATATATATATAAACAATTGATAAAAATATGATGACCCGATATGTCATTTATAGTTTTACTCTTCGTTTCTGTATTTCGAGACCTCAAAAAGCTCTATTTAGCCTTCCTCGAATTGCGTACGCAGTCAGTGTCCTTTCTCCGGAAGGTTTTTATAGAAAATTGATAAAAATATGAAATCGTGCATTAAAACTTATTTGAGTTGACTTGGGTCAATGTTTTGAGTAAATGGATGCGGATCGGTATTTTGATATCTCGATGGGTCCATGTTGTGATTTGGGACTTGGGCATATGCCTGGAATCGAATTTGGAAGTCCCCAGGTTGAATTAACAGAATTAGTTGAAAACTGGAAACCTAAAGGATTAAAGCATTCCTAAGTTTGATTGTAAGTTGACTTTATTCCTACCAAATTCGGATTTCGATTTCGAAACTTGGTCTAAATTCATTACAGTATTTATGACTTGTCTGCAAAATTGTACGAAACAGAGTTGATTTGACGTGATTCGAACGTCCGGTTGAAAAAATTAAAAGTTCTTTAGTTTTTTTGAAAAGTTCATTTGTTTTGGTGTCCGATTCGTAGTTCTAGGTGTTATTTTGGTGTTTTGATCGTGCGAATGAATTCGTATGATGTTTTTACACTTGCGTGCATGTTTGATTTGGAACCCCAAGGGCTCGGGTGAGTTTCAGACATGTTTTAGAGAGTTCAGGAAAGATAAGATTTTTGCTGGTACTCAGGTCTCGCATTTGCGAGACATTGGTCGCATTTGCGATTGCCGCATCTGCGAGCTTCATACCCGCATTTGCGAAGAGCACAGTGGCCTGGAGAGTTTGCATTTACGAACTCCCCATCGCATTTGCGATGATGGCCTAGCCTGGTAGTTGGTCGCAATTACGATCATTGGGTCGCTTTTGCGACATGTCCAAGTTCCCATTTGCAAACAATTCATCGCAAATGTGATGAAAGCAGAGATGGGAGTCATTCGCAATTGCGAACCCTTGGTCGCAATTGCGATATCTGTGCCTGGACAAAAGCTGAGAAAAACAGGATTTAGCTCATTTCTTTCAAACTCTCAACCCTAAACACCCTAGAGGCGATTTTCCAAAGAGATTTTCTTCCTAAATTGGTAAGTGACTTTAATCTATTTCTTTTCAATTACACATTACATGTTTCAATATCAAATCTAGGATTTTAATAGTAGAAATTAGGGATTTGGGCAGAATTAGGGATTTTTGTAAATTTGGAATTTAGACCTCGAATTGAGGTCGGATTTCGAAACAAATTATATAATCGGGCTCGGGGGTGAATGGGTATTCGGGCTTTGGTCCGAATTTTGATTTTGACCAAGCGAGTTCGGGGGTTGACTTTTGTTGATTTTTTTAATAATGATCCAAATTGAACCTCATTCACTCATGGGTCGTTTCTAAAGCTTTTTTGGTTGTTTGAACGATATTTGGTTAGATTTGATTGGTTTGGAGGTGGATTTTAGAGGAAAGGCCTCGATTGAGATTTGATTTGATTGCAGAGCAAGGTAAGTGTCATGGTTAACCTTGACTTAAAGTATTAGGACTTGTTTTGCCTATTTGTTATGTGATTAACGTGTGGGTACAACATATATATGAGGTGGCAAGCATTTATGTGTTGTTAGGTGGAATTTATTTCCTTGTGATTTATTGCCTCTTTATTTATGATATCCATGCTTAGATTAGATTATTACTTATTTGATCATTCCTTCTGTAATTATTACTTAGTTGTTAATGGTTGAGTATTTTCGAAGTTGAGGTTTGGTATCTTGGAATCATATTGGACATAAAGCACATTCTTCGCACTATTTATCTCCCGAATTTGTATTGTCTTTACTACATGGTAAGGGAAAGTGTTAAAGCATGAGTGATGATTCCGTGTCATTTTATTATCTCATTTATTTATTAATACATAGTGACGAAGATATTAAAGCGCGAAGGGTGATGTCGTGCCATCTTTATCATTTATTCATTACATCATGGTAAGGATGAGAGTAAAAGCACAAAGGGTGATGACATACCATCTTTATACCGTAAGTTTATCTGTCCTCATTGGTTGATGATTTATTTGGCTATATTGTGTTTTCATACCTGTTGTAGATATCGTATCTTTTTCCCCTTTCGCATGTCCCCTCTAAATTGTACATTGTTAAATCTCTATTTTATTGCTGTTGTACATATATACATGTGGAGCCTCGGGTAGATTTTGAGGAGGAAGTTCTAGGTCAGACTGTACCTATTGGACCAGCTCAGGTCCCGGAGGGGTTCAGAGCCACTCTAGTGGTTCAGGACACTCTAGTCGGTTTGGTGCGCGTTATAGAGAGTGTGGCCCAGATCGGTACTTTTCCCATGGCACCAGTCGTCTCTTGGATTCGGAGAGGAGCACACAATCTTGCTACTCACACCCCGGAGCAGGTGGCTCCCCAGTATCAGACTCTAGTAGCCCCGTCGGTTGGGGTAGTGCAGCCGGTTATTGCGGCACAAGTTGGTGATAGGCCCGCTTTGTCTTATGAGGCTATGTTGAGGTTGAACATGTTTACCAAGATCATTCCTATTCATTTCAGTGGTGCATCTTTTGAGGAACCACATGTTTTTGTGGACCATTGCCACGAGGTGTTGCGCAACATGGGCATAGTTTAGACCAATATGGTCGATTTTGTAGCATTTCTGATGATTGGTTCTGCCTGGAGATGGTGGAGAGATTATATGCTGACTATACTAGCTAGGTCGCCTGCACTTACTTGAGATTAATTCTCACAGTTATTTCTAGAGAAGTTCATCCCGGTCACCCTGAGAGAGGAATATCACAGGAAGTTTGAGAGTCTCCAGCAGGGTAGTATGACTATTACCTAGTATGAAACTTGATTTGTGGACCTAGCTCGCCATGCCACTATGTTGCTTTCTATTGAGAGGGAGAGAGTGAGAAGATTTATTGATGGGCGCACTTTCACTCTCAGGCTATAGATGGCCAAGGAGATCGGGAGTGATATTTCTTTCCAGATGGCTATAGATATTGCCAGACGGATCGAGTTGGTTCGTGATCAGGAGAGCAGGCTGATGTTAGATAAGAGGCCTCATCATTCTGGTAGTTTTAGTGGTGCTTCATCTGGAGGCATGTGTACTTTTGGTAGAGGCCGTCCTCCTAGGCCATTTCATTCAATGCTTCAGGCATTTCACAATACTTCAGGGAGTCGTGGTCCTTATGTGTCTCATCCTGAGCAGCTAGCCTACAGTGCACCAACAACTCCTATTTGTGCACCTCTGATTTAGAGTTATCAGAGTGGTTACCCAGGTTGAGAGGGCCAATTCCAGGGTGAGCAGTCACAACAGCCGAAGGCTTGTTATACTTGTAGTGATCCGAGGCACATTGCTAGATTTTTCCCCTGGTCATGGGGCAACGTGCAACAACAACATTCTCGTTCCATGATTCTGGCATTAGTTGCTCTACCACTCGCTCAGCCAGCTAGAGGTAGGGGCAGGCAACGAGAGGTGTAGGTCAGGCCATGAGAGGTGGAGGTCAGGCCGTTAGAGGTGGAGGCCAGCCAACTAGAGGCCGCCGAAAGACGTAGTTCAGAGTGGTGGGGCCCATCCTCGATGTTATGCTTTCCCATCTAGGCCTGCGACTAAGTCATCTAACGTCGTTATCACAAGTATGTTTCTAGTTTTCCATAGAGATGCTTCAGTTCTATGATCCGAGATCTACTTACTCCTATGTGTCATCCTATTTTGCTTTATATCTGGTTGAACCTCGTGATTCTTTCAGTGCTCTTGTGTAAGTGTCCACGCCTGTGGGAGATTCTATTGTTGTATATCGCATCTATCGCTCGTGTATGATTACTATTGGGAATGTTGAGAGTAGCATAGAGCTTCTACTTCTTGATATGGTAGATTTTGATGTTGTCTTGGGTATGGATTGGCTGTCACTTTATCATGCTATATTGGACTGTTATGCCAAGATGGTAACCTTAGCCATGCCAAGATTGCCTCGATTACAGTGGAGAGAGGCTCCTGGCCACTCTACTAGTAGAGTTATTTATTATATGAAAGCTCGCCGTATGGTCGAGAATGGATGTCTAACTTATTTGGCCTATGTCTGCGATTCAACTATGGAGGTTCCTTCCATGGATTCGAAGCCAGTTGTTCATGAGTTTCAAGAGGTGTTTCCTGCAGACCTGCCTAGGATGCCACCCGACAGAGATATTGACTTCTGTATTAATTTGGCTCTGAGCACTAACCCATTTCTATTCCGCCATACCGTACGACACCACTGGAGTTGAGAGAATTGAAGGAATAGTTGCAAGACTTGCTTGATAAGGGCTTTATTATACCTAGTGTCTCACCCTCGTATGCACCCATATTGTTCTTGAAAAAGAAATATGGACCGATGAGGATGTGTATAGACTTTCGGTAGTTGAATAAAATTACTATCAAGAACAAGTATCCGTTGCTGAGGATTGATGACTTACTTGATCAGCTTGAGGGTGCCAAAGTGTTTTCGAAGATTGATTTGAGGTTTGGCTACCATCAGTTGAAGATTAGGGCATCTGATGTCCCTAAGATAACTTTTTGGACTCAGTATGGGCATTATGAGTTCCCAGTGATGTCATTTGGGTTGGCAAATTCCCCGACAATATTTATGGATTTGATGAACCGAGTGTTCAAGCCCTATTTGGATTCTTTTGTAATTGTATTCATTGATGATATCTTAATCTACTCCCGCAGTTGAGAGGAGCATGATTAACATCTTCGTATTGTACTTCAGACTCTGAGAGATAACTAGTTGTATGCCAAGTTTTCAAAGTGCGAGTTTAGGTTAGACTCAGCCACCTTTTTGGGCATGTTGTATCGGCAGAGGGCATAAGGGTGGATCGTAAGAAGATTGAGGCAGTTTAGAACTGGCCTTGAGCTACTTCAGCTATAGAGATCCGGAGTTTCCTGGGGTTGGCGGGTTATTATCGCCGGTTCATGGAGGGGTTTTCCTCCATAGCAGCCCAATTGATCAGATTGACCCAGAAAGGTGCCCCATTTAGATGGTCGGATGAGTGTGAGTTGAACTTTCAGATGCTCAAGACTACTTTGAGTATGACACCAGTGTTGGTGTTGCCCACAGGTTTAGGATCCTATATGGTGTATTGTGATGCATCTCGTATTGGGCTTGGTGCAGTATTGATGCAGCATGGTAGGGTGATTGCATACGCGTCGCGGCAGTTAAAGGTTCATGAGAAGAATTACCCTGTTCATGACTTAGAGTTGGTAGTCATTGTTCATGTGCTGAAGATTTGGAGGTACTATCTTTACGGTGTGTCCTGCAAGGTTTTCACGGATCATTAGAGCCTAGAGTATTTGGTCAAGCAAAAGGATCTCAACTTGAGATAGAGGAGGTGGTTGAAGCTGTGGAAAGACTAATATCACCATTTTGTATCATCCCGACATGGCCAACGTGATAGGCGATGCTTTGAGTAGAAAGTAAATGATTATGGGTAGCTTTGCATACATCCCAGTTGGCGAGAAACCGCTTATAGAAGATGTTCAGGCTTTGGCCAATTAGTTCATGAGGTTAGATGTTTCATAGCCCAGTCGTGTGCTAGCTTGCACAGTCGCACGGTCTCCCTTGTATGAATGCATCCGAGAGCGTTAGTATGATGATCCCCATTAGCTTGTCCTTAAGGACATGGTACGACACGGTGATGCCAAGCAAGTTACTATTGGAGATGATAGGGTTTGAGGATGCAAGGTTGTATTTGTGTGCCCAATATGGATAAACTTCGTGAGTTGATTCTTGAGGAGGCCCACAGTTCCTGGTATTCTATTCATCCGGGTGCCGCCAATATGTATCATGACTTGCGGCAACATTATTGGTAGAGGAGAATGAAGAAGGATATAGTTGCATATGTAGCTCAGTGTCTAAATTGTTAGCAAGTAAAGTACGAGCATCAGAGACCTGGTGATTTGCTTCAGAGGTTAGAGATCCCTGAGTGGAAGTGGGAGCATATCTCAATGAATTTTGTTTTTGGACTTCCACAGACTTAGAAGAAGTTCGATGCAGTATGGGTCATTGTGGATAGGTTGACCAAGTCGTCACATTTCATTCCATTGGTAGTTACCTATTATTCAGAGCGATTAGCTGAGATCTACATCTTCAAGATCGTCCATCGTCACGGTGTGCCCGTGTCTATCATTTGTGATCGAGGTATGTAGTTTACCTCACACTTCTGGAGGTCCGTACAGTATGGGTTGGGCACACGGGTTTAGTTGAGTACAACATTTCATCCCCAGACGGATGGACAATCTGAGCGCACTATTCAAATATTAGAGGATATGCTTCACACTTATGTTATGGATTTCGGGGGTTCTTGGGATCAGTTCTTTTCGCTTGCGCAGTTTGCCTATAACAACATCTACCACTCGAGCATTCAGATGGCTCCCTATAAGGTATTATACGAGAGGCGGTGTTGTTCGCCATTTGGATGGTTCAAGCCGGGGGAGGCTCGGTTGTTGGGTACATATTTAGTAAAGGATGCCTTGGATAAGGTCAAGATTATTCAGGATCGACTTTGTAGCGCTCTGTCTAGACTGAAGATTTATGTCGACTGTAGAGTTCTTGATATTGCATTCATGGTTGGCGAGAGGGTATTGCTTCAGTTTTCACCCATAAATGGTGTGATGAAGTTCAGAAAGAAGGGCAAGTTGAGCCCTGGGTACATCAGACCCTTTGAGATTCTTGAGAGAGTAGGTGAACTTTCCTACAAGCTCACATTGCCCCTAGTTTATCAGCAGTCCATCTGGTGTTCCATGTGTCCATGCTCCGGAAGTATCACTGTGGTCCATCCCATGTGTTAGATTTCAGCTCAGTCCAATTGGACAAGGATTTGACTTATAAGGAGGAGCCGATGGCTATTCTTGCCTGACAGGACCGACAGTTGAGGTCTAAGAGTTATCCTTTAGTTCGAGTGCATTGGATAGGTGATCTCATCAAGGTTGCCACGTAGGAGTCTGATTTAGATATTCGGAGTAGATACCTACACCTTTTCACAAGTCTAGGTACATTTATATGTCCGTTCGAGGACAAAAGTTTGTTTTAAAGGTGGAGAATGTGATGACCTGATAGGTCATTTATAGTTTTACCCTTCATCTATGTGTTCTGAGACTTCGAATAGCTCTGTTAGCATTCCTCGAATTGCATGCGCAGTCTGTGTCCTTTCTCCGAAATGTTTTAATGAGGAAATTGATAAAAATGTGGAATCGTGCCTTAAAAAATCATTTAAGTTGACTTCAGTCAACATTTAGAGAAAACAGACCCAGATCAGTATTTTGACGGTCCTTATGGGTCCGTATCGTGGTTTGAGACTTGGGTATACGTTCGGAATCGAATTTGGAAGTCCCCACCTTGAATTAATGTAAATTGTTGAAAACTAGCAATTTAAAGGTTTAAAGAATTCTTAAGTTTGACCGTAAGTTGACTTTATTGCTGCCAGATTCGTATTTTGGTTCCGGAACTTGTTATAAGTCCATTATAGTATTTATGACATGTCTGCAAAATTTAGTGCGAAATGGAGTTGATTTGATGTGACGCAAACGTCCTGTTGGAAAATTGGAAGTTCTCAAGTTTATTTGACAATTTCATTTGTTTTCGTGTCCGATTCGTAGTTCTAGGTGTTATTTTGGTGTTTTGATCGTGCGAGTGAGTTCATATGATATTTTTACACTTGTGTGTGCATATTGGTTTGGAGCTCCAAGGTTTTGGGTGAGTTTCGGACGCATTTAGGAGAGTTCAGATTTTTGCTGGTGCTTATGTCTCTCATTTCCAAGACTGGTCGCATTTGTGAGCTTCATGCCCGCATTTGCGAAAAGCATAATGGCCTAAAGAGTTCGCATTTGCGAACTCCCCATCGCATTTATGATGATGGCCTGGCCTATGTTGCTTTTGCGACATGCCCAAGTTCGCATTTGCGAACAATTCATCAGAAATGCGATGAAAGCAGAGATGGGAATCCTTCGCAATTGCGATTATTTTCTTGCATTTCTGAAATCTAGATCGCAATTGCGACATCTGCACCTGGACAAAAGCTGAGAAAAGCGGGATTTAACTCATTTCTTTCTAATTCTCAACCCTAAACACCCTAGAGGCGATTTTACCAAGATATTTTCTTCCTAAATTCATTGGTAAGTGACTTTAATCTATTTCTTTTCAATTACCCATTACATTTCATAAGTTTTCAACAACAAAACTAGGATTTTGATGGTAGAACTTGAGGATTTGGGTAGAATTAGGGATGTTTGTAAATTTGGAATTTAGACATAGAATTGAGGTCGGATTTTGAAACAAATTACGTAATTGGGCTCGGGGCTGAATGAGTATTTGTGTTTTAGTCTGAATTTCGATTTGACCATGCGGGCTTGGGGTTGACTTTCATTGACTTTTTAAATAATGATCTAATTGAACCTCTTTCACTCATTGGTAGTTTCTAAAGCTTATTTTGGATTGTTTGAACAATATTTGGTTTGATTTGATTGGTTTGGAGGCGGATTTTAGAGGAAAGACCCCGTTGAGCTTTGATTTGATTGCAGAGCGAGGTAAGTGTCGTGGTTAACCTTGACCTGAGGGATTAGGACTTGTGTTTCCTATTTTCTACGTGATTAACGTGTGCGTACAACGTATATGTGAGGTGACGAGCATTTATGCATTGGTGTGGGATAAAGCATGCAGATGGAACTTATTTCCTTGTGATTTGTTGCCTCTTTATTTATGTCCATGCTTAGATTAGGTTATTACTTATTTGATCATTCCTTCCATAATTATTTCTTAGTTTTTAATGGTTGATTATTTTTGGAAGTTGAGATTTGGTATCTTGGAATCATATTGGACGTAAGGCACATTCTCTGCACTATTTATCTCTCGAATTTATATTGTTTTTACTACATGGTAAGGGAGAGTGTTAAATCACGAAGGGTGATGCCGTGTCATTGCATTATCTCAATTATTGATTAATACATAGTGAGGAAGAGAATTAAAGCACGAAGGGTGATGTCGTGCCATCTATATCATTTATTCATTGTTACATGATGAGATTGAAAGTAAAAGCACGAAGGGTGATGCCGTGCCATCTATATCAATTATTCATTGTTACATAAGCAAGTCGAGAGTAAAGCACGAAGGGTGGTGTCGTGCCATTTTATTTTTACTTATGTCATCATTTCATGGGAAGGATGAGAGTAAAAGCATGAAAGGTGATGCCATGCCATCTTTATACCGTGTGTTTATCTTTCCTCATTGGTTGATGACTTATTTGGCTTTCTTGTGTTGTCATACCTGTTGTAGTTATTGTATATTTCCCCCCTTCCACATGTCCCCTCCCAATTGTACATTGTTAAATCTCTATTTTGTTGTTGTTGTTGTACCTACATACATGTTTGTATAGGTTTAATTACGTGAGTGTCCTGTCATAGCTTCGTTACTACCTCGTCGAGGTTAGGCTCGACACTTACGCAGTACATTGGGTCAGTTGTACTCATACTACGCTTCTGCACTTCTTGTGTAGATTTTGGTATTGGTCCCAGCGGTACGTGAGGTGTGTCAGCTTGGATTATCGCACACGGAGACTTGAGGTAGATCTGCTGGCATCCGCAGACCTTGGAGTCCCCTTTCTCTTCCCCCTTTTACTGTTCATTTCAGTCGAAAGAGTTGTATTTATTTCAGACTCCGTTTGTAGAACTTCTACTAGCTCGTGTACTCATGACTCCGGATCTTTGGGAGTAGATGTTATTACATGACTTATGCTGGTGTTGTATTGGTTTGAGTCCCTATCTCTCGTTATTTATCATCACCTTGTTTAAACTGTTAAAATTTGGCTATTCAACTATCTCATGTCGATTTGCCTAGGAAGTGGATGTTTGGCGCTATCATGACCCCGAGGTTGGTATTTAGGATTATGAAAAGTTGGTATTAGAGCACTAGGCTAGGTCTCATGAGTCACAATCAAGCTTAGTAGAGTCTAGAGGATCGGTACATAGACGTCTATACTTATCTTATAGAGGCTATGGAGTTTAGGAAAAAATATCCCTTCTTTCTCACTCTATCGTGCGATTTTATTCTATCATTGATCATTGAACCATTCTTTCTTGTTCTCTCGTAGATGGAGAGAACACGAACGACATCTACAACCAGACATGAGCCGGAGCCCCCTATGGCAACTAGGGGTAGAGGCCGAGGCTGAGCTAGAGGCCGAGGCCAAGAAAGAGCTCAGCCTAGAGCTCGAGTAGCATCACCCGTAGTGGAGCCTTGATTAGATTTTGAGGATGAGGTTCCAACTCGGACTGTACCCGTCAGACCAACTTAGGTTCCAAAGGGGTTCATAGCCACTCTAGTACTTCAGGACGCTCTAGTCCGTTTGGTGGGCCTTATGGAGAGTGTGGACCGGACCAGTACTTTTCCGGTGGCACCAGCCATCTCTCGGGCTAGGGGAGGAGCACAGACTCCCTCTACTCATTCCCCGGAGCATGTGGCTCCCCACTATCAGACTCCAGCAACCCCGCCAGTTTGGGTAGTGCAGCTGATTATTGTAGCACATGTCGGTGATATGCCTGCTTTGTCTTCTGAGGCTATGTTAAGGTTGGACAAGTTTACCAAGCTCTTTCCTATTTATTTCAGTGGTGCATATTCTAAGGACAAACATGATTTTCTGGACCATTTCCACAAGGTGTTGGCGCAACATGGGCATAGTTTATACCAACGGGATCGATTTTGCAGCATTTTGGATGATTGGTTCCGCCTGGATATATTGGAGAAATTATATGTTAACTAGACCAGTTGAGTTGCCTGCACTTACCTGAGATTAGTTCTCACAATTATTTCTATAGAAGTTCATTCATGTCACCCTGAGAAAGGACCATTGCAGGCAGTTTGAGCGTCTCCAGTAGGGTAGTATGACTGTTACCCAGTATGAGACTAA
The DNA here is from genome assembly GCF_000715075.1 of Nicotiana tabacum. Taxonomy (NCBI): domain Eukaryota; kingdom Viridiplantae; phylum Streptophyta; class Magnoliopsida; order Solanales; family Solanaceae; genus Nicotiana; species Nicotiana tabacum. The sequence continues at coordinate 219,586,825 of NC_134080.1, read as the reverse complement.
ATTTGTAGACCTAGCTCGTCATGCCACTATGTTGCTTCCTACTGAGAGAGAGAGAGAGGAGATTTATTGATGGGCTCACTTTCACTCTCAAGATACAAATGGCCAAGGAGATCAGGAGTGATATTTCTTTCCAGATGGCCGTAGATATTACCAGACGGATCGAGTTAATTCGTGCTCAGGAGAGGGGAATGATGTCAAATAAGAGGCCTAATCATTCCAGTAGTTTCAGTGGTGCCTCATCTAGAGGCAGGGGTAGTTTTGGTAGAGGCCATCCTCCCAGGCCATTTCATTCAGCGCTTCAGGCATCTCACAGTGCTTCAGGGAGTCGTGGTCCTTATGTGTCTCACCCTGAGCAGCTAGCCTACGGTGCACCACCAGCTCCAATTAGTACACCTCCAATCAAAAGTTATTAGAGTGGTTACCAATGTCGACAAGACCATTTCCATGGTCATTAGTCACAACAACCGAGGGCTTGTTATACTTATGGTGATCAGAGGCACAATTCTAGATTTTTTCTCCGATCACAGGGCTGTATGCAACAATAACATTCTTGTGCCATGATTCCGGCACCGGTCACTCTACTACCTATTCAGCCAGCCAAAAGCAGGGGCAGCCGGCCAGAGGTGGAGGTCAGGCTGTGAGAGGTGGAGGTCAGTCCATTAGAGGTGGAGTCCAGCTAGCTAGAGCCGTCCCAAAGACATAGTTCAGAGTGATGGGGCCTAGCCCCGATGTTATGCTTTACTAGCTAGGACTGACGCCAAGTCATCTAACGCCGTTATCACATGTATTGTTCCATTTTGAAATAGAGATACTTCATTTCTATTTGACTCAGGATCTACTTACTCCTTTGTATCATCCTATTTTGCTTCATATCTGGTTGTGCCTCTGATTCTTTGAGTGCTCTTGTGTATCTATCCATGCCTGTGAGAGATTCTATTATTGTAGATCACGTCTATCTCTCGTGTGTGATTACTGTTGTGAGTCTTGAGACTAGCATAGATCTTTTACTTTCTAATATGGTAGATTTTGATGTTGTCTTGGGTATGGATTGGCTGTCACCTTATCATGCTATATTGGACTGTCACACCAAGACGATGTCCTTATCCATGCTGGGATTGCCTCGATTAGAGTGGAGAGGGACTCCTGTCCACTCTACCATTAGATTTATTTATTATGTGAAGGCTCGTTGTATAGTCGAGAAGGGATGTCAAGCTTATTTGGCCTATGTCCACGATTCCAGTGCGGAGGTTCCTTCCATGGATTTGGTGCTAGTTGTTTGTGAGTTACTAGAGGTATTTCCTGCAGACCTACCGAGGATGCCACCTGATAGGAATATTGACTTTTGTATTTATTTGGCTCCGGACACTCAGCCCATTTCTATTATGCTATACCATATGACCCCCTTGGAGTTGAGGGAATTTAAGGTATAGTTGCAAGAGTTGCTTAATAAGGGCTTCATTAGACCTATTGTCTCACCCTGGTGTGCACTCGTAGTGTTTGTGAAGAAGAAAGATGGATCGATAAGAATATGTATAGACTATCGGCAGTTGAACAAAGTCACTATTAAGAGCAAGTATCCATTGCCGAGGATTGATAACTTATTTGATCAGCTTTAGGGTGCCAAAGTATTTTTGAAGATTGATTTGAGATTTGGCTACCATTTGTTGAAGATTAGGGCATCTGATGTCCATAAGATAGCTTTTGGACTCGGTATAGGCATTATGAGTTCCTAGTGATGTCATTTGGTTTGACAAATGCCACAACAATATTTATGGATTTGATGAACCGGGTGCTCAAGCGCTATTTAGATTCTTATGTGATTGTATTCATTGATGATATCTTGATCTACTCCCACAGTCGAGAGGAGCATAAGCAACATATTTGGATTGTACTTCAGACTCTGAAAGATAACTAGTTGTATGCCAAGTTTTAAAAGTGTGAGTTTTCGTTTGACTGAGTCTCATTTTTGGGGCATGTTGTATCGGTAGATGGCATAAAAGTGGATCCTAAGAAGATTGAGGAAGTTTAGAGATGGCCTAGACCTACTTCAATAGAGATCCGGAGTTTCCTGGGCTTAGCGGGTTATTATCACCGGTTCGTGGATGGGTTTTCCTCTATAGTAGCCCTATTGGCCATATTGACCCAGAAAGGTGCCCCATTCAGATAGTTGGATGAGTCTAAGTTGATCTTTCAGAAGCTCAAGACCGCTTTGACTACGACACCAGTGTTGGTGTTGCCCACATGTTCAGGATTCTACACGATGTATTGTGATGCATCTCGTGTTAGGCTTGGTGCAGTATTGATGCAAAAGGGCAGGGTGATTGCATATGCATCACGGCAGTTAAAGGTTTACGAGAAGAACTACCTTGTTCATGACTTAGAGTTGGAAGCCATTGTTCATGTGCTTGAAGATTTGGAGGTACTATCTTTATGACATGTTGTGTGAGGTATTCACGGATCATCGGAGTCTACAGTATTTGTTCAATAAAAGGATCTCAACTTGAGGTAGATGAGGTAGTTGGAGCTGTTAAAAGACTATGATATCATCATTTTTTATCATCCCGGGAAGGCCAACGTGGTGACCGATGCTTTGAGTAGAAGGAAGTGAGTATGGGTAGCCTTTCATATATCCTAGTTGGTGAGAGACCGCTTGCAACATATATTCAGGCTTTGGCCAATTAGTTCGTGAGGTTAGAAGTTTTAGAGCCCAGTCGTGTGCTAGCTTGCATAGTTACTTGGTTTCCCTTGTATGAGGGCATCAGAGAGTGTCAATATGATAACCCCATTTGCTTGTCCTTAAGGACACAATACAACACGGTGATGCCAAGTTGGTTACTATTAGAGATGATGGGGTTTTGAGGATGCAAGGTTGTATTTGTGTGCTCAATGTGGATGGACTACGTGAGTTGATTCTTGAGGAGGCCCATAGTTCCCAGCATTCTATTTATCTGGGTGCCACCAAAACATATCAGGACTTGTGGCAGGATTATTTGTAGAGGAGAATGAAGAAGGATATAGTTGCATATGTAGCTCAGTGTCTAAATTGTCGCAAGTAAAGTATGAGCATCAGAGACCTGGTGGTTTGCTTCAGAGGTTAGAGATCCCTAAGTGGAAGTGGGAGTGTATCACTATGGATTTTTTGATGGACTCCCACAGATTCAGAATATTTTTGACGATGTATGGGTCATTGTGGAAAGGTTGACCAAGTCGGCACATTTCATTCCAGTGGCAGCTACCTATTCTTTAGAGCGATTAGCTGAGATCCACATTGGTGAGATCGTCCGTCTTCACGGTGTGCCCGTGTCTATCATTTCTGATCGAGTTACACAGTTCACCTTGCACTTTTGGAGGGCCGTGCAACATGGGCTAGGCATGCGGGTTGAGTTCAGCACAACATTTCATCCCCAGATGGACGGACAGTTCGAGTGCACTATTCGGATATTGAAGGATATGCTCTGCCCTTTATTTTATGGATTTCGGGGGTTCTTAGGATCACTTCTTGATGCTTGCAAAGTTTTCCTACAACAACAGCTACAAGTCAAGCATTTAGATGGCTCCCTATGAGGCATTATACGAGAGACAGTGCCATTTGCCAGTTGGATGGTTCAAGCCGGGGGAGGCTCGGTTGTTGGGTACAAATTTAGTACAGGATCCCTTGGATAAGGTCAAGATCATTCAGGATCGATTTCACACTACTCAGTCTAGGTAGAAGAGTTATGCCGACCGTAGAGTTCTTTATGTTGCATTCATAGTTGGAGATAGGGTATTGCTTCGGGTTTTACTAATGAAGGGTATGATGAGGTTCAGAAAAAAGGGCAAGTTGAGCCCTAGGTACATTGGACCCTTTGAGATTCTTGACAGAGTGGGTGAGGTGGCCTACAAGCTCGCATTGCCACCTAGTTTATAAGCAGTCCATCCGGTGTTCCATGTGTCTGTGCTCCAGAAGTATCACGGTGATCCATCCTATGTGTTAGATTTCAGCTCAGTCCACTTGGACAAGGATTTGACTTACGAGGAGGAGTCGATGGTTATTCTAGGTCGGCAGGTCCGATAGTTGAGGTATAAGAATTATCCTTCAGTTCGAGTGCAGTGGAGATGTCAGCCGATCGACGCAGCCATGTGGGAGTCCAAGTCGGATATGCGGAGTAGATACCCACACCTTTTTACCAGTCCAGGTACTTTTCTATGTCCATTCGAGGACTAACTTTTGTTTTAATGGTAGAGAATGTGATGACTCGATAGGTTATTTGTAGTTTTACCCTTCATTTTTATATTTTGAGACCTCAAATAGCTCTGTTTAGCCTTCCTCGTATTGCATGCACAGTCCATGTCCTTCTCCAGAAGGTTTTTATGAGAAAATTGATAAAAATGTGAAATCGTGCCTTAAAACTCATTTGAGTTGACTTCGGTCAATGTTTTGAGTAAATGGATCCGAATTAGTATTTTGACGGTCTCGGTGGGTCCATATCATGATTTGGGACTTGTTCATATGCCTGGAATCAAATTCGGAAGTCCGTAGCTTGAATTAACGCAATTTGTTGAAAACTAGAAACCTAAAGGTTTAAAGAATTTTTAAGTTTGACCGTAAGTTGACTTTATTGCTACCCGGTTCGAATTCGGTTTTGAAACTTGGTATAAATCCATTACAATATTTATGACTTGTCTACAAAATTTGGTGCAAAAAGAAGTTGATTTAACGTGATTCGAACGTCCGGTTGGAAAAATTGAAAGTTCTTAAGTTTCTTTTAAAATTTTATTTCTTTTGGTGTCCGATTCTTAATTCTAGGTGTTATTTTGATGTTTTAGTTGCACGAGCGAGTTTGTATGATATTTTTACACTTGTGTGCATGTTTGGTTTGGAGCCCCGAGGGCTCGATGAGTTTCGGACGTGTTTTAGAGAGTTTAGAAGAGATTAGATTTTTGCTGGTGCTCAGGTCTCGCATTTTCGAGACATTGGTCGCACTTGCGATAGCCTTATTTGCGAGCTTCATGCCCGCATTTGTGAAGAGCACAGTGGCCTGAAGAGTTCGCATTTGCGAACTCCCCATCGCATTTTCAATGATGGCCTGGCCTTGGAGTTGGTCGCAATTGCAATTACTAGGTCGCTTTTGTGACATGTCCAATTGCGAACAATTTATTGCAAATTAATTGGTAATTTAAGTTAATCTATTTCTTTTCATTTACCCTACATTTCATAAGTTTTCAACATCAAACCTAGGATTTTCATGGTAGAACTTAGGGATTTTTGTAAATTTAAAATTTAGACATCGAATTGAGGTCGGATTTCGAAACAAATTATATAACTAGTGTAGATACCCAATTTTTCCTTCACATATTTAAATATGCATATATACTTTCAAAATATTGCATGCACACTTACAAACATGCACAAATGTTTTTATAATTTTTAAAGGACTTAAAAACTAATTTATTTCTGTATTTTATTTATACGAATATTCAATAACTATTCCCCATATTATTTTTTTATGAATATTGATTATTTAAATTCATCATTTTATGCCCATATAAACCCTTAAATATTTTAATTGTATTTTGTACAATCACATTTGTATTTTTATGCTAGAATTATGTATTTTTGCAACAATAGCCTATATATATATATAAAATTATATTATCCATACAGAAAATGGATTTTCATATTTTTATAATATAAGGAAGTATTTTAAAACATTTTCACACACAAATCATATTTTTATCATTTATAAATTATTTTATAAAATTATTTTACTAAATTAATAGAGTATTTAAAATAAAGCCCTAGAAAAGACCCAATTTCAAACTTAACTAGCCCAAAACCCAAGCCCAAATCCCATCTGACCCTAACGAGCCTACCCGACCCAATGCCTTGGCTTATCTTAGCCGTTGATCATTTTGATCAACGGTCCAGATCCCCCTTACCTTAATTAAACCCATATACCCCTTCAAACCCTAATCATTTCCCACCCCTCCCCGCTGTCATCTGTTCCCTCCTCTCTCAGATACTCTCCACCTAAACCCTAACCCTAATTGCCGTCATCGGCGAGAACCTCCCTCCTATGGTGTTTCCGTGCTTTCTTCGACCACCTTTGGTCTCCTATACTCTATGGATCTTCGACTTCATGAGTCCTTGAGAAGATTCTCAAAGAAAGCCAACCTGTTCCGGTTTGAAACTCGTTTACCGGCCTGTCTCCAACCGCTTTCATTTGTAAGTAAGGATTTTCTATTGTTTTTGTTTGAATCCATGAGTTTTTAACAGATTCTCTTCATCTGTACTATTTTCTGAAAATCCTAGTACACTACAGTTCGATTATTCACAGATCTTTATAGATCCGAGGTGATTCGAGTATTATTAAGTGTCTTCCTTTAAAAATCCCCCATTTTACTAACTATCTCGATCTTAGTCATTCTCTTCTAAAACTAGGGTTTTTTCCCAGACCTTCTTCAAATAATTTTTTCTACTTTCAATGTTTAATCTGCTCATCTCTTTACGTATTTGACTAATTTTTGCACAAATGCTCGAACCCTAGAAGTTTCTAGTGGTTATACTAATTTCTTCTTCTTTCGTTGATTTCTAGCAATCAGTGGTACTAACTGGTTCTATTTTGGGGATTCAAATGTTTGTGCTGAAATTTTATTTATTTCCTTATTTGTGACATGCTTCCCTATTTTATTTGCCTTAACTAATGAACAGAAGTTTGGGGATTTATCTTTACTCTTTATATGGCATGATTATGGATTTTTTGCCTTAATTAAACCTCATGTTGTGACCGTTAACTGATTACCCTCAAATTAAGGGGTCTATCCCGGACTCACTCATGGAAATTGATTTTGTGATTATGTGATTGCCCTTAATTGATTGAATTCTGATTCTCTTTACCTTATTTGTTCTACTCTTTAAGTACTATATATACACTCTTATTCTAACTCTCAAACACACGGATAATAGTTCAAAACACATTAACACACACACAAACTTCCTCTCATCTCTCTTTCTGCTACTTGTGCTCATTGCTTGTCTAGCCGGCTGAAAGCCAAGGCTAGACTGTTGCATCCTGCCTGCCCTATTTTCTGCATTTTCTTCCTTAACTGGTATGTTCTTATCTCAATGTCATTCTGAAATTCAAATCTATGTGCTCCTTGTTGTTCCATAGCTGTTAAATCCATATCTATTCTTGCACTAGTTTAATTGCTTATGTACATAATTCCATGTCCTTTCATGTTTGTTGCTTTGGCCAGTATGCTCAAGTTTCACCTTTTCTTGTTTTAATCAGCCTGTCTATTCTGTTTGAGTATCCAACATGGCCTTAGAACAACCTGTTTACTTGTGTCTCCCTTGTCCTATAACCCTAACTAGTATGGCTACTTTGTGTGACTGAATTTCTACGGCTCTTTCTGTATTACTTAGCATGACTACTTCTGTATCTAGACCTACGTATCCTCATGATTAATCAATATGTTTATTGCAGTGTGTAAATCCTATACCTTCTTGTCTCTTGTCTTAAGTAGCATGCTTACCCTATCACTAAGTATGATTGTAATATCTGAGTGATCAGTATGTCTTATTAATTCCTGCTTGCTCTGTGTCCCTATTAATTAGCATGACTGCCTTCCTTTTCATCTTATATACTCCTACTTTAAACATCTTATGTTCCCAATCCATGCTCCTTTTTGTGCAATTATTTATTTACCCGGACTAATTAACAAACTGAAGTTGGACAATAGGATGTTTTTGTGACTAGGTTGTTGTTTGCTGAACCTTTCTTTCCCTCTAAAGGTTTTTAATATTTTTTTATTCCTAACATGTTTTCCTAAACTACTGTTACTCCTAAAAGTATTTTCACTACTAAATATCTTATCCCTACACTATTTTTTCCAAAAGTCATTTCAACTATGTCGAGCACTCTCACTTCTACTCCAAGATTACTTAAGTTCTGCCCCTCCAGTGTGTGTACACCTAGGGATCCATGAGATTCCTTCGAACTCTAGCACACTGGGGCTGGTCCTTCCACACTGCACATAACTACTCTTCTATTCAAAAAGATCTTGGTGTGAGCATTGCCCGGGATCCCTGAGTCCCTTGGGAACTTTGACACACCAGGATACCCTTATTGAGCATCATGAGGCTATGACATCTGGGATTGTTTGAAGGCATGGTATTTCCAGGATTCACTTTGGACCTATTTTAGACTCCCTATAGTATAGTTTTTATTCATTATGTAAATTCATTTATGAGCTATAATAATAATCTTTCTAAGCAGATATTGGGAAAATTAGTAAACTGGGAGGGATTATTATACACATTTGTTGGGGAATAGGTAGATATCCTGCCTATAGGATTTTAAAACAATGTTTACATTCCTAGAAACCATGCCTATAGGTTGTTACAATATCTTGTCTATCTAGATACCATACCTATAGGTTGTTACAATATCTTGTTTATCTAGATACCATGCCTATAAGCTATTACAATATTTGTTCACTTAGACATCATGCCAATAGGATTCAAAAAAAATCAATCCTGTATTCTAATAACATGTTTGTAAGTTTGCTGCGATGTTCGCTTAGATACCACACCTATAAAAGTTTTAAAATTAATCAGTCTTGCCTGAAAAAGATCAGATTCTGTATATTAACAATGTTTAAATCAGTCATTAACATGTTTTAATCACTGCATTTAGATGCCATGCTTATAGGATTTTAAAACCAGTTTCTGCATTTAGTTGTCGGCATCTATAAGTCTAAAATCAGTTATTCAGTGCCTAGACCAGCATGTCTATAGGACTTAATAAACTCAAACTATTTTAAAAATGGCTCGTAGAATCCTAATTGCATTTATATAGCATGTGTATAAGATATCACGCCTAGGCAAGCCTATAGGTAATCATTGTCTAATAAAAAAACTATGAAACTGCTTTGCTTATTGTGACTGCCCAAATTCAACAGGTTCTAAAAATTTCAGTAAGCAAACTGAATAGGTCTTTGACACTTTGGTCTTAACTCAATACTGCATATTCTCTACTCACCTAGATATCCTGTTCTAGGGCTTCTCTTAAATATTTGAAACTGTGTTTAAGATGTGCACTTGCTTGCTCTGTTTGTGGAGGTAAAACTTGAGCCTTTTATTGTTCTATCTTTGGTCCAGTCCTAATTTTTTTGGTTGTTGCCTAGATTTTTCTCCTTTAAGTACCTTAGGATAGTATAGAACTACCTAATTAGAGGTCTTAAATACCTCAAGGCCACAAGAAAGGGACGGGTAGTGCACGCATAAGATATATGTTAAGGTTGCTAGAACGCTTTAGGCCATGACCAAGGGAAGGGAATTGGGTAGTAAGGATATGATGACCTGCGTGCTAATATCATGTGTAGCCCCTCATTGAGGAGTGATTACGGGGCATTGTATGGGTATGATCATATAGGCTAACCAACCTTGGACTCCTCTTTCCCAATTCCCATATGTGTTTCAATTCCATGAACCTCATTTACATATACAAAAGCGGTCTAAATCTCTTTACCTTTATTATCTGAACTTCCTTGATCATATATGCATGGGGAAAGCTACTTTATCTACAAATACTTGCTTGTTTTATAATTGACTAATTCATATAGTGTAAGTTCGGCCGGGACCCACCGTTGTGGACTGCGAGGGATGCCTAACACCTTCCCCTCAAGGTTATTTGAGCCCTTACCCTAATATCTGGTAATGCAAACTAGTCACAAGAGTTAATTACTCTAGGTGCCCTAATACACCATAATACGTTAGGTGGAGACTCTTCAAATACCCAAATTCCCAATATGAAACGAGTTGTTCCCCGATGAATGTCAGAACCCGGACTTCCACGCAAAAAAGGGAAAAAGGGGGTGCGACAGCATGGCGACTCCGCTGGGGATACTTTAGGCTCTTACCATAACGAACTTATTATTTGTGAAATTAGTTCAAGCATGCTCTATCCCACGTACCATTTCCCCTTATTTGAATTCAACTGTCTATTTTCAAGCATTTTATGATTTATTTATTCTCCTAAAACGGACTTGTCTCTTTGTTTTCTTTTTTGTAACTGTCTTTCAATTATTTAAATACTGCATTTATTATTTTTCTTACATGAAAATACTTGACAACATGCTATTTATTGCTGCATAAATCATGCTCAACATCATATTCCACTCATTCGTAATTAATCCTATAGCAACGCTTGATAAGTGTTTGCGCTCTTCCTATATATCACCCTTTAAATTCGAAAAGGCGTATTTGCGGTAAAACTAGTCGATCAGCGGTGCGTTCGATGGTTCCATGCCTTCCCCCTCAAGTTTTCCGCTTGAGGGTCCCAGTCTAGACCTCTATAGCAGCGTTACTTTGATTAATTATACATGCATCATGGTCGAACCTAGCCGGGTTAATAAGTTGTCCGCATAATAACCCTTTAAGACAAGCCTTGTCCAAAAGTCCATCGGGGTTTTCATAATCCCAATGGACGTAACCACTATTATGTGCATTAATTTGGAGAAATAAGTGCCAATATACTAATCATTACTGTATAAATAGATGAACCTGGAGGGGGAAAGGGCCTAAATCTCTTTTGTTTTGCAGAAAATAAGGCACGAAGTCCCCATATTTAGTATGGTCGGTAGCATACCCTCACTATTGCTAAATTGGTGGAGGGATCTTCCTTCATGTGACCAAAACCACGTGAAACGAGTCTTAGGAAACTTGCCTTCTCTGTTGGATCTTTAGCCTAACAAAATGGTGATCGAAGCTGCAACTATGTTTTGGGACAAGGAAAGGGCTTTGTTCCGTTTTGGGAACATAGAAATGACTCCCCTTCTAGAAGAAATAGAAGGATTTGCTGGGTTGCCTTGCGATAACCCTAATCGGTTAGCACCTGAAAATCGTACCACTAGAGGGTTCCTTAAGATGATGGGGCTGAATAAAAATGACAACTTGAAATGCCTAAAGGACTCATACATACCCTTTGACTTCCTTTATGAAAGATACGGTCATAGTCGCTCTTACCGTATTTTTGATGATGAGTTCTCAATCACCTCCTTGGGTTAAATTCATCATAGGGTCTTCATGTTTATTATGTATTTCTTGGACATGCTGATATTCCCAATCCAAGGGGATAGAATCCATACTAGGCTGGCCGTGGCGACCAAAACTCTGATGGATGAGATCGAGGGGGAGACATACACTATCGTCCCTATGATCGTTGCAGACATGTACCGGGCTTTGGAGTGATGTCAGAAGGGGTTCAGGTTCTTCGAGGATTGCAACTTGCTGTTACAGGTCTGGTTGTTGGAACATCTCCAAAAGGGACAATACCATCAAGAATTTCTGAGAAGGCCGTGGAATGACCACATAGCCTTCCATCATCCCAAAAGAATGTACTATATTCCAGACATGTTTGCTCAACCGGAGGATGCTGTAGGATGGGTACAACTTTTCAAAAATTTGACCGAAGATCAGGTCCAGTGGTTTTTCTAGTGGTTCCCTACCGATGAGTTCATCAGATCCAGAAATTTTCCATATTCGGTGTTGATTGGGTTAAGGGGAATATACCCTTACGCTCCTCTCAGGGTTTTGAGACAAGCAGGCAGGAGACAGATCATACCACGGGTCGCTAAGATGTGTCACTTCACACCTGATTTCTAAGGTGACGCCATCCCGTATAAGAATGAAGCACAACATATGTGGACTTTGAAGATTATTGTGGAAAAGGATACTATTGAGCCAGACCGATATCATGCTGGCCACTCGTACCTTTACCCTTCGTGGTTGGAGGAAAACATAGCTAGGATCTTTGAGCCAAGGGTTGGGCCAGGAAACAGGGTCATAGACAAGGTTGCTGAATCAGAGGTGAAGTACAACAGGCTGCGGAAAAGATTTTGAGAGTCTGAAGCTGAGCATATGGCGCAACATAAGGATGACATGGAGAAGATTAACAAGTGGAAAGAAAGAGCTGTCAAATCCAGCGAGAGGCTGGAATATTTAGAGTACAGTTTGATGGAATTGGAGGGGAGGATGAGAAAGAGGGTCACCGACTGCCAGGACGCTGAAGGAAATGAAGGAGGGCATATGGCAAGGGCATTCCTACTACTGAACCTGCGCGAGTTGGGAGAGTTGATCGAGAACAGCATCTGGTTGGAGAGGGTCCTTCTGAGACCAAGTATATTAGATTTACTTGCTTTCCTCTCAAATGTAATAAGGCCAAGTTCCATTAGCAACATTATCTTATTTAGTTTCGTTTTGGTTTGTTTACTTTTACATTAATGAAATGAGGCAATTATTGGCCCTAAATTTCTCCAAATTTATTTGTCACTAGGCCTACCTCGGGCACAATGAGGTTCCAAAATTATGACATGAATTTACATTCCCGCAATATGTGTTTAAATATTGCAAACATTTCAGAATCCTTACTGACTTGTTTACCTTTGTTTTTCCTTGTTCTTTATTCCCATCCCCTCAGGTTGGTTCGCTCATACTAGCATCATCAGCATATCACACCAAATCTAGAGGCCCTCCACCTCCTCTTCCAAGTAATACAAAAGGTAAAGGAAAAGCAAAAATGGACGACTCAAGTGGTATTCGAAAGGAGAATGCTGAGAACGCAGAAACTTCAGATGATCGGAGTACCCCAACACCAAATAATTTAGTTTTGAGGTTAGAACAAAAGATACTGGAACTGCAGGGAGAACTTGAGCAAGTCCGTAACTTAGCAAACTTATCCCTCACTCTAAATGTCTCCGACAACAACACAAAGAATCCAACACCTCCCCAAAAATACCAAACCAACATCCACAAAACCCTCCTGCACCACATCAATACGCAACCCCACCCTAAAATCTCAATCTCATACCAATACCAACTTCGCCACAACATCACCATCAACCAATTCAGTACCCACCAAATGCCACTTATCACACTCCCCAGAACACACCACAACCCATTTCTAATCCTCAAAACTCAACAAATGACCATCATTACACCCAGACACCTAGTACTCACCAAAACAACCCTATATACGTAGAAAACGTACCTCACTCTATCCAACCAACTTCCTATACACCAGAATCCACTGAGAAGGACCTGCTCATAAAAACATGGCTGAAGAACTTAAGAAGTTGACAAGTCGGGTTCTGGGTGTCGAAGGCGGCAAAGGAATAAAAGGTTTGAACTATAAAGACTTATGCATACAACTAGATGTAGAACTGCCAGAGGGTTACAAACCTCCCAAGTTCGAGATGTTTGATGGTACAGGTGATCCCAAGGTTCATTTGAGGACTTATTGTGACAAGCTTGTTGGGGTCGAAAAGAATGAAAGGATCGGGATGAAGCTCTTTATGAGAAGTCTTACGGGAGATGCTTTGTCTTGGTACATCAGCCAGGATCCTAAGAAATGGTCCAACTGGGTGAGTATGGCATCTGATTTCATGGACCGACTCAGGTTCAACACAAAGAATGCACCAGATGTTTTCTATATTCAAAACCTTAAGAAGAAGCCCACCGAGACTTTTCGCGAGTACGCTACTCGTTGGAGCTCGGAAACAGCCAAGGTCAGGCCATCATTGGACAAAGAGCAAATGAACAAGTTCTTCGTCAGAGCACAAGATCCACAATATTATGAAAGGTTGATGGTTATTGAAATCATAAATTTTCTGATATCATCAAACTTAGAGAAAGAATCGAAGAAGGAATAAAGAGCGGGATAGTAACAAACTTTGAGGCATTACAGGCCACAAACAAGGCATTACAATCAGGTGGCATATCGAAGAAATGAGACGTTGGGGTAGTAATTGTCACGACCCAAACTGAAGGGCCATGACTAGCACCGGACCACACTTGCCGAGCACCAACGTACATTTCATCTAACCTTCATTATTATCTTTTAAGGCTGACGAGATCAATATAAATGGTAGACCTAGATCATGGACAACCAGCAATAAAATATGATGGCATGCATATACATAGCAGGGGATGACCAGACAATCAAGAAACTACATATAAGGTATGAGCTACCATGCTACTATGAAAGACTATACAACAAAAACTAGCCGACAAGGCATACCAAACTATACATGAGCCGACACCTGTCTATGAGCCTCTAAAAGAACATAAGTGTTGCAACATAGCCGGAACAGGGCCCCGACATACCCATAATGTCTATAACAAAAATTTCATACCAAGACAAAGGCAAGTCCGGAGAAGGGATCTCGCCAATCACCGCTGAACTGGACAGTCTACTGTGGTGGGGGAGCTGCACCTGCCTGTCTATCAGGACCTGCAGCACGACATGCAGCGTCCACAAATAAAAGGACGTCAGTACGAATAAAGTACTGAGTATGTAAGGCAAGGAACCATAAATGCGATCAGTAATGTAAGCAAGGATAGAGAATATACAACCTGTAACATCTTAGTACCTCTGAGGGCTACTTACATGAAATGCATGATACATATGTATAAATACATAAACCTTTAAAGCATTCGCCTCTGTGGGCATCATCATCATCATATCGTACCCGGCCATAATAGGCTCGGTAGAATCGTACCCGGCCACGTGGAGCTCGGTAAAACCCAACTGATCAGTGGTTGCACAATAGGTGCCATACCCGGCCAACTATAGCGTGGCTCGGTAGAGTAAAATAGATACATATATATATAATGCATGCTCGACTCATGAAATCACATTCTAAACCTTTCGGAGTGACGTAAGGTCGGTATCCTCTATACACTTTATTAGGACTAACTCTTCACTATGAACCTTATAAGATTTAGGAAGTACGAACAACATTGATAACATAAGAATAAGAGAAGTAACATTAACATTAATCGTTCCATAAGAGGGAAAACAATGTAAGTACTGCTAGCTTCTAAGAGTAGAGTATCTTTGGAAGCTCGTTCATTACATTATGTACAATCGGAGTCGTGCAAAAGAAGGAAAGGGATAGCCTCACATACCTTGTATATACTGCCCCAATCTCAAGCTATGCAATTGTCAAAACTCCTTAGTCTACAATAAGAGAAACGATACTATCGTTATCATTTAAGCGTCATAACTATTATGTATCGACCACAACCTATTTTACGATGAAACGGACAGCACCTCCCCTATATATATGACCTCACACCATTCAAAACAATCACCAAACAGCCCAAACATCATCAATAATAAACATATTGAGCCTCCCAAAATAGTCCACACACAGCCTAATCACTCCATACATACGACGACCACCGTAGTCGTGTCAAACAACCTGGAAATGTTACGAATAACTATCAGCCCATAAACCTACATATATATGGTGTTTCTCCACACCCTTCCTCCTCCAAAACTCCACAAGATAGTAGTAAAATATGCAGCCCAACAACAACGCAAAACAGTCCACAAAACAATAACACTACTACCAAACCTTTCGATATATATCTCACAAGTTCTAGCTTCAATGGCTTAGCCGCAACTTGGATAATCTTAAATACATATAGAGTAAGAGGTTACTTACCTTTATACAGAAAGAAAAACTCCAATTTGACCTTAAATTTCCAAGAAATATCCCTCCAATGCTGCCACAACAACAAAAAAATGAAACTAGCGATCAATTAGTGTTTTTCGGCACTAGAATCACTTTAGAAGGCTTGAAATCACCTAGGATTGATATTAATAACATTAGGGAGTATTTACATAACATATACCCTTTAAAACAACCTCCCACACGAGTTGGAACGACACAAAAATGAGCAACAACAAGAAGAACAAGAGACTTACTAGCGCCACGGAATTCCCGACACTTGATTTGTGTTGTTTGCCCTTTTTTTGTTGGGTCTTGAATCTTGAGAGAACCTTGAGAGTATGTTCCTAGGGTTATAAGTTCTGAAAATAGTGAAAAGAAATGACTAAAAACGGGTTGTAGTCATCCTATATAGGTCCAAATATCTTAAACCGACTTAGTGGGCCCCATAGAGAGGTGCTTAGCGCAGTCTCGCGAAAACGCGAATATATCTCTACTCCGAGATCGTATCGATGAACGGTTTAATGCGTTGGAAACTAGACTCATAGATCTTTAATTTGATGGGTAGATCACCCCGTAATTCCTTGTAAATTATGAGAAAAGATTAGAAACATTTGACCTAATGTTTAAGTAAAATTATGAACCTAAGTTGCGACAACTTTTGTCGACTTTTGTTTCATAACTCGTTTGACTTCAAGACTTATGATACGGATATTATATGATTAAAATACCTTAATAAATGACCTCTTGAGTGTATTAAGCACCGCTAGATTACCTGAAAATACGAGTTACAACATCCTTGATTCGTTTAACTTCTAATATTGGTTAATCACCCTTATACACTCTTGTATCACTTAAGACCAATAGGATTGACTTCTTATCATCTCAAAGATAATTCCTTCTTGGATTTATGTTAACTAATATATGGCATGAACTAACACATGTGGATATGGGTTGTAACAGTAATGGTGGCTCAAGGCCCAAAATCTCCACTTACATATCAATCAGCTCCACCCACATATCAAACACCTCCACCCATATACCAAGCACCACCACCCACATATCAACCTTTATGTCCCAGATATTCCCAACCAGCCACTACCTATCATACCTATAATTACCAGCCATCTCATTTCAAGTTACCTCCAACTAGCTAAAATTACTCAAGACCACGACCAAGCTTTGACCGCAAGCCACCCAGACAATATACCGCCATTGATGAACCCATTGACTAGCTGTATGAAAGGTTGAAAGTCGCTGATTACGTCACCCCAATTCCCGCTGTGGCATTAGAGAATCTATCCCAATGGGTTAACCCAAACAAAATCCGTGCATACTATTCCGGTATGAAAGGGCACACCATTGACGAGTGCCGAACATTGAAAGATAAAATCCAGATGTTGATTGGCAACAAGGTTATACAGGCGAAAGAAGCCGCACCCAATATCCACAACAATCCTCTCCCGAATCATAGGGGTGGAGGGATACATGTAATAGAGATGGATGAAGAATGGGATCCTGAGGGGTCAATCGGGCTTATTCAAGAAGGCGATGACTTTTAACCTGCAGTCACACTTACTCCTATTGTATTACAGACTCAGTCACCGATCGAAGTTAAGGTAGTTGCATCAGTTCCATTTGAGGTATAGGTAGCTCCACCTACGGCCACCCCTGTTCCATTTGAAGTGGAAGTGGCCACACCTTTCATGGTGACAGTATCAAACACATCTCCTTTAAACTCAAAAGCAATACCCTGGGATTATGTTGCCGAGGCTAGGCAAAAAGGAAAGGTAAAGATGGAGGAATCTGATGTTGCGCAAGGAATTACTAGGACCAGTAGAATCTATACACCTGAACACTTGGGAGAACCAAGTAAGGATGCCGCTACCAAGCAGCCTGTCATTGAAACAGGGCCAGATGACCTTTGAAGGAAAGTACAAGTAAGGGAATACTCCGTCAATGTGTTGAAGGTGTTGAGTGAATCTTATGTACCCAACAATATCACCTGCGGAGAGATGGCCAATATAGTAGGGCAGGTGCTGGAAAGTCATAAGATAAACTTCCACGAAGATGAGCTACCGCCTGAGGGGTTGAATCAAAATCGAGCATTGCATATCACAGTGGAATTTGAAGACAAATTCATTGCCAGGGTCTTGAATGGGGTTTCAAGCGTCAATATTTCTCCGTTGGATACTCTAAAAAGATTGGGCAAAGATTTCCATGAAATACGGGCAGGGAACATGAACGTGAAAGCCTTCGATGGGTCTCAAAGGGCCACGATTGGGGAAATTAATCTTTGTCTGCAGATGGGGCCAACTTGGTTTGATGTCGAATTTTAGGTGCTTGACATATCAGCCTCATAAAATCTTCTATTAGGCCAACCATGGATACATGCCACTGGAGCTGTGGCTTCCACACTACATCAAGCCGTGAAATTCGAATGGAACCATCAGGAGGTGATCATTCACGGAGACGGGAGTAACCCCATTTACACAAGTCAAACCATCCCGGTTATTGGAAACATAAGAAGGTTAGAAGGGGAAACCTATCATCACATCGAACGTGTCAGTGTTGTTGAGAAAGACAAATGGTAGAGTAGAAAAATAGAAAGCATACTGGCATGGTCTGGGTATGAACCCAGCAAAGGGCTTGGGAAAAATCTCCAGGGTATTACTAAACTAATACAGTTAAAGCATCATGGTACTACCTTCGGACTTGGATACTAGTATACATGGCAAGAGTATAATGATTGGTCGCCTTCATGGTGCAGACCGTATTACCCTCTCGAGCAACCAATGCTATATCTAGATCAAGCTTTTCACCAGGCTGATAGGATATAGGGAACTGCAGAAGAAGAAGCATTAGCTGGGCTGAGGAATCTATTTTTGGAGGATGAAGACATGGACTGCAATGCAATAATTGAGGAGGAGGAGGAGGAAGAAGGCCTCACTATTCAAACTGTGGAGAATGGAGCTGTTCTCAGGAACTGAACCGCCACACCATTCCGGGCCTGCCGAGTCCCTGGGTAGCTTGGCAGATTTTATTCCTATAGCCATTCTAGGAATTTAAGATTTTCAGTAATTTTGTTTTAAGATTCACTTGTTTCAAAATAGATGCTCGATTCATCGAGCCGTACTCGTTGGGATGTTTTAAGTCTTAATAAAATGCATCCCTCTTTATTATTTATTACTATCTTTCATATTTTTCTTTCTACAGCGTTATTGTTACTTTTTCTAATGAACCGGTGACTGTGACATGTAATGAGGCAACGCAACATGAGGAAAGTGATTCAGAAGAAGAAGATGGGATACCTGAGGAAGTTGTCAGGGAGGTTGAAAACTTTGAGAATAAGCCTAAGTCCAACCTGGACGAAACCGAAGCAGTAAGTTTGGGAAACGCCGAGACTGCCAAGGAGACTCGCATCAGCATTCACTTATCGCCGACAGAGAAAGAAGAATACATCCGTTTTCTAAAGGAATATGAGGACATTTTCGCATGGTCATATGATGACATGACCAGTTTGAGCACGTCCATAGTGGCTCACAAGTTGCCTACTAATCCCATGTGTCCACCAGTAAAGCAGAAACTCAGAAAGTTCAAACCAGATATGAGCCTGAAAATCAAGGAGGAATTTACTAAGCAGATCAAAGCCAAAGTTCTCAGGGTTGTTGAGTACCCAACCTAGTTAGCCAACATTGTGCCAGTTCCAAAGAAAGATGGGAAAGTTAGAGTATATGTTGACTATCGGGATTTAAATAGAGCGAGTCCCAAGGATGGCTTTCCACTACCAAACATACACATCCTAATCGATAATTGCACCAAACATGAACTCCAATCCTTTGTGGATTGCTTCGCAGGTTATCACCAGATTTGGATGGACGAACAAAATGCAGAGAAAACCATTTTTATTACACCATTGGGGGGGGGTATATTGCTACAAGATGATGCCATTTGGTCTAAAGAATATTGGGGCTACCTACATAAGAGCCATGACAGCCATCTTCTATGATATGATACACAAAGAAATAGAGGTGTATGTGGACGACGTCATTATCAAATCCAAGAGGGTCGTGGATCACATAGCGGACTTGAGAAAGTTCTTTGACAGGCTAAGGAGGTACAACTTGAAACTAAACCCCACAAAGTGTGCATTCGGGGTTCCCGCAGGAAAGTTACTGGGATTCATTGTCATTCATCGAGGGATCGAGCTGGATCCGTCTAAAGTCAAAGCTATTCAAGAATTGCCACCACCTAGGAGCAAAAAGGCGTGATGAGCTTCCTAGAACGTCTCAACTATATCAGTCGCTTCATAGCACAGTCCACAGTTATATGTGAACCCATCTTCAAGATGCTGAGAAAAGATGCCGAAACAAGCTGGACTGAGGATTGTTAGAAAGCTTTCGACAAAATCAAGGAGTACCTGTCCACACCACCAGTTTTGGTCCCGCCAGAGCTGGGGCAGCCTTTGCTACTCTATCTATCTGTATTAGATGGAGCCTTCGGATATGTTCTGGGACAACATGACGAGACTGTGAGAAAGGAGCAAGCCATACTACTTGAGTAAGAAGTTCACACCTTACGAAGCATGGTACTCCCTGCTAGAGCGCACTTGCTGTGCTTTAACCTGGATGGCCCAGAAGTTGAGGCATTACTTCTATGCCTATATTACATACCTCATATCCAGGATAGACCCTTTGAAGTACATATTTCAGAAACCCATGCCAACTGGGAAGCTAGCCAAGTGGCAGATACTGTTGAGTGAGTTTGATATCGTCTACGTAACTCAAAAGGGAGACAAGCATTGACAGATCATCTTGTTGAAAATCCGATTGGAGGAAAATACGAACACTTGAAAACGTATTTTCCTGACGAAGAGGTGTTATTTGTAGGAGAGGACATTACCTAAGCATACGACGGTTGGAGGATGTTCTTCGATGGAGCTGCAAATTTTAAAGGAGTAGGCATTGGAGCAGTTTTGGTATCAGAAATAGATCAACATTATCCGGTATCTGCTAAACTCAGATTTCCCTACACCAATAACATGGCATATGAAGCCTACAACATGGCAGTCGACATGAATATTCAGGAGCTGCTTATAATCGGTGATTTAGATTTGCTTGTGCACCAGGTACAAGGAGATTGGTCCACCAAGAATTCCAAGATATTGTCATATCTGCACCATGTACATGAATTGAGAAAGAGGTTCACAAAGATAGAGTTCTAGCATGTGCCCAGAATTCAAAATGAGTTTGCCGATGCATTGGCTACCTTATCATCCATGATACAACATCCAAATAAGAATTTTGTTGATCCTATCCCAGTGAGAATTCATAATCAGCCGGCATATTGTGCCCATGTTGAAGAAGAAACATATGGAAAACCTTGGTTCCATGATATCAAGGAGTATTTGGCGAAATGAGAATATCCAGAGCATGCAAACTACACTCAGAAACGCACACTCCGGAGATTGTCCAATCACTTCTTCCATAGTGGAGGAAATTCGAATAGAAGAACTCTTGATTTGGGATTGCTAAGATGTGTCGATACAAAAGAAGCTTCTAAACTACTTGAGCATATACATGATGGGACTTGCAGCCCGCATATGAATGGTTTTGTCTTGGCCAAGATGATACTTAAGGCCAGTTACTTTTGGATGACCATGGAGACAAAATGCGTCCAATATGTCCGCAAATGCTACCAATGCCAAGTGCAAGCTGATATGATAAAAGTGCCGCCAAATAAGCTCAATGAAACAAGCTCACCTTCGCCATTCGTCGCCTGGGGAATGGATGTCATCGGTCCGATTGAGTCCACTACTTCAAATGAGCACAGTTTTATTCTAGTGACCATTGATTACTTCACAAAATGGGTAGAGGCTGCATCTTACAAAGCTATAACCAAGAAAGTCGTCGCAAACTTTTTCAAAGATCGTATCATTTGCCGATTCGGAGTCCCTGAGTCCATTGTTATAGATAACGCGGCGAATCTCAATAGTGATCTGATGAAAGCCATATGTGAGACTTTCAAAATCAAGCACAAGAATTCCACAACCTATAGAACTCAAATTAATGGAGCCGTAGAAGCCGCCAACAAAAATATCAAGAGGATACTAAAGAAAATGGTAGAAAACCACAAACAATGGCACAAGAAGCTACCTTTTGCTCTATTGGGGTACCGCACTATAGTTCGCACATCAATCGGAGCAACTCCTTGCATGCTGGTTTATGGTACCGAAGTTGTCATCCCATTCGAGGTAGAAATTCCTTCTTTAAGAATCATACAGGAAGCTGAACTCAGTGATGCAGAATGGATAAGGTGCCGCTATGAACAATTGGCCCTTATAGATGGAAAAAGGATAAACTCAATATGTCATGGTAAGCTTTACCAAAACAGAATGTTTAGAGCTTTCAATAAAAGGGTCAAAACCAAGGCAATTTGCACCAGGACAGCTGGTACTGAAGAAGATCTTCCCACATCAAGATGAAGCCAAAGGGAAACTCTCTCCCAACTGGCAAGGTCCTTATATGGTTCACAGGGTGCTAATAGGAGGAGCACTCATACTTGAAGAAATGGACGGAGAAATCTGGCCAAAACCAATCAATTCAGACGCAGTCAAGAGATACTATGCTTAGACTATTTACATTTCCTCATCTGATGTAATTGAACTATGCTTGACCTGATTCCCGTTTAAGAAGGGACACGTAGGTAGCCCTGTGGGTTCGGTCATATCGTAATAAAATTTCCATTTTCCCAAGATCAAAAACTGGGGCATAATTTTGAGGAGGACCCTGAAAATTTTGGAACAAGTCCAGTCGACACCATCACATGCCAAAAAGTCAGAAATTGGTTAAGAAATTGGGGCAGAATTTTGAGAAGGATTCTCAAAAGTCTGAAGAAGGTTCAACAAGTCTCGTTAATCGCAAACAGCCGAAGGATCATCCACTAAACTAGGGCAAAATTTTGAGGAGGACCCTCAAAATTCTAACATGGAAAAGGCTGCAATGTCTCTGAAATGTGTTACAATCACTAGTTCATCTAAAAACTACTTGATACTACAATATGTTTTTAAAACACCTCTAATTTTTATCAATAATTGCATATTTTTGAAAACTCTATTTTTTGTAACAGTCAGATGTTACCCAAGGAAAATCAAACGAGGCCTCCAGAACGGAACGAAGCAAGGCCAGCGGACAAAGGCACGAACCAACCTCTCCCTCACAAACTTACAATTTTCTTTGAACGCATGCACATCTGACATAGCGATAGCATTCGCAAACATGTATACATGTGACAAGATCACTATCAATTGGGCCATCAGGCACCGAATATATCTCCAGCTAAGAAATATGCTACTCTTATTTGCTACTCATTCTTTGCATAGGACAAAGCACTGTCCCGCATACTTGCATGAGGCTAATCCTTGCCTCTAGACCTGCATGAGGATAATCCTTGCCTCCACACCTGCATGAGGCTAATCATTGCCTCCATATCTATATAAGGCTAATCCTTGCCTCCATACATGCATGAGGCTAATACTTACCTCCATATCTGCATGAGGCTAATCCTTGCCTCCACACCTGCATGAGGCTAATCATTGCCTCCTTATCTGTATGAGGCTAATTCTTGCCTCCATATCTGTATGAGGCTAATCCTTGCCTCCATACCTGCATAAGGCTAATCCTTGCCTCCCTACCTGCATGAGGCTAATCCCTGCCTCTATATCTACATGAGGCTAATCCCTGCCTCCATGTCTGCACGAGGCTAATCGTTGCCTCCTTACTTGCATGAGGCTAATCCCTACCTCCGTACCTACATGAGGATAACCCCTGCCTCCATGTCTGCATGAGGCTAATCCCTGCCTCCATATTTGCATGAGGCTCATCCTCGCTTCCATATTTGCGTGAGGCTCATCCCTGCCTCTATATTTGCATGAGGCTAATCCCTGCCTCCATATCTGCATGAGGCTAATCTCTGCCTCCATATCTACATGAGGCTAATCCTTGCCTCCATATCTGCATGAGGCTAATCCCTGCCTCCGCATTGGCATGGGACTAAGCATTGTCCCTCTTTGCATAAATATTGCTCCATTCCGGTACCATCTATTTGCTTTTCGATCGGGCTAAGCTTTGCCCTTCATTTCACAAGACTAAGCCTTGTCTTGTTAACATCATATTATTGCATCTCATGGGCTGAATTATCACCAATCTGTCTAAAGGCGTCATAGTCTAAAGACATCATCCTCATAGCCGGAAGACACCATGCCATGGCTTGAGGATCTCTCAAATTTGCATATCATTATTCAAGGGCGTCATGGTTCGGAGGCACCATCTTCATTGGCCCGAGAACATTATTTCATGGCCTGCGAATCCCTCACTGAATAATTCATGGCCCAGGACATCATGGTCTGAGGACGTCATCTTTAACCGTCCAAAGACAACTTTCATGGTCCAAAGAGAATCTACATCATGTTTAAATTTTTGCATATTTGTAGCGTCCCTTTATTTGTAGGTAACCGGTAAGCAACTGCTATCCTAGTAGGAGCGACCTCGCTCCAGTTCCTTCAACTATCTCAAACTTGACTATTCATCATAACCACCCATCCCAAAATCTCGTGTCCGTTCTTGTAATGACTTCATTGGTATATTTCGCTGATGGATCCGGAACTACACATGGCCTGATTCCTGTAAAAGTAGGAATATGTAGGCAGCTCCAGGATGAAGAGGGGCAGCTGTTGATACCCAATTTTTCCTTAACATATTTAAATATGCATACATACTTTCAAAATATTGCATGCACACTTACAAACATGCACAAATATTTTTATAATTTTCTATAATTTTTAAAGGACTTAAAAACCAATTTATTTCTGTATTTTATTTATACAAATATTCAATAACTATTCCCCATATTATTTTTATGAAGATTGATTATTTAAATTCATCATTTTATGCCCCTATAAACCCTTAAATATTTTAATTGCATTTTTTACAATCACATTTGCATTTTTAGGCTCGAATTATGTATTTTAGCAACAATAGCCTATATATGTGCAAAATTATATTATCCATACAGAAAATGGCTTTTCATATTTTTATAATATTAAGTAAGTATTTTAGAACATATTCAGATACAAATCACATTTTATCATTTATAAAATTGTTTTACTAAATTGATCGAGTATTTAAAATATAGCCCTAGAAAAGACCCAATTTCAAACTTAACCAACCCAAAACCCAAGCCCAAATCCCATATGACCCTAACGAGCCTACCCGACCCAATGCCCTAGCTTATCCTGGCCGTTGATCATTTTAATCAATGGTCCAGATCCCCGTTACCTTAATTAAACCCATATACCCCCCCTTCAAACCCTAATCATTTCCCACCCCTCCCCGTCGTCATCTGTTCCTCCACCTAAACCCTAACCCTAATCACCGTCGAGAACCTACCTCCTATGGTGTTTTCGTGCCTTCTCCGACCACCTCTGGTCTCCTATACTCCATGGCTCTTCGACTTCATGAGTCCTTGATAATATTCTCAAAGAAAGTCAACTTGTTCCGATTTGAAACTCGTTTACCGGCCTGTCTCAGGCCGCTTTCGTTTGTAAATAAGGATTTTCTCTTGTTTTTGTTTGAATCCATGAGTTTTTAACCGATTCTCTTCATCTGTACGATTTTCTGAAAACCTTAGTTCAGTACTGTTCGATTCTTTACAGATCTTTATAGATTCGAGGTGATTCGAGTATTATTAAGTGTTTTCCTTTAAAAATCCCCTGTTTTTACTAACTATCTTGATCTTAGTCACTCTCTTCTAAAACTAGGGTTCTTCCCAGACCTTCTTCAAAGAAATTTTTCTACTTTCAATGTTTAATCTGCTCATCTCTATATGTATTTGACTAAATTTTGCACAAATGCTCGAATCCTAGATGTTTTTAGTAGTTATACTAATTTCTTCTTCTTCGTTGATTTCTGGCAATTAGTGGTACTAACTAGTTCTATTTTGGGGATTCAAATATTTTCCTTGTTAAATCTAGTATTCTTTGGGATTTTTGCCCTAATTGATCTGTATTAGGGCTTCGAACCAGTTTTTCTTGTTAAATCCGTTATTTCTGTGAGTTTACTTAATTGATTTCTATTTAGGAAATATGAATAAGTCTTTCCTATAAAATCAATATTCTTTGAAGATTTTACTGGTTGGCCTGTTAACTGTCCTATTAAAATCAGCATGTGCGCTAAAATTTTATTTGTTTCCTTATTTGTGACATGCTTCCCTATTTTATTTGCCTTAACTAATGAACAGAAGTTTGGGGATTTTTATTGACTCTTTATATGGCATGATTATGGATTCTTTGCCTTAATTAAATCTTATGTTGTGACCGTTAACTGATTACCCCTAAATTAAGGGGTCTATCCCAGACTCCCTCATGGAAATTGATTCTGTGATTATGTGATTGCCCTTAATTGATTGAATTCTGATTCTCTTTACCTTATTTGTTCTACTCCCTATGTACTATATATACACTCTTATTCTACCTCTCAAACACACAGATAGTAGTTCAAAACACACACACACACACACACACACAAAAACTTCCTCTCATCTCTCTTTTTGCTACTTGTGCTCATTGCTTCTCTAGCCGGCTGAAAGTCAAGGCTAGACTGTTGCATCCTTCCTGCTCTATTTTCTGCATTTCCTTCCTTAACTGGTATGTTCCTATCTCAGTGTCATTCTGAAATTCAAATCTATGTGCTCCTTGTTGTTCCTAAGCTGTTAAATCCATGTCTATTTTTGCACTAGTTTAATTGTTTGTATACAAAATTCCATGTCCTTTCATATTTGTTTCTTTGACCAGTATGCTCAAGTTTCGCCTTCTCTTGTTTTAATCAGCCTGTCTATTCTATTTGAGTATCCAACATGGCCTTAGAACAACCTGTTTACTTGTGTCTCCCCTGTCCTGTAACCCCAACTAGTATGGCTACTTTGTGTGACTGAATTTCTATGACTCTTTCTGTATTACTTAACATGACTACTTCTGTATCCAGACCTATGTATCCTCATGCTTAATAAATATGTTTATTATAGTGTGTAAATCCTAGGCCTTCTTGTCTCTTGTCTTAAGTAGCATGCTTACCCTATCACTAAGTATGATTGTAAGATCTGAGTGATCGGTATGTCTTATTAATTCCTGCTTGCTCTGTGTCCCTATTAATTAGCATGATTGCCTTACCCTTCATCTTATATGCTCCTGCTTTATATCTTGTGTTCCCAATCCATGCTCCCTTTTGTGCAATTATTTGTTTACCCGGACTAATTAACAAACTAAAGTTGGGCAATAGGATGTTTTTGTGACTAGGTAGTTGTTTGCTGAACCTTCCTTTCCCTCTAAAGGTTTTTAACATTTTTTTTCCGAACATGATTTCCTAAACTACTGCTACTCTTATCTCTACACTATTTTCCCTAAAAGTCATTTCAACTATGCCAAGCACTCTCACTTCTACTCCTAGATTACTTAAGTTCTGCCCCTCCAGTGTGTGTACTACCTAGGGATCCATAAGATTCCTCCGAACTCTGGCACACCGGGACTGGCCCTTCCATACTGCACATAACTACTCTTCTATTCAAAAGGATCTTGGTGTGGGCATTGCCCGGGGTCCCTCAGGCCCTTGGGAACTTTGACACACCAGGATACCCTTATTAGACATCATGAGGCTATGGCATTTGGGACTGTTTGAAGGCCTGGTATTTCCAGGATTCACTTTAGGCCTATTTTAGGCTCCCTATAGTATAGTTTTTATTCATTATGTAAATTCATTTATGGGCTGTAATAATAACCTTTGTAAACAAATATTGGAAAAATTAGTAAACTGGGAGGGATTATTATACACATTTGTTTGGGAATGGCTAGATATCCTGCCTATAGGATTTTAAAACAGTGTTTACATTCCTAGAAACCATGCCTATTGGTTTTTACAATATCTTGTCTATATAGATACCATGCCTATAGGTTATTACAATATCTTGTCTATCTAGATACTATGCCTATAAGATGTTACAATGTTTGTTCACTTAGACATCATGCTAATAGGATTCAAAAAAAATTCGATCCTGTATTCTAATAACATGTCTGTAAGTTTGTTGCGATGTTTGCTTAGATACCATGCCTATATGGGTTTTAAAATTAATTTGTCTTACTTGAAAAAGATCAGATTCTACATATTAACAATGTTCAAATCAATCATCAGCATGTCTTAATCATTGCATTTAGATGCCATGCTTATAGTATTTTAAGACCAGTTTCTGCATTTAGCTGCCGGCATCTATAAGTCTAAAATCAGTTATTCAGCGCCTATACCAGCATGTATATACGACATCTATTTTAAAAATGGCTCGTAGAATCCTAATTGCATTTACATAGCATGTGTACGAGGTATCACGCATAGGCAAGCCTATAGGTAATCATTGTCTAATAAAAAAACTGTGAAACTGCTTTGCTTATTGTGACTGCCCAGATTCAACAGGTTCTAAAATATTCAGTAGGTAAACTAAATAGGTCTTTGACACTTTAGTCTTAACTCAATACTGCATATTCTCTTCTCACCTAGATATCCTGTTATAGGGCTTCTCTTAAATATCTTAAACTATGTTTAAGACGTGCACTTGCTTGCTCTGTTTGTGGAGGTAAAACTTGAGCCTTTGATTGTTCTATCTTTGGTCCAGTCCTAATTGTTTTGGTTGTCGCCTAGATTTTTATCCTTTAAATACCTTAGGATAGTCTAGAACTACCTAAATTAGAGGTCCTAAATACCTCAGGGCCACAAGGAAGGGACGGGTAGTGCACGCATAGGGTATATCTTAAGGTTGCCAGAACGCTTTAGGCTATGACTAATAGGAGGGAATTGGGTAGTAAGGATATGATGACCTGTGCGCTAATGTCACGTGTAGCCCCTCATTGAGGAGTGATTACCGGGCATTGCATGAGTATGATCCTGTAGGTTAACCAACTTAGGACTCCTCTTTCCCAATTCCCATATATGTTTAAATTCCCTGAACCTCCTTTACATATATACAAGCGGTCCAAATCTCTTTACCTTCATTATCTGAACTTCTTTGATCATATATGCTTGGGGAAAGCTACTTTATCTACTAATACTTGCTTGTTTGATAATTGACTAATTCATATAGTTTAAGTTCAGCCGAGACCCACCGTTGTGGACCACGAGGGGTGCCTAACACCTTCCCCTCATAGTTATTTCGAGCTCTTACCCTAATCTCTAGTAATGCAAACTAGTCACAAGAATTAATTACTCTAGGATCCCTAACGCACCATAATACGTTAGGTGGCGACTCTTCAAATTCCCAAATTCCCAAAAGGAAATGAGTTGTTCTCCTATGAATGTCCAAACCCGAACTTCCCCGCAAAAAAGGGAAAAAAGAGGCGCGACAACCAGGCTCGGGGGTGAATAGGTATCCGGATTTCGGTATGAACTTTGATTTTGACCAAGCGGGCTCGGGGATTGACTTTTTCAAAAATTATATAAATTGAACCTCTTTCACTCATGGGTAGTTTTTAAAGCTTAGTTTGGATTGTTTGAACGATATTTGGTTAGATTCGATTGGTTTGGAGGCGGATTTTAGAGGAAAGTCCCCGGTTGAGATTTGATTTGATTGTAGAGTGAGGTAAGTGTCGCGGTTAAATTTGACTTAAGGGATTACAACTTGTTTTGCCTATTTGCTACGTGATTAATGTGTGGATACAATATATGTGAGGCGACAAATATTTATGCTTTGTTGTAGGATAAAGCATGCGGGTGGAACTTGCTTCCTTGTGATTTGTTGCATCTTCCTGGCCTTTGGAATTATTCACAAAATAGTTGCCTAGATGGCAAGGAGAGTACTAAAGTATTTGGAAGACACAGGTTATGAAAATGATAAGTGCGTCAGTCAACATTCGAGGACGAATATTCCAAAGGGGTTAATGATGTTATGCCCTGCAATGTTACGATGATGTTATGCTCGATGATGTTATGCTTCGCAATATTATATTACGATGTAACATCATGTAGTATTGTACGGTGAATTTGTCGTAAAATAATAGACATTGGTTCAAGGATAAGATTATTTGGAGATTATAAGTATTATGCTATTTTAAGCAAGTGATAAGTAAATTCGTGAAGGTGAAAGGGTAAGCGAATCGAAGAAAATGAGTTTCATCGGAGTTTGATAATTTGGGATAAGATACAGTCCAAGCTATAATACCCGGTATTTATGGACTAGTGTCATACAAGGTACCACATGACCATGATAGTAAGGTGTATAAAGTATGTTAAAAGTGAGTAGTATTTTAAGTAATTTGAGATAATTCTTAATTATGTTCATAATTGGGTAATTATAGATTTTTAAGTGGGAGATTAACCAGTAAATTGGATTTTGTGGATAATTATTTAAGTGAAGTTTTTTGATAATTACTAGGGGACAACCTTCACGTGGGTTTATGGAAACTTGACAACAAATTGCCATCTATCATAACCTTAAGAATGTGGTGGCAACATTTAAAGAGGTTTGTACCTTATCATTTTGTTGGAAAAGGTTATTAAGAAGGCAAAATATTGAACGACATTATGGACTCCTTTTCTTATAGTAAGCAAAGTCCAATTCATAATTATTAATATTCTTCATGAGTTTTAAAGTAAGATTCTAAGATTTGCTAAGTTATGTATGAAGCTACAACAAATTCATACGAGACTTCTTAGAATAATAGCGATGGGATTTTTGTAATTTTAAGGGAGTACGATGCAATTTTTTCAAGAATATTATATGGATTATTTCCTACTTTGATCCACCATTACATGTTTTTTGCAAAAGACATGTGTTAGAGGGATTGCCAAGAGAATCGGCTCAGGTATGTTAAGACTATCCCTTCTTTCTTTTGCCATTATCCAAGTAACGATATGTAAATATAATGTTATTCCATAAGTGGTTCTACTCTTAGCAGTTAAGGATGTCTATGTTATTCATTCCTGTAAAATGATATTCAAGCATGTCTATTTATGTTCCTAAGTCTCTATTGAGGTATATGATAAAGATGTTAATGTGATAATATAGTGATACATGCATCTTCATGCATTTACCACCGTGCTATGGCTGGTTGGGTAGTCATGCATATTTATTTACTACCGTGCTACGACCAGTTGGGCAGTCATGCATCTTCATTTACCATCGTGCTATGACCGGTCGGGCAGATAGGCATTTACTATCGGGCTATGGCCGGTCAGGTAGTTACCACCGGGTGGGCAGTTATGTATCATTATTTACCATTGGTTGGACAGTCATACATTTACCACCGTGAGACGGCTAGTCGGGCAGTTACCACTGATCAGTTGGGCAGTCACGCATCATACAATATGGATAATAGAAATAGTCTCAAAAGAGAAGCATTATATATGTAAGTATAATAAGTATGCATATACGGCGGCACTTCAGAGATTCAGATTTATTCTTATATGCCTTAAATTAATGTTGACTTATTGTCATGTTTTAGTTCTGCCTTACATACTTAGTATATTATTCGTACTGACGTCTTTTGTTAGGGACGCTGCATTCATGCCTGCATGTATAGATAATCAGTTTGACGAGCCCTTATAGTAGACAAGGTTGGCATTCAACGAAGGATCGGTAAGACTCTACCTCATTCGAAGTGCAGCCGAGTCTAAGGGTCATCATGTTAGAGTTTTGCTGCAAA
This sequence comes from Nicotiana tabacum, assembly GCF_000715075.1. NCBI lineage: Eukaryota > Viridiplantae > Streptophyta > Magnoliopsida > Solanales > Solanaceae > Nicotiana > Nicotiana tabacum. The sequence goes on along the minus strand of NC_134080.1, from coordinate 219,555,591 downwards.
CTTATGGGTAGGCCGGTACCCTATCCCATTTGATGTCAAGTAATCTTAGAGGCTTTGTAGATAGAGGTTCATTTTGTACAGTATGTCATAGGTCTTAACGACCCATATGTATTCATGTTTTAAGAAAAATGGTTCATTGATAAAGTATTTTCCCACTTACAATTGTACATTATGAGGTGTGACCATGTGGGCTCATGATAGTTACAAAAGAAATGAGTCCAGCTAACTCGACCTATGTATGTTCTAGTTTTGGTCGAATAATCATGAGTTACAAAGTGGTTAGCTCGGGCCAGCACGACACCGGGTGCCAGCCACGCCTCATCTGGTTTGGGGCGTGACACTTTATTATGATATCCATGCTTGGATTAGATTATTACTTATTTGATCATTCCTTCTGTAATTATTTCTTAGTTATTAATTGATAATTGATGAAAAATACATATTTTTGAGTATATTTGCATATTAATTCATATGTGAGTCATGGGAGACTATGTGGTTTTTGAAGTAAAATATGCCCATTATGTGTAGTAATGAGCTTGAATGACAAATGATCAAGAGATGACAATTTGACACAAAAAGGAAGAGATAGAAAGAATTGGGAGCTCATCCGATCTCGTGCATGGCACCAAAATTGACATGAAAAGGGAGAAAACTGAACGAACAAAATAGCAAAGTGAAACAAAGGCACAGATCGCTTCGCGAACTGGAAAATTGCAAAAGCTGAGTCCGCATCCATGGGTGCGCGATGCGCGAAGGCAGACGTGAATTCCAGCTCTCCTATCTTAGATTGGATTGTATTTTATGGCCCTCCACCCTACCTAGGTCATATAAATACACACTAAACATGATTTTTACATAATTTTGGAGAAGGAGACACTACTTTAGGGTTACATAACACCTTTGGAGGTAAGAATATACTAGGAGCAAGGAGGAAGATTCAACCACGAGTTTTTCCTTTCTTCTTCTTCTTGTTTTCTATTGTTGGTTATGAATTTTAGTATTGTAGTTTCACATGCTACTATGAGTAGCTAATTTATTTTTTAGGGTTATGATGAAACATTTTGGAGGATGAATTCTTGTTATGTTTTATATGATTGAGCCTTTGAATTTCTCAACTTGTTTAACTACGTGCTTATTTTAGTTGATTGAAGAGCTCTTAATTTACTGTGCCTATTTAATATGTATTGCTTGAGAGAGGGTACATACTTAGGTAGTTATTGAACAACATCACTCCTAACGTATGTGAGAAATTAATATGGAGGGTTTAAAGGTGTAGGAATAACGAAACCTTAGTGCGAACTTAGTGAGCGATGAATTAGTACCAGCTAGCATAGTTAGGAAGCATATGCCTAGTAAATTGTGGTAGTTGCTCAAAAAAGAATTACGACACCCGAACTATCACGAACGGTAGAGAATAGTTAGACGAAATTATAGGAGGCATAGCAGGAAGGATTTTGACAATTGGAGAAATCATAACTCTAGGCCTCCTTTATCTTGTCTCCAACTTTATCCTCGTTAGTTGATGATTTTACTGATTTCTAGTATTTTTTTGTTATTAATTAGAAATAAACATTATAGTCTTTAGAATTAGGAAGTTGTTTGGACTTGTGTTTCTTAGCAATACTGAACAATTATAGCCAAGCCTTAGTTCTCTGTGAGATTCGACTTTGAATTTTTAGATTGGATTATATTTGCAGTGGTTGGTTATCCTTTTTAGGACTAGAGTTGGGCGCGATCAAATTTTGACATCGTTGCTGGGGAACTAACGGTTTAGTTGTAGGTGTACATATTGCTAGGTTTCAAGTTTGAACTTTTATTTTGTTTTCTAGTATTTGATTTTTTTGTTTTACTTGTTGATTTGAGAAATATGACATCTTGGAATTATGAGAGCTTTGATGTTGGTACTCTGCTTTTGATCCTCCTTATGCATATTGTGGAGGAAAGAACCCATGGAAAAATTATCAAAATATTACCGAGAGCGGGTTATGTGCACCAACTCAATCTTATGTGTGAAATATGTGTGATATGTGTGGTGGTCAAGATGGTTACTTTCATGGTTGTTCTTATATTTCTTATCCTCCCCTAACCCCTTACTATGATGGTTCTTCTTTTTCTTGTAATGTTAATAGGAATAAAGAACCCAGGGATGATGACCAGAAAGAGATCAAGGATATGCTAAGGTGCCTTGTGGAACAAAACAATGATAAACAACTACACATACAAAGACAAGAGCCTGCTATTCGTAACTTAGAGGCTCAAATGAGTCAACTAATTGAAGCATTTAATGCTCAACAAGCTAATATTATGGATAGTAGCCAAAAAGAGTGTGAATTAGATGCTGAAATTGAGGTCCAAATAGAGGAGGTCAGAGTAGAACACCAACAATATATCCAACTAGATGTTGAGGATGCCGATGGTATGGAAGAGATATTAGAGTCAACCAAAGACATTGAGGATATATATCTAACTCTAGTGTCATAGGTGTTGAGGATGTTGATAATCCTGAAATTCATGTATTTGAGCGCATTGGTCCTCAATCCAAGTATTTTTACACATTGTGTTTGAATGATGATATGGGAATAGAGTCATCCGAACAAATTGAGGGGTCAAGGAATGAGGAACAAGGTGCCTACATTCTGGAATTCTTCTTGCCAGGAAGTCAGGATTACACACCTCATCTAAAGGCCAAAGAGTGCAGAATACTACATTTTTTCTTTGGACAAGTTATATTCGTTCCACCGCCCCAAGAGCATAATCATAAGCTTGAATAAAAACTTGGGGTTCAATTCATAAGCTCGAGGTGGAAGCAGAAAGTGATTCACGTTGTGCTGTGACGTTAAATCAGACACTTGTTGGGAGGCAACTCGACTTTACTGATTTCTTTTATTTTTTGTATTAATTTTTTTTTAATTGTATTATTTTTGTAATGTCAATTTTTTATTTTCTAGGAGCATGGAAAGCAAAGGTATTGGAAGGATGCAACAACAAACCAAATGGTTGGAACTAAGTGTGAGGTACCCGCACAAAGGACCAAGCTTGGGAGAAGTCTGAGTACCCCATGAGCTGTTAATGCTTTGGCCTTTGGCCTACCAGGGAGTTTCTTTTACCCTCTTATTAGTATGGTATGCATTAGGGACAATGCACAATTTTAAGTGTGGGGTGAAGACACTATTTGGGTGGATTCTTATGCTAGTTTAGTTGTGTTATTTTATATATTTTGTAAACAAAAAATAAAAAAATAATTTGGTAGAAATAATCCCTTTTGGTTTTTCTTATGACCACGGTTCTTTTTCAAGGGATGACTTTTTGAACCGGGTAGTAATTTTTTTAAAGTAGAATTTTCAAAAGATTTTGGACTTTTCCCAATGATGGACTTCCTAGACAGTTTCTTGAGGGTATAAAGTCTAAAGAAAAATAAAAAAGATTTGTTTTTTCTTTCCCTTGTTTGTTTTGAACTGATAATGGAATGGGAAGAACTTGAATATCTATTCTTTTTGACATGTTCTATATCGGGGTTTAGAGCTGGAGCATTTGTGCTGAGTACTTTCTTCTTGATTCTTGTGAATATATTCCTTGAGAGTATATGTGACTTATTTTGACACTTGGGCTCATCTTTTGACTCCTATTATGTACATTCTATGTGATTGAATTATATTAGGACTGTGGTTATTTTCCTTAACTTGATAGTTAAGTCTGAGTCGTCCTGAGTAGTCATATGCATTGTGTGAGGTGAGATATTTGGTTGTACTCTGTGTCATTCCTTGCTAGTCTAGAACTTTCCATGTGTATGAGTTGAAGCGAAATAAGTAAGCCTTGAGAGTCTAGAAGATAATATAAGCATTTCTTTGATTGACCTCTAAGCTACTTGCCTACCAGTGATAAAATTATCCTTTGTTAGCCCATTTGAGCTTGTAAATATTTTCTTTGGTACCCACATTACAAGACGAATCCCCTTTGTTCTTAATTAAATCTTATTGAACATTACCTCCGAAAGCACTTAAGTAGCTAGAAGAGAAGGAAAAGAGATTGGGTAGTTTTTGAGTGGAACTACAGAAAGGCCAAAAGATGCATGTGTGTATTGAGAGACCCACTAGCTAGAAATACCAATTTATGGAGGGTGTTGAAAAGATTTTAAAAAAAAAAAGAAAGAAAAAAGAAAAAAGAAAATAAAAAAATCCCTCCAATTCATTTTTATATGTGTCAGTTCTTGTGTAGATGTGCTTAAAATCAATGGGCTATGTTATGTATGATTTCGTAGCGATATGTTAAGTGATCATGAAGAGGATGTGCTTAAAAGTTAAAGTGTATTGTATTAAAAGTGCTTAAGAGAGTTAGTTATTAGTATCCATATCTATCCTATCCATCCATTAGCCTACATTACAACCCATGAAGGCCTAATTGATCGTAGACTTTGCGAGCTTAAATTAATAGAGACTCACATTACGGGCAAGCCTATGGTACGAGCTTTGGGGGCACACGAGTTTCTTTGTGAGAATGAGTGAATTATTACATTCTATGAGTCCCTAAATTATACTTGAATTCATATTTGAGTGTGCAGACAGATTACTCTCTTTGTTTTGTTAGTGAGGGCACATACTTTACAACAGATTGGTAAGGAACTCGTATCTTTAGTTTGCACAAGAAGCGAGTCATAAAGAGGAATATACTGGCGTCATCTTTTGAGGCTAGGATATCAGAAAGAGTTGCAAAAATATTTTAATAGTTTTGGCATCATTTTAAACCTTGAGGAAAAGTAATAAATAGTGCTTATGCTAGGTTCTAAGCATTGATATAAATCATTATCATTGGTAGGATGCTTGAGTATATTTTGTAAAGTGTACTTGCTGACGTGCTTAATTTTAAGTTGCTTGAGGATAAACATGAGTTTAAGTGTGGAGTGGTGATAAATATATTTTGAGTATATTTGCATATTAATTCTTGTGTGAGTCGCGGTAGATTACGTGATTTTTGAAGTAAAATATGCCTATGATGTGTTTCTTATGTGTAGTAATGAGTATGATAAATGATCAAAAGATGACAATTTAACACAAAAAGGAAGAGATGAAAAGAATTGGGAGCTCGTCCAATCTCATGCGTGAAACCAAAATGGACGCGAAAAGGGAGAAAATTGAACGCATAAAACAGGAAAGTGAGGCAAAGGCTTGGATCGCTTCGCGAACTGGAAAATTGCAAAAGCTGAGTCCGCATCCACGGGCCCGCGACGCGCGAAGGAAAACACGGATTCCAGCTCTTCTATCCGAGATTGGATTGTATTGGATGGCCCTCCACCCTACCTAGGTCATATAAATACATGATAAACATGATTTTTACATAATTTTTGAGGAGGAGACACTACTTTAGGGTTACACAACACCTTTGGAGGCAAGAATATACTAGGAGCAATGAGAAAGATTCGACCAAGAGTTTTTCCTTTCTTCTTCCTGTTTTCTATTGTTGGTTATGAATTTTGGTATTGTATTTTCTCATACTACTATGATTAGCTATTTATTATTTAGGGTTTTGATGAAACCTTTTGAAGGATGAATTCTTGTTATGTTTTTATATGATTGAGCCTTTGAATTTCTCAACTTGTTTAACTACGTGCTTATTTCAGTGGATTGAAGAGCTCTCAATTTACTGTGCCTATTTAGTATGTATTGTTTGAAAATGGTACATATTTAGGTAGTTATTGAACAACATCACTTCTAACGTATGTGAGGAATCAATATGCAGGTTTTAAAGGTGGGATTAAGAATAACGAAACGTTGGTGCGATCTTAGTGAGCGGTGAATTAGTGCCAACTAGCATAGTTCGGAAGAATATGCCTAGTAAATTATGGTATTTGCTCGGAAGAGAATTACGATACCTGAAGTACTCACCATCGGTAGAGAATGCTTAGACAAAATTATAGGAGGCATAGCGGGAAAGATTCCGACAATTGGGGAAATCATAACTCTAGCCTCCTTTGTCTTGTCTCTAACTTTATCCTCGTTAGTTGATAATTACTGCTTTCTAATATTTGTTAGTTAATTAGTTACAAATAAAAATTACACTCATTACAATTAGGAAGTTTTTTGGGCTTGTGTTTCTTAGCAATACTGAATAGTTGTAGCTAAGCCTTAGTTCTCCTTGGGATTCGGCTCCGGACTTTTAGATCGGATTATATTTGCAGTGACCGCTTATCCTTTTTAGGACTAGAGTTGGCCGTGATCATTAATGATTGAGTATTTTTGAAAGTTGAGGTTTGATATCTTGGAATCATATTGGACGTAAAGCACATTTACCGCACTATTTATCTCCCGAATTTATATTGTCTTTAGTACATGGTAAGGGAGAGTGTAAAAGAATGCAAGGTGATGCCGTGCCATTTCATTATCTCATTTGTTATTTAATACATAGTAAGGAAGATAATTAAAGAACGAAGGGTGATGTCGTGCCATATATATCATTTATTCATTGTTACATGATGAGATTGAGAGTAAAAGCACGAAGAGTGATGCCGTGCCATCTATATCAATTATTTATTGTTACATGGGCAAATCGAGAGTAAGCACGAAGGGTGATGATGTGCCATTTGATTTTTACTTATGTCATCATTTCATGGTAAGGATAATAGTAAAAGCACGAAGGGTGATGCCTTGCCATCTTTATACCGTATGTTTATCTGTCCTCATTGGTTGATGATTTATTTGGCTATCTTGTGTTGTCATACCTGTTGTAGTTATCGTATCTTTTCCCCCTTTCACATGTCCCCTCTCAACTGTACATATAATAAGTCATTGTACATTCTTGGTGTACATATATATATATATATATATATATATATATATATATATATATATATATATGTTTGTACAGGTTTAATTATGTGTGTGTCATGTCATAGCCTCGTCACTACCTCGTCGAGGTTAGGCTCGACACTTATGGTGTACATTGGGTCGGTTGTACTCATACTACACTTCTACAATTCTTGTGCAGATTTTGGTATTGGTCCCAGCGGTGCTGAGGTGCGTCAACTTGGATTATAGCCCATGAAGGCTTGAGATAGATTTGCTGGCGTCCGCAGACTTTGGAGTCCCCTTCCTCTTTCCTCTTTTGTTGTTCATTTTATTCGAAACAGTTGTATTTATTTCATACTCTATTTGTAGAACTTTTAGTAGCTTGTGTACTCGTGACTGTGGATTTTTGGGAGTAGATGTTATTACATGACTTATGCTGGTGTTGTGTTAGTTTGAGCCCCTATCTTTTGTTATCTATCACCACCTTATTTAAACTGTTAAAATTTGGAATTTAACTATCTCAAGTTGGCTTGCCTAACAAGTGAATGTTAGGCGCTATCACGATCCCGAGGTTGGGATTCCAGATCGTGATAGAGCAATGATAAAGTTATCTTCGTGTGACCTGTCACAGGTTCAAGCCGTGAAAACAATCACTAATGATTGCATTATATTATGTTGCCTATATCATTTATTTTGGGGATGCGACCCTTCTCTAAACCCTGCGTGAATGCGGAATACTTTATACAGCGACGACACCCCTTCATTTTTCTCTTTCGGTTTAGGGTATGCTTAACAGCAAAGAAAGAGTCTCTGTATTTGGAAAATCAGTGCCCAAATAAGAGTAAGTATTTGTTTAATTACGGCCGTACAGTGACACAATCATATTAATATTAATCAATGAGTGTATAATAGTTTTAAATCTAATCCCTCAGAGTCCTCACCAGTTTTTGCTTTTGACTGGTAAAGATTCCCCTAGATGTCCTTCACGCCATTTTTATTATTTTCTCGATTTCCTAACTCGTTTTTCTTTAAGATTGTTAACTTTATCTTATAAAATTAAACATTTTATATCGGTCGTTTATTAATTCGCACACACATCAACTAATTTCATAAATTGCCTGTTGTAGTTTACAAGCTAGGATATACTAATATAACAAGCTAGCATCGATATTGGATAAACATATTTATTAAAGTTATAGCAAATGGACTCAAATAAAGGAATGTAAAAGCATAGATATGATTCTTTCGTGCCTAACTAGAGGTCTCGAATTCGAATCCTAAGAATAAAACAATTCTTGATAAGAGGTGCTTTCCCATTAAATCAGCTTGCACAATGCAAATGTGAATTAATCTGGCAAATAAATTCCGAATATCCAATGAAAAAAGGAGACTATTTGGTCACAACGCATTGATGTACCAAAGAGGATTAGATAAGATGACAAAACTCGATTCACAAGCTATCTCGCATTCGTACAGGGGCCGGAGAAGGTCCGTACCTTAAAGAGAATGATGTAGACAATCTATCATGATGCAAACAATAATGATTGTTTGCATTGGATAAGAATGACAAGAAAGGATCGGATAATAAAAGCTCTACCATTATTTTCCCAATCGAAACATTAATATCCAGGGGGGTCGAGACTATGAAACCAATTTCAGGGGTATTAAAGACCATATAAAATTTAAGGGGGAACTAAATAACAGTTGCCAAGTTTAAGGGGGTTCCAATATTTATGCCTTCATTTTTTCCCAATGAGGTTCATTAATGTTCAAGTGATTCAACAACATCAACCCAATAAAATCTTACTAGTAGGGTCTAGAAAGGGTATTGTGTACGCATATCGTACCTCTACCCGGAGGAGTAGAGAGGTTGTTAAAGTGATTATTTATAGGAAACATATTGAGTGGTTTTAGTGGAAGCACAATCACATTTCCTTTTTGTTATTTGGCCTTTTGAGTTACACATCCTTGCACAAAACATAGTCATGTGCTCAACCCCTATCCCAACTTTTCCCCTTGCCCCTAAAACCAAAGTTTGGCATCTTTGAACTTCTCGTACAATTTATAGTACCAAAATTCTGTCACTCTTTTTGGGTTACTACTAATCGTGGTATAGATACAATAATAATAGCAAAGTACCCAGTGTAATGTCATAAGTAGGGCTTGAGGTGGATAATGTTTACGTAGATTTTATTTTTACCTTGTAAAAATAAAGAGCTATTTTCGATAGACCCTCGATTCAGCAAAAACATAATCACAACAATTTTAAGAAAGAAATACGATAGTAGAGAAGCAATAAAAATGTAGTATAAATATATACTTATAATTTTTAAATGAAAATGTATTGTATTCGAGTAACTCCATCTTGTTACGATCGAAATAATTAGGTGTCATGCAGAAGCAAGAAACACAAACTTGAATGACGATAAATAAGACAATAAAAGAGACATATACCAAAAGAGACACAAACATTTAACGTGGTTCGGTCAACTGACCTACATCCACGGCGAAGATGAGCAATCCACTATATAAAAAGAGAGTACAAAATATCGAGAGAACAACCTCACGAAGAGGCAAACACAAGTGACATACTAACACTTGTCCCGTAAAGTTCTCTCCCTAAACAAGACTCCCAAGCCCTCTATGGCTACATTGTGGATGCTACTGAATGAAAAGGACGGATCTTCAATTTATAGAACTTCAAACCTTTTTCTACAAGAAAAAGGGCTAGCCAAATATGAGACATTTGTAATTTCCTTCTACAAGAAGGAAAACCCAATTAAGGTAAACATGTTGCCCTTTCCTTCAACAAATAAGAAAATCAAATATGATAAGAAAATTATGGCAAACACTTAACAATTCTCCCCTTTGGCCGGAATTTTCTGACAAAATAAACTTGATCCACCTTCTTCACATAGCCTTCAACAGGTCGCATCTCCAAATCTCCACCACGAAGTTTGTCTCAACGTGCGTAGCACACCGGTCAAATTTCTCAGACAAAAATCATGATTACCGTCAAATAGGTTGCGGCTAGAACTAAACCCGCCAAGATGAACCTGTCTTAAAACTCGCTTTGATATCACTTGTTAGGATCGAAAAAATCAAGTGTCATGCGGAAGCAAGAAAAGCAAACTTGAACGACGATAAATCAGACAATAAAAGAGAAATATACCAAAAGAGATACAAATATTTAACGGGGTTCAGTCAACTGACCTACATCCACGGCGGAGATGAGCAATCCACTATATAAAAAGAGAGTACAAAATATCGAAAGAACAACCTCACTAAGAGGCAAACACAAGTGACACACTAACACTTGTCCCGTAAAGTTCTCCCCCTAAACAAGACTCCCAAGCCCTCTATGGCTACATGATGGATGCTACTGAATGAAAAGGACGGATCTTCAATTTATAAAAGTTCAAACCTTTTTCTACAAGAAAAAGGACTAGCCAAATATGAGACATTTGTAATTTCCTTCTACAAGAAGGAAAATCCAATTAAGGTAAACATGTTGCCCTTTCCTTCAACAAATAAGAAAATCAAATATGGTAAGAAAATTATGGCAAACACCTAACAATTCTCCCCCTTGGCCTGAATTTTCTGACAAAATAAACTTGATCCACTGTCATCACATAGCCTTCAACAGGTCGCATCTCCAAATCTCCACCATGAAGTTTGTCTCAACGTGCATAGCACACCGGTCAAATTTCTCAAACAAAAATCATGATTACCGTCAAATAAGTTGCGGCTAGAAGTGAACCCGCGAAGATGAACCTGTCTTAAACCTCGCTCTGATACCACTTGTTAGGACCGAAATAATCAGGTGTCATGCGGAAGCAAGAAAAGCAAACTTGAACGACGATAAATCAGACAATAAAAAGAAATATACAAAAAGAGACACAAATATTTAACGGGGTTCGGTCAACTGATCTATATCCACGGCGGAGATGAGCAATCCACTATATAAAAAGAGAGTACAAAATATCGAGAGAACAACCTCATGAAGAGGCAAACATAAGTGATATACTAACACTTGTCCCGTAAAGTTCTTCTCCTAAACAAGACTCTTAAGCCCTCTATGGCTACATTGTGGATGCTACTGAATGAGAAGGACAGATCTTCAATTTATAGAACTTCAAACCTTTTTCTATAAGAAAAAGGACTGGCCAAATATGAGACTTTATAATTTCCTTCTACAAGAAGGAAAACCCAATTAAAGTAAACATGTTGCCCTTTCCTTCAACAAATAAGAAAATCAAATATGATAAGAGAATTATGGCAAACACCTAACACATATATATTATTTTAAGCAATAAATATCTTTTTTGAATTTGGACGAAAATGAATCTTATCTTTCTCCTTTTAAAACTACTTGATTTTAGAATCACTCCCTAACTTTAATGACTTGTTGAGAATCTCATGGTCACTTAAAAAAAATTGTGAAACTCTCACCGTAATATACTAATTTAAAAAAAAATGATAGACGACAAATTTTTGATGGGAGTTGACCAGATTAAGAGGAGGTGGCAGACCTACTTTCATAAACTTCTAAGTGAAGAAGGGGATCGGGATATTATACTTGGGGAATTGAGGAATGCCGACAATCACCATGAATTAAGTAATTATAGGGACATTGAGATCGATGAAGTCATTGAGGCAATGCGTAAGATGAGAAGGGGCAGAGCTACCGGGCCAGACGAAATTCCGGTTGAACTATGGAGGTGTGTGGGTAGAGCAGACTTGGAATGGCTTATTGCATTGTTTAGTATTATATTCAAGACTAATAGTATGCTTGAAGAGTGGAGGTGGAGTACAATGGTCCCGTTGTATAAGAACAAAGGTGATGTCCAGAGCTGTAACAACTATAGAGGCATCAAATTACTAAGTCATACCATGAAAGTTTGGGAGAGAGTGGTAGAAATGAGAGTGCGAAGGACGGTGTCTATTTCAGACAACCAGTTCGGGTTCATGCCGGGGCGATCTACCACAGAAGCTATCCACCTTATTAGGAGGATGGTGGAACAGTACAGGGATAGGAAGAAGGATCTACACATGGTGTTTATTGATCTGGAGAAAACGTACGATAGGGTTCCTAGGGAGGTCTTATGGAGCTGCTTCGAGGATAAAGGGGTCCCGGTTGACTATATTAGGGTGATTAAAGACATGTATGCTGGAGCTAAGACTCGGGTTAGGACAGTAGGAGGCGACTCTGAACACTTTCCAGTTGTTACGGGGTTGCACCAAGAGTCTGCGCTCAGCCCATTCCTATTTGCCCTGGTGATGGATGCACTGACTCATCATATTAGAGGGGAGGTGCCATGGTGCATGCTATTTGCTGATGATATTATTCTAATTGACGAGACACGAGGCGGAGTCAACGAGAGGCTAGAGATTTAGAGACATGCTCTTGAGTCTAAAGGTTTCAAGTTGAGCATGACGAAAACGGAATACCTCGAGTGCAAATTTGGAGTTGAGCCGTCGGAAGAGGGAGTTGAAGCGAGGCTTGACTCTCAAGTCATTCCCAAGAGGGGTAGTTTCAAGTACCTTGGATCAGTTATTCAAGGGATCGGGGAGATTGACGAGGATGTCACACACCGTATAGGGGTGGGGTGGATGAAGTGGAGGTTAGCGTCGGGAGTCTTGTATGACAAGAAAGTGCCACCGTTACTAAAAGGTAAGTTTTATAGAGCAGTGGTTAGGCCTGCCATGTTATATGGAACTGAATGTTGGCCGGTAAAGAACTCACACATCCAGAAGATGAAAGTAGCAGAGATGAGGATGTTGAGGTGGATGTGCGGGCATACAAGGATGGATAAGATTAGGAATGAAGATATTCGAGAGAAGGTGGGCGTGGCCCCCATGGAGGACAAGATGCGGGAAGTAAGACTCAGATGGTTCGGGCACATTCAGAGGAGGAGCACTGATGCACCGGTGAGGAGGTGTGAGCGACTGGCTGTAGTGGGCACGCGGAGAGGTAGAGGGCGACCTAAGAAGTATTGGGGAGAGGTGATCAGACAGGACATGGCGCGACTTAGGATTACTGAGGACATGGCCCTTGACAGGGAATTATGGAGGTCGAGCATTAAGGTTGTAGGTTAGGGGAAACTTGTGAATATTTCTACAGCACAATAGAGTGAGACTAGCCAGTTAGGAGTTAGACTAAGAATGTAATTGGTCGTCTATTGATGCAGGGCTTTACCTGCTAGTTTTACTATACCAGTCATCTATTTCGTATTTCGTATTCTGTATTTCATATCTCTTATATTGCTGTTATTTTATTATGCATTTTTATGGTACTAATATATCGGCTCCTGTTGCTTTTTTTTTTTGAGCCGAGGGTCTCCTGGAAACAGCCTCTCTACCCTTCGGGGTAGGGGTAAGGTCTGCGTACATATTACCCTCCCCGACCCCATTTGTGAGATTATACTGGGTCATTGTTGTTGTTGTTGTACTCCCTCCCTCTCAATTTATTGTAAATTGTTTAGAAGTATGAGAGCCAAACTGATTAATATGATGTAGGAATTGTCATATAGAATTTTTAAAATTTTTAAAATAAATTTATATATTTAAAAATTATATAAAATATGGTATAAGTCACAATAGTTAATAATTTAAAATATATATGCTAAAATATGATTAAATAAAAATTAATTTATTTGACTCTCTAAACAATAAGTTCATATAGTATCAAACGAATGGAGTATTAAGTTTACATAAATTAAAATGGCTACAATAGTAATTTTGTATATTGCATATATTTGACTTATAAGTATGTTATAAGTGTCCCCACAGTCTCTCGTTTTTCCTGTTAATGTACGAAAAGAGAGCAACCCCCAAACCATCCTTTCCCACACGCACGCTAACACACACACACACAGTGATTTCTCCTCGTTCTTTGTCAAAGGTAAAAGCTAGTGACAGCTGACTGAGAGTGTGGAACAAAGGACAGCCTTGTGTTTATAAACATTCTCAACAAGGTAAAAAGCAGCTGGTTCTTGAATCTTGGCCCTTAATATTTTACGAGTGGAGAGAAAGAACTAGAAAAAGAGAGAAAGAGATGGTGGGCTCAGGAGAAAGTAGGAGAAAAGAAGCAGTAGGGATGATGGCACTACATGAAGCACTTAGAAATGTCTGCATTAACTCAGACTGGACTTACTCTGTCTTCTGGACCATTCGTCCTCGCCCGTATGTCTTGTCTTTCTCCACTAATCCACTACTTATTAGCAGGCGAAGTCAGATTTTTAAGTTTATGGTTCGGGATTCTAATAGTGTTTTGATGTTACTGATTCTAAATTAATAAATTTTTTAAGATAAATACAGGGTTCAAACCAAAGCTATTAGGTTTGGCCGAACTCGCTCCAGACACTCTAGCTTTCGCCTCTGCTTATTAGTATCTATGTTGCTCAGACTCCCCGAAAATATTATCGGATGTGTGTCGGTTTCTCCAAACGTAATACATTTTTGGAGGATCCGATACGGGTGTAGTAGCATTTTGGAGAGCTGCGCAATATAGTTTATTACTACTGTTTCTTCTTGGTTTATTGTCTACTTACTTTTTTATGTAGGAGAGTTCGAGGTGGTAATGGTTGCAAAGTTGGAGATGACAATGGTAGCTTGTGAGTATATATACATATTCAGCAATTCACTATATATCTTGCTTGACCCCATAAAGAGGAAAAAAGATGAAGATAAAACAAAGTGGACTTCGAAACTTATTTTTTTCATTAGATATTTTAGTCATGTTAATGCGTTTATTTTAGGTGTTATGCTTTTTAGGAGTCTTTAACCTTATTAGAGATTTTTATGCCATTAGAAAATATCAAATATAGAGAATTTTTTTTATTTTTATTTTGTATAATGTTGGTTTGAGATGAATTTGTACGGAAAACAAGGTCAACGGGATTCATATAGCTAAGTACAACTTATTTGGAACTGCGGTGTAACTGTTATTGTAATATTAGCTGAAGACTAGAATAAGGAAACAAGTATATCGGCCTTTACTAAAATTGCATTTCCTGCTATAAAGCTGGCTCGTTCATTATTTGTATGTATCAGACCATAACAGATAGTGAACTTAATCTCTATCGAATTTGAATATGAGAATAGCGGGATATAGTCATGATTCAATAGATCAGGTCATTCACTTTGCTGTTTCTTGAGTTTATTGAAAATGATGTGCTTATGACTAATGGTTTGTGTGGTTTTTTCATATTTTTTTAGTCTGTCTTATCTCTTTGAATGGTTTGTGATTTGTTATGCTTTGTGCAGGATGTTGATGTGGGAAGATGGTTTCTGCAGAGGATCAGATTGCTTGGACCAAATGGAAGGAGAGGATCTTGTGAGAAAAGCCTTCAGCAAAATGTCCATTCAGTTATACAATTATGGAGAAGGGTGGGTACTTGGTAGGTAGTAGTATTATTGAATTTGAACTCTCGACTCTCTCACTTCCATGTCTAAAATGGATGCATTCCAAAGGTATCAGATATCATTGGAGAGATATGATGGGATCAATGAGATTCCTTCACTCCTGAGCTGAGGACTGAGGTCTTGGATTCGATCCCTAAGAAAGGAGAAACCCTGGTTGGGGGCGCTTCACTCTTATATGTGCTTTGTGAAGTGTGAAATCAGTTCGAACCCCGAGAAGAGAGAAATCCCTCGTTGGCAGCGCTTTCCTCTTAAATGTGCTTTATGCAGTGCAAAACTGAATTAGTCAGGCTCCTAACGTCTCGAGATTAATCCTTGACAAAGGAGAAACCCCTCATTGGGAATGCTTCCCTCTTTAATGTGTTTTTATGCGGTGTGAAAATAATTAGTCAAGGCTCCCGAAGTCTCGGGTTCGATCCCTGAAAACGGAGAAATCCCTGGTCGGGAATGCTTCCCTCTTAAATGTGCTTTATTCAGTGTGAAACTGAATTAGTCAAGCTCCTAGACGTCTTAAGTTCGATCTCTGAGAAGGAAGAAACTCTTGATTGGGAGCACTTCCCTCTTAAATTTGCTTTATGCAGTGTGAAACTCAATTAGTCAGGCTCCCGACATCTTGGGTTCTATCTTTGGAAAAGGAGAAATTCCTGGTTGGGAGCGCTTCCCTCTGAAATATGTTTTAAGCAGTGCGAAACTAAATTAGTTAGGCTCCTACATTTCGGGTTCGATCTCTGAGAAGGGAAAAATGTCTGGTTGGGAATGCTTCCTTCTTAAATGTGCTTTATACAATGTGAAACTGAATTAGTCCGGCTCCTGACTTCTCGGGTTTGATTCCCTAGAAGTGACAAACGCCTGGTTGGGAATGCTTCCCTCTTGAATGTGCTTTATGCCATGTAAAACTGAAGTAGTCTAGCTAGTGAGTTTCAGATACCAGATAGTTATAAAAAAGAATCCAGTAATAATTGAACTAGTAAAGCAGGACAAGAATTTTGGCACTGTTTGTTTATTCTGATTGGTCCATTTTACTGTGCAGGTTGATGGGGAAAGTTGCATCTGATAAATGTCATAAATGGGTTTTCAAGGAGCCTACAGAAAACGAACCAAATGTATCCAACTACTGGCAAAGTTCATTTGATGCGGTATATATATTTATATATAAGAACTAGAAAACATAAATTTTATGCTATTAAATTTTGGTTATAATAGTATAGGGAATTTGTTCATTAAGCTCTCGCCATGTGCGGGGTATGGGGAACGGCCGAAAGTCTATTGTACGGAATCTTACCCTGTATTTGTGCAAGAGACTGTTTCCACATGACAACAACTTTACCAGTTACTCTAAGGTTCCCTTCACCATTTGCCAATTATTGACCTAATAAATATTTGCTATTTTGCAGCTTCCCTCTGAGTGGACTGATCAGTTCGAGTCAGGTATTCAGGTCAGAATCAAACAGTTTTTTTTCATCTTTTTCCTGTATTGCCTTGTTTGTCTTTATATTTGAATTATCACTACATACTTAGCTTCTGTCTCATTTGGATTGAGACGGACTGAAACGAAGCGACATAGACACTAAGAATTCATATAGCTGATCCTGACTTTCTTAAGATTGAGGCGTAAATTTTATGTTGTACAGACTCTCCAAAATGTTGTCGTGTTCATGTCGGATTTTTAAAAAGTGCACTATTTTTGAAAGATCCAACACACACTCGATATTATTTTTGAAAAGTCCGAGCAACATGTGGTGTAATTAATGTTATTTGTATACTTACACCTGCCTCATTTGCTACTGCTGCTCAGACTATTGCTGTAATTCAAGCTGGGCATGGCCTTCTTCAACTCGGTTCTTGCAAGATTGTAAGTCTCCGTTTTCTGACTGCTTTAAAATTTTCGCTTTCTTGTATCTCAAAATTGAAGGGCAGCCTTGACGTAAAGTTGCTGCCATGTGACCAGTGACGTACGTAGGAATTTTTGTAAGCGATGTCATTATTAGACTTGAAAAAAAAAACAAAAAAAATAAATATATAATATCATATTTTAAAAAACATCAATAAAAGAAATACAACTAACGGAAGTAGCTACAGGGCTCTTTGTGATAAGTAGTGTCACTTTATTTAATTTTATCCGTTTTTTGGTTCTTCATTTGAATTACATACAATTAATTAGTAAAGATTTTTGACGAAGCGGTGTCACGTGACACATCTTGAGCTAAGGTAAATCCGCCCCTGCATGTGACCAGGAGGTTACGGGTTCAAGCCGTGGAAACAACCTCTTGCAGAAATGCAGAGTAAGGCTGTGTATTATAGATCCTTGTGGTCCGGCCCTTCCCCGGACCCCGACATAGTGGGAGCTTAGTACATTGGGCTGAACTTTTTTTTTTGTATCTCAAAATTCATACTTTTATATAAAGGGAGCAAACAAAGGGAATTTTGGCATAACAGGTAAAGTTGTTGCCATGTGACCTCCTGGGTTCGAGCCGTCAAAACAGTCTCTAGTAGAAATATAAGGTAAGGCTGCGTATAATAGACCCTTGAGGTCCGTCCCTTCCCTAGATCTGCGCATAACGAGAGCTTAAAGGGAGCAAACATGAATAGTGAGGATTCATTTGACCGATCTAACTTGCTTGGGACGGAGACCTACTTGTTATTGTATCTTCGCTTCTTCTGAAATTATTTGATATTTAAAATCTTGGAAAGTAAATAAAATTGCACATAAAGGTAAATCACAATCTGTTTATTTCTTTACTCACATATTTCATCCTTTCCAGATAGCAGAAGATCTCCATTTCGTGTTGAGAATGAGGCACACATTTGAGTCATTAGGCTACCAATCCGGCTATTATTTGTCGCAGCTCTTTTCTTCAACGCGAACCACTTCACCTTCATCCACATTTCCTCTGAAGCAACAGATCAATATGCCAATACGTCCTCCTCCCGTTTTCAACTGGGGATCAAGGCCAATTCCTTCAGCAACTTCGCTTCACGCCTATCCTAACTTCCAAAATTCCGCCATGATTGGAGGAATTTCACATTCGTCTGAAGCTCAGACGATGGAAAATCATCACGAGAACGATGATATCAAATGGCCTAATGGATTGACTATTTTTAGCGCGCTCACTGGTCAAAGTGATGATTCCAGGCTTCTTTTTAACCCTGATAGCTTAAGCAGCAAATCGGAGCATAATCAGCACGCGATGAATCATGATGAGAAGACCTCGAACCCCACTTCAGATTCTTCGAATCAGAACGAGTTCTTGAGCCTAGAGAGCCATTTCGGATAGTGTTTACAACAACAATAACTCAGAGGCGTGATGAAGAAGTTGTAGGGTAAGTTTTAGTTCTGTTTTCCTGAGTCGAGAGTCTATTGGAAACAACTTCTCTATCCTCACAAGGTAGAGGTAAGATGTGAGGATAGAGGTAAGGTCTGCGTACATACTACCATCCTCAGACCCCACAATGTGAGATAATACTGGGTATGTTGATGTTGTTGTTTCTGATTGTAGGTCCGTGCTTTGTTTTTAGTACTCTTGATTAATAGTTTGGTGTTTTCCATCCCTTTAACATTTTGCATAATTGTTTGTAGTGTTTTTAATTCATCTTAGAAAAAGAAGAAGAAATTGTTTCTAATCTCATTGCATCATGAGTTTGGTGTGAAGATATGTAAGTATCAGGGGCGGATGCATCGTATAATCTGCGGGTTCAACTGAATTCATAATTTTTGATGCGGAGTAAAAATTTATTAAAATTACAAAAATAGTATATACGAACCCATAAATTTAAAAATTACAATGGGTTCAATGTTAAAAGCCCTTAAAATTGAACCCATAAGATTTAAATCCTGAATCCACCTCTGATAAATATGATACTAAGTTTTTAAATTCCAACAGCTTCTTTAACATGGTACCTATTTGTTATTTTTTTAAAAAAATTCCAAGCATGCCATAATATTTATATGGTTATAAAAACTTATTATTAAAAGTAAAATGAGAATTTTAAGTTAAATAATAATTAAATTTAAAAAGTTGTCTTTTTTTAAACCAATTAAAATGAAATGATACTACATAAACTGGAACTGAAGGAATAATAAAAGTTTTCGATGAAGCAATATTGATCTAGTTGTGCTTGTAGCTGTCAGCTGATCGAGGACATGACCCTTGATAGGAAGGTATGAAGGTCGAGGATTAGTGTAGTAGAGTAAGTAGTCTAGAGTGTTCATAACAGTAGTATTGACACGCAACCTCGCTTTCTGTTGGTAATAGATTTTTATGACTAACCGTTGTTTTCTTTCATTGTTGATCACCTTACTATCTTGTTGTTTTATTCTGCTTTTATATGGTTTTTTGGTATTGTCTCTTCTTGTCTATATTTTCATTAATGTGTTGCTTATACTTTCCTGAGCCGAGGGTCTATTAGAAACAATCTATCTATCTTCACAAGGTAGGGAAAAGGTCTGCGTACACACTAACCTCTCCAAACCTCACAATATGATATAATATTGGGTATGTTATTGTTGTTGTTATTATGCTTGCACCCTGAGCCTACCAGGAATTGGATCAAAGCAATGTGTGAATCAATTTTAGGCAGTGGCAAGGGAAATGAATCGAAACAAATTCTATATATATTAAATCCCCTTAACTTCTTTGTATATTTATTTTTTTAAATTTTGACAATTTTAATAAAACTCCGCCACTGACTCAAAGTACAAACAAAACCATAATCGGAAGTTTAGAATATCTCTACCATAATGAGAATATGTACAAAATATATACTATATTTTTATTGATGATTATATGTTAATTCCTTCTATTCCTTAGGAGTTACTTGCTGATGATGGAGTGAATAATGAAGTTGTTTTTCTTACGACTCATGAATTGTTTTATTTGACCCTTTAGTTCTAGTACTAATATCAATAGAAATTATCTTCTTCTTTTTTCAGAAATTAATAATTAAATATATATGAAATAGTTGTTGAAATGAAGAAAAAAAACAACCCCTAATTTATCGGGTATTAGCTATTGAGATTGAATAATTTTCAATTATCATCATATATTTTTCCAGTTGCACGAAATATTTTTAATTAGATGATGATGTAGACAAGAAAATTGCATCAAGAAAATAAAATCAAGACCGAAAAATATCGCAACAATCGTAGTATATGATTTCAAATAATTTGAGTGTAAAATCTCTATGAATCCTCTGATTTTCTTTTCAATAGTAAATAAATTCAAGGGCCTTTGAGCTTGATCTTGAATCTATATTTTTGTCACGAACGATGATCTTGAATTCAACTAGCACGAACTTTGATTTGAACCCGTACTTCTTGAATCTTGATTTGTTCTTCGTTCTTGAGCTTGAACTTGATTTGTTATTCATTCTTGAGCTTGAACTTGATTGCTTGAAGCTTGAAACTTGTGGAGGAATTTGCAGTGTTTGATCCACGAGCTCTCTTTTGCTTCTTGTTATAACTTCTGGTGTCTTTTCTGGGTTATGAAAACATCTATTTATAGTTATGGAAGGGAGGAATTATGATAAGAACAAACTCTTTTCGACCAATCGGATTGAAGCGAGACATGGCTGCATTTGATTGGCCAAAACATGTCACTCGCATATGTGGCACGATTTCATTGGCCTTTTAATTTGACTTGGCATGCCTTGTCATTGTTGACACGTGGCATGATCCTATTGGCTCTTCCGTTTGACTTGGAGTGCCACATCATTTGACACGTGGCATCAAACTGGGCCTCCAGGAAGATGTCATCTTGGGTTTAATAAAGTGGACTTATCACTTGTATCCCAATCCAATGGGCTAGCCCAATGGATTAAGACTTATTTATTTAACCCATATATATTGGACTATATATATAAGGGATTTTTTCATTCCTATACACTATTTGAAACTTTATTACCCTTAATGTTTATGTTTAGTTAATTACCCTACTTAAACATGTTTTATTTATAAAATATATACAATCCACCTTAAAAGACTCCCAATTCATTATTTGTGCCTTCAATCAAGGAATTTAGTTATACCTTTTTCCTTTTTTCTCTCCTCTCTCCCCTCTTCTCTCCAGATTCTGTCTTTGTCCTTCATTTTCTCGAATTCCTACAATACAACATCGAAAAAATTCCCATAGTTGTAAATCTTAATCAGCAAAGTGCACAGTGGAGAATCAAGGATTATTGAGTATGATTGAACATTACCTCTTTGTAAAGTAGTGAGCTGCTAGTGGGAACACCCAAGAAAAGCCATGCCAAACCGTTGAACTATACGATAGTGTCACGACCCCAGTTCGCCCTCCGTGAACTGTCGTGAAGACACCTAGTCTCTACGACTAGATAAGCCCAACAAGTGCGAAAATAAAATTGAAACTTGCGGAAATATAATTAAAGGAAAACCAAGAATAACGAAAAGGGAAACAATATATAGGAAGCCACTCGGCATATACAACACAACAACTCAAACTTCTACAACACTATCCCAAAACCCAAAAATTCACGGGAACACAAGCTGAAAGAAATATAGTAAAGTGCTCTAACTCCAGAATGTCTACATCAACAGTGAGATAGAAAGACTAATACTACATGATAGAATAAAGATAAAGACTCCTTGGTCTGCGAATGCGGCAGATGTACCTCGAAGTCTCCGAAAGATCTCCTGCCTCAAGGGTGATACGCCTGGGTAGAGGTATCTGGATTTGCACAGGAAAAACATGCGCAGAAAGGGCATGAGTACACCACAGCGATACTCAGTAAGTGTCAAGCCTAACCTCAGTCGGGTAGTGACGAGGAAGGTCAGGGCCCTACTGAGATAAATAATAATAATAAAGATGACAGGATAAGATAAATAGTATAATTGAAAATCTACAGTAAGAGTCTATACATGATCATAAGAATACAATAACGGAAACGGAAATAAAGGTAAAACACAAGCAAATACCACTCACAACAAGAATAAAAAACCGAGGATCTCTTGGTATCCCAAGGATCTCTTAGTATCCTCAATATATACACTAGGGATCTCTTGGTATCCCGAGGATCTCTTGGTATCCTCAACATATATTCCAGGGATCTCTTGGTATCCCAAGGATCTCTCGATATCCTCAACACACGTGCCAGGGATCTCTTGGTATCCCGCACCTCAGTTCAGATCGTAAATACGTGCAGGGAATCTCCCGGGATGCCATCCCATAGTCCCAAATTAAAACACACAGCAACAGTTCAAGAATATTAAAATAAGTGCTAAATCGTAACAAGTAAACAGTTGTTTCTAGTCTAACATGCTTCATGTAATGCAATTAAGGCAGTTTAAGCAAATATGCAATTAAGTCGACTAAGCATGCTTTTCTAACTAACACAGATTAAGTTTACAAGTAGAATAAAAGCAGGTAAGAAAGGAATTCAGTTTAAACAATTAAAGTAAAACCGGATTTTTCAACAATTAGCTCAAGTACACACTCGTCACCTCACATACAAGACATTTCAATTATCAAATATCATATCCTAAGGGGAAGGTCCCCTACACAAGGTTAGACAAGCCACATACCTCAAACCAACTCAAAACTCAACCCGATACCACGCTCTTGCCACGAGTACTCGACTCCAAATGGCCCAAATCTATTCAATTCAATTGCATAATGTAAAAACACTTCAAGTAACTGATTCTACAATTAAACTCTAAGCTAATACGCGAAATTATGTGAAATGACCAAAATGCCCCTCAGGCCCACGTCTCGTAATCGGGTAAAATTTGTATTTTTAGAAACCTCGTACTCTCACTAGTCTATACATAACAAGAATACTGAAATCGGAGTCCAAATGACCCTTCAATTCCTCAATTAAAGGTTTCTTAAACTCAAGCCCTAATTACCCATTTTTCCCAAATTTCTCACCATTAATTAGGTCTTTAATCACATAAAAACGAGTTAGTTAGGTTACCTCTAAGTGATTCCCCTTTGTTTTCCTCAAAAATCCCTCTCAAAAGCTTCAAACCCAGATGAAAATGGTGGAAGAATAGCCAATTTTCGCAAAGGCAACTATTTATATGTTCTGCCCAGCGATTTCCGCATTTGCGATGCGGTCCCGCTTCTGCGGACACGACATCGCATCTGCAACTTTCATTAAAACGTCTAGAGATCGCATCTACAATAACTCTTTCGCAGATGCGTAACCACTTCTGCGGTATACATTCCGCATATGCGGAACTGAAGAAGAAGCCAAAAATCCGCTTCTGCGGCCTCATCCCCGGTTCTACGGCTCCGCACCTGCGGAACCCAAACCGCAGGTGCGGTTATGACAGGTACCAGTTGCATCAACAATCTCTCAACTTCAAAAATCCTTCCGTCAACCATCCAAAATCATCCCGAGGCCCCCGGGACCTAAACCAAAAGCACCAACATCACCTAATACCTTATTCAAACTTGTACCAATCCTTAAAACACCTAAAAAAACATCGGAACCTCAAATTAATCAAAGATTTAAGCCTAAGAACTCCAAATTTCCTCAAAATACGCTTTCGATCAAAAACCTAACCAAACCACGTCCGAATGACCTGCAATTTTGCACACACATCCCAAATGACATGACAGAACTACTGCAACTTCTGTAATTCCATTTTGACTCTCGGATCAAAATCTCACTATCGGACCGGAAACTTCAAAAATCAACTTTCGGCATTTCAAGCCTAAATTAGCTACGGACCTCCAAAACACAATCCGAACACTCTCCTAACCTCGAAATCACCCAACGGAGCTAACAGAAACATCAAATTTCCATTCCGAGGCCATCTTCACACTGCTTCAACTATGGACAACTTTCCAACACTTAGGCTCTCATTTAGGGACTAAGTGTCCCAAAACTCTCCGAAACCCAAAACCGAACATCCCGGCAAACCAAAATAGCAGAAATAAACCCGGGGAAGTAGTTAATAGGGGATCGAGGCGTTAATTCTAAAAACGACCGGCCGGGTCGTTACATCCTCCCACACTTAAACATTTGTTCATCCTCGAACGAGCATAGAGACATACCTGAAGTAGTTAAAAGATGAGGGTATCGGCTGCGCATATCCTACGCCGTCTCCCAGGTCGCCTCCTCGACTGGTTGACCCCGCCATTGAACCTTCACCGATGCAATGTTCTTTGACCTCAGCTTTCTGACATGCCTATCCAATATCGTCACTGGCTCCTCAACATAGGATAGATCCTTGTCCAACTGGACTGAACTGAAATCCAACACGTGCGACAAATCAGCGTGATACCTCCGGAGCATCGAAACATGAAATACTGGATGAACTCCTGCCAAGCTGGGAGGTAAGGCAAGCTCATAAGCGACCTCCCCAACACGCCTCAATATATCAAAAGGGCCAATAAACCTCAGACTCAACTTCCCTTTCTTCCCAAATCTTATGACGCCCTTCATAGGCGAGACCCGAAGCAGAACCCGCTCACCAACCATATAGGAAACATCACGAACCTTCTGGTCTGCATAACTCTTCTGTCTGGACTGGGCGGTACAGAGTCTATTCTGAATCACCTTAACCTTCTCCATAGCATCCTGAACCAAGTCTGTGCCCAATAGTCTAGCCTCACCCGACTCAAACCAACCAATCGGAGACCTGTACCTCCTACCATATAAAGCCTCATACGATGCCATTTGAATGCTGGACTGATAACTGTTGTTGTAATCAAACTCCGCCAATGGCAAAAACTGATCCCAAGACCCTCCAAACTCAATCACGCACGCACGGAGCATATTCTCAAGAGTCTGAATAGTGCGCTCGGACTGTCCGTCCGTCTGAGGGTGAAATGTTTTGCTCAACTCCACCCGAGTACCCAACTCTTGTTGAACGGCCCTCCAGAACCGTGATGTGAACTGATTACATCTGTCTGAAATGATGGAAACTAGAATACCATGCAGACGAACAATCTCCCGAATATAAATCTCCACTAACCGCTCCGAGGAATAAGTAGTACACATAGGAATGAAGTGCGTGGACTTGGTCAGCCGATCCACAATCACCCAAATGGAATCAAACTTCTTCGCAGTTTGAGGGAGTCCAACTACAAAGTCCATGGTGATCCTCTCCCATTTCCACTCTGGAATCTCTATCTGCTGAAGCAACCCACCCGGTCTCTGGTGCTCATACTTCACCTACTGACAGTTGAGGCACCGAGCTACAAATCCTACTATGTCTTTCTTCATCCGCCTCCACCAATAGTGCTGCCTCAAATCCTGATACATCTTCGTGACACCCGGATGAATAGAATACCGCAAACTATGAGCCTCCTCCAATATCAACTCCCGAATACTATCAACATTGGGTACACAGACCCGACCCTGCATCCTCAATACCCCATCCTCACCAATAGTCACATCTCTGGCATTGCCGTGCTGAAACTTGTCCTTGAGGACAAGCATATGAGGGTCATCATACTGTCGCTCTCGGATACGATCAGATAGGGAAGACCGAGAAACCACGTAGGCTAGAACTCGACTAGGCTCCGAAAGATCCAATCTCACAAACTGGCTGGCTAAGGCCTGAACATCCATCGCCATAGGCCTCTCTGATGCTGGTAGATATGCCAAACTCCTCAAACTCTCCGCCCGGCAACTCAAAGCATCGGCCACCACATTGGCCTTGCCCGAGTGATACAAAATAATGATATCATAGTCCTTCAGCAACTCAAGCCACCTCCTCTGGCGCAAATTTAGATCCTTTGCTTGAACAAGTGCTGCAAGCTCCGATGATCTGTATAAATCTCACAAGGCACACCATACAAATAATGACACCAGATCTTCAAGGCGTGAACAATAGTAGCTAACTCAAGATCATGGACAGGATAATTCTTCTCATGTACCTTCAACTGTCTGGATACGTAGGTAATCACCCTACCGTCCTACATAAAAACCGCTCCAAGGCCAATCCTCGAGGCATCACAATAGACAGTATAAGAGCCCGAACCTGTAGGCAATATCAAAACTGGGGCTGTAGTTAAAGCTATCTTGAGCTTCTGAAAGCTCGTCTCACACTCTTCCGTCCACTAGAACGGAGCACCCTTTTGGGTCAGTCTGGTCATAGATGCGACAATAGAAGAAAACCCCTCAATAAATTGACGGTAATAACCCGCCAAGCCAAGGAAACTACGAATCTCTATAGTTGAGGAGGGTCTGGGCCAACTCTGCACTACCTCTACCTTTTTAGGATCCACCCGTTTACCCTCACTCGACACCACATGACCCAAGAAAGCCATGGAATCCAACCAAAACTCACATTTCGAGAACTTTACATACAATTTCTTTTCCCTCAAGGTCTAAAGCACTGTCCTCAGGTGCCGCTCATGATCTTCCCGACTCCGGGAGTATACAAGAATATCATCAATAAAGACAATGACGAACGAGTCCAAATATGGCCGAAACACACTGTGCATCAAATGCATAAAAGGCTGCTGGGGCATTGGTCAGCCCAAATGACATGACAAGGAACTCGTAATGACCATACCGAGTCCTGAAAGCAGTCTTTGGGATATCTGGCTCCTCAATCTTCAACTGATGGTAACCCGAGCGCAAGCCAATCTTAGAAAACACCTGTGCGCCCTGAAGCTGGTCAAACAGATCGTCAATACGAGGCAAAGGATAACAGTTCCTCACTGTAACTTTGTTCAACTAGCGATAATCGATACACATACGTATAGAACCATACTTTTTCTTCACAAACAAGACAGGAGCACCCCAAGGTGATACACTGGGATGAATAAAACCCTTATAAAGCAATTCTTGTAATTGATCCTTCAACTACTTCAACTCAGGAGGAGCCATACGATACAGAGGAATTGAAATGGGCTGAGTGCCCGATAATAGATCAATTCCAAAATCAATATCTCTATCCGGCGGTATACCCGGAAGATCAGCTGGGAACACATTGGGAAAGTCCCGTACTATAGGGACTGAACAGAAGGAGTATCAATACTAACATCTCTCACATAAGCTAGATATGCATCACACCCCTTCTCAACCATACGTTGAGCCTTAAGGAAAGAAATAACTCTACTGGGAGTGTGATCTAAAGTACCCCTCCACTCAACACGTGGTACAACTAGCATAGCTAGCGTCACAGTTTTGGTGTGACAATCAAGACTAGCATAATGGGGTGACAACCAGTCCATGCCCAAGATAATATCAAAGTCAACCATGCTGAGTAACAATAAGTCGGCTCTGGTCTCAAAACCATGGAGAGTAACCAAACATGACCGATAAACGCGGTTTACAACAAGTGAATCTCCCACAGGAGTAGAAACATAAATAAGGGAACTCGAAGAATCCTGAGGTACACCCAAATATGGAGCAAAATAAGAAGACACATAAGAGTAAGTGGATCCTGGATCGAATAGAACTGATGCATCTCTATGACAAACCATGACAATACCTGTGATAATAGAATCAGAGGCAACAACCTCGGTACGAGCAGGAAGGGCATAGTATCTGTCCTGGCCTCCCCTTCTAGGGCAACCTCTACCTCCCCGACCTCCACCTCTAGTTGGCTGAGCAGGTGGGGTAGAAACTGGTGCTGGAACCATAGCTTGAGAACTCTGCATGGCATGCTGTGGCTGAGAAGTCTGTGGAGGTGCACTCCTCCCAAGTCTAGGGCAATCCCTCACCACATGGGGGGTGTCACCACACTCAAACAAGCTCTGGGAGGACGTGGTGGTTGTGACTGGCTCGGGCCAAGTCTGCTGGACTGACCTCTGAAAGCACCCCGCGCAGGAGGCGCATTGGAAACCGGAGGTGCATAATAAGGCTCCTAAGGTCCAGGAGGAGCTAGGATACCACGGGTTGCTGGAAGAGCTGAATGAACAGGGTGACTCATATAACCCCTACCATGATGACTTGCTACTGGGGCACGGGCACCAGAGAAATGGCCCGACTCTCGAGACCTCTTGGCCTCCCTCTCCTCTTTCTCCCTAGCATGCATACCCTCAATCCTCCTAGCAATGCTCACCGCCTGCTGATAAGAAATATCCATGTCCAACTCACGGGCCATGCTAGACCTGATGCTGGGAATAAGCCCCTCAATAAACTGGCGAACCCTCTCGCGAACAGTAACAACCAAGGCTGGTGCATGCCTAGCCAAATTGATGTAACAAACAGCATACTCTGAAACAGTCATAGCACCCTGGCACAAATGCTCAAACTCTGTGCGCCATACGTCCCTGAGGCTCTAAAGAACATACTCTCTCAAGAACAGATCTGAAAACTGAGCCCAAGTCAGTGAAGCAGCCGCATCTGGACTGTCTAACTCATAGGTGCGCCACCAATCATAGACGGCTCCTCGAAGCTGGAAAGTAGTGAAAGAAATCCCGCTCAATCTTGAGATACCCATAGTATAGAGAATGCGGTAATACTCATCAACAAATCCTGGAGCATCCTCCTAGACCACTGAACTCAGGAGGCTTATACCTCTTGAACCTCTCAAGTCTCAGTTGCTCCAGCTCGGAAGCCGTTTCCATGCCCTCAGGCTGAACTGGCACTGCAGGCGGTATAGGAATAATCTCAGGGACCTGCTCAACATGCACTCGCTGCTCAGGAGTGCGGGCGGCGGGAGTCTGTGCTCCTCCCCCGGCCTGGGATGTGACTGCAGCAAGGGGAAGCAACCCTGCCTGAGCCAAAGTGGTGTACATGCTCATGAACTGTGCTAAAGTCTCCTGAAGGGCTGGAGTAGTAGTAGCAGTAGGCGTGTCAGGTGCCTGGACTCTGGCTGGATCTACTGGTGGTACCTCGGCGGCAGCTCGTGCAGGTGCTCCCGCTGCACCACGTGCGAGTCCTCGGCCTCTACCCAGGCCCCAGCCTCCGACAGCTATAGTAGGGGGTGCGGGTGCTTGATTATCTCGAGTAGCACGGGTCCTCACCATCTGTGAGAGAATAGAAGACAGAAGTTTAGAATTGTGATATCAAAAAAAATATCGCACGACAAGGAAATCAAATGAAGTGGAAATTTTCCTAACAGTTACATAGCATCTCGTAGATAAGTACAAACGTCTCTGTACCGATCAACGAGACTCTAAGAAATCGGCATATACATCACAACAGCTCAAACTTCTACAACACTATCCCAAAACCCGAAAACTCACGGGTACACAAGCTAAAAGAAATATAGTAAAGTGCTCTATCTCCAGAATGTCTACATCAACAGTGAGATAGAAAGACTAATACTACAGGATAGAATAAAAACAGAGACTCTTTGGTCTGCGGACGCGTTAGATGTACCTCGAAGTCTCCGAAAGATCTCCTGCCTCAAGGGTGATACACCTGGGTAGAGGTACCTGGATCTGCACATGAAAAACATGCGCAGAAAGGGCATGAGTACACCACAGCGGTACTCAGTAAGTGCCAAGCCTAACCTCGGTCGGGTAGTGACGAGGAAGGTCAGGGCCCTACTAAGGTAAATAATAATAAAAAAGATGACAGAATAAGATAAACAGTATAATTGAAAATCTACAGTAAGAGTCTATACAGGATCATAAGAATACAATAACGGAAACAGAAATAAAGGTAAAACACAAGCAAATACCGCTCACAACAACAATGAAAAACCGGGGATCTCTTGGTATCCCGAGGATCTCTTGGTATCCTCAATATATACACTAGGGATCTCTTGGTATCCCGATGATCTCTTGGTATCCTCAACATATATGCCAGGGATCTCTTGGTATCCTCACTACACGTGCCAAGGATCTCTTGGTATCCTGCACCTCAGTCCAGATCGTAAATACGTGCAGGGGATATACCGGGATGCCGTCCCGTAGTCCCAAATTAAAACACATAGCAGCAGTTCAAGATTATTAAAATAAGTGCTAAGATCGTAACAAGTAAACAGTTATTTCTAGCCTAACATGCTTCACGTAATGCAATTAGCAGTTTAAGCAAATAGGCAATTAAGTCTACTAAGCATGCTTTTCTAAACTAACACAGACTAAGTTTGCAAGTAGAATAAAAGTAGGTAAGAAATGAACTCAGTTTAAACACTTAAAGTAAAACCGAATTTTTCAACAATTAGCTCAAGGACGTATTCATCACCTCACGTACAAGGCATTTCAATTATCAAATAGCATATCCTAAGGGGAAGGTGCCCACACAAGTTTAGACAAGCCACTTACCTTGAACCGGCTCAAAACTCAACCCGATACCACGCTCTTGCCCCGAGTACTCGACTCCAAATGGACCAAATCTATTCAATTCAATTGCATAATATAAATAACACTTCAAGTAACTGATTCTACAATTAAACTCTAAGCTAATACGCGAAATTATTTGAAATGATCAAAATGCCCCTCAGGTCAACATCTCGGAATCGGGTGAAATTTATATTTTCAGAAACCTCGTACTCTCACGAGTCTATACATAGCAAGAACACTAAAATCGGAGTCCAAATGACCCTTCAATTCCTCAATTAAAGGTCTCTTAAACTCGAGCCCTAATTACCCATTTTTCCCAAATTTCTCACCATTAATTAGGTCTTTAATCACATAAAAATGAGTTATGAAGTCAAGGACGTTACCTCCAAGTGATTCCCCTTTGTTTTCCTAAAAAATCCCTCTCAAAAGCTTTAGACCAGGATGAAAATGGTGGAAGAATAGCCAATTTTCGCAAAGGCAACTTATTTATATGTTCTGCCCAGTAATTTCCGCATTTGCGACACAGGGACCGCAGACACGGACATGACGTCGCATCTGCGACTTTCATTAAAAGGGCCAGAGACTGCATTTGCGATCACTCTTTCGCAGATTCGTAACCACTTCTGCGGAACTAAAGGAGAAGCCAAAAATATGCTTATGCGGCCTCTACCCCGCTTCTCCGGCTCCGCACCTGTGGAACCCAAACTGCAGGTGCGGTTATGACAGGTACCAGCTGCATCGGCAATCTCTCAACTTCAAAAATCCTTCCGTCAACCATCCGAAATCATTGCGAAGCCCCCGGGACCTCAACCAAAAGCACCAACATCACCTAATACCTTATTCAAACTTGTATCAATCCTTAAAACACCTAAAACAACATCGGAACCTTGAATTATTCAAGGATTTAAGCCTAAGAACTCCAAATTTCCTCAAAATACGCTTTCGATCAAAAACCTAAACAAACCACGTCCAAATGACCTGAAATTTTGCACACACATCCCAAATGACATGAGGGAACTACTACAACTTCCGAAATTCTATTCCGACCCTCAGATCAAAATCTTACTATCGGACTGGAAACTTAAAAAATCAACTTTCGGCATTTCAATCCTAAATTAGCTACGGACCTCCAAAACACAATCCGAACTTGATCTTAACCCTGAAATCACCCAACGGAGCTAACAGAACCATCGGATTTCCATTCCGAACCCGTCTTCATACTGCTCCGACTACGGACAACTTTCCAACACTTAAGCTCTCATTTATAGACTAAGTGTCCCAAAACTCTCCGAAACCCAAAATTGAACGTCCAGGCGAACCAAAATAGGAGAAATAAACCCAGTGGAAACAGTTAATAGGGGATCGGGGCGTTAATTCTAAAAATGACCGGCCGGGTCGTTACAGATAGCAAATTCAAATCATTCAATCGAGTAGTCAGAAGAGAGAATGCCACTAAAATCAAGTCGTATACGACAATGATATTCTATCATTAGCTATTTCTGTTGTTCAAAGCCTTGCAATAAACTGATGTTGGATATTTTAAGTGTTTAAAGTTAGTCATTTTTGGCTCAAATAGCACTTAATAATTCACTATTTCGAATATTCTACAACTCAAACTTTTGTGCTTAACTTGACTTCATTAGATAGAACACTTTGATGGTTCATAATATCTCGAGTAAATAATTTCCCAACTAAATCTTCTAACTTCACCCATAGTGTACATTTACACCAATCGCAGTTGGATCAAAAAGTATAATTGAGCAGATTTGAAGTTGTCACGACCCGGATTTCCCACCCCCGGGAGTCGTGATGGCGCCTACTAATGAGAGCTAGGCAAGCCAATCGTTTAACTACTTACTTCATTATCCATTTATTTCTTTTTAACAAAAATAAGGCGATAACGTATAAACAGCGGAACTTTAAATTTAAGCAGAAGACATCAATAAAATATCTAAAATCTATGTCTATTATAATTACTCAAGCCTTAATCACCCAAAACCTGGTGTCACAGTGTCACAGACAGTCTAAGATTTACTACATACAATGTCTGAAGAAAATATCAATACAATGTTTCTGAAGCAAAAAGATGAAACAGGAAATAGGGATAGAGGAGACGCCAGGGCCTGCGGACACCTGCAGGTCTACCTTGGACCTCTGCGTGGACTGAAGGTAGCCTACAACTATGGTCTAAGAGCTGCTCCGGGATCTGCACATAGTGCAGTGTGTAGTATCAGCACAACCGACCCCATGTGCTGGTAAGTGCCTAGCCTAACCTCGGTGAAGTAGTGATGAGGCTAGGACCAAACTACCAAATAAACCTGTGCAGTTCAATATATACAGCGGAAAAGAAGTACAAAGATAAACAGTCAAGTATGGGAGAGGGTGCATGCTGCGGGGGAGATATCAATTCCGAATAGAAAGACATCAAGTAAACGAAGGAAACAATATAACTCGAATATCAATAAAGAATCAGAAATCAATAAATGCACGACATCACCCTTTGTGCTTTTACTCTCGTCCTCACCAAGCAATCATATAATAAAAATGTGCACGACATCACCCTTCGTGCTTTTACTCTCTTTTCTCACCATATAATCAATTTAATCGGCATGGAATGGTACATCGTGCGGAACGGCATCACCCTTCGTGCTTTACACTCTTTCCTCACAATCATACACGGCATCACCCTTCGTGCTTTACACTCTTTCCTCAGAAAAACAATGCACGACATCACCCTTCGTGCTTTAACTCTCTTCCTCTCCCAAACAACAATCACAAACATGGGCAAGGGAATAAATGAAATCATAGTAAAAATCCTGGTAAGGGAACAATAATTCAATAATTTAGTCCCGACAAGGGAATAATATCAATAATATCAACATCCCGGCAAGGGAGATAACAAATAAAGCAACAATAACCCGACAAGGGTGGCAACTTAATGATCTCTTCTCTTTCTCACTTTTACTTCACAATTCACTTCACAACTCGAACCAATGCTCTAGAGGTTCAATTATCACTTATACTTTCACAATTCATTATACAACTTGAGCCAACGCTCCTTAATATTCATAGGTTACAATTCCTTCCACAAACTTTATACAACAAATAGAAACCTTCATCAAGGCATGAAAGATACAACGAAGTCATGATAATCACAATATAAAGACTTACGGTCATGCTAGACACCAAAGTATAGATACTCGTGACCATGCCTATATGTCGTACTCAACAATTACCACATAGCAAATAGGACTCGACTCCTAATCCCTCAAGCTAAGGTTAGACCAAACACTTACCTCGATGCCACGAACACAATTCATGTTTCAATTATAGCTTTACCCCTTGATTCCACCACCAATTCATTCGCATCTAGTCACAAGTTACTCAATTACATCGATAAACGCTAAATGAATCAATTTGAATGCATGAACATGAGTTTTCCAAAGTTTCGCCAAAAAAGTTCAAAAATTGCCCCGGGCCCACATGGTCAAAACCCGAGGTTCGAACAAAAGCCCGCTTACCCATTCCCCCACGAACCCAAATATATAATTTGTGTTGAAATCAGATCTCAAATCGAGATTGAAGGAAATGAGTAGAAATTAACTTACAATCGATTTGGAAGAAGAGTTATTCTTGAAAAATCGCCCTAAGGAGTTTGTGTTTTGAAAAGATGTGAAAATGGGTTGAAAATCGTCTAAGTATAAAAGTTGCAGGTTGCAGATATGGAAATTGCGAACCCCGACCTCTGCTAGCTTGGGAATTGCAAAGGGAAGCTCGCATTTGCGAGATGGGAATTGCGAGAGGGGCATCGCATTTGCGACACAAGGCTGAAATAGGGGTAATCGCATTTGCGATCGAAGCCTCGCATTTGCGAGCAAGGCAGACCTGGGCTGTTTTTTCGCATTTGTCATCCAGCCTTCGCATTTGCGAGCTAGGCTTCGCAAATGCGAAGCTTGTAGGCCTGGGCACACTAGCTAAAATCTGCAACTTTCTAAGTCTAAAAATCCACCCCGTGGCCTATCCAAAACTTACCGAGCCCTCGGGGCTCCAAACTAAACACACACACAACCTCAAAAACATCTTACGGACTTATTCGTGTAATCAAATCACCAAAATAACATCATGAACATCGAATAAAACCTCAAAATCAATGAAAATTCCCAAAACTTCTTTAAACATCAAATTTTGCATTTAAGGTCCGAATCACGTCAAATGAATTCCGTTTCTTACCAAACTTTACCGACAACACGTACAAATCATATTGAACCTGTACCGGGCTCGGAATCATAATACGGGCCCGATACCACAGGTTTCACATAACATTTCACTTTCAAAAACCTTTGTATTTTTTCAGAAAATAATTTCTTTCAAAAATTCATTTATCGGGTTTGGGACCTCGGAATTCGATTCTGGGCATACGCCCAAGTCCCATATTTTCCTACGGACCCTCCGGGACCGTCAAATCACGAGTCTGGGTCCGTTTATCCAAAATGTTGACCGAAGTCAAATTAATTTATTTTATAGTCAAAATTTATCATTTTTCATAGATTTTCACATATAAGCTTTCTGGCTACGCGCCGGACTGCACATGCAAATCGAGGTAATGCTAAAAGAGGTTTTTAAGGCCTCGAAACGTAGAATTTCATTTTAAAAACAAGTGATGACCTTTTGGGTCATCACAGAAGTTTTAGCAGATTTCAAATTAAATTCAATCGCCTCCTAACTTTAAATTTAACTTTGTATTAGTATTTCCAACAAGAATCTATGCTGCCCAGTTAATTTCTCACCCAAAATTCAAATTTCATATAAAACTTAGTTTCTCCAAAGTGCGACGGGGGCGCTTTTAATGTGAAACTCGAAATTTCTCCACCAAAATCATTCAATTCCCATCAATATTCAAGTTTTTCCGTTCAAACAAAAATGAATCAGTACACATGAGTTGATTTGGAATTTATTCTCTACTTTTCTTTCCTTAATAAATCAACTAATCAGAAAAGAACAATGTATGGTACTTCAACATACGAATTAAAAATAAATTTCGCACAAATTTAATGGAAATTTGAATATCTACAATAACTTACATAGTAAAAATAAATTTTATACAACTAATTATATAGTATACAACTTAGCTTCAACTTATCTACAATTTTCATACATTATTTTTTCCCAGTAAAAAATATCTAAAATATGATACAGCTTAAATACAATTTTTATGTAAATTTTATATAATATGTCTTTTGTATATTTTGTATCTGATTTATACATAGTAAAAATAAACTTCATACAACTAATTATATATTATACAACTTATCTATAAATTATCTACAACGTATCTACAACTTTCATACATTTTTTCTACCCAGTTATATACAACTACAATATCATATAACTTAAATATAATTTTTATACAATTTTTATACCATGAAAGTTTGGGAGAGAGTGGTAGAAATGAGAGTGCGAAGGATAGTGTCTATTTCAGACAACTAGTTCGAGTTCATGCCGGGGCGATCTACCACAGAAGCTATCCACCTTATTAGGAGGATGATGGAACAGTACAAGGATAGGAAGAAGGATCTCCACATGGTGTTTATTGATCTGGAGAAAGCGTACGATATGGTTCCTAGGGAGGTCTTATGGAGCTTCTTAGAGGATAAAGGGGTCCCGATTGACTATATTAGGGTGATTAAAGACATGTATGCTGGAGCTAAGACTTGGGTTAGGACAGTAGGAGGCGACTCTGAATACTTTCCAGTTAGTACGGGGTTGCACCAAGGGTCTGCGCTCAGCCCATTCCTATTTTCCCTGGTGATGGATGCACTGACTCATCATATTCAAGGGGAGGTGCCATGGTGCATGCTATTTGCTGATGACATTATTCTAATTGACGAGACACGAGGCGGCGTCAACGAGAGGCTAGAGATTTGGAGACATGGTCTTGAGTCTAAAGGTTTCAAGTTGAGCAGGACGAAGACGGAATACCTCGAGTGCAAATTTGGAGTTGAGCCGACGGAAGCGGGAGTTGAAGTGAGGCTTGACTCTCAAGTCATTCCCAAGAGGGGTAGTTTCAAGTACCTTGGATCGGTTATTCAAGGGATCGGGGAGATTGACGAGGATGTCACACACC
The DNA here is from genome assembly GCF_000715075.1 of Nicotiana tabacum. Taxonomy (NCBI): domain Eukaryota; kingdom Viridiplantae; phylum Streptophyta; class Magnoliopsida; order Solanales; family Solanaceae; genus Nicotiana; species Nicotiana tabacum. The sequence goes on along the minus strand of NC_134080.1, from coordinate 219,519,106 downwards.
GTATAGGGGTGGGGTGGATGAAGTGGAGGTTAGCGTCGGGAGTCTTGTGTGACAAGAAAGTTCCACCGTTACTAAAAGGTAAGTTTTATAGAGCAGTGGTTAGGCCTGCCATGTTATATGGAACTGAATGTTGGCCGGTAAAGAACTCACACATCCAGAAGATGAAAGTAGCAGAGATGAGGATGTTGAGGTGGATGTGCGGGCATACAAGGATGGATAAGATTAGGAATGAAGATATTCGAGAGAAGGTGGGCGTGGCCCCCATGGAGGACAAGATGCGGGAAGTAAGACTCAGATGGTTCGGGCACATTCAGAGGAGGAGCAATGATGCACCGGTGAGGAGGTGTGAGCGACTGGCTGTAGTGGGCACGCGGAGAGGTAGAGGGCGACCTAAGAAGTATTGGGGAGAGGTGATCAGACAGGACATGGCGCGACTTAGGATTACTGAGGACATGGCCCTTGACAGGGAATTATGGAGGTCGAGCATTAAGGTTGTAGGTTAGGGAAAAGTTGTGAATATTTCTACAGCACAATAGAGTGAGACTAGCCAGTTAGGAGTTAGACTAAGAATGTCATTGGTCGTCTATTGATGCAGGGCTTTATCTTCTAGTTTTACTATACCAGCCATCTATTTCGTATTTCGTATTTTGTATTTCATATCTCTTATATTGATGTTATTTTATTATGCATTTTTATGGTACTAATATATCGGCTCCTGTTGCTTTTTTGAGCCGAGAGTCTCCTAGAAACAGCCTCTCTACCCTTCGGGGTAGGGGTAAGGTCTGCGTACATATTACCCTCCCCAGACCCCACTTGTGGGATTATACTGGGTTGTTGTTGTTGTTGTTGATTGTTCAACTTTCATACAACACTTAAATAAACATACATACATACATACATACATTTTTAAAATGTTGTTTAACTTTCATACAATAGTTAAATGAATAAAAGAAAAATAAATAAATAATATAATACAATTTTTCTATAATTTTTCTACAATTCTGCAATATAATGTATGTCATGTCTTCTTCTTCGAGTTTCAATATGAAATTCAGCCAAAACCAAGTCTAATCTTCACCAAAACCCCTCAAAATTGAGATATAAAATCCAAATCATATTCCCAATTATTTGCAATAATACCCAATCCAAACAAATAATGGTTTTTGAATACCCAAATTCGAATTCAAAGATTCAAAGCTTTTAAATGGCTGTCAATGGTGGAATTGCTGCTCTCTTTTCCTTTGCTTTACATTACTGGAATTAGGGATTGAGAGATAGAGAGAGACGTAGAGAGAATTCTCAATTGTTTGCAACAACACCCAATTCAAACAAATAATATTTTTTTAAAACCCAAATTCGAATTCAAAACTTCAAAGCATTTTTAATGGCTATCAATGGTGGAATTGCTGCTCTTTTGTGCAAGATACGTCGGGGAGGGGGTGGGATGTGGAGAGAGAAACATGGGGGGAGAAGTGAGATAAAGATCAGAGAGAGAAACGTGGGGGGAGTGGGAGTGATTGTAGGAATTGATTGATTATCCTTAAATCCTAAAAATGTACATAATTGATAATTTTGTATACTGAAGGTAATTAAAGTCAAACTTGAGTAGCGAGGGTAATAAAGTTTCCAATAGTGTATATGTATGTAAAAATCTATTCAATTCCATTATATTAGTCCATAATAGTTATTTGGACCAATAAAATCTAAATTATTTTATGAATTTAATTTTAATAAAATTTATATGCCTACAGATGATGAATGGAATTAATTAGTATGGATAAGATCCATAAAAAAACTAATCCTGTTTAATTATCCTTTTAACGATCTGTCTAATTATAATTCGTTTTTATTTATCCAACATTCTATATTTTTGTATAACAAATATAGTGACATTGGCGAAATATTTTAGATGATGTATCTAATCTTGACATAAAAGAGAATATTACACCATCACAATTTCTGGAAAATGCTATATAGGGAAGAACTCATCCTCTTCATGCTTGGGCAAAAGCAAAGCAACTAATTGTTCATTTAATAATACATCTAATTTTAGTTTTTATTTACCTAACGTTCTATATTTTTCTATAACAATTTAATATATGCACAAAACGAAACAATTTTTTGTTCTTTTGATGCTCTCAAAATTCTTTTTAGGTCATGTATCTTGTGTTGACATTAAAAAGGTTTTTGCACCCTTAAAAGATTAAACATATGCTACAAAATTCATTCATGCTTGCGAAAAACAAAAAAGCTAATTCCGAAATACAAGAACTAGTGAGTTTACTCCTCTCCAAATAATATTCAATAAAAATCATCTTGAAATAAATTCACCTTCACAATAAGAGAAAAGCAACAATAGCAGACAATCAAGCCAATTGTGCCGCATGCGCTGTGTATCGGAAACAGTGTGACGAATAGTGCCGATTTGCACAGTTTTTTCCTTTGACACGTAGAGTGGAGTTCTTAATCTTGGTGCAAACATATGAAAATAGCAATCCCAACTGTTGGATGAGAGAAATTCATAACAATCATAAACAAACTTTCTTGAACGATCTACACAAAGCACTGGTGAGAAGGGGCGACCCTCTTGGTGGTTCAACAGCCTTGATTCACGAGAAGGACGCTGCAATCAGATATAGAGATAGACTAATCACCTTTTTCATGAGGCTTATCCTTCCAGGTCCTGGTGGATGATCGCTTCTGTGACGACCCGGCCGGTCGTCTCATGAGTTACCGCTCCGTTTTTTCTATTTCTACTTCTTATTACTTTGTCTATCGGTTCTATATGTCATCGGATTAGTTGGCTCGGGTTCGGAAAGGATTTGGTAAGGTTTGAGACACTTAGTCTCTTTTGAGAAAGTTTAAGTTGGAAAAGTCAACCGGATGTTGACTTATGTGTTAGAGGGCTCCGATGTGAGTTCCGATGGTTCGGATAGCTTCGGAAGGTGATTTGGGACTTAGGAGCGTGATCAAAATGAGTTTTGGAGGTAAAGTAGATTTAAGCTTGAATTGGCGAAATTGAATTTTTGGCGATTTCCGGTTGATAGGAGAGATTTTGATATAGGGGTCGGAATGGAATTTCAAGAGTTGCAACAGTTCCGGTGCATCATTTGGGATGTGTGTGCAAAATTTCAGGTCATTCGGACGTGGTTTGGTTGAGTTTTTTTATCAAAAACGTAATTTAGAAGATTTTGGAATTCTTAGCCTTGAATCCGATGCGAATTTGGTATTTTGATGTTGTTTTGAGCGTTCCGAGGGTTGGAACAAGTTTGAATGAGGTTGTAGGATATGTTGCTATGTTTGGTTGAGGTTCCGGGGGCCTCGGGTAAGTTTCGGGTGGTCAATCGGACCATTTCATGTTGTTTGGTGTTGCAGAAAAACTGTTGTGTGTTGCAGAGGAATTAGACCTTCGTGTTCGCGCGTAGGTCCTCGCGTTCGCGAAGGGTTAGTTGGTGAAGGCTGGAATTTTAGCCTTCGCGTTCGCGAAGGGCTGGGGGTTTAAGCATCGCGTTCGCGAGTGAAGGGGTGCGTTCGCGAGTAAAGGGGTGCATTCGCGAAGAGTTGTCTGAGGAAGCATCGCGTTCGCGATGGGCAGGCCGCATTCACGAAGAAGGAAATGAGGCCTGATGAGTGGTGATTTTACCACTCATTATAGTCTCTTTTCTTTAGCTTTTATGTCCTTTAACTATAATATGAGGTCGCTTATGGTGTGTATTGTTAGATTTTCAGGTAAATGATGCTACATAGTGGTTTGAATTGAATTGAAGTGAAATTGAGCAAAAGAGGGTGAAAACAATGCAAAATTCTCCAGTGTTTCCGCATCTGCGGGAGAGTGGTCGCAGAAGTGACCTCGCATCTGCGGAAGTGGACACGCATCTGCGAAGCTGGGCATTTCCTCAGGAATCGCATCTGCGATTGGTTTTTCACTTCTGATGAACCGCATCTGTGCCTGATGAACCGCATCTGCGGTGACAGAGTTTAATTGGCATTTCGCTTCTGCGATAGGAACTCCACATCTGCGGAGCCGCACCTGCGATGATTCTTCCGCAGGTGCGGAAGTCGGGCATCAGACCTGGGCAAATTGGGCATTTCATATTTTCTCATTCCCAAACCATCTTTATACTCGTCCAAGCAGATATCTTTTGGCATATCTCTTGGCTTATTTTCAGTTCATAGGGCTAGAGAGAACAAGGTTGGAAGCTAGGGTTTTGCACATACACTTTGGTCTTGAAGATTTGAAGCTTGTGGTTAAGATTTTCTTACACATTTATGTTTATTTCTTCATTTCCTTGCTTTGTATTATATATCTAAGTGTGTAGTATTTTATTCAACACTTGAATCTTGTTTATGGAAATATTCATGTTTAAAGTGTGGATTAAATACCTGGTTGTGCTTATGTATTGAATGATTTTTATCCTTTTATGAAATGAGTTATTGTTACTTTAATTATTCTTGTTCTTTAATGTTTCCAAAGGGATTGTCTAACCCTAGGACTCGCCCATTAACTCCGAATTAATTTTGGAAAAGATAATTTGGGGTTGGGAAAGATTAATTAACAAGAACTTGAGGCTTTAACCCTCATTTTATAGATTCTACCTAGGAATAGGATTGAACTACTTATAGCCATTCCGGGTGTGCTTATTCTCTTAATTGGGTTAGGTATAATTCAATTAGGAAGTCTTGTTAGTCTTCAGAAGAAGCTAATTAAGAATTATTATCCGTGGCTAATTAACATAAACTCGCTCATATTTGTAAAATCGTGAAATACATTGGATCGTTACTTGAGTGTAATTCCCGATGCATCCATACTTGTAGCCATTGATCATTTTACTTGCTTTCTAGGTTAGTTTACATTTCCGCATTTAGATATAAAACATTTTCTAAACCAAATTTTTAGTGTTTGGCATTGCGCGATAAGTGATAATTTTCTTACATTCCTAATCGCCTACACATTGTTCTCTGTGGGATTCGACCCCGGCTCATAATTGGGTAAATTATATTGCATGCGACCGTGTCCATTTACTTTTTAGTAGTGGATTTGGACGTCATCAAAATTGGCGCCGTTGCCGGGGAACAATTTGGCGTAATTTAGGTTGTTTGAGAAATAAGCGTAAGTGCTTTGGTCCAAACTTGTGAATACTTGTATAATTATTTTTCTTACCTTGGTCTATTTTTCTTGTTTGTTTCTTGTTTATTTTCTTATTTTTGAAAAATGGCATCATATAATGAAAATTGGTCGGATGGTAGTTGTTCATATTTTGATGACCCTTGTCCTTATTGTGGAGGATCACACTCATGGCAAAATTGTTTAAATTCTCTTGGGGGTGGATTGTGCGCACAATCTCAAATCATGAGTGGAGTATTTGTGATAAGTGTGATTTTCAAAATAGTCATTAGGATGATTGTGCTTATTTATCCTTCCCTTCCCCAAGCCCCCGCTATGATGATTTTACTTTTTGTGATGAAAACTATAGGGGTATGGAAATGGAAGAAGTTGAGCATCGCCGAAATGGAGAGTTCAAGCTCATGTTGGAGTGCTTACTTGAAGGAGGAAACAAAGAACAAAGTGCCTTGGAGGAGCTTTTGGAAAATAGTCTCCAAAATGACTTGGCACTTGAAAGGTTGCACTCACAAATAGGAGAAATGCTTGAAGCTTTAGAGGTCCAAAAAGCCTCGGAAGTTAATGAGGGCCAAGAATTTTCCTTAGATGTGGAAGCCAAAAATCCTTCCTTGGCACTTGAACAAGACCAAGAAGAACTCTCAAATGCTCAAAATGAGAAGATGATGCTCATGTTGGAGACCATTCTTGAAAATGAGGAGAAGCACAATTTTGCACTCGAGGACTTGAAACAAGGCTTGGCTTACAATGATGAACATATCCACACTTTGGAAGAGCAAATGAAAATGTTGGTTGAGGCTCACTATGCCCACCAACTTGAGTGTGTGGAAGAAAGCCAAGAAGAGTCAAATTCCGAGGAAGAAAGTGAGCTTCACTTTGAGGATTCAAGAATTGAACATCCGCCAACCGACTCCATGAGTATTAATGAGGCCAAGAAAAACATGGAATTAGAGTCAACCGGTGTAAATGAAAATGTGGTTGAGATTAACTCTAATTCGGGGGGAAAAGAGGATGTCAAAATCCGAGAAAAATTGCAAGTTGGAGGTTTGAAGTCACATTCCAAGCATTTTTCAACATTGGAATTGTGTGGTGATATGGGAATTGAACTACACGAGTCAATGAGAGATTGAGAGGAGGAAAGGCAACAACCATATATCTTACAATTTGAGGGAATAAGAAGGCAAAATGACATTCCTCACATGAAAGCCAAGAAGTGCAAAATAAAGAATTTAAAGCTTGGCTCGATCATCAACTTACCACCCCTCATCGCTCGTGGTCACAAGCTTGATTCCAAGCTAGGTGCCCGATTAATATCGCCCAAGTGGCGAGAAAAGTGGTAAAGTTATTTTGCGTCGTGCCACGATGTTAAATGCGGCGCTTGGTGGGAGGCAACCCATCATTTTCGTCATTTTTAAAAAAATTCTTTTTTAGAATAGCTTAGAATATTATTTGTGACTAATCTACCAAGTTTTAGATTTTTTGGAGTTGATTTGAGTAGGTCGGAGTGGTCCGGAGGGCCGAAACTAGTAGCTGCAGAATCTGTGCATCAATCTTCTGGTGTAACCGCATCTGCGGATTATTGAGCGCAGATGCGGTCACGCAAAAGCGGTCTACAAAGTGCAGAAGCAGAAATTAACGCAAAAGCGATAAATTTGCCGCACAAGCGGTGATGCAGATGCGGTAAAATAACCGCAAATGCGGAAATCGAGCAGGTCTTAAATTGAAAAAGAAATAGCAGTCTCATTCTAGGTATATTCTGCATTTGCTATTTTGCTCCCCCATCCCTAAACTCCCCCATCTCCAAAATACTCCAAAACCTCCATTGCTTGTGAAATCTTCTGCACTCACACAAGACTCAGGTAATTTCCTCTTAATCCTCATCTACTTCTCTTCTCTTTTCTTTCTTTCTCTCTTCTTCTTCATTGCCAATAGCCCACATTTGTTTTATTTTATTTTATTTGATGTTTTTATTTTTTCGATTTTATGGCAGTTAGTTTTAGGAAGTGAGGAACATTGGTTGAGAGATTCATGTGTGTGCTGCTCTTGTTGAAATAAATTTGTGGGAAATATGAGTACCCAATTTGTATAAAGAAGAGGTCTTTTTAAGCTGCTTACAAGATGTTCGACAAAATGCTTAAAAGAAAGTTTCTTGCTAAACACCGTAAAATCAGTCTCATTAGAATCCAAATTTCATGCACTGCACTAATTTAGAAGTCTTGAGTATAAATTAGGTGCCAAAATTGGGTTTGAGAATTAAAAATAATAAAAAAATCTGGGCAGTTGAAGAACTCGACGAACACCGCAGATGCGGTCAAATTTTCGCAGATGCGGTATCGTACCTGCAATGATTTTCCACATGTGTAATTTCTGGAAACTTGGGCAAAACCGCTGATGCGGTCAAATTTTCACTGTTCCGCAGATGTGGTACTGGGCAGAAATGCCAATTCCAGTAGCTTTGCAACAGTGCCTTCCCGGGCCCGTTCAACCTGATTTTTTGGCTTAATTGCAGTGTTTTGAATTACTTAACATGATTCTATTACCCGACTGACTTTGTTTTGATTTTATGAAGGTGCTTTGAGTTAAAATGGACCCATACATGAGCGGACAACAACATGAAATTGAGGAGGAGGTTTAGGAACCGTATGATGAAACACGCTTCATATTAGTTGACTGTCAGCGTAGATATTTGGACGACCTCGTCTACAGAAGGATAGTGCTTGAAAAGGGGATCAATGAAGAAAAATTGGTCGAGAAGCTCCTAGATTTCCATGCTCGTCTCTATACATCCGGATGGTCTTGCTTCATTGCCATTCCATGCAAAGCTAATGAGGAGTGGGTTCGCGAATTCTACGCCAAACTTAGGCGTACAGATTATGACGACCCGACCCGTCGTCGCGTGAGTTAACGCCATGTTTCCCCCATTTTTATGCTTCTTCATGTTTCGTTATCGGTATTCGGTGTGTTAGAGTTAAATCGGATTGGTTTCGATAGGAAATGAGACACTTAGTCTCTTTAAGGAAGGCTTGTTTTGGAAAAGTCAATCGGGTGTTGACTATTGAGTTAGAGGGCTCGGATGTGATTTCCAGTGATTCAGTTAGCTTCGGGGGATGATATGTGGCTTAGGAGTGTGATCGGAATTGATTTTGGAGGTCCGGAGTAGAATTAGGCTTGAATTGGCGAACTTAGTATTTTGGCGATTTCCGGTTGATAGGTAAGATTTTGATCCGATAGTCGGAATGGAATTCCGAGAGTTGCAGTGGCTCGTTAGGTGATTTTGGATGTGTGTGCAAAATTTCAGATCATTCGGAGGTGTTTTGGTGGGTTTTTTTTATCAAATGCGTGTTTTAGAAGTTTAAAAGAACTTAGGCTTGAATTCGATGTAGTTCGATGATTTTAGTGTTAGTTGAGGTGCTTTGATGATTGGAGCAAGTTTGGATGATGTTTTAAGATATGTTGGTGCGTTTGGTTGAGGTCCCGGGGGCCTCGGGGCGATTTCGGATGGTTAATGGGAAGTTTGGAGTTGTAAAATGCAGCAGAAAAATTGCAGAGTATTTTTGTTCTATGCGATCGCAGAGGGTGTAATGCGATCTCATAGAAGGAATTCGAGGGGCTGTTTGGTTGTGCTATACGATCGCGGTGAAAGGCATGTGATCGCACAGGGTAAAGACCCTGTGCAATGCGATCGCAGGGAGGCCTATGCGATCACATAGGGCTAAATCTGGGGGCAGAATAATTGTGTTATGCGATCATATGGGCTCTAATGCGATCGCATAGAAGGAGCTACAATGATCTGGGCAGAATGTTAAAACATTTTATCCGCGAACCCAACCCATTTTTTCCTCCATTTTTGAACAATCTTGAGAGCTTTTGGACGGGATTTGAAGGGGTTTTGACGGGAAGTGATTGGAGGTAAGGCCTATGAACTCAATACATGATTATATTGTGAAATCATCTTCGAAATTCATGAAAATATAGCCAAATTGTAAGAAATTAGGGCTTGAAATTGAAGTTCTAAATTTGGGATTTGAGGGGCCATTTGTGGTCTGATTTGAGAGATTTTTGTATGTATAGACTCGTGGCGAGATAAGGAACCCGATGACGTAAAAATTTCTGAGTTTCGAGACGTGGGCCTGGGGCTCGGGTTTTGCTAACTTCGTGATTCTTGATATTTTTCGATTGTTTTCGATTGGGTATTGTTCCCTTAGCATATTGTGATGTATTCGCTCTAATTTTGGTTAGATTCGACACGCGTGGAGGTCGATTTGAGGGGCAAAGGCATCGCGAGCTAGAGAATTAGCCAGTTCGAGGTGAGTAATGGTTGTAAATGATGTCCTGAGGGTTTGAAACCCCGGATTGCACATCGTAGTGCTATATTGAGGCAAGATACGCGCTGGATGATGAGCGTGGGGTCTTTCACTACTGATGATTGTGACTTGGTCCATCCCGATTGATGATTTTACCGAATATTTGACTGAAATTCATTTGTTATCATCATGATTTGGGTTGATTGCCATATTTGGGCTTCGTGCCAATTATTTGAACCCTTCGGGGATTTTTATCACTGTTTCCTCACTACTTGGCTTATTATTTGAACTCAGTCCTGTTGATATCTACTGTTTTACAAACTCAGCCACTTTTACTCAGATTTGAAACTTAAATGATATTTCTACATCATATTTTGGGCTGAGTACTACTGTTTTACTAATGCCCAAGGGGCTTGTGATGATTTTTGGACTGAGTGAGGCCGAGGGCCATATGTGAGGACATGCTGAGTGATATGAGGCCGAGGTCCTGAGATACTTTATATACCACGAGGTGGCTTGAGTGATGTGAGGCTGAGTGTCGAGTGATGTGAGGCCGAGTGCCGAGTGATAATGCCACGAGGTGGCTTGATATAGCGCTTGGGCCGTAAGGGGCCCCTCCGGAGTCTGCGCACCCACAGTGAGCGTGGGTACCCATTATGCTGAGTGATTGAAACTATGCCCGAGGGGCTGATATGAGCGATTGTGAGGTAGCCCGAGGGGTTGATACTGTCCTGAGTGATTGATACTGAGCCCGAGGGGCTGATACTGTACTGAGAGTGGGCTCGAGGGGCTGATACTATGTTGAGCGATTGATATTGTGCCTGAGGGGCGGATTTCTACTTGTTATTTACCTGTTAAATTACCTGTTTTACTTGTTTTAAAAAGGAATATCATTTGATTTCTTCACTTATTTACTACTTTAAGTGATTTTTACTGCTTGATATGGAATTGCTTTGTGCCTTTACGTACTTTCATACTTTCAGCCATTATTTATAGTTATTACTCACTGAGTCGGAGTACTCACATTACTCCCTGCACCCTGTGTGCAGATTCAGGTATAGCAGAGTCCGCACCTGAGTGCTGATTCCGTCCAGGCTAGGCAGTGATTTGGAGTTACGAGGTAGCTATTGACACCTGCAGCCCCTTGTCTCTCTTGTCCTCTATCATTTATGTTTTCTTCAGACTGTTGTATCAGATCCCGTACTTTGTAGACCTATAGCAGATTCTGTAGTAGCTCATGACTTGTGATACCCCGGTTTGGGCTGTGTCGGGATGGTTCCTGCTGTTGTTAACGTTAAAATTTCGCAATTTATGAGTATTACATTATATGTTATTACTGTTTATGATGATTAACTGTTAAAAAGAGGTGTTCCGTTTTGGTCTGGCTGGCATTGTCTTCACGAGAGGCACCATCACGACAGGGTTCAGGGGTTGGGTCGTGACAAGTTTGTATCAGAGCCTAGGTTACTTAGGTCTCACGAGTCATGAGCAGGTTTAGTAGAGTCTCGCAGATCGGTAAGGAGACGTCTGTATTTATCCTCGAGAGGCTGCAGAACCTTTAGGAAAAACTTCATACTCTTGAAACTCCTGTCGTGCGAACTTGTTGATCCGAGTGCTAAATTTCCGTTATTCTATAATCTCACAGATGGCGAGGACTCGCGCTATCGGACGAGGTGAACGACCACTAGTGCCACCCACTGAGGCCACCAGAGGCCATGGACGCGGTCGTGGACGTGGAAGAGGCGAAGTATCGAGGGCAGCACTTGTTGATCCACCAGCTGCCCCGGCTCCAGATCAGGCTCCAACTATGGATACTCCAATAGCACCAGTTCAGGCACCAGCTGTGCCTATCGTGGTTCTGGGTCTTCAGGAGGCCTTGGCACAGATCTTATCAGTTTGCACTGGCCTGGCTCAGGCAGTTTCAGCCACTACAGCAGCAACTACTTCACAGGCCGGGGGAGGCAATCAGACCCCCGCTGCTCGCAAACCTGAGCAGGTAGTGCAGAGACTACAGACATTGGGGGCACCTCCAGCTCAGCCAGTTGCACCAGCTCAGGAGTTTGTTGTGCCAGTTATGCCGGATGATGAGTAACGTCATCTTGAGAGGTTTGGTAGAATCCAGCCTCCGTCATTCAGTGGTGCCGAGGGCGAGGATGCCCTGGGTTTTCTTGATAAGTGTCAGCGGATGCTCCGTACAGCAGGGATTCTTGAGACTAATGGTGTGGCATTTACCACCTTTCAGTTTACTTGGTCTGCCTTCACATGGTGGGAGGCATATGAGAGGCGTAGGCCGGTTGGAGCAACGCCCCTTACTTGGCAGCAGTTCTCCACTCTCATCTTTGAGAAGTATGTACCGCAGTCCCGCAGAGAGGAGCTGCGTAGACAGTTTGAGTGGTTGCGACAGGGGGATATGACTGTGTCACAGTATGAGTCGAGGTTTTCTGAGTTGGCTCATCATGCCATTTGGATGATTCCGACAGATCGTGAGAGGATCAGGAGATTTGTTGATGGCCTTAACTATCATCTCCATATTCTTATGACCCGAGAAAGGGTGTTGGGTGCTACGTTCGAGGAGGTGGTCAATATCGCTCATGAGATTGAGACGGTTCGCCATCAGGATCGAGAGGAGAGGGAGGCCAAGAGGCCTCGAGGATCTGGCAGTTATAGTGGTGCTTCTTCGAGGGGTCAATCGCAGCATGGTAGGGGCCGTTCTTTCAGGCATGCTCAGTCAGCCCGCCCAGAGTATCGCGGGGCATCTTTGGGTCATGGCCATCATGGATCTCAGCGGGGCCAGTCATCACTCAGTGCCCTTCCAACCCAGAGTTCATCTCGTGCCCCGTCAGCCCAGGGTTCTTCTATGCCTAGTGCATCCGTTGGTCACTCCGGTGCGAGGGGTTCCCTTCAGTCCCCTTCTCCAGCACCTGGAAGTTGTTTTGAGTGTGGAGAGTTTGGACATGTGTGGAGGCAGTGTCCTCGTCATGTTGCTAGTTCGTCCCAGCAGAGGGGCCAGCCCTTGACTTCTGCTCCAGTTACTTCACCACCCACCCAGCCAGCTAGGGGTGGAGGTCAGGCAGCCAGGGGTTGCCCCAGAGGGGGAGGTCGATTAGGGGGCGGTCAGGCCCATTTCTATGCACTCCCAGGCAGACTCGACGCCATTGCTTCGGATGTTGTCATTACAGGTATTGTTTCAGTTTGCCACAGAGATGCCTTTGTATTATTTGATCCCGGTTCCACCTTTTCTTATGTGTCATCATACTTTGCTCGTTATTTGGGTACGTCCCGTGAGTTTCTTGCTTTACCTGTTCATGTATCTACCCTAGTGGGCGATACTGTTATTGTAGACCGTGTGTACCGGTCATGCATGGTGACTATTGGGGGTCTGGAGACCTTAGTGGATCTATTACTATTGAGCATGGTGAATTTTGATGTCATTTTGGGCATGGATTGGTTATCTCCGTGTCGTGCTATTCTAGACTGTCATGCTAAGATAATCACTTTGGCTATGTCGGGTGTACCGCGGATCGAGTGGCGTGATGTGACTAATTATATCCCTAGTAGAGTGATCTCTTTATTGAAGGCCCCACATATGGTTGGGAAAGGTTGCCTTTCATATCTAGCATTTGTAAGGGATGTTGGAGCTGAGACTCCTAGTATCGATTTTGTCCCAGTTGTGAGGGATTTTCCCTATGTGTTTCCTGCAGACCTGCCGGGCATGCCACCGGAAAGGGACATTGATTTTGGTATTGACCTGGTGCCGGGCACTCAACCCATTTCTATTCCGCCGTATCGTATGGCACCAGCAAAGTTGAAAGAATTGAAAGAACAACTTCAGGAACTCCTAGATAAGTGGTTCATTCGGCCTAGTGTGTCCCCTTGGGGTGCACCCATTTTATTTGTGAAGAAGAAGGATGGCACGATAAGAATGTGCATTGACTATAGGCAATTAAACAAAGTAACAATTAAGAACAAGTATCCTTTGCCTCGTATTGATGATTTATTTGATCAGCTTCAGGGAGCGAGGGTATTCTCCAAGATTGATCTCCGTTCGGGTTATCACCAGTTGAAGATCAGGGATTCAGACATTCTTAAGACTGCTTTCCAGACCAGATATGGTCATTATGAGTTTCTCGTTATGTCTTTCGGGCTAACTAATGCCCCAGCAGCATTTATGCACTTGATGAACAGCGTGTTCCGGCCTTATCTTTATTCGTTCGTTATAGTATTCATTGATGATATTCTGGTATATTCGCGTAGTCATGAGGAGCACGCGGAGCATTTGAGTGTTGTGTTGCAGAGATTGAGGGAGGAGAAGCTTTATGCAAAATTCTCCAAGTGTGAGTTTTGGCTCAGTTCAGTGGCTTTCTTGGGGCACGTGGTGTCTAGCGAAGGTATACAGGTTGATCCAAAAAAGATAGAGGCGGTTCAGAGTTTGCCAGACCATCCTCAGCCACAGAGATTCGTAGCTTTCTTAGGTTGGCAGGCTATTATCGCCGGTTTGTTCAGGGATTTTCATCCATTGCATCGCCCTTGATCAAGTTGACTCAGAAGGGTGCTCCATTTGTATGGTCGGACGAGTGTGAGGAGAGCTTTCAGAAGCTCAAGACAGCTTTGACCACAACTCCAGTGTTGGTTTTGCCATTAGCTTCAGGTTAATATACTGTTTATTGTGATGTTTCGAGAGTTGGGATTGGTTGTGTGTTGATGCAGGAGGGTAGAGTTATTGCTTATGCTTCTCGTCAGTTGAAGCCCCATGAGAAGAACTACCCCGTCCACGATTTGGAGTTGGCTGCCATAGTTCATGCATAGAAGATTTGGAGGCATTACTTGTATGGCGTATCTTGTGAAGTGTTCACTGATCATCGCAGTCTTCAGCATTTGCTCAAGCAAAAAGATCTTAATTTGAGGCAGCGGAGATGGTTGGAGTTGCTTAAGGATTATGATATCACTATTCTGTATCATCCGGGAAAGGCCAATGTAGTGGCCAATGCTTTGAGCTGAAAGGCAGTGAGTATGGGGAGTTTGGCGTATATTCCAGTTGGGGAGAGACCCCTTGCAGTTGATGTTCAGTCCTTGGCCAATTGGTTCGTGAGATTGGATATTTTGGAGCCTAGTCGGGTGTTGGAATGTGTGGTTTCTCGGTCTTCCTTATATGATCGTATCAGAGAGCGCCAGTATGATGATCCGCATTTGCTTGTCCTTAAGGACAGAGTTCAGCATGATGATGCCAGAGATGTGACCATTGGTGATGATGGTGTGTTGAAGATGTAGGGCCGGATTTGTGTGCCCAATGTGGATGGGCTTAGAGAGTTGATTCTAGAGGAGGCCCATAGCTCGCGATATTCTATTCATCTGAGTGCCGTGAAGATGTATCAGGATTTGAGGCAGCACTATTGGTGGAGAAGAATGAAGAAAGATATTGTGGGATTTGTAGCTCGGTGTCTCAACTGTCAGCAGGCGAAATATGAGCATCAAAGACCGGGTGGCTTGCTTCAGCAGATGGTTATTCCCGAGTGGAAGTGGGAGAGGGTCACCATGGATTATGTGAGTGGTGTTCCTCGGACTTTGAAGAAATTCGATGCTATTTGGGTGATTGTGGATCGACTGACCAAGTCTGCGCACTTCATCCCTGTGTGTACTACCTATTCTTTAGAGCGGTTGGCAGGGATTTATATCCGGGAGATTGTTCGGTTGCATGGTGTTCTGGTCTCCATCATCTCAGATAGAGGTACTCAGTTTACTTCACAGTTTTGGAGAGCCGTACAGAGAGAGTTGGGTAGTCAGGTAGAGTTGAGCACGACGTTTCATCCTCAGACGGACGGACAGCCCGAGCGTACTATTCAGATATTGGAGGACATGTTGCGTGCTTGTGTAATTGACTTTGGAGGTTCATGGGATATGTTTCTTCCACATGCAGAGTTTGCTTACAACAACAGCTACCAGTCGAGTATTCAGATGGCTCCATATGAGGCTTTGTACGGGAGGCGGTGTAGATCTCTGGTTGGTTGGTTCGAGCCCGGCGAGGCTAGACTATTGGGGACAGATTTGGATCAGGATGCCTTAGAGAAGGTGAAGGTGAAGGTGATTCGGGAGAGGCTTCGTACAACGCAGTCACGTCAGAAGAGTTATGCAGACTGGAAGGTTCGAGATGTGTCCTACATGGTCGGTGAGAAGGTCTTGCTGAAGGTTTCACCCATGAAGGGTGTTAAGAGGTTTGGGAAGAAAGACAAGTTGAGTCCTCGGTTCATTGGGCCTTTTGAGGTGCTTCGGAGGATTGGGGAAGTGGCTTATGAGCTTGCCTTGCCACCCAGCTTGTCGAGCTTTCATTCGGTATTCCATGTTTCTATGCTCCGGAAGTATGTTGGGGACCCGTCTCATGTTTTAGACTTCAGCATGGTCCAGTTGGATAAGGATTTGACCTACGATGTGGAGCCAGTGGCTATTTTGGGTCGTCAGGTTCAGAGATTGAGATTAAAGGATATCGCTTTAGTGAAGGTGCAGTGGAGAGGTCGGCCCGTGGAGGAGGCTACCTGGGAGACCGAGTGGGAGATGCGGCGCAGATATCCTCACCTGTTTGAGGCTCCGGGTATGTTTCTTGACTAGCTCAAGGACGAGCGTTTGTTTAAATTGGGGAGAATGTGACGACCCGACCCGTCGTCGCGTGAGTTACTGCCCCGTTTCCCCCATTTTTATGCTTCTTCATGTTTCGTTATCGGTATTCGGTGTGTTAGAGTTAAAGAAATGAGACACTTAGACTCTTTAAGGAAGGCTTGTTTTGGAAAAGTCAATCGGGTGTTGACTATTTAGTTAGAGGGCTCGGATGTGATTTCCGGTGATTCGATTAGCTTCAGGGGATGATATGTGGCAAAGGAGTGTGATCGGAATTGATTTTGGAGGTCCGGAGTAGAATTAGGCTTGAATTGGCGAAGTTAGTATTTTGGCGATTTCCGGTTGATAGGTAAGATTTTGATCCGAGAGTCGGTATGGAATTTCGAGAGTTGCAGTGGCTTCTTTAGGTGATTTGGATGTGTGTGCAAAATTTCAGATCATTCGGAGGTGTTTTGGTCGGGTTTTTGATCAAATGCGTGTTTTAGAAGTTTAAAAGAACTTAGGCTTGAATTCGATGTAGTTCGATTATTTTAGTGTTAGTTGAGGTGTTTTGATTATTGGAGAAAGTTTGGATGATGTTTTAAGATATGTTGGTGCGTTTGGTTGAGGTCCCGGGGGCCTCGGGGCGATTTCGGATGGTTAACGGGAAGTTTGGAGTTGTAAATTGCAGCAGAAAAATTGCAGAGTATTTTTGTTCTATGCGATCGCAGAGGGTGTAATGCGATCGCATAGAAGGAATTCGAGGGGCTGTTTGGTTGTGCTATGCGATCGCGGTGGAAGGCATGCAATCGCATAGGGTAAAGACATTGTGCTATGCGATCGCATACGGCTAAATCTGAGGGCAGAATAATTGTGCTATGCGATCGCATGGGCTCTAATGCGATCGCATAGAAGAAGCTACAGTGATATGGGCAGAATGTTAAAACATTTTATCCGCGAACCCAACCCATTCTTTCCTCCATTTTTGAACAACCTTGAGAGCTTTTGGACGGGAATTGAAGGGGTTTTGACGGGAAGTGATTGGAGGTAAGTCCTATGAACTAAATACATGATTATATTGTGAAATCATCTTCGAAATTCATGAAAATATAGCCAAATTGTAAGAAATTAGGGCTTGAAATTGAAGTTCTAAATTTGGGATTTGAGGGGCCATTTGTGGTCAAATTTGAGAGATTTTTGTATGTATAGACTCGTGGCGAGATAAGGAACCCGATGACGTAAAAATTTCTGAGTTTCGAGATGTGGGCTCGGGGCTCGGATTTTGCTAACTTCGTGATTCTTGATATTTTTCGATTGTTTTCGATTGGGTATTGTTACCTTAGCATATTGTGATGTATTCGCTCTAATTTTGGTTAGATTCGACGCGCGTGGAGGCCGATTTTGAGGGGCAAAGGCGTCGCGAGCTAGAGAATTAGCCAGTTCGAGGTGAGTAAGGGTTGTAAATGATGTCCTGAGCATTTGAAACCCTGGATTGCACATCGTAGTGCTATATTGAGGCTAGATACGCGCTGGATGATGAGCGTGGGGTCTTTCACTATTGAGGATTGTGACTTGGTCCATCCCGATTGATGATTTTACCGAATATTTGACTGAAATTCATTTGTTATCATCATGATTTGGGCTGATTGCCATATTTGGGTTTCGTGCCAATTATTTGAACCCTTCGGGGATTTTATCACTGTTTCCTCACTACTTGACTTATTATTTGAACTCAGTCCTGTTGATATCTACTGTTTTACAAACTCAGCCACTTTTACTCAGATTTGAAACTTAAATGAAATTTCTACAACATATTTTGGGTTGAGTACTACTATTTTACTAATGCCCAAGGGGCTTGTGATGATTTTTGGACTGAGTGAGGCCGAGGGCCATATGTGAGGATATGCTGAGTGATATGAGGCCGAGGGCCTGAGATACTTTATATGCCACGAGGTGGCTTGAGTGATGTGAGGCCGAGTGTCGAGTGATATGAGGCCGAGTGCCGAGTGATGATGCCACGAGGTGGCTTGATATAGCGCTTGGGTCGTAAGGGGCCCCTTTGGAGTCTGCACACCCACAGTGAGAGCGCTTACCCATTATGCTGAGTGATTGAAACTATGCCCGAGGGGCTGATATGAGCGATTGTGAGGTAGCCAGAGGGGCTGATACTGTACTGAGAGTGAGCCCGAGGGGCTGATATTGTACTGAGAGTGAGCCCGAGGGGCTGATACTATGTTGAGCGATTAATACTGTGCCCGAGGGGCAAATTTTTACTTGTTATTTACCTGTTAAATTACCGGTTTTACTTGTTTTAAAAAGGAATATCATTTGATTTCTTCACTGATTTACTGCTTTAAGTGATTTTTACTGCTTGATATGGAATTGCTTTCTGCCTTTACGTGCTTTCATACTTTCAGCCATTATTTATAGTTATTACTCACTAAGTCGGAGTACTCACATTACTCCCTGCACCGTGTGTGCAGATTCAGGTGTAGCAGAGTTCTCACCTGAGCGCTGATTCCGTCCAGGTTAGGCAGTGATTTGGAATTAGGAGGTAGTTGTTGACGCCCGCATCCCCTTGTCTCTCTTATCCTCTATCATTTATATTTTCTTCAGACTGTTGTATCAGATCCCGCACTTTGTAGACCTATAGCAGATTCTGTAGTAGCTCATGACTTGTGACACCCCGGTTTGGGCTGTATCGGGATGGTTCCTGCTCTTGTTAACGTTAAAATTCCGCAATTTATGAGTATTACATTATATGTTATTACTGTTTATGATGATTAACTGTTAAAAAGAGGTGTTCCGCTTTGGTCTAGCTGCCCTTGTCTTCACGAGAGACGCCATCATGACCGGGTTCGAGAATTGGGTCGTGACAAGTTGGTATCAGAGCCTAGGTTACTTAGGTCTCACGAGTCATGAGCAGGTTTAGTAGAGTCTCGCAAATCGGTACGGAGACGTCTGTATTTATCCTCAAGAGGCTGCAGAACCTTTAGGAAAAACTTCATACTCTTGAAACTCCTGTCGTGCGAACTTGTTGATACGAGTGCTAAATTTTTGTTATTCTATTCTCTCACAGATGGCGAGGACTCGCACTACCGGACGAGGTGGACGACCACCAGTGCCACCAACTTAGGCCACCAGAGGCTGTGGACGCGGTCGTGGACGTAGAAGAGGCGGAGCAGCGAGGGCAGCACTTGTTGATACACCAGCTGCCCAGGCTCCAGATCAAGCTCCAACTATGGATGCTCCAACAACACTAGTTTAGGCACCAGATGTGCCTACCATGGTTCCGGGTCTTCAGGAGGCCTTGGCACAGATCTTATCAGTTTGCACTGGCCTGGCTCAGGCAGTTTCATCCACTACAGCAGCAACTACTTCACAGGCAGGGGGAGGCAATCAGACCCTCGCTGCTCGCATACCTGAGTAGGTAGTGCAGGGACTACAGACACTGGGGGCACCTCCGGCTCAGCTGGTTGCACCAGCTTAGGAGTTTATTGTGCCAGTTATGCCGGATGATGAGTAGCGTCGTCTTGAGAGGTTTGGTAGACTCCAGCCTCCGTCATTCAGTGGTGCCGAGGGCGAGGATGCCTAGGGTTTTCTTGATAAGTGTCAGCAGATGCTCCGTACAGCAGGGATTCTTGAGACTAGTGGTGTGGCATTTACCACCTTTAAGTTTACTGGGGCTGCCTTCACATAGTGGGAAGCGTATGAGAGGCGTAGGCCGGTTGGAGCAGCGCCTCTTACTTGGTAGCAGTTCTCCACTCTCTTTTTGGAGAAGTATGTACCGCAGTCCCGTAGAGTGGAGCTGCATAGACAGTTTGACTGGTTGCGACAGGGGGATATGACTGTGTCACAATATGAGTCGAGGTTTTCCGAGTTGGCTTGTCATGCCATTTGGATGATTCCGACAGATCGTGAGAGGATCAGGAGATTTGTTGATGGCTTTAACTATCATCTCTATATTCTTATGACCCGAGAGAGGGTGTTGGGTGATACGTTCGAGGAGGTGGTCGATATCGCTCGTGAGATTGAGACAGTTCGTCGTCAGGATCGAGAGGAGAGGGAGGCCAAGAGGCCTCGAGGATCTGGCAGTTATAGTGGTGCTTCTTCGAGGGTCCAGTCTCAGCATGGTAGGGGTCGTTCTTTCAGGCATGCTCAGTCAGCCCGCCCAGAGTATCGCGGGGCATCTTTGGGTCATGGCCATCATGGATCTCAGCGGGGCCAGTCATCACTTAGTGCCCTTCCAGCCCAGAGTTCATCTCGTGCCCCGTCAGCCCAGGGTTCTTGTATGCCTAGTGCATCCGCTGGTCACTCCGGTGTGAGGGGTTCCCTTCAGTCCCCTTCTCCAACACCTGGGAGTTGTTTTGAGTGTGGAGAGTTTGGACATGTGTGGAGGCAGTGTCCTCGTTGTGTTGCTAGTTCGTCCCAGCAGAGGGGCCAGCCCTTGACTTCTGCTCCAGTTACTTTACCACCCGCCTAGCCAGCTAGGGGTGGAGGTCAGGCAGTCAGGGTTGCCCCAGAGGGGGAGGTCGATCAAGGGGTGGTCAGGCCTGTTTCTATGCACTCCCAGGCAGACCCGACGCCATTACTTCGGATGCTGTCATTACAGGTATTGTTTTAGTCTTCCACAGAGATGCCTTTGTATTATTTGATCCTAGTTCCACCTTTTCTTATGTGTCATCATACTTTGCTCGTTATTTGGGTACATCCCGTGAGTTTCTTGCTTTACATGTTCATGTATCTACTCCAGTGGGCGATACTGTTCTTGTAGACCGTGTGTACCGGTCATGTGTGGTGACTATTGGGGGTCTGGAGACCCGAATGGATCTATTGCTATTAAGCATGTTGGATTTTGATGTCATTTTGGGTATGGATTGGCTATCTCTGTGTCGTGCTATTCTAGACTGTCATGCTAAGACAATCACTTTGGCTATGCCGGGTGTACCGCAAATCGAGTGGCGTGATGTGACTGATTATATCCCTAGTAGAGTGATCTCTTTCTTGAAGGCCCAACATATGGTTGGGAAGGGTTGCCTTTCATATCTAGCATTTGTAAGGGATGTTGGAGCTGAGACTCCTAGTATCGATTCTGTCCCAGTTGTGAGGGATTTTCCCGATGTGTTTCCTGCAGACCTGTCGGGCATGCCACCGGACAGGGACATTGATTTTGGTATTGACCTGGTGCCGGGCACTCAGCCCATTTCTATTCTGCTGTATCGTATGGCACCAGCAGAGTTGAAAGAATTGAAAGAACAACTTCAGGAACTCCTTGATAAGGGGTTCATTCGACCTAGTGTGTCCCCTTGGGGTGCACCCATTTTATTTGTGAAGAAAAAGGATGGCACGATGAGAATGTGCATTGACTATAGGCAATTAAACAAAGTAACAATTAAGAACAAGTATCCTTTGCCTCGTATTGATGATTTATTTGATCAGCTTCAGAGAGGGAGGGTATTCTCCAAGATTGATCTCCGTTCGGGTTATCACCAATTGAAGATCAGGGATTCAGACATTCTTAAGACTGCTTTCAGGACCAGATATGGTCATTATGAGTTTCTCGTTATGTCTTTCGGGCTAACCAATGCCCCAACAGCATTCATGCATTTGATGAACAACGTGTTCCGGCATTATCTTGATTCGTTCATTATAATATTCATTGATGATATTCTGGTATACTCGCGTAGTCAGGAGGAACACGCGTAGCATTTGAGTGTTGTGTTGCAGAGATTGAGAGAGGAGAAGCTTTATGCAAAATTATCCAAGTGTGAGTTTTGGCTCAGTTCGGTGGCTTTCTTGGGGCACGTGGTGTCCAGCGAAGGTATACAGGTTGATTTGAAGAAGATAAAGGCGGTTCAGAATTGGCCCAGACCTTCCTCAGCCACAGAGATTTGTAGCTTTCTTGGGTTGGCAGGCTATTATCGCCGGTTTGTTTAGGGATTTTCATCCATTGTATTGCCCTTGACCAAGTTGACTCAGAAGGGTGCTCCATTTGGATGGTCGGACGAGTGCGAGGAGAGATTTTAGAAGCTCAAGACAGCCTTGACCATAGCTCCAGTGTTGGTTTTGCCATCAGCTTCAGGTTCATATACTGTGTATTGTGATGCTTCGAGAGTTGGGATTGGTTGTGTGTTGATGCAGGAGGGTAGAATTATTGCTTATGCTTCTCGTCAGTTGAAGCCCATGAGAAGAACTACCCCGTCCACGATTTGGAGTTGGCTGTCATAGTTCATGCATTGAAGATTTGGAGGCATTACTTGTATGGCATATCTTGTGAAGTGTTCACTGATCATCGCAGTCTTCAGCATTTGCTCAAGCAAAAGGATCTTAATTTGAGGCAGCGGAGATGGTTGGAGTTGCTTAAGGATTATGATATCACTATTGTGTATCATCCGGGAAAGGCCAATGTAGTGGCCGATGCTTTGAGCTGAAAGGCAGTGTGTATGGGGAGTTTGGCGTATATTCCAGTTGGGGAGAGACCCCTTGCAGTTGATGTTCAGGACTTGGCCAATCGGTTCGTGAGATTGGATATTTCAGAGCCTAGTCAGGTGTTGCATGTGTGGTTTCTCGGTCTTCCTTAAATGATCGTATCAGGGAGCGCCAGTATGATGATCCGCATTTACTTGTCCTTAAGGACAGAGTTCAGCATGATGATGCCAGAGATGTGACCATTGGTGATGATGGTGTGTTGAGGATGCAGGGCTAGATTTGTGTGCCCAATGTGGATAGGCTTAGAGAGTTGATTCTGGAGGAGGCGCATAGCTCGCGGTATTCTATTCATCCGGGTGCCGCAAAGATGTATCAGGATTTGAGGCAGCACTATTGGTGGAGAAGAATGAAGAAAGATATCATGGGATTTGTAGCTCGGTGTCTCAATTGTCAGTAGGTGAAATATGAGCATCAGAGACCGGGTGGCTTGCTTCAGCAGATGGTTATTCCCGAGTGGAAGGGGGAGAGGGTCACCATGGATTTTGTGAGTGGTCTTCCTCGTACTTTGAAGAAGTTCGATGCTATTTGGGTGATTGTGGATCGACTGACCAAGTCTGCGCACTTCATCCCTGTGTGTACTACCTATTCTTCAGAGCGGTTGGCAGGAATTTATATTCGGGAGATTGTTCGGTTGCATGGTGTTTTGGTCTCCATCATCCCAGATAGAGGTACTCAGTTTACTTCGAAGTTTTGGAGAGACGTACAGAGAGAGTTGGGTACTCAGGTAGAGTTGAGCACGACGATTCATCCTCAGACGGACGGACAATCCGAGCATACTATTTAGATATTGGAGGACATGTTGCGTGCTTGTGTTATTGACTTTGGAGGTTCATGGGATACGTTTCTTCCACTTGCAGAGTTTGCTTACAATAACAGCTACCAGTCGAGTATTCAGATGGCTCCATATAAGGCTTTGTACGGGAGGCAGTGTAGATCTCCGGTTGGTTGGTTCGAGCCCGACGAGGCTAGACTATTGGGGACATATTTGGATCAGGATGCCTTAGAGAAGGTGAAGGTGATTCAGGAGAGGCTTCGAACAATGCAGTCACGTCAGAAGAGTTATGCAGACTGGAATGTTCGAGATGTGTCCTACATGGTCGGTGAGAATCCTTGCTGAATGTTTCACCCATGAAGGGTGTTATGAGGTTTGGGAAGAAAGGCAAGTTGAGTCCTCGGTTCATTGGGCCTTTTGAGGTGCTTCGGAGGATTGGGGAAGTGGCTTATGAGCTTGCCTTGCCACCCAGCTTGTCGAGCGTTCATTCGGTATTCCATGTTTCTATGCTCCGGAAGTATGTTGGGGACCCATCTCATGTTTTAGACTTCAACATGGTCCAGTTGGATAAGGATTTGACCTACGATGTGGAGCCAGTGGCTATTTTGGGTCGTCAGGTTCGGAGATTGAGATCAAAGGATATCGCTTCGGTGAAGGTACAGTGGAGAGGTCGGACCATGGAGGAGGCTACCTGGGAGACCGAGCGGGAGATGCGGCGCAGATATCCTCACCTAATTGAGGCTCCAGGTATGTTTCTTGACCCTCTCGAGGACGAGTGTTTGTTTATGTTGGGGAGAATGTGACGACCCGACCCGTCGTCGCGTGAGTTACTGCCCCGTTTCCCCAATTTTTATGCTTCTTCATGTTTCGTTATCGGTATTCGGTGTGTTAGAGTTAAATCGGATTGGTTTTGATAGGAAATGAGACACTTAGTCTCTTTAAGGAAGACTTGTTTTGGAAAAGTCAACCCGGTGTTGACTATTGAGTTAGAGGGCTCGGATGTGATTTCCGGTGATTCGGTTAGCTTTGGGGGATGATATATGGCTTAGGAGTGTGATCGGAATTGATTTTGGAGGTCCGGAGTAGAATTAGGCTTGAATTGGCGAAGTTAGTATTTTGGCGATTTCCGGTTGATAGGTAAGATTTTGATCCGAGAGTCGGAATGGAATTCCGAGAGTTGCAGTGGCTTCTTTAGGTGATTTTGGATGTGTGCGCAAAATTTCAGATCATTCGGAGGTATTTTGGTCGGGTTTTTGATCAAATGCGTGTTTTAGAAGTTTAAAAGAACTTGGGCTTGAATTCGATGTAGTTCGATGATTTTAGTGTTAGTTGAGGTGTTTTGATGATTGGAGCAAGTTTGGATGATGTTTTAAGATATATTGGTGCGTTTGGTTGAGGTCCCGGGGGCCTCGCGGCGATTTCGGATTGTTAACGGGAAGTTTGGAGTTGTAAAATGCAGCAGAAAAATTGTAGAGTATTTTTGTTCTATGCGATCGCAGAGGGTGTAATGCGACCGCATAGAAGGAATTCGAGGGGCTTTTTGGTTGTGCTATGCGATCGCGGTGGAAGGCATGCGATCACACAGGGTAAAGACCTTGTGCTATGCGATCGCAGGGAGGCCTATGCGATCGCATAGGGCTAAATCTGGGGGCAGAATAATTGTGCTATGCGATCACATGGGCTCTAATGCGATCACATAGAAGGAGCTACAGTGATCTGGGAAAAATGTTAAAACATTTCATCCGCGAACCCAACCCATTTTCCTCCATTTTTGAACAATCTTGAGAGCTTTTGGACGGTAATTGAAGGGGTTTTGACGGGAAGTGATTGGAGGTAAGTCCTATGAACTAAATATATGATTATATTGTGAAATCATCTTCGAAATTCAAGAAGATATAGCCAAATTGTAAGAAATTAGGGCTTGAAATTGAAGTTCTAAATTTGGGATTTGAGGGGCCATTTGTGGTCCGATTTGAGAGATTTTTGTATGTATAGACTCGTGGCGAGATAAGGAACCCGATGACGTAAAAATTTTTGAGTTTCGAGACATGGACCCGGGGCTCGGGTTTTGCTAACTTCGTGATTCTTGATATTTTTCGATTTTTTTCGATTGGGTATTGTTCCCTTAGCATATTGTGATGTATTCGCTCTGATTTTGGTTAGTTTCGACGTGCGTTGAGGCCGATTTGACGGTCAAAGGCATCGCGAGCTAGAGAATTAGCCAGTTCGAGGTGAGTAATGGTTGTAAATGATATCCAGAGGGTTTGAAACCCCGCATTGCACATCGTAGTGCTATATTGAGACAAGATATGCGCTGGATGATGAGCGTGGGGTCTTTCACTACTGAGGATTGTGACTTGGTCCATCCCGATTGATGATTTTACCGAATATTTGACTGAAATTCATTTGTTATCATCATGATTTGGGCTGATTGCCATATTTGGGCTTTGTGCCAATTATTTGAACCCTTCGGGGATTTTTATCACTGTTTCCTCACTACTTGACTTATTATTTGAACTCAGTCCTGTTGATATCTACTGTTTTACAAACTCAGCCACTTTTACTCAGATTTGAAACTTAAATGATATTTCTACATCATATTTTGGGCTAAGTAGTGCTGTTTTACTAATGCCCAAGGGGCTTGTGATGATTTTTTGGACTGAGTGAGGCCGAGGTCCATATGTGAGGATATGTTGAGTGATATGAGGCCGAGGGCCTGAGATACTTTATATTCCACGAGGTGGCTTAAGTGATGTGAGGACGAGTGTCGAGTGATGTGAGGCCGAGTTCCGAGTGATGATGCCACGAGGTGGCTTGATATAGCGCTTGGGCCGTAAGGGGCCCCTCCGGAGTCTGCACACCCACAGTGAGCACGGGTACCCATTATGCTGAGTGATTGAAACTATTCCCGAGGGGCTGATATGAGCGATTGTGAGGTTGCCCGAGGGGCTGATACTGTCCTGAGTGATTGATACTGAGCCCGAGGGGCTGATACTGTACTGAGAGTGAGCCAGAGGGGCTGATACTATGTTGAGCGATTGATACTGTGCCCAAGGGGCGAATTTCTACTTGTTATTTACTTGTTAAATTACCGGTTTTACTTGTTTTAAAAAGGAATATCATTTGATCTCTTCACTGATTTACTGCTTTATGTGATTTTTACTGCTTGATATGGAATTGCTTTGTGCCTTTACGTGCTTTCATACTTTCAGCCATTATTTATAGTTATTACTCACTGAGTCGGAGTACTCACATTACTCCCTGCACCGTGTGTGCAGATTCAGGTATAGCTAAGTCCGCACCTGAGCGCTGATTCCGTCCAGGATATGCAGTGATTTGGAGTTATGAGGTAGTTGTTGACGCCCGCAACCCCTCTCTTATCCTCTATCATTTATGTTTTCTTCAGACTGTTGTATCAGATCCCGTACTTTGTAGACCTATAGCAGATTCTGTAGTAGCTCATGACTTGTGACACCCAGTTTGGGCTGTGTCGGGATGGTTCCTGCTGTTGTTAACGTTAAAAATCTGCAATTTATGAGTATTACATTATATGTTATTACTGTTTATGATGATTAACTATTAAAAAGAGGTGTTCCGTTTTGGTCTGGCTGGCCTTGTCTTCACGAGAGGCGCCATCACGACCGGGTTCAGGGGTTGGGTCATGACACAGTTTTTGCCAGCCCACAAATCGTCATCAGAGGAAAATTTTGTGAGGTTTGGGATAGAACAAATAAATGACACTCTTGGGATTCACAACTATCCAATGGAGCCGGTGCAAGAGAAAGATCATTGTGAAAATGGGGAATGGCTTGTCTCCAAACTCTACCCTCCTAGCCTGAGAGCCAAATGGGGAAACAGGAGAAAAGGTTTGCGATCAATTGACTTCACATCTGAGGCAAAAATGTGGCTGTACATCATATGCAACCGGGTGTCTTCTTGTGGGAACGTCTCAGATATCTCCTACACCAGGGCTTTGATTATTGCATGCCTCCTGGACGGCATTCCTGTGAATGTCGGTCACTACATCCTGTAAGAGCTGAGGGAGTATTTGCGAGACAAGGATGCAAGGATGATGTTCCCTTCATTGATCACACAACTATGCATTAGAGCAGAGGTTGAGGTGCGTGGCACCGATCGATGGCTACCAGCTGATAAGACTTTTCATCCACTGACAGTGACAGGATATGGTAGTGCAATCAAGAGCTATAAAAGGAAAGTCACCACCACGACTGCTGGTTCAGAGTCATCTTCACAGGCAGCTGCACCTTAGGGACCATTCGGGGTGCTAAACTCCGAGCTTGCATCTATTCGGGAGTTAGTATCACAGCTTCCGAGTGGGCCTTCATACTCCCATCCTGGGCCTTCGTACTTCTCTAGGGATGAAATGAAGAGTTACTTATGCGCAGAAGAGTCAGATAGATTCTCATGAGAAGATGGCAGCATCAGTGACCAGACTTGAGGTAGCCTACAGCACTTTGGCCAAGGCGCATGCAAATCTCCAGTCAGACTTCGAGAAGGAGAAGAAGAAGACAAGAAGAAGAGTAAATTCATGATAAAAATGTGGAGAGGCATAAAGGTCATCTTCAAATGGGGAAACCCAGGCAAGAAGATACCAATGGCGGACAAAGATGATAGCGAGAAGTATTCCTTCATGTTAGAGACTGCTGGTGATGGTGGTGACGATGAGGATGAGTAGACTGATGTTGATAAGGCCACGAGCGATGCACATCATTGATCAGCCATCCTCCCACAGTCTGCTAGTCTGATGCAGACCTCAGGGAGACCCTCAAACTATTTATGCTTTATATTTGATATTGTGCAGTAAGGACACTGCAATGTTTTAGTTGGGGGTGGCTGTAAGAGTATACTGTATTCATGTTATGATATTGTATGCCCTTGCCGGGCTTATTTTGTTGCTATGGATACTGTGCTCCCTTGCCGGGCTTATTGTGTGCCCTTGCCAGGCTATTTTGTGTAGCAGGTGCTCTTGCTGAGCTTGGTGTGATTAGTCTATTGTTATCTTTCTTTCGTTATTTATTTTCTTTAGTAGCTTGTTGTTATTAGTAGTAGTCGCTTTTATTTTAGTATCCTTTTAGTAGTGCTGTTTTCTTTTATTTTTATTTCCTTAAGTAATATTGCCTTGGGTTTTCTTCATGCTACGGTTCTTTCCCAAGCAATATTTTTGAAGTGAAGTGGGTGACTTTTCCCTATGATAGATGGTGTGACAACTTTCTTAAGGGAATTAGTCTTGTTTTGCTAGGAGGAGACTTTTGGATTATTTGGTACTAATAAAATTAGTCTCTTGTATATGAAGTGTGAATTAAGAATACCCCTCCGAATTTTGGTTTTGAACTAAAACAAGTAAGTTGCATGGTGAAGAATAATTTTTGTGATAAAGTTTTGGCTCTTTTAGTAACTCTTTGCCCACTAGTTTGAATAATATCGCTCTAGACGTTCTTATTAGAAAATGATTGATCCGTCTTGATTAATTCATGTGCCATGTGTGTTAGTGTTTGTACAAATAAATCTTGTGTTTACTTCTATCATCTAGAACTTGCCTGGTTGGTCTTTCAACGCTAATGGTAGTATGTTTTGGTTGGAGGGATGATCTTAGGCATTCTTTGTTTTGTTTGCAAAACCTCTTTAGTCTTTCAAGCCGACCATTGCATAAAAGAGATCACTAGTACCCTATTTGAGCCTTTAACCTTTTCTTTGGCCACCTCATTACAAACCTTCCCCCTTTTATAAAATAACTCCCTCTTTTGAACCCATCCCTTCTTGAACATTGAGAATGAGGCTAAAAGCCTAAGTTGGGGGTGTAGTGTCAAAGTGGAAATTGGTAAGGTTGTACATTGAGTGTAGGAACATATACCTCAAAATGTTCATATCAAATTATTAAAGCTCCAAAAGAAAAATATGTATATATATATTAAAAAAAAGAGAAATATATGTATGTATATAAATAGGGAGCCTTGAAGAAAATTAGAGAGGTATTTAAGGTGGTTCTATGTTGGTAACTAGATGCCAATAAGGCTATGTGTCACACCTCCTTTTTGCGCGCCCGACCCCGAAGGGTTAAATGCGCGAGGGAGTTTTTTCCAATTTAAGTGACAATATTCGAAATGGGATCATTTATTTTTATTCAGAGTCGCCACTTGGGAAAGGTTTGGCTTTTGGTGTCCCAAGTCATCGGTTTATCTTGAATCCCAAATCGAGGAAATTTTCGACTTTTCCAAATGAAGTCTGCGAACCAGAAATTCTAAGTAAGAAATTCTGTTGACCCGAGGAAAGGTATTAGGCACCCTCGAATCCCGTGGTTCTAGCACGGTCGCTTAAATTGTTATAATGGCTAAATATCTGATTTAAATACATGTTGTGACTTATGTGCTTTTATTAAGTTTAAACCGCTTTTATTATCATTTATTTTTATAGAATTGCAACGTCGTGGAAATGCATCTCGAACCACGTCACAATCAATGCACCCATGGTCGTCGACACATTTTGACTCCGTTGGGATTTGGATTTGGGTCACATCAATGTGCACCCATGTTTAAGAGGGTTAAATTATTAAAATGTGCGCCTAAAGCAACTAGCGTATTGTTATTTTGGGAAGGCCATAAAATTCGCTAAACGGCCTGTCCCGAATTCTAAGTATTTAATATATACATTTAGAGGGCCCCGCAGCTTGTACATTTTTGTTTGTTGAGGCTCGTCTCGATTTTATTTAAGAGGATAAACCTATAGCGACTACATTTCTATTGTGTTCGTCTCTAATAAAATGAAAGAAAGAGGATTACGTGCTAATCACATGCTTGACCAACTTCGGATCCTTATTTGATTATCTGATTTTATGAGGCGTGAATTGTTTTGTGCCTTATTTCATGGATGAACATGTTGTTAAATTGTCAGGGGAAATTAATATACAAGATTATAGAACTGCTAAAAGCTTATGATAAATGTTCTTCAGATCCGAGTTTGAAACTCGCTTATTTAAACCAGGTCAGTGGGATTAACTTATCGGAAACTATTACTAATAGAGTTTGAACAGGATCATGTGAACTACCTACAAAAATTCAATAAAACTACGTCTTATCTGGCAAGATTAAGGCATTCCGTTCTATATATGCAGAATATTAGTTGAAAGGTTACCTAATTATCTGTGTGCCAAAACACTCATACATTCCTTATCAGACAACCCATTAAGCAAACGAAATCACAATTTAGGACGAACTAAGCTGCGATTAAGTACAAGGCTACCTAATGTGTTTCCTTATTGAATTACAAACTAAACAAATTACACAAATCTAATAACATTCGTAAAACTGTAACTGCAGCAAACGAATGATTAAACTCCTGCATATCTTTGATTTCATGCTTTCATTGTTACATCAGATGCAAAGTCTTAGTATGTACCTGGATGTTGGATACAACAGAAGAAGCAAGGGGTCAGTAGGACAATAGAAGCAACACCAAACAGCAGCAGTAACAGCAGGTACAAATAGGACAGCTCCCAGTGCAAGATACAGTTAGAACCGATGAAAAATGGCAGAAAGACAACAGCAAACAATGCAGTAGGAACAAAACTCCAAGACAGACCAAATCCAGGAGAAACAAACAATGTGAATCAACCAATGAACTCAGCTGATACTTGAAAGAAAACAGAGTTGATTGAACAGGTTGAACAAACCGAGAATCACACAAACAAGGAAGAAAAAAAAGTTGTTGATTTTCTGTATATTTTCCTCTCGAATGTGTATCTGTATAAGCCCCTCTATTTTTCTCTCACTATCTCTTTTCTCTTCAAAATCTAGTGCCAATTTCCAATTTTGAAATTTTACTTGAGTTATCAAGAAGAATTCTTTCCAGTTTTCTGTTTTCAGAACTCAGCTCTCAAATATTCAGTCTGAGTTTTCTATCTGTATCTCTCCATTATTATCAATGTCTCCCCTTTCTAATGGAACCCCCCCCTTTTATAAGCTCCAAATCAGGCCATTTGAACAGTCTGTTAATCAATCAGGACCACTCCCATGTGCTGTCCCTTTTCAGTTTCCACTTAGCTATTTAAGTATAAACCCCCCCCCCCCATGATATTCCCTGGCAGACTTACTTTTTAAGTGAAGTTTAATACTTCTTAAACTAAAGCAGGGTATGGGCAGCAGAATGTAATCTGACAGCATATGCTGTCAAACTATTTTAATTCAAAAAGGGCCTTTGTGCACATGTTGTGCACAAGTGCACATGCCATCAATTCAGATTGCAATTACAGACCAAACCTTAGATTTCTGAAATCAAATTAACAACTATAAGTAACTAAACTCAGTTCCTAATTGATTCAGGCAATGCTTAGCAGAAGCAAGTCAATTTGTTATTGTTCAGACAGCTGAAACTAATTGACGACACATGTTGACTCGACTATATTAATCATAACATGTACAATCGTAGCCAAAAATCAGAAATCCAAGAGTATCACACAAGGGGTTCAGATTGCAATGTTAATACAGAAATGACCTTGGGAGCTAATTGAATGACCAATTACGAATTCAATAGAACATACAGTTTACACACACACATTATGAAGAAAGACTTGACCGAATACAGGAGTTCGGGCAAGGTGGACAATCAACAGTTGATAAAAAATTCAAAGACAAATTACACAAAAAATGAACAGACCTTTAATCAGCACATGGACTAAAAAGAAAAAGGAAAACAAAACTCACCATAAATCCCGAAAAATCAAAAAGTCTTGGCTTGGATTCGAACAGGCCCTTCTTGGGGTTGAAAGGACTTTAATCGAAGTGTTCTCACTGAGAACACTTCGACTAAAGTCCATTAGACCCTAAATACCTTGGCTCAAACGGATACAGACCAGTGACGAGGAAAGTTCCAGAAATCAGATCTGGGATTCATGTTTCCCTGGTCAGATTCAGACCAAACCAAGCATGGTTTGGTCACGAGGGGGGTCTGGGGACTGTCTGGTGTGAAACTGGGGTCAATCGGTGTAAGTCAGGTTCCGACTCGAATCTTCAAATAAAGATTCGAGAAGGTGAGAGGGGATTCGAAGTGTGTAGTTGGTGGATTTGGGTTCAGGACAGTGAGGAGCATCTATGGTGTTAAGATGGAGGTCACCGGCGTTCATGCCGCTGGGATTAATGGTGAGGAATTAGGGGGCGGCTAGGGTTTCGTGGGGAAGGGGATGAGGACGAAGGCGGGGTCTTGGATAGGGGGGCAGGGTATGGTAGGAGGCTTATATATGGAATGGGTGGGCTAATCTCGGCCGTTGGATGAGGCACGATGAAGGGCTAGGATCCTTCAACTAACGGGAAACGGTGTCGTTTTAGACCTAAGGGGGTTGGGTCGGTCCGGGCGGAATGGATCGGGTTTGTTCATGGGTTAATGGGGAAGTGATCTTGGCCGTTGATCAATCTGAGATCAACGGCCTAGACCAAGCTAGGTCACTACGACGTCGTTTGGATGCCCTGGGTGTCAGCTGGTGTGGACCGGGTTACACATGGGGTTTTGGGTTTGAGTTTGGGCCTCGAATTTAAAATGAAAATGAGCCCAAACTGATTTTCAACCCAATTCTGCATTCTCTTTTATTTTATTTTTTTTATTTTAAAACAAAACCTAAGTAAATCAAATTAAAATTAAATAAACACTTAATACAATTATTTGCACACATATATTAAAATATTTAAAGCAGGTAAAATCAAACAAAACAAAAATCACGGACAAAGATGCCTATTTATGATTTTTCTCTTTAATAATCGGGTTACGGTTCAAATTGCACATGACACACACATTTTTTTTGTATTTTGTTTCAATAATAATAAAAATGGACAAAAATCATAGATAATTAACAAAATGCCACGTGAAAGATCCAAAAATTGTACAGCAAGACCGATCGCTATTTTTTGTTTCTTTTGGAGTGATTGTCGCGTAAAACAAAAATCACGTGCTCACAGCTGCCCCTCTTTGTTCGGAAACACGAAGAGTTTTTGTGCAAAGATAAAGTGAGCGGATATGAGCGATTTTTACCTATGGACTACTCCGTGTGAAGCATGTTTTGAAAGATCTGACCGAATCTTTGCTTCAAAGATTTCCTACATATCCTGGGCTAAACAGGAATCAGGTCAGTGTAGTTCGGGAAATATTTACAGCTGGGACTACCATGGGATTGCAATGCTTGCTGTTACTGCTGTTGCTGTTGTCACCGTTGCTTTACTGACCGCCTTATTACAACCAAAGAAAAATTGGAACTGAACTAAATACTTATATGCATGTCAACTGCTAGTTACAAGATTCCTATCTATGATTCTTTTGTGACTTGATCATAGGTCTTAGCTGATTTTGCTTGGAGACTTCGATCCGAATCTTGATGCTTGCGAGTTGTAGGTGCTTGTTTAATCTCTGGGATACTTAGTGAGACGTGATTGGCAGAGTTCTGGACCTTAATCAAATCTTGGAGCGATCCGCCTTCCATTTTCTCCGGTATCTCGGGACATTTCTTTTTGTCTTTTTCTTCTTAGATTCTGAGTTGAGACTCATCTCGTGGGTCGTTTCAATCCGTGTGGCTCGAGGTTAGACCTGCGGGGAAGAACAAACGAACGAAATTTTCTGCCCCAGTTTCACTGGAAAATTTCGTGAATTATTTGCCAGGAAGTTCATAAAATTGATGAAAGAAGATATGAATGATCAGTTCAGGGTTGGAGTCCTAGTACCGGCTAGCTGGGGAGAAGTTAGAGTGGAAACTCTAATACTGACCAACTGGGGAAAAGTTCAGTTTAGGGTCGGGGCCCTACTGCTGACTAAAGGAAAAGGTTCAGTTCAGGGTTTTAAAACCCTAATGCTGACTGAAAGGAAAATTCAGTTTAGGGTTTAAAACCCTAATGCTGACTGCAGGGAAAGAGTTCAGTTTAGGGTTTAAAACCCTAATGCTGACTAAAAGGAAAAGTTCAGTTTAAGGTTTAAAACCCTAATGTTGATTACATGGAAAAGCTCAGTTTAGGGTTTAAAACCCTAATGCTGGATGAATGGAAAAGTTCAGTTTAGGGTTTAAAACCCTAATGCTGACTGAAGGAAAAAGTTCAGTTTAGGGTTTAAAACCCTAAGGCTGATTGAAAGGAAAAGTTCAGTTTAGGGTTTAAAACCCTAATGCTGACTGCATGGAAAAGCTCAGTTTAGGGTTTAAAACCCTAATGCTGACTGAATGGAAAAGTTCAGTTTACGGTTTAAAACCCTAATGCTGGCTGAATGAAAAAGTTCAGTTTAGGGTTTAAAACCCTAAGACTGATTGAAAGGAAAAGTTCAGTTTAGGGTTTAAAACCCTAATGCTGACTGCATGGAAAAGCTCAGTTTAGGGTTTAAAACCCTAATGCTGGCTGAATGAAAAAGTTCAGTTTAGGGTTTAAAACCCTAATGCTGACTCCCACGATCTGCTCAGTTTAGGGTTTAAAACCCTAATGCTGACTAAAAGGGAAAAGTTCAGTTTAGGGTTTAAAACCCTAATGCTGACTGCATGGAAAAGCTCAGTTTAGGGTTTAAAACCCTAATGCTGGCTGAATGGAAAAGTTCAGTTTAGGGTTTAAAACCCTAATGCTGACTGAAAGGAAAAGTTCAGTTTAGGGTTTAAAACCCTAATGCTGACTAAAAGAAATAGTTCAGTTTAGGGTTTAAAACCCTAATGCTGGCTGAATGAAAAAGTTCATTTTAGGGTTTAAAACCCTAAGGCTGATTGAAAGGAAAAGTTCAGTTTAGGTTTTAAAACCCTAATGCTGACTAAAAGGAAAAAGTTCAGTTTAGGGTTTAAAACCCTAATGCTGACTGAAAGGAAAAGCTCAGTTTAGGGTTTAAAACCCTAATGCTGGCTGAATGAAAAAGTTCAGTTTAGGGTTTAAAACCCTAATGCTGACTGAAAGGAAAAGTTCAGTTTAGGGTTTAAAACCCTAATGCTGACTGGAAGGAAAAGTTCAGTTTAGGGTTTAAAACCCTAATGCTGACAAAATGGAAAAAGTTCAGTTTAGGGTTTAAAACCCTAATGCTGACTGAAAGAAAAAGTTCAGTTTAGGGTTTAAAACCCTAATGCTGACTGAAAGGAAAAGTTCAGTTTAGGGTTTAAAACCCTAATGCTGACTAAAAGGAAAAGTTCAGTTTAGGGTTTAAAACCCTAATGCTGACTGAAGGAAAAAGTTCAGTTTAGGGTTTAAAACCCTAATACTGATTAAAGGAAAAAGTTCAGTTTAGGGTTTAAAACCCTAATGCTGACTGAATGGAAAAGTTCAGTTTAGGGTTTAAAACCCTAATGCTGACTGGCTGGGGACAAAGTTCGAGAATACTAACCGACCTCTTTTTTTTTTGAATTTTCTTGTTTTAGAAGATAAAAGGGAGTTTCGTGGAAACTTACCTTTCGAGTGAATTCCTTATTGCCAAAATATTTCTTGTACCCACGTACCTTCTTCTTTGGGCGACACCTGCTTCTTGCACGGTTGTCTTGGATTATACCTGTTTCAACTTTTCAGACAAAGAACAATTGTTAGTTCGGAAATGACGGTCGGTTCGGTGACCTTGATCGTTCCCAGTTGCTTTGTTGCGTCTTTATTTCTATTGCGAAGTCCCGCCATTGATTTGATTCAAATGGCGAAACCCTTTAGACTGCTCAGGCTTGTATTTCCAGATTCTGTGATGACTTGCCTCGTAAGGCTCTTTTTTTTTTCTTTTTTTTTTTCTTTTTTTTTCGTCCCGTTTTGCTTGGAGATTCTCAACGGGGATTTTATTGGAGGTATTCTGTGGGGATTTGTACAAAAGGAAGCTCTGTGGGGGAATATTTACAAAGTGGATTCTTTGTGTGGATTTTTGTACAATGGGGCATGCTGGGGATTTGTTTCAAAGCGGGCTTTCTAGGATTTGTTGGGGTAAGCTTGTTGGGGAATTTTTACAAAGGGAATCTGTGTGGATTTCGCTGGAGCAGACCTTTTAGGGAATATTTACAAAGTGGATTCTTTGTGCGGATTCGCACAAAAGGAAGCCCTGTGGGGATTTGTCCGAGGCGGACTTGCTGGGGAAATTTCTATCTTTCCTCTTTACTTCGAATGCCGTCAAACATCATGATTCTTCAAGTTTGGACAGACGTACCAACGACACAGGGGGTTTTCCTTCATGAAACGGAATTCCGTGAAACCAAACCTGCCACCTGCCCTTTCCGGTGTATCTGGAACTTGGGGTTAAACATAAAAAGGGATTTGAAGAAAAACAAAGAAAGGAGAAAACAAATTTCAGGAAAGGAGTGTCCCTTTCGGGACGAGAAAGACTTATTTGAGGAAGATAATGCTGGCTTTAAATGACATGACATGCTCTTTGGACTGGACGCCTGACCTTCCATGAACTTGCGTTTCCCTGAACCAAAATGGATCTGTGATTCCAAACCGGTGGAATTTTGCCGAGACCTTCTTGGGTGAAGTCATTCCTTCGGCCAACAGCGCCCTTTGCGGGTTTTCGCTGGCTGACCTCTCTCATTTCTCTTACTGTCATCGCTTGATAGCACTCTTTGTGAGTTTTTACTAAACAAGCTCCCTCATTTTGGTCTCTCTACTCCCGTCGCCTCGTGGTGCCCGAAGGTTTTCACCGACGAGACTCTCTCATTTTA
This sequence comes from Nicotiana tabacum, assembly GCF_000715075.1. Taxonomy (NCBI): domain Eukaryota; kingdom Viridiplantae; phylum Streptophyta; class Magnoliopsida; order Solanales; family Solanaceae; genus Nicotiana; species Nicotiana tabacum. Next base: position 219,482,198 of record NC_134080.1, on the reverse strand, counting down.
TCTCTCAATTTAGAGTGTAGCGGTCTCCATTCGTGACGCTTATTCGCTTCCCACTGTCTTTGGTAATTTGATCTGAAAGCTTGTGCTTGGCAAAGAAAGGCAGATGATACTAACTTCTAGGCCGCTTGACGTGCCCCAGTTTCAATTTCAGGGTGAATGGGATTTTATTGTTGGTGTGACTGAACCTCAGGGAGAGGCTGCCTATGTATCCTTTCGGAATCAAGTCAAACGTAGTTCAGGCTCTCGACAAAATATTTTTTTTTTTTGTAAAGTCGCCGAAGGGATGTGTCCGGCTCAAAGGGCTTGTAGAGAGAGTCGGTAGTGGGAATAAAACCTTCAGCATTTCAAATGTGTCAGGATCGCCGAGGCGTCACTCAGACGTAGTATCTCTTGACTGCATCTGCATTTACTCCTGTTTCGGGATCATTTCCTTCGATATCACCAAGATACAATGCTCCTCTCGGCAATATCTTCCTTATGATGTATGGGCCTTTCCAATTTGGAGCAAATTTCCCTTTCGCTTCCTGGTGATGTGGCAGAATACGCCTCAATACCAGCTGACCTACTTCGAAATTCCTGGGTCGAACTTTCTTGTTGTAAGCACGGGCCATTCTTCGTTGGTACAACTGTCCGTGACAAACCGCGGCCATTCGGTTTTCATCGATCAAAGTCAACTGCTCTAACCAAGTCTTGACCCACTCGCTGTCTTCGATTTCTGCTTCGACAATGGTTCGAAGCGAAGTAATATCTACCTCTGCCGGTATTAAAGCCTCGGTCCCATAAACCAAAAGATAAGGAGTTGCTCCTACTGACGTGCGTACCGTAGTGCGATATCCCAACAATGCAAATGGTAACTGCTCATGCCACTGTCGGGAACTTTGGATCGTTTTCCTCAGAATCTTCTTGATGTTCTTGTTTGCCGCTTCCACTGGGCCATTGGCCTTGGGCCGATAAGGGGTAGAATTCCTATGCGTTATTTTGAATTGCTCGCATACATCTCCCATCAAGTGACTGTTCAAGCTTGCTGCGTTATCTGTAATGATAGTCGCAGGAATACCGAAACGACAGATAAGATTTGAGTGTACAAAATCCACTACAGCTTTTTTAGTGACCGACTTGAGAGTGACAGCCTCTACCCATTTGGTGAAGTAGTCTATGGCAACCAGTATAAATCTGTGTCCATTTGAAGCCTTTGGCTCGATTGGTCCAATGACGTCCATGCCCCAGGCGACAAATGGCCAAGGCGCAGACATGGGATGCAGTTCTGTGGGAGGTGCATGAATCAAATCACTGTGCACCTGACACTGATGACACTTCCGAACGAAGCTAAAGCAGTCCTTTTCCATGGTCATCCAGTAATAACCTTCTCGAAGGATTTTCTTCGCTAAGACATACCCGTTCATGTGAGGTCCGCACACACCTGCGTGTACTTCGTGCATAATCTTTCTCGCCTCCTCGGCGTCGACACATCTTAGGAGGTTGAGGTCCGGGGTCCTCTTGTACAACAATTCACCGCTCAGAAAGAAACCACTTGCATGTCGCCTAATGGTTCTCTTTTGATCTCCAGTAGCATGCTCGGGGTATTCTTGTGTCTTCAGGAACCTCCTGATGTCGTGGTACCAAGGTTGTGTATCTGCTCCTACCTCGATTACGTTGCAGTAACCGTGTCTTTCCTTGATTTGGATTTCCAAAGGATCGACGTGGGCGTTGCCCGGGTAGGGTAGCATTGAAGCCAGAGTAGCAAGTGCGTCCGCCAGTTCATTGTGACACCTCGGGATATACCTGAACTCTATTGATGTAAAGCGCTTGCCGAGGTCCTCCACATGCTGTCGGTAAGGGATAAGCTTGACATCCCGAGTTTCCCATTCACCTTGGACTTGCCGGATAATCAGGTCAGAATCTCCCATAATCAGTAAGTCTTCGACATCCTGATCGATTGCCATATGCATGCCCATGATGCAGGCTTCATACTCAGCTGTATTGTTTGTGCAAAAGAAACGCAGTCTAGCTGTGGCGGGATAATGCTGGCCGGAAGGCGAAATCAAAATTGCCCCAATCCCTACACCTTTGGCATTCACGGCTCCATCAAAGAACATCTTCCAAACATGAGCGTCCTTCGAGACCACTTCTACGGTGTTTACTTCTTCATCGGGAAAGTAAGTACTCAATGGCTGGTATTCCTCATCGACCGGATTTTCGGCCAACTGATCTGCTAGCGCCTAGGCTTTCATTGCCGTGCGAGTGACATAGACTATGTCGAATTCAGTAAGCAAGATTTTCCACTTAGCCAGTCTTCCAGTAGGCATCGGTTTCTGAAATATATACTTCAAAGGATCCAGCCTGCTTATGAGGAAAGTAGTGTGGGCTTGGAGATAATGTCTCAGCTTTTGAGCAACCCACGTCAGAGCGCAACATGTCCTTTCCAGCAGAGTGTATTTGGCCTCGTAGCCGGTGAATTTCTTGCTCAAGTAGTAGATTGCTTGCTCCTTCTTTCCGGTTATGTCGTGTTGCCCGAGGATGCAACCGAAAGAGTTCTCCAAGACTGTCAGATACAAGAAAAGGGGTCTCCCCGGCTCTGGAGGGACCAAAATTGGGGGATTCGAAAGGTATTCTTTGACTTTATCAAAGGCTTCTTATCACTCAGTTGTCCATTTGATCGCCGCATCTTTCCTTAACAGCTTGAATATGGGCTCACACGTGCTTGTCAGCTGGGCAATAAATCGACTGATGTAGTTCAACCTGCCCAACAAACTCATCACGTCTTTCTTCGTTCTCGGGGGAGGTAGATCTCTGATAGATTTTATCTTAGTTGGATCTAGTTCGATACCTCTCCTGCTTACGATGAAGCCCAAAAGTTTGCCCGACGGAACTCCGAAAGCACATTTAGTTGGGTTCAGCTTCAAGTCATACATCCTTAATCTCTCGAAGAATTTCCTCAAGTCTTGGATGTGATTATCCTGCGTCCTGGACTTGACTATCACGTCATCCACGTACACCTCTATTTCCTGATGCATCATGTCATGAAAAATGGCAGTCATGGCCCTCATGTAAGTAGCCCCGGCATTCTTCAGACCAAACGGCATGACCCGATAACAGTAGGTGCCCCAAGGCGTGGTGAAGACAGTTTTCTCGGCGTCCTCTTCATCCATCAATACCTGATGATACCTAGCGTAACAATCTACGAAAGACTGTATTTCGTGTTTGGCGCAATTATCAACAAGGATGTGGATGTTGGGTAGTGGGAAATTATCTTTGGGACTCGCTCTGTTCAAATCTCGGTAATCTACACATACCCGAGTTTTCCCGTCCTTTTTCGGTACTGGAACCACATTTGCCAACCACGTTGTATATTGGACTACCCGAATCACTCCCGTTTTCAGTTGTTTGGTGATCTCCTCTTTAATCTTATCACTGACCTCAGTTTTGAACTTTCGCTGCTTTTGTTGAACTGGAGGACAATCAGGATGAATCAGCAATTTATGAACCACTAGATCAACACCTAGTCCCGGCATGTCGTCGTATGACTAAGCAAACATGTCTTTAAATTTAAAAAGAAGTTTAATTATCGCATCTCGCGTTTTCTTGTCCGTGTGAATGCTTATTTTGGTCTCCCGGATTTCTTCAGGAGTTCCTAAATTAACCAGTTCAGTGTCATTCAGATTTGGCTTAGGTTTATTCTCAAAATGTTCCAACTCTCGGTTTATTTCCATAAAAGCTTCTTCTTCATCATATTCTGGTTCTGGGTTCATTAATTCATAGTTAAATAGCTCGTTGTGATCTGGGCGTGAAGTCCGCAAGCATGTCATATTTAAAGCCGCATTATTATAACTGAAAGGAAAGATAAAAGGAAAAATAACAAAAATCAGAACAAAAAAAGAATGGGAAAGCAATGATGATTTTCTTTATTTTTCTTTGGGAAATTGGAAGACAACAATGTTTACAACTCAGGAATTCAAAACAACAATTGAAAGGAAGAAAACGTTCAAGTTATGTCCTGGAAATAACTTGTGACACAGGAAAGGTGGCAGGAAAGGTCTACCCGGACTTCCGTCTAGTCGGGAATGGCGTGGCCTCCCAGTTTCGAAGTTTGGCGTTCGGCCCCACGTACAGCATCTCAGCAGTGCTTGTGCTTTCACCTGGTTGAACCATGTGAGTCTCGTAGAGCATTTCTCTCATTGCCCCACATATCTCCTCGATTTCCTCAGTCGTGAAGACCTCGTCGTCCTCTTCTTCGGTGTATCTTGGCCTGATGAAGGTTTCATATAAATCCGGCAATGGTTGAGGTAACTTCCAACCCTCATTTCTCCTTTTCTTTGCCCATTCTTCGTCTCCTGGAGTGGGTTTGAAACCTAGTCCAAAAGGTTTCTTAGTGACTGGAAAGGTGATGGGTTCTGTTATTCCCTGCAGGGTTCGTCCAAGCCCTTTCCCTAGCCTAAATCCGTGCCGGATCATCTCTTTGGCCACCATAACCGAGGCGTTAGACAAGAAAGGCTGGGGGCAGGGTATTCCCTCTTCGTGCTGCTCTGTCAGTACAATCTCGAAAGCTTGATAGACCGTATGTTCGCTCCCTTCTCTTGGTTCAAGATATGGGATGGATGGGTCCCGATAGATAGCATGCTCGTCTTCTCCATGGACCACGATCTCTCGGTCTTCGTACTCGAACTTCACCATCTGGTGAAGTGTGGAAGGTACGGCTCCTGCCGCATGGATCCAAGGTCTGCCGAGGAGAAAATTGTAGGATGTATCCATGTCGAGCACCTGGAAGGTTACTTCAAATTCAACCGGCCCTATGACCAACAACAAGTCTATTTCCCCCATGGTATCTCTCTTGATGCCGTCGAAAGCTCTTACGCAGACATTGTTGGGTCAGATTCTTCCGGTCCCAATTTCCATTCTTTGTAGCGTGGAGAGCGGGCAAATGTCAACACCTGATCCCCCATCCAACATTACCCGCTTGACATAGTAGTCCTCGCATTTAACTGTTAGATGCAAGGCCTTGTTGTGTGCCGCTCCTTCCGGGGGTAAATCGTTCTTGCTGAAAGAGATTTGGTTGACGACGAAGAATCTTTCTGTCATCTGCTCTAGTTGTTCAACCGAGGTTTCAACTGGCACGTATGCTTCATTCAGGGTCTTCAGTAAGATCTTTTGATGCTCGGCCGACCTCATCAACAATGATAGCATGGACACTTGCTCGGGGTACTTGCGCAGTTGATCTATCACTTCGTAATCCGGCATTTTCATTTGTTGGAAGAACACTTCCGCTTCTTCAACGCTTACAGGCTTCTTTGGTGGGAAGCGCCTTTGTGTGGCGTTGTTCAGCTCTTGGGTATTTGAATACCTTCCAATGAAAGTATTTTCTGGAAGTTCTCCCATGACCTCTTTACCTTTGTACATTACCAAAGTCTTCTGATAATTCCACGGCACTGTGGACGAGTTGGTCATCGGCTTTTGTGGCACACGTCCGATAACCAATGGCTCATTCAGCCGAGGTGGTTGAATCGTCCCCCGGACCACATAGGCCCCTTTTGGCACGTACATAGGTTTTGCCTTTTTGATCCCGAAGTTCTGCGTCTTCTCAGCTCGACCTCGTGGTATGTAAAGAACTCCATCCTTTACCGGTACCACTTTCTTCTCCACCTTCTTTTCAGGCTCGCTCTTTATAGCCTTGGCCTCCTCCCCCTTTTCTGGTTTCTGGTCTGTCTCAGGCCTTTTCCCTTGTCGACAATGGCGATTATAGCTTTCAGAGCAGGGTCGAATTCTTTGTCTTCACAAATCATTCCGATCAGCGGCCCATTATTGTGAGCAGGAAATGGGTTGTTAGTTACATTTGGGATCTCTTCGTCCCTTAGCACTATTTTCCCCTGCTCTATCAAATTCTCGACCACTCTTTTCAACGACCAACAGTCATTTGTATCGTGCCCCTCGGCCCCTGAATGATAGGCGCATCTGACTCCAGCTTTGTAAGAAGGCGACGTCGGGTTTTGCCTCGTTTGAGGGATTGGTTGCAAGAAACCCAACTGGACTAGCTTCGGGAACAAAGTAGAGTATGGTTCACCGATGGGCGTGAAAGTCCGCCTTCTAGGTGGTTCCTGAGGGCGGAAGTTATTCTGCGGAGGTTGTGGGTTATAGTGGTTGCGGTAAGGAGGCTGATTTCTGGGAGGTGGAGCTTGGCCTCGGTTGGCTTGTTGCAGCGGATGGGCATAAGGTTGGGCATTCATGACCATATAGGGTTGATGAGCATATGCCAGATTTGAGTGGGGATAGTAGTGTTGTGGGGTTCTTTCCGGAAAACGGGGCCTGGGATTACGATATTCCCTTGCTTCCGAGGCTGCCATGGTCGTTTCTTCCTTTTTCTTCCCTCTTGCCATTCCCCCGGACCCGCTTTGGACGGCTTGGGAGGTCGCCCTTATGGCTACTTGACTCAGAATCCTACCTGTTTTCAGACCATTTTCCACCATCTCTCTAATCTTAATTGCTTCTGCAAACGGCTTTCCCATGGCTGACATCATGTTTTGGAAATAGTCAGACTCTTGAGCCTGGAGAAAAGTAGTGACTATTTCTACCTCATCCATGGGAGGCTTCACCCTAGACGCCTGCTCACACCACTTAATAACATATTCTCTGAAGCTTTCTGAAGGTTTCTTCTTCAAATTCGACAGAGAATTTCGGTCGGGTGCAATATCGATGTTATACTGGAATTGTTTCACAAAATCTCTGGCGAGATCATCCCATATATTCCATCGGGACATTTCCTGGTCCATATACCATTCTGAGGCTATCCCTACTAGACTTTCTCCAAAATATGCCATTAGCAATTCTTCTTTTCCGCCGGCTCCCCGCAATTGGTTGCAATATTTCTTAAGATGTGCAATGGGGTCACCGTGCCCGTCGTATTTCTCAAACTTTGGGGTCTTGAAACCCACTAGCAGGTGTACGTGAGGGAACATGCATAGGTCGGCGTAAGAGACGCTCTTCTGTCCGCTCAAACCTTGCATATTCTTCAAACTTTGTTCAAGGCTTCTCATTCTTTTGGCCATCTCATTTTGTTCTGCAATTCTGGGGTTCTGATCCTGCCCGGGTGCAAGCTCGCACTGAGGCGGTGGAGGATTAGTGTTGGTAGCGAACCTAGTTGGTTCCATTGAGAACGAGGGTGCCTGAAATGTAAAAGAGGATGAGTCAAAGCTTGGCTTGTACGTAGTAGGCTGTGCCGTAATCGGGCAGGGCGGTGCAGTAAAGATGTTCATGCTTGCATCGGTGGCTGACATTCGGGGATGAGGCTCAGAAGGCCATCCAACAGAGAAGGCTGAAGGGGCTGGGTATCCGAATGGGGTAGCGGGATAATTTATGGGGACATTAGAGTCCCGCTTGACCGAGAGAATAACTCAGGGAATCCGGGGACGACACTTGGCGGTTCTTTTCCGTTATTCCAGTCGTCCAGCATTTCCAACATACGGAGTCTTAGGATTCTATTTTCTTCCGCAGTTGCGGATTCAGGTGTGAGGACGGCTGAGATCGAGCTCTCCTCGGAAACAGGGATTGTTTGTAACGGAATTTCTGAAGACATTTCCACACTTCCTTTTGACCTGGTGAAGTAAGTGTGAGTACTGCTTCTGGTCTTAACAACAGGTAGTTGAACACTTCTCTTTGACCTCGTAAAGTATGAGTGCGAGGCCAGACTTTCACCAAACCAACCGTCTTTTCCAAAAAAAACCTAGAGAACTCAACGACACACGAGTGGTTAATTCGAAATAAATAACAGATAGGCAACCTCACGTTGAGCATGATGCACCTATACAGTTAAGTGAATTCTACATGTTTGCGACGAAAGCATGCGTCATTCCGGCATTCTTTTTAAGCTTCCCTTTTCTTATCATTTTTTTTGTTTTTCTTTTATGTTTTTATTTTTCGCGGTAAAAATGTGACCGGATCCGATGAGGACTGCCTACGTATCACGACGCCACATGAATCAGATCATTACGTAGTTCAAAACACAAATGAGCGTAAAAGAAGCAACCTTTTTATTGTTGAAATGGTCTATTACAAACTACATTTTGCAAAAGAAAGAAACAAACTTTGAAAATAAACCTAGACTCAAAATAGACGAAAAATCACCCTGATGGGAAAAACAGGCAGAAGATGCTAAGATACAGACTTGACTTATGAGTACATTATGGTTTTGAAAATTGGTGTTCGCGGGGCATCGTTCGGCCTCGCCGCGGTCCTAGGTGTGAGATCCCTCTCAAGTTGCTCCAGCTCATGCATAGTCTGCTTGACATAACCCATCACTGCTGAAAGGACGGTAACGCTGGTCATGTTCTCACATCATAGACATCGTCTGGTGATGGCATGGGCAATGGCCTTGATCCTATCTCTGGTTTGCTTCTTCTCTATGAGTAGGCGTTTTATCTGATCGCTACATATCTTGAATACCTGAGCATCCTGCATAAGCTGATGCTTCAGTTGCCGTACTTCTAACTTTATCTGGGCCAACAAGTCGTACCAGTATCTGCTCTCAATTTGGAAATCCTTGGCCTGATTAGCTGCTTTGATCTCAAGTGTAGCCATCTCTCTCTTCATTTTAGCAACAGTTTTCTCGTGGTCGCCTTCCAATTGATTCAAGTATCGGCGATGCTTACCTGCTCTTGTATCCCACTGTGCCCTGAGCTCTGCTATGACGTTTTTAGATTTCTCTAAATCCTCTTGCCATTCCCTGACTTTGCTTTTTAGCCTTTTTATCAGCTGCTCATCTGATCAACGCCTTGGCTGTTTATCCGCATCCATCCTTATCTGTTTGATCTGGGCTCTGAGCATTTCGTTTTCCTGAATCAACCTGTTCCGTTCTCCCAGGTTGGTAACAACTTGCACGTTGTGATCATATTTCAGGCTTTCCACTTGTTGCTTTAACTTGCTGATTTCGGCACAATAGCCTCTTTCTTTGCTAGCCAATCCCACTGCTTTTGCGACGATTCGGCGAAATTCAGGATGTGGGGTCTCTTAGCCGACCTTTCATGCTCAAGTTCCCTTCTATACCATGCAAGGTAACCCGGCGCCGTCTCACCTTTGGCTCGATCCCGCACGCAAGTATTCTCGTTCTAGTTGTCACACCTCCTTTTTGCGCGCCCCGCCCCGAAGGGTTAAATGCGCGAGGGGAGTTTTTCCAATTTAAGTGACAATATTCGAAATGGGATTATTTATTTTTATTCAGAGTCGCCACTTGGGAAAGGTTTGGCTTTTGGTGTCCCAAGTCACCGGTTTATCTTGAATCCCAAATCGAGGAAATTTTCGACTTTTCCAAATGAAGTCTGCGAACCAGAAATTCTAAGTAAGGAATTCTGTTGACCCGAAGGAAGGTGTTAGGCACCCTCGAATCCCGTGGTTCTAGCACAGTCGCTTAAATTGTTATAATGGCTAAATATCTGATTTAAATACATGTTGTGACTTATGTGCTTTTATTAATTTTAAACCGCTTTTATTATCATTTATTTTTATAGAATTGCAACGTCGTGGAAATGCATCTCGAACCACGTCACAATCAATGCACCCGTGGTCGTCGACACATTTTGACTCCGTTGGGATTTGGATTTGGGTCACATCAATGTGCACCCATGTTTAAGAGGGTTAAATTATTAAAAGGTGCGCCTAAAGCAACTAGCGTATTGTTATTTTGGGAAAGCCGTAAAATTCGCTAAACGGCCTGTCCCGAATTCTAAGTATTTTAATATATACATTTAGAGGGCCCCGCAGCTTGTGCATTTTTGTTTGTCGAGGCTCGTCTCGATTTTATTTAAGAGGATAAACCTATAGCGACTACATTTCTATTGTGTTCGTCTCTAATAAAATGAAAGAAAGAGGATTACGTGCTAATCACATGCTTGACCAACTTCGGATCCTTATTTGATTATCTGATTTTATGAGGCGTTAATTGTTTTGTGCCTTATTTCATGGATGAACATGTTGTTAAATTGTCAGGGGAAATTAATATACAAGATTATAGAACTGCTAAAAGCTTATGATAAATGTTCTTCAGATCCGAGTTTGAAACTCGCTTATTTAAACCAGGTCAGTGGGATTAACTTATCGGAAACTATTACTAATAGAGTTTGAACAGGATCATGTGAACTACCTACAAAAATTCAATAAAACTACGTCTTATCTGGCAAGATTAAGGCATTCCGTTCTATACATGCAGAATATTAGTTGAAAGGTTACCTAATTATCTGTGTGCCAAAACACTCATACATTCCTTATCAGACAACCCATTAAGCAAACGAAATCACAATTTAGGACGAACTAAGCTGCGATTAAGTACAAGGCTACCTAATGTGTTTCCTTATTGAATTACAAACTAAACAAATTACACAAATCTAATAACATTCGTAAAACTGTAACTGCAGCAAACGAATGATTAAACTCCTGCATATCTTTGATTTCATGCTTTCATTGTTACATCAGATGCAAAGTCTTAGTATGTACCTGGATGTTGGATACAACAGAAGAAGCAAGGGGTCAGTAGAGCAATAGAAGCAATACCAAACAGCAGCAGTAACAGCAGGTACAAATAGGACAGCTCCCAGTGCAAGATACAGTTAGAGCCGATGAAAAAAATGGCAGGAAGACAACAGCAAACAATGCAGTAGGAACAAAACTCCAAGACAGACCAAATCCAGGAGAAATAAACAATGTGAATCAACCAATGAACTCAGCTGATACTTGAAAGAAAACAGAGTTGATTGAACAGGTTGAACAAACCGAGAATCACACAAATAAGGAAGAAAAAAAAAGTTGCTGATTTTCTGTATATTTTCCTCTCGAATGTGTATCTGTATAAGCCCCTCTATTTTTCTCTCACTATATCTTTTCTCTTCAAAATCTAGTGCCAATTTCCAATTTTGAAATTTTACTTGAGTTATCAAGAAGAATTCTTTCCAGTTTTCTGTTTTCAGAACTCAGCTCTCAAATATTCAGTCTGAGTTTTCTATCTGTATCTCTCCATTATTATCAATGTCTCCCCTTTCTGATGGAAGTCCCCCCTTTTATAGCCTAAATTCCACCCTTTAACAGCCTGTTAGACAATCAGCACACCTCCCATGTGTTGTCCCTTTTCAGTTTCCACTTAGCTATTTAAGTATAACATACCCCCATGATATTCTCTGGCAAAACTCACTTTTAAGTAAGGTTTATTATTTCTGAAGCTAAAGCAGAGTATGGGCAGCAGAATGTAGTCTGACAGCATATGCTGTCAAACTATTTTAATTCAAAAAGAGCATTTGTGCACATGTTGTGCACAAGTGCACATGCCATCAATTCAGATTGCAATTATAGACCAAACCTTAGATTTCTGAAATCAAATTAACAATTATAAGTAACTAAACTCAGTTCCTAATTGATTCAGGCAATGCTTAGCAGAAGCAAGTCAATTTGTTATTGTTCAGAGAGCTGAAACTAATTGACGACACATGTCGACTCGACTATATTAATCATAACATGTACAATCGTAGCCAAAAATCAGAAATCCAAGAGTATCACACAAGGGGTTCAGATTGCAATGTTAATACAGAAATGACCTTGGGAGCTAATTGAATGACCAATTACGAATTCAATTGAACATACAGTTTACACACACACATTATGAAGAAAGACTTGACCGAATACAGGAGTCCGGGCAAGGTGGAAAATCAACAGTTGATAAAAAATTCAAAGACAAATTACACAAAAAATGAACAGACCTTTAATCAGCACATGGACTAAAATAAAGAAAAAGGAAAACAAAACTCACCTTAAATCCCGAAAAATCAAAAAGTCTTGGCTTGGATTCGAACAGGCCCTTCTTGGGGTTGAAAGGACTTTAATCGAAGTGTTCTCACTGAGAACACTTCGACTAAAGTCCATTAGACCCTAAATACCTTGGCTCAAATGGATACAGACCAGTGACGAGGAACCCTAGGGTTCCAGAAATCAGATCTGGGATTCATGTTTCCCTGGTCAGATTCGGACCAAACCAAGCATGGTTTGGTCACGAGGGGGGTCTGGGGACTGTTTGGTGTGAAACTGGGGTCAATCGGTGTAAGTCAGGTTCCGACTCGAATCTTCAAATGAAGATTCGAGAAGGTGGGAGGGGATTCGAAGTGTGTAGTTGGTGGATTTGGGTTCAGGACAGTGAGGAGCATCTATGGTGTTAAGATGGAGGTCACCGGCGTTCATGCCGCCGGGATTAATGGTGAGGAATAAGGGGGCGGCTAGGGTTTCGTGGGGAAGGGGATGAGGACGAAGGTGGGGTCTTGGATAGGGGGGCAGGGTATGGTAGGAGGCTTATATATGGAATGGGTGGGCTAATCTCGGCCGTTGGATGAGGCACGATGAAGGGCTAGGATCCTTCAACTAACGGGAAACGGTGTCGTTTTAGACCTAAGGGGGTTGGGTCGGTCCGGGCGGAATGGATCGGGTTTGTTCATGGGTTAATGGGGAAGTGATCTTGGTCGTTGATCAATCTGAGATCAACGGCCTAGACCAAGCTAGGTCACTACGACGTCGTTTGGATGCCCTGGGTGTCAGCTGGTGTGGACCGGGTTACACATGGGGTTTTGGGTTTGAGTTTGGGCCTCGAATTTAAAATGAAAATGAGCCCAAACTGATTTTCACCCCAATTCTGCATTCTCTTTTATTATTTTTTTATTTTAAAACAAAACCTAAGTAAATCAAATTAAAATTAAATAAACACTTAATACAATTATTTGCACACATATATTAAAATATTTAAAGCAGGTAAAATCAAACAAAACAAAAATCACGGACAAAGATGCCTATTTATGATTTTTCTCTTTAATAACCGGGTTACGGTTCAAACTGCACATGACACACACATTTTTTTTTGTATTTTGTTTCAATAATAATAAAAATGGACAAAAATCATAGATAATTAACAAAATGCCACGTGAAAGATCCGAAAATTGTACAGCAAGACCGATCGCTATTTTTTGTTTCTTTTGGAGTGATTGTCGCGTAAAACAAAAATCACGTGCTCACACTATGTGGTATGAAAAGAAACAAAGTGCAAAAAGAATGGCAATTGTGAGTAGTGTTCAAGGAGAATGAAGTCACTTGTATCCAAATGCTTATCCGACCCTTCCCTAAACCTACATTACAAGCTTAAAAAGTCCTTATGGGACCTCCAACCAACTATTCTTGAATAAGCGATGAATTAAAATAAGGGCAAGCTTATGGTATGAGATGTTGTACCACTTGAAATTTTTTGTGAGAGTGAGTGCTTTTGTAAATTTCCCTTATGTTGTATTGTAAATATAGTGATTTTGGGACTTTGTTTCTTGTGATGGCACATGAATTAGGAAGGATTGGTGAAATTGAGTAAGTTGAGCATATGTAGTGGACTAGTGCTTTTGAGTCACTTTTTTAGGCTTATTCTTGTCACTTGATTATTTTTGAAACTCCCTTGCACATTCTTGAAGTTGTTTTTAAATGAGGGAGTCATTCGGGAAAGATACACATACTTGAGCCTAATTATTAGTACCAACCAAATCCATAAGTATGGTGCTTAATTGGAGAATGTGATTTGTAAATAATAGCAATACCACTTGTGTTTTAAATGGTAAATCCTCATTGAAGTGTTGGTTTTGATTTGCTTGAGGACAAGCAAAAGCTTTAAGTTGGGGGTGTTGATGAGTGGTGATTTTACCACTCATTCTAGTCTTTTTTCTTTAGCTTTTATGTCCTTTAACTATAATATGAGGTCGTTTATGATGTGTATTGTTAGATTTTCAGGTAAATGATGCTACGAAGTGGTTTGAATTGAATTGAAGTGAATTTGAGCAAAAGAGGGTGAAAACAATGCAAAATTCTCCAGTGATTCCACATCTGCGGGAGAGTGGTCGTAGAAGCGACCTCGCATCTGGGAAGTGGACACGCATCTGCGGAGCTAGGCATTTTCCTCAGGAATCGCATCTGCGATTGGTTTTCCGCTTTTGCAGCGGCGCATCTGCGCCTGATGAACCATATCTGCGGTAACAGAGTTTAATTGGCATTTCGCTTCTGCGATGGGAGCTCCGCATCTGCGGAGCCGCACCTGCGATGATTCTTCTGCAGGTACGGAAGTCGGGCATCAGACCTGGGCAAATTGGGCATTTCACATTTTCTCATTCCCAAACCATCTTTATACTTGTCCAAGAAGATATCTTTGGCATATCTCTTGGCTTATTTTCTATTCATAGGGCTAGAGAGAACAAGGTTGGAAGCTAGGGTTTCGCACATACACTTTGGTCTTGAAGATTTGAAGCTTGTGGTTAAGATTTTCTTACCCATTTATGTTTATTTCTTCATTTCCTTGCTTTGTATTATATATCTAAGTGTGTAGTATTTTATTCAATACTTGAATCTTGTTTATGGAAATATTCATGTTTAAAGTGTGGATTAAATACATGGTTGTGCTTATGTATTGAATGATTTTTATCCTTTTATGAAGTGAGTTATTGTTACTTTAATTATTCTTGTTCTTTAATGTTTCCAAAGGGATTAGCTAACCCTAGGAACTCGCCCATTAACTTCGAATTAATTTTGAAAAAGATAATTTGGGGTTGGGAAAGATTAATTAACAAGAACTTGAGGCTTTAACCCTCATTTTATAGATTCTACCTAGGAATAAGATTGAACTACTTGTAGCCATTCCGGGTGTGCTTATTCTCTTAATTGGGTTAGGAATAATTCAATTAGGAAGTCTTGTTAGTCTTCGGAAGAAGCTAATTAAGAATTATTATCTGTGGCTAATTAACATAAACTCGCTCATATTTGTAAAATCGTGAAATACATTGGATCGTTACTTGAGTGTAATTCCCGATGCATCCATACTTGTAGCCATTGATCATTTTACTTGCTTTCTAGGTTAGTTTATATTTTTGCCTACACATTGTTCTCTGTGGGATTCGACCCCGACTCATAGTTGAGTAAATTATATTGTATGCGACCGTGTCCATTTACTTTTTAGTAGTGGATTTGGACGTCATCAAGGCCTGAGCAGAATATTTAAATAGTCGTCTTGTCCACGATTTTGGGGTTTATTTCCACCATTTTGAACGTTTTTGGAGCTTTTTAAAGAGGATTGAAGAGGGATTCACTTGGAGGTAAGATTCATGGACTTAAAGCTCGATTCTAATGTGAAATCTACCTAATTAATCATGGAAATTAAGCCTAAAATTGAAGAACTAGGGCTTGAAATTGGAGACCTAGAATTTGGGATTTGAGGGGTCATTTGTGGTTGGATTTTGATGCTTTTGGTATGAATGAACACGGGGGGGGGGGGGGGGGTGATAAGGAATCCATTGATGTGAATTTTTTCAGAATACGAGACGCGGGCCCGGGGGTCGGGTTTGGTAATTTCGGGATTTGTATTGTAAATTGATTATTTTTGCTTGGGCTTCGTCCCCTTAGCATATTTGGACGCCATGATTCTGATTTTGGATAGATTTGACGCGAGTGGAGGCCGATTCGAGGGGCAAAGGCATCGTGGAGTAGTATTTTCATCGGTTCGAGGTAAGTAACCATTGTAAATCTGGAACTGAGGATACAAAACCCCGGTATTTGAATTGTTTTGATAAATGCGATGACACATATGCTAGGTGATGAGCGTGTGGGCGTGCACCGGTAGGGATAGTGACTTGGTCCGTCCTGTAGCGACTATTAAGCCGCGTACTTGATTTGAAACCTTATGATATTCCATACTTTAGTTATTTATACTGTATTATGGGTTGCATACCATGTTTGGGGCCTTGTGCCAATCTGTTGAGACACTTAGGGGAATTTCTACTGTTTTTCCTCACTCTATTTGTTTGAAAAACATATCCTCAGTCATGTTTTACCTACTTATTGTTTAAAAACTGGTTTTACCACTGTACGTCTTAAAATGTGAGAATTGTTCGGTTGAGTTCCCTGATTTTTACTGTTATGCCTGAGAGGCTGTGAGGTTAATGAGTGAGAGAGGTTGAGGACCTAATAGTGAGGAGATATATATACTAGATGGGGCTACACGCCGCAGCGATATAAATATTAGATCGGGCTGTGCGCCACAACGATATGACGCTTGGGCTGTAGGAGCTCCTCCGGAGTCTGTACACCCCTAGTGAGCGTAGTCGACTATAAATTATGGATCAGGCTGCATGCCGCAGCGATTACTATGATTTTTATTATTATGAGATATTAATGAGCATGAGTGCTGAGAGTGAGTACTGAGTGACGAGAGTTGAGTCACGAGTGAATGAGAGGCTGCCCAAGAGGCCATAGTCTGAGTGATACCTTGCTCGAGGGGCCCATTTATGATATTTTCACTGATTTCACTCTTCTTTTAAAATAAGCCTCTATTGAAGAATTTCTAAGTATATGATTTCAATTATTCCAACTAAAACTGAAGAGTTTTTGACAAAACTGGTTTTTAACTGTGGAGTTTGATGTGTTATTCTGTTGTTTATTCCTTTATATGATTTTTAATTGCTCGTCACTGCTTTCAGACCTTATTTACTTTAGTTACTTACTAAGTTGTTGTACTCACATTACTCCTTGCACCTTGTGTGCAGATCTAGGTGTCCGAGTGGCAGAGTAAGGGTCCTCAGCTTATCCAGAGTTTGTCGGAGATTGCAAGGTAGCTGCATGGCGTCTGCAGCCTTGCTTTCCTCCTTCCTATCTTGTTCTTTTATGCATTTTCAGACTTATGATGTATTAGACAGTCAGTTGTGTATTTAAAGGCTCTAGACTCGTGACACCAGATGTTTGGGCAGTGTTGTCTTATATTTTATTGATTTCCGCACATTTTAGTTGTTTTAAACACTTCTTATGAAAATTGGTATTCAAACCCGTGATAGAAAAAAATGATTTTATGAAAGGAATTCGCTGTGGTTATATGGTTAGGTTGGCTAGCCTAGTAATGTGATAGGCGCCATCATGACCGGGCATTTGGGGTCGTGACAAGTTGGTATCAAAGCCTAGGTTACATAGGTCTCGCGAGTCATGAGCCGATTTAGTAGAGTCTTACGGATCGGTAAGGAGACATCTATATTTATCCTCGGGAGGCTGTAGAAACTTTAGGAAAAACTTCACATTCTTGAAATTCTTGTCGTGTGAATCTGTTGATCCGAGTACTAAACTTTTGTTATTCCATTCTCTCACAGATGGTAAGGACACATGCTACCGGGCAGGATGGACGACCACCAGTACCACCAGCTGGGGCCACCAGAGGTCGAGGATGCGGCTGAGGCCGTGGTAGGGGCAAAGCAGCTAGGGCAGCACCTGCAGATCCACCAGCTTCCCTAGTTCATGATCAGGTCCTAGTTGCGGATGCTACAGCAGCACCAACTCAGGCACCAGCTATGCCTATTATAATTCCAGACCTTCAGGAGGCTTTAGCTTAGATTTTAGCAGTGTGTACCGGTTTGGCTCAGGCGGTCTCAGTTACTACGGCTGCAGCTACTTCTCAGGCCGGGGGAGGCACCCAGACTCCCATTGCTCGCACACCTGAGTAGGTTGTGCAAGGACTCCAGACACCGAGGGCACCTCCAGCCCAGCCAGTAGCACCAGCTCAGGAGTATGTGGTACGAGTTATGCCGGACGACGAGCAGCGTCGATTAGAGAGGTTTGGTAGACTCCAATCTCTGACTTTCAATGGTGTAGAGGGCGAGGATGCCCAGGTTTCTTGGATAAGTGCCAGAGGATGCTTCGTACAGCGGGTATTCTAGAGACTACTGGTGTAGCTTTTACTACCTTTTAGTTTTCTAGAGCTATCTTTACTCGATGGGAGGCTTATGAGAGGCGTAGGCCTGTTGGTGCAGCGCCCCTTACTTGGCAGCAGTTCTCCGCTCTTTTTCTGGTGAAGTATGTGCCATAGTCTCACCAAGAGGAGCTGCACAGGCAGTTCGAGCAGTTGCATCGGGGAGAGATAATTGTGACACAATATGAGATGCGGTTCTCTGAGTCAGTTCGTCATGCGGTCTGGTTGGTTCCGACGGATAGAGAGAGGATTAGGAGGTTTGTTGACGATCTCACTTATCAACTTCGTATTCTCATGATCAGAGAGAGGGTGACTGGTGCTACCTTTAAGGAGGTTGTAGACATTGCTCGGGAGATTGAGTCGGTTTGCCACCTGGAGCGAGAGGAGAGGGAGGCCAAGAGGCCTCGGGGATCTGATAGCTTTAGTAGTACCCCTTCGAAGGATCAGTTCCAGTAGGGTAGAGGCCATCCATTCAGGCAGGCTCAGTCAGCTCACCCATGTTATCGTGGGGCATCATCGGGTCATGGTTCTCACAATTCTCATCAGGTCCATTCATCACTCAATGCCCTTCCATCCCAGAGTTCGTCCTGTGCTCCATCAGTTCAGGGTTCTTTCATGTCAGGTCCTTCTACTGGTCATTTCGGTGCTAGGGGTTCCCTTCAGTCCCCATCTCCAGCATTGGGGAGTTGTTATGAGTGTGGAGAGTTTGGCCATATGAAGAGGCAGTGTCCTCGTCTTCATGATGGTCCATCTCAACAGAGGGGTCAGCCCTCGACTTCAGCTCCGGTTACTTCACCACCCACCCACCCAGCTAGGGGTGGAGGTCAGTCAGCTAGGGGTCATCCTAGAGGGGGGGGTCAATTAGGTGGTGGTCAGCCTCGTTTCTATGCCCTCCCAGGTAGACCAGATACTGCTGCTTCAAATGCCATGATTTCAGGTATTATTTCAGTCTACCACAGAGATGCCTCTGTATTATTTGATCCTGGTTCCACCTTTTCTTATGTGTCACCATACTTTGCTCGTTATATAGATACGCCTTGTGAGTCTCTTGTTTGACATGTTCATGTATCTACTCTGGTGGGCGATACTGTTGTTGTAGACCATGTGTACTGGTTGTATGTGGTGACTATTGGTGGTCTGGAGACCCGAGTTGATCATTTATTATTATGTGTGGTGGATTTTGATGTCATTTTAGGCATGGATTGGCTATCTCCGTGTCATGCTATTCTGGACTGTCATGCTAAGACAGTCAAATTGGCTATACCGGATGTGCCACGGATTGAGTGGCGAGGTGTGACTGATTATGTTCCCAGTAGAGTGATCTCATTCTTGAAGGCCCAGCATATGGTTGGGAAGGGTTGTCTTTCGTATCTAGCCTTTGTAAGGGATGTCGGTGCGGGGACTCCTAGTATTGATTTTGTTCTAGTTGTGAGGGATTTTCCCCACGTGTTTCATGCAGACTTGCTAGGCATACCACTAGATAGGGATATTGATTTTGGTATTGACCTGGTACTGGGCACTCATCCCATTTCTATTCTGCTATATTGTATGGCACCAGTGGAGTTGAAGGAGTTAAAGGAGCAGCTTCAGGAACGCCTTGATAAGGGGTTCATTCTGCCTAGTGTGTCACCTTGGGGTGCGCCGGTTCTATTTTTGAAGAAGAAGGATGGCACTATGAGGATGTGCATTGATTATAGGCAATTGAATAAAGTAATAGTTAAAAAAAAGTATCCCTTGCCTCGCATTGATGATTTGTTTGACCAGCTTCAGGGAGCGAGAGTGTTCTCCAAGATCGATCTCCATTCAAGTTATCACTAGTTGAAGATCAGGGACTCGAATATTCTTAAGACAGCTTTCAGGACCCGATATGGTTATTATGAGTTCTTGGTGATGTCTTTTGGGCTGACCAATTCCCTAGCAGCGTTTATGCATTTGATGAACATCGTGTTTCGGCCTTATATCGACTCGTTTGTCATAGTCTTCATTGATGATATTCTGGAGTATTCGCGTTGTCAGGAGGAGCACGCGGAGCATTTGAGAGTTGTGTTGCAGAGATTGAGGGAGGAGAAGCTTTATGCAAAATTCTCCAAGTGTGAGTTTTGGCTCAGTTCAGTGGCTTTCTTGGGGCACGTGGTGTCCAACGAGGGTATTCAGGTTGATCCAAAGAAGATAGAGGCGGTTCAGAGTTGGCCCAGACCATCCTCAGCCACAAAGATTCGCAGCTTTCTTGGTTTGGCAGGCTATTATCGCTGGTTTGTTCAGGGATTCTCGTCTATCGCATCGCCCTTGACCAAGTTGACTCAGAAGGGTGCTTCATTTGTATGGTCGGATGAGTGTGAGGAGAGCTTTCAGAAGCTCAAGATAGCTTTGACCACAACTCCAGTGTTAGTTTTGCCATCAACTTCAGGTTCATATATCGTGTATTGTGATGCTTTGAGAGTTGGTATTGGTTGTGTATTGATGCAGGAGGGTAGAGTTATTGCTTATGCTTCTCGTCAGTTGAATCCCCATGAGAAGAACTACCTCGTTCATGATTTGGAGTTGGCTGCCATAGTTCACGCATTGAAGATTTGGAGGCATTACTTGTATGGTATGTCTTGTAAGGTGTTTACTGATCATCGTAGCCTCTAACACTTGTTCAAATAGAAGGATCTCAATTTGAGGCAGCGGAGGTGGTTGGAGTTGCTTAAGGATTATGGTATCACTATATTGTACCATCCGGGAAAGGCCAATGTGGTGGCTGATGCTTTGATTCGAAAGGCGGTGAGTATAGGGAGTTTGGCATATATTCCAGTTGGGGAGAGACCTCTTGCAGTTGATGTTCGGGCCTTGGCCAATCGGTTTGTGAGGTTAGATGTTTCGGAGCCCAGTCAGGTATTGGCTTGCGTGGTTTCTCGGTCTTCCTTATATGATCGCATCAGAGAGCGCCAGTATGATGATCCGCATTTGTGTGTCCTTAAGGACAGAGTTCAGCATGATAATGCTAGAGATGTGACTATTGGTGATGATGGGATGTTGAGGATGCAGGGACGGATTTGTGTGCCCAATGTAGATGGGCTTCGGGAGTTGATTCTAGAGGAGGCCCACAGCTCGCGATATTCCATCCATTCGGGTGCCGTGTAGCTATATCGGGATTTGAGGCAACATTATTGGTGGAGCAGAATGAAGAAAGACATTGTGGGATTTGTATCTCGGTGTCTCAATTGTCAGTAGGTAAAATATGAGCATCAGAGACCGGGTGGCTTGCTTCAGCAGATGGATATTCCAGAGTGGAAGTGGGAGAGGATCACTATGGACTTTGTAGTTGGACTTCCACGGACTTTAAAGAAGTTCGATGCTATTTGGGTGATTGTGGATCGGCTGACCAAGTCTGCGCACTTCATTCCTGTGTGTACTACCTATTCTTCAAAGCGGTTGGCAGAGATCTATAATCGAGAGATTGTTCGTTTGCATGGTGTCCCAGTTTCCATCATTTCAGATAGGGGCACTCAGTTTACTTTGCAGTTTTGGAGGTCTGTGCAGCGAGAGTTGGGGACCCAGGTTGAGTTGAGCACAACTTTTCACCCTCAGACGGACGGGCAGTCCGAGCGTACTATTCAAATATTAGAGGACATGTTGCATGCTTGTGTCATTGATTTTGGAGGGTCATGGGATTAGTTTCTACCGCTTGTAGAGTTTGCTTATAACAACAACTACCAGTCGAGTATTCAGATGGCTCCATATGAGACTTTGTATGGGAGGCGGTGTAGATCTCCAGTTGGTTGGTTCGAGCCGGGTGAGGCTAGACTATTGGGGACAGACTTGGTGCAGGATGCCTTTGAAAAGGTGAAGGTAATTCAGGAGAGACTTCGTACAGCACAGTCGAGACAAAAGAGTTATGTTGACAGAAAGGTTCGAGATTTGTGCCACATGGTTGGCGAGAAGGTTCTGTTGAGGGTTTCGTCCATGAAGGGTGTTATGAGATTTGGGAAGAAATGCAAATTGAGTCCTCGGTTCATTGGGCCTTTTGAGGTGCTTTGGAGGATTGGGAAGGTGGCTTATGAGCTTGCTTTGCCACCCAGCTTGTCGAGTGTGCATCCGATATTTCATGTTTCTATACTCCGAAAATACATTGGGGATCCGTCTCATGTTTTGGATTTCAGCACGGTTCAGTTAAAGGATGATTTGACCCATGATATGGAGCCAGTAGCTATTTTGAGTGGTCAGGTTCAAAATTTGAGGTCAAAGGATATAGCTTCAGTGAAAGTGCATTGGAGAGGTTGGCCCGCGGAGGAGGCTACCTGGTAGACTGAGCGGGAGATGCGGAGCAGATATCCTCACCTGTTTGAGGCTTCAGGTATATTTCTTGACTCGTTCGAGGACGAGCGTTTGTTCAAGTTGGGGAGGCTGTGACGACCCGGCCAGTCGTCTCATGAGTTACCGCTCCATTTCCCCCACTTCTGCTTCTTATTGCTTTGTCATTCGGACGTCGTTTTAAAGGCCCAGAAAATTTTGCTATGTAATTTAAGATTTCGTGGTGCCAAGGTAGGCTAATTATTTTATCTTGTGTGCAAATGAAGATTCATGATATAATGGATATCAATTGGATATGTTAATAAGTGTATAAGTCATATTATAAGTGATTTGGGGTCTAAGGAGAGGCCTAAGTCTAAGCCAAGTTGGAAAATTTCATAATAGACTAAAGTTGTAAATGAGTATGCACAAGACCTCACTTTGGACAAGCATATCTCCATTTATATATGGTGTTGTGCGATGAAAAATCTATCAAATTAAAGCTCTTTGAGTCTAGTTTCCAACGCATTAAACCGTCTGTCATTTGGAGGTGTATACAGAAAGTTATGACCATTTTACCGGACCTGTGTCAGACGCGCGACCGCGGCACGGCCGCGGGAAAACTGAAAGTTTCTATCTCCGAGCGCGACCACCACGTCCTGGGCGCGGTTTGACCGCGGTCGCGCGCCTAGCAGCCCTATAAATACCCTAAGACCGGGTATGGAGAGTCTCTAAGTCATTTTTTTGAGCTAGGGCTTGCTTTATCAAGGGGAATCCGTCCCATACTTCTCTCCTATGATCCAAGGTAATGTTTTGGAGTATTTTGAGTTGATTACTACTCCTAAACACTTATAATAACAAGGATTGATCTTGAAAATCCATAGATTCTCATTCAAATCCCTAAATTGATCTAGAACACTACAAGTGAGGATTCTCTAGATTCTTACTACAAGAGGTATGTCTATCATCTCTAACTACTCTATGGTGATTATTTATGTATGATATATACGTTACAACTCATGGGATGGTAATTGGAAGCCATATGTGCCTAACCTAGGTTGTGTAGGTGTTGTAGAGATTGTGAGATGGGTTATTGAGGTATGATTCTTGGGTGTGATAGTATTATGTGTACATGCATGTACAAATTAGGTTTGTAGGAAGATTGTTGAACATAAATAAGTAAAGATTGGGTTGGGGAATGAAGGAAATCTTGTAAAAGAGATTTGAAATCAATATGCTCAACTAGTATTTGATAAAATGCTCAAATGAGCTGAAACCATGAATACCTTCCTAATTTGTATTCAATTTTGTTATGTCTCAAGTAGATTGGGATTTCTAGAATTTCCAGAACGTCGTAGTAACTTAAGGAAAGCTTAAACAAGGTATGTATGGCTAAAACCCCATCCTTTTGGAAATTGAGCCTCCATGATGCCCGTGCAAATGTTGTAAGCCCGGAATTCGATTCATGTGGTACTTGTTATGTCAAATAAATTGATGTTGTAAAAATGTAAGTGGAAGGTGCTTCTCCATGTGTTTAGTGTGTTATTCTTTGTAAATTGAGGATGTGTGGAAAAACATGAGCTATGTGCTAAATGCCTAAATGTCAAGTCAAGGTTACATTGTGATTAATATGCCGAACTAGATGAATTCCTCTCTATGTTTATAACTTAAATTGCTTTTGTATGTGCCTATGATCCTAAATGGCAAGGTAAATGTTGAAAATGAGAATAATGTGAAATGTGAGTTATGGAATGTGGTAATTGTGGCCCCAAGTGCCGAGAAACTAATTCATGTGAATCCAAAGATTGAAGTGAGATTATTATCGGAAAAGGGTAATGTCTTGGTAAGATGGCTTAGCCGATCAGGCCGTTATCGGACGTTATGTTATACACACATGGTGGTAATTTATTGATAATTGAAACTAAAAAGTGGGAATGAAATAAGAGTAACGTCTTGGTAAGACGGCTTAGCCGATCGGGCCGTGATCAGACTCCGCTCAAGGAAGCGGTGGTAATGTGGATGATGATGCAACGATAAGGAACGCCCCAACCAAAAATTTCAGAAATTATGTGAAAATTATGTGAATCTCTTATATTATTGATATGATGCTTATTTGAAGCTTTGTTGTCCTTATGATTTTTTTTTACTCTTGTATGGTTGTTCTTTCTAACTGGATGATGTTTAGTTATACATACTAGTACTATTCCATGGTACTAATGTCCCTTTTGTTGGGGGCGCTACATTTTTAAATGAATGTAGGTGGCTCCATAGCGGATAGTGCCGATCACGCGTAGCAGAGCATCCTCCTCTCAAAGTCTTGGTGAGCCCCTTTCTCCTTCAAAGGGGTTATGTTGTACATCTTTTGCTATAGATATCCACTTTTGAGGTATAGCCGGGGCCTTGTTGCCGACATTGTCATACTTGTCTTTTGCATCCTTAAAGGCTTCGTAGACATATGTGTATGGGTGTTGGATGGGTCTACGAACTATGTTGTAATTCTAGCTCTCGCTTCTCTAAAGTGTAATTGTATGGAATCTTGGAAACTTAACTACGGCTTAAGGTTGTGATCTAAAATGAACTAACCATGTTGAATGTACTACCTTTCCTATTGTCTAAATAAATGAAAGTGTTGCTTCCTTATTCATATTGAGATGGGTAGAAAGTGTTTGATAAGGTTTGCTCAGTTGGGTTAACTCGATTGAGTGTCGGTCGCGCATCCCGAGATTGGGGCATGACAAACTTGGTATCAGAGCCTAAGGTTTTAAGGTGTCCTAGGATGTCTCGGAACTGTGCCTAGTAGAGTCCTTGTTATTGGTGTGTAGTCGACCACATCTATAAGTTGGAGGCTACTTGTGCATTTAGGAATAACACCCTTCTTTGATATTCTAGATCGTGCGGTACAACTTGTTATGAAACTATTCCCTCTCTAATTAGTGCATTGTTCTATATTTTAGTAAATGGCACCTAAGAAGTAAGCAAGAACTGGCCAAGAAGCCAATGCCACCTCAGGAGTGGCTGATGATTCATTGCTTGACACTGCGATTGAGGGTAGTCGCCATGCTATCACCCTACCTGGTTCTTCTATTCCAGAGCAGACTACCCCAGTTCCTACACCTACGGATGGTACTACTATCCCAACCATTGATACTCATATTCCACCTCCAGCCTCAGCTTCCGGTTTTGGTATTTTTGATGGGGATCTTAGGGGAGATATTTAGATGTTGACCCAGCTAGTGGCCTCTCAAGCCCAGAGGTCAAATGTTGTACTTAGTTCATCCTGCCAGCAAGGGGATTCCACCAGTTCCAGGGTGAACACATTTCTTCAGTTAGACCCTCCAGTATTTGCGGGTGCCAATCCAGAAGAAGACCCTCAGGATTTTATTGATGATATGCACAAGACCCTCAGGGTTATGCGTGCAACTGAGATAGAGGGAGTAGAGTTGGATGCCTATCATCTGAAAGGGGTGGCCTATTCGTGGTTTGAGTTGTAGGAAGATTCCCATGAGGAGGGGAGCCCTCCGGTGAGGTGGAGTGAGTTTGCTGATGCCTTTATAGATCATTTCCTGCCTGTCGAGACAAGGGCAGCCCGTGCAGTAGAGTTTGAGAATCTGAAGCAGGGTAGCAGAAGTGTGTGGGAGTACCATATGGAGTTTGCTCGCCTGTCTAAATATGCTATTCATATGTTGCCCACAATGGGGGCTAGGGTGCGTCGGTTTGTTCAGGGTATCAATCCTTTAACTATTAATGAGGCTTCTACAGCTGCATTGAATTTTTACATGAATTATGGGAAGATGGTGGCATTTTCTCAGGCCACAGAGAATTGTAAATTGAAGAACAGAATGGAGAGAGAGGGTAACAGAAAGACTCGGTCTACGAGCAACATGGGTGAGTCATTCGGTGGGGGAAGATCAGCTTTTAGGGGAGGATCATTAGGGTCGTCCCAGTCTATTGCACAGTCTTCAGCTAGTGCACCGCTATCAGGGCCTAGCCAGCAACAACAGTGGAGTTGTTTCAGGCCCAGTCAGGGCAATAGAGGATCCTATCAGTGGGGTTGGTCAGGAGAGAGATCCTAGCAGCAACAGAGGTCTCCGTGCCCCAAGTGCGGGAAGATGCACTTAGCGGTTTGTTACTTGGAGTTACCCGTATGTTATGGATGCGAGATGAGGGGCCACATTCAGAGGCATTGTGATACATCTCGCCAGGGAGTGGGTAGGGGCACAGCACAGTCATCCAATCCAACAGCTGCTACATCCTCAGCCCCCTCTCCAGCTCGAGGTGCCCCAACACCCACAGGGCGTGGTGTAGCTAGGGGTGGTGCGCAGAATTCAGGAGGACCTAGCTAGTTCTATGCTATGAGTGGTCGCTAGACTGTAGAGGCTTCTCCAAATGTTGTTACAGGTATTCTGACTGTCCAATCTCATGATGTGTATGCACTTATTGACCCTGGTTCCACCTTGTCCTATGTTACCCCTTTTGTTGTTATGGAATTTGGGATAGAACCGGATCAGCTTCATGAGCCATTTTCGGTGTCTACTTCGGTGGGTGAGTCTATTACGGCTACTCGAGTTTATAGAGGTTATGTTGTTATGGTATGGGGTAGGGATACCACGACCGATCTTATTGAATTAGGGATGGTCGATTTTGATGTAATAATGGGAATGGATTGGCTTTATTCATGCTTTTCCAAACTTGATTGTCGGACTAGAACTATGAGGCTTGAATTTCCTAATGAGCCCGTTGTTGAATGGAAGGGAGATAATGTAGTGCCTAAAGGTCGGTTTATTTCGTACCTTAAGGCCGCAAAGATGATCAAGAAGGGTGTATCTATCATCTAGTTCGGGTTACGGACACCAATGCCGAGGAACCTAGCCTTGAGTCAGTGCTAGTTGTGAATGAGTTTCCGGATGTCTTTCCAGATGAACTCCCTGGAATTCCTCCAAACAGGGAGATTGATTTTGGGATCGATGTGATGCCAGGAACAGAGCCTATATCAATTCCACCTTACAGAATGGCACCGGCAGAATTGAAAGAGCTAAAGGAACAATTAAAGGATCTGCTAGAAAAGGGTTTCATCCGGCCAAGTGTGTCACCATGGGGCACATCGGTCTTGTTTGTAAGGAAGAAAGATGGGTCACTACGGATGTGTATTGACTACCGGCAACTCAACAATGTCACAATCAAAAATAAATATCCTCTACCAAGGATAGATGACTTGTTTGATCAATTGCAAGGTGCTACCTATTTCTCAAAAATTGACTTGTGGTCTGGGTATCATCAATTGAAGATAAGGGAACATGATATTCCAAAAACAGCTTTCAGGACTCGGTATGGGCACTTTGAATTTATGGTGATGTCTTTTGAGCTAACAAATGCCCTGGTAGCTTTCATGGATCTTATGAATCGAGTTTTCAAGCCTTTTCTAGACTCCTTTGTGACAATATTCATTGACGATATTCTTGTATATTCCCGAAGTCGGGAAGATCATGCTAACCATCTCAGGGCAGTTCTGCAGACTCTTCAGCAACATCAACTGTATGCAAAAATTTTGAAATGCTAATTCTGGCTTGAATCCGTCGCGTTCTTGGGTCATGTCGTCTTCAGGGAAGGAATTAGGGTTGATCCTTAAAAGATTGCAGCAGTGAGGAATTGGCCCCAGACCTACCACTCCAACAAAAATTCGCAGTTTCTTGGGTTTGGCTGGGTACTATAGGAGATTTGTGAAGGGGTTTTCTACTCTTACCTTTCCATTGACTAAATTGAACCAGAAAGCAGTTAAATTCCAATGGTCGGATGCTTGTGAAAGGAGTTTCCAAGAATTAAAATCAAGATTGACTACAACGCTGGTATTAACCCTGCCAGAGGGTACAAAGGGATTTGTGGTGTATTGCGATGCTTCAAGGATCGATCTTGTGTGTGTGTTAATGCAACACGTCAAGGTTATAGCCTACACTTTTAGGCAACTCAAGAACCATGAAAAGAACTATCCAACCTACGACTTAGAGCTTGCGGTAGTGGTGTTTGCACTAAAGATTTGGTGACATTATTTGTATGGGGTGCATGTGGATGTAATTACGGACCACAAGAGCCTTCAATATATTTTCAAGCAGAAGGAGTTGAATCTGAGACAGAAGATGGCTAGAGTTACTCAAGGACTATGACATTGATATTCTCTATTACCTAGGAAAGGCTAATGTTGTAACGGATGCTCTTAGTCAAAAATCTATGGGGAGCTTGGCTCATTTGGAGGCATATCAGAGGCTGTTGTCCAGTGAGGTTCACCAGTTGGCTAGTTTGGGAGTTCGCCTGGAGGACTCTAATGAAGGAGGAGTGATTGTGTAGAATAGGGCTGAATCATCGCTTGTGACGGGAGTGAAAGATAAGCAATTCAACAATCCATTGTTAGCACAACTGAAAGAGGGGATTCATAAACACAAGACCACAGTTTTTTCCTTGGCATGGATGATGGTACCCTACGGTACCAAGGCCGCCTATGTGTTCCGGATATTGATGGTCTTCAAGAAAGGATCATGGCAGAAGCTCACTTCTAGGTATTCCGTGCACCCAGGTTCTACGAAAATGTATCATGATCTCAGGGAAGTTTATTGGTGGAATGACATGAAAAGAGATGTGCCGGACTTTGTGGCTAGATGTCCAAACTGTCAGCAATTGAAGGCCAAACATCAAAGACCTGGTGAATTGGCTCAAAGCATAGAAATTTCAATGTGGAAATGGGAGATGATCAACATGGATTTTATGGTAGGGTTACCGCGCACTCCGTGCAAGTTCGACTCAATTTGGGTGATCGTGGATCGACTCACGAAATCAGCACACTTCTTGCCAGTTAAATTTACCGATACAGTGGAACAGTATGCTCAGTTGTATATCAAAGAAATAGTCAGGTTGCATGGCACTCCAGTCTCAATCATTTCAGATCGAGGGGCTCAGTTCACAGCCAACATTTGGAAGAAATTTCAGTAGGGCTTGGGCACGCAGGTAAATCTCAGCACGACTTTCCATCCTCAAACCAACGGGCAAATAGAGCGGACTATTCATACGCTTGAGGACATGGTACGTGCTTGTACTCTTGATTTCAAAGGTAGTTGGGATGACCATTTGCCACTCATAGAATTTGCTTACAACAACAGCTTCCATGCTAGTATCCAGATGGCACCATTTGAGGCACTGTATGATAGGAGATGTAGGTCTCCTATTGGGTGGTTTGAGGTTGGAGAAGCAGAATTGATAGGGTCGGACCTCATGCATCAGGCCATGGAGAAAGTCAAGATTATTAAGGAGAGGTTGAAAACTGCTCAGAGTCGCCAAAAGTCCTATTTGGACATTCGTCGCAGAGATTTGGAGTTCAAAGAAGATGATTGGGTATGTTTGAAGGTTCCCCCAAGAAGGGCATCATGCGATTTGGGAATAAAGGGAAATTAAGTCCGAGGTATGTCGGACCGTACAGAATCATTCAAAGGATTGGTCAGGTGGCATACAAGCTTGAGCTGCCACCTAAGATGTCGTTGGTACATCCGGTCTTCCATGTGTCTATGTTGAAGAAGGTAGTGGGAGATTTGTACGCTATTGTGCCAATTCAAGCTATTGAGGTTAATGAAGAACAATCTTATGAAGAAATTCCAGTTGCCATTCTTGATAGGCAAGTCCAAAAATTGAAAAATAAGGAAATTGCCTCCGTAAAAGTGTTATGGCGGAACCAGCAGGTTGAGGAAGCCACTTGGGATGCCGAGGAAGAAATGAGAAAAAAGTACCCACATTTGTTTGAATAGTCATGTAATAGCTTTTATGCATTTGGTTCCTATGAACTCTTATCTTTTGATTTGATCTATGTTAAACTATTCCATTTTGGTTATATATGTTGCATATGCGGCCATGGTTGGTGTCGTACAAGTTTTGTTATGTCTATGGAACATGTATATGTTGTTAGGATATGTATCTAGGGCCCTCTGACAGGTGGATAGACCTAGTTACAAAGGAAACTCTGGAGAAATTTTCGGAAATTTAAGGAGTTAGCCAAATTCGGGGCTGTTGATATATTTCATGATGTAAAAAAGCTGAAGTTACATAAGGATGGCTAATGAATGAACCTTTATCCTTATTCGAGGACGGATGATCTTAAGCGAGGGAGAATGTAAAGCCCCAGAAAATTTTGCTAAGTAATTTAAGAATTCGTGGTGCCAAGGTAGGCTAATTATTTTATCTTGTGTGAAAATGAGGATTCATGATATAATGGATATCAATTGGATATATTAATAAGTGTATAAGTCATATTATAAGTGATTTGGGGTCTAAGGAGAGGCCTAAGTCTAAGCCAAGTTGGAAAGTTTCATAATAGACTAAAGTTGTAAATGAGTACGCATAAGACCTCACTTTGGACAAGAATATCTCCATTTATATAAGATTTTGTGCGATACCAAACCTATCAAATTAAAGCTCTTTGAGTCTAGTTTCCAACACATCAAACCATTTGTCATTTGGAGGTTTATACAGAAAGTTATGACTATTTTACCGAACCTGTGTCAGACGCGCGTCCGCGGCGCGGCCGCGGGAAAACTGAAAGTTTCTGCCTCCGAGCACGGCCACCACGTCCCGAGCGCAGTTTGACCGCGGTCGCGCACCTAGCAGCCCTATAAATACCCCAAGACCGGGTATGGAGAGTATCTAAGTCATTTTTTAAGCTAGGGCTTGCTCTATCAAGGGGAATCCATCCCATACTTCCCTCCTATGATCCAAGGTAATGTTTTTGGAGTATTTTGAGTTGATTACTACTCCTAAACACTTATATTAACAAGGATTGATCTTGAAAATCCATAGATTCCCATTCAAATCCCTAAATTGATCAGAAACACTACAAGTGGGGATTCTCAAGATTCTTACTACAAGAGGTATGTCTATCATCTCTAACTACTCTATGGTGATTATTTATGTATGATATATACGTTAGAACTCATGGGATGGTGATTGGAAGTCATAGGTGCCTAACCTAGGTTGTGTTGGTGTTGTAGAGATTGTGAGATTGGTTATTGAGGTATGATTCTTGGGTATAATAGTATTATGTATACATACATGTACAAATTAGGTTTGTGGGAAGATTGTTGAACATAAATAAGTAAAGATTGGGTTGGGGAATGAAGGAAATCTTGTAAAAGAGATTTGAAATCAAGATGCTCAACTAGTGTTTGATAAAATGCTCAAATAAGCTGAAACCATGAATACCTTCCTAATTTGTGTTCAATTTTGTTATGTCTCAAGTAGATTGGGATTGCTAGAATTTTCGGAACATCGTAGTAACTTAAGGAAAGCTTAAACAAGATATGTATGGCTACAACCCCCTCCTTTTGGAAATTGAGCCTCCATGGTGCTCGTGCAAATGTTGTAAGCTCGGAATTTGATATATGTGGTACTTGTTATGTCAAATAAATTGATGTTGTGAAAATGTAAGTGGAAGGTGCTTCTCCATGTGTTTAGTGTGTTATTCTTTGTAAATTGAGGATGTGCGGAAAAACATGAGCTATGTGCTAAATTCCTAAATGTCAAGTCAAGGTTACATTGTGATTAATATGCCAAACTAGATGAATTCCGCTCTATGTTTATAACTTAAACTGCTTTTGTATGTGCCTATGATCCTAAATGGCAAGGTAAATATTGAAAATGAGAATAATGCGAAATGTGAGTTATGGAATGTGGTAATT
The DNA here is from genome assembly GCF_000715075.1 of Nicotiana tabacum. NCBI lineage: Eukaryota > Viridiplantae > Streptophyta > Magnoliopsida > Solanales > Solanaceae > Nicotiana > Nicotiana tabacum. The sequence continues at coordinate 219,450,458 of NC_134080.1, read as the reverse complement.
TTGGCCCCAAGTGTCGAGAAACTAATTCATGTGAATCCAAAGATTGAAGTGAGTTGATTAACGAAAAAGGGTAACGTCTTGGTAAGACGGCTTAGCCGATCGGGCCGTGATCGGACGCCACGTTATACATACATGGTGTTAATGTATTGATAATTAAAACTGAAAAGTGAGAATGAAATAAGAGTAACGTCTTGGTAAGACGGCTTAGCCAATCGGGTCGTGATCGGACTCCGCTCAAGGAAGTGGTGGTAATGTGGATGATGCAACGATAAGGAATGCCCCAACCAAAAATTTTAGACATTATGTGAAAACTATGTGAAATTATGTGAGTCCACTTGTGGGATTATACTGGGTCGTTGTTGTTTGTTGTTATGTGAAAACTATGTGAATCTCTTATATTATTGATGTGATGCTTATTTGAAGCTTTGTTGTCCTTATGATTTCTTTTACTCTTGTATGGTTATTCTTTCTAACTGGATGGTGTTTAGTTATACATACTAGTACTATTCCATGGTACTAACGTCCCTTTTGCCGGGGGCGCTACATTTTTAAATGAATGTAGGTGGCTTCATAGCGGATAGTACCGCTCGCGCGTAGCGGAGCATCCTCCTCTCAAAGTCTTGGTGAGCCCCTTTCTCCTTCAAGGGGGTTATGTTGTACATCTTTTGCTATAGATATCCACTTTTGAGGTATAGCTGGGGCCTTGTTGCCGGCATTGTCATACTTGTCTTTTGCATCCTTAGAGGCTCCGTAGACATATATGTGGTTTATGTACGGGTGTTGGATGGGTCTACGAATCATGTTGTAATTCTAGCTCTCGCTTCTCTAAAGTGTAATTGTATGGAATCTTGGAAACTTAATTATAGTTTAAGGTTGTGATATAAAATGAACTAACCGTGTTAAATGTACTATCTCTCTTATTGTCTAAATAAATGAAAGCATGGCTTCCTTATTCATATTGAGATGGGTAGAAAGTGTGTGATAAGGCTTGCTCAGTTGGGTTCACTCGATTGAGCGTCGGTCGCGACTCCCGAGATTGGGGCGTGACAGTGGTTTGGTTGGGTTTTTGATCAAAGTGTAATTTAGAAGATTTTGGAATTCTTAGGCTTGAATCCGATGCGAATTTGGTGATTTGATGTTGTTTTGAGCGTTCCGAGGGTTGGAACAAGTTTTAATGAGGTTGTGGGATATGTTGGTATATTTGATTGAAGTCCTGAGGGCCTCGGGTGTGTTTCGGGTGGTCAATCGGACCATTTTATGTTGTTTGGGTTAGTTGGTGAAGGCTGGAATTTTAGCCTTCACGTTCGCTAGGAAGGCTCCACGTTCGCGAAGGGCTGAGGGTTTGAGCATCGCGTTCACGAGTGAAGCTCCGCGATCGTGTAGAGGAAAGTGGTCATCTGGGTTTGAGGTCAAGTTGTTCATCGCGTTCGCGAGTGAAGGGGGTGCGTTCGTGAAGATTTGTCTGAGGAAGCATCGCGTTCGCGATGGGCAGGCCGCGTTCGCGAAGAAGGAAATGAGGCTTGGGCAGAATGTTTAAATAGTCGTCTTGTCCGCAATTTTGGGGTTTATTTCCATCATTTTTGAGCATTTTTGGAGCTTTTTGAAGAGGATTGAAGAGGGATTCAAGGGCATTCACTTGGAGGTAAGATTCATGGACTTAAAACTCGATTCTAATGTGAAATCTACCTAATTAATCATGGAAATTAAGCCTAAAATTGAAGAACTATGGCTTGAAATTGGAGACCAAGAATTTGGGATTTGAGGGGTCATTTGTGGTTGGATTTTGATGCATTTGGTATGAATGAACTCGGGAGTGATAAGGAATCCATTGATGTGAATTTTATCGGAATTCAAGACGCGGGTCCGGGTGTTGGGTTTGGTAATTTCAGGATTTGTGTTGTAAATTGATTATTTTTGCTTGGGATTTGTTCCCTTAGCATATTTAGATGCCGTGATTCTAATTTTGGATAGATTCTACGCGAGTGGAAGTCGATTCGAGGTGCAAAGGCGTCGCGGAGTAGTATTTTTACCGGTTCGATGTAAGTAACCATTGTAAATCTGGAACTGAGGGTACAAAACCCCGGTATTTGACTTGTCTTGATAAATGTGGTGATGCACTTGCTAGGTGACGAGCGTGTGGGCGTGCACCAGTAGGGATTGTGATTTGGTCCATCCCGTAGCGACTATTAAGCCGCGTACTTGATTTGAAACCTTATGATATTCCGTACTTTAGTCGTCCATACTGTATTATGGGTTGTATGCCATATTTGGGGCCTTGTGCCGACCTGTTGAGACCCTTAGGGGAATTTCTACTATTTTTCCTCATCTATTTGTTTGAAAAGCATATCCTCAGTTATGTTTTACCTGTTTATTGTTTAAAAACTGGTTTTACCATTGTGCTTCTTAAAATGTGAGAACTCTTCGGACTGACTTCCCTGATTTCTACTATTATGCCCGAGAGGCTGTGGAGTTAATGACTTAGAGAGGTTGAGGATATATATATTATGGATCGGACTGCACACCGCAGCGAAACTTATATGGATCGGGCTGTACGCCGCAGCGATATATATATTGGATCGGACTGCGCGCCGCAGCGATATGACGCTTGGGTTGTAGGATCCCCTCCGGAGTCTGTACACCCCCAGTGAGCGTAGTCGACTATAAATTATGGATCGGGTTGCACGTCGCAGCGATTACTATGATTTTTATTATTATGACATATTAATGAGCCTGAGTGCTGAGAGTGGGTATTGAGTGACGAGAGTTGAGTCACGAGTGACTGAGAGGCTACTCAAGAGGCCATAGTCTGAGTGATACCTTGCCCGAGGGGCCCATTTATGATATTTTCACTGATTTCACTCTTCTTTTAAAATAAGCCTCTGTTGAAGAATTTCTAAGTATATGATTTCAAGTATTCCAACTGAAACTGAAGATTTTATGACGAAACTGGTTTTAAACTGTGGAGTTTGATTTGTTATTATGTTGTTTATTCCTTTATATGATTTTTAATTGCTAGTCACTGCTTTCAGACCTTATTTACTTCAGCTACTTACTGAGTTGGCGTACTTACGTTACTCCCTGCACCTTGTGTGCAGATCCAGGTGCCCGAGCGGCAGAGTGAGGGTCCTCAGCTTATCCAGAGTTTGCCGGAGATTGCAAGGTAGCTGCATGGCGTCCGCAGCCCTGCTTTCTTCCTTCCTATCTTGTTATTTTCTGCATTTTTAGACTCATGATGTATTAGATAGTCGATTGTGTATTTAGAGGCTCTAGACTCGTGACACCAGATGTTTGGGCTGTGTTGTCTTATGTTTTATTGATTTTCGTACATTTAAGTTGTTTTAAACACTTCTTATGAAATTTGGTATTCAAACCAATGATTTTATGAAAGGAATTCGTTGTGGTTATATGGTTAGGTTGGCTTGTCTTGTAATGTGATAGGCGCCATCACGATTGGGCATTTGGGATCGTGACAGCTTCCAACCCTATACCACTATAGAGTGGCAAGAGCGGTCGATGCAGCTTTTACCCGAAAGATCGGGATCGAGTCCACAGAGAGCTAAGATATGTTTGGAATTGAGTTCCTATCAATGTGTGATGTTCTTAATTGCACTTTCAATCATTCTATGTTTGTTTACTATTCTACTTTAATACTAATGATGCGGGAAAATAAGCTAAGTATGATATTTTTGTAAGGTTTTCTTAATTGGTCTAAAGGCACTAGGGAAGTAACTTGCACCTAGGTGGGTATCTAACGGGATCTAAAACTTAAAGAAAATTTGTTATAATTAGGATCATGATATAGCCATTTTACATAACTACTCACTCTATACCTCTCAGTAGTTTGAGTGACTTTGCCCTAATTAGCTTTCTCAAGCCCAACTGGGTGTTCAAACAATGCAAGCAAAATTGGCTCAAGTCGGGTATTACTATCTCTAGGTTTGACCCATTAATTGGAGTTATCAATCTCTTAAATACACCTTAATTCCTTGTTGGCCTGAATTTCCTAGACTTAGTCTCTCTTTCTCAAGAAGAGCTTAAGTTAAAAAGGCACAAATCAGTATTTGCAACCATCAATTCAACATTTAGAGCATAAATCAAGCCAAATATTATTCACCCATAAACATTTAAGCCCTAAAATTGAAGACCCACTCAACCGTAGCTAACAGGTTTAGCTACTTATAATCAAAGAAGAAATCAAAGATTTAGATGAAATATAACCCATAAAAAGTAATTACAAGAGAAGAATGTAAGATAAATGGTTAACCAAACTCTAAAATTACTCAAAATAACAAAAAGGTGTTGTTCACGTACTCTCTGGCTCAAAATACAAGAGAAGAATTTTTAGCTCCACTTCTGGCTCTCTGATTCTGACTTCCGCTGAGGGTGGTAACTTGACCGCTACCGCGTCAGAGACACCGCTGCCACGCAATTTCACCGCGAGCAGCGGTAACTTGTTAAGCCCAAAACATCACACTCTGAACTTGGCCACCGCTGAGAGAGAAATCAAGACCACCTGAGCGGTGGACTTTCCGCATCCGCATTCATTTCTTCGCTGTCAGCGCTCTTTTGACTTAGCTTTTATTTTGTGCAGGTTTCACTCCTTTTTGAGCTGGTTATGACTTCCTTGTCTCCTTTTGACCAAACACTGCAAACAAGCACAACAAGTTAGCTTTCGGGAATACTTGTATACACTTTTAATCCAAAACCTAAGCAAAAAGGAGCATAAAATAGGCTAGAATCCCTAGTTATCAGTGGACCTCCTGGAGCCCCTAGAGCAGGAGGCCCTGGAGTGCGAGGTGCACATGGAGCAGGGGGTCAAGGAGCTCATGGTGCAACGACTCGACCGGTCATTTTGAGCATTTGCACTTTGCTCGATTGTTTGAGGGCATGAGTAGCTCTGCATGTTGTATTATGACTTATGTGAATAGTCAGTTTTGGTTTTCAGATTATTCAAAAATTTAAGTTTGAAAGTTTGATCGGGGAGTTGACTTTTTGATATCGGGGTCAGATTGGATTTCTGAAAGTTGGAATAGATTCTGGTGTCATTTTTGACTTGTGTGTGAAATTTGAAGTCAATCGGACGTTATTTGATAGGTTCGGCACTCTAGTATTGATCTGTGCTCTTGGAAGTGCGGACCGCAGGAGAGAAGTGCGACTGCACCAAAATTGTGTGGAACATAGTGAGGGGTGTGTGGCCGCAGTGGAATTATGCGGACCGCACAATAAGGTTCAGAGGAAGTACTATATAAGCGAGGCTTAGGATTTTATTTCACATTTTGGACCATGGGAGCTCGACTTATGGCGATTTTTCGTGGGTTTTTCAAGAAATTCATCGGGGTAAGTGATTCTAACTCGGATTTGGTTAATATTCATGAATATATCATTGATTTCATCATTCGATTAGTATTTTGAGATGAAAATTGGGGGTTTTTGGCTAAAGTTTTATAATATAAAATTTTGAGTTTTGAACACTGATTTGGAGTCGGATTTGAGTGATACTAGTATGGTTGGACTCGTAATTGAGTGGGTTATCAGATTTTGTGAGTTTTATCGGGTTTCGAGGTGCAGGCCCAGGTGTATTTTTGGCCAAATTTGGGATTTGACTTAGGATTATATCTTTATCATTTGTAATTAATTCCTTGGGCCTTATCTGATATATTTGAGTTGTTTTTGGCTAGTTTTGAGCCGTTTGGAGGTCTCCACGTGTGTGATGGCATTCTTGGAGCTTCGCTCGGCTTGCTCGGCATTTGGAAGTGACTTGTTTGAGATAAGTAACTCTTTTAAACTTAGTGCTGAGGATATATAACCCCGAATTACGTGCTATGTGATTGATGTTGAGGTGGCACACATGCAAGGTGACGGGCGTGTGGGCGCGCACCCTGTGAATTGTGACTTTGTTATTTTTCGGGCACTGAATAGTGACCCTATTTTGTTGATATCTGTATTTTCACCATGTGATAAAATAAATGAGTTGTACGTCATGCTAGATATTAAGTTTAGGCTTTATGCTGATGTTGTTGGGACCCATAATGGCCATTTCTTGCAATCATCTCATTTAATTCATTGATATTTCGTACCCAGTCACACTCGTGCATTCATATCATATCCCAGTCTCAGTTGTTACTTATTGATACATCATATCATTTTTCCGGGTCAGTTTTCATGACATTGTGAGCACGTGGGTGAGACTGGAGAGATTGATGACTGAGTGAGGCCGAGAGCCTGATTATGACTAATAGTTATGGGATCGGGTTGCACGCTGCAGCGGTTATTCAGATATTGATACTATGGTACGTGAGTTATCCATGCAGCATGTGAGTTGTCCGTGCGGATCTTGATTTGATATTATAGCACGTGAGTTGTCCATGCAATACGTTAGTTGTCCGTGCGGATTATATCGCTTGGGATGAAGGAGCCCCTTCAGAGTCTGCACACCCCCAGTGAGCGCAGTTGATTATATTCAGGGATGGATCTTCTCTTGGTATAGAGATGGATCTTCTCCATGAGGCTGGATTAGCCTGTTTCCTCGGTACTGGAGACTGATGATCAGTGATGTATATATTCCCGGATAGATCTTCCCTGGGCCGCATGGGCCATATACAGTACCGAGAGGTTGAGCATTTATATATCATTGAGGGATGAATTTCCTTAGACATAGATTTGTCCGAAGTACTTGATACCTGGAGATGGATCTTTGAGGCTTGATTGCTCTATTTCCTCGGTACTGGGTGACTTATAGTCAGTGTTGTATATGTTCCAGGATGGATTTTTCTGGGCTGTATGGGCCATATACAGTACCTAGTGGTTGAGTATGGGCCATATACGGTACCTAGATGGCCTAGCCATAGAGCAGGGGGTAAAGGAGCTGATGGCCCTGGCCATGGAGCAGGTTATTACATGTGCGTTTTATTATTTTATTACACGCCTTGGTCCAAAGTGTCTCCTTAACGTCGTTACAAAAGTTTACCTCAAGAGATAATAACTTGAAAAGTTTTATTTGCAAAATTTCGAAACTTACAGATAGACCACAATACTTTTATTTACTAGTTGTAATTTTCATTTTTTTTCATTGTAAGACAAAATGATGATTTTTGATTTATGCTAATTTGTATGTGCGTGCACTTACACGTAGTATCCCGTTGAAATCATTAAATGATTTGTATCTCAAGACAACAAATTTGCAAGCACATGTAATATTAATAACAAAAATAAAAACAAATAAAACAAGATACAATTACGCATAATTTAGTTTTCAGATGATTAAGAGGTAATTAGACTAACTTGAATGTCTATTGTATAACAAGTTTTAACAATATGAATCGATAAGGGATTATTTTGAGGTATATAAAAGTCCAACATATTTAATTGAGTGTGGATTTGAGTGGTAGAACTTTAACTCATAGTGAAACATAAATAAACTCAATTAACCTATTATTAAAGAACAATAAAAGCAACTAAATTTATTCAAGGTAACTTGTTTGACTGTATCTCTTTTTTCACTTAAAAGAACTGATCAACTAGTGTTAATAGTATAATTAAAGCAAGAATACACGCTAGTTTATTATTTATTGAGTAAATACATGGAATTAATTTTTGAGAGTGCATGTATACACCGACAGCAGATAAATGAGGCAGTTAAGGCGGCTAACAAGAATATCAAGAGAATATTACAAAAATAGTAGATAATCACCGATAATGACCAGCTCCCATGGTGTGAGGGCCGGTGTGTACAAGGCCCGGAAATGAATAAATTCATCATTGTATGGCTGACCGACGATTACTAGCGATTTCGGCTTCATACAGCCGAGTTGCAACCTGCAATCCTAACTCGCCGGATTTTTGGGGTTAGCTAATCAAATGTCTCTTGTATAGTTTGTGTATTAATCTACTATAACTATAGCATACCCCCTTCGTGAATTACTGTGTTTATTTGAGTGGTCTACAAAGGATTCTCCTATCCTTGTTTCAATGAATCGAAACTAAAGCTCTTATTTTCTACGAGTGATAGTTCGAGTAACCCTTGAATAAGGCCATGAAGAATATTAATTTACCAATAGAACGCTCGTACGAGGGCTGCTATTTGATTCTGTTCCCCTTTTATTCCTTGTTTGCTCTTCTATTAGGTGCTTCTCGCAATTAGTGCTTCGTCTTCTCTTCTAGATAGTAGATAGAGATAATGATTTAACCAAAATTAAAAATAAAAATAAAGATAATGATCGCATCGGTTACTGGGTAAGAAGTGGTTCAACGTCTTTATCAAGCGAGAATTAGTATGGTTTAGACTTTACAACTTCAATAAGTAGGATATTATTATATCATAAAAGTTGGAATTTGATTGGTTTTAGAATTTCATATAAAGCCATATTTGGAAGAGGTATTTATATTACAATTTTGTCCTTGAACGAGATAAAAAGCATTTAACATTTTAATGATGTTTTCGTCAACTAATATTTTATTCATACTTTTATAATATTATAGATAGATAAATAAATATACTCCATCTATTTCAGTTTATGTGAACCTATTTTCTTTTTGGTCCATTCCAAAAAGAATGACCCCTTTCTAAATTTGATAACAATTTAGCTTAAACTTACAATTCTACCCTTAATGAAAAGCTTTTATAACCATACAAATACTCTAGGTCCCTTTTTGGCTTGTTTAGGACCACAAATTCCAAAAGTATTCATTTTTTCTTAAACTTCCTGTCCAGTCAAACAGGTTCACATAAATTGGAACGGAGGGAGTAGATTGTTTATTCGTAAAATGGTATAGTTGAATTTATATGTGGTTTCTAGACAAGTGAATTAATTTGATCTTAAAATAATAGATGAATTAGACAAAATTGTAAAACATAGCCTTGAAATGGAGATAAGATAGCAGAAGTAGCAATTCCAGGAACGGGGCTTTCAGGGACAGTAGCAACGATATCAATAGACAATAAGATAAATATTATATTGAGCTTTGAATAGAATGTAGCGTGTACAGTCAGACCTCTATATAACATCATCCTTATATAGCAACACTTCTCTATAAAAGTTAAAATTTTCCGAAATCGAATCCCATGTTCTGTTATAATATATGTTTTCTATAACAACAATTTACTATAATATCCGAAAATAACTGGAACAAACGAGGTTGTTATAGAGAGGTTTGACTGTATTTTCCCGGAAATTCCTCTCTTTTACAATGATAATGGAGCTCACTATTTATAGCTACACGTAGGGAACAAGGTCCTAGGATCAAGCCTCTCTTTAATGTCAATTATGAGAGCCATTGAAGAGTGTGTAACGAAAGGCAATGAATGCCATATTCCTTGTAATGGGTCGTGTACTTAATGCTGTAGAATATTCCTCATTAAATGCTATCGGGTGACAGGCGTTTATTTCATCTTTATGAGTATCATTATTACTGGTAACAGACGGGATCATTGCCTTCGGATTCAACTATCTTCTGGCTTTGTCTCTATGCGTCACTGAAACAAACTAAAACTCGAACAACACAATTCACAACCAATAAACTTGATAGTTGTATTCCTCAACAGAAATGACAAGGAACTGAATGCTTGAAATGAAAATTACTGGAAATTGATATAGAAGAAGGAGAAGGGAAACTAGAAGAAGGGGATGAGAATTACAAACTTCACATAACAAATTGCGTGCCTAATACACTATTCTTCTAGTTATTTATACTAAACTTTCCACCAATCCTCTTCGCGCTTTGCTCCCCTTGCCTTGCACCACAAAATCCGCTATCTTCTTTGACGGCTGCATCACGTGTTTGCTTCTCCTAAAAATAGACTGATGTGGAATCACATGGGCCTTTGCTGAGTCAGCATCCACGTCAACGTCCACATTGGTTGTATCATTCACAACAATACTCCCCTCTTGGAAAAGAACCTTGTCCTCAAGGTTCTGTGACAAACTCAACTGGTTGATAAAAATCAGACAAGTCCAGGGGCCTAATCTGGGACTCAGGTGTTCCAACATAGCGTTTGAGCATTGAGACATGGAACATGGGATGTATACGGGCAGAATCAGGAAGTTGGAGCTTGTAGGCCACCTCATTAATGCGTTTGACCACTCTGAAGGGATCAAAATAACGACAACCTAGCTTTGGATGTTGGTGATTGCACATTGTATATTGGCGATATGAATTGAGTTTGACAAAGGCCCAATCATCAAGAACAAGGGTAAGTTCTGTGTGATATTTGTCAACCACCTTCTGTTGATACCCAATTTTTCCCTCATATATTTTTAAAAATGCATATATACTTTCAAAATAGTGCATAAGCATCAAACATTATTTTTTCCATAATTTTAAAAGTTTTTAATTAATTTATTCCTGCATTTTATTATCTTAATAATTGCTAATTGCATCACAAATAATATTATAATGATTTATTGCTTAATTGTTATCATTTATATTTATATTGAGCTTTAATCATTTTATGCATAATTTTATTTGTATTAGGCTATAATTGCAATAATAGCTCATATATGCATAATTACATTATTTACATGGAAAATGACTTTTTATATTTTTATAATATTAAGTAATTATTTTAAATTATTTTCATATAACAATAGCATTTTTATCATTTATTAATTATTTTTATAAATTCTTTTATTAATTTAAATGGGCAGTTAAAACATAGCCCTTTTTAATTGATTTTTTCGGACCTACCCCAGCCCAATACCCTATCTAGCCTAATATTCCAATATCCATTATACTAACCCAATTCCCATACCCAAACCCGTCCAATTAAACCAGCCCCACCTAAAATCTAATCCTGGTCGTTAATCTCAAAAGATCAACGGCCCTAAATCCTCCAACCATTTTTATTATACCTAAATCCCCCAAACCCTATTTCATTCGCCCCAGCCCGCCGTCTTCTGATACTCTTCTCACCTCTCTCACCCTCTCAAACCCTAGCCCGCCATCACACTTTCCCTCTTGATTCATGGGATCATCCTTTGATTCCCTGCCTTATTTGGCCTTGCTTCTCTACTGGCTACTCGATCTTGATGCTACTTGACCCATTTGTCTCAAAAGGCAAGAGTATTTCAAGAGACTTTAACCAGATTTGGTTCAAAGTCTCCCAAATTTCGATTATTCCGTCTATGTTAATCCCAATACCTGTGAGTACAAATATTTTCATATCTTAGGATTTCAAATCTCTGGTTCAAACCAGATTTGGTCCAACTTATGCTTATTTTTATGAATCTGGCTATTTTTGGTTGAACCTATTTAGATCTTCCCAAATCTGAAATATTTTTATGTTCGTTTTGGTATTTTTCCTTTAAAATTTCAATACTCTTTTTCTCTATATTTCTCTAATCTTTTTCTATCATTATTTCATGACCGATTTTATTTATCCTAAAACTAGGGTTTTGATTTCAACAGATTTTTGCAAAAAAAATAATATTTTAACCTTTAAACATTTTCGTCTCTGTGTATCTGTTAGGGTTTTCTAATTTATTTTACTGATTTACTTGTTATATGTCTTCGTATTTCTGCCTTTTTCTTAGGGTTCCGATTATTTATTCATTCTTACTGTTTCTACCGGTTTGCCTTTGACTCTGGCGACTTATTGCTAATTGATTTTATTTACTAAATTAGGATTTGAAATCAGTTTTCCTTTTCTGTATAGTACTGGTGTTTACTTATGCGGTTTCCTGTTCTTACCGTATTTGGACCAATGTCTAATTAATAATTTGTGCTACTTCCATTAACTTAACCTTACTGGCCTGATTTTTTGTTTTGATTATTAAACCCGACTTTTAATTGATTTTAGAATTAGTTCTTTCCTCATTTAACCTAGTACTTGACTACTAATTGATTCCATATAAGGTTTTCCTTAAATTAAGTGATACTAGCCTAACTTTACTCGATTCTACCTTGTTAATTGATTCATGTGGACCTTAATTGATTGTTAAGTTATTTTCATACCTTATTTGGGTTGGACTGGTTCATTACCTTATTTTTTTACTTCATTAGGTGCTATTTAAATCCCCTTCCTCACTCCTTTTAGAAGAACTCAACAACTCTACAACTCTCTAACTCTCTGTTCTCACAAAAACTTAAGCTCTCTCTTTATTCTCTTATTCTGATTTCTGCAATAAGTGGCTATTATTTGGCCGGCTGAAAGCCAAGGCTAAACTCTCTGGAATTTAACTGCTATTGCATTCTTACTTGCTTTCTTCTCAACTGGTATGCCTTAACTCTTACTATTATGTTCTCTATACTTTATTCGATTAGTCCGTTTCAATCCTCAGCATGATTCTGCTTTCTATGTGACTACATGATCCTATTTAGTAATAATGTTAAATTAAGTTACTTCAAATAATGTGACCCCCTTTTCCTAAGTTAGCTTTAATGTTCAATCTGTTTTTCTTTCTAAACGTTGCCAGATACTGTAAGCATGTAATCAAATATATTTGTGGGTCCAGTCTATTTCTGTCTCTGTGTTTAAGTCATGATTACTTTAATATTTAGCCTAATCAAATGCCAATTTGTTTGAACTATATGCTGAACATAAACCTGTTTATTTCTTGGTGCAGTTCTGTCTGTAACTCTATATTCTGAATTTGCTTGCCTCCGAAAAATAAACTACTTTAAAAACATGCCTCTTACCCTGTATGCACTGGTTTTTAAACTCCTACTCTTAGTCATTTAGGTTCTCACCACCCCTAGTGTGAGCACTTCCTAGGGTCCTTGAGACTCCTCCGAACTCTGACACATTGGGGTTGGTCTTCCAATCTTTTTATGAGTTATTTTTTCTGAATGTGATTCTGGTGTGAGCATTGTCCGGGGTCCCTGAGGCCCTTGGGAACTTTGACACATTGGAAACCTAATTTTATGTGCCATATGGATCACTATTATGCTCCAGACCTGTTGTTTGAAGGCCTAGTTCCCAGGTTTAGATTGGGCCTATGAAGGCTCCCTATAGTGTAATCGTTACAATTACGTAATTCATTCATTCTGGGTTGTAATAATCTCTGTAATAACATATTTGAGGTATACCTTTGTTAAAACTGGGTGGAAATCCTGCCTATAGGTTTAATTATGTTGATTGAATTACGTAAATGTTGGACTGTGTTTAGAGATCCTGCCTATAGGATTTTCCTGATTCTGTGCCTGCATGCTAGAAACCCTTCTCATTAAGACTTTTCTCTTGATTCTGCATTAGAAATCATGTTCATAGGATTTACACATATTTTCAACCTAATGTGTATTAGTGAACATGTCTATAGGACTTTTGTTGATTATCTTTCATGACAATCTGTTAATTTCTGTCCAAATACGATTAATAGATATCATGCATATAGGGTAAAATCAGCTCTGAATCTTAGAAATCATGCCTATAGGGGTTTAAATCAAGTCGGCAATTAGAAAGCATGCCTATAAGGGTTTAAATCAATTCAGCAATTAGAAAGCATGCCTATAAGATCTAAAAGGAATAAAAACTATCTGTATGAGTTAAAATCAGTGCTCCGCTTAGAAACCATGTTTATAGGTCTGTAATTAAGAAGCTCATAGAAATCATGCATATAGGATCTTGTTCTGAATTCAGTCGTTATTATCAATCACTTAGGCAAAGTGTTTGTAGGACTTAATAATCCTGGGCTTATAATTGTGACACATACTACTACCTGAAATGCCCAAATCTATGTTGAATAAAATTAGTAGGTAAACAAATAGGCCTAATGCTCGCCTTACTAAAATTGTATTTACACTCTATTTTACTCACGTAGATATTCTGCCTATAGGATTCCAAAATTAACAAAGTTTGCTGATTCAATTGCGTGCTTTTGTTGTTTATGTGTGGAGGTTAATATGAGCCCATACTTGTTCTTTATTTGAAAGTCCTACTTGTTTTTGTTTGTCATCTGGATTTCACATTTTAAGCAATGTAGGTTGGTCTAGAATTATCCCAAATAGAGGCCATATTACCTCCAGGGCCATAGCCAAGGGAGGGGTAGTGCACGCATAAGGAACGAGCTAGAAACTATTAGAATGCTTAGGTAACAACTTAAGGATAGTAATTGGGTAGTAAGGAAATGATAGCTCGTGCGCTAATGCTATGAGTAACACCCTGCCTTGAGGGAGTTACAAAGTATTGCATGGAATGATCCTATAGGCTAAAACTTAGGACTACCCCTTATACCCTGTTTAAAATAAATTAGATATTGTATTTGTCCAAAATGTCCTCTTTCCTTTTTTAGACTAATTCGCTTAATTTAAGTTCGGTCGGGACCCACCGTTGTGGACCTCGAGGGGTGCCTAACACCTTTGATATTAGGCTATATAGACGATATTTACACCTTAATATTACCATGCTTTATTATTGTTTTATAGGCGAATTGATTACAAAATGCTCTAATTGTTGTCATTTTGCTTCACAGGGAATAATCTAAGTGAGGAAGCACTACGGAGTGTTTTGGAGTCAATAATATGAAGAAAACGCCCAATCAAGAAGTACCTTGAGCATAAAAAAGCAAAAATGGACTGAGATGAAATCCACCGCGACCGTGGTGGAACCACGGTTGAACCGCGACAGACAATTACACAAGGCAGAATGTTTAGCGTTCACAGCGGTCGCGACGCGGTCTTACTGCGGCCGCGGTGAACTGTTCAATTGCCAGAAAACTAGGGACCAAAGTGTAATTCGGGAAAAAATTGTTCCAAACCCTTATAAACTTTAGAAGCTCGCCCAAGACATAATTAAGCTTGTTTTTAGACTACTTTGGAGGCAAGAACAAGTGTGAGAAGATCAATTAAACATTATAGTTTTAATATCTCATTTTAATTCTTGCAATTATACATTATGAACAACTTTGTAGTTTTATCTTATTTTGTTATGAGTAGCTAAACAATTATTTAGGGTTGATGGAACTACTTGTTGGTTGAAGTTTTGATTCACTTGTTATAATCGAGCCGGATTTATTACATGATTGTTCAACTACGTTTTGTATGGTGATTGATTGAAGGGCCCTTGATTAATCGTGTCTATTTACCTCATATTGCTTGAGAAAGAATATTAGGTTAGACTGTTGTTGAACAACACCACTTTTGGGTAATTGAAGAGATTCATTACTTGAACTTAAAAGTGGGTTTAGAGATAACGAAACTTTGGTGGGATAATTTAGAGTTGCACCTATTGTTAGCTAGAGTAGTTCAAGAGAATGTTTTAGTAAATTATTGTAGTTGATCGAGAGATAATTACGATAACCATAGCTCTTAATCCTCATAGAGTATTACGACGAGATTATAGCGAAAGAGTCAAGACCTAAACTAGCAATTGGGGAAATCACTGCCCTAGACCTTTTTACCATTGAATTATATTTAATCTAGCATATTGTTATTTCCAATATTATTTGAAGTAGTTAAACAAAAACCCAAGAATGATTGATAAAAATCTTGCATCTAGAAATTGGTTGAGTTGATAATAGCATTGCCAAAGAGTTGTAATAGATAGGTTTGTTCCCTGAGGATTCGACTCTGGACTTAAAACCAGATTATATTTGCAACGACCGCTTTGTCTTTTAGAAGGCATAGTTGGGCGTGATCAAATTTTGGCATTGTTGTCGGGGAACTAACAGTGTTATTTATTACAACTTAGAAGTAGTGTTAGAATTATTAGTTTAAATCATTTTTTGAAGGTGTTAAACAATCTTTTCATTGAAATTCTCACGTTTGAACTCTTGTGGAATTCAGGTGTAGCCTAGAAATTTTTCGAGGACTAGAGAACTGCTAGAATGACTCTCAAACCCCGAGAAAACATTCAGGGCATTGAACCATGCCAACAAGAGGATCCAATAATCACAACAATCACACCATCTTGAATTTAACATGGGTAACGTAGAAAACATCAACAGAAATATCGGGGATGCGCCAGCTCCCCCAAACATCGGAGTAGTGGCACCTCTTGTGCCAGAAGCTGCACTTTATGATTGGGCACAGCCTACAGCTGACAACCTGGCTACTGCCATAGTTGTGCCCCCAATTCAAGCAGAGACATTCCAGATCACCAACAACATGCTGCATCTTCTGCAGAATAAGGGACTGTTCTCCGGGTCACACATTCAAGACCCTCAGCAACACTTGAAAAATTTTCTGTCGATTTGTGTGACCCAAAGGCAGCCGAATATGACCCTAGAATCTATCAAGCTATTACTGTTCCCGTTCTCTATGACTAGGGAAGCTTAGACTTGGCTGAATTCGCTCCCAATCAATTCCATTGTCACTTAGGAGGAATTAGTCAAGCAGTTCCTGAATAAGTTCTACCCTCCCAACAAGACTGCAAGGCAGATTGATGAATATTGCAGTACAAGTAGCAGCCGATTGAGACCTTGCAGGAAACTTGGGAAAGGTTCAAAGGGATGCTAGTGAAGTGTCATCACCATGGTATTCCGGACCAGATGCTCGGTCAAAGGTTCTGCATAGGGTTAGCTGACAATCTAAAGGCCAATGTGGATGCTTCAGCTGGGGGTGCATTTTTTGAGTAAGACATTCACCGAGTGCAAAGTCCTTCTTGACAAGATGTCCCAAAATTCGGGGTGGATGACTAGGGGTACAACACTGGCACCCATAGTGCATTCCGTTCCTCTTGACCCAAATAATTCGCATGCAGAGAACATGGCTACACTCATGACTCAGATGAGTATATTGACAAAG
This sequence comes from Nicotiana tabacum, assembly GCF_000715075.1. Classification (NCBI taxonomy): domain Eukaryota; kingdom Viridiplantae; phylum Streptophyta; class Magnoliopsida; order Solanales; family Solanaceae; genus Nicotiana; species Nicotiana tabacum. The sequence continues at coordinate 219,433,781 of NC_134080.1, read as the reverse complement.
AAGATTGATGATATGGGTACAAAATAGGTGCATATTGTTGACACAACAAATGGAGGACCGTGTACACCCTGTGTTAATCAGTCTTATGTGTGCTTATGGAGTTGAGAAGGTGACAATCAAGGGGTAAGAGAAGATATGAATTATGTCAACAACTTTGGGGATACGAGACAAGGAGGACAGTAGTGGAGACCAGCACCAAATCAACAATACAGGCCAAACATGCAACAACCTGGAGGTATGCAACCCCAAGGCCAAATGGTGCCATACCAGAGACAGCAGGGTTATCCACAGCAGAACCACCAGCAACAATTGACATATCAGCCACCTCCTCAGTAGCAAGATAACAACATGGTAGAGATCAGAGGTATGCTTCAGCAACTCATTGGGACAAATGGTAAGATGCAGGAAAAGTTAGCAGTGCATGATTCAGCTATAAAGAACATTGAAACTCAGTTGGGGCAGTTGTCTATGGCTTTAAACAACCACCCCCAGGGAACATTGCTAGCGGACACAAACATTAACCCTAAGGAGAAAAACCCGAATCAGTTGATGGAAGTGACTCTCCAGAATGGGAGAGATTTAGACAAAGAGCAGGAAGTTGCACAAGCCAGCAAAGAGACTACGCCAGCCACTCCAGCTCCACTAGAGGTAGATGAACCAGTAGAACTTACTGAAGTGGTAGTTGAACAGGGTCAGGATGAAAAGAGTAAGGCTAAGGTGAGTGAACAAGCTGCATAACCGGTGGTACCTCTTGTGCCACAGAACCCCAACAGAGAGAAGCCAGCAAGCAGTGCACAAAAGGTGATACCTGTACCATTCCCTCAGAGACTGGTAAAACAAAAGAAGGAAGATCAATACAGGAAATTCATAGAGATGTTGTGTCAAATTCAGTTGAATATTCCTTTGATGGATTCCTTGAGAGAGATGCCAGGCTATGCGAAGATGATGAAGGACCTAATGTCACGGAAGTTTGATTTTCAGGACCTATCCATAGTGACTCTAACACAGACCTGCAGCGTAGTAGTAACAAGAACCATGGCTCAAAAGATGTCTTACCCAAGTAGCTTTACTATTCTCTACACTATCTGGAGTTATGCCTTTGCAAAGGCATTATATGACTTAGGAGCCAACATAAATTTGATGCCTCTGGCTATATACACCAAACTGGGCATTGGCAGATCTAGACCGACTTCGATGCTGTTGCAACTGGCTGACCATACGGTTAAAAGGCTAACTGGGATTCTTGATGATGTGTTGGTACAAGTGAGGAAGTTTGTGTTCCCTGCAGGCTTTGTTATTCTAGATTGTCAGGTAGATGAAGAGATACCTATCATTTTAGGGAGGCCATTCTTAACCACTAGGAGAGCACTGATTGATTGTGAGACTAGGGAATTAAAAATGAGGTTGAACGATGAAGAAGTCATATTCAACGTTCAGCAATCCATGAGGAGACCCAGTGAATATGCTAATTGCTCCCTAGTGGAGGTAGTGGATGTGATCCTGCACGAAGATGATGTGACCCTGACTGCTAAAGATCCATTGGAGGCATGTCTGACAAATTTAGAAGAGATGGATGGTAAAGGGTTAGCTGAGTGGGTCATGGCACTTGAAGGCCAAGGATTCTGGAAAAGGGAACCTCAGTTCGAGTCCCTTGAGTTAGAAAAAGGGCTACACCTCCAGCAAAGCCATCAGTAGAGGAACCACCCAAGCTGGAGCTGAAGCCGCTCCCAGCTCACCTCAGGTACATTTTCTTAGGCCCTGATTCTACTTTGCTTGTTATTATATCATCCGGTTTGCTAGATGTGCAGGTAGAACAGCTCTTGCAGGTACTATAGGAAAATAAGACTGTCATTGGTTGGACCATGGCAGACATAAAGGGTATCAGCCCAGCCTTTTGTATGCACAAGATTCTCATGGAAGAAGGGCACAAACCTTCTAGAGAACATCAACGAAGGCTGAACCCGAATATGAAAGAGGTGGTGAAGAAGGAAGTGATCAAATGGTTAGATGCGGGAATCATCTTCCCCATCTCTGACAGTAATTGGGCCAGCCCTGTCCAATGTGTGCCGAAAAAGGGGAGAATGACGGTGGTACAAAATGAGAACAATGAGTTGATCTCGACTCGTACAGTCATGGGATGGAGGATTTGCATGGATTATCAGAAATTGAACACAGCCACCCGGAAGTACCATTTCCCCTACCATTCATTGACCAAATGTTGGACAGGTTGGCCGAGCGATCGTACTTTTGCTTCATGGATGGATATTCGGGGTACAATCAGATCTCAACAGCCCCCAAAGATAGAGAGAAAACATCATTCACTTATCCGTATGGCATCTTCGCCTTTCAGAGAATGCCTTTTGGGCTTTGCAATGCACATGCGACATTTCAACGGTGCATGTTAGCCATTTTCACAGACATGGTGGAGGACATTTTGGAGGTTTTTATGGATGATTGTTCTGTGGTGGGGGATTCATTCGAGGACTGTCTTCACAACTTAAGAAGATTGCTCAAAAGATGTGTGGAGACAAATTTAGTGTTGAACTGGGAGAAGTGTCATTTTATGGTACAAGAAGGGATAGTCCTAGGGCATCGAGTGTCCAGTAAGGGAATTGAAGTTGACCATGCTGAGGTTGACATAATTTAAAAGTTGTCACTGCCTACTTCAATCAAGGCAGTGAGAAGTTTCCTTGGGCACGCCGGGTTCTACAGGCGATTCATAAAAGATTTCTCTAAAATTGCTAGCGCGTTATGTAAAATCCTTGAAAAGGATCACCTCTTTATGTTTTCTAATGATTGCAGGTTGCCAGAGGAGTTAAAGAAGAGATTGGTGACTGCACCCATTATTGTTGCACCCAACTGGGAGCAACCATTTGAGCTCATGTACGATGCAAGTGATTACGCTATAGGAGTAGTCTTGGGGCAGAGAAAAGTTAAACTGATGCACCCGATTTACTATGCAAGTAGAACCTTAGCGGTGCACAACTCAATTACACCGTGACGGAAAAGGAGATGTTGGTTGTCGTTTTTGCATTCGAAAAATTCAGGTCATACTTGATTGGATCAAAAGTTATTGTTTACACTGACCATGCAGCAATTAGGTACCTGACAGAAAAAATGAGTCAAAGCCATGCTTGATTCGTTGGGTTCTTCTGTTACAAGAATTCGATCTGGAGATATGTGACAGAAAGGGGATAGAGAACCAAGTGGCTGACCACCTCTTAAGGTTGGAAGAAGATGAAAAGAAGGTAGAGGTTGAGGATATAACAGAGACATTCCCGGATGAACAGTTACTAGCAATGACAATGGAGGAGGCACTGTGGTATGCTGACATTGATAATTATTTAGCAAGTGGTATTGTACCTCATAAACTCTCCTCAATTCAAAAGAAAAAGTTCTTTCGTGATTGTCGATGTTATTATTGGGATGAACCTCTATTATTTAAAATCTGTGTAGATAACATGATCCGGCGGTGTATCCCTGAGAAAGATCAAAATTCTGTTTTGCAGGCTTGCCATGCCTCACCATATGGTGGGCACTTTGGAGGAATTTGGATAGCAGCTAAGGTGTTGGAGTCGGGCTTGAATTGGCCAACTTTGTTCAAGTATGCCCATGCTTGGATCAAAAGTTGCGATGAATGCCAAAGGACAGGCAACATATCTCGGAGATACGAGATGCCAATGACCACAATTCAAGAGGTGAAGGTTTTTGACATGTGGGGGATCGACTTCATGGGGCCATTTGTCAGCTCGTATGGTAACAAGTACATATTAGTAGCAACTGACTACATCTCCAAGTGGGTCGAAGCAGTGGCTCTCCCGACCAATGATGCTAAAGGGGTAACAGACTTTATAAAGAAGAACATTTTCACACATTATGGCACCCCGAGAGCTATACTCAGTGATGGCCGAACACATTTCTGCAATAGAGCGTTCGCACGGTTGTTGGAAAAGTATGGAGTTCGTCATAAAGTTACCACCCCGTACCACCCACAGTCGAGCGGGCAAGTTGAAGTGTCCAACAGGGAAATTAAAAGTGTCCTTACAAAAATAGTGAATGCAACAAGGACTGATTGGGCAAGGAAGCTGGATGATGCATTGTGGGCATACCGCAAAACCTTCAAAACTACAATTGGTATGTCACCGTACAAGTTGGTGTTTGGAAAGAAATGTCACCTCCCGATAGAGCTTGAGAACAAAGCATTTTGGGCATTGCGGAAGTTGAACTTGGACATGGAGACAACAGGCACTAACAGAGTCACTGGGTTACACAAGCAAGAGGAATTCAGGTTCCAGGCATTCGAAAGTGCTAGATTATACAAAGAACGGATGAAGATGATGCATGACAAGCACATCGTGGACCGAAACTTAAAATACGGAGAGCTAGTGTTGTTATACAACTCCAGATTGAGATTATTTCCTGGTAAGTTGAAATACCGATAGTTAGGACCCTTCAGAGTGGTGCAAATGTTCCCAGGCGGAGCTGTTGAGATTGAATCAGAGAATGGGGCGAATAAGTTCACAGTGAATGGTCAGAGGTTGAAACATTACCTTGGAATGGCAAATGAGAAAGGGGACAGAGAGATAATAATATTGGAAGAGCCCCAGTACGTGAATGAGGAGTGATGCTCCAAGCCTGCATTGTGCCGCGACATTAAATCAGGCGCTGCGTGCGAGGCAACCCACAATTGTTGTGTTTCATTCGTGTATGTAACCATGATTATAAAACAACTGGGCAATCCATCGCGACTACGGTGGAACCGCGGCAGGACCGCGGTGAGAGGCGAGAATACTGCCTCGATATTGTGCAGCCCACCGCGACCGCAGTGAAAGCGTAGTACACTGCCTAAGAAATTTCAACCCACCGTGACCGCGGTGGGACCGCGGTGAAGCGTAACAGCTCGTCGCCCATGTAAGTATTTCGAATTAATTTTTTTATTTTATTTTGTTTTATTTTCTTTTCAAACACCCCCTTCTTATTTCCCAAAACAACCCCCTGCCCCCCTTCTTTATTTCCCAATTTCTCTCTCTCTCTAAACCCTAACTCCCAAAATTCCTCCTCTCTTCTTCTTCTTCTTCTTCACTCATCTTACTTCCCCCATCCCCACTCCTCTCCTTCTCTCTTCCATCAAGGTATGTCTTTTCTCCCTCACCTCATCTTTTGTATTTTATTTCAGTTTTTATGTAGTTTAATGTTGTAATGGTGTAGTATTTCTAGTAGATTTCTTTTTGTTCTTTTTCTTTTGAATTTTGTCTTGGTGGGTTCTTGTTAAGGGATTATGTGTATAATGTGGTGGAGAGGTATATGTTGTGGGTGTTGAACTAATTGTTGTCGGATGTAATGATATAGTACCACTTGTTATTTGGGGGTAGCATAGATGTATCCATATGGGCTATATGTGTGTGGAAATTGTCTTGCCCACAAGGTGTTAGATTAATTACCCCAATGGAGTTATAAGGGCTAATGTGACATGGTTGTGGTGAAGTCTGAGTAACCACCCATAGTTCACACATCTCACACCCTCACTGATAAGTGTTTCTCTGTTTGACAAGTACAATGAATCCATCTAGGAAGAGACTCAACACCGGGTCCTCCGCTAGTGGACCGGGCAATTCCTCGAGAGCTAGGAATCAACCCAGTGCGCCACAGTTTGACAGCACTAGGTTTGTCTCCAAACCGGCGGAGGATAGGTACAATTCAAAAGCGACTAAGAAATTGTTACATGAGGTGCATATTGACCGAGAAGCCTTAGAGGTGGAATGCCTGAATATCTTCAATGAGTTGAGGAGGTGTCAGCTGGATATCTTCTTTGAGGAACCGGAAGAGGCCAATGTTCAGATGGTAAGGGAGTTCTATGCTAACTGTCCGGAACATGAGAATGGAGTTGTTACTGTACGTAATACCCAGGTAAATGTGTCCATCGAGGCCATCCGTAAGGTGTACCGGCTGCCAGGGTTCAGGGGGGATCTGATGTTTATCGTACTTATAGCCAGACAAGTGCCTTGTGGGCAACTCTTCTTAAGACTATCTATGTGCCAGACAGAGAATACATATGGATAAAGCATCGGATCACACTTAACAGCCATTCTCTCAATTGGGAGGCTAAGTGTTGGCTCACCATTATCAATAGTCGGTTGTTGTCCTCCAGCAACACGACTGATGTCAATCTACCACGGGCGACAACAATCTACTGTTTCATGGACCACAGGGATTTTGATGTGGCCCAGCTCCTCCATGACGAGATGCTCATTAGATCACCTGAGTTACTCAAAGGCTTCTACTTCCCTTCTCTAGTCACCAGGCTGTGCCGTCTTGCTAGAGTCCCTGAAGACCTTAGAGTTGATGGAAAATTGCCACTGAAAGCTCCGTTCCTGGCAAGAAAAATCAGAATTGGGATAGAGCCGGTGGTGAATGTGGATGACTCGGACGATGAATCTAATGATGATGATGCTGAGGCAGCTGCGGTCCCACCACCTACGAGAGTTGAAGAGGCGGGCCCATCACAGCCCAGGCAAAGTACCCGCCTGACAGCCCTGGAGCAGGATATGGCTGGTCTCCGCACTTCTGTCACAGACTTGGGCACCAGAGTTGACACTCTGACCACTCAACAGGCAAAGTCGGAGAAGAATATTTTGGGATGGCATCAAGCGCTAGGACGAGCATGTCACCTCGATCCTGGCACCGTCTCTGATCAGGATTGATCTTCAGGGAAGTCCCTCTTCTTTACTCTGCTCTTTATTTGTTGACATAAGGACATGCCATATTTTTAAGTGTGGGGTGGGGGATGGTTGTTGTTGTATGATGTTGTTGTAAATAGATTGTGTAACTTTTTATGATGTTGCTTTATTTTTGATTGATTTGTATGGTAGGATCATTTAATTAAATTCGACTTGGCCCAACGACTGACACCTTTCGACAGGTCTCTTGAGGGACATGAGTCGAACCAAAAAAAGAGAATATAAGGACTCTTCCTGATGACGGATATTTGAGGCAGTTTCTTGAGGGAAGTAGTCTAGAGAAAATACAAAAAAGATTTTTTATTTTATTTTTAGGTAGTGTAGTAACTCCCCCTTAGTTTTTCTTTGGGCCACAGTTTTGTTCCAAGGGTTTAGCTTGAACCGGATGTAGGTAGTTTTTGTTTAATTTGTTTTTTAGTTTTAGTTAGCATTGATGGGCTATGAGCTAAAATAGAAAGAGAATCCCATGGCGTTAATACACCTGAACACTAGAGTGTAATGCCTAGTCTCAATGGTTGCCTCTTACTAAAGTGCCTTAAAGTTGTATGTTTGTAGCTGACTTGAACACTCAAAAGAGAATGTCTTGATAAATCAATCCGGAGTGAGTCATATGCTATGTGTGTGTGAGCTATTCTGTATTCTATACTTTACATTTGATGCCTAAAACTTGCCCTGTGTGTTTGCAAAGTGAAATAGTAGCTTCATTCAGTCTTAGAAGTAATATAGGCATTTCTTTGTTAAGCTAGATATATAACGTAAACCCACTTGAATGTAATACATTGTAGTTAACCTCGTTGAGCCTATAAGCCTGTTTCTTTGGCAACCACATTACGAACCTTACCTAATTGTTTGAATAGCCTTCTGTTTGAACCCTTTTACCTCCCATGAGCACTTGAATGGCCTTGACATATGCAAAAGTTAAAGTGATGGGTGGTGGTTTGGTTTTAAGTGGAGCCAATGAAATAGAGGAAAGATGCAGTTTTGAAGAATAAAAGAAGAAGCGCCACGAAAAAAAATATATGAATAAATATAGTAGTTGATAAGTGGTAGCTTGATACAAACACCTAAAGGAATGAGATGTTATAAATAAATTGTGGGGAATGTCTGGTTGACATAAGAATGATATGGAATATTAATGTGTTTTGCATTAAAAGTACTTATGGAGGTTAGTCACCATATCCAAATATATCCTACCCATCCCTTAGCATACATTACAACCAAGTGAATTCCTAATTGATCTTAGACTGGATAGGCTCGATTAGTAGAGTATTACACTACGGGCAAGCCTATGGTGCATCTTTGTGGCATGTGAATGTTCTTTTTGAGAGTGAGCGAATTTTGTCCATTTGAGTTCCTAATTATTTTCAATCATGTTAATTGTGGAACTACTCTCTTGCATGATGTGAGGGCATGTGATTCACAAAGGAAAGGCAAGTCTTAACTTCTGTATAGAGTAGTTTGAGTAAGTGCGAATATTGCATGGTACGAGAGATTCGAATTCTGAGGCAAAGGTTGTTCACTACTAGGTGCAACTTTGGTAAATTGTTCAAGGTGTGATTCATTAGGGGAAAAGTTTAGGGAAGGAACTTTGATAGAGTGTGGTGGATTGCTAGAGGACTAGCAATGATTTAAGTGTGGAGTGTTAATATTAGGCTATATAGATGATATTTACACCTTAATATGACCATGCTTTATTGTAGTTTTATAGGCAAATTGATAACAAAATGTTCTAATTGGTGTCCTTTTGCTTCACAGGGAATAATCCAAGTGAGGAAGCACTATGGAGTGTTTTGGAGTCAATAATGTGAAGAAAACGCCCAATCAAGAAGTACCCGAGCATAAAGAAGCAGAAATGGACTGAGGTGAAATCCACCGCGACCGCGGTGGAATCGCGGTTGAACTGCGGCAGACAATTACGTGAGGCAGAATGTTCAGCGTTCACCGCGGCCGCGGTGAACCGTTCAATTGCCAAAAAATTGGGGACCAAAGTGTAATTCGGGGAAAACTTGTTCCAAACCCTTATAAACTTTAGAAGCTCGCCCAAGACATAATTAAGCTTGTTTTTAGACTACTTTGAAGGCAAGAATAAGTGTGAGAAGATCAACCAAACATTAGAGTTTTTCTATCTCCTTTTAATTCTTGCAATTATACATTATGAACAACTTTGTAGTTTTATCTTATTTTGTTTTGAGTAGCTAAACAATTATCTAGGGTTGATGGAATCACTTATTGGTTGAAGTTTTGATTCAACTTGTTATAATCGAGCCGGATTTATTATATGATTGTTCAACTACATTTTGTATGGTGATTGATTGAAGGGCCCTTGATTAATCGTGTCTATTTACCTCATATTGCTTGAGAAAGAATATTAGGTTAGACTGTTGTTGAACAACACCACTTTTGGATAATTGAAGAGATTCATTACTTGAACTTAAAAGTGGGTTTAGAGATAACGAAACTTTGGTGGGATAATTTAGAGCTGCGCATATTGTCAGCTAGAGTAGTTCGAGAGAATGCTTTAGTAAATCATTGTAGTTGATCGAGAGATAATTACGATAACCCATAGCTCTTAATCCTCATAGAGTATTACGGCGAGATTATAACGAAAGAGTCAAGACCTAAACTAGCAATTGGGGAAATCACTGCCCTAGACCTTTTTACCATTGAATTATCTTTAATCTAGCATATTGTTAGTTCCAATATTATTTGAAGTAGTTAAACAAAACCCAAGATTGATTGATAAAAATCTTGCATCTAGAAATTGGTTGAGTTGATAATAGCATTACCAAAGAGTTGTAATAGATAGGTTAATTCCCTGAGGATTCGACTCCGGACATAAAATCGGATTATATTTGCAACGACCGCTTTGTATCTTAGAAGGCATAGTTGGGCGTGATCAACCTTCCCCTCAAGGTAATTTCGAGCCCTTACCCGATCTCTGGTGATGTAAACTGGTTATATGAGTTATCCTCTCTAGGTTCCCTAACACACCTTAATCTATTAGGTGGCGACTCTTTCAAATCCAATTTCCTACCCTCTCATAAAGGAGTTGTCCCAGAAATGTCGAAACCCGATTTCGCGAGAAAAAAGGGGCGCGACAGCATGGCGACTCTGCTGGGGAAATGAAGGCTCTTACCATAACGAACTTATCTGTGAATTAGTCTTTAGGTATGTCTTTATTATTCTGTTAATACTTGCACACCCCTTCCCTTTCCCACTCTATGTGAATTTATTTACTTATCTTCATTTCATTTATGATTTCTCTTCCCTGTTTATCACTTTTTACTATGGAAACTGACTTGTCTCCTTATTTTTCTTTTCTTAAATGTCCTTACAATTATTAAATACCGCATTTTATCATTATTCATCATGCAAATACTTGGCAACGTGTTATTTTCTTTTGCATAACTCCATGCTCAACATCATATTCCACTCGTGCGTTCTAATATCATAGTGGCGCTTGATGAGTGCCCACGCTCTTCCTAAAATCACCCTTTAAATTTGGAAAGCCTTATTTGCGGTAAAACTAGTTGATTAGCGGTGTATTCGATGGTTCCGTGCCTTCCCCTCTCAAGTTTTCCCCTTGAGGGTACTAGTCTGGACTTCTATAGAAACCTTACTCTGATAATAACTGTACATGCATCATGATCAAACCTAGCCTAGGTTAATATGTTATCCGCATAATAACCCTCTAAGAAAGCCTTGTCCAAATTCCACCTCGATTTCCATAATCACAACGGACGCAACCATAATATGTGCATTATTTGGAGAGATAAATGCTGACATGCTAATCGTTAATGTGTAAGTAGTCGAATCTATAGGGGAAAGGGTCTAACTCTATTTATTTTGTAAAAAATGAGGCACAAAGTCCCCAGGTTCGGCATGGTCCGAAGTATACCACCATTGTTGTTAGACTGGTGGGAAAATCTTTCGTCAAGCGACAAAAATCATGTGAAAAGGGTTCTTGGAAATTTACCTTCCTTATTGGACATCCAACCAAACAACATGTTGATTGAAGTTGCTACTATGTTCTGGGACGGAGAAAGAGTTGTATTCCGTTTTGACGATATAGAAATGACTCCTCTCTTGGAGGAAATTGGAGGATTCGCTGGATTACCATGGGATAGTCCCGATCTACTAGTACTAGAAAACCACAATACTAGGGGGTTTCTGAAGATGATGGGTCTAAGAAATAATGAGGACTTGGAGTGCTTGAAGAAGTCCTACATACCCTTTGGCTTCCTTTATGAACGATATGGACATAGCAAATCTTACCGTATCTTTCATGAATGAATTCCCCATCACTTACCTAGGTTGGACTCACCGTAGGGTTTTTGTGTTCATCATCTGCTTTCTAGGTATGATAGTGTTCACAAGCCAAGGGGACAGGATTCACACCAGGTTGGCCATGGTAACCAAAGCTTTAGTGGAGGCAATTGAGAGGCAAACCTATACTATTGTCCCGATGATTGTAGCAGAAATATACCGGGATCTGGATCGTTGCAGGAAAGGGTTCAAACACTTTGAGGGTTGTAACTTGCTACTACAGATTTGGTTGTTAGAACATCTTCAAAGTGGTCAATACCGCCAAGATTTTCCACGGAGACCATGGAACGATCACATAGCTTTCCGCCATCCTAAAAGAATGACCTTTATCCCAGACAGATTTGCACAGCCAAAGAATGCTACAGAATGGGCACAATTTTTCAGCAATTTGACCGAGGACCAGGTTCACTGGATATTCGAGTGGTTCCCTACCGATGAATTCCTCATCAAATCCAGGGATGTTCTGCATTTGGTGTTGATTGGGTTAAGGGGAATACATCTCTATGTTCCTATCAGGGTCATGAGACAAGCTGGTAGAAAGCTAGTCATACCACGATTCTCCAAAAATGAGTCATTACAGAGCCGATTTTCAGGGTGACGCCATTCCATACAAATGTGAGGCCCAGAACATGTGCCACTTGAAGATTATCATGGAAAAGGATACTATCGAGCCAGATCGATATCATGTTGGGTCATGTGTACCTCTACCCATCATGGTTAGAAGATAACATAGCAGGAATATTCAAGCCAAGGATTGGTCAAGGAAACTAGGTCGTAGATGAAGTTGCTGAAGCACAAGTGAAGTATGAGAGGCTACGTAAGAGGGTCCTTGAATCCGAAGCCAGGCATCTGGAGCAACACAATTTCGACATGGAATCAATTAACGAGTGGAAGGAAATGGCTACAAGATCAACATAAAGGATGGAGTATTTGGAGCAAGGTCTAATGGAACTGGAAGGGAAGATGAGGAAATGGGTCGCAGACTGTCAGAATGCAGAAGGCAACCAGGGAGAATACCTAGCAAGGTCATACCTACTGCTAGACATCCACAACCTTGGGAATCTGATTGATGGAGCCAAGAAGGACAAATATGGGGAAGGTCCCTCCGTGACCAAGTAGATTAGGTTTATTTGTTTTGAGTCATTTTGGAATTCGAATGTAATAAGGAAGATGACATTAGTAACTCATTTATTTATCGTCGTTTTTGGGTTCATCTAATTTATTACATTAATGAAATGAGGTATTTATCAGCATTAAATCTACTTGTCGCTAGGCCTACCTCGGGCACAATGAGGTTCCCCAAATTAGGACGCGAATTTACATTCCTGCGTGTTTAAATATTGCAAGTGCTTCTCAGAATACTTATTGACTTGTCTACCTTTTGTTTTTCTTTATTTTTGATTATTCTCATCCCCTAAGGTTGGTTCGCACATACTAGCATTGTCAGCACATCACACCAGATCTAGAGGCCCTCCTCCTCCTCCAAGTAATCCGAAAAGCAAGGAAAAAGCTAAGATGGATGATATTAGTGGTATTCGGAAAGAAAATGTTGCGCATATGGAAAATGTTGGAACTTCAGATGGTCGGAGCACTCCGGCCCAAAATGAATTAGTCCTACAATTGGAACAGAAAATACTAGAATTGCAAGGGGAACTTAAGCAAGTCCGCAACTTGGCAACCTCTCCCTCACCCTAAACGTCCCAGAAATTAACCAGCAAAATGCCCAAAAACCAGCATCTCCTCAAAACACACCAAACCAATGTCCACAAAATCCTCCAGCACCCCATCCATATGTAACTCCTCCCCAAAATCCTAATCCTCCATCAATACCCATTCCTCCTCAACACCAACATCCTCCTACTAAATACCCACAAACCACTTACCATAATCCTCATAATGCCCCACAACCTATCCCTGATCCGTAAAATTCTACTAATGATCACCACTATGCTCTAACCCCTGGCACCCACCAAAACAATCCCTATACACGGAAACCCTATCTCACTCTATTCAGTCAATCTCATACACTCTAGAATACGCCGAAAAAGACCTTCTCATTAAGAACATAGCAGAGGATCTCAAGAAGGTCACAAGCCGAGTCTAGGGTGTTGAAAGAGGAAAAGGAATTGAAGGTCTCAATTATAAAGATCTTTGCATTCAGCTAGACGTGGAACTACCGGAGGGTTACAAACCTCCTAAGTTCGAGATGTTTGACGGAACGGGTGACCCGAAGGTACATTTGAGAACATAATGTGATAAGCTCTTGGGAGTTGGGAAAGATGAAAAGATTAGCATGAAGCTTTTCATGAGATGTCTCATTGGAGACACCCTATCTTGGTACATAAGTCAAAATCCCAAGAAATGGGTCAATTGGGTAAGCATGGCATTGGACTTCATGGATCGATTCAGGTTTGACACGGAGAATACGCCGGATGTCTTCTACATACAGAATCTAAAGAAAAAACCATACTTTCTGCGAGTATGCTACTCGATGGAGGTCAGAAGCTATAAAAGTCAGGTCGGCACTAGAGGAAGAGCAGATGAACAAATTCTTCGTCAGGGCCTAGGATCCACAATACTATGAAAGGTTAATGGTCATCGAACATCACAAGTTCTCCGACATCATCAAAATCGGGGAAAGGATTGAAGAAGGGATCAAGAATGGGATGGTGACCAACTTTAAGGCATTGCAGGCTACGAACAAAGCATTACAGTTAGGGGGTATATCGAAGAAGAAAGAAGTAGGGGCAGTGATGGTAGCCCAAGGCTCAAAATCTCCACTCACATACCAACCTTCACCTCCCAGATATTCTCAACTTACTATCACCTATCACACTTATAATACCCAGCCAGCCTATTACCATTTACCTCCAACTCGTCGAAACTATCCAAAACCCAGACCCAATTTTGATCGCAAGCCGCCAAGACAATATACCCCTATTGCTGAACCCATTGACCAACTATATGAAAGATTGAAGGATGCTGGATATATTACCCCTATTCCTGTTGTTTCCATGGAAAACTCTTCCCAGTAGGTCAACCCAAACAAAACATATGCATACCATTCTGGCATAAAAGGGCATATTATTGCTGAATGTCGCACTCTGAAAGACAAGATTCAAACCTTAATTGATACCAAATTTATACAAGCAAAGGAAGGCGTGCCAAATGTCCGTAATAATCCCCTCTCAATTCATAGGGGTGAAGGAGTAAATGTTATAGAAACTGATGAAGAATGGTATCCTGAGGGGTCGATTGGGCTTATTCGGGAAGGTGATGATCCTAAACCTGCAATCACACTCACGCTTATTGTGGTACAGATACAGCCACCAGTCGAAGTTGAAATAGTCATATCAGTCCCATTTGAAATTGAAGTAACAGCACCTACAACTACACCAACTCCATTTGAAGTAGAAGTATCCACACCCTTCACTGTGATGGTAGCACCCACACCTCTTTTCAAGACCAACGCCATACCCTGGGATTACATTGCGGAAGCTAGGAGAAAAGGAAAGGCAAAATGGAAGAGTCTGGTGCTGCACAGGGGATGACCAGAATTGGAAGGATCTATAAACCTGAGAATCTGGGAGGAACAAGCAAGGAGGCTGCTACTAAACAACCCATTATCGAAACTAATCCAGATGATCTCTGAAGGAAAGTACAAGCAAGAGAAAACTCTATTGTTGATCATCTGAGCAAGACTCCCGCCCAGATATCCATCTTGTCGCTGCAACAAAATTCTGAGGCGCACAGGAACGCTCTGATGAAGGTGTTGAATGAAGCTTATGTGCCTAACAACATCACCAATGGAGAGATGGCCAACATGGTAGTGCAGGTACTAGAGAGCCACAATATCACCTTTCACGAGGATAAACTACCACCTGAAGGATTAAGTCATAATAGGGCGTTACATATCACAGTACAGTTTGAGGACAAATTCATCGCTAGAGTCTTAATAGATAGGGTTTAAAGCCTCAACATTTGTCCATTAACTACTCTGAAAAGGCTGGGTAAAGATTTCCATGAGATCCGAGCAGGAAGTATGAATGTGAAGGCATTTGATGGGTCTCAAAGAGCCACAATTAGGGAAATCAACCTTTTTTGCAGATGGGCCCGACTTGGTTCAATGTTGAGTTCTAAGTGTTAGACATATTTTCTACATACAATCTTCTACTAGGATGACCTTGGATACATGCCACCGGAGCTGTGGCTTCCACGCTACCCCAAGACGTAAAGTTCGAATGGAACCATCAGGAGGTAATCATTCATGGAGATGGAAGTAATCTCATTTACACCAGTCAAACTGTCCCGGTTGTCGAGAATAGAAGAAAGCTCGGTGGAGAAACTTTTCATCGCATCGAGCATGTCAATGCAATTGAGAAAGATAAGTAGTAGAGTAGCAAAATAGAAAGCATACTGGCATGGTCAAGATATGAACCCAGTAAAGGGCTTGGGAAGAAACTCCAGGGTATTACCAAACCGATACAGTTGAAACGTCATGGCACAAATTTTGGCCTCGGATATCATTACACATGGCAAGAATATGATGATTCGTCGCCCCCATGGCGTGGTCCCTATTACCCTCTCGAGCAGCATGTGTCTCATCTGAGTCAGACCTTTCACCAAGCTGATACAATATAGGGATCTACATAGGAAGAAGCTTTGGCTGGGTTGAGGTACTTGTTTCTAGAAGGCGAGGACATGGATTGCAATGTGATAGTTGAGTAGGGAAAGGAAGAAAGGCCTTACCATTTAGACTGTGGAGAAGGGAGTTGTTCTCATGAATTGGACTGTGTTGGCCCAAGAACAGGTGAAGTTTTGAAGAATGACAAATAAACTCAGCCATGGACCAGGTCCATCTTGTGAAGCACAGTCATGATCAACCTATACATGTGAGATGCACGTGAAGGAGATAAGTCCTACTGATCAAGCAGTAATATCTCCTGATCTGATCGAAAAGGTTGCATATTGGATAAGGAGAGAAAGTCTACTTATATGAAGAGAACACAATCTAGGATGAAGATAGTGTTAGAGTTTGAGATCATCATGAACTCTTATACGATAGAAGATCAACAATTGAGTCCCAATCAAACTCTGATTACTAACCTATTAAATGAAAGTGATTGTTCTCTTTTACATGTAATGCACATATACAGAATTTAAACTAAATTGAGAGCAAAAGATCAAGGAAATTTTGCAAGAAATTTATGTGAGATTTGAGTGTGCATTCCTGAAGCTACTTGAACAAGATAGAAGAACCAGTTCCATTGTGTCTATCTTTTATTCTAGTTCAATTGTAGTAGGTGGTTTAAAGTTGTACCTTTCAGCTTTCATAGAAGCAATTGTATTAGGTACTTAGAGTGTTCAAGTTATAGCTAACTTGAAGTTGTCGCAACAGTTGAGGCTGTGTGTACAACGGGATTAGAGTTAATCCTTAGGTTTACAAAGAGTTTTGTAAATGCTGTTTTGGCTCAGTGATTTTAGTGGAAGTTTGGGAAAATCCTACTGAGTAGTAGGTCGTGGTTTTTTCACCTTTTGAGCCAGGTGTTTTCCACGTAAAAATCTATGTGTTCTTTATTTTATGTATTTTTTATTCCGCAAACAGTAGTAGTTAGAACACCTAGAAGAACTAGGTTCTTCTAGAGCGAAAATTGGGTACCACACAAATCACTGCCCCCTCTCTTGTGTGGTATTGACGTTTTCAATTGGTATTAGAGTGGGTTATCCTTGAAGAGGCTAACACCTTAGGAAAAGATCAAAATGAGTGCACCACCTGGGAACTGGGAAGGGCAATCCACTGCTAGGCCTCCACTTTTCAATGGTCAGTACTATTCTTGGTGGAAGAACAGGATGAGGGATCACATCATAGGAGAAGACTATGAACTCTGGGACATAGTCACTGATGGTCCTCTAGCAACTACGAAGAAGAATGCTGAAGGAGTGGTTGTGCCAAAGACAAGAGCTGACTGCACTACTGAAGACTTGAAGAAATGGGAGAAGAATGCCAAGGCCAAGAAATGGCTTGTGTGTGGACTGGGTCCAGACGAGTATAGTAGAATTCAAAGTTGTACCACTACTAAGGAAATATGGGACACTTTGCAAGTGACTAATGAAGGAAAACCTCAAGTGAAGAGGTCCAGAGGTACACTGTTGTATTCTCAATATGAAAATTTCACCATGAAGGAAGGAGAAACCATCCAAGAGATGTATACAAGGTTCACCACACTAACAAATGAACTTAAGTCTCTTGGAAGGATTATTCTTGAAGAAGACAAAGTTGAGAAGATTTTGACAAGGGTTCTACCAGTCTCTCGGGAAAGCAAAATCACTGCTATTCAGGAATCAAAGAATATTGCTACCCTCAAGCTGGATGAACTAATTGGAAACCTCACTGCCTATGAACTGAGAAATCAAACCATGAAAATGGATTCACCCAAGAAGGAAAGAAGTTTGGCTCTCAGAATTGCTGAAGGTTCAGATCTGGAGGATGATGAAATGGCTATGATCACAAGAGATTTCAAAAATTACCTGATGAGAGGAAAGGGTTCCTCAAGAGGTACAACTTCAACAACCCAACGAGGGTTGTTTCAAATGTGGAAAGACTGATCACATGATCAAGAACTGTTCTCAATGGGAAATTGAATGGAAGAAGGAAAGGGCCGAACGAAGGAACAGGAAGAAGGAACAGGTTCAACCCAAAAGAAACAAAGGATCAACAAAGGCTATGGTTGCTGCTTGGGGAGAAACATTAGATGAGGACTCAGAAGATGAAACTAGAGATGAACAAGCACTTATGGCCATCGAAGAATCAGATGATGAACAAGAGGTAAGTATCCTTCATCTCAAAGATAAAATTAAATTCCTGTCTAAAGAAAGGTTGTCTGAGCTATTGCTAGGGAATGTGTGATCCTAAAAGCCAGGTGCAAAAATCTAGAGTCTAGGGCTAATGAGAGTGATAGCAAAAATGCTGAGCTGAAGAACCAGGTTCTTGAACTTGACACCAGTGTCCTAGAACTTAGGTCTGAGAACTTAAAACTGAAACTAGGAACAGGTAAGAAGAAAGTTGATCACACACATCTCACTCTAGAAGAAAACTTAGGAAAATGAAGGATGAGTTGTACAGGAAGGATGAGCTGATGAAAGTCTTAAAAGAAGATCTAGGGAAGGTAAAACATGAACTAGACAGAACTTGCAAATGGAACAAGGCTTCTGATGCACTTTTCTGGTTACGAGAACATCACAGTAGCAACAAAAGAGGACTTGGCTATGGGACTCAAGCACCAAAGTGGGACCCTAAAAGCAAGTACCTCACTCTTCCTGAGAATAAAATCTACACATACTGTGGCAAGACTGGCCATTACAAAAATGAATGTAATGCAAAAGAAAAGGTCAGTCAAAAGAACAAAGCTTTTGTTCAAGAGAAAAATAGGTTGCCTGGGTGGGCTAAAAGGAATTTAATTTATCCCTTTGCCTATAGAAAGGGACCCAAACTAGTTTGGATTCCTAAGAATAACACTTGATTTCTTTTTGCAAGTCCAAGTGAAGTGAAGTAGCCAAATATGGTGCATGGATAGTGGCTGCTCAAAACATATGACTGGGAGTAAGGACCAGTTCCTTTCACTTGAGGACCTAAAGGGATGTAATGTCTCCTTTGGAAATGGAAAGAAAGGTGAGATTATTGGGGTTGGAAAGGTAAGTAAGACAGATTCTCACTCCATTGAGAATGTCTACCTGATAGATGGCTTGAAATACAGCCTAACCAGTGTGTCACAATTGTATGACAAAGGTAACCTTGTAGCATTCACCACTATTAAATGCTTTGTGATTAACCTTACCACTGACAAGATTATTTTGCAGGGAAAAAGAGTTAACAATATTTACACTGTAGATTTATCTACTCTTTCAGAAAATGAACTCACCTGCCTAAGTGTGTTAGATAATGATCCCCTCCTGTGGCACAAGAGACTTGGTCATGCTAGTCTGAATCAGCTAAACAAACTAGTCTTTAAAGACTTGGTGATAGGGTTACCTAACATCAAGTTCAAGGAAGAAAAAGTTTGTGAGGCCTGTGCAAGGGGGAAGCAGGTAAGATCATCCTTCAAAAGTAAGAAAATGGTAAGCACAACCAAGTCGTTGGAACTGGTCCATATGGATCTCTATGGTCCTATGAGAACCATGAGCAGAGGTGGAAAGAAATATGTAATGGTGCTTGTTGATGATTATTCTAGATTTACCTAGGTACTATTTTTAACATCTAAAGATGAAGTATTTGACATGTTTACTGCTTTTGTTAGAAAAACTCGGAAACAATTAGATAATCAACTTGCACCCATTAGGTCTGATCATGGAACTGAATTTGAAAATGCTAAGTTTGTTGAATTCTGTGATGAAAATAGTATAGGTCATATCTTCTCTACCCGTAGGACTCCTCAACAAAATGGAGTAGTTGAAAGAAAGAACAGGACTCTTGAAGACATGGCTAGGACTATGTTTTTTTCTAGTAAACTGCTCCATAGCTTTTGGGCAGAGGCTGTAAACACTGCATGTTACATTATCAATAGATGCATGACTATACCTCTTGTATAGAAGACTCCCTATGAGTTACTTAAAGGGAGAAAACCAAATATATCCCATCTTAGGGCATTTGGATGCAAGTGCTTTGTGCACAATAATGGAAAAGACTCTCTAGGTAAGTTTGATCCCAGAAGTGATGAGGGAGTATTCTTGGGATATTCTTCACATAGAAAAGCATATAAAGTGTTCAATAAAAAAACTTTGTGTGTAGAAGAAAGTGTACATATAGTGTTTGATGAAACTAACATTCTTTTTGAGAGACAGGAACATGAAAATGAAGCCATTGGATTGGTAAAGGATTTGACTGAAGCCTCAGCACAAGTTAAAGTGGCACCAAAGGAAGGAACAGGTGATGGAACAGGTTCTTCCATTTAGGGCAACCTGACAGGGGGAACTAATCAAAGAGGAAATGAAACAAATCCCCTAAAAACTTGTTCATGACTCTGTTCCTCAGCAACAGAACATGGGAGAAACGCCTAGTAGAAATCAGTTGGTTGTGAAACCTCACAAATATCAAAGTTCTCATCCTATTGAGAACATTATCACTGATCCAATATCTGGAGTCAAAACTAGATCACAATTAAAGAATCTGTATGCTTTTGATGCCTTTTTATCTCTTATTGAACCAAAAAATGTTATTGAGGCTTTGCAGGATGCAGATTGGATGAATTCAATGTAGGATGAACTTAATCAGTTCGAGAGAAGTCAAGTTTGGTATCTAGTTCCAAGACCCAAGGACAGATCAGTTATTGGTACAAAATGGGTCTTCAGAAACAAACTTGATGAAGATGGAACAGTTACAAGAAACAAGGCAAGACTGGTGGTCCAAGGTTACAGCCAAGAGGATGGCATAGATTATGATGAGACTTTTGCTCCAGTTGCTAGACTATAGGCAATAAGACTTCTCATAGCCTTTGCAGCACACATAGAATTTACTCTTCATCAGATGGATGTCAAAAGTGCCTTCAAGTGTTTGTGAAACAACCTCCAGGGTTTGAGAGCAAGGAATGTCCTGAGCATAAGTACAAATTAGACAAGTCTCTCTATGAACTCAAGCAGACTCCAAGAGCATGGTATGAACGACTGTCCAAATTTCTGCTTGAACATGGATACAAAAGATATAAAATTGACAGTACCTTATTCTTGAGAGAAAAAGGTAATGATCTCCTTGTGGTACAAATATATGTTAATGACATAATCTTTGGGGCCACCACTGATAAGCTAAGTAAGGATTTTGCAAAATTAATGGAGAGTGAGTTTGAAATGAGTATGATGGGTGAGTTTAACTTCTTCTTAGGCTTACAGATCAAACAAAGTCCTAATGGAACCATGATCCATCAGCAGAAGTATGCAAAAGAGCTTATCAAAAAGTTTAAAATGAAAGAATTAAAAGAAATAGACACACCCATTGCAACTACCACTAAATTAGATATTGATGAACATGGTTCATCAGTTGATCAAAAGTTGTATAGGGGTATGATTGGTTCACTCTTGTATCTTACTGCCAGCAGACCTGACATTGTTTTCAGTGTAGGGTTATGTGCTCGCTTTCAGGCTAATCCAAAAGAGTCTCACCTGACTGTTGTCAAGAGGATACTAAAACATTTGAAAGTCACTACTGATCTGTGTCTTTGGTATCCTAAAGGTAGTAATTTCAATCTAGTAGGATATGCTGATTATGCAGGTTTCCTTGTGGATAGAAAAGCATCTCAGGTATGGCTCACCTTCTTGGTTCATTCTTTGTATCCTGGGCTACTAAAAGGCAAAATTCAATGGCCTTATCCACTGCTGAGGCTGAATATGTTGTTGCTGCATCTTGTTATGCTCAATTGCTATGGATCAAACAACAGCTGGTAGATTTTGGCATTGAAGTCGGTTGCATTCCTATATTCTGTGATAATACTAGTGTTATAAGTATGACAAAGAACCATGTTCATCATAAGAGGACTAAGCACATAGATGTTAGACACCACTTCTTAAGAGATAACTATGAGAAAGGATGATCTCCATAGAATTCTATGCTACTGATAAGCAAATTGCTGACATTTTCACTAAAGCACTGAGTAGAGAAAACTTTGAGAGGAACAAGTTGGAATTAGGGATGATTAAGATCACCTAATAGGTCCACCTCAGAATGCACAATGAAAAAAAATTGAAAAAAAATTTTGAAAAATAAAAAAATATTTTTTTGGCTAGGAATTCTAAACTTATGTAAATATCTAGATTAATTCTTACTCAGCTTTATTCTTTAATTAGTATACTCCTGTGACATGTGTTTATATGACTCACTGATCTCTTACAAAATTTTCTCTATTATGGCATTTGAGACATGTTCAAGAGAGTTCTAAATGAAGAACCTGGTTCATCAGTATGGGTTCATATGAAAGCTCAAGTATGTTTTCTATACTATGTACAATTAGAAATATTAATAATTCAATCATGAGCAGAAGTCCTATACTTGTCAAATTCCTATAAAATTCTATCCGTTAGCGTTGAACTAGTTCAGTTCACCAAGAACTCTAAACCGTAATTTTTGCCTAATATCTAGGGAAGCCAAATAGATCATTCAAAATTTGGAATTTCAGGTTGATTAGACTCCTATTTGACCACTGCAAAAGGTTGTCGTTACTAATTAAATGTGTAATTCCCTTTAAATACACATCAATTCTACAGCCTTCATCATAACTCCAAACCGTCAAAAACTCGTCTTCACTATCACTTGCCCTCTTCTCCAAAATTTCCAAATTATTTCAAGAAACCAACAATCATGTCTAACCCTCAAGAAATTCCTGGAACTCCTCCACCACCATCTCCCTCAAATTCATCCTTATCTACTCCACCAAGTGTATCTCCAAAACCTAGACTACGAAGGTAGAAAATGGTTGCTCGAAAGACTGTAGCATCTGGGGCTTTGAGGAAGGCTTTAAATGAAAGGTTGAAAGAAAGACAAGCTCCAAATTTCGCCTCCAGCTCTGAGTCTGAATCCTATCAATCAGTGACTGGGGGAGAATAACATGGGTCTTCTGACTCTGAAAAGACTCAAGAATCTCCTTCTGAGGTAAGTTCTTCTGTGATTGAAAACCTAGAGACTAGCTTTGTTCTGGTTGGACCCATTAGAGATGTTGAAATGCCTGAGATGCGTAGGAGTGGAGGTAAAGAGAATTTTGAAAAAAAAAACGAGAGAGCGGGTGCATGTGGCAGTTCTTGCTATCTGTGGAGTTGCACAAGAGAGGGTAGAGAGAGTGGCATGACGTCAGGGGGAAGTGGTTCTGGGGAAGCTACTGAGGGGTTGGTTCATCTAAGCACACATAGAGATGAACCTGTTTCATCTACTGAAGAGACCCTAGCTAATCTACTGAAAAAGGTTAGGGCAAGCTATGACCCAAAAAAACGCAGAACTCCCACACCAAAAGCCCCAAATATTCCTAAGCCTTCCAAGAAAAGAAAGGCTTCATCCCCTACACCTACTGTCTCTTCATTGCCAAGGGGTAGAGCCATAAGAAGCAGGGTGAAATAGAGTGAAGTTGATCTGCAAAGGGCTTTAGAAGAAAGTAAGAAAAAGAAAATGGATAAAGAAAAAGGAAAGATTGCAGAATCCTCAGATGCTGTTGAGGATGAGGAGATAGAACTGGTCCATCAGGAAAGGGGTACATCAGTGGAAGTTCCTACCCCAAAGCCTAAAAAGCCCAAGACTTCCTAAAAGAAGTCTTCATCTGTGTCTGAGGTTGTTGAACCTACACTAGCCAAGAGGGCAAGATCTGCTGTGAAAGGAAAGCAAGTGAAAATTACTGAAGAGGATGATGAATGGAGTGGAGAAAAAGAAGAGGATGATGGTGAACAGGACAGGGTCATCATGTTTAGCAAAAGAAAGATCTTGAAGGGTAGACTATTGAAGGACTTGGTAGAACTAGGAATGATGCGCCTGGTGGATTCCTTAGCTGCTCAAGGGTGGAGTCCTTAATATGGATGGTAGGCTAGCCAGGAATGAGCTAATTGATTTTATGGCTAATGTTGCGGTTAAGGATAGCATTGTTAGAAGCCTGATGAAAGGAGTTCAAGTGCAGTTTGATGCATAGAAATTGGGTGAGATCCTAGACATACCCTCTGAAGGGTATGATGACTATACAAGGCAAAGGTGGCCCTGTCTGTACTCCCTCCCTACTGCTCTTGAAATCGCCAAGAGGTTTTGTGATTCAGAAGATGTGCCTGAAGCCAGAGTTGTGCAAAAAAGTGAAATGAGGCCTGAGCACAAGGTCTTGTTTGAATTTGTCAACAAGTGTTTATTGCCTAGACAGGAGAGAAGGCACACTGCAAATTAAATGGATCTAGTTCTTATGGAGTGTTTGGTGAGAGGAAAGAAAATCAACATGCCTGCCTTTATTGTCAAGCTGCTAGACAGGGTCATAAATGGCATCAAGGCTCATGCTACTCCCTATGGCTTCATTCTAACTACAGTTCTGGATAGGCTAAATGTGCCTCTGAAGAAATGGGAAATGGCCTCTAGCAAGGAACACTTTGGCATCAAAACTCTTCTTGCCTGTGACTATCTAGTCACTGCCATCCCCATTGAACCTGGTTCATCTCAGAAGACACCTATCAACAGCAAAGTTAGGACTCTGGTTCAGGAATGTGCAGGTAAGGATGTTGAAATTGCTAGGCTCAAGGCTCGTGTGGTTGAAGTGGAAACTGAGAGGGATGGTCTCAGAACTGAGCTTGCCAAAGAAAAGGAGAAGAATGATGGTATTCTTCAGAACATGCTGAACCTTCTCCAAACTCAAACCCAACCCTCTAGTTCCTCCAAGCCTTAGGACTCCTAGCTTCTGTCTCCTGAACTTGTTTAGTACCCCCAGTGACCCAGATTAGGGATTTTTCTATTTTTGCTCATGGTTTGAATGTTTTTCTTTCTTTTTGTGGATTGTTGGTATCAACATATCTCTATCAATGACAACTGTTGTTTTTCTCTTGTTCAATGGTTAATTTGTCCTTGATAGTTTAAATATGTTTGTTTGATTACTAATGATTGCACTTGCAGTTGCCCCAGTGGCCATGAGTACTTATTAAAATCTGGGATTCACATTTTGTATGCAACTTTTCGATGATGCCAAAAGGGGGAAGAGATATTGTGCTTTACACATTCTGAAATAAGTGATATTTATAACCTAATTAACCTGGTCCTTGATGATAAGTGAATTTTCTAAGTTTAGTGTTGATGGTTAAGCTGAGTTCTTATAGGTTCTAAATCAATAAAAAAAACACAGAGTTTGTCATCATCAAAAAAGGGGAATTTGTTGGCCCAAGAACAGGTAAAATTTTGAAGAATGACAAATGAACTCAGTCATAGACCAGGTCTATCTTGTGAAGCACAGTCATGATCAACCTATACATGTGAGATGCACGTGAAGGAGATAAATCCTACTAATAAAGCAGCAATATCTCCTGATCTGATCGAAAAGGTTGCATATTGGATAAGGAGATAAAGTCTCCTTATATGAAGAGAACACAATCTAGGATGAAGATAGTGTTAGAGTTTGAGATCATCATGAACTCTCACACGATAGAAGATCAACAATTGAGTCCCAATCAAACTCTGATTACTAACCTATTAAATGAAAGTGATTGTTCTTTTTTACAGGTAATGCACACACGTAGAAGTTAAACTAAATTGAGAGCAAAAGAGCAAGGCAATTTTGCAAGCAATTTATGTGAGATTTGAGTGTGCACTCCTGAAGTTACTTGAACAAGATAGAAGAACCAGTTCCATTATGTCTATCTTTTATTCTAGTTCAATTGTAGTAGGTGGTTTAAAGTTGTACCTTTCAGCTTTCATAAAAGCAATTGTATTAGGTACCTAGAGTGTTCAAGTTATAGCTAACTTGAAGTTGTCGCAACAGTTGAGGATGTGTGCCATAACGGGATTAGAGTTAATCGTTAGGTTTACAAAGAGTTTTGTAAATGCTGTTTTGGCTCAGTAATTTTAGTGGAAGTTTGGAAAAATCCTATTGAGTAGTAGGTCGTGGTTTTTTCACCTTTTGAGCCAGGTATTTTTCATGTAAAAATCTCTATGTTCTTTATTTTATGTACTTATTGTCACACCTCCTTTTTGCGCGCCCGCCCCGAAGGGTTGAATGCGCGAGGGAGTTTTTTCCAATTTAAGTGACAATATTTGAAATGGGATTATTTATTTAATTCAGAGTCGCCACTTGGGAAAGGTTTGGCTTTTGGTGTCCCAAGTCACCGGTTTATCTTAAATCCCAAATCGAGGAAAATATTCGACTTTCCAAATGAAGTCTGCGAACCAGAAATTCTAAGTAAGGAATTCTGTTGACCCGAGGGAAGGTGTTAGGCACCCTCAAATCCCGTGGTTCTAGCACGGTCGCTTAAATTGTTATAATGGCTAGATATCTGATTTATTACATGTTATTACTTATGTGCTTTCATTAAGTTTAAAACCGCTTTTATTATTATTTATTATTTATGGAATTGCAACATTGTAAAAATGCATTTCGAACCATGTCACAATCAATGCGCCCATGGTTGTTAATACATTCCGACTCCGTTGAGATTTGGATTTGGGTTACATAAATGCGCACCCGAATTTACGAAGGTAAGATTATTAAAATGCACGCCTGAAGCAATTATCGTATTATTATTTCTGGGTAAGGCCGTGGAATTTTGCTAAACGGCTCATCCCGAAGTCTAAGTAATTTTAATTAAACATTTATCGAGGGCCCCGCAATTTGTGCGTTTTATTTGGCGAGGCTCATCTCATTTATTTTTATCAGGATAATCCTAAAGTGCCTACATTTTCTATTAAAATTGTCTCTACGAAAATGAAAGAGAAAAGGGTCTTAATTTATTTACATGCTTGAGTTGTTATAGTTGAGTTTCGAATATGATTCGTAAATTCTAAAAAATGATACAAGCAAAGCAGTCCGTTGCCAATACGGGCACAGGCTCACGTATTACTACCTAATTATATTATACTAGGCATGTTCTCAGTTTGTCAAATTAAAAAAAAAACTTGGCAATCTAATTTTAATCCTAAAACAATTACATGCTGGAATTAACCAATATTATTTAACTAAACAATTTTCTTACAAGTTCCGAAATGGTCTATTCGTTTGATTTTTAACTTAGACGGAGTTACTACACCATTTATTTATTTACTTGGCAATCTAATTTTAATCTAAAACAATTACATGCTGGAATTAACCAATATTATTTAACTAAACAATTTTCTTACAAGTTCCGAAATGGTCTATTCGTTTGATTTTTAACTTAGACGGAGTTACTACACCATTTATTTATTTTTAAGCAATATATAGATAGTTCATCCGTTAAGCTATCGTTGGATGTTCCACTATATATACATTAAATAGCTACATGATTCCGATTTTTGTAAGCTAAATAATTTATATATACAAATAAAATTAAGAATATAATTCAAAATAAATTTAGAACTTCAATTCTTCATTTTTTTGTATTCATGCTTCCTGTTTCAGTTTACAATAATCAGCGTGTCAGTTGTGTACCTGATATTGGAAGCAAAAGAAAAGTGAGAGATCAGCAGAAATTCAGTAGCATACAACAACAGCAATCCCAGCAACTAGTAACAACCAGCGACGAGAAACTTAGTGACAGATTTTAAAATCAAGACAAAATTCGAAAACAACAACAACCAACGGACAGAAGCAAAGGGAAACTTTTTCAGATTTTTGAAAGACTAGTTAGTGTTTAACCCTTAATTTCTCAATCCGTATCTCAGAATATTTGGACTATATATCAGGTGTATATTCTTCTTCTTTTGAATTTCCAGAATGTTTTTCTTTTTGTTTTTCTAAAGTCTTAGTATTTTTTTTTTTGGAATTTTTTCTCTTAAATTTTTTCTCTCCCCCAAAATCTGATTCAAGACCTCTCTATATATCCCCCAACCCATAAATCTTTTAATCAATTAAAATTAACCCATTTTCTCTACCAAACTCATTATCTTCCACTCATCCCCATTACATTAAATAAATATATCACACCACCCCATTATATTTTGTCCCCCATGCCTAACATAAATAAATGCAAGATTCCCCCACTAAATTTTATCTTGTCCCCCCTTTATATTAAACAACTATATCACAACCTACCCCATTTCATTTTGTCCCTCATGCTTCATATAAACAATTACAAAATGTATAATTCCTAAACTACCCCTCCGACCCTATTACAAATTACTATTTTACCCCCGAAAGTACTATGAATTACCAAACTACCCATCAGCTATAACACATCAATTAATCAAACTTAACTAAAATATAGACAATATGATTAATTTCTAACAATGTTCAAACAACAAATTTCATGAACATGATTTCTTCAACATTTCAACAACAAATCACATGAACATGATTTCAATCCACAAATCATATGAACACAAATTGAACAACCAAGAACAACTAAAATTTCATTGAACAACATTTTTAGCAACAACAAACCTATTTTCGGATTTAAACAACAACAACAATCAAACAAGTATATTTAGATTTCTAAATTCAATAATATTGAACTCAAAATCAACCATAACAACATTACAACCAACAATTCCTATATCAAACTTAAACAAGATTATGAGACAAATTCAAGAGATAATCATAAATGATAAACAAAAAATCAAATTATACAAATTTCGGATTCAAGATCAACAAACATAATATGAACATGAATTAAATCTAAAAATAAAAACGACGGATTCAAATGATTAAAACCAACATACTTCCCTTATTACAACTAAATTCTTTGAGACAAATGACAAAACAAAACCTAAAAAGAAACAATTATGAATTTAAACTTGAACTTAACAATATTAACAATTTCCGAAAAATACATAAAATACATTAAACAAATTGAAGAAACAATTAATTAAACTTCAATTTGTATCTAACTAATATTAAACTAACAAATATTCACTGAAACAATAATACAAACATGAAATAAACATGAAAACAATTAATTAATCTTTCATTTGAAATCTGAAAAATTAATTTAACAAACAACACATGAACATGAACTAAAGATTAATTCAAACGATAAACAAAACAAACATTTTGCCGATTTTAGATTCGAAAATATCAAAACAAAATACGGACAAAATAAAACTCAAAAAAAACTACTAACCGGATCGAAACAACGAACAACGACCAAACAAACAACGAACTTGACGAGCCTCGACCAAAGCTCAAACCAACAATGGCGAACACGAGCAGACGACGACGAACATGAACCTACGAAGCAATATCGGCGGTTGACAACTGAAAACCACGCTGAACTAAACCGGCAGTTGGCGCGGCAGAAGTGAAGCAGTAAAAGCATCCGTGGACGACGAGGTTTCAGTACAAACCCATATGAGAGGTCGACGGACAGCGGAGACGCGACAGCTGGGGACGGGGCTTCAAACTGGACGATGAGCTTGGCCAATGGAAACAGCGGAGACGCGACAGAACTGGGTCGTGACGATGACGGGGAGGCAGCTGGAGGCGACGGGTTCTTGTTCGTTTTCTGGGTTTTTGCCGGAGAAGAACGTGACGCAGCAGCAGTATCAACAGCTGCTACTCGACAGGGGGGTCCGATGGTTCGAGCATTGGGGGTGCGAGGGTTCGTCTGGGCAGTGGCGTTTGGTGGTTGTTTGGTCGTCGACTGGACAGTGACGACGAGGGGGAAGCTGGTGGTTGACGAAGGCAATGGCGGACTGCTTGGTGGAGCTGGGCAGCCATGGATATCGAGCTCAAGCTCGAGCTTGACGAAGGACGAAGAAGATGAAGTGACGACGCAGAGACAGCTACGCGGACAGAAGTAGCTATGGTTCTTGGGGTCGTTTGGTCATGACGAACTGTTTGTTGATGGTGTTTGGACGAGAGGGAGTGGGGTCAAGGGCAGCCATGGTTGTGCTTTGGAGTTTTGAGGAAGAAGAAGGAGAATAGGGGGGGAGGGGCGGATGCTTTAGGCATTTTTAGGGTTTTCTTACTTTTTTTTGTTTTATTTTGTTTGTACAATAATAGGGGTGTTGGGTTATGGACTGGGTCGACCCAGTTCGAAATGGACTGGGTCATAGGGAAGGTTGGGCCATTTTTTGGGCCTGTGGCTTGAAATCGAAGAAGAGGCCCAATTCCTACTTTCTTTATATTTTCGCTCTCTTTTCTTCTTTTATTTTTCTAAAACTAAATTATAAAAATACTTAAACTATTATTAAGAACTAAATTAAGTTATAAAAGCGCAAATTAACTCCCAATATCAATTAACGCACAATTAACTAATAATTAAGCATAAAATTATATATTTGGACATTAAATGCTAAAAATGTAAACGATGCCTATTTTTTATAATTTTTTTTAATTTTTGTAAAACACATCTAATTACTAACAATTGTAGAATTAAATCCTATATGAAAAATGCGACATATTTTTGTATTTTTATTAATTTAGCAAATAAACACGCACAGACAAATACAAATAATTATTCGAAATATCACAAAATTGCACGCCAAAGAAAAATCATTTTATTTTTGAATTTTTGGGAGTAATTCTCATATAGGGCAAAAATCACGTGCTTACAGCTACCCCTCTTTGCCCGGAGACACGAAGGGTTTTCGTGCAAAGATAAAGCGAGCAATTTTTGCCCATCCGAGTACTCCGTGTGAAGCATTTTTTTTTTTTTAAATATTTGACCGAACCTTTGCTTCAAAGGTTTCCTATATATCTTGGGCTAAACAGGAATCAGGTCAATGTAGTTCGGGAAATTTTGGTAGCTGGGACTACCATGGGATTGCAATGCTTGCTGTTACTGCTGTTGCTGTTGCCACTACTGCTTTACTGACCTCCTTATTACAACCAAAGGAAATTGAAACTGAACTAACTACTTATGCCTGTCAACCGCTAGTTACAAGATTCCTATCTATAATTCTTTTGCAACTTGATCTTGGGTCTCAGCTAATTCTGCTTGTAGACTTCGATCCGAATCTTGATGCTCGCAAGTTGTAGGCGTTTGTTTATTTCTGCAGTATTGAATGAAACGGGATTGGCGGAGCTCGGGAATTTGATCCAATTTTTGAGCGACCTGCCCTTTGTTTGTTCCAATATGTGGGAACATCTTTTTTTTTTGTTCTTTTGTTCTTTTCTTTATTCTGGATTGAGACTCACCCCGTAGGTCGTCTCGATCCATGCACCTCAGGGTCAGACCTGCTGAGACAACAAAACAAACGAACGAAATTTCTGCCCCAGTTTCACTAGGAAAATTTCGTGAGTTAATTGTCATGAAAATTTACAGCACTGATGAGGGGATTGGAAAAAACCCTAGTCTACAAAGCGCAACTCAAGGATTGGAGCCCTAATGTCGCAAAAGGTAAAAGTGCACAACTCAGGGATTGGATCCCTAATGTTGGCTAGAGGAAGGTTGCTCAACTCAGGGATTGGAGCCCTAATGTCGGCTAACAGAAAAAAAAAACGCTCAGTTCAGGGATTAGAGCCCTAATGCTGACTAAATAGAAACCTGTTCAACTTAGGGATCGGAGCCCTAAATTGGGAGAATTGCCAGGTTATGCTGGAAAGGGTCCACGGGTTATGCCGGGAAGATTCATCGGGTTATGCCGGAAAAGAGGTCCCTGGGTTATGCCAGGGAGGTCCACGGGTTATGCTGGAAAATTCAAAGAGGTCCCTAGGTTATGCCAGGGAGGTCCACGGGTTATGCCGGGGAAGTCATCGGGTTATGCCGGGAAAGGAAAAGAGTACTCGGGTTATGCCGGGGAAGTCATCGGGTTATACCGGAAAAGGAAAAGAGGTTCCTGGGTTATGCCAGGGAGGTCCACGGGTTTTGCCGGGGAAGTCATCGGGTTATGCCGGGAAAGGAAAAGAGTCCTCGGGTTATGCCGGGGAAGTCATCGGGTTATGCCGGAAAAGGGAGAGAGTCCTCGGGTTATGCCGGGGAAGTCATCGGGTTATGCCGGGAAAGGAAAAGAGTTCTCGGGTTATACCGGGGAAATCATCGGGTTATGCCGAAAAAGGGAAAGAGGTCCCTGGGTTATGCCAAGGAGGTTCACGGGTTATGCCGGGAAAGGGACAGAGTCCTCGGGTTATGCCGAGGAAGTCATCGGGTTATGCCGGAAAAGGGAGAAAGTCCTCGGGTTATGCTGGGGAAATCATCGGGTTATGCCGAAAAAGGGAAAGAGATCCCTGGGTTATGCCAGGGAGGTCCACGGGTTATGCCGGGAAAATTCAAAGAGGTTCCTGGGTTATGCCAGGGAAATCATCGGGTTATGCCGAAAAAGGGAAAGAGGTCCCTGGGTTATGCCAGGGAGGTCCACGGGTTATGCCGAAAAAGGGAAAGAGTCCTCGGGTTATGCCGGGGAAGTCATCGGGTTATGCTGGAAAAGGGAGAAAGTCCTCGGGTTATGCCGGGGAAATTATCGGGTTATACCGAAAAAGGGAAAGAGGTCCCTGGGTTATGCCAGGGAGGTCCACGGGTTATGCCGGGAAATTCAAAGAGGTTCCTGGGTTATGCCAGGGAAATCATCGGGTTATGCCGAAAAAGGGAAAGAGGTCCCTGGGTTATGCCAGGGAGGTCCACGGGTTATGCCCTTTTATTTATCAAAATGTATGAAAGAATTCTGGGTAAACTTCCTTTTGGTCGTTTTCTTGCTGCAAAGCTGTTTCAACACTCGTGCACTTCATTTCTTTTTTGGGCTACACCTGCTTCTTGCACGGTTGCTTTGGATCGCACCTGTCTCAATTTTCCTAAACAAAGAAAAATTGTCAGTTTGAAATTGTGGTCGGTTTTGTGGCCTTTATTGTTTTTCTTGGTCCCAAGCTTCATTTCTGTTTTGAGAAAATTCGCCATTGATTGGCTTCCAAGGCAACCTCCTTTCAAACTGATAAGACTCAATATTTCAGGATTTCACGCTGATTTGTGTGTGTACGGCTCTGTTTCTTCCCTCTCACTCTGCTTGGGGATTTTGAGGTAATCAAACGCCATGATCAGTCGGGATTGGACTGACGCATCACTGAGGCCGGGTATGTTCTCCACCTCTTGCCAAACAGAGCCCTGTGAAACCGGTCCTGCCACTTTTCTTTCTAGCATGTTTTGGGGCTTAGGGTTAAACCGAAAAGGAATCCAAAGAAAAGTAAACAAAGAACGAGAAAAAAAAATGAATTTTAAGAAAGAAAAAAAAGCGTCTTTTTTGGGAAAAGAAATACTTATCTTGGTCCATGCTGACTTTAAATTTACATAACCTGCTTTTTGGACTGGATGCCCGACTCTCACGAACCTACATTTTCTCACGAACCAAACGGATCTATGTTTCCAAACCAGGGAACCTTGCCAGAACCTTCTGTGGTGAAATCCTCTTTCGGCCGACAGCGCTCTTTGCGAGTTTTCGCTAGCCGACCTCTCTGATTTCTTTTCTCACCGTCGCCTTATAGTGCTCTTCATGAGTTTTCACTAACAAGACTCTCTCATTTTGATTTCTATGCTCGCCATCGCCTTATGGTGCCCATAGGTTTTCACCAATAAGACTCTCTCATTTTGATTCTCTCATCCTGACTGTGTCGGATCTGAGCAACTGCGCCTTTTTGATTTTGAAGAAACTTTTGCCGATTGATCAGAAGGACTTGTAACATGTTTGGGGTCAAAAGAACTTGGATCGAATTACAACTTTGGAACCGTCCAGGCGGGATTATCGCCGAATTATTATAATGTCTGCCCCAGTTTAACTTTTTTGGGGAGAATTATATTTTGGTTTTGGTGTGACTGAACCCCATAGAGAGGTTGCCTACGTATCCTTTCGGAATCAAGTCAAACGTAGTTCAAGAAATTTTGGTTTTTTTTTTCTTTTTTTTTTTTAGAACTTCACTTCCGGGTTCCAAAGAGGGTAATGAAAGAAAGGTAAATGGCTCAAAGGGTTAGCAAAGGATTTGAGTGTTTGGGTAGCGGGAATGAAAGCCTTCGTCCTCTCAACTGTGCAAAAACATCGTCAGAGCAAGTTCAAACATAGTATCTTTTTACTACATCTGCATTCACGGCTGTGTCGGGATCTTTTCCTTCAATATCACCTAGATATAATGCTCCCCTGGGCAATATCTTCCTGATGATGTATGGACCTTTCCAATTAGGAGCAAATTTTCCTTTCGCTTCCTGGTGATGTGGAAGAATGTGCCTTAACACCAGTTGACCTACTTCAAAATTCCTGCGTCGCACTTTCTTGTTGTAAGCACGAGCCATTCTTTGTTGGTACAATTGCTCGTGACAAACCGCAGCCATTCGCTTTTCATCGATCAGCGTTAACTGTTCCAAACGAGTTTTGACCCACTCACTGTCTTCAATTTCAGCTTCAACAATGATCCGGAGAGAAGGGATTTCTACCTCTGCCGGTATTACAGCCTCGGTCCCGTAAACCAACAAGTATGGGGTTGCCCCTACTGAGGTACGTACTGTAGTGCGATATCCAAGCAGGGCGAAAGGTAACTGCTCATGCCATTGTCTGGAACTCTGGGTTGTCTTCCTCAAAATCTTTTTGATGTTTTTGTTCGCTGCTTCAACAGCGCCGTTGGCTTTGGGCCGATAAGGAGTGGAATTCCTATGCGTTATTTTGAATTGTTCACACACATCCTCCATCAAATGACTATTCAGGTTTGCTGCATTATCTGTGATTATAGTTGCAGGAATACCGAAACGACAGATAAGATTTGAATGTATGAAATCCACCACGGCTTTCTTAGTGACTGATTTGAGAGTGACAGCCTCGACCCATTTTGTGAAGTAGTCGATAGCGACCAATATGAATCTGTATCCATTTGAAGCTTTGGGCTCAATCGGACCAATGACATTCATACCCCAAGCAACAAATGGCCAAGGTGCAGACATGGGATGCAGTTCTGTGGGAGGTGCGTGAATCAGATCTCCATGCACCTACCATTGATGACACTTTCGAACGAAGCTGAAACAGTCCTTTTCCATGGTCATCCAATAATATCTGGCCCGCAAGATTTTTTTTGCCAAAACGTACCCGTTCATATGAGGTCCACACACCCCTGCATGTACTTCATGCATGATCCTGCCTGCTTCTTCGGCGTCAACACATCTTAATAAGTTGAGATCAGGGGTTCTTTTATACAATATCTCACCGCTCAAAAAGAATCCACTTGCCTGCCACCTAATAGTTCTCTTCTGATCTCCAGTAGCATGTTCAGGGTATTCTTGTGTTTTTAAGAACCTCTTAACATCCTGGTACCATGGCTGGATACTTGGTCCTGCCTCGATGGCGTTGCAGTAACCATGTCTTTCCCTGATTTGGATTTCCAAGGGATCGATGTGGGCGTTGCCTGGATAAGGTAACATTGAAGCTAAAGTGGCAAGTGCATCGGCTAATTCATTGTGACATCGCGGAATATACCTGAACTCTACTGATCTGAACCGCTTGCTGAGATCCTCTACGTGCTGCCGGTAAGGAATAAGCTTGACATCTCGAGTTTCCCATTCACCCTGGGCTTGCCTGATAATCAAATCAGAATCCCCCATAATCAACAAATCCCCAACATCTTGATCAATCGCCATATTCATGCCCATGATGCAGGCTTCATATTCAGCTGTATTGTTCGTGCAAAAGAAACGAAGCCTAGCTGTAGCCGGATAATGTTGACCAGCAGGTGAGATCAAGATTGCCCCTATTCCTACACCTTTGGCATTTACGGCCCCATCAAAGAACATCTTCCAAACGTGAGCATTTTCCGAGACCACTTCTATGGTATTTATTTCTTCATCTGGAAAATAAGTACTCAATGGCTGGTATTCCTCATCAACCGGATTTTCGGCCAAATGATCTGCTAATGCCTGGGCTTTCATTGCCGTACGGGTGACATAGACTATGTCAAATTCAGTAAGCAAGATTTGCCACTTGGCCAGTCTTCCAGTAGGCATTGGTTTCTGAAATATATACTTCAAAGGATCCAGCCTGCTTATGAGGTAAGTAGTGTGAGTTTGAAGATAATGTCTCAATTTTTGGGCAACCCACGTTAAAGCACAACACGTTCTTTCCAGCAGAGTGTACTTGGCTTCGTAGCCGGTAAATTTCTTGCTCAAGTAGTAGATCGCCTGCTCCTTCTTCCCGGTTATGTCATGTTGTCCGAGGACGCAACCGAAAGAATTTTCCAAGACTGTCAGATACAAGAACAGGGGTCTCTCTGGCTCTGGCGGGACCAAAACTGGGGGATTTAAAAGATATTCTTTGATCTTGTCAAAGGCTTCTTGACATTCAGCCGTCCATTTGATCACTGCATCCTTCCTTAATAGCTTAAATATGGGCTCACACGTGCTAGTTAGCTGGGCAATGAATCGACTGATATAGTTTAACCTGCCCAACAGACTCATCACGTCTTTCTTCGTTCTTGGGGGAGGTAGATCTCTGATAGATTTTATATTTGTTGGATCTAACTCTATACCTCTCCTGCTTACTATGAAACCCAAAAGCTTGCCTGATGGGACTCCGAAGGCGCATTTGGCCGGGTTCAGCTTCAAGTCGTACTTTCTCAATCTCTCGAAGAATTTCCTCAAGTCTTGGATATGATTGTCTCGAGTCCTGGACTTGATTATCACGTCATCCATATACACCTCTATTTTTTGATGCATCATGTCATGAAAAATGGCAGTCATGGCTCTCATGTAAGTTGCCCCAGCATTCTTCAGACCGAATGGCATAACCCGATAACAGTAAGTGCCCCATGGTGTAGTGAATGCAGTCTTCTCAGCGTCTTCTTCATCCATCAAAACCTGATGATATCCAGCGTAACAATCTACGAAAGACTGGATCTCATGTTTGGCGCAATTATCAACAAGGATGTGGATGTTGGGCAATGGGAAATTGTCTTTGGGACTCGCTCTGTTCAAATCTCGATAATCTACACAGACCCGAGTTTTCCCATCTTTTTTCGGCACTGGAACTACATTCGCTAACCACGTGGTGTACTGGATTACCCGAATTACTCCCGTTTTCAGCTGCTTGGTGATTTCTTCTTTAATCTTGTCACTGACATCAGTTTTGAACTTTCTTTGCTTTTGTTGAACTGGAAGACAATCAGGGTGAATTGGCAATTTATGCACCACTAGATCAACGCTTAATCCTGGCATGTCATCGTATGACCAAGCAAACACATCTTTAAATTCAACAAGGAGTTGAACTATCGCGTTTCGCGTTCTCTCGTCCGTGTGAATGCTTATTTTGGTCTCTCGGATTTCTTCAGGAGTTTCCAAATTAACTGGTTCGGTGTCATTCAGATTCGGCTTAGGTTTGTTCTCAAAGTGTTCCAATTCTCGATTTATTTCCTTAAAAGCCTCTTCTTCGTCGTATTCCATTTCTTGGTTCATTATTTCGCAGTTAGATCGCATGTTTGAATCCGGGCATGAAGTCCGCAAGCATGTCATGTTATTTAAAGCCGCATTATTAGAACTGAAAGAAATAAAACAGAAAAATAAAAAAAATCAGAGAGAATAAATAAGATGAAATATTTATTTCATTTCATTGAATTTTGAAGATAATAGGGTTTACATCAGAATTTAAGGATAGGAAACTAAAAGGAAATCATTCGAGTTACACCCCAAAATAACTCGTGATGCAGAAAAGGTGGCAAGACTGGTCTACCAGGATTCCCGCTTGATCGGAAACGGAGTAGCCTTCCAGTTTTTCAATTTGGCATCGGGCCCCATGTAAAGCACCTCAGCGGTGCTCGAGCCTTCTCCCGGCTGAACCACATGGGTTTCGTACATAATTTTCCTCATAACCTCACAGATTTCTTCAATTTCCTCGGTCGTGAAGGTCTCATCCTCTCTTTCTTCATTGTACTTGGGTTTGACGAATGTTTTGTAAAGATGGGGAATTGGCTGAGATAATACCCAACCATTGCTCTTCCGTTGGTTTTCCCACATTACGTCAGCTTCTTCGGCGTAAAAACCAATACCGAAGAACTTTTTGGCGGCAGGTAATGTGATAGGTTCGGTGATACCTTGCAATGATGCCCTGAGTCCCTTTCCCAGTTTATAACCATGCCTGATCATTTCCTTGGCAACCATAACTGACGCTTTTGAGAGAAAAGGTTGAGGGTAGGGGCTTCCTTCTTCGCATTGGTCTGCGACCACAACCTCGAAAACTTGATAGACTATGTGTTCACTACCCTCCTTAGCTTCGAGGCATGGAACCGACGGGTCTCGATAAATTGAATGCTCATCCTCTCCGTGGACTATAATCTCTTGATTTTCATGTACAAATTTTACCATCTGGTGGAGAGTAGAAGGTATGGCTTCCGTCGCATGAATCCAGGGCCTTCCTAGAAGGAAATTGTAAGAAGTATCCATATCTAGGACCTGAAAGGTCACCTCAAAATCCACAGGTCCAATAGTCAAAATCAAATCGATCTCGCCTAGGGTGTCCCTTTTGATGTCGTCAAAGGCACGAACACATACGATGTTGGGCTTGATTCTCCCTGTTTCGATCTCCATTCTTTGCAGAGTTGAAAGGGGACAGATATCCACTCCGGACCCGCCATCCAGCATGACCCTCTTCACATAGTACCCTTCACATTTAATTGTTAGGTGGAGGGCCTTGTTGTGAGCGGCCCCTTCCGGGGGCAGAACATTTTTGCTGAAGGAAATTTGATTGATCATGAAAAATCTTTCTGCCATCCTCTCTAGCTGTTCCACGGTAGTTTCAATTGGGACGTAAGCTTCATTGAGGGTCTTGATCAACACTTTTTGATGCTCAGTTGAATTCATTAATAGAGACCACAACGAGACCTGAGCGGGAGAGTTTCGGAGTTGATCAATTATCTCGTAGTCTGCAGTTTTCATTTCCTAAAAAACTCTTCCGCTTCCTCGGCGCTAACCGGTTTCTTGAGTGGGAAACGCTTCTTTGTAGAATCATTCAACTCCTCCAGGTTGAGGTATTTCTTAGTTGGGTTAGTTTCATTCACTTCTCCCAGGATTTCTTTTTCTTTGTAGGTTACTACCGCCTTGTTATAATTCCATGGGACGGTAGTAGGATCCGTCATGGGCCTCTGCGGCGCGCGTCCAATAATCACGAGCTCATTCAGCCTTGGTGAAATTATTGGGCCCCGTTCCGCATAGGTCCCTTTGGGCACATACATCTTAGATCCTTTGTTCAGCTCAAACCTTCTTGGAGGGCTCAATGTCACTTGTCCTTTCTTCGAACCTCGGGGGACATAAAGGACAGTATCTTTCGAGGGTACTACCTCAATTTTTGTTTTCACTGCTTTTTCTGTGTTTTGAGGGGGGTTTTTACTCTTCTTGTCCACCTTTTCTTGCTTTGCATACGTCTTGGGCTCTTTTTCAAAGTCGGCGATTGCAATGATGGCTTTCAAGACAGGATCAAACTCTTTATCTTCACAGATCATCCCAATAATCGGTCCATTGTTGTGAGCCGGTAACGGATTGTTGGTCACATTAGGAATGTCTTCGTCCTTTAACACTATTCGCTTTTGTTCTATGAGGTTTTCAACAACCCTTTTCAAAGTCCAACAGCTCTCAGTGTCATGTCCTTCCACTCCATAATGATAGGCACATCGGGCACCAGGTTGGTAAGAGGGTGACTCTGGGTTTTGCCTATTTGGGGGTACGGGTTGTAACAAACCCATTTGGACCAATTTGGGGAAAAGGTTGGAATATGATTCACCAATAGGTGTGAAGTCCATTTTCCTGGGCGGCTCTCGAGTGCGGGCGTTGTAAGGGAGATTATTTTGTAGAGGTCGGGGATTATACTGAGCTTGGTGAGGAGGTTGATTTCTTGGAAATTGAGCTCATTTTTGGTGAAATTGTTGTTGTGGTCTAATATATGGTTGTGCATTCATTACTGTGTAGGGCTGAAGGTTCATAGCATAGGCCGCATCTTGATGGGGGTAGTAGTGTTGCGGGGGTCTTTCAGAGAAATGAAATCTGGACGGATGGGGTTTTCTTACACTCGAAGTTGCCATTGTTGCTTCTTCCTTCTTCTTTCGGTTTGCTCCTCCTCCAGACCCGCCTTGGATTGCTTGGGAGGTGGCCCTTATAGCAGACTGACTCAAGATTCGCCCTGTTTTTAAACCATTTTCCACCATTTCACCGATTTTGATGGCTTCAGCAAACGGCTTTCCCATTTCAGACATCATGTTTTGATAATAATCAGCCTCTTGAGCTTGAAGGAAAACGCTGACCATTTCTGTTTCATCCATGGGAGGTTTGACTCTGGATGCTTGTTCGCGCCAT
This sequence comes from Nicotiana tabacum, assembly GCF_000715075.1. Classification (NCBI taxonomy): domain Eukaryota; kingdom Viridiplantae; phylum Streptophyta; class Magnoliopsida; order Solanales; family Solanaceae; genus Nicotiana; species Nicotiana tabacum. The sequence goes on along the minus strand of NC_134080.1, from coordinate 219,393,867 downwards.
TTGACAGCATATTCTCGGAAGCTCTCCGAAGGCTTCTTCTTTAGATTTGACAATGAATTCCTGTCGGGGGCAATGTCGATGTTATATTGAAACTGCCTGACAAAATCCCTAGCCAAGTCGTCCCAAATGTGCCAACGAGATACTTCCTGATCCGTATACCATTCAGAAGCAATGCCAGTCAAAGTTTCTCCAAAGTAAGCCATAAGAAGTTCTTCTTTTCCGCCCGCTCCCCGCAACTGGTTGTAGTACCTTTTGAGGTGGGCTATGGGGTCCCCATGCCCGTCATATTTCTCAAACTTTGGGGTTTTGAAACCCAAGGGCAGATGTACGTGTGGGAACATGCACAGGTCAGCGTAAGATATGCTTTTTTGCCCGCTCAGACCCTGTATATTTTTGAGAGTTTGCTCCATGCTTCTCATTTTTCTGGTTATTTCCTCTTGTTCAGGCGTTTTCTCGGCTTTCTCCTGTCCTGCGATAAACTCGTACCGAGACGGCTGAGGGTAAACGTTGGTAGTGAACTGACTAGGTTCCAATGGAAGAGGTGGTGCTTGAAATGTGAAGGATGATGAATCGAAGTTAGGCCTGGGTAAGATAGGTTGTGCCGTGGATGAACAAGGTGGAGTAGTGAATATGTTTGAAACCGCTCCGGCAGCTAACACCTGGGGGCGAGACTCAGAAGGTGTTCCAATAAAGTAGGTTGAGATGGTAGGAAATCCCAGTGGGGTATTTGGATAACTTGTGGGGATGTTGGAGGTCCCACTTGCCCTAGGAAAAAGCTCAGGGAATCCAGGGATCGCACTTGGTGGCTCTTTTCCATTGGCCCAGGCGTCCCACATTTCCATCATGCGGAAATGCAGAATCCTATTTTCCTCGACAGTTGCTGACTCAGAGGTTGGGATGACTGAGATTGAACTTTCCTCCGAAATAGGAATCGTTGGCAGAGGAATTTCTGAAGACATTTCGACACTTCCCTTTGACCTTGTGAAATATGCATGAGCAATTCCTCTTGATTTAGCGACGGGTAACTGAACGTTTCCTTTTGATCTCGTGAAGTATGTATGAGAGGCCAGATTACCACAAAACCAAACCACTTTTCTAGGAACCTGAACTTATCAGCAAACATGACGGTTAGTGTAAAACAAATAACAGACAGGTAATCTCACATTGGGGTGTGATGCACCTATACAGTCAGGGGAGTTTCTACATGCTTGCAACAAAGACATGTGTCATTCCGGCTTCTCCTTAGGCTTTTCTTTTATTTATCACCATTTTTATTTCTTTGCTTTTTTATTTTATTTTATTATTTGCAGTTAAAAATGTGACCGGATCCGATGAGGATTTCCTACGTATCACGATGCCGGGTGAATCAGATCTTGCGTAGTTCGGGATAGAGGAGTGTAAAAGAAGCACACATTTTATTACTTGAAGCAATCTATTACAACCAACATTTGAAAAAGGGGAAAATAAACAAACCTTGAAAACAAATGCAGACTCAAACAAACTAATGCACCCTGATGCGAAAAGACGGACAGAAGATGCTAAGATACAGACTCGACCTATGAATACATCAAGGTTTCGAGAATTGGCGCCCGCGGGGCATCGTTCGGCCTCGCCGCGGTCTTAGGTGTGAGATCCCTTTCAAGTTGTTCCAGCTCATGCATGGTTTGCTTGACATACACCATCACTGCCGAGAGAACGGTAATGGTGGTCATGTTTTCACACCGTAGACATTTTCTGATAATGGCATGGGCAATGGTCCTGATCTTATACCTGGTTCGCCTCTTCTCTTTGAGTAAGTGCTCTATTTGATCATTAAGGGCTGTCATAACCCAAAAATCCTGGAGGCATTGATTTTGCCACTGCCGAATTTCTACTTCCATCTGGTCTAAAAGCTTGCGGCAATGTCTATTTTCAACTCCTAGGGTTCGGGTTTGCTCAAACGCTCTGTCCACCTTTTCCTTCAAATTGGCAATGGTTCGCTCGTGATCCCTTTCCAACTACTGTAAGTGCCGATTACGTTTTTCTGTCCTTCTCGCCCAGTGTGCCTCGAGCCCCGCTATGGTATTTTCTGACTCAGTCCGGCGCTCCCCAATTTCAGTTCTTAGAGCTTTTATCAATCGTTCATCCGACCGACTCCTTTGTTGGTTATCAGCATCTAACCTCATTTGTTTTATCCGGGCCTTGAGCATCTCGTTTTCCTGAGCCAACTTGTTCTTTTCTCCCAGATCGGTAGCAATTTGCACGTTGTGCTCATATTTTAGACCTTCCACTTGTTGCTTCAACTTGCTGATTTCGGTACGATAACTTCTTTCTTTTGCCAACCAATCCCACTGCTTTTGCGATGACTTGGTGAAATTCAAGATGTGGGGTCTTTTAGCCGGCCTTTCGTGTTCGAGTTCTCTTCTGTACCATGCAAGGTAACCTGGTGCCATTTCACTTTTGGCCGGATCTTGCACACAAGTATCTGCTTTCAAATATTGACATTCGTTCCAGATCTGGCGGATTTTTGCTTCAGGAAATTGCCCATCAGGGCTTATCTCAATTGTTTGAGCACTAAGATCTTCCTCGTGTGGCACTATCTGATATCTTCCGAGTTGTCTCAAGACTCGGCAGGGCACGTAAGGTTGAATGCTCTTAAGTCCCATCAGTAGGAAATGAGTTCTAGTTGCTGGCATATACATGATCTCATCAACAGGCAACCATCCCAGTGTCCACTGTATTTGGCTGGCAGTAAGAGCTTGAAAGAATGAAGTCCATGCCATAACTCCTTTGGGTAGACTGATCTCTTTGGTTCTTGTGTAAAACTCTTCTATGCAAGTCTTTTCCGGGGAACCACGGCTCAAAATCTTGGAACGATGGCAGAGGTGCTCGGTCATCCACATTTGTAGGAGCAAGTTACAACCTTCGAAGAAATTTCCCCCAGCTTTACAAGCTGTGAGAGCTCGAAAAATGTCAGATACCACCATAGGCGCGAGAGTACTGTCACTTTGTGTGAGCAAAGTACTGACGACCCCGGATATTTTCAGATCAATATTCCCATCTTTCCTCGGAAATACCAGAAGGCCCAAAAATGTTATCATGAAAGCCACCCGTCTGTGCTTATCCCACTTCTGACGACTTCCTTTGCTGCATAGCTTGTTAATCGGATTGTTGAATCCTCCTACATGACCATACCTGTCGTATATGAAGCATGGATTACAGAAACCGGTGCCAAATCTGGGTTATGGACCGTCCTGGGTATTTTTAGTGAGTCTAGAAATCGATGCATCGTGACAGCTCTTGGGGCGACCAGGTATTTTTGCCTTAATGGAAGTTCAGCATTTCCGATGTACCCAGTCATTTCCTCCATAGTTGGGGTGAGTTCAAAATCGGAGAAGTGGAAAACATTGTGCGCTGGGTCCCAGTAAGTGACCAAAGCTCTTATGATATCTCCCCGAGGCTGGATTTCCAGTAAACCTGTGAGACTTTTCAGATATTTCGTGACTTCATCTTGTCCTTCAAGACCTAGATCATTCCACCATAGCCGTAACTTGACAGGGATTTTAGTCATTATCGAAAAGTGCTCATTTTGCATTGTGCTCATCCTGCACATTTATTAAGGTGACTTTAAGCAAAAATGACTTGACTCAAAAATATTTTGACTATATTCTTTCTAAAAAAGAAGATCAGATTTTCGAACACAACCTTTCAGCACTTTGGGGATGAAGATCTTAAGGCTGTGAGGGTCAACCGATCAAAAACTCTAAAAGACGACCGAAAGTGGCCGTTTTATGCAAAATCAACCTTCCGTCGTCCCTTGCGGGAACATTTGGCTATTTTTGACAAAACAATCACTTGATTTATTTATGACTCTTTTGTAGTAATGAGAACAACATGGGGAACATGGCCTCACAGAGCCTCAGGGACGAGGGTTCTAAGGCCGTTGGGCAATTTGGTCAAAAGAAATAAAAATGACCAATAATGGCCGTTTGTGCAAAGTCAGCCTTCCGGCGTCCCTTTGGGGAACATTCGGCTATCTTTGACGAAACGGCATCACCCGACTCATTCATGACGAAATTAAAATTCAAACATTTTGGCTATTTTGAAAAGAGGAGGTTGGACCCGATGAGGGTTGCCTACGTATCTCGCACCCTGCGAAAATCAAACCGGCGTAGTTCGGGCCGATCAGGCGTAGAGTAAAAATAAACTAAACCCCTTCTGACTACAATCTTTTAAAGGAAAGGAGAAAAAGTATTTTTCTGGATATTTTTTTTTTTATATATTTTGTTTTTTTTATTATTATTTTGTTTTTTTTTTAAGGAAATATTTATGAATTTTAAACTTCTTTTCACCTTTTTCTTTTTTGAAATTTCGAAAATCTTTTAAAGAGATACTACAAATGGGAACAATATATTTTTTTGAGTTTTGAAATTTTTTTTTCCTTTTTTTCTTTACTTTTAAATAAATACCCGTTTTTGGATTTTGAAAGTGATTAAAAGGAAAAAATTTTTTATATGTTTTTTTTATATATAAATCAAACTAAAAGACAAATTTTGTTTTCACCTTGTTTTTTTTTTTAGAAAATTCCGGTGAGGTTTTGACACTACTTGGACATTGATTTTATCTTTTCCAAAATAAGTAATTATCTCCCTACGCTGCTATTTTTTTTCTTTTTTTTTTGGATTTTTTTTTAGAAACCGGTCAGCACGCAGATCTAAAGCAAATAAATGCGCCAACAAACGGGATGCAGCAGGATGGTCTTTTCATTTCAGGTTGCCTGTCCTAGACGGACCCAACCCCTGTGTTGAGTCCCCTACGTCAAAACATGATGCAAATAAGCGTTCCTACTAGGGATCCGGCATGAAGTTTCGTTATACTAGGTTTATAACCTGGGTATATGTTCTAGACTGTGTACCCGAGCGGACAACTCGAGTCGAGGAGGGGGCTACGTACCGGGGACCCGCGAGATCGTCCGGCTTTGTAACTTGTCCGGCCTCTTTCTTATTTCAGGTATTGACACTAACAGAATGGGGAGTCTCGACCAGCGAGCTTCTCCCCGGAGGTAAGAAGAGAGGGGTTTTGACACAGTTTATATACAGTTCAGATAATATCAAAGCGGTAAAAGACAACATTTAGCACGTTATGCCAAAACATGTAATAAAGATCAGATGATAAAGCCAAATATAACAATTATTCTAAGCTCGAATTCTTGAACCCTGAACCAGAGATTCTGGGTTCCTTCCCCAGCAGAGTCGCCAGAGCTGTCACACCTCCTTTTTGCGCGCCCGCCCCGAAGGGTTGAATGCGCGAGGGAGTTTTTTCCAATTTAAGTGACAATATTCGAAATGGGATTATTTATTTAATTCAGAGTCGCCACTTGGGAAAGGTTTGGCTTTTGGTGTCCCAAGTCACCGGTTTATCTTAAATCCCAAATCGAGGAAAATATTCGACTTTCCAAATGAAGTCTGCGAACCAGAAATTCTAAGTAAGGAATTTTGTTGACCCGAGGGAAGGTGTTAGGCACCCTCGAATCCCGTGGTTCTAGCACGGTCGCTTAAATTGTTATAATGGCTAGATATCTGATTTATTACATGTTATTACTTATGTGCTTTCATTAAGTTTAAAACCGCTTTTATTATTATTTATTTTTTATGGAATTGCAACATTGTAAAAATGCATTTCGAACCATGTCACAATCAATGCGCCCATGGTTGTTAATACATTCCGACTCCGTTGAGATTTGGATTTGGGTCACATAAATGCGCACCCGAATTTAAGAAGGTAAGATTATTAAAATGCACGCCTGAAGCAATTATCATATTATTATTTCTGGGTAAGGCCGTGGAATTTTGCTAAACGGCTCATCCCGAAGTCTAAGTAATTTTAATTAAACATTTATCGAGGGCCCTGCAATTTGTGCGTTTTATTTGGCGAGGCTCATCTCATTTATTTTTATCAGGATAATCCTAAAGTGCCTACATTTTCTATTAAAATTGTCTCTACGAAAATGAAAGAGAAAAGGGTCTTAATTTATTTACATGCTTGAGTTGTTATAGTTGAGTTTCGAATATGATTCGTAAATTCTAAAAAATGATACAAGCAAAGCAGTCCGTTGCCAATACGGGCACAGGCTCACGTATTACTACCTAATTATATTATACTAGGCATGTTCTCAGTTTGTCAAATTAAAAAAAACTTGGCAATCTAATTTTAATCCTAAAACAATTACATGCTGGAATTAACCAATATTATTTAACTAAACAATTTTCTTACAAGTTCCGAAATGGTCTATTCGTTTGATTTTTAACTTAGACGGAGTTACTACACCATTTATTTATTTACTTGGCAATCTAATTTTAATCTAAAACAATTACATGCTGGAATTAACCAATATTATTTAACTAAACAATTTTCTTACAAGTTCCGAAATGGTCTATTCGTTTGATTTTTAACTTAGACGGAGTTACTACACCATTTATTTATTTACTTGGCAATCTAATTTTAATCCTAAAACAATTACATGCTGGAATTAACCAATATTATTTAACTAAACAATTTTCTTACAAGTTCCGAAATGGTCTATTCGTTTGATTTTTAACTTAGACGGAGTTACTACACCATTTATTTATTTTTAAGCAATATATAGATAGTTCATCCGTTAAGCTATCGTTGGATGTTCCACTATATATACATTAAATAGCTACATGATTCCGATTTTTGTAAGCTAAATAATTTATATATACAAATAAAATTAAGAATATAATTCAAAATAAATTTAGAACTTCAATTCTTCATTTTTTTGTATTCATGCTTCCTGTTTCAGTTTACAATAATCAGCGTGTCAGTTGTGTACCTGATATTGGAAGCAAAAGAAAAGTGAGAGATCAGCAAAAATTCAGTAGCATACAACAACAGCAATCCCAGCAACTAGTAACAACCAGCGACGAGAAACTTAGTGACAGATTTTAAAATCAAGACAAAATCCGAAAACAACAACAACCAACGGACAGAAGCAAAGGGAAACTTTTTCAGATTTTTGAAAGATTAGTTAGTGTTTAACCCTTAATTTCTCAATCCGTATCTCAGAATATTTGGACTATATATCAGGTGTATATTCTTTTTATTTTGAATTTTCAGAATGTTTTTCTTTTTGTTTTTCTAAAGTCTTAGTATTTTTTTTCGGAATTTTTTCTCTTAAATTTTTTCTCTCCCCCAAAAATCTGATTCAAGACCTCTCTATATATCCCCCAACCCATAAATCTTTTAATCAATTAAAATCAACTCATTTTCTCTACCAAACCCATTATCTTTCACTCATCCCCATTACATTAAATAAATATATCACACCACCCCATTATATTTTTTCCCCCATGCCTAACATAAATAAATGCAAGATTCCCCCACTAAATTTTATCTTGTCCCCCCTTTATATTAAACAACTATATCACAACCTACCCCATTTCATTTTGTCCCCCATGCTTCATATAAACAATTACAAAATGTATAATTCCTAAACTACCCCTCCGACCCTATTACAAATTACTATTTTACCCCCGAAAGTACTATGAATTACCAAACTACCCATCAGCTATAACACATCAATTAATCAAACTTAACCAAAATATAGACAATATGATTAATTTCTAACAATGTTCAAACAACAAATTTCATGAACATGATTTCTTCAACATTTCAACAACAAATCACATGAACATGATTTCAATCCACAAATCATATGAACACAAATTGAACAACCAAGAACAACTAAAATTTGATTGAACAACATTTTTAGCAACAACAAACCTATTTTCGGATTTAAACAACAACAACAATCAAACAAGTATATTTAGATTTCTAAATTCAATAATATTGAACTCAAAATCAACCATAACAACATTACAACCAACAATTCCTATATCAAACTTAAACAAGATTATGAGACAAATTCAAGATATAATCATAAATGATAAACAAAAAATCAAACTATACAAATTTCGGATTCAAGATCAACAAACATAATATGAACATGAATTAAATCTAAAAATAAAGACGACGGATTCAAATGATTAAAACCAACATACTTCCCTTATTACAACTAAATTCTTTTAGACAAATGACAAAACAAAACCTAAGAAGAAACAATTATGAATTTTAACTTGAACTTAACAATATTAACAATTTCCGAAAAATACATAAAATACATTAAACAAATTGAAGAAACAATTAATTAAACTTCAATTTGTATCTAACTAATATTAAACTAACAAATATTCACTTAAACAATAATACAAACATGAAATAAACATGAAAACAATTAATTAATCTTTCATTTGAAATCTGAAAAATTAATTTAACAAACAACACATGAACATGAACTAAAGATTAATTCAAACGATAAACAAAACAAACATTTGCCGATTTTAGATTCGAAAATATCAAAACAAAATACGGACAAAATAAAACTCAAAAAAAACTACTAACCGGATCGAAACGACGAACAACGACCAAGCAAACAACGAACTTGACGAGCCTCGACCAAAGCTCAAACCAACGATGGCGAACACGAGCAGACGACGACGAACATGAACCTACGAAGAAATATCGGCGGTTGACAACTGAAAACCACGCCGAAGCTAAACCGGCAGTTGGCGCGGCAGAAGTGAAGCAGTAAAAGCATCCGTGGACGACGAGGTTTCAGTACAAACCCATATGAGAGGTCGACGGACAGCGGAGACGCGACAGCTGGGGACGGGGCTTCAAACTGGACGATGAGCTTGGCCAATGGAAACAGCGGAGACGCGACAGAACTGGGTCGTGATGATGACGGGGAGGCAGCTGGAGGCGACGGGTTCTTGTTCGTTTTCTGGGTTTTTGCCGGAGAAGAACGTGACGCAGCAGCAGCATCAACAGCTGCTACTCGACAAGGGGGTCCGATGGTTCGAGCATTGGGGGTGCGAGGGTTTGTCTAGGCAGTGGCGTTTGGTGGTTGTTTGGTCGTCGACTGGACAGTGACGACGAGGGGGAAGCTGGTGGTTGACGAAGGCAATGGCGGACTGCTTGGTGGAGCTGGGCAGCCATGGATGTCGAGCTCAAGCTCGAGCTTGACGAAGGACGAAGAAGATGAAGTGACGACGCAGAGACAGCTACGCGGACAGCAGTAGCTATGGTTCTTGGGGTCGTTTGGTCATGACGAACTGTTTGTTGATGGTGTTTGGACGAGAGGGAGTGGGGTCAAGGGCAGCCATGGTTGTGCTTTGGAGTTTTGAGGAAGAAGAAGGAGAATAGGGGGGCGGATGCTTTAGGCATTTTTAGGGTTTTCTTACTTTTTTTTTTGTTTTATTTTGTTTGTACAATAATAGGGGTGTTGGATTATGGATTGGGTCGACCCAATTTGAAATGAACTGGGTCATAGGGAAGGTTGGGCCATTTTTTGGGTCTGTGGCTTGAAATCGAAGAAGAGGCCCAATTCCTACTTTCTTTATATTTTCGCTCTCTTTTCTTCTTTTATTTTTCTAAAACTAAATTATAAAAATACTTAAACTATTATTAAGAACTAAATTAAGTTATAAAAGCGCAAATTAACTCCCAATATCAATTAACGCACAATTAAATAATAATTAAGCATAAAATTGTATATTTGGACATTAAATGCTAAAAATGCAAACGATGCCTATTTTTTGTAATTTTTTTAATTTTTGTAAAACACATCTAATTACTAACAATTGTAGAATTAAATCCTATATGCAAAATGCGACATATTTTTGTATTTTTATTAATTTAGCAAATAAACACGCACAGACAAATACAAATAATTATTCAAAATATCACAAAATTGCACGCCAAAGAAAAATCATTTTATTTTTGAATTTTTGGAGTAATTCTCATATAGGGCAAAAATCACGTGCTTACACTTATTATTCCGCAAACAGTAGTAGTTAGAACACCAGGTTCTTCTATAGTGAAAATTGGGTACCACACAAATCACCCCCCTCTTGTGTGGTATTGACGCTTAAAACATCAGTCTGCCTCACCATCCCGGGCCCGTCGAATTCCTGGGTAGCTTGGCAGTTAGCCTGACCTGTTTTTAATAGCCATTTTAGGCATTTAAGATACTTCCAGTATTTTTGTTTCAAAGACGCATTTTGTTTCGAAATAATTGCTCGAGTCATCGAGCCGTACCTGTTTTATATGTTTTCAAAATTTAATTAATGCCTTGATATTTAGTCTTTATTATTTTTGTTTACATTTTCCCTATACAGCATTACTATTTCTTACCTTGATGAACCAAAGGCTGTGACATGTAATGAGACAACGCAACATAAGGATAGTGACTCAGAAGAAGAGGACGAAATACATGAGGAAGTAATCAGAGAAGTTGAGAATTTTGAGAACAAACCCAAGTCCAACCTAGATGAAACCGAGGCAATCAACTTAGGAGATTCTAAAGCCATCAAAGAAACTCGCATAAGCATTCACCTATCACCGTCAGAAAAGGAAGAATACCCTCATTTCCTGAAAGAATATGAGGATATTTTTGCATGGTTATATGATGACATGATTGGCCTGAGCACATCCATAGTAGCTCAAAAGTTGCCTACCAATCCAATATGTCCACCGGTAAAGTAGAAACTCAGAAAGTTCAAACCAGACATGAGCCTGGAAATCAAGGAAGAGCTCACTAGGCAGATCAAAACCAAAGACCTCAGGGTAGTCGAGTACCCAACCTGGTTAGACAACATCATACCGGTTTCGAAGAAAGATAGGAAACTAAGGGTATGTGTTGACTATCGAGATTTAAATAGAGCAAGTCCCATGGACGATTTCCCACTACCAAATATACACATTATGATCGACAATTGAACCAAGCATGAACTCCAATCCTTTGTAGATTGCTTCGCGGGTTATCATCAGATTTGGATGGACGAAGAAGACGTAGAGAAAACAGCCTTTATTACACCTTGGGGAGTGTACTGCTACAAAATGATGTCATTTGGTCTAAAGAATGCTGGGGCCACCTATATGAGAGCCATGGAGACCATCTTCCATGATATGATACACAAGAAGATAGAGGTATATATTAATAACGTCATCATCAAATCCAAGAAGGTCACGGATCACATAGCCGACTTGAGGAAGTTCTTTGACAGGCTACGGAGGTACAATTTAAAACTAAACCCCGCAAAACGTGCATTCGGGGTTCCTGCGGGAAACTTATTGTGATTCATTGTCAACCATCGAGGAATCAAGTTGGGTCCGTCAAAAGTTAAAGCTGTCCAAGAGTTACCACCACCAAAGAGCAAAAAAGACATGATGAGCTTCCTGGGACGCCTCAACTATATCAGCCGTTTCATAGCACAGTCTATAGTAATATGTGAACCCATCTTCAAAATGTTGAGGAAGGATGTTGGAACTAGTTGGACTGAAGATTGTCAAAGGGCTTTTGACAAAATAAGGAATACATGTCCACGCCACCAGTCCTAGTCCCGCCAGAACTTGTAAAACCTTTGCTACTCTATCTATCCGTACGAGATGGGGCTTACGGTTGTGTTTTGGGAAAACATGACGAGACAGAAAGAAAAGAGCAAGCCATATATGACTTGAGTAAGAAGTTCACACCTTACGAAGTATGATACTCTCTGCTAGAAGGCAGTTGTTGCACTTTGAAATGGATAGCTCAGAAATTGAGGCATTACTTTTATGCCTATACCACATACCTCATATCAAGAATAGATCCTCTGAAGTACATCTTTCAAAAGCCTATGCATATCGGGAAGTTAGCCAAATGGTAGATATTGTTAAGTGAGTTCAATATCATATATGTAACTCAGAAGGCAGTCAAAGGACAAGCTTTGACAGACCATCTTGCTGAAAATCCTGTGGGAGGAGAATACGAACCACTAAAAATGTATTTTCCTGATGAAGAAGTGTCATTCGTAGGAGAGGACATTGCCTAAGCCTATGACGGTTGGAGAATGTTCTTCGACGGAGCTGCAAACTTTAAAAGAGTGGGTATTGGAGCGGTTTTGGTGTCAGAGATAGGTCAACATTATCCGGTATCCACAAAGCTTAGGTTTCCATGCACCAATAACATGGCAGAATACAAGGCTTGCATCATGGGGCTCAATTTGTCCATCAATATGAATATACAAGAGGTGTTGGTAATTGGCGATTTGGATCTTCTGGTACATCAGGTTCAAGGAGAATGGGCTAAGAAAAACACCAAGATACTACCATACATGTATCGTGTGCAAGAATTGATGAAGAGGTTCACAAAGATAGAATTCAAGCATGTTCCAAGAATTCAAAATTAGTTTGTTGATGCACTGGCCACCTTGTCATCAATGATACAAAATCTAGACAAGAATTTCATCGATCCCATTCCGATGAGGATCCATAATCAGCCCGCATACTGTGCCCATGTTTAAGAAGAAACGGACGGAAAACCCTAGTTCCACGATATCAAAGAGTACTTGGCAAAAGGAGAATACCCGGAGCATGCAAACTATACTTAGAAGCGCACATTTCGGAGGCTGTCCAATCACTTCTTCCAAAGTGGAGGAACCCTATATAGAAGAACTCCTGATCTGGGACTGTTAAGGTGTGTTGATGCCAAAGAGGATTCCAAATTTCTCGAGGAGATACATGCCAGAACTTGCAGCCCACATATGAACGATTTTGTTCTAGCCAAAAAGATACTCAGATCTGGATATTTTTGGATGGCTATGGAAACAGATTGCATCCGGTATGTCTAGAAATGTCACCAATGCCAGATACATGCAGACATGATAAGGGTATCGCTAAATGAACTCAGTGCGACAAGTGTACCTTGGCCTTTTGCCGCTTAGGGAATGGATGTCATTGGTCCGATCAAGCCCACTACTTCAAACAGGCACAGGTTCATTATAATAGCCATCGATTACTTTACAAAATGGGTGGAGGCCGCATCTTACAAAGGTTTAACCAAGAAAGTCGTCGCAAATTTTGTCAGGGATCGTATTGTTTGTCGATTTGGGGTCCTCGAGTCCATCATCACTAATAATGCCTCCAATATCAATAGTGATCTGATGAAAGCCATGTGTGAAACCTTCAAAATCAAGCACAAAAATTCCACAGCATACAAGCCTTAAATGAACGGAGTCGTGGAAGCTACCAACAAGAACATCAAGAAGATACTAAGAAAAATGGTAGAAAATCACAAGTAATGGCACGAGAAGTTACCATTCGCCTTATTAGGATACCGTACCAAAGTACGCACATCAATCGGGGCAACTCCCAATTTGCTGGTTTATGGTACCAAAGCTGTCATTCCCGCCGAGGTAGAAATTCCTTCTTTAAGGATCATACAAGAAGCTGAACTCAATGATGAAGAATGGATAAGGAGATGTTATGAGCAACTAGTCCGCATAGATGGAAAAAGAATGAATGCGGTGTTTCATGGTTAGCTTTATCAGAATAGAATGTACAGAGCCTTCAACTCAGACCAAGACAATTCACACCGGGGCAGCTGGTACTGAAGTGAATCTTCCCATATCAAGATGAAGCTAAAGGAAAGTTTTCACCCAATTGGCAAGGGCCCTATATGGTTCACAGGGTGCTAACAGGAAGAACACTCATACTTGCAGAGATGGACAGAGAAGTCTGGCCAAAACCTATCAATTCACATGCAGTCAAAAGATACTATGTTTAGATTGTCTACATTTCCTCATCTGATGTAACTAAACTATACTTGACCTGATTCCCGTTTAAGAGGGGATACGTAGGCAGCCCTATGGGTTCGGTCACATCTTAATAAAATCTTCATTTCCCAGAACTAGAAACTGGGGTAGAATTTTGAGGAGGACCCTCAAAATTTCGGAACAAGTCCAGCCGACGTCATCATATGCAAGACAGTCAGAAATCGGTTAAGAAATTGGGGCAGATTTTTGAGAAGGATTCTCAAAATTCCGAAGCAAATCCAACAAACTTCTTTACATGCAGAATAGCCGAAGGATCACTTACTAAACTGGGGCAGAATTTTGAGGAGGACCCTCAAAATTCTAACACTAAGAAAGTCGCATGTCTCTAAAAGTATCACAGTTGTTAGTTCATCTAATTTACTTGATACTATATACCACTATGTTTTCCAAAATGATTCTATTTCATCAATAAGTGCATATTTTCGAAAATTTATTTCTATGACAGCCAAGTGTTACCCAGGGTAACTCGAACAGGGCCTCCAGAGCAAACCAAAGCAAAACAAGCAGACAAAGGCACAAACCAACCTCCCCGCAAAACTCACGATTTTTGTTTGGATGTAGGAACAAGGAATAACCACAAGTACGTACGCCTTAAAATCATTACCTTCATAACAATCGGACCGCTGAGCGAAAATATATCTCCAGCTAAGAAATATTCTACTCCTATTTGCTATTTTGTTCACTGCATAAGGCTAAACATTGCCTTCTCTTTGCATGAGACTAAGCCTTGTCTCAAATCTTGCGTGAGGCTAAGCCCTGCCTCCATATTTGCATAAGGCTAAGCATTGCCTTCTCTTTGCATGAGACTAAGCCATGTCTCAAATCTTGCATGAGGCTTAGCCCTGCCTCCGTATTTGTATAAGGCTAAGCATTGCCTTCTCTTTGCATGAGACTAAGCCCTGTCTCCATATTTGTATAAGGCTAAGCATTGCCTTCTCTTCGCATGAGACTAAGCCATGTCTCAAATCTTGCATGAGGCTAATCCATGCCTCCATATTTGTATAAGGCTAAGCATTGCCTTCTCTTCGCATGAGACTGATCCCTTGTCTCAAATCTTGCATGAGGCTAAGCCCTGCCTCCACATTTTGCATAAGGCTAAGCATTGCCTTCTCTTTGCATGAGACTAAGCCTTGTCTCAAATCTTGCATGAGGCTAAGCTCTGCCTCCATATTTGCATAAGGCTAAGCATTGTCTTCTCTTCGCATGAGACTAAGCCCTGTCTCAAATCTTGCATGAGGCTAAGACATGCCTCCATATTTGTATAAGGCTAAGCATTGCCTTGTCTTTGCATGAGACTAATCCATGTCTCAAATCTTGCATGAGGCTAAGCCCTGCTTCCGTACTTCCATAAGGCTAAGCATTGCCTTCTCTTTGCATGAGACTAAGCCCTGTCTCCATATTTGCATAAGGCTAAGCATTGCCTTCTCTTCGCATGTGACTAAGCCATGTCTCAAATCTTGCATGAGGCTAATCCATGCCTCCATATTTTGTATAAGGCTAAGCATTGCCTTCTCTTCGCATGAGACTAATCCCTGTCTTAAATCTTGCATGAGGCTAAGCCTTGCCTTCATATTTGCATAAGGCTAAGCATTGCCTTCTCTTTGCATGAGACTAAGCCTTGTCTCAAATCTTGCATGAGGCTAAGCTCTGCCTCCATATTTGCATAAGGCTAAGCATTGTCTTCTCTTCGCATGAGACTAAGCCCTGTCTCAAATCTTGCATGAGGCTAAGACATGCCTCCATATTTGTATAAGGCTAAGCATTGCCTTGTCTTTGCATGAGACTAATCCATGTCTCAAATCTTGCATGAGGCTAAGCCCTGCCTCCCTATTTGCGTAAGGCTAAGCATTGCCTTTGCATGAGACTAAGCCTTGTCTCGAATCTTACATGAGGCTAAGCCATGCCTCCATATTTGCATAAGGCTAAGCATTGCCTTCTCATGAGACTAAGCTTTGTCTCTCTCTGAATAAATGTTGCACTAGACTTTGCATTATCTTCTTCTCTCGGGGCTAAGCTCTGCCCCAAAACTCTGCACAAGTGTCACAACCCAAAATCTACAATGGGTCGTGATGGTGCTAGACACCGCTGTCAGGCAAGCCAACCATAAATACGTAATTAAATTCTCGTTTAAATAATTATGAAAACTCTGATTTTCCTTCAATTTTACTAGTAAAAGATACTTATTTAAAATTAAATATGAAAGTCAATAAATCAATACAAATTACCCCATAATCATCTCAGATTTAGGTGTCACAATTGCATGAGCATCTACTAGGGAATAAAATAAAATACAACAATTGTAGTATGAATACATCTCAGATTTGTGCTATGAAAATACAGCACAATACTCTGAATGAGACACTACGGGCTGCAGGCCATCTCGATAAGTGCAGCTCACCTAGGTCGTCGTACCAACCATGTCGCTATGCCGCTAGCCACACCTGAACATGTGCAACAAAAATGCACAGCAAGTGTAGTATGAGTACGAAACAACGTGTACTCAGTAAGTATTCTGCCTAATCTCGAAGAAGTAGAGATGAGAGGTCGACTTCGACACTTACTAGTGTTCCGATAATGATACACAATTAATATAATAAAAATCCAGGATCTTTATAAAGCATGGTCGTAATTCAACAGAATGAAATAAGTAATCAATTCCTTTATTCAAAGGGAAATTTCCAAATCTTGTTTTCATCAATTATACATCTATTCTCAAGTCAGGGAGTGACAATATCAACTTCAATGAATTTCAAGGCAAGCAATACATGCATGCTCAACTCATGTCGAGGTCGTACGGCCTGATCCAACAATAATTAAAATGTGCACTGCCAGAGGGTCGAATGGCGCGAACCATAGATGCATTTATTACCCAGCTCGCAAATCATACATGTGACGCGGTCAAATACAAATAAACACTCACCATGTTCGCGAATCATACATGTGACGCAGGTATACATGGAAACACATATTCAAACAGTCAATCAAGATTTCATCTAGGAAACAATTGTCCAAGGAGGTGTATATTTCTCTTTTACAAGTCAAGAAAATGAAGTTTAACTCTTTTAGAAAATCATTTACCACTTCGATATGATTTAAGCAAATTAAACCATCAATACAGTTACAATTATTACAAATAAGCATGCTTTTGGGCCCTAGACTACCCGGACATAGGCATAATAGTAGCTACGCACGGACTCTCGTCACCTCGTACATATGTATCCCCCACAAACAGCAACACATATGTTCAATTAATTTACCTATGGGGACAATTCCCTCTTACAAGGTTAGAAAGGAGACTCACCTCGCTCTGAAGTTCCATAACCGGCCTTCCACGCCTTTCCGAAGACTCAATTCGATGCACAATGCTCCAAAGATAGCCAATAGTTACACAAATCCATTAATATACGATCAACTACTCATATTAATCCAATTTATAACAATTCCTAACCCTGATCGAAATGTTGACAAAATCGCCCTCGGGCCCACGTACCCGGGTTCCAAAATTTTTTTAAGATAAAGTTTACCCATTACCTCACAAGCTCAAGTATATAATTTTCTCTTAATTTCATGACCAAAATCGTGGTCAAAATCCAAGAATACTAAATTTTCTAGGTTTTCCTCAAACCCCCAAATTTCTACCAATTTACATGTTAAAATCCATACATAATCAATGTATTTAACTCAATATAGGTGGGGTTAGCTTACCTTGTTGTTGATGATGAAAAAACCCACTTGAAACTCTCCGAATCGCAGACACCAACTGAAAAATGGAAGAAAATGACCATATCCCGATTTTTAAAAGAACACACTGCCTCCAGCATTTCCGCACCTGCAGAAATTTCCATCGTAGGTGCGGTCTCAGCCAACTCGCTCAAGTCCGCTTCTGCGGAGCCTTGACCGCTTCTGCGGTCCGCTCCTGCGGAAGATTTGCCGCACCTGCGCCCCTAGCATAGCCCAGCCATTCTCCGCTTCTACGACATAAGGGTTGGTTCTGTGGCTCCACACCTGCGGCCCAAGTCTCGCAGGTGCGGTTACACCAGCAAGCAGCAACTTCAGTTCTTCCTCCAAATTCCAATTCGATCCGTTAACCACCCGGAATTCACCCGAGGCGCTGGGACCCCAACCAATCATGCCAACAATTCCAAAACACATTGCGGGCTTGCTCGAGGCCTCAAATCATACTAAACAATGCTAAAATGACGAATCACACCCCAAATCAAGCTTGATGAAATTTTGAAATTCAAACTTCAACATTCAATGCCTGAACCTATCAAATCGCCTCCGATTGACCTCAATTTTTGCACACAAGTCATATTCGACCTTACGGACCTACTCCAACTTCCGAAATCGGAATCGGATGCCGATACCAAAAAGTCCACCCCCGGTTAAACTTCTCAAAAACCTTCAAATTTCTATCTTTAGCCAAATGACTCCAAAATGACCCACGGACCTCCGAATTCCCTTCCGATCGCGCTCCCAATACCAGAATCACCATACGGAGCTATTCCTAGACTCGGAATCCCAAACGGACTTTGATAACACTGAAATGCACTTCCACCCCAAACTTATGAAATTCCTCCAAAATGCTAACTTCCACATTAGGTGTTCCACATTAGGTGCCGAAACATTTTCGAGTCTTCTAAAACCCGATCCAAACATACGCCCAAGTCCAAAATCATCATACGAACCTGCTGGAACCTTCGAATCCCAATTCTAATGTCGTTTACTCAAAAATCCAATCTTAGTCGATTCTTTCAACTTAAAGCTTCCGAAATGAGAATTCTCTTTCCAAATCAACTCCGAACTTCCCGGAATTCAATTTCGACCATGCGTACAAGTCATAATACCTAAAATGAAGCTACTCATGGCCTCAAATTGTTGAATGACGTGCTGGAGCTCAAAACGACGGGTCGGATCGTTACATTCTCTCCCACTTAAACATACATTCGCCCTCGAACATGCTAAGAATTGCGTTGGAGTTGTCTGAATTCATAATTAAACACCTTGAGCACCTAACCGTGCTACCACAGCTTAGTTGAGCACAATAATTCGATCAAATCTGAAGATATTCTCTTTTATTCAAACAATTAAGCTTAGAACCCAATTCCAACATCTGAAATTCTCCGCCAGGACCGCTTCCAATATATGAACACCGAATCGACTACTACGCGAGGCACCAGAACATGACTGCATACCTTTGTTGAATTCTCACCATGCACCACATTATTCACAGGACCATAATAACATTCTCTGATCATAATAACCAACATTCCCAGTATCTGATGCTCACAATGCACCTCATGATACATTTAAGTCTTGTTCCAACTCTTTCAATATTGCCACAATAGAAGAGACATGTAGAGATTCATAACCAACTGACGGGTCAACAATTCATTGAGGCTACTCTCCTGACAAGGACATTACCTCATTCTAAACCAAATAATGATCTTTGCTCTTTAATATACTTCATATAATCTGATCGAACTGATCTTAGTTCCAATAAACTTGTCTCACCCAGTACAAACTGTTCAGGCAACAAGCCCCCCGGACATGACCAAAAGTCTCATACGATGTCACAATGTGCCAATAGACTACCAATTCGAACATGATACACAAGGAAACCGAACTCTGGAAGGGACTACTCAACTCACGCTACTAACATGGACTTTCCTCAGAAAATGGAAAACGAAACACACATAAAAATTAGAATACAGAAAACTGCACTCAACATCATATTGTTGCGACATGAAACCCAATCCAAACAACATACCCATGGCGGCGTGCCACCCGATCCACATATAAATTCACATAAGGAGATTTCACACCGAGCTGAATTGCTCATTACAACAAAATACCGAATATCGGTCACAGGCACGCTAAGTGCATAATACCAACCCTGAGGGGACATATAGTTCCATAAGCTAACAAACTCAAGCACAACTGAGGTACGATATATGTTCTGAAACTAAAGAGCCATACTTCTGAAATAACACCATCACTACGCGGAACCTCAACACATAAGAAATTACCAAGCCGTTTCACAACTTACATGGCACAATATAGCATTACATGAGATAGTCGACGACGAACTAACATCCAATGTTCGAATACTCCTCCATAAGGAGAGCTACGATGAAATGACCACATTCGGTCTGATATAGAGCCCATATTCATATTTAAATCCATCCACAGACCTCAAGCCGATTCTGATCATACTGAACTAGGCCAATAATCCTTTGTGGGTCCATAATAACCCATTCTTCCCATAACACACAAGAATAACCATCATAACCAAAGAAATCCTCCACGGTCCACGACCCACTAAACCGAGTGCCCTCCAGGCATAAATTCTCAAATTAACAATATCACCACAATCTTCATAATAGGTTTCGTTCTTCAATCAATCAAGTGACTACATGCCACACTTATACAATCTTCTCGTGGAACACGCTCCCATGACCTTCCGTAATAGATAACAAGTCTGCATATCCATGCCACCGGCCGTACTAACGCTGAAAAGTGATCAAGAATCCATAACCAGGATGCAAAGCCTCTTTCACAAGTCACCGATCTCAGGTGACACTGAATACAATGCCAGCTTACTCTAAACATTCAAATCCCTTTCATGCTCATCCGAGCTCGTGACGTCCTTGCGAACACCAAACTGCAACCTTGATCCTTACCTTCAAATTTCTTACCGCTCACTACACCTAACAAGCTATCATGCGATAGTACAAGAATTTCATTACGACTCCTGAACCGTTAACATGGTAAACACTTCCTCACATGGGGAATTTTCACTTAACCCCTTCTAAGAGAACCATAGCAATACACGAGCGAATTTTCACAACCGTAGAAGATGAAATTCTTCAAATAGTGGTCTAAACCACCATACCCCTTTTCGGGATCCGCCTACACATAACAGGCCATAATACTGGATACTTTCGAATAGATTCAATTTCGACGACCATCAAGCCTCACACGTACCATCACAAATCACTTGCATAACTTAAATCACGCTAAAGGAACTGATCACTGCCACCAGTATGCCAACTTAACCATGGCTAACCAATCCAACCTCTTCCAATTTATCCTTAATTGCCTTAGAATAATAATGACTTCATTGAACACATAATGCACTCCACCCGAGTGGCCTTGTAAAAAGAGACCATGTTGTCTCAAATCCCACGAACCATCGCATACCTCCCTTGTGCAGATATTCGCATCTCGACTAGTACATACATTCTGGTACTTCCTTTACGAATCTGAAGTCCTTCTCTCATTTTCCTTCCTATGCTACACTGCAAGTCAAAATATCATAAGACATTCTACCCCTTACCATAAGTTGCTTCACAAACTCAATCCTTAAACATACCGCGGGCTTGAATCCTTAGGCACTGCATTTTTAACCTTTGAATTTACTAGGACCGTTGTTGAGAGCCACCCACTCTGACTTGGTCCCGAATATAATCAACTCCATGAATACTCTAGCACATGAATACTCTCTCAATGAAGCACCCGGCCAAATCACTTTCCTTGAAACCTGCATCTACATAAGGCATAAATCCTGAATCCTTCTCCAAATCTGAACGTGAGCCAATGAGGCCAGCCCTAGCACACCCTTGACTATTCCTTTTCTCAAATTACCTCTTATGTTATTTTTCCTTAGCTAAAATAACCCATCAATATACTAATAACTGGAAATCTCATAAATAGACGACCATGCAATCCAACCGTGGGCAGTGGGACTCTCCCACTTAACTTGAAGACATTATTACACAACCTTGGAACCCACCAAGATCTTTTATCTCTCATCGACACGACCTTGCATAATCAAACCGCCAGATTCCTCGAAATCCTCCCTTTAGAATTTCATGAACACTCTAAATCTCTAGCAACATTCACATATTAGACCTCTTACCGGATAGCAGATAAAATCCTCCGTAGGAGCTTCACCAACCATGCGACGCTGACTTACTCATAGGAGATAACCCACTTGAGCCTGTGCTCATTCACCAGTTGCATAAGTTCATTCACTCCTTGTGGACATCAATTAAATGTGCGGCAATATCTTCCAATTCAAAATTATGTTGTATCCTCATTCATATCAAGCAGCTCCTTTTTGTCATATCAAATCCCCTGCCGAATAATAGTCCATATTTCAAATTAAGCCCGTAGACCCAGCCACTGAATCCACATACTACTCTGCTACTCTCCCACTTTGGGCAGACTTACTTCTTTAAGAAACTACTCGACCTTCACTTCTTACACCTAGCCTTCTAGAAGTTTAGCCACCGCGTGAAAATTCCCACACGTCCTTCCTCATCCTTTGCTGCTCAGCTAATGCCTTAGATCGAAATCTATCTCGGTAGCACTTGAACCAGTAGACCGCTACTAACTTTTAAACCTTTCCGAAGAATCGTCTCTCTCGAACCGTCGGCATAGAAATACACATTCAATCCCAAACCACCGCACCCCGCGATCTCTGACAACCGCTTCTCCAATACTATTTTACAATATCCTGCCCTAAGGGCGAAGCGTAGAAGGTCTTAACACCGATGAGCTTAGTACATTCAACAAGGACAACGACACCTCATCACAGATGAAAATTCCACCACGTTCGCAAATACCAAACATAGTTACTCCATCAACCCAAATCTGAACATTCTTAGCCCGATTGTTTTTCCCCTACCAGGAATAAAATACCGAATCTCTAAATCATGCACTGAGTAAGACTCCCCTCAAGTCATTCACTACCCTGACACGTAAGCAAGCATCCTACCATCCCATCGATACCACGCGACAATCGTTCATAAGCACCATGGCAACGTGTGCCTAGCCTCAGAGCTCTCAGAAGTACAACTACTAAACTGAAACGATAGAGTATCCTTCCACAAGGCGACGACAACCGTCAAATCAACTAAACCGGTAGAAGCATCCCGTACGACCTTTGTAGTACCTTTAAAATTTCTCAATTCCTGATTTATAATAAGCGCTCCACGTTGCATAAGATTGAACATGAAGGAAATAAAGGCATAAGCCTCAAAGGGACAAAAATGAAAATACAGCACAATACTCTAAATGAGACTCTATGGGTTGCGGGCCATCTCGATAAGTGCAACTCACCTAGGTCGTCGTACCAACCATGCCGCTATGCCACTAAGCCGCTAGCCACACCTGAACCTGTGCAACAAAAATGCACAGCAAGTGTAGTATGAGTTCGAAACAACATGTACTCAGTAAGTATCCCGCCTAATCTCGAAGAAGTAGAGACGAGAGGTCGACTTCGACACTTAATAATGGTCCGATAATGATACACAATTAATATACTAAAAATCCAGGATCTTTATAAAGCATGGTCATAATTCAATAGAATGAAACGAGTAATCAATTCCTTTATTCAAAGGGAAATTTTCAAATCTCGTTTTCATCAATTATACATCTATTCTAAAGTCGGGGAGTGATAATATCAACTTCAATGAATTTCAAGGCAAGCAATACAAGCATGCGCAACTCATGCTGAGGTCGTACGGCTTGATCCAACAATATTTAAAATGTACACTGCCAGAGGGTCGAATGGCGCGAACCATAGATGCATCTATTACCCTGCTCGCAAATCATACATGTGACGCGGTCAAATACAAATAAACACTTACCCTGCTCGCGAATCATACATGTGACGCAGGTACACATGGAAACACATATTCAAACAGTCAATCAAGATTTCATCTAGGAAACAATTGTCCAAGGAGGTGTACATTTCTCTTTTACAAGTCAAGAAAATGAAGTTTAACTCTTTTAGAAAATCATTTCCCACTTCGATATGATTTAAGCAAATTAAACCATCAATATAGTTACAA
Source organism: Nicotiana tabacum (assembly GCF_000715075.1). NCBI lineage: Eukaryota > Viridiplantae > Streptophyta > Magnoliopsida > Solanales > Solanaceae > Nicotiana > Nicotiana tabacum. Next base: position 219,370,292 of record NC_134080.1, on the reverse strand, counting down.
TTATTACAAGTAAGCATGCTTTTGGGTCCTAGACTACCCAGATATAGGCATAATAGTAGCTACACACGGACTCTCGTCACCGCGTGCGTATGTAGCCTCCACAAACAGCAACACATATGTTCAATTAATTTACCTATGTGGACAATTCCCTCTTAAAAGGTAGAAAGGAGACTCACCTCGCTCCGAAGTTCCATAACCGGCCTTTCACGTCTTTCTGAAGACTCAATTTGATGCACAATGCTCCAAAGCTAGCCAATAGTTACGCAAATCCATTAATATACGATCAACTACTCATATTAATCCAATTTATAACAATTCCTAACCCTGATCAAAAAGTTGACAAAATCGTCCTCGGGCCCACGTGCTCGGATTCTGAAATGTTTTAAAGATAAAGTTTACCCATAATCTCACGAGCTCAAGTATATAATTTCCTCCTAATTTCATGACCAAAATCGTGGTCAAAATCCAAGAATACTAATTTTTTTAGGTTTTCCTCAAACCCCCAAATTTCTACCAATTTACATGTTAAAACCCATACATAATCAATGTATCTAACTCAAGATAGGTGGGGTTAGCTTACCTTGTTGTTGATGATGAAAAACCCCACTTGAAGCTCTCCAAATCGCCCACACCAACTGAAAAATGGGAGAAAATGACCATCTCCCGATTTTTAAAAGAACACACTGCCTCCAGCATTTCCTCACCTGCGATGCACCAGCCGCACCTGCGGCTCCGTACCTGCGGAAATTTCCATAGCAGGTGCGGTCTCAGCCAACTCGCTCAAGTCCGCTTCTACGGAGTCTTGACCGTTTCTGCGGTTTGCTCCTACGGAAGATTTGCCGCACCTACTCCCCTAGCCAAGCCCATCCATTCTCCACTTCTATGACACAAGGGCAGCTTCTGCGGCTCTGCACCTGCGGCCCAAGTTTTGCACGTGCGGTTACACCAACAACCAGCAACTTCAGTTCTTCCTCCAAATTCCAATTTGATCCGTTAACCACCTGGAATCCACCCAAGGCCCCCGGAACCCTAACCAATCATGCCAACCAGTCCCAAAACACATTGCGGACTTGCTCGAGGCCTTAAATCATACTAAACAATGCTAAAATCACGAATCACACCCCAAATCAAACTTGATAAACTTGAGAAATTCAAGCTTCAACATTTGATGTCGTAACCTATCAAATCGCCTCCGATTGACCTCAAATTTTGCATACATGTCATATTCGACCTTACAGACCTACTCCAACTTCCAGAATCGGAATCTGACCCCGATATCAAAAAGTTCACTCCCGGCCAAACTTCTTAAAAATCTTCAAATTTCTATCTTTAGCCAAATGACTCCAAAATGACCCATGGACCTCCGAATTCCCTTCCGATCGTGCTCCCAATACCAGAATCACCATACGGAGCTATTCCCGGACTTGAAATCCCAAACAGACATTAATAATACTGAAATGAACTTCCACCCCAAACTTATGAAATTCCTCCAAAATGCTAACTTCCACATTATGTGTTGAAACGTTCTCGGGTCTTCCAAAACCCGATCTGGACATACTCTCAAGTCCGAAATCATCATACGAACCTATTGCAACCTTCGAATCCCAATTTCATCCAATCTTAGTCGATTCTTTCAACTTAAAGCTTCCAAAATGAAAATTCTTTTTCCAAATCAACTCTGAACTTCCCGGAATTCAATTTCGACCATGCGTACAAGTCATAATACCTAAAATGAAGATGCTCATGGCCTCAAACTGCTGAACAACGTGCTAGAGCTCAAAATGACCGGTCAGATCGTTACCACAAGGCTAAGCTATGCCTTGCTATTACCTTTGGTATCATATCTCTGCACTTCATGGGCTGATGTATAGCCAATTTGTCTAAAGGCGTCATAGTCCGAAGGCATCATCCTCATAGCCTGAAAACACCATGTCATAGCCTGAGGATCTCTCAATACTGCACATTATTATACAAAGGCATCATGGTTCAGAGGCACCATTTTCATGGCCCGAGAACATCATTTCATTGCCTGGGAATCCCTTATTTCATGCTTCATGACCCGGGATATCATGGTTTAAGGACGTCATCCTCATTGTGCAAAGACAACCTTCATGGTCCAAAGGGAATTTGCATCATGTTTAAATTCTCGCGGTAATCTATATACTTGCATGCAGTGTGTTTTAAGTTTTGCAGGTAATCCATGAAGTAACCGTTCTTCAAACAAGAGCAACTTCCGCTCCGGTTTCCGCTCATACCATTTATACCTCACCGTTATTTCAAACGTAATTGATTCCCGATGAATTACCCACCTTTAATACATGACCGTTCAGATACATGTCCTGTGATACATCCGTTACAATTCACTTTCGCTTTCATAACTTCGCACAAAACCATCCGATACTATCCTTCCCAAAAGAACCTTTTCTGAAACATACGATTATTCCTATAACAATTCTATCGGTTTCATTCATCGTTGGGTCCAGAACTACACATGGCTTGATTCCTGTAAAATCAGGGATATGTAAGCAGCTCGGAGACCAGGGTTCGGCCTATATTTTTCAAAACACCCTCATTCGGTCAAAATCGGTCATCATTTCTTTATCCAACAACTATTTCATCCTTCCCGGGTAAAGAGGGGCAGCTGTTGATACCCAATTTTTCTCTCATATATTTTTAAAAATGCATATATACTTTTAAAATAGTGCATAAGCATCAACCAGTATTTTCCCCATAATTTTTTATAATTTTAAAAGGATTTTAATTAATTTATTCCAGCATTTTATTATCTAAATAATTACTAATTGCATCACAAATAATTTTATAATAATTTATTTCTTAATTTTTATCATTTATATTTATATTGAGCTTTAACCATTTTATACATAATTTTATATGTATCTTTAGGCTATAATTGCAATAACTTTGCAATAATAGCCCATATATGCATGATTATATTATTTACACGGAAAATGACTTTATATATTTTTATAATATTAAGTAATCATTTTAAAATATTTTATATATGAATAGCATTTTTATCATTTATTAATTATTTTTATAAATTATTTTATTAATTTAAATGGGTATTGAAAACATAACCCTTTTAATTGATTTTTTCGGACCTACCCCAGCCCAATACCCTATCCAACCCAATAATCCAATACCTAATACACTAACCCAACTACCCATGCCCATACCCGTCCAATTAAACTTGCCCCACCTAAAATTTAATCTTGGCCGTTGATCTCAGAAGATCAACGGCCCTAAATCCCCCTGTCCTTTTTAATATACCAAAATCCCCCAAACCATATTTCATTCGCCCCAGCCTGCCGTCTTCTGATACTCTCCTCACTTCTCTTACCCTCTCAAACCCCGCCATCACACTTTCCGTCTTGATTCATGGGATATCCTTTGATTCCCCACCTTATTTGGCTTTGTTTCTCTACTAGTTACCCGTTCTTGATGCTACTTGACCCATTTGCCTCAAAAGGCAAGAGTATTTCAAGAGACTAGAACCATATTTGGTTTAAAGTCTCCCATATTTCGATTATTCCGTCTATGTTCATCCCAATACCCGTGAGTACGAATATTTTCGTATCTTAGGGTTTCAAATCTCTGGTTCAAACTAGATTTGGTTCAACTTATACTTATTTTATGAATCTGGCTATTTTTGGTTGAACCTATTTAGTTCTTCCCAAATCTGAAACGATTTTATGTTTGTTTTGGTATTTTTCCTTAAAATTTCAATACTCCTTTCTCTATATTTCTCTAATCTTTTTCTATCATTATTTTATGACTGATTTTATTTACCCTAAAACTAGGGTTTTGATTTCAACAGATTTTTGCAAAAAAATATTTTAACCTTTAAACATTTTCGTCTCTAGGTATCTGTTAGAGTTTCCTTATTTATTTTACTGATTTTACTTGTTATATGTCTTCTTATTTCTACTTATTTTCATAAGGATCCGATTATTTGTTCATTCTTACTGTTTCTTCCTATTTGCCTTTAACTAAAGAGACTAATTGCTAATTGATTTTATTTACCTAAATTAGGGTTTGAAATCAGTTTTCCTTTTCTGTACAGTACTGGTGTTTATTTATGCGGTTACCTGTTGTTACCTTATTTGGACCGATGTCTGGTTAATAATATGTGCTACTTCCATTAACTTGACCTTAGTGGCCTAATTTTATGTTCTGATTATTAAACTCGGCTTCTAATTGATTTTGGAATTAGTTCTTACCTCATTTAACCTAGTACTTGACAACTGATTGATTCCATATAAGGTTTTCCTTAAATTAAGTGATACTAGCCTAACTTTACTCGATTCTGTCTTGTTAATTGATTCATGCTGACCTTAATTGATTGTTAAGTTATTTTCATACCTTATTTGGGTAGGATCGGTTCATTACCTTATTTGTTTACTTCATTAGGTGCTATTTAAACCCCCTTCCTCACTCCCTTTAGAAGAACTCAGCAACTCTACAACTCTCGAACTCACTGTTCTCACAAAAACTTAAGCTCTCTCTTTATTCTCTTATTCTGATTTCTGCAATAAGTGGCTATTATTTGGCCGGCTGAAAGCCAAGGCCAAACTCTCTGGAATTTAACTACTATTGTATTCTTACTTGCTTTCTTCTCAACTGGTATGCCTTAACTCTTATTATTTTGTTCTCTATACTTTATTCGATTAGTCTGTTTCAATCCTCAGCATAATTCTGCTTTCTATGTGACCACATGATCCCATTTAGTAATAATGTTAAACTAAGTTGCTTCAAATAATGTGACCCATTTTTCCTAAGTTAGTTTTAATGTTCAATCTGTTTTTCTTTCTAAACCTTGGATATTGTAAGCATGTAATCAAATATGTTTGTGGGTCCAGCCTTTTTCTGTCTCTGTGTTTAAGCTATGATTACTTTAATATTTAGCCTAATAAAATGCCAATTTGTTTGAACTATGTGCTCAACATGAACTTTGTTTGTTTCTTGGTGCAGTTCTGTCTATAACTCTGTATTCTAAATTTGCTTGCCTCTGAAAAAGAAACTATTTTAAAAGCTTTCCCCTTACCCTGTATGCACTATTTTTCAAACTCCTACTCTTAGTCATTTAGGTTCTTACCACCCCTAGTGTGAGCACTGCCTAGGGTCCTTGAAACTCTTCCGAACTCTAACACATTGGGGATGGTCTTCCAATCTTTTTATAAGTTATTTTTTCTGAATGTGATTCTGGTATGAGCATTGCTCGGGGTCCCTAAAGACCTTGGGAACTTTGACACATTGGAAATCTTATTTTATGTGCCATGGATGGATCACTATTATTCTCCAGAGTTGTTGTGTTTGAAGGCCTGGTTCCCAGGTTTAGATTGGGCCTATGAAGGCTCTCTATAGTGTAATCATTACTATTATGTAATTCATTTAATCTGGGCTATAATAATCTTTGTAATAACAGATTTGGGGTTTATTTGTAAAAGCTGGGGTGGTTTCTTATACCTTTGTTAAAAATGGGTAGAAATCCTGCCTATAGGTTTAATTATGTTGATTGAATTACGTGAATGTTGGACTGTGTTTAGAGATCCTGCCTATAGGATTTTCCTGATTCTGTGCTTGCATGCTAGAAACCCTGCTCAATAGGACTTTTCGGTTGATTCTGCATTAGAAATCCTATTCATAGGATATACACATATTTTCAACCTAATGTGCATTAGTGACCATGTCTATAGGACTTTTGTTGATTATCTTTCATGACAATCTGTTAATTTTTGTCCAAATACGATTAATAGATATCACGCCTATAAGAATAAAAATCAGTTTCAAACCTAAAAATTATGCTTATAGGATTTAAAACTAATAGATATCATGCCTATAGGGTGAAATCAGTTCGGAAACTTAGAAATCATGCCTATAGGGGTTTAAATCAAGTTAGCAATTAGAAATCATGCCTATAGGGGTTTAAATCAATTCAGCAATTAGAAAGCATGCCTATAGGATCTAAAAGGAATAAAAATTGTCTTTATGAGTTAAAATCAGTGCTATGCTTAGAAACCATGTCTACAGGTCTGTAATTAAGAAGCTCGTAAAAATCATGCCTATAGGATCCTGTTCTGAATTCAGTCGTTATTGCCGATCACTTAGGCAAGGTATTTGTAGGACTTAATAATGTTGGGCTTATAATTGTGACACATACTACTACCTGAAATGCCCAGGTCCATGCTAAATAAAGTCAATAGGTAAACAGATAGGCCCAATGCTCGCCTTAATAAAATTGTCTTTACACTCTGTTTTTCTCACGTAGATATCCTACCTATAGGATTCCAAAATTAACAAAGTTTGTTGATTCAATTGCGTGATTTTGTTATTATGTATGGAGGTTAATGTGAGCCCATACTTGTTCTTTATTTGAAAGTCCTACTTATTTTTGTTTGTCGCCTAGATTTCACATTTTAAGCAATGTAGGTTGTTCTAGAACTATCCTAAATAGAGGCCCTAATACCTCCAGGGCCATAGCCAAGGGACGGGTAGTGCACACATAAGAAACGAGTTAGAAACTATTAGAACGCTTAGGTAACACCTCAAAGATAGTAATTGGGTAATAAAGAAATGATAGCCCGTGTGTTAATGCTATGAGTAACACCCCGACTTGAGGGAGTTACAAAGTATTGCATGGAATGATCCTATCGGCTAAAAAACTTAGGATCACCCCTTATACCCTGTTTAAAATAAATTACATATTGTATTTGTCCAAATCGTCCTCTCTCAATTCGCTAAATTTAAGTTCGGTCGGGACCCACCGTCGTGAACCTCGAGGAGTGCCTAACACCTTTCCCTCAAGGTAATTTTGAGCCCTTACCCGATCTATAGTGATATAAACTGGTTATATGAGTTATCTACTCTAGGTGCCCTAACGCACCTTAATCCGTTAGGTGGCGACTCTTTCAAATTCAATTCCTTACCCTTTCGAAAAGGAGTTGTCCAAGAAACGTCAAAACCCGATTTTGCGATAAAAATTGGGTGCGATACCTTCTTCATACGAATTTGAGCCTTCATCAGATTATGCTTTGGAAGTTCAATGACCTCATCTCAGTCAACCATGCACGCCTCAACCAAATCATTAGTACTGCTCCCCAAAATATATCCTGCAATCGTAGGTGATTTCCTACCATGGAGGGCCTGGAATGGTGTCATACCAACTGAAGACTGAAGAGAATTGTTGTACCAATACTCGGCCCATGGTTGCATGGCCATCCACCGATGAGGAGCATCAACTACAAAGCAGCGCAGGTACTGCTCGACACATTTGTTCAATGCCTCTGACTGTCCATCAGTCTGAAGGTGATAAGTCGTATTCATAGCAAGTGTTGCACCTTGTTTCCTGTTAAGTTCCTTCCAGAATGAGTGAAGGAAGCGTGGATCTTGATCAGAGACAATTGTTCTAGGCAGTCCATTAAGGCGTATGACATCCACAATAAAAGCTTGTGCGACTGTATGAGTTGAAAATATGGAACTTAGAGAAATGAAATGGCCATACTTTGTCAACCTATCCACGACAATCATGATGGTAGACTTCCCCTTTACATGCGGAAGGCATGTAATAAAATCCATGGCTATGTCCTCAAAGGCCAAGTCCAAAATGGGAAGAGGCTGCAATAGGCTTGTTGGTGAGTGTGTGGCGTCCTTCATGTGCTGGCAAACCTGACAAGCAGTAACAAAACTTTGTATATCCTTGTGCATTTGTTTCCAAAAGAAGTTCGACGCTACATGATGGTAAGTCTAGGCAATGAAGGCATATCCCCTAAGTGCAGTGTTGTGGAATTTAGTAAGCAGAACTTGGCGTAGTGGAGAAGCAGAAGGTATCGCAATTCTTCCTTGGTAGAACAAGATGCCATCACGAAAAGCATATCCATCAAGTGTCTCAGGTTGCTCTTCCAGTCCCTTTTACAAGTGTAGTAACTCAGGATCACTTCTATTCAAGGCCCATAGTTCATGCTCAAGTTCATAATGCTGGGATGAGATAATGAATAGGGCAGCCTCTGGTGCACGAGATAAAGAATTTGCAGCCTGGTTTAGTTGTTCAGGGCGATAAACAATCTGAAAATCATATCCCACTAACTTTGTAAGCCACTTCTGCTACTCCGGGGTTTGAATGGTTTGATTAGTCAGGCTCTGCAAGGACTACTGATCAGTATAACAGTTGAACCTCCTACCAAGCAAATACTACCGCCATTTTCCTACTGCTTGCATAATGGCATACATTTCGCTATGATAAGTGGAGGTCCTTGCATTAGAGTGCTCAATTTATGACTAAAATAAGCAATAGGGTGTCCATTTTGTGACAAGACAGCCCCTATGCCTTGGCCCGAAGCATCTGTTTCAAGCTCAATTTCCTTGGAGAAATATGGCAAGGTCAGTACTGGTGTGGCATTGAGTTTGGCCTTCAATGTTTCGAAAGCAGCCTGCGCGGAGGTGCTCCACACAAATGCATCCTTCCTTAATAAATATGTTAGTGGCCCTACTATAGCAGCATAGTGATGGATAAATCGCCTATAGACCAAGGAAATTGCGCACCTCCTTGATATTTTTCGGCACAGGCCACTGTTGAATAAATACTATCTTACTGGGATCTACACTCAGTCCCCTGATAGACAGAACATGCCCAAAATATTCCACTGTGGTCTGTCCGAACAGACTCCAGCTTGCTTGGCAACCATTGGTATAGACAGAGCAAGGAGAAAACTGAACGTAGATTTTTCCAAATGAGTCTTCCAGGACAGACTGTAGATCAAAATGTAGTCGAAAAAGACTAGGACAAATTTGCGGAGGTGCGGACAAAATATTTCATTAATAGTAGCTTGGAAAGTGGAGGGTGCATTAGAAAGGCCAAAAAGCATTACTAAGAACTCATAATGACCTTCATGTGTGCGAAACATAGTCTTAGCAACATCTTCCGATCGTACCTTGATCTGGTGATATCCAGATAGCAGATCTAGCTTGGAAAAATAAACCGCGCCATTCAATTAATCAAAACGCGCATCAATCATTGGAATAAGGAACCTATTGTTGAAGTTTGGCAAAATGCCAAAGTCCCACATCGGTTGGGAGTTAAGTTTGGGGGGGATTTTCCCCCTATAAAAGAAGGCCTAATGTTTAGGATTGAAAAACACCTCTCATTTGTCTTCTCATCTGTTTAAGGCATTTGTATCTTCTCTCTTTAGTATTATTTCACTTGTATTTTTGGAGTGGAATAAAATATTGGTTGTGTCCGAGGATTAGGCAAAATTAGTCGAACCTCATAAATTATGGTGTTCCTTTTATTGTTGCTTTATTGTCTTATTTATTATTTGGTGGCTGTCATAATTTTTGGTATAGTAGTTGTGACTTATTCACACTATATACATTTGGCTTCCGCAACAATTGGTATCAGAGCCAAGGTACTGTCTTAGTATGCTCTGTGGTTGCAGCATAGTCTGATCTTCCACATCAGAAAAGATTTATCTTGGTAACTGTGTCAAGATTCTGTCTTAGTATGCTCTGTGGTTGCAGCTTAGTCTGATCTTCCACACCAGAAAGGAAATAATCTTGATTTGTGTCGTCAGCTATTAAATAATATTTGTGTCAAAGATGGGAGACAATAAACAAGAAGAATCTACATCAAGTGTCAACAATACGTCATCTTTGGCATCTTCGCTTATGACAAGAATTGTGTCAAATGCAAAATTTGCGGTAGAAATTTTTGACCGGTCCGGACATTTTGGGATGTGGCAAGGCGAGGTTCTAGATGTCCTTTTTCAACAAGGGCTAGATTTGGCCATTGAAGAAAAGAAACCAGATGTTATTGGAGAAGAAGATTGGAAGATTCTCAACCGTGTTGTTTGCGGTACCATTCGATCCTACTTTGCTAGAGAGCAGAAATATCCATACACAAAGGAAATTTCTGCAAGTAAATTATGGAAAGCACTGGAGGATAAATTTTTGAAGAAAAACAGTCAAAATAAATTGTACATGAAGAAGAGACTGTTTCACTTCACCTATGTTCCTGGTACCACGATGAATGAACATATCACCAGTTTCAATAAGTTGGTCACAGATTTGCAAAATATGGATACAACTTATGATAATGGTGAGTTGGCCTTGATGTTGTTGGCGTCACTTCCTGATGAGTACGAGCACCTTGAAACTACTCTACTCCATGGAAATGACGAAGTTTCTCTTAGAGAAGTTTGTTCGGCTTTGTACAGCTATGAACAAAGAAAGCGAGAAAAACAGAAGGGCGGAGAAGGAGAAGCACTATTTGTGAGGGGTCGTCCTCAAAATCAAACGAGGACAAAGAAGGGAAGATCCAAGTCAAGATCCAGACCCAGCAAAGATGAATGTGCCTTTTGTCGAGAAAAAGGGCACTGGAAGAAAGACTGTCCGAAGTTGAAGAATAAGGCCAAACATAACAATGGAAAGGCCATTATGGATTCAAATGTAGCTGATTGTGATGATTCAGACTTCTCATTAGTTACAACAGAGTCATCAACATCATCAAACATATGGTTGATGGACTCGGCTTGTAGCTATCATATGTGTCCCAACAGGGGCTGGTTCGTGGAATTTCAAGAAGGAGAATATGGAGTCGTCCACACAGCGGATAACAGCCCTCTTACCTCATATGGCATTGGTTCAATACGATTAAGGAACCATGATGGAATGATCAGAACATTAACAGATGTTCGATATGTACCGGATTTGAAGAAGAATCTCATCTCTGTGGGAGCCCTAGAATCAAAAGGGTTCAAAATCATTGCAGAAAATGGAGTGATGAGAGTATGCTCCGGTGCACTAGTGGTAATGAAGGCTAATCGGAAGAATAATAATATGTACCGCTATCGTGGCAGTATAATTATTGGGACAGCGACAGTGACATCCAGTAACGACAAAGAGGCAGAAGCAACCAAGATATGGCACATGCGCTTGGGACATGCTGGGGGAAAATCCTTGAAAACTCTATCAGATCAAGGATTGTTAAAAGGAGTCAAGGCTTGCAACTTGGAGTTTTGTGAGCATTGTGTTAAAGAGAAACAGACAAGGGTTAAATTTGGTACAGCGATCCATAATACTAAAGGCATTTTGGATTATGTACACTCTGATGTTTGGGGTCCTTCCAAAACACCTTCATTGGGTGGGAAACACTATTTTGTAACCTTTGTTAATGATTTTTCCCGAAGAGTGTGGGTGTATACAATGAAAAACAAAGATGAAGTGCTGGAAATTTTTCTCAAATGGAAGACGATGGTGGAGAATCAAACAGGCAGGAGAATCAAGTGTATTCGCACAGACAATGGAGGTGAATACAAAAATGATCATTTCAATAAGGTCTGTGAAAATGATGGCATCGTCCGACACTTCACTGTTAGACATACACCACAGCAGAATGGAGTGGCAGAACGTATGAACCGGACCTTGCTGGAGAAGGTACGGTGTATGTTGTCCAATGCTGGCTTGGGCAAAGAATTTTGGGCTGAGGCAATTACATATGCATGTCACCTCATTAATCGTCTACCATCTGCTGCTATTGATGGCAAGACACCATTTGAAAAATGGTATGGAAAACCTGTTGTAGATTATAACTCTTTGCACGTGTTTGGCTCAACTGCATATTATCATGTGACGGAGTCAAAATTAGATCCAAGGGCAAAGAAGGCTATTTTTATGGGAATTACTTCTGGAGTCAAAGGATATTGCTTATGGTGTCCTATGACAAAGAAAGTAATATTCAGCAGGGATGTTACCTTTGATGAATCTATGGTAAATAAGGTAACAGAAGATACCAAACAAAATAAAGGTGCTTCTAAGCAGGTGGAGTTTGAGGGAAATTTTATTTTTCCTACACAAGAAGCAGAGAAGGAAACAAATGAAGATTACCCTCTGGAAGGAGAGCCAGTAGAGGAGATTCCAACTCAGGAACCTCAACAACAACTTGAATCAATAGCAACCAGCGGCCAAAAAGAGCAATAACGAAACCTGTTCGTCTCATAGAGACGGTTGCTTGTGCAACCTCAATTGTAGCTGATGATGTTCCTACCACTTATAAAGACGTTGTCCAAAGTTCAGAAGAAGATAAGTGGAGGATTGCCATGAATGATGAAATACAGTCCCTTCATCAGAATCATACATGGAGATTGGCCAATCTCCCGAAGGGAAAGAAAGCAATTGGGTGCAAATGGGTATTTGCAAAGAAGGAAGGATTTCCTAACCAAGTAGATGTTCGCTACAAAGCAAGATTGGTGGCCAAAGGATATGCTCAAAAGGAGGGAATTGATTACAATGAAGTGTTTTCTCCAGTTGTAAAACATTCCTCCATTAGAATTATGTTGGCTTTGGTAGCACAATTGGATTTGGAACTAGTTCAGATGGAAACTTGGAGGAGGAAATCTACATGACTCAGCCAGAAGGATTCAAAGTTGCTGGAAAAGAAAATATGGTATGCAAACTTGAAAAATCGTTGTACGGTTTGAAACAATCTTCTAGACAATGGTACAAGCGATTTGACGAGTTTATGTTGCGGCAAGGGTACAAGAGAAGCAAATACGATCATTGTGTATATTTGCGCAAGCTTAAAGATGGTTCCTTTGTATATCTTCTCCTATACGTTGATGATATGTTGATAGCTTCCAAGAATTCGGAAGAAATTGATAAATTGAAGAATCAACTGAAGAAGGAGTTCGAGATGAAGGATCTGGGTGAGGCAAAGAAAATTCTTGGCATGGAGATAATTAGAGATAGACGTTCAAAGAAACTCTGTTTATCTCAGAAAGAATATTTGAAGAGAGTACTACAACGTTTTGGCATAGATGACAAGACTAAGCCAGTTAGTACTCCACTTGCTCCCCATTTTAAGCTAAGTACTACTATGTCGCCAATGGATGAAGCTAAACGAGAGTATATGTCAAAGGTACCATACGCAAATGTTGTTGGTAGCTTGATGTATGCAATGGTTTGCACAAGGCCTGACATTTCACAAGCTGTTGGAGTTATTAGCAGATATATGCACAATCCAGGGAAGGAGCATTGGCAAGCTGTGAAGTGGATTCTACGGTATATTCATAATACTGTAGATATCGGGTTAGTTTTTGAGCAGGAATACAATCAGTCTGTAGTTGGATATTGTGACTCAGATTTTGCGGGTGATCTGGACAAACGAAGATCAACTACTGGTTATGTGTTTACTTTTGCAAAAGCACCAGTTAGTTGGAAGTCTACTTTGCAGTCAACAGTTGCTTTGTCTACAACAGAGGCAGAGTACATGGCTATTACAGAGGCTGTGAAGGAGGCAATTTGGCTTCAAGGATTGCTAAAGGAGCTTGGTGTTGAACAAAAAGGTATCACAATTTTTTGTGATAGTCAAAGTGCTATTCAATTAGCGAAGAACCAAGTTTATCATGCAAGGACGAAGCATATTGATGTTCGGTATCATTTCGTACGAGAAATCATAGAAGAAGGAGGAGTCACAGTGAAGAAAATTCATACTACGGAGAATTCTGCTGATATGCTAACTAAGGTGGTGACTGCGATCAAGTTTCAACATTGTTTGGATTTTATCAACATTGTTGAACACTGAAGATTGAAGATGAAGACACAACCAAAATTTGTTATTGAGAGAGAATTGAAAATGTGGAATTTTGCCAAGGTGGAGATTTGTTGAAGTTTGGCAAAATGCCAAAGTCCCACATCGGTTGGGAGTTAAGTTTGGGGGGGAATTTTCCCCCTATAAAAGAAGGCCTAATGATTAGGATTGAAAAACACCTCTCATTTGTCTTCTCATCTGTTTAAGGCATTTGTATCTTCTCTCTTTAGTATTATTTCACTTGTATTTTTGGAGTGGAATAAAATATTGGTTGTGTCCGAGGATTAGGCAAAATTAGCCGAACCTCGTAAATTCTGGTGTTCCTTTTATTGTTGCTTTATTGTCTTATTTATTATTTGGTGGCTGTCATAATTTTTGGTATAGTAGTTGTGACTTATTCACACTATATACATTTAGCTTCCGCAACACCTATCCCTTACATTTACTCCACAAAATCTCCAGGTTCCATTTTTCTTGCAGACTAAGAGAATTGGAGAAGAGAAAGGACTAGTGCTCGCCCTTATTACTCCATCTTGGACATATCCGACACCAATTGTTCCATAACATGCTTCTGAAAGTATGGGTGACTATATGGTTTGACATTTATCGAACCAGCCCTAGGATCTAATTGTATCGCATGGTCATGTGGCCTGCTAGGAGGAAACCCATGAGGCTTCTGGAAGACATCAAAATAAATCTAAGAACTAGCGTAGTTCAAGGGGCAGCAGATTTTTTGGTTGCAGTGCTGGCGGAATCTGATTAACAGTGGAAGTAGGAACATCTGATGGTACCACTTGTAAACAAAAATATGAGGAAATGGCATCTGTAGCTGTGTACTGCCTCAAACTATGCAACTGGACTTGTTGTGGTTCTACCGGCTCCTCACCCCTCCAGCTCGTAAAGGCTCCATTGAGCGTGAATTCAAATAGACGATCAACATATTCTATCACCACCCGCCTAAGGTATCTAGCCAAGAAACACTGAGGACTACGTCTGCTCCATGAACGGCCAGCAAATACAAGTCCAAGACAAGTACACTTCCTTGAACAGACAATGATACTTGGCATGCAACACTATTGCAGGGCAACCGCTGGCCGCTTACTACCACCACCGAGATGGTGGGTACATCGGTGATCGGTAACTATAGAAATTTCGCGGCCCTTTCCTGAACAAAATTATGGGTGTTGCCACCGTCGACCAACACCTTAACCGCTGATCGATTCACATGTCAGGTAAAACGGCGGGTGGTACCTGAACTGCCACTGGCAAAGCATGGTAAGAAATAGCAGAATGCTCCTGTACCTCCAAACATTGCAGCTCCTCGGCCAAAATATCATCAGAACCAAAGTTTTCCGGCATCGTTGGGTCAATATCGGTGCCATCAATGAGAAGCATTAATTGGGGAGGAACCTTAAACTTGTGTCCAGTAGTATACTTCTCATCACAATTGTAGCACAAACCTTGCTCACGTCGGCTCTGGAGTTCCGCATGAGTCAATCATTTTAGGAGTGGTCGGTTGGGTGTTTGAGGAGTCAAAATGGTGGACACATAAGTCGTGGGTATTTTGTGAAATGACGATAGGCCAGGGTTCGGTAATAATGGGGGAGTTTTATTGGCAAACGCAGGTCAGGTCGGTCCTTTTTTCCCTGAGAATCCGTTGCTCATGGATGTGGGCTAAATTTATTGCATCCTCATACATAGTGTGACGATGGACCAAAACTGAGTTCTTAATGTCATCACGCAGCCCAGAGATAAACAGACAGACGATAAGCCTATCAGAGATGTCATCAATTTCGTTCGCCACCTTCTTAAAACGGCTCTGCAACTCCGATACAGTGGTCATTTACTAGAGTTTAGGCATTCGTCCCTCAGCCGATTCAAGCTCCTTTGGAAGGAAACGAACGCGTACCTTCTTCGCAAAATGTGCCCACTTCGCTAGCTGCTTATTCCGAAACAACAAGCGGTACCACTCTAAAGCTTCGCCGTCGAGGTGAAATGATGTTATAGTAAGCTTCTCATCTTCAGCAATTCCATATTGATCAAAATAGTGCTCCGCTTGAAACAACCAGGCTTCTGAATTCTCACCACAAAAGCAACCGAACTCCACTAGCTTGTGGAGGAGGGTGGTTGTTGCTGGTTCTCGTCCTGCCAGCAGTTTATTACCAACAACCTCCATGAGAAGACCACTAATCTCAGAGAGTTCCTTAAACACTGAGTCCTTGACTTCTTGAACCGAATCGTCAACTAAAGCTTTGAGTAACTTTTGGTCCTTCATGAGTGACCTCTCAATGAAAGCACCAATAAAACAAATGAAAATTCAAACAGCACAATCCATAACCAATAAACTCGATTATTGTATTCCTCAACAAAAAATATAAGGAACTGAATGCTTGAAAGGGAAATTACTGGAATTGACATAGAAGAAGGAGATGAGAGACTAGAAGAAGGGAATGAGAATTACAGACTTCACATAACAAATTGCCTGCCTAATACACTTTTCTTCTTGTTATGTATACTAAACCTTGCACCAGTCCTCTTCATGCTTTTCTCCCCTTGCCTTGCAGCACAAAATCCGCTAACTTCTTTGAAGGCTGCATCACGCGTTTGCTTCTCCTCAAAAGAGACTGATGTGGAGTCACGTGGGCCTCTGCCGAGTCAGCATCCATGTTGGTTGTATCATTCACAACAGTCACTTCCTCTTTGGATCATTTAATATAAACATATTTTATTTTATATAGATAGGTATTTCTACCAACTTTCTCTAATACAAAGTTATGTCACCGGAAAGTAGGGGACTATCTATATAAGGTAAAATATGCTATGCCACGTGGCCGTCCAAAAAAGAGACACGTGAAACCTAAGACGGGGGGGGGGGGGGGAATGTCCAAGCTCGAAGGCAACTGTTCTGTCTGTCACCGGAAAGAATAACGCTCATAAGAATGTAATAAATACTCCTCGCCTGATAGCATTTAATAGGGAATATTCCATTGCATTAAGTATAATTTCCCGTTACAAGAAATTTGGAATTTATGCTCATTGTTACATCTTCATCAATGGCCCTCATAATTGACATTAAATAGGGGCATGATCCTAGGACCTCCTTTCCTAGACATAGTGTAAGCACGTGATTTTTGCCCTATATGAAAATTACTCCCAAAAAATTCAAAAATAAAATGATTTTCCTTGGTGTGCAATTTTGTGATATTTTGTGATATTTTTGAATAATTATTTGTATTTGTCTGTGCATGTTTATTTGTTAAATTAATAAAAAAATACAAAAATATGTCGCATTTTGCATGTAGGATTTAATTCTACAATTGTTAGTAATTAAGTTTGTTTTACAAAAAATGAAAATTACAAAAATAGGCATCTTTTGCATTTTTAGCATTTAATGTCCAAATATACAATTTTATGCTTAATTATTACTTAATTATGCATTAATTGTTATTGGGAGTTAATTTGCGCTTTGATAACTTACTTTAGTTCTTAATAATAATTTAAGGATTTTTAGAAATTAATTTTAGAAAAATAAAAGAAGAAAAGAGGGCAAAAATACAAAGAAAAATCGGATTGGGCCACTTCTTCAATTGTGAGCCACGGGCCCAAAAAATTGTCCAACCTTCTCATGACCCGGTCCAATTCAAACCGGGTCGACCCAATCCATAACCCAACACCCCCTATCTTGCATTTCAAAAACAAAACAAAAAAGAAAAAAGAAAAAAAAAACTAAAAACCCTAAACTCAAGTTATCCGCCCCCCTCCCCCCTCTCATTTTCTTCTTCTTCTCCAAACATCTCAAACAAACAACCATGGCTTCCCCTCAAGCTCATCCATGGCTTTTCATTATCACCACGCACACACATACACACCTCGTTTCGTCTCCGAGCAGCCATAGCTGCTGCCCAAGCTCCTTCATCATCGCCAACGTCCAACAACCTCCGCCCCTATCCGCCATTGACGAGCTTGTCAAGCTCCCATGGCTGCCTCGTCCTCATATTCTTCATCGCACCATGAACGAGCAGTCCCATGGCTGCTTCTTCTTCTTTTGAACGAGCCAGCCTGCTCCGTCGACCACACTGTCGTGGTCCGCCATGGACGAGCATGCATTGATGCTGCGTCGACCAGCTTCACACTGCTGTCGCAGCTGCTTCTGCTTTCTTCTCCAACTGCTGCCCACGCTTCTGTTTCTGCTTCATCCTCTTCATTCTTCGTCAAGTTCGAGCTTGAGCTCGACATCCATGGACAACCACTGCCTTCCTCGACGACCACTCGCTTCCATGCTCACGTGACTGCTACTACTGCTTCCTCGCCGCGGCAGCTACTTCTGCTTCCTTCTCCAACTGCTCCCCGCCGTTCATGCTCCTTCATCTTCTTCGTTCTTCGTCGTTGTTTTGAACCGGTTAGTTGGTTTAAGTTTCAATTTTGTCCATATTTTTGTTTGATATTTTTCGGATCCAAAATCGATAAATGATTCAATTCTTGTTTTGTTTGTTCATCGTTGAAATAATTTTCTAGTTCTTTTGTTGATTTAATTTTCAGATTTAAATGGAACTCTGAGTAATTAGTTTTTCAATTTATTTCATGTGCTTTTATTTTGTATTTTTAAGAAGAAATTGTTAGTTTAATTTTAATATTGTTAGATTTAGCTTAAATCATTTGAATCCGTCATGTTTATTTAATATGGATCTAATGCATGTTTATTCTTTGTTTGAAGTTCATCCAGTAATTTAATGTGAGTTTATGTTTTGGTTTTTGATTTGTTGATTTAATTTGAATCATGTATTGTGTTGTTAATATTGTTGTTTCCTTGCTCATCAATTTTGGTCTAAGTTAACCATGATTGGTTCCCAATATGGTTAATTTATGCACATTAATTTGATGTTGTTCAAATTGTGTTCATGTGATTTGTTGTTGAATTGGTTCAGAAATCATGTTCATGTGATTTATTGTTGAATTTGTGTAGAAATTGGTCGTATTGGCTATATTTTGGTTGAGTTTAATTATTTGATTGGTTATAGCTGATGGGGGTAGTTTGGTAAATCACAGTACGTGCAGGGGTAAAATGGTAATTACAATAAGGTCGGAGGGGTAGTTTGGTAATTGAACATTTTGTAATTCTTTATGTTAAGCATGGGGGACAAAATGTAATGGGGTGTGGGTGATATAGTTGTTTAATATAAATGGGGGACAAGACAAAATGTAGTGGAAGGGAATATGGTAATTGTTTATGGTAGGCATGGGGGACAAGATGTAATGGGTTGGTTTAATATATTAGTTTAATGTAGTGGGGGATGAGTGGGAAGATAATGGGTTTGGTAGGAGAAAGTGTGATTTTATTAATGAATTAAAGGGTTTGGGATGGGAAATAGATAGAGAGGAGAAGAAAGAAAGGGAGGATACAGAAGAACAGAGATAGAATAGACAGAGAGAATAAGAATGAGGGAATAAGAGAATAGACAGGAAAAAAAACGGAGAGAGAGAAGAAAGAGCTGAATATTTAAGAGAGAGAAAAATTCCGAAAAATATTAAAACTTTCAAATAAAAAAAACTAAAAAAAAATCTTCTGTTTTCTTTCATTGTTTGAAATCAGCATTAATTGTTGTTGTTTCATCAAAGCTTGAAGCTTTTGTTTTGGGATTACTGCTCCACCGGTTTGCAAACTCTGTTCCTGGGTTGTTACTGTTGCTGGACTGTTGTTGCTGTGCTGTATTGTTATTACTGTTGTTGATTCTCATCTTCATCTTCTTTTGTTTCCAATATCAGGTACACAACTGACACGCTGATTATTGTAAACTGAAACAGGAAGCATGAATACGAAAATGAAGAGTTGAAATTCTAAATTTACTTTAATTATATTCTGAATTTTATTTGTATGTATAATTTATTTAGCTTGCAAAAATCAGAATCATGTAGCTATTTAATACATATAGTGGATCATCCGACGATAGCTTAACAGATGAACTATCTATATGTATTGCCTAAAAATAAATAAATGGTGTAGTAACTCTGTCGAGTCAAAAATCAAACAAATAGGCCATCTAGTAGGAACTTGGTAGAAATATTGTTTAGTTAAATAATATTGGTTAATTTCAGCATGTAAATGGTTTAGGATTAAAATTAGATTGCTATGTTTTTCACGTATTTTGACAAACTAAGAACATGCCCAGTATAATGTAACTAGGTAGTAACATGTGAATAAGACGGCTCAGGTCTAGTTTTATGTCATACACGTTGGGCCTGGGCCCGCAGTTGCAACGGATTGTCCTGTTTGCATCATTTTCAGATTTTATGAATATTCGAAATCCATCTATAACAACTCAAGCATGTAAATAAATTAAGTTATTTTCTCTTTTATTTTGTAGAGACAAATTTCAATATAAAATGTAGGCATTTTAGGACTGTCCTTTTGAAAATAAAATGAGATGAGCCTCGCCCAATAAAATGCACCAATTGCGGGGCCCTCAATAAATGTTTAATTGAGTATTTAGAATTCGGGATGGACTGTTTAGTGAATTCCATGGTCTTACCCAGAAATAATAATACGCTAATCGCTTTAGGCACGATTTTAATAATAATACATTCTTAAACACAGGTGCGCATTTATGCGACCCAAATCCAAATCCCAAAACATTGAATAAAAATACGTTCCGGATCGCGGGTGCATTTTATGTGACGCAATCCAAAGACATATTTTTAAACGATGTTCACATTCTTTTTTAAAAATATAATGATAAAAGCGGATAAAGGATAAAATTTGCACATAGGTTTATAATACGTATTATATCAGATAAACAAGCCAAATATGACAGTTGAGCGACCGTGCTAGAACCACGGAACTCGGGAATGCCTAACACCTTCTCTCGGGTTAACAGAATTCCTTATCAGGATTTCTGGTTCGCGGACTGTAATACAGAGTCATTCTTTTCCTCGGTTCGGGATTAAAATAGGTGACTTGGGACACCCTAAATCTCCCAAGTGGCGACTCTGAAATAAACAATCAAGTCCCGTTTCGATTGTGCTTTAATTGGAAAAACTCCTTGCACCTTCGCGGGGGCGGAAAAAGGAGGTGTGACAGCTCTGGCGACTCTGCTGGGGACAATACCCAGAACCACTGGTTCAGGGTTAGAAATTCGAGCTTAGATAAATTGTTATATCTGGCTTTATCTGATTTTTACATGTTTGAGTTTAATGTGCTAAATGTTGCTTTTTACCGCTTTTATATTATCTGAATTGTGTATATAAAACTGCTACGAAACCCTCCTTCCTTCTGAGTCTTCTGAATTTATAGTGCACACGTGCGCGTGGCCCACCTTTCTGTTAGAAGTCATACCAAATAAGACGAAGTTGGGACAAGTAACTAGGCCGGGTAGACTTTCGTGCTCCCGGTACGTTGCCCCCACTTTGGCTCAAGCTGTCCACTTGGGTAAGCCAGGGCTAGAACAATATGCCTCAGGTTTTTCACTTAGAATAACTCAGCTTCATGCCGGATCCCTAGTAGGAACATTTGTTTGCATCACGTGCATTTGACTTTGGAGGCTCAACATAGGGGTTGGGTCTGTCTAGGACAGGTGTACCAAAAATGAAAATGACCATCCTGATGCATCTTACTTACTGCTACTTGCGCATTTGTTTGATTCGGACTTGTGTGTTGACTGACTTTTGAATATCAGGAATAATATTTTGAAATTGAAAAAAATAGCAGTTAGGGAATTGATTGTTTATTTTTGAAAAAAACCAACGCCCGAATACCGTCAAAACTCTGCCGAAATTTTGAGAAAATGAAAAAAAAAATCTTATTAGTTTGTTTTATTAAAAGCAAAAGAAAAATAGAAAAAAAAGTCGTTGTTCTGTCTTATTTTTCAAAAAATAAAATAAAAAAGGAAAATAGTTTGTCTTCCCCTGAAAAATGACAATGAAAAAAAGAGTCTTATTTTTAAAATAGTTTTTTTTATTTTTTGTTTCTGAAAATGCCAAAATAAAAATGAAAGAGTCGTGCTTTGAAAGTGGTTTTGTTATTTGCTGCTGAAAAATAAAAAAAATCCTGTTTTAAAATAGTTCGGTTAATTTGCCCGAACTACGCGGGTTTGATTCTCACCGGATGTGAGATACGTAGGCAACCCTCATCGGGTTCAACCCCCCCTTTTTGCTAAAATAGCCAAAAACCAATAAATAAATAAAAAACGTGTCAAAATTTTAATTTGGTCATAAATAAGTCGGGCGGTGTCCAACCTTCCCTTTTGCTAAAAAATAGCTAAAAAAATATGTCAAATTTTAATTTTGTCATAAAGAAGTCGGGTGACGCTGTTTTATCAAGACATAGCCGAATGTTCCCAAAAGGGACGCCGGAAGGCTGACTTTGCATAGACAGCCACCTTTGGGTCATTTTTTAAGATTTGGTCCGGTTGACCCACACAGCCTTAAAAAAAAGAATCTTCGTCCCCGAGGTGCTGAAGGGTCGTGTTTGCAACACCCGGTTTTTATTATAATTTGAAAAAAAAAACAAAGAGTCAACGATCGGGTGAATACCGTTTGGATTTTTGGTCAAAATAAGCCGAGCCAGCTTCGGCCGCGTCTTAAACCGTTCTTGCCGAAATAGCCTTAGAGTATCTTTCAGTTGTCGAAAGACTATTTTCGTAAAAGAACGGACAAGTTTGTAAAGTGTGATAAAATAATCCTCCCCGGCCTCAAAATTCATGTGAAATTGGGAAGGGGCCACATTTGCAAAAATAGCCGTTTGGTTGCATTTGTCAAACGGGGAAAGGAAGCTGGCCTTTTTTTTGAGGTTATAAATCTTTTGACTAGAATATGTGGGTTGTTTGATTTTTGAGTTTGTTGGTCATCTTCAAACCTTTGAAACCCAGTTTGTTTTAATATGAAAATTGAAAAAATATTTATTATTGTTTATCTTTTATTGGTCCGAACTACGCAAGGTCTGATTCATGCGGGGTCATGATATGTAGGCAATCTCCATAATATTCGACCACGAAAAAAAAATGATGAAAAAATGAATGAAAAAAAAATCGAAAAAGAAAAAGAAAGAAAAAAGAAAGAAAAAAAGAAAAAAGAAAAAAAAAGAAAAAAAGATGTTGTTAATAATGGGGACCGACTGAGTCCATTCTAACCTGTTTTGTTTTGAATCGCAAAGAAAGAAGGTGGTTGGTTTGCGGTAAGCCGGAAATACAAGACCCAGAAGTACACTTTGCGGGGATCAGGCCTGATAACAGAAGCACTCGAATCCTATTAGGAATTGTTGACTAAGGATGATGATATCGAAGTTGGAAATGGTCTGGACAATACTGATGCAAAGCTCAGTGGCTAAAGATGCCAATTTTGATAAAGTAGGAGGACGCTCCGTTCCTTGGTCAGCAAGAGAGAAGCTTGTGGTGGCTTATTTTGTTGTCATTTCTGTTGTTCGGATTATTAGGGTTGTAATTCAGATATTGTCTTGTGTCAAACTGTCTTATCTTTCCGTTTTGTCGTAGCGGTTTGTTTAAGTTTGTCCAGGTTTGTTTTAGGATTTTATTCTGGTTTGTTTCGTTTGTTTTGTTATTCAAACCATTCCACCGGTAGTCTAATGCAAAATCCAGTCTTTTATTTCCCGTCATCTTTTGTTTGGTCCTTCTGTCATTTTTGTTCAGCACCGATTCTAGTGACATGACATGTGCGCACAGTTGGGCCTGATCTTAAAAGATAATCATAAAACCATTGGGAGGTGATCGGAACATTTAAAAGGAATAAAGATGGTTTGAGATTATTCGGAGCTCGAGTCATATGGAACTGGGGCAAATAAAACATAAAGAAAACCATAAAATCAAGTGAGAGAATTGCCTAGCTGTGCTTTAAAAATGACAAAAAAAGGCAAATGTTTGCATATGGTTATCAAATCTGGCACAATCAGAAGATGTGGCGAATATTTAATGGTGTTGTTTGTGCTTGGCATGTTTTGAAGGCTGGAATGACGAAGGCATTTTGTTCTGCTACCTAAACACTTTATCCTTTGTTACCCCTTTTGAGCCTTATTTGTTTTTCTTTCGTACCCCTCGTTCGGAATCAATAGCAACGACTAGAAAATACGAGCCTGGAAGGTAAAGAAGAGGAAAAGAAAAAAAAGGAGAAATGAAAAAAAATGAATGATAAAAAAAACAAAAGAAAGTCAAATGAAAAAAGAGGAATTGGGAACTACGTTTGACCTGATTCCTCAAAGAGGATACGTAGGCGCTTTACGGCTCGGTCATAGGGTGCATAATGGCCACAATGGTCACAGTGTGCATGGTGTAATAAAAAATTTAAAAAAAAATTAATTATAAATAAATAATCCCCAAGCAAGAAACTGGGGCAAGGGTTGCGCTTGTGGTAAACAAATATGGTTCTGAAGGTTGTAATTTTAAACCCCAAATTTATTTTGTTTTTGAGCCTTTAATACCCTTTCTTTCTAGCCTATCCAAAACCCACATTACGGTCCAAAGAAAGACCTTCTGATCAGTCTTCAAAGGATGCCAAGTCAGACAAATGAGAGTCTTATCGGTGAATATAACACTCTGTTCCACAATAGAAAGGACTCTAATCTCCAGCAGAGAGAGTCATACCGGCAACACTCCAAATCCCCAGCTGGAAAGTGATACAAATGAGAGAGTCTTATCGGTGAAAATCTTCACGGACACCATAAGGCGATGAAAGCTGAGAGAAAAAACAAAATGAGAGAAACTTGATGGTGAAAACCTTTTGGGCACTACAAGTCGAATAAGATTGGGAATCAGATGGGGAATTGCCAATTGAAGGTCTTGAAAGACGATTGACGGCAGAGGATAGGCCACATGTGCATGTCATGACCATTAGAGTCGGTATCTGCGTTTGATAGGTTTTTATTTATAGTTTCTTTTGTTAAAGAGTCATCTTTTTCCGTTGTCTTTTATTTTGTTCCCTTTTATCTTTTCCTTTCATAGAAAATTCCCCAGTAGAGTCTGTCTGGTTAGAACAAGTGGGAAATGACTTCAAAATAGGCCATCAGCTTTCCAATTATGCAAGACGAGATCTGACTAGTACATCCAAGTGGTATAGTTAGCAAGGAACAAGCGCGAGGCCAGTGTCAAGAAAGATATCTCCAGCAAAAGGGAATTGACAAAAGGATTGACGAGTGTCAAGAGGGATACCCTTGCCGAAATCAAAGGTTATAAACCTCAAGGCCAAGGCCTGTGGACAAATCAAGAAGAGCAATGGGCATGATTTGGGAAATTCATACGAGACTAAAAGGTCGGGAAAATGACAGTTTCCGAATTATGCCACAAAAGAAGAGGGATATCCCCAGCAGAAAGGGATCATTCCCAACAAATAATATCGTCCCCAGCAAGTTTTTTGGAACGCAGAGCAGGGAAGGAGAAAAGGAAAAGTCATCCCCAGTAGGAGTGTCACAACCAACCACCACAGTCAAATCTTAAAAGGAAATGGCATTGATGGCAGAAAGGCATGCCACAAGGGAGATTGTCAAACTAGGGCAGAAAATTTTTCTTTCATTTAGAAAATATTTTGGAAGTCAGATACCCATTCGGGGTAGAATGAAGATAGCACTAGTCTCAAGGGAAGTGGTCTTTGAACCAGTTTTACCCCCAGTACAACAAGTTTTAATAAAAGGAGTTGTATTCCCAGCAGACAGAACCAAAGAGATGGAACTGGTGTTTAGAAAAAGCAAAAGCCATTATCATCCCCAGCAGCTTCCAGAAGAATGAAGCGCCGATTTGAAGGGATAAAATTCCTCAGTAGTGTTATCCTCAACAACGTTATCCCAAGAAGATAACACTTTTATCCCCAGCAATGTTGGAAAAAAAATAAAGGAGGGGAAGAAAGGAGACTCCCCTAGTGGTATTATCCTCAGCAATCAGGCGTCCACCTGGAGAACAAGGAAGAACAGTTGAAGTATCAATGGAAGTATTAGCAATCAGGCGTCCACCTGGAGAACAAGGAAGAGCAATGGAAGTATTAGCAATCAGGCGTCCACCTGGAAAACAAGGAAGAGCAATGGAAGTATTAGCAATCAGGAGTCCACCTGGAGAACAAGGAAGAGCAATGGAAGTACAGCAATCAGGAGCCCACCTGGAGAATAAGGGAATACAATTCAAATTTCAAAGTCAGGAGCCCCCCTGAAGAACAGAATGGCGATTTATTTTTTTGACATTATTGGTTGAAGTCAGGAGCCCCCCTGAAGAACAGAATGGCGATTTATTTTTGACATTATTGGTTGAAGTCAGGAGTCCCCCTGAAGAACAGAATGGCAATTTATTTTTGACATTATTGTTTGAAGTCAGAAGCTCGCCTGAAGAAAGGAAAGGAGTTTTATTTTTAAAAGTTGTTAAAATCTCGCCAGCCAAAGAAAGGAATGGAATTTTTGAAAAGTTGTTGAAGTCACGAGCCCCCCCTGAAGAACAGAATGGCGATTTATTGGTTGAAGTCAGGAGTCCCCCTGAAGAACAGAATGGCGATTTATTGGTTGAAGTCAGGAGCCCCCCTGAAGAACAGAATGGCGATTTATTGGTTGAAGTCAGGAGCCCGCCTGAAGAAAGGAAAGGCGTTTTATTTTTAAAAGTTGTTAAAATCTCGCCAGCCAAAGAAAGGAATGGCATTTTTGAAAAGTTGTTGAAGTCAGGAGCCCCCTGAAGAACAGAATGGCGATGTATTGGTTGAAGTCAGGAGCCCCCTGAAGAACAGAATGGCGATTTATTGGTTGAAGTCAGGAGCCCGCCTGAAGAAAGGAAAGGCGTTTTATTTTTAAAAGTTGTTGAAATCTCGCCAACCTAAAGAAAGGAATGGCATTCTGTTTTTAAAGTTGTTGTTGAAGTTGGGAGCCCGCCCATAGAACAGAGGAATACATTTCAGTCTTTACATTTCAAGCGTTGAAGTTGGGAGCCCACCCATATAACAGAGGAATACATTTCAGTCTTTACATTTCAAGTGTTGAAGTTGGGAGCCCGCCCATAGAACAGAGGAATACATTTCAGTATTACATTTCAAGTGTTGAAGTTGGGAGCCCACCCATAAAACAGAGGAATACATTACAGTCTTTTCATTTCAAGTGTAGAAATTGGGAGTCCGCCCATATAACAGAGGAATACATTTCAGTCTTTTCATTTCAAGTGTTGAAGTTGGGAGCCCGCCCATATAACAGAGGAATACATTTCAGTCTTTTCATTTCAAGTGTTGAAGTTGGGAGCCCGCCCATATAACAGAGGAATACATTTCAAGATCAAGTCAGAAGACAGTAAAACAGAGGTTTACAACAGGAATCCCCAGCAGGAAACAATACAAATCCCCAGCACCGGGAAGCAGAAGGTTGCAACAAGAGGTCCCAGCACAAATTCAAGCGCCTGAGTCAAAAGGAAGAAAGGACGCGTCTTGAAAGAAGCGGCTGGAGAACGTTAAATCATGCACAGCATAACAAATCTGATGAAGAAAGCCGCATCCCCAGAGGAACCGCCGAAAAGCTTAATGAAGAAAGCCATGTCCCCATCGGACCGAACAAAATGATGAAAACTGGTATTCAGAAAAGCAAAGGGCCAGAAGCCTCGGAAGAAAAGCATCGGAAGAAAAGCACCGGAAGAAACGCAAGCAGACAAGAACGCAAGGCAACAAGAACAAATTGCAGTCTAGCCTAGCTTCTTGTTTTCTTTTAAGCACGGTGTAACAAGGAGATCGGTAAGCAGTGGTAATAGCATGCAACAACTGTAACATTGCAGTTCCACGGTAGTCCCAGCTACCAAAACTTCCCGAACTACATTGACCTGATTCCTGTTTAGCCCAGGATATGTAGGAAACCTTTGAAGCAAAGGTTCGGTTAAATCTTTTTCAAAAAATGCTTCACACGGAGTACTCGGATGGGCAAAAATCGCTCGCTTTATCTTTGCACGAAAACCCTTCGTGTCTTCGGGCAAAGAGGGGCAGCTGTAAGCACGTGATTTTTGCCCTATATGAGAATTACTCCAAAAAAATTCAAAAAATAAAATGATTTTCCTTGGCGTGCAATTTTGTGATATTTTGTGATATTTTTGAATAATTATTTGT
This sequence comes from Nicotiana tabacum, assembly GCF_000715075.1. Taxonomy (NCBI): domain Eukaryota; kingdom Viridiplantae; phylum Streptophyta; class Magnoliopsida; order Solanales; family Solanaceae; genus Nicotiana; species Nicotiana tabacum. The sequence goes on along the minus strand of NC_134080.1, from coordinate 219,342,643 downwards.
ATTTGTCTGTGCATGTTTATTTGTTAAATTAATAAAAATACAAAAATATGTTGCATTTTGCATGTAGGATTTAATTCTACAATTGTTAGTAATTAAGTTTGTTTTACAAAAAATGAAAATTACAAAAATAGGCATCTTTTGCATTTTTAGCATTTAATGTCCAAATATACAATTTTATGCTTAATTATTACTTAATTATGCGTTAATTATTATTGGGAGTTAATTTGCGCTTTGATAACTTACTTTAGTTCTTAATAATAATTTAAGAATTTTTAGAAATTAGTTTTAGAAAAATAAAAGAAGAAAAGAGGGCAAAATACAAAGAAAAATCGGATTGGGTCACTTCTTCAATTGTGAGCCACAGGCCCAAAAAATTGTCCAACCTTCTCATGACCCGGTCCACTTCAAACCGGGTCGACCCAATCCATAACCCAACACCCCCTATCTTGCATTTCAAAAAAATCAGATAATCAAGCCAAATATGACAGTTGAGCGGCCGTGCTAGAACCACGGAACTCGGGAATGCCTAACACCTTCTCCCGGGTTAACAGAATTCCTTATCCGAATTTATCAAACACACAACCATGGCTTCCCCTCAAGCTCATCCATGGCTTTTCATTATCACCACGCACACACATACACACCTCGTTTCGTCTCTGAGCAGCCATAGCTGCTGCCCAAGCTCCTTCATCATCGTCAACGTCCAACAACCTCCGCCCCTATCCGCCATTGACGAGCTTGTCAAGCTCCCATGGCTGCCTCGTCCTCATATTCTTCATCGCACCATGAACGAGCATTCCCATGGCTGCTTCTTCTTCTTTTGAACGAGCCAGCCTGCTCCATCGACCACACTGTCGTGGTCCGCCATGGACGAGCATGCATTGATGCTGCGTCGACCAGCTTCACACTGCTGTCGCAACTGCTTCTGCTTTCTTCTCCAACTGCTGCCCACGCTTCTGTTTCTGCTTCATCCTCTTCGTTCTTCGTCAAGTTTGAGCTTGAGCTCGACATCCATGGACAACCACTGCCTTCCTCGACGACCACTCGCTTACATGCTCACATGACTGCTGTTACTGCTTCCTCGCCGCGGCAGCTGCTTCTGCTTCCTTCTCCAACTGCTCCCCGCCGTTCATGCTCCTTCATCTTCTTCGTTCTTCGTCGTTGTTTTGAACCGGTTAGTTGGTTTAAGTTTCAATTTTGTCCATATTTTTGTTTGATATTTTTCGGATCCAAAATCGATAAATGATTCAATTCTTGTTTTGTTTGTTCATCGTTGAAATAATTTTCTAGTTCTTTTGTTGATTTAATTTTCAGATTTAAATGGAACTCTGAGTAATTAGTTTTTCAATTTATTTCATGTGCTTTTATTTTGTATTTTTTAAGAAGAAATTGTTAGTTTAATTTTAATATTGTTAGATTTAGCTTAAATCATTTGAATCCGTCATGTTTATTTAATATGGATCTAATGCATGTTTATTCTTTGTTTGAAGTTCATCCAGTAATTTAATGTGAGTTTATGTTTTGGTTTTTGATTTGTTGATTTAATTTGAATCATGTATTGTGTTGTTAATATTGTTGTTTCCTTGCTCATCAATTTTGGTCTAAGTTAACCATGATTGGTTCCCAATATGGTTAATTTATGCACATTAATTTGATGTTGTTCAAATTGTGTTCATGTGATTTGTTGTTGAATTGGTTCAGAAATCATGTTCATGTGATTTGTTGTTGAATTTGTGTAGAAATTGGTCATATTGGCTATATTTTGGTTGAGTTTAATTATTTGATTGGTTATAGCTGATGGGGGTAGTTTGGTAAATCACAGTACGTGCAGGGGTAAAATGGTAATTACAATAAGGTCGGAGGGGTAGTTTGGTAATTGAACATTTTGTAATTCTTTATGTTAAATATGGGGGACAAAATGTAATGGGGTGTGGGTGATATAGTTGTTTAATATAAATGGGGGACAAGATAAAATATAGTGGAGGGGAATATGGTAATTGTTTATGGTAGGCATGGGGGACAAGATGTAATGGGTTGGTTTGATATATTAGTTTAATGTAGTGGGGGATGAGTGGGAAGATAATGGATTTGGTAGGAGAAAATGTGATTTCATTAATGAATTAAAGGGTTTGGGATGGGAAATAGATAGAGAGGAGAAGAAAGAAAGGGAGGATACAGAAGAACAGAGATAGAATAGACAGAGAGAATAAGAATGAGGGAATAAGAGAATAGACAGGAAAAAAAACGGAGAGAGAGAAGAAAGAGCTGAATATTTAAGAGAGAGAAAAATTCCGAAAAATATTAAAACTTTCAAATAAAAAAAACTATAAAAAAAATCTTCTGCTTTCTTTCATTGTTTGAAATCAGCATTAATTGTTGTTGTTTCATCAAAGCTTGAAGCTTTTGTTTTGGGATTACTGCTCCACCGGTTTGCAAACTCTGTTCCTGGGTTGTTACTGTTGCTGGACTGTTGTTGTTGTGCTGTATTGTTATTACTGCTGCTGATTCTCATCTTCATCTTCTTTTGTTTCCAATATCAGGTACACAACTGACACGCTGATTATTGTAAACTGAAACAGGAAGCATGAATACGAAAATGAAGAGTTGAAATTCTAAATTTACTTTAATTATATTCTGAATTTTATTTGTATGTATAATTTATTTAGCTTGCAAAAATCAGAATCATGTAGCTATTTAATACATATAGTGGATCATCCGACGATAGCTTAACAGATGAACTATCTACATGTATTGCCTAAAAATAAATAAATGGTGTAGTAACTCTGTCGAGTCAAAAATCAAACGAATAGGCCATCTAGTAGGAACTTGGTAGAAATATTGTTTAGTTAAATAATATTGGTTAATTTCAGCATGTAAATGGTCTAGGATTAAAATTAGATTGCTATTTTTTTTGTTTTTTTTAATTTGACAAACTGAGAACATGCCTAGTATAATGTAACTAGGTAGTAACATGTGAATAAGACGGCTCAGGTCTAGTTTTATGTCATACACGTTGGGCCTGGGCCCGCAGTGGCAACGGATTGTCCTGTTTGCATCATTTCAGATTTTATGAATATTCGAAATCCATCTATAACAACTCAAGCATGTAAATAAATTAAGTTATTTTCTCTTTTATTTTGAATAGACAAATTTCAATAGAGAATGTAGGCATTTTAGGACTGTCCTTTTGAAAATAAAATGAGATGAGCCTCGCCCAATAAAATGCACCAATTGCGGGGCCCTCAATAAATGTTTAATTGAGTATTTAAAATTCGGGATGGACTGTTTAGTGAATTCCATGGTCTTACCCAGAAATAATAATACGCTAATCGCTTTAGGCACGATTTTAATAATAATACATTCTTAAACACGGGTGCGCATTTATGCGACCCAAATCCAAATCCCAAAACATTGAATAAAAATACGTTCCGGATCGCGGGTGCATTTTATGTGACGCAATCCAAAGACATGTTTTTAAACGATGTTCACATTCTTTTAAAAATATAATGATAAAAGCGGTAAAGAGTTAAAACTTGCACATAGGTTTATAATACGTATTATATCAGATAAACAAGCCAAATATGACAGTTGAGCGACCGTGCTAGAACCACGGAACTCGGGAATGCCTAACACCTTCTCCCGGGTTAACAGAATTCCTTATCAGGATTTCTGGTTCGCGGACTATAATACAAAGTCATTCTTTTCCTCGGTTCGGGATTAAAATAGGTGACTTGGGACACCCTAAATCTCCCAAGTGGCGACTCTGAAATAAACAAACAAATCCCGTTTCGATTGTCCTTTAATTGGAAAAACTCCTTGCACCCACGGGGGGCGGAAAAAGGAGGTGTGACACATAGCTATAAATAATAAGCTCAGTTATCATTGTAAAGGATACGAATTTTCTGGCAAACTTATACTACATTCTATACCTAGCTTAATACAATTTTATCCTCTTGCTTTTCTATTTTGTTATTTTTGTGCCCGTAACCGCTGTGTTTTTGCTATTTCGTCTCCATCTCAAGGCTAAGTATTGCATATTTCTTCAATTATCTTATTATTTCATAATTGAATTACTTCACTTGTTTAAAAATCATGTATAAATTTAACTGTACCATTTTACGAGTAAACATCTTTATTGTCATTTTTTTGACACTTTTCCTTGCATTGACATCTATATTTATTGTCATTTTTTTAATACTTTACCTTTTAAAATTGATGGAAAAAAATGTCCCAATAAAGAAAACTCAACATTCACTATTTTTCCCTGCAAAAGAAACGGTCGCTTCTTTTACTCCTCTTAAACAGCTCTTCTCTTCCTCCTTTTCGCAAATCTCCTCTTCCCTTATAGCGTCTTATAGCCTGTTTCGCCAAGCTTTTTTTTGGGCCAAAAGTGTTTTTTATTGGCCAAAAGCACTTTTGGTCAAAAATTAAGGTGTTTGGCCAAGCTTTTGGAAGGAAAAAAAGTGTTTTTGAGGAGAAGCAGAAAAAAGTAGCTTCTCTCCAAAAGCACTTTTCTAAGAAGCACTTTTGAGAAAAATACACTTAGAAGCGGTTTTCAAAAGCTCGGCCAAACACTAATTACTGCTCAAAAGTGTTTTTCTGATTAATTAGCCAAACACAAACTATTTCTCACCAAAAGCACTTTTTTTAAAAGTACTTTTGAGAAAAGCACTTCTCAAAATAAGCTAATTTTAGAAGCTTGGCCAAGCAGATTATTATTCTTTTCCTCTTCTTCCTCCCCTCGCCCAAGGTAACATTCTTCGGTTGCTCTTCAATATTTTAATTTTTTCCCTTCAATTGATGTTTCTCTTTTTCCCTTCGTGTGCTTACTCTTTAGTCTTTACTAAGAGTTAATACCCTAAAAAACCCCTTAAACTATAATATTTTTGTCAGTTTCCTACTTAAACTATTCGGTATCTCCAAAAACCTCCTGAATTATATTATCCTTCGTATTAAAACCCCTCGTCGCTGACCTGACATAACGTGTGCAAACACTCGCTTGGGAGCACGTGACAACTGAAAAAAGCCATCAAAATGGCTCATATGACAGAAAATAATGGCTAATTAGCCTAACCCTCTTTCACATTTATTCTTTAATAAATATTCGGGAAAATTTCACATTAGAATAACTGGGCTCCAAACTTTTCAATTTTATAACCCATATTTCAATTTACAACCAACTAGCCCAAAAATAATAGGCTAAGATTAAACATCCAACTCCAATAGGTTCTCAAAATTACTATTTAATTTTTTTAAAAAGATTCCGCAAGCTTTTAAATTAATTTTCGAAGCTGTAACTGTGACTCAAATATTAATTCAACAAACCAAATTCATTAGGGTGGTGAAAACTAGATTTTTAGCAAGCTTAAATATGTGGGTTTAAATTCCGAATTTAATTTTGTGAGAAATTTTGAGTGGGTGTTATTTAGACTTATTATAAATAGTTTTAGGAGGTTGTATATAAAATTTGTAGTCATTTAATGGAGATTTGGACTAGTTTTGAATAAGAATTGCAATTAAAAATCGTGGAAGAAGTTCGTCTACAGACGCTTAAATAAAGGTGAATAAAAGTGTATAATAGTGTATAAGGTGTGTTTCTACACTCATATACACTATTATACAAGATTATACATAATTATACAAAAAACTGACTTCGTCTTTTTCCTTGTGTCTTTTCTGAAATTTAACTCAAATATTGCTCAAATCAACTCCAAATCACTTCAAATTTAAATTTTAAACTCTTTTTGATATTTTCAATCAATTGGAACAACACTCAATCCAAACAACTAACAAATTCAAAAAAAACTATATTCAAAAAAGCTTTGAATGGTCTTCAATGGTGGACTTCTACTCTTCAATTTTCTTACATTGCAAGCAGGTGACACAAGAGGAGAAGCAGAAAATACACGGCCCCTTGAAGCATATGTAAAAGATGTGAGAAGAAGAGAGAGTGAAAGCAATGGTTGTCAGAACAAAGAATTAACTCCATAGCTTTTAGAAGCAATGGTTGTAAGAACACAGATTTTAAATTTGCAAGTGCTTTCAATATATGTACAATGTGGGCTAGGTGGGATAAAACTTAATAACATGAGCCATTTTTTGTGGCCAATTGATTTTTTATTTGCGAAATTTTATTTTGTGTAATCTTTTTTATGTAATATAAGATGATTTTTAAGAAACACTACATGCCTTTATTTATATTTTTCTGTGCTACAAAATGAATATAAATGACTTATTCAATTGGAGTTTAGCATAAAGCACAATCACAGTTAAACCTAAAATTAACACAGTGCATTAATGTTATTTTGGCCAAAACTCATAAAATTAAACAACCATCCCAGAGTAATACATCATGAGTAAACTGTATAAAAAACTCTTTAAAAATCATAAGTTAATATAGTTAGACAGACGCAACATGGGATTTTAATATATAAGGAAATATAGTTCAGGGGGATTTTGGGGACACCAGATAGTTTAAGTAGATAACTGACAAAATAGTGATAGTTTAGGCGAGTTTTAGGCTGAGTTGAATAGCCACGTGTAGTGCTACATGGCACGTTTTTTAAATAATTAGGAGCGTGTACTACACACACCTCTAAGAATGCAATGAGGGGTTTTTAATATGAAGGGCAATATAATTTAGGGGGTTTTGAGGACACCGAATAATTTAAATAGAAAACTGACAAAAACGTAATAGTTTACTCTCAACATGTATGGCTACGCATATTTTCCCCCTCAAATATTTAGTTAGTTTCAAAAATCAAACTATTGCTTCAAATTACATATTGTATGTTATGAGACTTGGCATGATCTGATCTGTATTGTTGGCCTAACATTGATCAATTAAGACAATCATAATCCACGAAAGTAGCGCGAGATGACTGCAACGTGCAGCATATTTATTAGGTTAAGTATTGATGATAATTGTTACTATCTCTTATTAGAGGATTGTACTACAATAATATTTGTAGGTATATATCAATGCTTAATTTTCTTTGCTATGTAATAACGAGAACTATTTTACTTTTCTTTTAACCCGATTGATTTTCTGATGATTAATTGTGTGTATATGGTCGAAATCTCGTATGCCTCGATTTCGTAGGCTCGAGGAGTTGATTCAAGAATGAGCTCAAAACGGACCACAGTCGAGCCCGATGGCAGAATATAGAGCTTGAGGATCGAAGTACTCAATGGAAACCAAGGCCAAATATGACCGACCTCGAGTAAGGCATAATAATGGAATGACGAGATTTAGCAACCAACCGAAGGTCTCGGCGGAAATCTCGGAATAGATCATACCAAGCGATTAGCGGCGCCAATCACGGGATTTATTTCTGTAATTAGAAATCTACCTCATTTAGGACTCCCCTATTATATAAAGGGGAGCCCATTCATTTGTAAGATATGTTTTGACTGATAATATAATACATACATTTTATTCTCTAGCCATTGTATTCACTGTTCATCAGAGTTGCTTTATAACTTGCTATTTCTACTATTCCACCTCGAGGCTGTCATAGCTCAAGGTCGAGGTTTGGCCTGCGCACTGGTTTGACTTATCTTATTCTTCAGTTTATATATTTAATTCCTTGTTTATCAATTGGTATTGAATCAAATCGCATAATCTTAAAACCACAATATAAATTTAATTGTTACTCAAATTTTAGGGTAAAGATTGTGTTCACTTTTATCTTCACCTTCTTCTTCCGTCGGTTCTCTTCATCACTTCAGCCTTTTGCTTATGTTCCATGTTGTTTGTTCTTTGTGATAAATATTTATTTATTAAATAGTTTTAGACTGTTTTTCTAAAATTTAAGTTGGAATTCGGAGATTTTCCGCTTAACAAAAAAGGGTGGGAATAGCATTAGCTTCGAATACAAAAGATATACAAAAGTTACTGAAAAATTTTCTTTTGCAAATTTTAAAATAAGTTAAGACAAATAAAAGAAAAAACCAAAAAAAAAAAGAAAGAAAGAGAGACAATACAATAAGAAGTTCTGTTTGAAGAAAATAGTAAACAATGTTAGAAAAGGTTGTTTTAGATTAGAAAACTTAATAAATGTTCTGTGTTAACTAATGAAATTCTTAAGGATATAATTAGTAAAATCACTAAAAATTTAATAGAGGATTAAGAAAAATATGATTGAATATTTTATCTTACTATTTTAAATTTTGCTTTTTCCTCTTCTTTTTTTTTTTAACTTTATCTTTGAAATTTTAAAAACCCTCCATAGACAATACTAATAAATATTGCTACTACTTGTAATAATTAGTACTAGTGATGAACAACATTTAAATGTTATCATTACTAAAACTACAAAAAGGTAGGAATCTTATTTACTTTTATTTGTTTGTTATTTTTTTTTTACCTTAGTCATTTGATTTTGTTATTTTTATTTTTCTTCAACTTGCATGGGATTTCAATATAATTGTTATATGACTTACATTATGCAATTTGTTTTATAAAAATTTTAACAACTAAATTAATAAAAAGAAATATTTTGTCGTGCGAAGCGCAGGCTAATTAACTAGTGTTTAATAAATTATGATGCGGAACTTTCGTTGTTGATTCTGTAGGTAAAATTAAGGAGCCTCCGTTGCTATATTAGATATTAATTTATTATTTGCTTATTGTGTGACGAAATTACAGTTCGTTAGCTAATTATTTATTACTAACGGCGAAAAATATTTTATCGCTATTTCCTGTTTTTATTTGTAGTGAAAGTTATGACATTTTATTTTGGTTGTTTGTCATATACTAGTTTATGATTCAATTTGACCATTTATTCTTTCCTTTACAAATTACTCCACTATTTAATATTTTTTCTGTCTTAATTTATGTACTATTCTTTCCTTTTTAGTTAAACCAAAATAGAATAACATAGTTTTACGTTTATTCACAATTTAATTTAAAATTATTTTATCCTTACCAGATGATTTATGGGCAAATAAATTTTTATGACACCACATGTCATGTCCATTAAAAGAGGAGTAAATATAAAACTTTGTTTGATCCAAGTTACATATCTATCTATATTAAAAGCACCAAGACCCTTAGCGAAATGTCGTTCGATTTTTTTATCCATTTAAAATAAAGTTCATATTAGATAAAATAGTTATTTTATTATTTCCTAATATTTAGGATTTATAAATTAACTAATAATTTTTACTATCAAACATTTCCTTATTTAAATACAATTTCAAGATTTTAAAAACATTTCCTTATTTGAATATAATTTCAAGATTTTAAAAGGCATAAGAGCAATATCTTTTAACTAACGCTTTTAATAAAGACATCCGAATACAATTGCTAAATTAAGTTTTTATCAGGACCCTAAACTACCCCGTCGTGATGGCACCTATCACAGTACTAGGCTAGCCGATTCGACATTTATAACTCAAAAAGGTTTTTTCTTAATTCATTTACTAGTCAGATATTATCACAAATCTTTCGTTTAAACATTTCAAAACAAGCAGAAACAAATATGCAAAACATCAAACACTGCCCGATCCTGGTGTCACTAGTCATGAGCCACTAAAATACAATCTTGTCACGACCCGGATTTCCCACCCTCGGGAGTCGTGATGGCGCCTACTAATGAGAGCTAAGCAAGCCAATCTTTTAACTATTTTCTTCATTATCAAATTATTTTCTTTTAGCAAACATAAAGTGATAACGTAATAACAGCGGAAATTTAATTTTAAGCGGAAGAACACAACGAAATAGCTAAACTCCGTATCTATTACAACTGTTTAAACCTCAATTACCCAAAACCTGGTGTCACAGTGTCACAGACGGTCTAAGATTGCTACATACAAGGTCTGAAGAAATAACGGTACACTGTTTCTGAATAAAAGGAAAATGAAACAAGAAATAGGGATAGAGGGAGACGCCAGGGACTGCGGACGCCTGTAGGTCTACCTTGGATCTCCGGGTGTACTGAAGGTAGCCTCCAACTATGGTCCGATAGCTGCTCCGGGATCTGCACATAGTGCAGAGTGTAGTAACAGCACAACCGACCACATGTGCAGGTAAGTGTCTAGCCTAACCTTGGCGAAGTAGTGACGAAGCTAGGACCAGACTACCAAATAAACCTGTGCAGTTCAAATATATATATACAGCGGGAAAGAAATATAGAAATAAACAAGTAGAGATGGGAGGGAGGAACATGCTTCGGGGAGTAACAGGTAAAAACAAAATATTAAGAGAATTACAAAGGAATCAAAAGCCAACCACTAATAAGAGTAAGGAAACAAAGGCAGATTTCACTTTCTTTTCACATCTTGTTGCAGGCGTGCAACCCGATCTCATTTCCTATATCTCGTGGCAGGTCTTCCATCCGCTCCCATTTCATTTATCTTGTGGCAAGCGTGCCACCCACTCTCGTTTCATGTATCTTGTGGTAGGCGTACCACTCGCTCCCATTTCATGTATCTTGTAGTAGGCGTACCACCCGCTCTCATTTCATTATATCTTGTGGTAGGCGTACCACCCGCTCCCATTTCATTATATCTTGTGGTAGGCATACCACCCACTCCTATTTCATTATATCTTGTGGTAGGCATACCACCAGCTCCCAGTTACAAGCCAACAATCACAAGGAATCCAGGCAAGGGAACAAGAACAACATAATAACTTCCCGGCAAGGGAACAATGTGTGATGATCCAAAAGGCCATCACTTGCTTTTAAACTCTCCGAGGTCTTGAAAACCTCATTTAGAGTTACCTCGTTTTGCGTGCACAGTCCGGGCGCGTAGCCGGAAAGCTTAAATATGAAAATCTATGAAAATGATAAAATTTGGCTATAAAATAAGTTAATTTGACTTCGGTCAATGTTTTGTGTAAACGGACTCGGACCCATGATTTGACAGTCCCGGAGGGTCCATAGGAAAATATGGGACTTGGGTGTATGCCTAGAATCGAATTCCGAGGTCCCAAGCCCAAGAAATGAAATTTTTAAAGAAAATTATTTTCTGAAATTGTTTAAAGGAATTTGAAATGAAATTTGATTAGAACATGATGGTATCGGGCCCATATTTTAGTTCCGGAGCTCTGTACAGGTCTTATATATGATTTAAGACATTTCTGTAAAATTTGGTGAAAATGGATGTCATTTGACGTGATTCGGACCTAATTTGCAAAAGTTGAGGTTTAAGAAGTTTTGAAATATTTCATTGATTTTGAGGTTAAATTCGTTGTTAATAGTGTTATTTTGGCGATTTGATCGCACGGTTAAGTTCATATGATGTTATTGAGTTAGTACGTATGTTTGGTTAGGAGCCCTGAGGGCTCGGGTGTGTTTCGGATGTGTTTCGGAAAGTTTTGGACTTAAGAAAAGTTGCAGAAAACAGCTATTCTGGTGTACTGATATTTTCTTCTTCGCGTTCGCGGATGGCCCTCACGAACGCGATGTGTAAATTATGCTGGAGGAATTTCCTTCTACGCAAACGCATAGCTCAGGTTGTGAACGCGAGGCATTGGGGGAATATCTTTTCGCGAACGTGGTCTTGGCCACGCGAACTGAAGGCCAATTGAGCCTGGGCGGGGGTGGGGCATTTGTCTTACGCAAACACGACCTATCGGATGCGAACGCGAAGGCTCGAGGAGATCCTTCTCAGAGAACACGAGCTTGTTTACGCGAACGTGAAGGTCTACAGGCCCGACTCATCGTGAACGCGATGAGTATGTCGTGAGCGCGAAGAACGTTTTTGCCCAGTTATTTTAAAGTCTCAAAACAGAACACTTACGGGATTTTTACAAAATTTCATAAACCTCTTCTTCTCCAAAGTTCTTAGGCAATTTTTGAAGGATTTCCTCACCATAATCTCTTGGGTAAGTGATCTTTAACTTCTTTTCTTCCATTTTTATCAACAACCCACTAGATTTCTAGGCCTAAAACATGTGATTAAGGGTGGAAAATTAGGGATTTGGGTAGAGTTAGGGCTTTTTGATTAATTGTGATTTAGACCTCGTTTGGGGTCGAATTTTGGAACTAATTATATATTCGGGCTCGTGGGTGAATGGGTGATCTGATTTTGGTTCGAACCTTGTGTTTTGACCAAGCGGGCCTAGGGTCGATTTTTTTGATTTTGGGGAAGAATGATTAGAAAGCTATAATTAAGCATTGGAATTGGATTGTTTAGCATTTATTGATGTTATGAAGTCGATTATGTATAGATACGATTGATTTGGAACCGAATTCGAAAGGAAAGGCGTTGTTTGAGACTTGAGTTGGTCGTGGAAGTTCGAGGTAAGTGTTCGGTCTAACCTTAGCTTGAGGGATTAGGAGTTGAGTCGTATTTTCTATTTGCTTCTTGTTGAGTACGACGTATAGGCATGGTGACGAGTATCTATACGTTGGTGTCGAGCATGACCGTGAGTCTTAAATTGATACTTGTTGTAATCTTAAATGATACTACGGATGCTTTAGTGGGTGAATTCTTGATAATGAGTAAAGACTTAGTTTATTTTCGTGGAATTTACTTATGATTGAGTAATGGGGATAACTGAGATGAGTTGAGTTAAGATTGGTTATAGCTAATTCTCTCTTGCTGAGACGTATATACTTGTACTGTTGAATTCCCTTGTCGGGATAGTGTAGTTTATTGTTGATCCCTTGCCGGGACTATTATTATGATTGTTGTTTACTGTATATTTGGAACGGGTTGAGCGCCGCAACATTATTATATATATGGATCGGTTTGCACACCACAATAATGTTATGTTGGATCGGGTTGCACGTCGCAACAAATATTATGTTGGATCGGGTTGCACGCCGCAACAGTTATATATAAGGATCGGGTTGCAAGCCGCAACAATGTTAAATGATAAAGGATCGGGTTGTGCGCCACAACAGTATTGTTATTGTATTGTTGTAGATATTGAATTGTCCTTTCATATTTATTAAGTTTCTGTTGGATTTGATATGTCCCCCGAAGCATGTACCCCCTCCCATTTAAACTGCTTATTCCTGTTTATTTTATGTCGTATATTATAAAATTGCACAGGTTTATTTGGAGTCTGGTCCTAGCCTCGTCACTACCTTGCCGGGCTTAGGCCAGACACTTACCAGTACATGGGGTCGGTTGTGCTGATACTACACTCTGCACTCTGTGCAGATACCGGAGTAGCATTTGGACAGTAGTAGCTTGGGAGCAACCTTCAGTCCACAGAGACTCCGAGGTAGTCCTGCATGCGTCCGCAGGCCCGGCATCTCTTCTATCTATTATTTTGTTTTGTTATCACTTGTATCCGAGACAGACGGTGTTTCTTTCTTTCAGACATTTGTATGTAGTAATCATAGATAGTCCGTGAATGTTGTGGTACCGGTTTCTAGGTAGAGACATATGTTGGCTTTCTTTTCTTTCGCATCGATTCTGGTATTATAAATGTCTAAGTCTTTCGCTTAAATTTCATCTTCCACTATTATTTAATCGTTGATCACTTGTTAATTTATTTGGTTAAAAAGGGCTAAAATAAAAGAGATTGAATTTCCCGCATTTCGTGGCTTGCCTAGCTTCTACGAGTAGGCGTCATCACGACCCCCGAGGGTGGGAAATCCGGATTGTGACAAGTTGGTATCAAAGCTCTAGGTTACATAGGTCTCACAGTTCACGGACAAGCTCAGTATAGTTTGAGGGATCGGTATGGAGACGTCTGTATTTATCCTCCAGAGGCTACAGAGTTAGGAAAAACTTCACATTTGTTCTTTCTTGTCGTGCGGTTTTGTTTCTCAATGCTAATTGAATTTCTACTCTATTCTTTCGCAGATGGAGAGAACATGCGCTTCCTCATCCACCACTCAGCAACCCGAGCCCCCAGCAGCAGCTCTCACAAGGGGTAGAGGGCGAGGCCGAGGCGTGCTAGAGGCCGAGGTAGGGGCAGAGCTCAGCCCTGAGCAGCAGCACTAGTGACGGAGCCTCAAGTTGATTTTGAAGAGGAGGTTTCGGCCCTAGCAGTTCCGGTGGGCCCAGCTCAGGTCCTAGAGGGGTTTATTGCTACCCCAGTTCTTCAGGATGATCTGGTCCGATTAGTGGGCCTCATGGAGAGTGTCACCCGAGCAGGCTTGCTTCATGTAGCACCAGCCGTCTCTCAGGCTGGAGGAGGGGCCTAGAATCCTGCTACTCGCACTCCGGAGTAGGTAGCTCCCCAGATTCAGACTTCAGCGGTTCATCCAGTTGGAGCAGTTCAGCCGAGTGTGGTATCTCAGGTCGGCGATGGAGTAGCTATGTCTGTCGATGCTTTGTAGAGGCTGGATAGGTTCACCAAGCACTTCACTTCTACTTTCAGTGGTGCATCTACTGAGGATCCCCAGGATTATCTAGACAGCTGCCACAAGGTTCTCAGGAACATGGGTATTATTGAGACCACTAGGGTTGATTTTGCTATATTCCGCTTATCTGGATCCGCCAAGACTTGGTGGAGAGATTATTGCTTGGATAGACCATCCGGATCGCCACCCTTGACTTGGAAGCAGTTCACACAGCTATTTCTGGAGAAGTTTCTCCCCATTACTCAGAGAGAGGCTTATCGGAGGCAGTTTGAGCGCCTCCAGCAGGGTTCCATGACTGTTACCCAGTATGAGACCAGATTCATCGACTTGGCTCGCCATGCTCTTGTCATACTTCCTACCAAGAGAAATAGAGGGTGAGTAGGATTATTGACGGTCTTATTCAGTCGATTCGTCTTCAGATGGCTAGGGAGGCTGGGAGTAAGATTACCTTTCAGGAGGCGACCAATGTGGCCAGGAGAGTAGAGATGGTTCTACCGTAGGTAGGTGGTCATGGATCAAATAAGAGGCCCCATCATTCAGGTAGATTTAGTGGTGCCTCGTCTGGAGGCAGAGATTCGTATGGTAGAGGCCATCCTCCTAAGCCCTTCCAGTCAGCCCTTCAGGTTTCTCACGGAGCTTTAGGTGGTCGTGGTTCTCACATGCAGTATTCTGATCAACAGCCCTACAGTGCACCACCAACTCCTATCAGTGCACCGCCGCTCTAGAGTTTTCGGGGTGGTCATTCAGGTCGCCAAGGTTAGTCTCAGTTTCTTTAGCCGCAACATTCAGGTGGATGTTATGAGTGTGGTGAGTATGGTCATATCCGGAGGGCTTGTCCGAGGTTGGTGGGTACTCAGTTGCAGCAGGGTTCTCGTGTTATGGTTCATGCACCAGGTGTTCCACAGACCGCCCAACCAGCTAGAGGTGGGGGTAGAGGTGCTAGAGGTAGAGGTAGAGGATTTAGAGGTGGAGCTCAGACCGCTAGAGGTGGAGGCCAGCCAGCTGCAGGACATCCCAGAGATGTAGTCCAGGGTGGTGGGGCCCAACCCCGATGTTATGCTCTTCTATCTAGGCCCGAGGCTGAGGCTTCAGATGCGGTTATCACAGGTATTGTTCTGGTTTATGATAGAGATGCTTCAGTGTTATTTGATCCAGGGTCTACATACTCGTATGTGTCATCTTATTTTGCACCGTATCTGGTTATGCCTAGTGATTCCTTGAGTGCTCCTGTTTTTGTGTCTATACCGGTGGGTGATTTTATTGTGGTAGATCGAGTCCATCTCTCTTGTGTAGTTGAGATTGGGGGTCTTGAGACTCGAGTAGATTTGTTGCTTCTGGACATGGTCGATTTTGATATTATATTGGGGATGGACTGGTTATCACCTTACCACGCTATCTTGGATTGTCATGCCAATACTGTGACGTTAGCTTTACCAGGTATGCCTCGTTTAGAGTGGAAAGGTACTCCTGGTCATTCTACCTGTAGTGTTATCTCTTATATGAAGGCTCGGCGCATGGTCGAGAAGGGATGTTTGGCCTATTTGGCGTATGTTCGTGATTTCAGTGCTTAGGTTCCATCTATTGATTCTGTGCCTGTTGTTCGTGAGTTCCCTAAGGTATTCCCTTCAGACCTGCCAGGTATGCCACCCGACAGGGATATTGACTTTTGCATTGATTTGGCTCTGGGCACTCTGCCCATTTCTATCCCGTTGTATCGTATGGCCCCGTCTGAGTTGAAAGAGTTGAAGGAGCAGTTGCAATACTTTCTTGAGAAGGGTTTCATTAGACCCAGTGTTTTGCCTTAGGGTGCGCCGGTGTTGTTTATTAAGAAGAAGGACGGATCGATGAGAATGTGTATTGATTACCGGCAGTTGAACAAGGTTACAATCAAGAATAAGTATCCATTGCCAAGGATTGATGATTTTTTTGAACAGCTTCAAGGTTCCAAGGTATTTTCGAAGATCGATTTGAGATATGGCTACCATCAGTTGAGGATTAGGGCATCTGATGTCCCTAAGACAGCTTTTTGCACTCGGTACAGACATTATGAGTTCTTGGTCATGTCATTTAGGTTGACCAATGCCCCAGCAGCTTTTATGGATTTGATGAACCGAGTGTTCGGGCCTTATTTGGACTCGTTCGTGATAGTCTTCATTGATGATATTTTGATATATTCCCCAGCCAGGAGGAGCACGAGTAGCATCTCAGAGTGGTTCTTCAGACTTTGAGGGATAGTCAATTATATGCTAAGTTCTAGAAGTGTGAGTTCTGGTTGAGTTCAGTTGCATTCTTGGGCCATGTTGTGTCAGCAGAGGGTATTTAGGTTGATTCAAAGAAGATTGAGACAGTCAAGAACTGGCCTAGACCAGCATCAGCTACAGAGGTTTGGAGTTTCTTGGGATTGGCAGGCTACTATCGTCGATTCGTGGATGGGTTCTCATCTATCGCAACCCCGATGACCAGGTTGACCCAGAAAGGTGCCCAGTTCAGATGGTCGGATGAGTGTGAGGCGAGCTTTCAGAAGCTCAAAACAGCTCTGACTACGGCACCGGTGTTAGTTTTGCCCACGGGATCAGGGCCTTATACAGTTTATTGTGATGCATCTCGTATTGGGCTTGGTGCAGTGTTGATGCAAGATGGCAAGTTCATTGCTTATGCTTTGCGGCAGTTGAAAATTCATGAGAAGAACTATTTGGTTCATGATTTGGAGTTGGCAGCCATTGTTCACGCATTGAAGATTTGGAAGCATTATCTGTATGGCTTGGCATGTGAGGTGCTCACGGATCACAAGAGTCTTCAGTATTTGTTCAAGCAAAAGGAGTTGAATTTGAGGCAGAGGAGGTGGTTGAAGTTGTTGAATGATTATGATATCACTATCTTATATCATCCAGGAAAGGCCAATGTGGTGGTCGATGCTTTGAGTTGGAAGTCAGCCAGTATGGGCAGTCTTGCTTATATTCCGGTCAGAGTGAGAGACCGCTTGCTTTGGATGTTCAAGCTTTGGTCAATCGGTTTGTGAGGTTGGATATTTCTAAGCCTAGTCGTGTATTAGCTTGCACGGTTGCTCGTTCTTCTTTATTGGAGCGTATCCGTGATCGGTAATATGATGATCCCTATTTGTGTGTCCTTAGAGACACGGTGTAGCGCGGAGGTGCCAAGCAGTTTACCTTAGATGATGATGGAGTTTTGAGATTGTAGAGTAAAGTTTGTGTGCCTAATGTGGATGGGCTTCGGGAGTTGATTTTAGAGGAGGCCCATAGTTCCGGTATTCTATTCACCCGAGCGCCGCGAAGATGTATCAGGATTTGTGGCAGCATTATTGGTGGCGTAGAATGAAGAAGGATATTGTTGCATATGTAGCTTGGTGTTTGAATTGTCAGCAGGTTAAGTATGAGCATCAGAGACCTTGTGGTTTATTTCAGAGGATTAAGCTTCCCGAGTGGAAGTGGGAGCAGGTCACTATGGACTTCGTTGTTGGACTCCCGCAGACTCGGAAGAAGTTTGACACAGTATGGGTCATTGTTGATAGGCTGACCAAGTTAGCGCATTTCATTCCTGTGGCAGTCTCCTATTCTTCTGAGAGGTTAGCTGAGATCTATATCCAGGAGATTATTTGCCTTCATGGTGTGCCCATGTCTATCATTTCGGACCAAGGTACACAGTTTACCTCATGTTTCTAGAGTGCAGTTCAGCGAGAGTTGGGCACAAGGGTTGAGTTGAGCACAGCATTTCATCCTCAGACGGACGGGCAGTCCGAGTGGACTACTCAAATTTTGGAAGATATGCTCCGAGCTTGTCTCATTGACTTTGGAGGCTCGTGGGATCAGTTTTTGCCTTTAGCAGAGTTTGCCTACAACAACAGTTACCAGTCGAGTATCCAGATAGCTCTTTATGAGGCCTTATATGGTAGGCGATATCGGTCTTCAGTTGTATGGTTTGAGCTGGGAGAGGCTCGGTTGTTGGGTACGGATCTGGTTCAGGAGGCCTTGGACAAGGTCAGGATTATTCAGGATAGGCTTCGTACAGCTCAGTCCAGGCAAAAGAGTTATGCAGACCTCAAGGTTCGAGATGTGTCTTTTATGGTCGGTGAGCGGGTATTGCTCCGAGTGTCGCCTATGAAGGACGTGATGAGATTTGGGAAGAAGGGCAAGCTTAGCCCTAGGTTTATTGGTCTGTTTGAGATTCTTGATCGAGTGGGGGAGGTGGCTTATAGACTTGCATTGCCGCCGAGCTTATCAGTCGTGCATCCAGTGTTTCATGTGTCCATGCTTCGGAAGTATCATGGAGATCCATCCCACGTGTTAGATTTCAGCACTTTCCAGTTGGACAAGGACTTGTCTTATGAGGAGGAGTCGGTAGCTATTCTAGACTGGCAGGTTCGTTAGTTGAGGTCGAAGAGTTTTCCTTCTGATCGTGTTCAGTGGAGAGGTCATCCTCCTGAGGCATCGACCTGGGAGTCCGAGTCCGATATATGGAGCCGTTATCCCCATCTTTTCCCCGACTCAGGTATTTCCTTCTTCTGTCCGTTTGAGGACGAACGGTTGTTTTAGAGGTGGAGAATGTGATGATCCAAAAGGTCATCACTTGCTTTTAAACTAAATTCTATGTTTCTAAGGCCTTGAAAACCTCATTTAGAGTCACCTCAATTTGCATGCGCAATCCGGGAGCGTAGCCGGAAAGCTTAAATATGAAAATCTGTGAAAAATGATAAAATTTGGCTATAAAATGAGTTAATTTGACTTTGGTCAACGTTTTGGGTAAACGGACCCGGACATGTGATTTGACGGTCCCGGAGGGTCCGTAGGAAAATATGGGACTTGGGCGTATGCCCGAAATCGAATTCCGAGGTCCCAAGCCCGAGAAATGAAATTTTAAAGAAAATTATTTTCTGAAATTGTTTAAAGGAATTTGAAATGAAATTTGATTAGAACATGATGGTATCGGTCTCGTATTTTGGTTCCGGTGCCCAGTACAGGTCTTATATATGATTTAAGACATTTCTGTAAAATTTGGTGAAAAACGGATGTCATTTGACGTGATTCGGACCTAATTTGCAAAAGTTGAGGTTTAAGAAGTTTTGAAATATTTCGTTGATTTTGAGGTTTAATTCGTTGTTAGTGGTGTTATTTTGGCAATTTGATCGCACGGTTAAGTTCATATGATGTTATTGAGTTAGTACGTATGTTTGGTTAGGAGCCCCGAGGGCTCGGGTATGTTTCGAATGTGTTTCGGAAAGTTTTGGACTTAAGAAAAGTTGCAGAAAACAGTTGTTCTGGTGTACTGATATTTTCTTCTTCGTGTTCGCGAGATGGCTCTCGCGAACGCGATGTGTAAATTATGCTGGAGGAATTTCCTTCTATGCGAACGCGTAGATCAGGTCACGAACGCGAGGCACTGGAGGGATATCCCTTCGCGAATGCGGTCCTGGCCACGCGAACGCGAAGGCCAATTGAGCCTGGGCAGGGGTGGGGCATTTGTCTTACGCGAACGCAACCCATCGGACGCGAACACGAGGGCTCGAGAATATCATTCTTCGCGAACGCAAGCCCGTTTACGCGAACGCGAAGGTCTACAGGCCCGACTCATCGCGAACGCGATAAGTATGTCGCGAGCGCGAAGAATGTTTTTGCCCAGTTATTTTAAAGTCTCAAAAACAGAACACGTATGAGATTTTTACAAAATTTCATAAACCTCTTCTTCTTCGCAGAAGGCAGTGGCTTTCATTTATTTTGGCTCTAGGCCATTTTTGCTCATTTCCTCTCATTTCTTGGGCGATTTTGGAGCTCTTGGAGGGGTGATTCCGCCTAGCATTGTGAGGTAAGTTATTTCTAATTAATGTGAGTTTTATACTTGAGTTTTGGGTAGATTAACACATAAAAATTAGTGAAAATCATGGGAATAGAGTAAAACCTACGGTTTTGCTAAAAATAAGATTCAACCACGAAATTTGTTATGAAATAAAGTAGAAATAATATATTCTTGATTCTTAGGTTATAAAGAGCAACTTTCTTCGAAAAATTTCGGAATCTGGGCATGTGGGCCCGGGGTCGGATTTTAGGAAACTTGTGTTTAAGGTTGGGAAATTGCTTAAATAGTTAGAATGCGATCTTATGAGCTTGTATTGACTAGTTCTTACCTCGTTTATCTAGTTTTGGATCGTTCGGCTCCAAATTGGGAGTTTGAGCTCGTTCTTGTTATTGGAAGTACGCTTTGGAGCGAGGTGAGTCTCTTTTCTAACCTTGTAAGAGGGAATTATCCCCATAGGTGAGTTAATTTGTTATGTGCTCCTATTTGCGGGGGCTACGTACGTACGAGGTGATAAGAGTCTGTGCGTAGCTACTATTATGCTTTAGTCCGGGTAGTTTAGGGCCCAAAAGCATGCTTTCGTGTAATACTTGCAACCTTATTGACAAACTTAAAATGCTTAAAACATATCGAACGTGTAAATAAATTTTAAAAAAATGCTAGATATCATTTCTTGACTTTTAAAAGAGAAACTTGCCTTTTTCTGAATATTTGCTCCTTGATGAATTATTGATTTGATTGTTTGAATGTATTTATCTATTGTGGAATGGGCCGAACGCCTCGGTAGATTAAATAGATGCATCTATGGTTCTCGCCGTTCGACCCTCGGCAGTGCACATTTTACATTTATGTTGGATCGGGCCGTACGACCTCGGCTTGAGTTGCGCATGCTTGTATTGCTTGACTTGAGATTTATTGATATTGATATCTGCTCTTTCCGACTTGAGATAGTTGTTAATTAATGGATTATGAATCCGGAGACTTCTAATAAAAAGGAACTCTGACATGTTTCGTGACTCATTTGAATTTACTGTCGTTCTTAATAAATCTGTGATTCATCGCATTAATAATAGTATTATTGGACCATTAGTAAGTGTCGAAGTTGCCATCTCGTCTCTACTTCTTCGAGATTAGGTGGGATACTTACTGAGTACACGTTGCTTTCGTACTCATGCTCCACTTGCTGTTCATTTTGTTGCACAGGTACACGTATTTCTAGTGGCCTACTGGGCGTAGCAGTATGGACGATACAGAGACTATGTGAGCTGTATTTTATCGAGGCGACCTGCAGCTAGTATAGTCTCTCTCAGCATTGTATTTACTTTCTGTCCAATTTGTGTTCCGGACAGTTATTGTACTTTATTCGATTCCTTAGAAATTGCTCATGCACTTGTGACACCGGGTTCTGGGATGATTATGGGGTATTCTGTAATAAGTTCCTAAATATTCTTCGTTTATTTGTAAGGATTATCTTTTACTAGCCACATTGGAAGAAAAATCATAGTTTTCGCAATTACTCAATGAGAATTTAATTGAGTGTTTATGGTTGGGTTGCCTGACAGCGATGTCCGGCGCCATCACAGCCCTTAGTGGATTTTGGGTCGTGACAGAGAAAGGCAGGGTTGCGGATGCCAAGCAGCTACCTTGCTAACTCCGGAGATGCTTTGAAAGAAAGAACAGGTCTCACTCGGATGCTCTGGCACCTGGATCTAACACAAGGTGCAGGGAGTAACGTGAGTACGCCAACTCAGTAAGTAATAATTATAATTAACGGCTGAGTGCAGTGACGAGCATTTAAAATCATATATATATCATAACATAAAAACCTTTGTGAGAATAGCAAGGTCGAATCGGTAATTAAATTCTGAACATCTAGTAAAACTCCAATTTCAATGAAAGTTATTAAAACATTTATTCAATATTTTCAATAGAGGCTCAGTATGAAGAAGAGTGAAAACAGTATTTTCATAAAAATAAGCCCCTCGGGCAAGCCTCTCAGTCACTCGTGACTCAACTATCATCAATCAGTACTCACACTCAGCACTCACGCTCAATAGGTATCTTATAATAACCACTGTGCTCACTGGGGGTGTGCAGACTCCGGAGGGGCTCCTACAGCCCAAGCGCTATATCGCTACGGCGTGCAGCCCGATCCATAACTATCCTCACAATCCAGCCCTCGGCCTCACTCACTCCTAAGCCTCACAAGCCACTCACGCATCTCAATGCAAACTCAGGGAGCTCAGCCCAAAACACTTTCATATATTAAAATAGAGTGGTGAACAAGATTAACCAATAAAACAGGTATAAACCATGACTGAGGATAAAGCTTTCTATCAAAACAAATGAGTTGTAAATACCCCTGAGGGTCCAAACAGTACGATACAAGGCCCCAAACATGGAATTCAGTCCAAGTTAACAGAATCATTTCTAAAACGCATAGATATCATATAAAGTTTATCAAAATATGCAACTCTACAGTTGCCACGGGATGGACCAAGTCACAATCCCTATGGGTTCACGCCCACACGCCCGTCACCTAGCATGTGCGTCACCTCATTTATCAAAATAGTATGAAATTTTGGGGTTTCATACCCTCAGGTCTAGATTTACAATTGTTACTTACCTCAAACCGGATGAAAATCTACTCCGCAATGCCCTTTCCTCTCGACTCGGCCTCAAATCGCCCTGAATCTATCCAAAATCAAAATCATAACATCAATACATTCCAAAGAAACAAAGCCCACGCGAAAATTATCAAATCAAATCAAAATTCCCGGAATTGGCCAAACTCGAACTCCGGGCCTACGCCTCGAAATTTGATAAAAATCACGAAACTAGAATCTTTATCCTCTCACGAGTCTATACATATCAAAATCATCAAAATTGGACCTCAAATCCCCAACTTAAACTCTCCAATTTCAAGCCCTAATCTCCCAATTTCATCCCTAATTTTTCCACAAATTCCATGATTAAACAACGGGAAGTCATCACATATATAAGTATTAGGGCTCCAGTCACTCACCTTGTTGTTAACCCTTGAATCCCTTCTCAAAATCGCACTCAAAAGCTTCAATGTCGTCCAAAAATGGTGAGAAATAAGCTGAAAATCGCGAAGGAGAACATATATACTTTCTGCCCAAGGATTCCGCACCTACCGACAATTTCCCATACCTGCGGACTCGCACCTGCAAAAATCACTTAAAGGACCGGGACTGCATCTGCGCTAGTCACCGCACCTGCGGTGCCGCAGATGCGCCCAAATAACTGCATCTGTGATTCTTCTCCTGATGTCCCAAACACGCACCTGCGATCTCCTTGCCGCATCTGCATCCTCGCACCTGCGGTCCCCAATCCGCAGGTGCGGTTATTACAGGAGCAGCAAAATCTGCTGCATCAACTTGGTTCAAATCCTTCCGTCAACCATCCAAATCCATCCCACGGCCCTTGGAACCTCAACCAAACATACCAACAAGTCCCATATTATCATTCGAATTTATACCAAACTTCGAAACAGTCAAAACAACATCGAAACACCAAATCACCTCGGATTCAAGCCTAAGGATTTTCAAACTTTCGAATTCCGCAAAAGATGCAAAAACCTATCAAACCTCATCCGAATAACCTGAAATTTTGCACACATGTCAAAAATGACACAAGGGACCTACTCCAATTTTCGAAATTCCATTTCGACCCCGATATCAAGATTTCCACTATCGATCGGAAGGCTCTAAATTTCCAATTTCGTCAATTCAAGCCTAAATCTACCACATACCTCCAAATTACATTCCGAACACGCTCCTAAGTCCAAAATAACCTAACGAAGCTATCTGAATCATTGTCTGAATTCACATCCGAGATTTTCTACACATAAGACAACATCCGATTGACTTTTCCAACTTAAGCTTCCAAATAAGAAACTAAGTGTCTCATTCCACTCCAAATCACTCCGAACACAGAACGACCAACACGATATGACGAAATACAGCTAAACAACACATAAAGAAGCAGAAATGGGGAAAGCGGGGTTGTAACTCATGAAACGACAGGGCGGGTCGTTACAGTTTTAGTAATTATTGCTAAATTAAGTTTTAGTAATTAACTTTCACGTGCGTAACTATTACCTAATTAAAAAATTCTTTTGTGCATCATGCATAATACACACGTATACTAAGTGGGCGTTTGGACATAAGAATTGTAAAATTTCAAAAAAAAAATTAAGTGAAAATGATCTTTGAAAATTAGAGTTGTGTTTGGACAAGACTATTATTTTGGGTTGTTTTTGAAGTTTTGTGAATGATTTTAGTGAAAAAATTTTGAAAAACAACTTTTTGGAGTTTTTCAAGTTTTTTATAAAACTCTAAAATTCATTTTCAAGTGAAAATTGAAAATTTTATAGCTAAACACTGATTTTTCGAAAAAAAAAAGTAAAAAGATTTTATGTCCAACCGGCTCTAAATCTAGTCTAAATAAAAAATATAATGAGGGATATAATTAAATAACTTGTATTAGTACCCGCGGGATGCGCGGACACAAATCGTGTTAAATTGTGATGTAGGTTGTTTGAATCATGTGCAAATAACCTTAAAATATAAACCTCTCAGATAAAAATTATATAATATTAGATATTAATTATGAAGTAGGATATGAAATTATTGTTCAAATCTCATAGTGCATAACCTATTATATATATATATATATATATATGTAGCAACCTAACCCCTTGATTTTAGTCTTGCATTTCGTTTCGCTGTCAATATTAAAAAATACTAAACATAACATGTTGTGATCTATCTTGTTTGAG
Source organism: Nicotiana tabacum (assembly GCF_000715075.1). Lineage (NCBI taxonomy): Eukaryota > Viridiplantae > Streptophyta > Magnoliopsida > Solanales > Solanaceae > Nicotiana > Nicotiana tabacum. Next base: position 219,317,761 of record NC_134080.1, on the reverse strand, counting down.
CACAATAGATCATATTATTTTAACAAACTTCTTGCTATCCCTTTGTTTTTATCTAAAAGTTAAATATGTCTTATTCATCACATTATTTGTACACAAAATTCTTTTTTCTTTTGTTTTTTTCTTATAGTTATTGTATTATTTATTATTTAATATTATTTTACTATCATATAATTTTTTATTATCTTAATTAATATCTTGCTTATTATTCTTTTAATAGTCTTTAATAAATATAAATGTTTTATTCTTGATATGCATTCAATTTTTTTGCATTCAATCGTCTCATTCGAAATTTTAATCAATTAAATTTATTGTAATATTATTAAATATAACTTCATTTTTCAATTTATTTATTTTTAAATTAATTTAATGTATAAGCTCTATTATTATACATTCTCTTCCCTACTATAAAGTTTAGTTAGTTTTTACATTATGTTTTACCTATAACCAAAATAGGATCATATTTTATTTTAAAAATTAAAATTGATGTAGGCTAAAATATTAATACATAAGTTATTTGATGATTATGTTCCAAATGTATCGAGTTCTATTATAATTATTTTTTATTTAGATGCAGTTAAATTCCTTTTTTTTTTGTTTTAGCTTTAAGATATAAATTTAATATTTAATTTTCATTATTAAAATTACCTATATTAGAAAGTTATTTTATATTCTTAAAATTTTATTTTAACATTAGAAAAATAATTTCTTAATTGCTTGAACATATTATATGTATGTAGTAATATGTTTACTGTCATTTTATTTCTTTCCGTAATTATTTCCAAAATAAAAAAATTATGTCTCAAATACAAATAATTCTTATCATTCTATTTTCTAAATTATGCTATGCTTTCAAACATATACTAACTGCACTTAATTGAGAAATTAATCATAGAAAAATATTTTCTTAGTTGTTTGAACACATTATATCTAAATGTTGTAGTAATATTTTCACTGTCACATTATTTCTTATGTAAATTTTCTTTCTTTTTAGCTTTAATACAAATTTAATTTTTAGTTTTCATTAGTATAATTACCTATATTAGAAATTTATTTTATATTTTAGTTATTTTTTTCATAAATAAGACTTCAAGTTCATGATAGTATTCATATTTGAGCATTCTAATCATAGTTTTAACAACTTTCTAATTTCGAATTCAATTAGCCTTTTCTTTTCATTTCTAATACTAAATTTTTAATAATTTAACATAATATTGCTAATTTTTTAAGTATTTTATATTTAATTTTAACAACTTTCTAATTTCAAATTCAATTAGCCTTTCCCTTTCTAATTTTAAGTTTGTATATTTAATTTATTTTATTTTCTAACCTTATGATATATAAATATCCTCACATTATCTCTAATTTATTTCTATTGTTCAATATTTTTATTTTTTGATTTTATCTATTAAACTTGAGTTACGTGGACCTATTCATATTATGACTTTTCTTATCATAATATAAAAAACTTTCTCATCTCAAATTTAAATAAGTTTTACTCTTCTTCTCTATGATAAAAAATCTGAATTTTTATTTTTTTCTCTATTTATTATTTATTTTTGATATTATATTATTCAATACCTAATATTATTACATTGTCATGTGGATTTTTATTAGCTTGTTTGAATTTAATATCTATTTCTACCACATTCATTCTAATATAATATAGATAAAAATTTAAAAACTTTCTCAAATTCAAATAAGTTCTATTATTCTATTTTCTAAATTTGATTGCATTTTCAAAAAATTATGTTATGCTTTCAAACTTAAACTAACTGCACTCAATTCAAACATTAATCACAAAATAATATTTTCTTAATTGTTTGAACCATTATATCTTCGGCCAGGTCTGGACATATCTAAAGTCTCTACCTAAAGTCGACTGGTTTTAATGAGGTCACCGACTTTCTAGATTTCACCGGCATTTGAAGGCCCACCGGTAAGGATTCTACCTCGACAGAACAATGACGGGGAGAAGGGGGAGGGTAAATGGTGATTGTGATTGAAGGGGAGGTTGCCGCCTAATTGGTCAGCACCCCCAAAGGTGGCGATTGGTGTCAATGCAGCGGTAGAAATGGAGGGAGAGAGGAGCCGACAGCTGCTATGTCAAAATGACTAAATGAGGGAGGAGATGGTAAAGAAGGGTTCTTTTCTTTCTTTAAATGTATTTTCTTTTTGTTAATTACACGTGTCAAATTTTTATGGCAAAACTACACGTGTCATTTTTTGATTGGTCCATTTGACATGTCATTGACAAGTGCAATTCAGCACATGGCCTGCTGTACTCGGGAATTTACTTGACCTACTTAATAGCCACTTGAAGTGTTAAATTGAAATATGGCTCGGTTGAGATGTTCGATTGAAATATGCAAGAAACTTCAATCTCAACTGCTGAAAACAATAACAAATACGGTGCAGATTTTGAAGCCATAAAAGTCACAAAAATTAACATCATGATGAAGTTGTACATCTTACATGATCCAAGGAACCTCTGATCATTCCTACCTAAGTCTCTATATTCTTGGATATTGATGTACTCAAGCTTGCAGTCGTTCAATTCCTCCTCTGCAGTACATAGATATTAGAAGTTAATTTCCAGCAAGTTTCCTCCTCACAAAATAAACTTATGACCATAAACAAAAGATAGAGATCAAATTATAAGCTACTACAAATTAAATGGACAAATAAGCTCCATTTTAACCACGACTATTACAGTTTTACTGCTTCAGGACACAAGGTTGTTCACTATACATACAAAGTCAGGGAAGAGTGGAGGGTTGTGAAGCATTGAAAATAACCACAGAACTCAGGGGCCAACAATTTCCGTTCAATTAAATTATTGAGCCGAGTAAAAACAAGATAATTAGCAACCATTCCAGAATATCAACATTTTATGCATTCACTAGCTCGATCATCACCTAAATGGGAATGGACAAGATTTATATATGTCTAGGGCAATTATTACATCACAGCAACGGCGAGGATTCATATATAACTCTCTCGTGCAGATCTAAACTTCGTATTCTGAAAGACTGACAAACCAAGGATATATCCAATCTCCCTAAACAATTACCTTACGCTTCTTCTGTTGTTTGATTCCAGCGCTGCTGTTATCAAAGTTTGCTGATTGTTCAGAAGCATCCCCTAAAGGCAAACTTTTTATCTCGTCATAGAAACTATCTGTCAGCCCAAGCAACCTAGCATAGTTAAAGGGAAGAGATTAGCATCCACTTAGTCCATTTAACAAAAAACAGAGCTCCACCTAATCTGCCGGCACTCTCCAGACTATGCATACATTAAGTTTCTACATGAAATGATCAAAAGACTGACCATAAAGTGCTTTTCTTTTTAATTAGTAAGACTGACCATACAGTTCCTACAAAACTTACCCATTTCTTGACTTCTTCAGATGTTTCATTTTCTTTTTTTCCATCTTTGTGAGTGGGGCACGAGCAAAAGTCTCCTCTTCTTGTCGTGCACGTTCTTCCATTTTAGCCATGTACTCTCTGAGTTCTCTACTTTCAGTTCCAACAACTTCTCTTACCTGTATTTTTTCACCGAAAGCAATAGTAAAATACAGGAGGGGTCATTGAAATATATCAGTATTAATAGTCAGATAGTGAATTACCTCTTCGGGTCTACCTTCAAGATTATTCACCAAATCTATCATAAACGGGTTTTGTCTAGCCTTTCGCAAGTCCATTGTCTCCTTCCTCGATTTATTTCTCTCCTGCCTCGACATTTTATCTTCTTCCATAGGAGCAGGTACAAGTTTGGGGGGTCTATATACATTGCTGCCATCCTGTAGCTCAAGACAAGAAACATTCAACCATCTCTTTTATTTTAGGAAATCATATGGGAGATTGAGAGAGTAAAATCATAACTTCAACTTTTTGAACTGCTAATGATCGAGTCAACTCTTTGAACAGGAAGAGCAAAAAGGAACTAAAATGGTCATTTCATGGTCAAGTACCAATCACCCACCTCTGTGCCACGTGTTTTACTAACAAGCAAATCAGGATTTGGACGATACTTCAACAGGTCCTCCTTCTGGGTATCTGTTCCCTTCTCACTTATAACTGACTTCTCAGAAGCAGCATCACTATCTCTTGTGAGCTTCTGAATTTGATACTGTAGTTTCTTGTCGATGGGGCGAATCTGCACAGAGCATCACGGTAAGGACGCTGCAATTAGGAGCAGAAAAGTACCCAAGAGGAGCTGGAGAGACAGGATTACTCAAAAGCGGGAAGAGCTTCAACATACCTTCTCCAAAAACAATCTTATCTCGACTAGACTCCGAATAACTGGATGCCCTTCAATTGAGAATCCTTTTGCCTTGCGGAGCAGATAATAGACAAGCGATTGGCAATAATTCAGAAGTAGCAGATGCTTCGTTTCAAGGTAACTTATTCCTTCTGGTGTTGGAAAGTGACCCGCTTTCACCTAAAGACAAATTGCATGGGGATTTTGGAAGAAGAAACAAGCATATCAATTTGACATAGTGATATCTTTTTCTTTCCTACACAGAGAGCACGAGAATAAATACAAGGCATACTACGGAAATTGATCCAGCAGTTCACAATTTTATTTTCTTTGTTTTTTTGGGTTTATTTTTTTTGTTAATCAGTGAGTACCCAGCAGTTCAATATTATCTGTGACCCAGTTGACCTAGACAGGAACGCTATGTCATTTGAAAACTAAGCAAGTACTGCAATATAGCAAAGAGTTGGTTTATTGATACAGGCAGTTTGGGATGATTAGACATAGACGAGAAGTAACATAAAACCAACATGAGTACTAACTGGGAAGATCATTTATAAGCGGTGCTAACATCTATCACGTGGCCAGTCCGTACAGTTAGAAGATCCAACAAGTATAGTTGCTTAAACGAGAAAATGTTGGGATCAGCCTTTCTGCCCTTCCAAAGGTAGAGGTAAGGCTGCGTACATCTTACCCTCCCCAGACCCCACTTGTGGGAAAATGCTGGGTTTTTTGTTGTTGCTGCGTAAACAGGAAAATGTTGGGTAACAGGCTCTAAGTCCATTTCATTCAAAAAATAAATAAGGTAAACTAACTATCAGTTATCTAAATTTCACACTTGTCCTAACTATATAAAAATCTCAATAGCAAGAACAAAAAGAATCCAGACAAATTATAAACCAAACGTAAGTGCATTAGCTGATTTTGAAGATAATATAATGAAGCTGCTTTGAAGAGAAAGGAAATCATATTTTGAAGACAAAAGCTAATGTCTACTGCATATATGAGTGGCAAACTGGCGGGTCGGGTCGGATATGGTTCGGGTCGAAAACAGGTATTGAAAAACGGATCAATTATCCTACCCGACTCATATTTAATACGGATAAAAAATGGGTTAACCGGCGGATAATATGGATTACCCATATTATCCATGACTTCTTGTATATGATCACTTTTGGGAGAATTCTTAGTCTCCCTAACTTGAGAAACCCCCAATTTGAGGCTTTATAAATGTAAAAGTTAGACCTATTGGTTATCCATTGGTTACTCATTGGTTATCCATTTTCTAAATGGATAATATGGTTCTTATCCATATTTGACCCGTTTTTAAAAAGTTCATTATTCAACCCATTTTTTAGTGGATAATATGGGTGGTTAACTGTTTTCTTTGAACCATTTTGCCACCCCTAACTGCATATCATCTTTTGGTGTAATTTAGAGCTAGTAAGTGATGTTGAACTTTGGTAGACTTTATTAGTTCCCTGCACAATTAGAAGGGAACTATGTTTTGGTTTCTATTTTTTCGGATGTAAACTAAAGCACCAATTTAGTGCTGATTTCATCGATAAAACCTACCTTTTGCTAAAAGAATATAAGTATATTGACAATAACTAATTAAACGTGACTATTTGGTAACCCATTTAGATTTTTTTTTTCTCCTAATGATGGTGTCCGGGCCAACTTGCAGGCATCTCTGCACAGGTATTGGGTAACTCTGTTCGTTAATACTTATAATGTTGAAAAAGAATCAACATTTTTTGTAATTTCACATGATTTCAGCACATCCCTAAGAGAGCCTGTAACCTTACCTCTTTATTTAAGTCTATAAATTGTTATTTTCTGACGAATTATCTATCAATAGTTAATTAACTATATCCATGAATAACAAACCACCGTTGTTGTTATTGTTGTTGTTGTTGAAGATAGTTATAGCTCGACAAAGACGTTAGTTGGCCTAAATTTGAGGGATTTCTACTATTTGAGCTTAATTCTAGTTTCCCAAAGTTAGATTGCTTTTCACATTAGCACCTATCTCTAGTACTCAGTTTAGAGGAAGTCGATAGGAAGTAACGCAGAGCTTTGTGCTGATCACCAATTTTGCAACTTGGGTTTTCCACAAGGATGTTATGAGGTAAAGGGGTCTTAAAGTTGTTCACTTTCCTCACTTTTGCATGACCTAAAGTTGAATTCAAAAGAGTGACAACATTCTTGAACTTGTGCTTCTCCAGTTTTTCTATAAAATAAATTCCCATACTGATTCTGATCATGGGGCTTAGATAAAAGACTAATAATTCTATGACAAGTTTCAAATGCAGCCTTGTTAACTACTTCTATTTCTTCCATTTCACCTCTCTCAACCCCCCAAAAACATAAAAATGAAAGGGAGAAAAGGAGGAAAAACAAAGAAAGCAGAAAATTCAATTCCTAAAATCAAAAGACTTGAACCCAAAACACAAACAACAACACCTACTACTACGCCTTAGTTCCAAACAAGTTAAGCTCCGCTGTATATGAATCCTCACTGCTCTCAACCGAAAAATAAAATACACCCCGTCAAAATATAGGATACAATCAACCTAAAAATTACGAGACAAAGGAAGGAAAACAGAAGCAATGGACATCATGATCACAATACCAGCTAAAATATCAAGATTGAACTATATGAACGAAATTACAGAAAATAAAACATACCCAGATGAGAAATCAGCATGAAAAAAGCAGTAATTGCATTGATAAAGGAAAAAAGCAATAACAATTGGATCTTTAAACATTTAAAAAAAATAAACCAACCTTTGCAGTTAAAGCTTGTACTTTTGAAGTCACTGTATCCAATCCTTCTTTCATCTCCTTTAATACTGTAACTAACTGAGGAGCTAGCCTGTATCATTCATTCACATTCAAAAATTTCAATATTATGTGCTCCATTATTACCAGAACCCTAAAATACCAACAAAAAAAGAGAAATCACCTGCTTATTTTTTCGCTCGTCTCAAGAGATGTATTAGGCTCTGCCATATTTCACTGTCGCTATTGCTGTGAAAAAGGTTCTCCGCTGGTAACAATGGCGGTTTCTTGTTAGAAGGAGATGAAGCTGAAATGCAGGTTTTTGATGGCAAAGCAGGTTTGTATTGGGACTATGTAATTGGGCTTGTCCATCCTTTTATGAGCCAAAGTCCACAAATAGCCATTTAAGGACCCATATTTAAATAATAGTCAAATTTTACAAAATTTCTAAAGTTTAATTAGGGTCGTGCATAATTTTACCGTATCGAAACTGAAAATTTTGGTATTTGGTATTCGGTATGGTATTTGGTTTAATTTTTAAAAAATAATTGGTATTAGGTATGGTATTAGGTATTTTAAAATGAAATACCGATACCGTACCGAAATATATATTATATTGCACAATACGCATATTATTAATTATAACATAAATATAAAAAATCTAAAATTTTGCTTTCTTTATTCTCTAAGTTCATCAAGTAACTCTAAGCAAGTAACAAGACATTTCTAACAATCAATTTATTCCTTTATGTACAATCTTCTCTCTCGTGGTTGATATTTACTGGTTTTGGATAAAACTTTTGTCAACAAACGTTTAGTTTTGTGCTTTTGAGTACTTTAATTAAGAATATTACATTCTATGACTCTACGCACAAGTTAGTATTCAAACCGAATAAACCGAAGTTACCGAACCGAACAAACCGAAACGAAAGGAGAAAAACCGAACCATACCGGATTTAATTAGGTACAGTATTGGTATAGCATTTTAATAAACCGAATACCGAAAATACCGAACCGAAATATGTAAATACTGTACCGTACCGACAGATGAACACCCCTAAGTTTAATCACCTCGCGTCTGAAGTTGAAAATAGATGGTCTGAAGTTTCCAGTGTCAGATCGATGGGTCTGAATTGCCAATAGCAGCGTCGGGCTGCTAAGTTGGTATGAAAGAACTGCTGCGCCGCGGGAAGTCCTTCTCTATACAAGTTCTCAGACGAGGTTTTTGAACATAACTTCGATAGGCGAGAGGTGTAAGCCCAACCCCAAAAGGTTCTCCCTCCTAATTATGGTAGTAGTAGTTGATTTGAGGATCTTATGCGGCGAAGCGGAGAAGGAGTAGGAGTAGGAGCTAGCTTTAGGGGCGGAATCAAATGATTACGAGAAACACAATGAGACAAAGGAGAGCACTTAGACAATTCACTTTGAACACTCCACTATAGGATGACAATCCTTCACTCAGAAAGGGTAGGTTCCACACCGACAAGACCTCCTATCCCAGAATCCGCTCATTTCACACCAACTAAAGCGGAACTTAATCACCAAGGTAGAGTTGTATAACAAAGTGGAAAACCCGCAATACGAGAGCAAAAACCTTCTGTGTCTAAGAAGAAAAGCAACATCGAGTTCTAAATTATCGATGCGGTCTGAAGTTAGACTTTGGCATAGCTCAACTTCATACCCCAAAGTTGGTATTTGAATTATCTATCTAAATTATATTAAAAGCACGAAAGCCCTTAGAGAAATGCCGTTCGCCTTTTTTTTACCCTTTTTAAAATAAAATTCACATCAGACAACATAGTCATTTGATTGTTTCCCTAGTATTTAAAAATAGTTATTTTATTAATTTCTACTATTTAGGAACAGTTATTTAATTACTCTTTTAATATGTATAAAATATTGATTTTATATATTTCTATTATATAGAAGAGCCAAGTTGGTCGGCTAAGGGCAAATTTGTAATTTCATCAACTGATTTTGTTTGTTTTGCCTAATCTCTTCCCTACATCTCAGCTGTCACACCTCCTTTTTCTACCCCAGAAGGGGCATATAAGGGAGTTTTTTCCAATTTAAGTGACAATCGAAACGGGATTATTTATATTAAAATTTAGCGACCCCACTTGGGATAATTTATGGTGTCCCAAGTCACCGGTTCAAATCCTGAATCGAGGAAAGATTGAATCTATTTTACAGTCCGCGAACACAGAAATCCGGGTAAGGAATTTTGTTAAACCGGGAGAATGTGTTAGGCATTCCCGAATTACGTGGTTTTAGCACGATCGCTCAACTACGAAATATTATGACTAATTAACAAAATAAGGTGATACACTCCCATTTTCTTTCATTTAACACCAAGTTTGTGGCCCAATCAACAGAATATCACTAATGACAATGCTCGTGGCCAAATATTATTAAAAGCTCTGCTAAACCAATACATCCCATTCAACTGAGGTAAAACAATCAATTAGAGTAGATCAACCAAAATGATTAAATAAATTAAAACCTCGGTTAATTCGGTGTATTAATTCAAACGAATTTCCTCCAAAACACAATCTAGCATATACACATTAACAACAGATCTGGTTTAACCAAATTGCATACAAATACACCAACGATTCAAGTTTTCAACTAATGGTCATGAAGTCTAACGTTTCTCAGTCAAATCAGAACATGAGGAAAGCGACTAAACTCATGAAACTCCAAGAGACTGGAGCAGCCATTTCAAACTTCCTAAAGTCATATGATTAATCTTTTGATAACAACAGAATCCAAGCACAAACTGTTATGCTTGTTCCAAAGAAGAGAACAGAACGATTTAGGCGTCGACGAGCAGGAATATGACCCTAACAATTTAACTATAGTCTAAATATTTTGGCACTTGAAATCACTCCTACTGGAAAATCAGAGAACCAAACAGAAAACCATGAGAATATGCATCACTGATTCAGACTCATTCAAACAATCCTAAAGCCGGACAAATCGTCCATTTCAACTCGAGAAAATCTTAACCCAAGAGATACTTCAACACCATAAACAACTAAAAACATTTGAGGCATAGAAAACGACAGTTCAAATTAGCTTTTGCTAACTGAACATGCTCAAGCAAATCCGAACAGTGAATACAGGATTCAAACAACAAAATGACATGTCAAATATCATTTCCAAACGCGAATCGAGACTAAATGCTAACTCCGAATTCAACCTCTACTGAAATTAATCACAGACCGATGTCTATAGATGGATTAGCATAGCTCTTATCACATTTTCCAATCGACAGCCAAACAGATATAAGAAAAGAGAAAGATATTGAACCTGATTGCGCGAAGCTTCGATTAATTTCGTTTGGAATCCAATACAAATGAATTCGGCCTTGAAATTAGGAGTAACAACAGCTGAGAAATAGAAACTAGCAGCCACGAACAAGACCTCGATCGGCGACTCGTCGACTCCACGGCAAACTTTAATCAAGCTCCATAGTTGAATTCCGAATCCGAAATTGAGAATGAAGAGTCAGAAAGTTTTTATATATCCTTTTCCAAAAACTGAAACTGCCCTCAAAATCTAAATAGAAAACTTGAAAATAAGAAATTAAAACTGGAATTTTGTATTTTTTTTTTGATGTATGAACTAAAAACGAAAACCAGAAGAAGAAAATCAAAACCCAGAAGATGAAGACGTGAGGCCGATCCTTTTGTTCTTGCGGCGCTCCTCCTGTATTAGGTCTAGGGTCTACTTTGTTATTATGATTCTAGGTTAGATTAAGAAGAAGGGGGCCGGGATCTAGGGTTCGGGTCGACCCGGTTTGGGCTAGGTTTTTTTGGGGGGTTGGGGGGAGGGGGGGAATTAGGGCTTCTAAAATGGTTTGGCCCAATTCAATTTAAAACCAGCTTTTTTTTTTAATTTCCTTTTCTTTTGTTTTCTTTTCTTTCTTTAATTAATTAAAAACCTAAATTAAATTCCTAAATCAAATTGTAAATTAAGCTAATTATCTAACTATAATATTTATAAAAATTAGTTGATCCTAAATTTAAAGAGAAAACTTAATAATCCAAAATTAAAAGCTAAGAATGTAAAAATGAGCCATTTTTGTAATTTTTATTTTTAATAAATTAATTAATTAATCCTAAAATGTAAACACAAAATCTAAATGCAATGCATGGTATTTTTGGTATTTTTTCATGATTTTAATAAAAGTAAACATGCAAAGAAATGCAAACAATTACAAAAATCCTACAAAATCCTATAAATTGCAAACAATTGGGGAAAAATCTATTTCTTTAATTTGTAGGAGTATTTCACATAGGGCAAAAATCACGTGCTCACAGCTGCCCCTCTTTGCTCGGAAACACGAAGAATTTTCGTGCAAAAATAAAGTGAGCGGATACGAGCAATTTTTGCCCGTTTGAATACTCCGTGGAAGCATTTTTGAAAGATTTGACCGAACATTGCTTCCGAGGTTGCCTACATATCCTTGGCTATAAAGGAATCAGGTTAGTATAGTTCGGGAGTAGGAACAGTGATGGAGTATACTGAGGTGGAGAGCCGGTCGAGGTTCCGGTCCGCGGTCCTGTTATTACATCAAAATCAAAAAATGAAAAAGACTAACTAAGCCTGTCAACTATGAGTTACAAGATTCTTATCTATAAGTCTTCTGAAGCTTGATCTTGAGTCTTGAATGGTTCTTCATACAGACATTAGATTTGAACCTTGACGTTTGGTAGCTGCAGGTGCTAGCTCGTTCTTCTTTAGCTTTTCGGATCAAGATCGGACATATAGTTCTTGTGACTCAGCCATGCCTTGAGTAGCTCACATCTTTCTCTACTTCTGCATTTGGATTCACTTCTTGCCTTTCTCTTTTTTTTATACTGGGTTGTGACTAACTTTCGTTGATCAACTAGGACTGTTGACTCACATTCTTGCTGCGAGTTTCTTTTGTTACTGGCTTGAATTGCATTCTGAAGTGAATTCTCTTATTCTCCAGGTAGCGCCTAATTGCCAACATTTGAACTGTATTCTCTTGTTCTCCAGGGGGCGCCTGATTACCAAAACTTGAATTGTATTCCCTTTGTTACCTTAAATTGTTTTCCCTTGAAACCTGTGATGTCTTCCTTTGAAACTTGAACTGATTTCCTTGTTCTCCAAGTGGGTGTCTGATTGCTGAAACTTGAACTGTATTCCCTTGCTCTCCGAGTGGGCGCCTGATTTCCAAGACTTGAACTGTATTCCTTTGCTCTCCAGGTAGGTGCCTGATTGCCGAAACTTGAACTGTATTCCCTTGCTTTCCAGGTGGGCGCCTGATTACCAAAACTTTAACTGTATTCCCTTGCTCTCCAGGTGGGCGCCTGATTGCCAAAACATGAACTGTATTCCCTTGCTCTCCAGGTGGGTGCCTGATTGCCAAAACTTGAATTGTATTCCCTTGCTCTCTAGGTGGGCGCCTGATTACCAAAACTTTAACTGTATTCCCTTGACTCAGTTTCCCTTTGTTCTCCAGGTGAACTCCTGATTGCTGAACTTGAACCGTCTTCCCTTGAACATTGCTGCTTTCCCTTTGTTCTCGAGGTGGGCTCCTGATTTCCAACACTTGTACTGCTTTTCTCTTGACTTGAACTGCTTCCCTTTGTTCTCCAGGTGGGCTCCTGATTACCAACACTTGAATTGGTTTCCCTTTGTTCTCCAGGTGGGCTCCTGATTACCAACATTTACACTGTTTTTCCTCGAAACTTGAACTACTTCCCTTTGTTCTCTAGGTGGGCTCCTGATTACTAACACTTGAATTGATTTCCCTTTGTTCTCTAGGTGGGCTCCTGATTCCCAATATTTACACTATTTTTCCTCGAAACTTGAACTACTTCCCTTTGTTCTCTAGGTGGGCTCCTGATTACCAACACTTGAATTGCTTTCCCTTTGTTCTCCAGGTGGGCTCCTGATTACCAACACTTGAATTGTTTTCCATTTGTTCTCCAGGTGGGCTTCTGATTACCAACATTTGAATTGTGCTCCCTTGCTCGTGGGCTCCTGATTACCAACACTTGAATTGTTTTTCCTTTGTTCTTCAGGTGGGCTCCTAATTACCAACACTTGAATTGTTTTTCCTTTGTTCTCCAGGTGGGCTCCTGATTACCAACACTTGAATTGCTCTCCCTTTGTTCTCCAGGTGGGCTCCTGATTACCAACACTTGAATTTCTCTCCCTTTGTTCTCCAGGTGGGCTCCTGATTACCAACACTTGAATTTCTCTCCCTTTGTTCTCCAGGTGGGCTCCTGATTACCAATATTTACACTGTTTTTCCTCGAAACTTGAACTGCTTCCCTTTGTTCTCCAGGTGGGCTCCTGATTACCAACACTTGAATTGTTTTTCCCTTGTTCTCCAGGTGGGCTCCTGATTACCAACACTTGAATTGCTTTCCCTTTGTTCTCCAGGTGGGCTCCTGATTACCAACACTTGAATTGCTCTCCCTTGAGACTGCTTTTTCCTTGGAACTGTCTTCCCTTGTTTCTCCAGGTGGGTGCCTGATTGCAATAAAATAGACAAAACAAAAGAAATTTTTCTGCCCCAATTTGATGTTGGGAGCATCTGTGAGTGTTAACCATTTCTTGTTATCAAAATAAATTCTAAGCTAAATTTCCTTATCCTGAAAATTTCAAACCAAGTCTCGTCTCAAAAGTGAAAAACTTTAAATGTTGAATCATACTTTCCAAAAGTAGAACTTACACTAAATCTTGTTATCTATGAAGGTCTTGAAATTTAACTAGATCTCATTATCCAGGAGGGTCCTGAAAATTAAATCTTATCTTAAGAGTGAAAACTTGAAAGCTAAATCTTATTTCCTAACGGTAAAACTTACGCTAAATCTCATTATCTATGAGGGGCCTAAAACTTAAAATTAAATCTCATTATTCAGGAAGGGCCTGACAACTTAAAATTACATCTCATTATCCAGGAGGGTCCTGAACACTTAAAACTAAATCCCATTATCCAGGAGGGTCCTGAACACTTAAAACTAAATCCCATTATCCAGAAGGGTCCTAAAAATTAAATCAAATATCATCTTAAGAGTGACAACTTTAAAGCTAAACTCAACTTCCTAAAGCTGAAACTTATGCTAAATCTCATCATCTAATGGAGGTTTCAAAACTAAGTCTCATTATTCAGGAGGGTCATGAAAATTTCAAATTGAATCTCATCCTAAGAAAGAAAACTTCAAAGCCAACTTATATTTCCTCAAGGTAGAGCTTATGCTAGATCTTGTTATTCATGAATGTTTTGAATTTTAACTAGGTCCCATTGTCTATGAGGGTCCTGAGAACTTCAAATTAAATCTCATTATCTATGAGGGTCCTGAAAAGCCAAGAATGAACTTACCTCAGCCATGCTCTCTTCCTGGAGGATCTCTGCAGAACAAACAAAATTCATTGCCACTAAGCCATGCTTTTCTCATGGAGGGTTCTTGCAGAACAAAAAAAAATTCCTGCCCCGGTTTCAATTAAAGAAAACTTATGAGTTTAAACATGGTGGTTGGTTTGCGGCCTTGACTTTGAGGGCGAGTGCTCCTTCACTTCCCATGATAACTACGATTTCAACTCGAAAGACCTTGCATGTTTATTGACTGACCACTTTCTCTGTCACCCTTATCACGGAGAATACTGTAAGCACGTGATTTTTGACCCTCCCCGAGGATTTTCACATTTTTTAGCATAAATATGTAATTGGGTCTAATATAGTCATTTTAACTATTTTACTTTATTTCGTTGCAAAAAGAAAAATCACAAAAATATATATATAAATTTTAGTTTATGTATTTCTCATAAACTTGAAAAATAAAAAAAATTGTACTTTATTTTGGTACTTTATATAAATTCGAAAATTACAAAAAATATAATTCTATTAATGTTTTGTAGTCGTTTTAATTTTGGAAAAATACAAAAATATTACTTTATATTTTGTCTTTATTAAAAAACCAAAATTACAAAAATAGTTTTATTAATATTTTATAGTCATTTTAACTTTGAAAAATACAAAAATATTACTTCATATTTTATCTTAATATTTATGAAAATTACAAAAAATAGTTTTATTAATATTTTGTAGCTATTTTAAATCTTGAAAAATATTTTAAAAAAAGATATAGTTTTGTTAAATACTAGTCTTATTTTTGGTAGTTATTTTGCTTACATAGGGCTAGTTAAGCAACGTATTCCTATTTCTCGGGTCCGGGCAAAAGAATAATATTTGGGTTCAAATCACCCGCTTTTAGGCCTAATTTCGGACCTAGCCCATAATAATCCGAGTCCACCACACATAAGGGGACACGCGTGGGGAACACGGACGAAATACGATACACGGGGAACACCACCACGCGTGGGGGACACAAGTCTCGAACCCCACCACGCATGGGGCTCATTTGTCTTGGCAAAAACTATACAAATGCACGGACAAACAAGCCAAGGGAGAGGACTTCCATTTTTTTTTTAAAAAACACCTACTGTAGATCATCTTCTTCCGGAGAAGAAGAAAACCAAGAATCCAAGCAAAAAACTCAACCACCCACCTCCATCTACACTACCCAAACCGTCCGCAACCCCTCTAGCTCCGTCGTCGTCGATCACTGGCCACTGTTCCTCCGTCTTCTTCCTAAAAGAAGAAGAACAAAAACAAACAAACCCTACTGTGAAAACCAAACCAACTGTCACGCCCAAACTCCACCTCCATCAACAAACCTTCAACTCCCTCACCTTCCCCGACGCTGGAAACCGACCCCAAGTCACCTTCCCCATCACCCACCCGGCCATAACCATGTCCGAAAACCACCCTCAACCCTAACCCAAAACCACCGTGAAACCTACCATTACTGTCGCGTCCCCAGCAGTAAACGAAACCACCTCCCTCCGTCGACCTCTGCCCAACACCACCACCCAAACACCAGCCTCCCGTCGTCCAGTCCTCGACCCTACTGTCCAAACCACCTACTGCCTGCATATCCAGCCATGGACGACCACTCCTCCTCCTCCTAGCTCCAACAAACCAGTCCGTCAGCTTCCTCCACCGTGTCCAGCCTCCGTCGAGCAGCGACTGCTGTTACCTTTCCCGGCGTCGCGCTGCCCAGTCGACCCACTGCCACCAACAGGCAGCCATCCTCACGTCCAAACGATCCCTTCTGCCCATCTCCTCGTACCAGTCGAACGCGTCGAAAAATACAGCAACAACCAACAATCTCTGGTCGTTGATAGCTTTGGGTCCGAGCTTTCTGTTCGTCGAGGTCCGGTACGTCGAGGTGTTTGTCCGAGGTTTCGTCATTGTTCCTCGTCCAGCGAGGTCCGGCTTGAGTTCCGTCGGGGTCGCGTTTGTCGTCCTGAGTTTGCCGAGGTTCAAAGGTTAGTAAACCTCAAGTATTAGATAAGGAAATGTTACGTTAAATGTTCGAAGATGCAATATAGAAATTGGTATGATAATTTTCTGCTTATGTTTTCATCGTATGCATTTTTGCTCATTTTTGCGTTATGTGATTCTTGTTTATTTGATGTCATTTAATTAAGTTTGACCAGTTGTTCTATGACACAAGTTTGACGTTAATTTGTTCGTCCTTTCCTTCGCTTAGTTCATTCAAAAAAAATTATTATTAGTACATGTTATTACTACTCCCGAAATACTCATTCGCTAAAACTCTTTTTATTAAACTTCTAACAAGTTATGAGATTTTAGTTGTAAAGAAGCTGTAAGGTTTGGTATGGTTAAAGGCGTAAAAATGGCATCCCTTTAAAAATATAAAAAATAAAAAAATAATAATAATAAAAAAAAAATGAGACGAGCCTCGCCAAATAAAAGGGACAAAATTGCGGGGCCCTCACAAAATATATGTATTAAATACTTAGATTCCGGGATGGGTCGTTTAGCAAATTTCACGGCCCTACCCAAAATAATAATGCGCTAGTTGCTTTAGGCGCGCCTTTAATAATGATATCTCCCTAAATTCGGGTGCACATTTATGTGGCCCAAATCCAAATCTCAATTGAGTCGAAATATGTCAATAACCACGGGTGCATTGATGTAACGTGGTTCGAGATATGTTTTCACGACGTTGCAAGTCCTATAAAATAACATTGAATGATAAAAGCGGTTAAAAGATAAAATTGGCACATAAGTTCACATTTGTATAAAATCAGATAATCAAGCCGAATATAACAGTTGAGCGACCGTGCTAGAACCACGGAACTCGGGAATGCCTAACACCTTCTCCCGAGTTAACAGAATTCCTTATCTAGATTTCTGGTACGCAGACTATAATATGGAGTCATTCTTTTCCTCGATTCGGGATTAAAATTGGTGACTTGGGACACCCTAAATCTCCCAAGTGGCGACTCTGAAATAAATAAATAAATCTCCTTTCGATTGTCCTTTAATTGGAAAAAACTCCCTTGTGCCCTAGCGGGTGCGTAAAAAGGAGGTGTGACAGCTCTGGCGACTCTGCTGGGGATGTAACACCCAGAACCACTGGTTCAGGGTTAAGAATTCGAGCTTAGAATAATTGTTATTATTTGGCTTTATTTATTATCTGATGTTTACATGTTTGAGCCTAATGTGCTAAATGTTGCTTTTACCGCTTTGATATTATTTGAACTGTATATAAATTGTGCCGAAACCTTTCTCTTCTTACCTCCGGGGATGTGCTTACTGGTTGAGACTCCCTATTCTGTTAGTGTCATACCCTGAATAAAAGAGGCTCGGAAAGTTTCTAAGCCGGCTGGCCTTTTGGTTCCCGGAAAGGAGCTCCTTCCTCAGCTCGAGTTGTCCGCTCGGGTACACTGTCTAGAACACCGACCCAGGTTTTGAACATAGAATAACGTGACTTCATGCCGGATCCCTGGTAGGAACGTTTATTTGCATCATGTGCATTTGACTTAGGGGACTCAACACAGGGGTTGGGTCCGTCTAGGACAAGCAACCTGAAAATAATAGACCATCCTGAGGCATCCTATTTGTTTTCCGTGCATTTATTTTGTCTCGCTGACCGGTGTTTGAATATTATGAATATTGTGAAAATGAAAAAAAATAAATAACGGTTAGGGAATTGATTGTTTATTTTTGAAAAAAACCTAATACACAAATGCAGTCAAAACTCTGCCGAAATTTTGAGAAAATGAAAAAGTGTCTTATTAGTTTGTTTTATTAAAAGCAAGGGAAAAATAGAAAAAAAGAGTAGTGGCTTTGTCTTGTTTTTCAAAAAAAAAAAAACAAATTAGAAAAAATAGTTTGTCTTGCCATAAAAATGAAAATAAAAAAAGAGTCTTGTTTTGAAATGGGTTTTTATTTATTTATTTGTTTATGAAAATGCCAAAATAAAAATAAAAAATAAATAAAATAGTTTGTTTTTTTAAAAAAATAGTTTGTTATTAGTTGCAAATATATATATATATATATATATATATATATATATATATATATATATATATATATATATAAAATCCAAAAGTTTTTCATTATTTTCTAAAATGTATATATATCTTTATTTGTTGCAAAAATGTTTGTCTTGCAAAGTCTAGAAAAGTTCTTTTAGACTCCCAGTTTTCGAAACAAAAATCCAAAAATATTTTCCGTTATTGACTTCTTTAGAAAGTTTTTTTTTAATTATTAAAAAAAAGACGTATATATATATAATAAAAAGAATCCGAAAATATTTTCCCTCTTCTTTAAATATTGAAAAGAAAATTCAAAATTCAAAAATATTTTTTTTAGAAGCATTTCTTTTATTAAAAGTAGAATTCCAAAAATATTTTCTTTTTAGAATAAGAGAAAAAAAAACAAATGAAAATTCAAAAATATATCTTAGAAGTCTTTCTTTTAAAAAGAAAATCAATACTTCCTTTCTTCTTTTAAAGTAGTTCTTTCACAAAGATAATAATAATTAAAAAAAAAAGTTAGTTCATCTACTTATCCTTGATTGCCCGAACTACGCGGGTTTGATTCTCACCGGATGTGAGATACGTAGGCAACCCTCATCGGGTCCAACCCCACCTTTTGCTAAAAAAGCCAAAAATAAATAAATGACAAAAAGTATATGTCAAATTTTAATTTTGGTGATGTTGTTTTGTCATAAATAGCCGAATGTTCCCGAATGGGACGCCGGAAGGCTGACTTTGCATAAACAGCCACCTTTGGGTCATTTTTTAAGACTTGGTCCAGTCGACCCACATAGCCTTAAAAATCTTCGTCCCCGAGGCATTGAAAGGCCGTGTTTGCAATGTTGAATTTTCTATTTTTGAAAAATGATAAAAGAGTCATAAACAAGTCCGGGTGATGCCGCTTATGTCAAAAATGGCCAAATGTTCCCGAAAGGAACTCCGGAAGGGTGCCTTGGTACAGACGGCCGCCTCGTTTTTTTTTTCCTCACACAACCTTAAAAATCTTCGTTCATGAAGTGCTGAGAGGTAGAAATCCTTTTGAGAAAAATCGCATATATTTTTGTTTTTTATCAGAATAAGTGTCGTTTGTTAAAATCTTATTAATAAATGTGCAGAATGAGCACGACTCCAAATGAACCCTTTTCAATCATGAATAAAATCCCCCTCCAATTGCGGCTCTGGTGGAATGATTTAGGCAAAGAAGGACATGACGAAATCAAGAAGTATATGAAAGGCCTCACGAGTTTGTTGGATATCAGGCCACGAGGAGATATCATAAGGGCACTAGTCCCCCACTGGGATCCGGCGCACAATGTCTTCCATTTCTCGGATTTTGAACTTACCCCAACTTTAGAAGAAATAACAGGGTATATCGGCAGCGCTGAGACTCCTTTGAGGCACAAATATCTGATTGCTCCAAGAGCTGTAGCAATACACCGGTTTCTGGACTCCTTAAAGATAGTCAGAACAATTCATAACCCTGACTTGGCAAAAGGTTTTTGCAGCATGAGTTTCATATATCAAAGATATGGTCACATAGGAGGATTCGACAAGCCAGAAAACCAGTTGTGCAGCAAAAGTAATCGTCAAAAGTGGGAAGAACATAGACGGATTGCTTTCATGATAACTTTCTTAGGACTACTAGTATTCCCAAGAAAAGACGGGAATATTGACATAAAGATAGCAGGGGTCGTCAGTACGTTGCTCACACAGAGAGATAGTACGTTGGCGCCCATGATAGTATCTGATATGTTCCGGGCTCTCACGTCTTGCAAAGCCGGAGGAAGCTTTTTCGAGGGTTGCAATTTGTTGTTGCAAATGTGGATGACCGAACACCTATGTCACCGAGCCCAGTTTCTGAGCCATGGATCCGCTGAAAAGACCTGCATAGAGGAGTTCTATACCAGAGTTAATGAGACCTACCTACCGGAAGGAGTCACAGCATGGACCTCATATTTCCATACCCTCAACGCCAGTCAAATACAGTGGGCGCTAGGATGGTTACCGATCGACGAAGTCATATACATGCCAGCAGCCAGGCCCCATTTTCTCTTAATGGGACTTAAGAGCATTCAACCATACGCGCCGCATAGGGTTTTAAGGCAACTTGGGAGGTGTCAGATAGTGCCGAAAGACGAGGATCTAAGCACCCAGGTGATTGAGATCAGTCCCGACGGCCAGTTTCCTGAAGCAAGGGTTCGCCAAATTTGGAGCCAATGTCAATACTTAGAAGCAAATACTTGTGTAATGAATCGGGCAAAAGGGGAAGTTTCGCCCGGGTATCAGGCCTGGTACAAAGGGGAGACATCATCTGGAAGGCCGACCAAAAGACCTCACCTGCAAGAATTTGCCAAATCTTCACAAGAGCAGTGGGGCTGGTTGGCCAAAGAGCGGGAATATCTTGCCGAAACAGGCAAACTGAAGCAACAAGTTCAGGATATGAGGTTTGAATGCCAATTACAGTCTGCTGCCCACAAGGGAGAAAAGAACAGATTAATCAGAGAAGGCGAGATCCTCAAAGCTCAGATCCGGAGGATGAAAAAGGTGGCTGATAACCAGCTGAGAAGCCGGGCGGATAAAAGATTGATAGCAGGGTTAAAGGATCAGGTTGCGGAATGCCAGGAAGATTTGGAAAGAGCCAAGGCTGGCACAGCAAGATTGCAGACCAAGTGGGAAAAGGGTACAATGGCCCGGAGGCAGCGCCTGCAACAAGTCAGAAGGGATTATGAACTGAGCATCGGGACATTAAGGGAAACGAATGCCTCTCTTCAAGAGAGGATCTTCAAGCAAACACGAGATGCCCAAGCCGACAGAAGGCGATGTTACGATGCAATGACCAGAATGGAAAGACAAATGGGGATGTTCCAGGATCAGCTTGCCAACAATGCGCAAACACTAGGATTGAAGAACCGACAGATAAGGCAGTTGTTCGCAGAAAGGGACAACATTCGAGGAAGGATCGACGAGATTGGGCATTACATCTACATGAGATGCCTGGCATGCGAGCAAATGCCTCGGAAGACCCTCCTTGTTTCCATCATGGGTTGCGTCCACCGAATCATGAATGAGTTGAAAAGCCTGCAGAGGGACCTCACACCAAGGGCCGCAGAAAGGCCGAATGATGCCTCGCGGGCCCCTAAGTTGGAAAATTAATCTTTGGTTGAGTCTTGTTTATTTGGCTTTGTTGCTTTTCCATATGTTGTTTTCTTTTCTTTTAGTCAAAACGGGTTAAGAACTGTGGAGTCTGTACTATTGCTATTCCTTGCTTGAAGTAATTTGTAATAGCAAAATTTTGAGAATGAATTTAACGATTTCACAAGAATTTTGTGTTTCTTTACTTTAAGGCAGAACTACGCCTGGTCTGATTCGCGCGGAGACGTGATACGTAGGCAATCCCTATAAGATTCGACCGCTTTTAATAAAGAAGGAAAAGAAAATATAAAAATAAAAAAGGAAAAATAATAATAAAAAAAAACAAGAAAAGGGGATAAATGAGCAAACCGGGATGACGCATGTTATTTAAAGCAAAGCATGTAGAAACGGTTAACTGCCTAGGAGCATTGCATCCTCTATGTGTTGAGATTAAATCCGTTAATCTCTAACGCTAACGAAGTTTGTTGTTGTCTGATGAAGACAATTAGTTGTTAAAGAATTCTGGCAACACACCCTTACCAAACCAGATCCAAAGGACCGGTAGCAATAAGCATGACTACTTCAGAGAATAGTAATGAGGAAGAGAGGCCGATGAGCCAGTTGCTAAAAGAAGCGATGGAAAAGATTGAAAGGATGGGACTAGAGATGAATGCAATGCAGCTAGCCATAGCCAAAACACAAAAGAGCCCTGAAACATTGGGGCACATGCCGGAATACCCTCACTCTGGCCCTTCCACAAGCCGCCCAAATCCCCTTTATCATCAAGAAAGAAGCCCTCATGATTCCCAAGCTCCACCACCCCATCAACCTCTCCCAACACCCAATATTCCCATTTTTGTGGGACCAACATCAGCCCCTTTGCAAAGAACGACCAGTGAGCCATTGTTTCAGGCTCACGATACACAATACTACCCCCCGAGCCTACGTTTCATGCCCCCGAACCACAAGCTTACAATCCACATTTGGAAGTGCCGGCAGAGATTGAGAAGCCGGCTAAGGCCCCTGAACAGGATGAAGTATTGAGAAAGTTCAAAAGCCTGGAGCAGTCCTTCAGGAACTTGTACGGGCTGGGCAATCAAGTCAGCGTAGCATACAAAGATCTGTGCCCTTTCCCAGACGTCCAACTCCCGGCTGGATTCAAGATGCCTAAGTTTGATTTATATGAAGGGCACAGTGATCCCATGGCACATTTGCGGGGATTCTGTAGCAAAATGAGGGGGGCAGGCGGCAAGGATGAGCTGCTGATAGCTTATTTCGGCCAAAGTCTGAGCGGATCTGCACTAGAATGGTATACCAGGCAGGATCCCAGCAGGTGGTACACGTGGGATGATCTGGCGCAGGCTTTTGCGGGTCATTTCCAGTACAATCTTGAGATAGTCCCCGACCGTCTCACATTATTGAGAACTGGGAAGAAACCCGGGGAAAGTTTTCGCGAGTTCGGGTTCCGCTGGAGAGAACAAGCAGCTAGAGTCGATCCTCCCATGAGAGAGGGAGAGATGGTGGACTATTTCTTGCAGACACTGGATCCAACCTACTTTGGTCACTTGGTGACAACAGTTGGGAAATCTTTCAACGAGGTGGTCAAGATAGGGGTCATGATAGAAGAGGGTCTGAGGTCTGACAAAATCTTGAACTATTCGGCACTCAAAGCCACAACCCAGGCTATTCAAAGCGGCACGGGAGGTGCGCTGAGAAGAAAGAAAGAAGAGGTTGCCACGATCGAGGCAGGCAGTTGGTCCAGGGCCGGCAGGCCGCACTACAACCAACCCAGACCTCACAGGTCAAACTACCCATACAACCCACCACAAAATTTCTATCCGCCTCGAGAACCACATTGTTCCGTACACCAGGCCCAAGCATACACTCAGCCTCCGGTTCGCCCACAATGGCGCGCGCCGGCTCCCCAGAACATATATGCACCACCATAAAATACCTACCCTCCACCAAGGGCGTATAGAAACCCTTCAGGGGCAGGCTTCCGGGGAAATCCAGATGCTAGGAATGACAGGTTGCGGAAGCAGAGAACTTTCACGGAGTTGGGAGAAACCTACACCGCTTTGTTCCACAAGCTGAGGCAATTGGGTTTGGTTAGTCCTGTCCAGACTCGAGAACCAAATCCCCCACCTCAGAATTTGGATCGGTCAATAAGTTGTGAATACTTCTCAGGGATGCTCGGGCATGACACCGAGAAGTGTTGGAAGCTATGGCATGCCATACAGGATCTTATCGACACCAATAAGATCGAGGTCCAGACACCAGAAGCTCCTAACATCAACCAAAACCCACTGCCAGCGCACCACGAAACTCACATGATTGAGTTGGTGTGTGAGGGAGGAGAGTTGAGAAAACCCTCACAAACAGTGATGATGATCCTAGCCGCCCCGAAAGAAGTCTCGACCAGTAGAAGGACGAGTGTACAGTCGCAGGGAGAAGGCGTCAAGCCGGTAGTGATATTGGGAAAGAGCCCGTCCGCCATAACAAGCAAACCCGAGCCAAGAAAGTTGGTAATATCAGGAATCCCGCCCACACCGGCAGTCGTGTTAAAAGGGGTATGTAGAGAACTGGTGACTATAAAGCCTGTGGTCCAGCTACCGATGATTGACAGCAAGGCTGTGCCTTGGAAATATGAAAAGGCGGTGGTGATGTACAAAGGAAAACAGGTGGAAGAAGTCAGTTGTGAAGCGCAAGGGCTGACTCGATCAGGTCGATGTTTTGCTCCGGTGGAGCTAAGAAGAACCAACCCAGTTGCAACCAAGAAACCTGTGTCCGAAGAAGAGGCTGAAGAGTTCCTGAGGAAGATGAAAGTACAAGACTATTCTGTGGTCGAACAGCTGAGAAAAACACCGGCCCAGATCTCACTGTTGTCATTACTGATCCATTCTGAGGAGCATCGTCGGGCCCTGTTGAAGATATTGAACGAAGCTTATGTACCCAGTGAGATTTCTGTAAACCACCTGGAAACCATTGCCAGCAAGATTTTCGAGGTGAACAGGGTAACATTCTCAGATGATGACCTGCCGGTGGAAGGTACGGAGCATAATAAAGCTCTATACCTAGCTGTCAAATGTGAAGACTCGGTGGTAACTCGAGTATTGGTGGATAACGGCTCAAGCGCCAATATTTGCCCACTATCTACCTTGAACCAGTTAAAGATCGACCACGGAAGGATCCACAAGAACAGTATCTGTGTCCGAGGGTTTGACGGAAACGGAACAGCTACTGTAGGGGATGTTGTACTTGAACTGACCATTGGTCCGGTCCTGTTTACCATGGAATTCCAGGTGTTGGACGCCACAGTATCTTATAACTTGCTGTTGGGACGACCCTGGATTCATGCAGCCAAAGCGGTGCCTTCCACCCTACATCAGATGGTGAAGTTCGAGTGGGAAAGACAAGAGGTCGTGTTACATGGCGAGGATACAACGTGCACCATGGGCGGAACCATTGTACCTTTCATAGAGACCGCTGATGACAAAGGTCCTTGGGTCTACCAGATTTTCGATACAGGGTCGGCCAACAAAATTTCTGAAGAAGAAATTATCCCGCACCCTAGGATAGCTGCTGCAACGGTCATGATGGTCTCAGAAATGCTGGGTAATGGATTTGTGCCGGGAAAAGGCCTGGGAGTCGAGCTTCAAGGGATTGTCCAACCTGTCTCCCTTCCTAAAAATCTGGAAAATTTCGGATTGGGGTTCAAACCAACCGCAGCAGATAGGAAGCGAGCGCAAAAAATGAAGAAGAGGGTTTGGGTTTTGCCTAAACCAGTACCGCGTCTCTCACGGTCTTTTGTCAAAGCAAGTGCCAGGGGGTCACCGGTCCCGAAGATTCTAGGACCATTGATCGGTATAAATGAGGACCTGAATCAGAGTTTTGAGAGGCTCTTCGCTGATGTCAACGTGGTAGAAGCTGGGGAAGGTTCCAGCAGAACAGAGATACAATTTGTGGGACCTGAGGCCAAGACCAACAATTGGACAGTTACTCCTCTTCCTGTCCGAGGGGAGTCTTGGTAGTAGGCTTTGATTTATGTTTTGTGTGTTTTGTTTTGTTCGGATTATCCCAGGGTGTAATCCAAATTTTACTTTCGTTTTGTAAAAGTGTGAACCCTTTTATCCCGCAAGTTTAATAAAATTCTCTTCTTTTGCCCATTTTAATTTTGTTTCGTTCTTTTGTCTTTCTGAACAGTTCTCTTTTTACTGGTTCTAATGACATGGCATGCACAGCGGATCTTCGACCTAGTCTAATAAATCAATCTGAATCTGACTCAATGATGCAAGAGGTCGTTTGTGATGATGAATCTGAATGTGATGAAGGTGAAGCCTTCGAAGAGATAAACCAAGAATTATGCCAATTTGAAGAAAAACCCAAGCCTAACCTAAATGACACTGAGGCTGTAAACCTAGGAGACGCTGATAACGTCCAAGAAACCAAAATCAGCATCCACATTGAGCCGAATGTCAGGGAAGAATTGATCAGAACCCTTATGGAATTCAAAGATGTTTTTGCATGGTCCTATGACGATATGCCTGGATTAAGCACAAATTTAGTGGTTCACAAATTGCCCACTGACCCGGCATACCCTCCGGTCAAGCAAAAACTAAGGAAATTTAAAATAGAAATAAGTGTAAAAATCAAAGAAGAGGTGATTAAGCAGTTGCAGGCAAAGGTCATTCGGGTCACTCGATATCCCGAGTGGTTGGCCAATGTGGTACCAGTCCCAAAGAAGGATGGAAAAATCAGGGTGTGCGTCGACTACCGCAACCTCAACAAAGCAAGTCCCAAGGACAATTTTCCATTACCCAACATTCATATCCTGATCGATAATTGCGCTGGGCGCGAGATCAGATCCTTTGTGGATTGCTATACGGGTTATCATCAGATCCTAATGGACGAAGAGGATGCTGAGAAGACAGCGTTTATCACGCCATGGGGAACCTACTGCTATCGGTTAATGCCATTCGGGTTAAAGAACGCCGGGGCAACGTACATGCAAGCAATGACTGCTGTGTTTCACGACATGATACACAAAGAAATCGAGGTGTACGTCGATGATGTGATCATCAAATCTTGGCGTCAGGAGGACCATGTAGCAGACCTAAGGAGATTTTTCCAAAGACTCCGGAGGTATGATATCAAGCTTAACCCGGCCAAATGCGCATTCGGGGTTCCATCAGGAAAGCTGCTAGGATTCATCGTCAGTCGACGGGGGATTGAGTTAGACCCATCCAAAATTGAATCCATCCGAGATTTGCCACCGCCAAGGAACAAAACAGAGGTAATGAGTTTGCTGGGTAGACTCAATTACATCAGCAAGTTCATCGCTCAACTCACAGCAACTTGTGAGCCCATATTTCGGCTGCTGAGAAAGGATGCTGCGGTAGGTTGGACGGCAGAGTGTCAGGAGGCTTTCGACCAAATCAAAGGGTATCTGTCTAATCCACCCGTATTGGTCCCGCCTAAGCCCGGGAAGCCCCTAATTCTTTACCTGACGGTCTTGGAAAATTCATTTGGTTGTGTATTGGGGCAACATGATGACACAGGAAGGAAGGAGCAAGCCATCTACTATCTTAGCAAGAAATTCACAGTACATGAGGTCAAGTACACTCAACTCGAGAAAACATGTTGCGCCCTAACTTGGGTAGCTCAGAAGTTGAAACACTACCTGTCTTCGTATACTACTTATCTCATATCCCGCTTGGACCCATTGAAGTATATCTTTCAGAAACCTATGCCCACGGGAAGGTTGGCAAAATGGCAAATTCTGCTCACAGAGTTTGATATCGTCTATGTAACGAGGATGGCCATGAAAGCCCAGGCGCTGGCAGACCATTTGGTAGAGAATCCCGTTGACGAAAAATACGAGCCCTTAAGAACGTATTTTCCTGACGAAGAGGTAATGCATACAAATGAGTTGGAATTGCCTGAGGAACCGGGTTGGAAGCTTTTCTTCGATGGAGCTGCAAACGCGAAAGGGGTTGGAATAGGAGCAGTACTCATTTCTGAAACAGGACGGCATTATCCTGTTACAGCTCAACTACGCTTCTATTGTACCAACAATATGGCCGAGTATGAGGCTTGCATTCTGGGTCTGCGCTTGGCTGCTGACATGGATGTCCAAGACGTCTTGGTCTTGGGAGACTCGGACCTCTTGGTACATCAAATTCAGGGTGAATGGGAAACACGAGATCTAAAGCTCATACCATACCGACAATGCTTGCATGATCTGAGCAAGCAATTTCGATCGGTGAAGTTCAAACACATCCCGAGAGTTCACAATGAGGTTGCGGATGCCTTGGCCACCTTAGCATCAATGCTGCACCACCCTGACAAAATGTATGTTGATCCTCTACACATCCAGGTCCGTGATCAGCACGCCTACTGCAATGCCATAGAAGAAGAAGCAGATGGCGAACCCTGGTTTCATGATATCAAGGAATACCTCAGGATGGGGATATATCCAGAACATGCCTCTGGAGACCAAAAAAGAGCCCTTCGGCGTTTGTCGAATGGTTTCTTCCTCAGCGGAGGAGTATTGTACAAAAGAACCCCGGATTTGGGATTGTTGAGATGCATAGATGCCAGTCAAGCAATGACGGTTATGGCAGAGGTACATGCTGGAGTTTGTGGGCCACACATGAGCGGATATGTATTGGCAAGAAAGATCCTTCGAACAGGGTGTTATTGGCTCACCATGGAACACGACTGTATCACTTTCGTGAGGAAATGCCATCAGTGCCAGATACATGGAGATCTGATTCATTCTCTGCCAACAGAGTTACATACGATGTCAGCACCCTGGCCGTTTGTGGCATGGGGCATGGATGTCATTGGGCCCATCGAGCCGTCAGCATCCAACTGTCATAGGTTCATTCTAGTGACCATTGATTACTTCACCAAATGGGTTGAGGCTAAAACCTTCAAATCGGTAACCAAAAAGGCAGTGGTGGACTTTGTTCATTCCCATATCATCTACAGATTTGGGATCCCAAAAGTGATCATCACGGATAACGGGGCGAATCTTAATAGCAGCTTGATGAGAGAGGTATGCCAACAATTCAAGATTACACACCGCAATTCCACCCCATATCGTCCCAAGGCGAATGGAGCAGTCGAAGCAGCCAATAAGAATATCAAGAAGATACTGCGAAAAATGGTGGAAGGGTCCAGACAATGGCACGAGAGATTACCCTTTGCTTTGTTGGGTTACCGCACTACCATCCGAACTTCCATAGGCACAACTCCTTATTTGTTGGTGTACGGAACTGAGGCCGTAATACCAGCGGAAGTCGAAATTTCGTCCCTCCGAATTGTCGCTGAAGCCGAGATTGATGATGATGACTGGGTCAAAGCTCGATTGGAACAGTTGAGCCTGATAGATGAGAAAAGATTGGCAGCAGTGTGCCACGGTCAGCTATACCAGAAGAGAATGACAAGAACATATAATAAGAAAGTGCGCCCCAGGAAGTTTGAAGTAGGGCAGCAGGTATTGAAGAAGATCCTCCCACATCAGGTCGAGGCAAAAGGCAAATTCGCCCCAAATTGGCAAGGGCCTTCTATCGTGACCAGAGTATTGTCCAACGGTGCTTTGTGTTTGACAGATGTCGAGGGTAGATGTGTCGACATGGCTATCAATTTAGATGCAGTGAAGAGATATTATGCGTAATTTCTTTAATTATGGCAATTTTTGGTCCATTTGTTTGTATTTGGCATTTATTGGATAATGAGATGACGGAGGCAATTCTTTCTTCTATCCACACACTTTTAACCCTTGCTTCCCCCTTTGAGCCTTAAGTTATTCTTTCATACCCCTCTTTTGGAATCACTAATGGAAAAAAAAGGAAAAAAAGAGGAGAAAATAAAAGAAAAAGAAAATAAAAAGAAGGAAAAAGAAAAAGGAAGATAAAAATCATAAGAAATGCAAAACCGTGGGAACTACGTTTGACCTGATTCCTCAAAGAGGATACGTAGGCGCCTCACGGCTCGGTCATAGTATGCATCATAGTGAATATAGGATGCATAATGTACATAGTGTGCATAATAGGCACAATGTGCGTAACGCACATAGCTCAACATAAGCGTAAAAAATAAAATTCCCCAAGCAAGAAAACTGGGGCAGAGGTTATGTTTTAAGTTCCAACAAAGGTTTGATTCCAAAAGTTGTAGCACATCACCCATCAAATTATTTTCATTTTTATAGCCTTTCTTTAACCCCACACCAAAACCAACATCAACGTCCAAAAGACCTCCCGATCACTGTTCAAGAGATGCCAAGTCCGGCAAATAAGGCCGAGAATGATACACCGATCCCCAGCAAAGAAGAGGATCGTAAGACTGGGAATGAATTGACGGTCAAGGGAATCTCCAGAAAAGAGGGTCGTATCTACAACACCCCGATTCCTCGAAAGAAATAAAAGGAGAGAGTCTTATCGGTGAAAACCTTCACAGGCACCGAGAGGCGATGTAAGATGAGGAATATGAAATGAGAGAGTCTTATTGGTGAAAACTTTCACAGGCACCATAAGGCGCCGGGAGATGAGAGAAAAGAGAGAGTCTTATTGGTGAAAACCTTCACAGGCACCATAAGGCGCCGGGAGATGAGAGAAAAGAGAGAGTCTCATTAGTGAAAACCCCTCGAAGGGCACTATGAGGCGACAAGACAAATCGACAAAAGCTACCACATTCGCAACGAAATGGACACTCATTTATCATCCCCAGCAAGTCAGACCATCAGGCAAATCGATTGATACAAATAGACTGGGTCGGGAATCTATGGTGCACGACATGATCACGAGGACCAGTCATGTCCTCCAGATAAGTTCTTCTGAGTTTCTTCTCCCACCAAATATTGGTTCAGAAAGATTTGCTCCTTTTCTATCTTTTATTTCCTCTTCCTAAAATTTGTCTTGAAAAGGATTTTTCAAAGCTTACTACCATAGACCGAAGGGGAGTTCATACAATGCAGGATAACACAAACAGTCTTAAAAGCCGGCCCTAGGCAATGCAATAATCGTGCCTCGCAGTTTTGGAGGAAGTAAGCTCCAAAGGGAATGGTTTCAGGAGTAAAAGCAGATTCCCACAGCATGTGCTTAAAGAGAAAGCAGAAAAGGGGATTAATTGAAATGAGACCCCCAGCAGGCAACTCTGCCCATTAATCAATTATGGGGACATAGAGCAAGAAAAGGGGAAGAGAGAAAAATCGTTCGCCGGAAAGGCACCCTCTACCACCATGATTAAAACTGACTAAATCCTTTTGTCTGCTGCAGGAGAACAAAGGATTGATAATGGCAGCAAGACGCAACGCCAGGGAAACCACCAAAAACCGGGGCAGAAAATTTTCTGCCGATTGTCGAAAATTTTCTCGGAAGAACGGGGAAGCAATTTCAATACTTTTAAGTTCTAGGTCGCCCACCAGTAAAATGCGGGAATACATTTAAGTTCTAGGTCGCCCACCAGTAAAATGCGGGAATACATTTAAGTTCTAGGTCGCCCACCAGTAAAATGCGGGAATACATTTAAGTTCTAGGTCGCCCACCAGTAAAATGCGGGAATACATTTAAGTTCTAGGTCGCCCACCAGTAAAATGCGGGAATACATTTAAGTTCTAGGTCGCCCACCAGTAAAATGCGGGAATACATTTAAGTTCTAGGTCGCCCACCAGTATAATGCGGGAATACATTTAAGTTCTAGGTCGCCCACCAGTATAATACGGGAATACATTTAAGTTCTAGGTCGCCCACCAGTAAAATGCGGGAATACATTTAAGTTCTAGGTCGCCCACCAGTAAAATGCGGGAATACTTTTAAGTTCTAGGTCGCCCACCAGTATAATGCGGGAATACATTTAAGTTCTAGGTCGCCCACCAGTATAATGCGGGAATACTTTTAAGTTCTAGGTCGCCCACCAGTATAATGCGGGAATACATTTTGTCTGTTCATTCCATATTCTAGGTCGCCCACCAGTATAATGCGGGAATACATTTAAGTTCTAGGTCGCCCACCAGTAAAATGCGGGAATACATTTAAGTTCTAGGTCGCCCACCAGTAAAATGCGGGAATACTTTTAAGTTCTAGGTCGCCCACCAGTATAATGCGGGAATACATTTATGTTCTAGGTCGCCCACCAGTATAATGCGGGAATATATTTTGTCTGTTCATTCCATATTCTAGGTCGCCCACAAGTATAAATGCAGGCATGTCATTACCAATAGGAGACGCACTTCCTCAGTTTAGTTTCACCATAGGAGACGCACTTCCTAAGTTTAATCTTACCAATAGGAGACCCGCCTGTAGAACGGAGTTTGTTGTATGTCGAAGAAAAGAAGAAATCAGGCGTCCACCTGGAGAATAAGGACAAAAGAAAAGAAGAAATCAGGCGTCCACCTGGAGAACAAGGACAAAGAAAAATAGAAATCAGGCGTCCACCTGGAGAATAAGGACAAAGAAAAATAGAAATCAGGCATCCACCTGGAGAACAAGGACAAAGAAAAGAAGTAATCAGGCGTCCACCTGGAGAATAAGGACAAAAGAGAAGAAGAAATCAGGCGTCCACCTGGAGAACAAGGACAAAGAAAGATAGAAATCAGGCGTCCACCTGGAGAATAAGGACAAAGAAAAATAGAAATCAGGCGTCCACCTGGAGAACAAGGACAAAGGAAAGAAGTAATCAGGCGTCCACCTGGAGAATAAGGACAAAAGAGAAGAAGAAATCAGGAGTCCACCTGGAGAACAAGGACAAAGAAAAATAGAAATCAGGCGTCCACCAGGAGAATAAGGACAAAGGAAGGAAGAAATCAGGCATCCACATGGAGAACAAGGATAAAAGAAATAGAAATCGGACACCCACCTGGAGAATAAGGGAATACAATTGAAGTGTTGAAGTCAAAAGCCCGCTCATATGAGAAAGGGGCACACTTAGAATCAATAAAGCAGAGGAATACAACAGGAATCCCCAGCAGGAAGCAATAAAAATCCCCAGCATTCACAAAAGGCTGGTCAAAAAAATCCACAAGAAAACAAGAGGAGAAAAGAGGGGAAAAGAACCCAAGGTACGGAAGTGGAGAACAGATGCGGTCCGCTCAAGAACTAGCACCTACAACTAGCAGTATCAAGGTTCAAATCTGAAGTCTGTATGAAGCACCATTCAAGACTCAAGACCAAGTTTCAGAAGACTTACAGATAGGAATCCTTGTGACTAGTAGCTGATAGGCTTAGTTAGTCTTTTTCAGTCTTCATTTTTTGTTGTAACGACAGGACCGCGGACTGGAACCTCAACGGAACGGCACCTCGATCGGCTCCTCACCTCGGTACACTTTACCATCTCTCTCATTCCCGAACTACACGTGGCCTGATTCCTGTATAACCAAGGATATGTAGGCAGCTCAGATACCAGGGCTCGGTCACATTCCCTCCCTTTCCTTAAGTGTAGTCCGTCCAAGTAACGGTCGGGTCAAAAACACGTCTAGTCGTTCTTTGTCGGAAAACTCTTCGTGTTTCCAGTCAAAGAGGGGCAGCTGTAAGCACGTGATTTTTGACCCTCCCCGAGGATTTTCACATTTTTTTGCATAAATATGTAATTGAGTCTAATATAGTCATTTTAACTATTTTACTTTATTTCGTTGCAAAAAGAAAAATCACAAAAATATATATATAAATTTTAGTTTATGTATTTCTCATAAACTTGAAAAATAAAAAAAAAATTGTACTTTATTTTGGTACTTTATATAAATTCGAAAATTACAAAAAATATAATTCTATTAATGTTTTGTAGTCGTTTTAATTTTAGAAAAATACAAAAATATTACTTTATATTTTGTCTTTATTAAAAAATGAAAATTACAAAAATAGTTTTATTAATATTTTATAGTCATTTTAACTTTGAAAAATACAAAAATATTACTTTATATTTTATCTTAATATTTACAAAAATTACAAAAAATAGTTTTATTAATATTTTGTAGCTATTTTAAATCTTGAAAAATATTTAAAAAAAAGATATATTTTTGTTAAATACTAGTCTTATTTTTGGTAGTTATTTTGCTTACATAGGGCTAGTTAAGCAACGTATTCCTATTTCTCGGGTCCGGGCAAAAGAATAATATTCGGGTTCAAATCACCCGCTTTTAGGTCTAATTTCGGACCTAGCCCATAATAATCCGAGTCCACCACACATAAGGGGACACGCGTGGGGAACACGGACGAAACACGATACACGGGGAACACCACCACGCGTGGGGGACACAAGTCTCGAACCCCACCACGCGTGAGGCTCATTTGTCTTGGCAAAAACTATACAAATGCACGGACAAACAAGCCAAGGGGAGGACTTCCATTTTTTTTTAAAAAAAACACCTACTGTAGATCATCTTCTTCCGGAGAAGAAGAAAACCAAGAATCCAAGCAAAAAACTCAACCACCCACCTCCATCTACACTACCCAAACCGTCCGCAACCCCTCTAGCTCCGTCGTCGTCGATCACTGGCCACTGTTCCTCCGTCTTCTTCCTAAAAGAAGAAGAACAAAAACAAACAAACCCTACTGTGAAAACCAAACCAACTATCACGCCCAAACTCCACCTCCATCAACAAACCTTCAACTCCCTCACCTTCCCCGACGCCGGAAACCGACCCCAAGTCACCTTCCCCATCACCCACCCGGCCATAACCATGTCCGAAAACCACCCTCAACCCTAACCCAAAACCACCGTGAAACCTACCATTACTGTCGCGTCCCCAGCAGTAAACGAAACCACCTCCCTCCGTCGACCTCTGCCCAACACCACCACCCAAACACCAGCCCCCCGTCGTCCAGTCCTCGACCCTACTGTCCAAACCACCTACTGCCTGCATATCCAGCCATGGACGACCACTCCTCCTCCTCCTAGCTCCAATAAACCAATCCATCAGCTTCCTCCACCGTGTCCAGCCTCCGTCGAGCAGCGACTGCTGTTACCTTTCCTGGCGTCGCACTGCCCAGTCGACCCACTGCCACCAACAGGCAGCCATCCTCACGTCCAAACGATCCCTTCTGCCCATCTCCTCGTACCAGTCGAACGCGTCGAAAAATACAGCAACAACCAACAATCTCTGGTCGTTGATAGCTTTGGGTCCGAGCTTTCTGTTCGTCGAGGTCCGGTACGTCGAGGTGTTTGTCCGAGGTTTCGTCATTGTTCCTCGTCCAGCGAGGTCCGGCTTGAGTTCCGTCGGGGTCGCGTTTGTCGTCCTGAGTTTGCCGAGGTTCAAAGGTTAGTAAACCTCAAGTATTAGATAAGGAAATGTTACGTTAAATGTTCGAAGATGCAATATAGAAATTGGTATGATAATTTTCTGCTTATGTTTTCATCGTATGCATTTTTGCTCATTTTTGCGTTATGTGATTCTTGTTTATTTGATGTCATTTAATTAAGTTTGACCAGTTGTTCTATGACACAAGTTTGACGTTAATTTGTTCGTCCTTTCCTTCGCTTAGTTCATTCAAAAAAATTATTATTAGTACATGTTATTACTACTCCCGAAATACTCATTCGCTAAAACTCTTTTTATTAAACTTCTAACAAGTTATGAGATTTTAGTTGTAAAGAAGCTGTAAGGTTTGGTATGGTTAAAGGCGTAAAAATGGCATCCCTTTAAAAATATAAAAAATAAAAAAATAATAATAATAAAAAAAAAATGAGACGAGCCTCGCCAAATAAAAGGGACAAAATTGCGGGGCCCTCACAAAATATATGTATTAAATACTTAGATTCCGGGATGGGTCGTTTAGCAAATTTCACGGCCCTACCCAAAATAATAATGCGCTAGTTGCTTTAGGCGCGCCTTTAATAATGATATCTCCCTAAATTCGGGTGCACATTTATGTGGCCCAAATCCAAATCTCAACTGAGTCGAAATATGTCAATAACCACGGGTGCATTGATGTAACGTGGTTCGAGATATGTTTTCACGACGTTGCAAGTCCTATAAAATAACATTGAATGATAAAAGCGGTTAAAAGATAAAATTGGCACATAAGTTCACATTTGTATAAAATCAGATAATCAAGCCGAATATAACAGTTGAGCGACCGTGCTAGAACCACGGAACTCGGGAATGCCTAACACCTTCTCCCGAGTTAACAGAATTCCTTATCTAGATTTCTGGTACGCAGACTGTAATATGGAGTCCTTCGTTTCCTCGATTCGGGATTAAAATTGGTGACTTGGGACACCCTAAATCTCCTAAGTGGCGACTCTGAAATAAATAAATAAATCCCCTTTCGATTGTCCTTTAATTGGAAAAAACTCCCTTGCGCCCTAGCGGGTGCGTAAAAAGGAGGTGTGACAAATACTTCTGATCCGTTCAAACCCAATACCATTCATCCATTGCAATGTGCTCATGCATTGACATATACTGAACCTTTGTGTTTCGTATGAATTCCAAAGCACGTCAATTGCCACCCACTCAGTGCGTTTGTTGTTCTTTCCTGACTTAAACCACTGGCCTTGCCTTGAGGTCTATTGCTCCTTCACTTGCCAAAATAACATTGATTTCCGCTTTGAAGACCTTGCTTGTCACTAGTTAACCACTTTCTTTGTCAATCTTATCACAGAAAATACCTTTGATCCGTTCACCCAACACCCTCCATCTGTTGCATTGTTCATGAATTGACATATACCAAACCTTTGTATTTCACATGAATCTCAAAACATGATGATTGTTACAAACTCAGTGCGCACGTTATTCTTTCTTGACTTATGCCACTTTGATGTGCTAGCCAGATCCCGTTTTGTGCAGTTAGGAAGCTAGTGGCAAATTTTGAAGTCATTTCTCACTTGTTCCGACCAAACAGACTCAGGAAAAGGAAGTAAACAAGACAACAGGAACAGAGTAAAGGACAATGGAAAGAGATGAATCCTAACAAGAAAACTACAAAGTAGAAACTTATCAAATGTGGATACCAACTCTAATGACCATGACATGCACCTTTGGATTAAGTGGCCTAATCTGTTAAGCAATTCTAATGTTCAACTCTTGTTATACCCCCTAAACCGTGAAACTGGGCTTCAATGCTCCGATTATCCAATCTGATTCACAATCCTTATTCGACTTGTAGTGCCCGAAGGGTTTTCACTAACAAGCCTCTCTCATTTTGTTATTTCTCTCAACTCATCATTGCCTTATGGTGCCTGTGAAGTTTTTCACCAATAAGACTCTCTTATTTTGTTCTTTTCTTCTTATTTCCTCTGATTTTGCAGATGGCAAGATATTAACTATGGTAAAAACATCATATACTCTTGGCATATCTAAACTCAGCACTCTCAAAGATTATCTGGGAGGTCTTTTTGGACTGTAATATGGCTTTTGGACAGGGTTAGAAAAAAAGGATATCATAAAGGTTCAAAATAACTAAGACTACGGGTTAATTTATTTACAACTTTTGGAATCCATTTTAAAAACTTTGCCCCAATTTCTAAAATAAAGGAATTTGATTCTCTTTTTTTTTTTTATTTTCTTTTCTTATGGAATTTCTCACTCTCGACTTCGTGGGATTATGAAATATTTTATTTGGTATGACCGAACCTTAAGGATGCCTATGTATCTTGTGGTGACAAGAATCAGGTCAAACGTAGTTCACAAGACTACTCTTTGTTACTATTTGCCTTTTTCTTTTTCCCTTTTTTTTCTTTTTCCTTCTTTTTCTTCTTTTTTCCTTTTTCTTCCTTTTTCTTTCTTTTTTTCTTTTTTTTTCTTTATCTCTACTTTTCTCCTTTTTTTTGAATTTTCCCTTTTGGAACGAACATTCTAAAAATAAACCTATGGGGACATGAACTTCTTTTTTTTTTCGTATGACTCTAACTTGATTCCAAAAGGGGAGAGGTCAAAGAAATTAGTACAGGCTCAAAAGGGGTATCGAATGGTATAAGTGTTTGGGTAGCTGAAAGATGGTCTCCCAATCCCTAAAAATGCCAAGTACAACACATGCAACTTGAAATAAAAATTGAAGATCACACACAACATTTCTTTTACAGCTTCGGCGTTGATATCACTGATATGCTTTCCACTTTTTTAGTGCCTTGTCAAGTATAGAACTCTCATTGGGTGATTTCTTCTCCACGATGGGTACCCTCCGTCTGTTTGGAGCAAACTCCCTTGACTTTATCTTATAACTTGAGATGCACTTGAACTCGAAGTTGCTTGCTTCAAATTGTCTGGGATGCACTCTCCTTTAATGAATCTATATCATCCTGTTAACTTCCCAAATTATCTGCCCCAGTTTCACATGGTTCGGGCTTCATATGATCTCAAAATGCTTTTACTTATTTCCCTCAAATGTCTCCATCATCTTCAAAATTATTTCATTGCTCCATGATTAAACTAACTATTGAGACCAGGTCTAGAATTATGCGTGCGTGTCATGTCACTAGAGCCAGCATGAAAAGAATTATAAAAGGAAAAGAGAACTAAACAAAAATTACTAGAAATAACAGACAACAGAGAATTGCATTAGACAGGCGGTGAAAGGGTTTGAACAACAAAACAAACAAAACACATTGCGGTTACGACCCTGGAAAAAAATCTAGATAACACTAAACGAGTTATTACGACTAAAGAAACTAGGCAAAATAAAAGGATAGAAGGGTTTGAGTCACAACACAATATCCGAATTACAACCCTGAAATAACCCGAACAACAGAAATGACAGCAAAATAAACCATCAAGACTCCCCCTTGCTTGCCAAGAGATGGAGCGTCTTTCCAATTACCAAGAACGACATCTTAGCCACTGGATTCCACATCAATATTGCCAAGACCATTAACAACTTCAATATCGTAACTTCAGTCAGCAGGTTTCCAAGAGAATTCACATGCTTCCTGTCACTGTCATTGATCACAATTGCCCCTTCTTGAATCATTCTTTCTATTTCCCTTTTCAAAGCAAGACAATCTTCGATGTTATGCCCTTGTACATTAGAGTGGTACATGCACCATACAGTAGGATCAAAACCTTTTGCATATGGGTCCGAAGTATAGCCGAGGAGTGGCTCAATCAGGCCAGAATGCTTTAACTTTTCAAATAAGCTTGTGTAGGTCTCCCCGATTGGCATGAAACTATTTCTTTGCCTTTGTTTCCCTTAATGCCCCAGTTTTCTAGGGTTGTTGGATGCTCGAAAATGCTGTGAGGACAAAAGTGCATTATGCGGTGCTGGCGCTCGCCCTAGGGAGTAACCTAGCGGTTGGACAGATGGCCGGATGTTGTTTAGTGGATAATACTGGGGTAGGTTATGTGGAGTTTGGGGATGTTCATGGGGTCGGTATTGAGGCTGAAATTGTTGAGCAGGAATGCCCACTGGATCCCGTCATTGGCGGGGCTCAACAACATCTTTTCTATTTCTCTTTCTTCCACCAAAACTTACTGAGATGTTTTGAATGTCTTCTGTAGTATCTTTCAATGCGGAATAACTCATGATTTTGCCTGACTTGATTCCTTTCTCTACCATCTCCCCCATTTGAGCCCAAACTCCCTAAAGCTTTCCTCCGATTTCTTTTCCATCTTAGATAGGGAGGAGCGGTCTGGGGTAATGTCTATATTGTATTGAAAGTGTCGAACAAAATCCTGAGTCATGTCATCACATGCATGCCACTTATTGACATCTTGACAAGTATACCATTGCAAGGCTACCCCAATCAAGCTCTCACTGAAACACGCCATCAACAAATTACCTTTTCCGCCAACACTTCTCATTTCACTGCAGTAACCACTCAGATGGGCTAGTAGATCTCCACGTGCATCATATAAATTAAGCTTTGGCGTTTTAGACCATTTCAACTTTCTGGATAGCTCATCTCGCCCTTCTTTTCCTGTGAACTTTTCATTTTCAACATGAGGCTCATTCTGAAGGCTCTGATTGTATGAGTCAGGAACCTTGTGGGCAACCTCTGAGGGGTAATATTGGGCACCATGAGCTTTGAGTGGGTGTTCATTGTTGGGGATAGTGGATATGACAGGAGGGCAATTTTGGGGAAAGATAATTGGAGGACGAGTGATGGAACTACTAGGGTGGTTGGGAAAGTTGTGATAAGCGGGAAAATCTGGAGAGTATGGGGAATCATCTGGCACTATGACCGGAGTTTGGGTAAGAGTAGCATCTAGGAAGGTAAGTGGTGGCGGGGGTGGTGCCTTCCCAGTCATCCAAGCCCGATACATGTCCGCCGTGTGTTGTCTTAACATCCTTACCTCTTCAACCAACCTATTGTCCAGTTCAACTACTTGCTTTTGGCCACCCATATCAACCAACTCAGTTCTGTTGTCATCTGCCATTGCCTTTTAACTTTATATTGTAGAGAAAAATTACCACTTTAAGAACCACAAACCAACCACCCTTATGCTTTATTACAAAGGAACAGAATGAGGTCATCACATTAGCGTTAGGGCATTTAACAACTAAAATATCACATTGCGTGCAATGCACCTAGTGATAGTTATCGGTTCTAACATGACTTCGAGGGTATGAAGGTCATATGGCATCATCCCAATTTATTCACTTCAATCTTCTCTTTTCTTTCTTTTCTAGCACTTCTTGGCTTTTTATTTCCTTTTTCCTCTTTTCCTTTGCTTATCGCTCTTTTCTTTCCTCTCATTTCTCATATCCCATAACTTCATCTCTCTTTTTCTTTTCTTTTTCTCTTTTTTTTTTCTTTCTTTTTTCTTTTCTTTTTTTTCTTTTTCCTTTAATAATTAAAAAAATGATTCGATCGAACCCTATTTAGGTTGCCTACATATCATGACGCCGCATGAATCAGATCTTTGCGTAGTTCGGGAGGATTGAGAATAAAGTAAACAAACTAACGTTCTCTTTTTTTTCTTTTTTACCTTAGTGACTACTCTGATGAGAAAAGAGAAATAAAAGAAGCAAATCTTTTTTTTTGAATTTTCTAGACTTAATGTTCTGTAACCTATTCCAAACTCAAGCTTAAACGAGCATATATCTCTTTTTTTTTTAAACAAATACTCTATGGAAAATTATTAAGGAAAAAAATCCTAGAAGAGAAAAACATTTTTTGATTCCTTTTTTAGGAAGGAAATCTAAAGAATAAACCACAGAAAAATATATTGAATTTTCATTTGATATCCTGACGCAAGATTTCGAAACAAGCAATGAAAAAGATAAAAAATATTTTTTGGACTTTATGATTACCTAAGGAAGAAACTCTGAAAATAAACCAAAGAAAAAGTATGTTTTTCTTCTTCTACGTACAATAACCTAAAATTCTAATAAGAATTTTTTTTCATTTTTCATTAATTTCTCAAAGAAGTACCTCAAGAGAAAATAGAAGGTATTTTTTTTTGAATTTTTAGTCTTAATGTACCAAAAGGAAATATAAAAGCAATTTTGTTCTGCATTCTAAATATTAATTTCCTAAGGAAAACCACTCAAAAGAATTATTTTTTTTAATTTCTAGAATTAGTATTCGAAAGAAAACATCTAACAGAAATATAAAAACACAAAATCTCTTTTATTTTATTTATTACACTTCTTTTTTTCAATACAAAATAGGAAATACAATATCAAAAGACTCGACATTACTGTACAAAACTAGAAGGTAAAAGACGAGATAAAAAAGAAAAACATTCTCAAAACATAAAAAAGAAATCTCCTTAAGCCACTTCTGATCGAGCGATCCTTACTAGATGGTCCTGGGGCGTCTGTCATTAGGGCTGTGCATTTGGATCAGATATCCGAAATCCGATCCGATCCGCTCAAATTCGGATTTCGAATTTCGAATTTCGGATATTTGGATCGGATTCGGATTTGAATTATTAAAAATTCGGATTTTCGGATTGGATTCGGATTTGTATAGTTTGAACCCGATCCGATCCGAAATCCGAATTTATTAAGGGAATAATAAATACCAATTTTATTTTTTAGGGTTAGGTTAGGTCTTATTTCATTTTGCAGCTTCTGCTGCTCACGCCTCACTTCACCTTCACTCACAGTTCACGCCTTCACTCTCACGGCCTCACTCCTCAGTCCTCACAAGTCTTCACTTCAGTCCTCACAAGTCTTCACTTCAG
Organism: Nicotiana tabacum; assembly: GCF_000715075.1. NCBI lineage: Eukaryota > Viridiplantae > Streptophyta > Magnoliopsida > Solanales > Solanaceae > Nicotiana > Nicotiana tabacum. Next base: position 219,276,123 of record NC_134080.1, on the reverse strand, counting down.
ATTGCTGCTCAGGCCTCACTCCTCAGTGCTCACTTCAGTCTTCACGGCTCACGGCTCAAGCTGCTCCCTCCTGCTCGTCGCTTCCTCTATCTCTTCTCTGTGTTCCGGGCCTTCCGGCGACCGCACTGGTAACTGGTAAGACACTAAGAATCACTCATTCTCTCTCGTTCTCTCTCTCTTTCTCCCCCTTTCTTAGAGCTTAAAGTGTTTGTTCTCTTTTATTTCTTGGATAAAATTGATGAAATAAATTGGGGGTTTCACAAGAATTATTACTATGTTGAATTGAACTGTTTTTATGTTAATTTTGTTGAAAGTGCAGTAGGGCTGTGCATTCATACTGATCGAGTTAGTATGGTTTGGTTCTAAAGGTTGAGTTGAACTTTGAAGTTTGACAAATGTTCTGCCCAGAATTTGAAAGTGCAGTGTTGCAGTGCTGCTGCTGCATACTGATCGAGTGCTATGTTAATGGATTCTATGATAGAATTAGGATTTGCAGCTTTCCTTTTCTTGTTGAATTATAATTATTAACTATGTGTATGTCAAATTGTCAATTAGGACTGATGTTCACAAGAATTATTACTATGTTAAATTGAACTGTTTTTATGTTAATTTTGTTCTGTTATGAACTGTTGAATCCGATCCGAAAATCCGATCACCAAACCGATCCGAAATTATGCAATCCGATCCAATCTGATATAATTCGGATCGGATTCATATTGCATTTTGTGGAATCCGAAATCCGAAATGTGCTAAATCCGATCCGATCCGATCCATGCACAACCCTATCTATCATGCTCAATCCCCGGTAAGTGAATCCACACCTGTATGAAAAAAAGCTCAATCCAATACTAGGTGAGAAAATAACACCCCCTATTGGACACATGCAAGACATGATTGAGGCTATTTTTGCAAAGTGGCTTATGTGACCAAAAGGTGGCTAGAAGTGCAAAATTTGGCTAAGACCCCACAAAGCCAAGAACTTAAGATTCACTAGGAAGACCGGATCCTATATGGTTTGCCTACGTATCACGCCCCGAAAGACGAGAATCAGGTATGCGTAGTTCGGGCAGATTGGATACGGGCGAGAATTAAAAAAAATAACTAATTCAGAGAAAATTTGTTTTTTTTTGTGTTTTTTCTGAAAAATGATGAAATATGTAAACTCTTTTTGGATTTTTGTCCTTTTTTTTTATTTTTTGATTTTCGGAAAATGATGAAAAAGTGCAAAATCTTTTTTTGAATCTTCAAGCTCTTTTTTTCCTTAACAAAAATGTAACAGAAAACATAATTGGGCCCCACTCGCTTTATCTTCGCACTTCACCCTGTCTTTTTCTTTTTTTTTCTTTTTCAACATTTTTTTTCGTTTGCCCTCAACTATCATTAGTCTGCCAAATGACCCTTTTACCCTTGAAGAAATGCAACATGTAGCACATAGGATGCATCAAGATGGTCTGTTATTTTGGGTACACCTGTCCTAGACGGACCCAACCCCTGTGTTGAGTCCCGTAAGTCAAGTGCACATGATGCAAACAAACATCCCTATTAGGGATCCGGCATGAGGCTAAGTTATTCTAGGTTTAAAAACCTGGGTTTATTTGTTCTAGACCTGGCTTACCCGAGCGGACAGCTCGAGCCGAGGGGGGCAACGTACCGGGAATACAGAAGCTTCACCAGCTTTGCAACTTGTCCGAATCTCGTTCTAAAATTGGAATGACTCTAACAGAAGAGAAGTCACACGAAGTGCACACTTCCCAGATGATTTAGAAGACTCAGAGAAAGGAGGGTTTCGCAACAATTTATATACAGTTCAGCAATATCAAAGCGGTAAAAGAGCGGCATTTAGCACATTAGATTCAAACATATAAAAAATCAGATAAAAATAAAGCCAATTATAACAGATATTCTAAGCTCGAATTCTGAAACCCTGAACCAGAGATTCTAGGTTCTTTTCCCCAACAGAGTCGCCAGAGCTGTCACACCTCCTTTTTACTACCCCGAGAAGAGTATAAAGGAGTTTTTTCCAATTTAAGTGACAATCGAAATAGGATTATTTATATTAAAATCAGAGTCACCACTTGGGATAATTTATGGTGTCCCAAGTTACCGGTTCAAATCCCGAATCGAGGAAAGATTGACTCTATTTTACAGTCCACGAACACAGAAATCCGGGTAAGGAATTTTGTTAACCCGGGAGAAGGTATTAGGAATTCCCGAGTTCTGTGGTTCTAGCACGGTCGCTCAACTGTTATTATTGGCCTAATTATCTGATTTTAAAACACTTTTAAACCTATGTGCATTTTTAACTTTAAAACCACTTTTATTTATTTAAAGAATTGATTAAAGGAAAACACATCGCAAAGCACGCTACATGAAATGTACCCGTGGTTCACGACACGTTCTATTTAACCTTGTTGGAAATTAAAATCGGATCACATGAAATGCACCACAGATTTTAGAAATTAGACATCACAACTACGTCACGGGAACCGTACCCGTAGCCATGACAATTATTCAATTAACGCGCCTAAAACAAGCTACAAAAGTTCAAGATATTTTTTTTACACTAGTTAAGATATCTATGTGAAGGCCATAGATTAGATGATTGGATGGCACACCTCAATTTTATTAAAGGAAAAGCATTCAACTAAATAAACTACTAATTTGAGATTAAGTATCACAACCACGCCATAGGAACCATACCCGTAGTTGTGATGATTCAATTACGTGCTTAAAAGTTCGCGGCCTAACATGCTCTTATGACTAATTAACAAAATAAGGTGATACACTCCCATTTTCTTTCATTTAACGCCAAGTTTGTGGCCCAATCAACAGAATAACACTAATGACAATGCTCGTGGACAAATATTATTAAAAGCTCTGCTAAACCAATACATCCCATTCAACTGAGGTAAAATAATCAATTAGAGTAGATCAACCAAAATGATTAAAGAAATTAAAACCTCGGTTAATTCAGTGTATTAATTCAAACGAATTTCCTCCAAAACACAATCTAGCATATACACATTAACAACAGATCTGGTTTAACCAAATTGCACACAAATACACCAACGATTCAAGTTTTCAACTAATGGTCATGAAGTCTAACATTTCTCAGTCGAATCAGAACATGAGGAAAGCGACTAAACTCATGAAACTCCAAGAGACTGGAGCAGCCATTTCAAACTTCCTAAAGTCATATGATTAATCTTTTGATAACAACACAATCCAAGCACAAACTGTTATGCTTGTTCCAAAGAAGAGAACAGAACGATTTAGGTGTCGACGAGTAGGAATACGACCCTAACAATTTAACTAAGGTCTAAATATTTTGGCACCTGAAATCACTCGTATTGGAAAATCAGAGAACCAAACAGAAAGCCATGAGAATATGCATCGCTGATTCAGACTCATTCAAACAATCCTAAAGCCGGATAAATCGTCCATTTCAACTCGAGAAAATCTTAACCCAAGAGATACTTCAACACCATAAACAGGTAAAGGCATTTGAGGCATAGAAAATGACAGTTCAAATTAGCTTTTGCTAACTGAACATGCTCAAGCAAATCAGAACAGTGAATACAAGATTCAAACAACAAAATGACATGTCAAATATCATTTCCAAACGCGAATCGAGACTAAATGCTAACTCCGAATTCAACCTCTAATGAAATTAATCACATACCTATGTCTATAAATGGATTAGCATAGATCTTATCATATTTTCCAATCGACAACCAAACATATATAAGAAAAGAGAATGATATTGAACCTGATTGCGCGAAGCTTCGATTAATTTCGTTTGGAATCCAATACAAATGAATTTGGCCTTGAAATTAGGAGTAACAATAGCTGAGAAATAGAAACTAGCAGCCACAAACAAGACCTTGATCGGCAACTCATCGACTCCACGACAAACTTTAATCAAGCTCCATAGTTGAATTCCGAATCCGAAATTGAGATTGAAGAGTCAGAAAGTTTTTATATATCCTTTTCCAAAACTGAAACTGCCCTCAAAATCTAAATAGAAAACTCGATAACAAGAAGGCAAAACTGGATTTTTTTTATTTTTTTTTATGTATGAAATAAAAATGAAAACAAGAAGAAGAAAATCAAAACCCAGCCCTAATTTCTTCTCCTATTTTCCGAAATTTCTGTGCACATTTTTCTTCTCTTTCTCGCTATCTATATGTGTGTGTGGGGCTGATTTTTGGGGGAGAGTTGTGATAGTTTATAGGTGTTAAGAGGTGGAGTAGATGAGAGGGGTAGGGACGGTGGGTCTGATGTGAAGAAGAAGAGAGAAACGAGGGGGGGTGTCGAGAAGATGAAGACATGAAGAGGGGGGCCCGATCCTTTTGGTCTTGCGGCGCTCCTCCTATTTTAGGTCTAGGGTCTAGTTTGTTATTAGGATTCTAGGTTAGTTTAAGAAGAAGGGGATCCGGATCTTGGGTCGGGTCGGACCGACCCGGTTTGGCTGGGTAAAGAGAAAACTTTGGGCTTTTAAAGTGTTTGGCCCAATCGAATTTAAACAACCAGCCTTTTTTCAATTTCCATTTGTTTTGTTTTGTTTTCTTTCTTTAATTAATTAAAACCTAAATTAATTCAAATTGTAAAATTAAACTAATTATCTAACTATAATGTTTATAAAAATAAATATTAGTTAATCCTAAATTTAAAGAGAAAACTTAATAATCCAAAATTAAAAGCTAAGAATGTAAAAATGAGTCATTTTTATAATTTTTATTTTTAATAAAGCAATTAATTAATTAATTAATCCTAAAATGTCAACACAAAATTTAAATGCAATGCATGGTATTTTTGGTATTTTTTCATGATTTTAATAAAAGTAAACATGCACAAAAATGCAAACAATTAACGAAAATCCTACAAAATCCTATAAATTGCAAACAATTGGGAGAAAATCTATTTCTTTAATTTATAGGAGTATTTCACATAGGGCAAAAATCACGTGCTTACAGCTTCCCCTCTTTGCTCGGAAACACAAAGAGTTTTCGTGCAAAGATAAAGTGAGCGGATATGAGCGATTTTTGCCCGTTTGAATACTCCGTGGGAAGCATTTTTGAAAGATTTGACCGAACCCCTGCTTCCGAGGTTGCCTACATATTCTTGGATATAAAATAATTAGGTCAATATAGTTCGGGAGTATGAATAGTGATGGAGTATACTGAGGTGGAGTGCCGGTCGAGGTGCCGTTCCGTCGAGGTTCCGGTCCGCAGTCCTGTATTACATCAAAATCAAAAAATGAAAAAGACTAACTAAGCATGTCAACTATGAGTTACAAGATTCCTATCTATAAGTCTTCTTAATCTTGATCTTGAGTCTTGAATGGTTCTTCATGCAGACTTTAGATTTGAACCTCGACGCTTGTTAGCTGCAGGTGCTAGCTCATTCTTCTTCAACTTTTTGGATCAAGACCGGATATGTAGTTCTTGTGACCTCAGCCATGTCTTGAGCAGCTCACATCTTTCTCTACTTCTGCATTTGGATTCACTTCTTACCTTTCTCTCTTTTTTTATTCTGGGTTGTGACTAACTTCCGTTGATCATCTCGGACTATTGACTCACATTCTTGTTGCTAGTTTCTTTTGTTGGTGACTTGAATTGCATTCTGAATCGAATTCCCTTATTCTCCAGGTAGCACCTGATTGCCAACATTTGAACTATATTCCCTTGTCTTCTAGGCGGGCGCCTGATTACCAAAACTTGAATTGTATTCCCTTTGTTACCTTAAACTGTTTTCCCTTGAAACCTGTGATGTCTTTCTTTGAAACTTGAACTGCTTTCCTTGTTCTCTAGGTGGGTGTCTGATTGCCAAAACTTGAACTGTATTCCTTTGCTCTGCAGGTGGGAACCTGATTGCCAAGACTTGAACTGTATTCCCTTGCTCTCCAGGTGGGTGCCTAATTGCCGAAACTTGAACTGTATTCCCTTGCTCTCCAGGTGGGCGCCTGATTGCTAAAACTTCAAATATATTCCCTTACTTTCCAGTTGGGCGCCTGATTGTCAAAACTTTAACTGTATTCCCTTGCTCTCCAGGTGGGCGCCTGATTGCCAAAACTTGAACTGTATTCCCTTGCTCTCCAGGTGAGTGCCTGATTGCCAAAACCTTAACTGTATTCCCTTGACTCGATTTTCCTTTGTTCTCGAGGTGGGCTCCTGATTTCCAACACTTGTACTGCTTTTCCCTTGACTTGAACTGGTTCCCTTTGTTCTCCAGGTGGGCTCCTGATTACCAACACTTGAATTGCTTTCCCTTTGTTCTCCAGGTAGGCTCCTGATTACCAACATTTACACTGTTTTTCCTCGAACTTGAACTGCTTCCCTTTGTTCTCCAGGTGGGCTCCTAATTACCAACACTTGAATTGTTTTCCCTTTGTTCTCCAGGTGAGCTCCTGATTACCAACATTTACACCGTTTTTCCTCGAAACTTGAACTACTTTCCTTTGTTCTCCAGGTGGGCTCCTGATTACCAACACTTGAATTGCTTTCCCTTTGTTCTCCAGGTGATCCTGATTACCAACACTTGAATTGCTCTCCTTTTGTTCTTCAGGTGGGCTTCTGATTACAAAATGAAAAAGACTAACTAAGCATGTCAACTATGAGTTACAAGATTTCTATCTATAAGTCTTCTGAAACTTGATCTTGAGTCTTGAATAATTCTTCATGCATACTTTGGATTGACCTTGACGCTTGCTAGTTGCAGGTGCTAGTTTATTCTTCTTCAGCTTTTCGGATCAAAACCGGACAGACCATGCTTGTGACTTCAGTCATGTCTTGAGCATCCCACATCTTTCATCAACTTCTGCATTTAGATTCACTTCGTGCCTTTCTCTTTTTTTCTTTATTCTGGATTGTGACTAACTTCTGTTGATCATCTCGGACTGTTGACTCACATTCTTGCTGCGAGTTTCTTTTGTTGCTGACTTGAATTGCATTCTGAAATGAATTCCCTTATTCTCCAGGTAGGCTACTGATTGCCAATAGTCGAATTGTCTTCCTTCAAAACTTGGACCGCCTTCCCTTGAAATTTGTGCTATCTTCCTTTGAAACTTGAATTGCTTTCCTTTTGTTCTCCAGGTAGGCGCCTGATTGCTAAACTTGAACCGTCTTCCTTTGGACATTGCTGCATTCCCTTTGTTCTCCAGGTGGTGCCTGATTTCCAACATTTGCACTGCTTTTCCTTGAAACTTGAACTGCTTCTCTTTGTTCTCCAGGTGGGCTCCTGATTGCTGAACTTAAACCGTCTTTCTTTGAACATTGTTGCTTTCCCTTTGGTCTCCAGGTGGGTGCCTGATTGCCAACATTTGAATTATCTTCCTTTCCTCTGAAACTTGAATTGTTTTCCCTTTGTTTTTCAGGTGAGCACCTGATTACTGTCTTCCTTTGGACATTGTTGTTTTCCCTTTGTTCTCCAGGTGGGCACCTGATTTCCAACACTTGCTCTGCTTTTCCTCGAAACATGAACCGCTTCTCTTTGTTCTTCAGGTAGGCTCATGATTGTTGTCTTCCTTTGGACATTGCTGTTTTCCCTTTGTTCTCCAGGTGGGCGCTTGATTTCCAACACTTGCACTGCTTTCCTCGAAACTTGAACTGCTTCCCTTTGTTTTCCAGGTGGGCTTTTGATTGCTGGCTTCCTTTGAACATTGTTGCTTCCCTTTGTTCTCCAGGTGGGCGCCTGATTTCCAACACTTGCACTGCTTTTCCTCGAAGCTTGAGTTGCTTCCCTTTGTTCTCTGGGTGGGCGCCTGATTTCCAACACTTGCGCTGCTTTTCCTCAAAACTTGAACTGCTTCCCTTTATTCTCCAGGTGGGCTCTTAATTGCTAAACTCCTTTGAACATTGTTGTTTTCCCTTTGTTCTCCAGGTGGGCACCTGATTTCCAACACTTGCACTGCTTTTCCTCGAAACTTGAACTGCTTCCCTTTGTTCTCCAGGTGGGCTCCTGATTGCTATCTTCCTTTGAACATTGTTGCTTTCCCTTTGTTCTCCAAGTGGGCGCCTGGTTACCAATATTTGCATTGTTTTTCCTTGAGACTTGAATTGTTTTCCTTTGTTCTCCAGGTGAGCTCCTGATTGTTGAACTCCTTTGAACATTGATGCTTTCCCTTTGTTCTCCAGGTGGGCGCCTGATTTCCAACACTTGCACTGTTTTTCCTCGAAACTTGAACTGCTTCCCTTTGTTCTCTAGGTGGGCTCCTGATTGTTGTCTTCCTTTGAACATTGCTGCTTTCCCTTTGTTCTCCAGGTGGGTGCCTGATTTCCAACACTTGCACTGTTTTTCCTTGAAACTTGAACTGCTTCCCTTTGTTTTCCAAGTGGGGTGCCTAATTGCTGTCTTCCTCTAAACATTATTGCTTTCCCTTTGTTCTCCAAGTGGGTGCCTGATTACCAACATTTGCACTATTTTTTCATGAGACTTGAACTGTTTCTCTTTGTTCTCCTGGTGGGATCTTGATTGCTGTCTTCTTTTGAACATTGCTGCTTTTCCTTTGTTTTCCAGGTGGGTACCTGATTTCAACAAAACAGACAAAACAAAATAAATTTTCTGCCCCAGTTTGATATTGGGAGCATTCGTGAGTGTTAACCGATTCTTGTTATCAGAACAAATTCTAAACTAAATTCCTTTATCTTGAAAATTTCAAACCAAACCTCTTCTCAAAAGTGAAAAATTAAATGTCAAATTACACTTTCCAAAAGTAGACCTCTCGTCAGACCTTGTCATTTGCGAGGGCCTCAAAACTTACTAAATCCGGTTATCCAGGAGGGTACTGGCACTTCTACCGAGCCTTTCTGGCACTTGCTTTCTTTACAGAGGGTTTCTCCGGAAAAAACAAAATTTCTTGCCCCTGTCTCAATCAAAGAAAACTTGTGAGTTTAAACATGGTGGTTGGTTTGTGGCCTTGACTTTGAGGGCGATTGCTCCTTCACTTCCCATGATAACTTCAATTTCAGCTCGAAAGACCTTGCCTATTTATTGACTGACCACTTTCTCTATCACCCTTATCACGGAGAATACCCCTGATCCGTTCAAACCCAATACCATTCATCTGTTTCATTGTGCTCATGCATTGACATATACTGAACCTTTGTGTTTCACATGAATCCCAAAGCATGTGAATTGCCACCCACTCAGTGCACATGTTGTTCTTTCCTGACTTAAACCACTGGCCTTAGCCTTGAGCTCTATTGCTCCTTTACTTGCCATGATAACTTTGATTTTCGCTTGGAAGACCTTGCTTGTCACTGGTTAACCACTTTCTTCGTCAATCTTATCACAGAAAATACCTTTGATCCGTTCACCCAACACCCTCCATCTATTGCATTGTTCATGAATTGACATATACCAAACCTTTGTATTTCACATAAATCCCAAAGCACGTTGATTGTTACCAACTCAGTGCTTACGCTGTTCTTTCTAGACTTATGCCACTTTGATGTGCTAGCCAGATACCGTTTTGTGCAATTGTAAAGTTGATGGCAAATTTTGAAGTCATTTCTCACTTGTTTTTCCAAAACAGACTCAGGAAGAAGAAGTAAATAGGACAAAAGGAACAAAGTAAAAGACAATGGAAAGAGATGATTCCTAACAAAAAATACAAAGTAAAAACTTACCAGATGTGGATACCAACTCTAATGACCATGACATGCACCTTTGGATTAAGTGGCCTAATCTGTCAAGTAAGTCTGATGTTCAACTCTTGTTATACCCCTAAACCGTGAAACTGGGCTTCAATGCCCCGATTATCCAATCTGATTCACAATCCTTATTCGACTTGTAGTGCCCGAAGTTTTCACCATCAAGCCTCTCTCATTTTGTTCTTTTTCTCAACTCACCGTCGCCTTATCATGCCCGTGAAGGTTTTCACCAATAAGACTCTCTTATTTTGTTCTTTTCTTCTTATTTCCTCTGATTCTGCACTGACAAGGCATTAACCATGGTAAAAACATCATATACCCTTGGCATGTCTAAACTCAGCACTCTCAAAGATTATCCGGGAGGTCTTTTTTGGACTGAAATGTGGCTTTTGGACAAGATTAAAAAGAAAGGATATCATAAAGGCTCAAAGTAACTATGACAACGAGGTTAATTTATTTACAACTTTTGGAATCCATTCTAAAAACTTTGCCCCAATTTCTAAAATAGGGGAATTTGAATCTATTTTTCTCTTTTTTTTTGAATTTCCAACTCTCGACTTCGTGGGATTAAGAAATATTTTATTTGGTATGACCGAACCATAAGGCTGCCTACGTATCTTGTGGTGACAAGAATCAGGTCAAACGTAGTTCACAAAGATACGTTTTGTTGTTGCTATTTTTCTTTTTCTTTCCTTTTTCTTTTCTTTCTTTTTTCTTCTTTTTTTTCTTTTCATTTTTTTTATCTTTTTTTTTGAATTTTCCTTTTGGGATGAACCTTTTAAAATAAACCTATGGGGACAAACTTTTTTTTTCGCATGACTCTAACTTGATTCCAAAAAAGGGGAGGTCAAAGAAATTAGTACAGGCTCAAAAGGGTATCAAATTGTATAAGTGTTTGGGTAGCTGAAAGAGGGCCTCTCAATCCCTGAAAATGCCAAGTACAACACATGCAACTTGAAATGAAAATTGAAGATCATGCACAATATTTCTTTTGCGGCTTCGGCATTGATATTACTGATATGCCTTCCACTTTTCTTTAGCGCCTTTTCAAACAAAGAACCCTCATTGGGTGATTCCCTTTTCACAATGGATATCCTCCGTCAATTTGGAGAAAATTTCTTTGACTTTATTTTGTAACTTGAGATGCATTTGAACTCAAATTTGCTTGCTTAAAATCATCCGGGATGCACTCTCCTTTAACAAATTTTTGTCACCCTATCAACTTACCAAATTATCTGCCCCAGTTTCACATGGTTCCCGCTTCATATGATCTCAAAATCTCTTGACTTACTTCCCATAAATGTCCCTATCATCTTCAAACTTATTTCATTGCCTCATGATTAAACTAACTTTTAAGAACATGAATAGTAGATAGAAGGAGACGCTAAGGCATGCGGACGCCTGCAGGACTACCTCGGGCCGCCTGATGATCAAGAATCAGCAATCTCACTGCGGTCCGAAGTCCACAACACTGGGGTCTGCACAAAGGAGTACAGAGTGTAGTATCAGCACAACCGACCTCATGTGCCGGTAAGTGTCTAGCCTAACTCGGTGAAGTAGTGACGAGTCTAGGACCAGACTACCAAATAAACCTGTGCAGTTATATAATATACATCAAAAAGTAAAGCACAAATAAACAAATAAAGATGGGAGGGGGAAACATGCTTCGGGGAATAACAGGTAAAAAAACAGAATATTAAGAGAATTATAAAGGAATCAAAATCCAACCACTAACAAGAATAAGGAAAACGAAGGCAGATTTCACTTTCTTTTCACATCTTATTGCAGGCGTGCAACCCGATCCCATTTCCTGTATCTCGTGGCAGGCGTGCCACCCGCTCCCATTTCACTTATCTTGTGGTAGGCGTACCACCCGCTCCCATTTTAATATATCTTGTGGTAGGTGTACCACCCGCTCCCATTTCATTATATCTTGTGGTAGACATACCACCCGCTCTCAGTTACAAGCCAACAATAATCACAAGGAATCCCAGCAAGGGAACAATAATATCAAACAAACATCCTGACAAGGAAACAATGATATCTTAATAATATCCCAACAAGGGAACAATAATATCTCAACAATATCCCGGTAAGGGAACAATAATATCTCAACAATATGCCGGCAAGAGAACAATAATATCTCAATAATATCCCAGCAAGGGAACAATAATATCAGACAAACATCCCGGCAAGGGAACAATGATGATAATAACATGGGAGGCACAATAAACCACAACGGAGTCATAACAAGTTATAACACAAGACTCACGGGCATGCTTGACACCGACATATTTATACTCATCACCATGCCTATACGCCGTACTCCACAATCAACACGTAGAAAATAAACACAACTCCTAGTCCCTCAAGCTAAGGTTAGACCAAACACTTACCTTGATGTCACGAACGCAATTCACGATTCAACTATAGCTTTACCCCTTGATTCCACCACCAATTCGCTCGTATCTAGTCATAAGTTACTTAATTACATCAATAAACGCTAAATGAATCAATTTGAATGCATGAAAAATGAATTTTCCAAAGTTTTGCCCAAAAAGTCAAAAATCGCCCCCGGGCCCACATGGTCAAAACCCGAGGTTCGAACGAAAACTCGATTATCCATTCCCCCACGAACCCAAATATATAATTTGTTTTGAAATCGGACCTCAAATTGAGGTCCAAATCCCCAATTTTTGAAAAACCTAGGTTCTATCCAAAACACCCAATTTTCCCATGAATGTCATTGATTTTGAGTCGAAATCATGTTAAAAGATGTTAATGATTGAAGGAAAGTAGTAAAAATTGACTTACAATCAATTTGGAAGAAGAGTTGTTCTTGGAAAATCGCCCTAGGGAGTTTTTATTTTGAAAAGATGTAAAAAAGAGTTGTTTTTCGGCTAAGTATAAAAAGTAGCAGGCTGCAGTTATGGGAATTGCAAAGAGAGGTTGGAAATGCGAACTGGGTATTGCGAAGGGAGGTTGGGAAATGCGAAGCCTGCATGCCTACAATTCCTTAATTCCAAAATTTCACCCCGTGGCCCATCCAAAACTCACCCGAGCCCTCGGGGCTCCAAACTAAACATGCACACCACCTTAAAAACATCATACGGACTCGCTCGTGCATTCAAATCACTAAAATAACATCATGAACATCGAATTAAACCTCAAGATCAATGAAATTTCTCAAAACTTCTTTAAACATCAAATTTTGCATTTAAGGTCCGAATCACGTCAAACAGATTTCGTTTCTTACCAAACTTCACGGAATTATCTTAAATCACATATAAGACCTGTACTAGGCGTCGGAACCAAAATGAGCCCGATACCAACATGTTCTAATTAAAATTCATTTCCAAATCCTTTACACAATTCCAGAAAATAATTTTCTTCAAAAATTCATTTCTCGGTCTTGGGACCTCAGAATTCGATTTTGGGCATACGCCCAAGTCCTATATTTTCCTACGGACCATCCGGGACTGTCAAATCATGGGTCCAGGTCCATTTACCCAAAATGTTGACCAAAGTCAAATTAATTCATTTTATAGTCAAAATTTGTCATTTTTTTTTTACAGATTTTCACATTTAGGCTTTTCAGCTACGCGCTCGGACTGTGCACGCAAATTGAGGTGATGATAAGAGAGGTTTTTAAGGCCTCGGAATACAGAATTCATTTTAAAAACAATTATGACCATTTGGGTTATCACATTCTCCATCTCTAAAACAACCGTTCGTCCTCGAACAAATATAAGAAGGAAGTACCTGAGTCAGGGAAAAGATGGGGATAACAGCTCCACATATCGGACTCGAACTCCCAGGTCGATACCTCAGGAGGCTGACCTCTCCACTGAACATAAACAGAAGGAAAACTCTTCGATCTCAACTGACGAACCTGTCGGTCTAGAATAGCTACCGGCTCCTCCTCATAAGACAAGTCCTTGTCCAACTGGACAGTGCTGAAATCTAACATGTGGGATGGATCGCCGTGATACTTTCGACGCATGGACACATGAAACACTAGATGCTCGACTGATAAGCTCGGCGGCAACGCAAGTCTATATGCCACCTCTCCCACTCGATCGAGAATCTCAAACGGGCCAATGAACCTAGGGCTAAGCTTGCCCTTCTTCCTAAATCCCACCACGCCCTTCATGGGCGACACTCGAAGCAATATCCGCTCACCGACCATGAATGCCAAATCACGAACCTTGCGGTCGGCATAACTCTTTTGCCTAGACTGAGCTATACGAAGCCTATCCTGAATAATCCTAACCTTGTCCAAGGAATCCTGAACCAGATCTGTACCCAACAACCGAGCCTCTCCTAGCTCAAACCATCCAACTGGAGACCGACATCGCCTACCATACAAAGCCTCATACGGAGCCATCTGAATACTCGACTGGTAGTTGTTGTTGTAGGCAAACTCTACTAAAGGAAAAAACTGACCCCACGAGCCTCTAAAGTCAATGACACAAGCTTGGAGCATATCCTGCAAAATCTGAATGGTCCGCTTGGACTACCCGTCCGTTTGAGGATGAAATGCTGTGCTCAACTCAACCCGTGTGCCTAACTCTCGTTGAACAGCTCTCCAAAAATGTGAGGTAAACTGCGTACCGCGGTCCGAAATGATAGACACGGGCACACCATGAAGGCGAACAATCTCTCGGATATAGATCTCAGCTAACCTCTCAGAAGAATAGGAGACTGCCACAGGAATGAAATGCACTGACTTGGTCAGTCGATCAACAATGAACCATACTGCGTCGAACTTCCCCCGAGTTTGTGGGAGTCCAACAACGAAATCCATAGTGATCCGCTCTCATTTCCACTCGGGAAGCTAAATCCTCTGAAATGAACTGCCGGGCCTCTGATGCTCGTACTTAACCTGCGGACAATTCAAACACTGAGCCACATATGCAATGATATCCTTATTCATTCTTTGCCATCAATAATGCTGCCGCAAATCTTGATACATCTTCGCGGCACCCGGATTAATAGAGTACCGGGAACTATGGGCCTCATCTAAAATCAACTCTCGGAGCCCATCCACATTAGGCACACAAACTCGACCCTGCAATCTCAAAACTCCATCATCACCTAAGGTAACCTGCTTGGCACCTCCGTGCTACACCGTGTCTCTGAGGACACACAAATGTGGATCATCATACTGCCAATCTCGGATACACTCCAATAATGAAGAACAAGCGACTGTGAAAAATAACACACGGCTGGGCTCAGAAGCATCCAACCTCACGAACTGATTGGCCAAAGCCTGAACATCCAAAGCAAGCAGTCTCTCACCGACCGAAATATAAGCAAGACTGCCCATACTGGCTGACTTCCTATTCAAAGCATCGGCCACCACATTGGCCTTTCCTGGATGATATAAGATAGTGATATCATAATCCTTCAACAACTCCAACCACCTCCTCTACCTCAAATTCAACTCCTTTTGCTTGAACAAATACTAAAGACTCTTGTGATCCGTGAACACCTCACATGCCACGCCATACAGATAATGCCTCCAAATCTTCAACGCGTGAACAATGACTGTCAACTCTAAATCATGAATCGGATAGTTCTTCTCATGAATCTTCAACTGCCGTGAAACATAGGCAATGACATTGCCATCCTGCATCAACACTGTACCAAGTCCAATATGAGATGCATCACAATAAACTGTATAAGGCCCTGAACCTATGGGCAAAACGAACACCGGTGCCATAGTCAGAGCTGTCTTGAGTTTTTAAAAGCTCACCTCACACTCATCCGACCATCTGAACTGGGCACCCTTCTAGGTCAACCAGGTCATCGAGGTTGCGATAGATGAAAACCCTTCCACGAACTGACGATAGTAGCCTACCAACTCTAAGAAACTCCGAATCTCTGTAGCTGATGCTGGTCTGGGCCAGTTCTTGACTGCCTCAATCTTCTTCGGATCAACCTGAATACCCTCTGCTGATACAACATGACCCAGAAATGCAACTGAACTCAACTAGAACTCACACTTCGAGAACTTAGCATATAACTGACTATCCCTTAGAGTCCGAAGAACCACTTCGAGATGTTGCTCGTGCTCTTCCCGGCTGTGGGAATATATCAAAATATCATCAATAAAGACTATCACGAACAAATCCAAGTAAGGCCTGAACACTCAGAAATCCATAAAAGCTGCTGGGGCATTTGTCATCCTAAATGACATAACCAAGAACTCGTAATGCCCGTACCGAGTGCAAAAAACTATCTTAGGGACATCGGATGCCCTAATCCTCAACTGATGGTAGCCAGATCTCAAGTCAATCTTCGAAAATACCTTGGCACCCTGAAGCTAATCAAACAAATCATCAATCCTCGTAAATGGATACTTATTCTTGATTGTAACCTTGTTCAACTGCCGGTAATCAATACACATTCTCATCGATCCGTCCTTCTTCTTAACAAACAACATCGGTGCACCCCAAAGCGAAACACTCAGCCTAATGAAACCCTTCTCAAGTAAGTCTTGCAACTGCTCCTTCAACTCTTTCAACTCAGGCGGGTCCATATGATACGGCGGAATAGAAATGGGCTGAGTGCCCGGAGCCAAATCAATGCAAAAGTCAATATCCTTGTCGAGTGGCATACCTGACAGGTCTGAAGGGAATACCTCAGGAAACTCACGAACAACGGGCACAAAATCAATAGAAGGAACCTCAACACTAAAATCACGAACATATGCCAAATAGGCCAAACACCCCTTCTCGACCATACGCCGAGCCTTCACATAAGAGATAACACTACAGGTAGAATGACCAGGAGTCCCTCTCCACTCTAAACGAGGTAAACCCGGTAAGGTTAAGGTCACAGTCCTGGCATGGCAGTCCAAGATAGCGTGGTAAGGTGATAACCAGTCCATCCCCAATATGACATCAAAATCAACCATGTCCATAAGAAGCAAATTTACACGAGTCTCAAGACCACCAATCACAACTATACATGAATGATGGACTCGATTTACCACAATAGAATCACCTACCGGTGTAGACACATAAATAGGATCACTCAAAGAATCACTAGGAATGACCAGATACGGTGCAAAATAAGAGGACACATACGAGTACGTAGACCCTGGATCAAATAACACTGAAGCATCTCTATCACAAACCAGAACCATACCTGTAATAACTGCATTAGAAGCCTTAGCCTCGGGCATGGCTAGAAGAGCATAACATCGGGGCTGGGCCCCACCACCCTGAACTACATCTCTGGGACAGTCTGTTGCTGACTGGCCTCCACCTCTAGTGACCTGAGCTCCACCTCTAATACCTCTACCTCCACTTCTAGCACCTCTACCCCCACCTCTAGTTGGCTGGGCGGGCTGTGGAACACCTGGTGCCTGAACCATGGCACGGGAACCCTGATGCTAAGAGCTACTCGGTGCTCAAGGGCAATACTTAGTAATGTGCCTCGTGTCGCCACAAATGAAACAAGCCTCGGATGCTGGGGCCGATAAATCTGGAAACTTTGAAGCAGTAGTGCACTGATAGGAGCTGGTGGTGCACTGTAGGATTGCTGATCAGAATACTGCATCTGAGAACCACGGCTACCTGAAACACCGTGAGATACCTGAAGTGCTGACTGAAAAGGCCTAGGAGGATGGCCTCTACCATTTGAATACCTACCTCCAGACGAGGTACCACTGAATCTACCTGAATGAAGGGGCCTCTTATTCAACCCATGACCACCTCTCTATGACAGAACCATCTCCACTCTCCTGACCACATTGGCTGCCTCCTGGAAAGATATCTCACTCCTAGTCTCTCTAGCCATCTGAAAACGAATCGGCTGAATAAGTCCATCAATGAACCTCTTCACCCTCTCTCTCTCAGTGGGAAGTATAATGAGGGCATGACGAACCAAGTCGATGAATCTGGTCTCATACTGGTTGACAGTTATAGAACCCTACTGGAGACGCTCAAACTGCCTCCGATAGGCCTCTCTCTGAGTGATAGGGAGCAACTTCTCCGGAAATAGCTGAGTGAACTTCTCCCAAGTCGAAGCTGGCGATCCGGCTGGTCTAGCCAAACAATAATCTCTCCACCAAGTCTTGGTGGATCCAGACAAGTGAAAAGTAGCAAAATCGACCCCATTGGTCTCAACTATCCTCATGTTCCTAATAACCTCATGAGAGTTGTCTAGATAATCCCGGGGATCCTCAGAAGATGCACTGCTGAAGGTAGTAGTAAAGAGCTTGGTGAACCTATCCAGCCTCTACAAAGCATCGGCAGACATAACTGCTCCATCATCGGTCTGTGATATTGTTCGGTTGAAGAAGCAGTACGTGACCTCGCCATTTGCGAATGGACAAGAGTAGAGGTTTCAATTTAGCATTGAGAGATCAAAATCGCATGACAGGAAAGAATAGATGTGAAGTTTTTCCTAATTCTGTAGCCTTTGGGGGATAAATATAGACATCTCCGTACCGATCCCTCAGACTCTACTAAGCTTGTCTGTGAACTGTGAGACCCATGTAACCTAGAGCTCTAATACCAACTTGTCACGACCTGGATTCCCACCCTTGGGAGTCGTGATGGTGCCTACTAATACGAGCTAGGCAAGCCAATTAATTGCACAATTTACCTTTTTACCCATTTTATATTCATTAACAATTTTGAAATAATAACATTTAAATATCGAATTTAACATAAGCGGAAGAAAGAAACAATAAGCTATCTGAACATGAATATCTAATACAACTGTTTGAGTCTCGACTACCCAAAACGGGTGTCACAGTTTCACAGACGGTCTAAGAATGCTACAAATAAAGGGTTTGAAAGAAATAAATACAACACTGTCTCTAGAAATGCATGAAAGAAACAGGAATAGCAGATAGAAGGAGATGCCAAGGCCTGCGGACGCCTGCAGGACTACCTCGGGTCGCCTGATGATCAAGAATAAACAATCTCACTGCGGTCCGAAGTCCACAACACTGAGGTCTGCACATAGGAGTGTAGAGTGTAGTATCAGCACAACCGACTCCATGTGCTGATAAGTGTCTAGCCTAACCTCGACGAAGTAGTGATGAGGCTAGGACCAGACTACCAAATAAACCTGTGCAGTTATATAATATACAGCGGAAAGTAAAGCAGAAATAAACAAATAAAGATGGGAGGAGGAAACATGCTTCAGGGAATAACAGGTAAAAAAACAGAATATCAAGAGAATTATAAAGGAATCAAAATCCAACCACTAACAGGAATAAGGAAAATGAAGGCAGATTTCACTTTCTTTTCACATCTTGTTGCAGGCGTGCAACCCGATCCCATTTCTTGTATCTCGTGGCATGCGTGCCACCCGCTCCCATTTCACTTATCTTGTGGTAGGCGTCCCACTCACTCCCATTTCATTATATCTTGTGGTAGGCGTACCACCCGCTCCCATTTCATTATATCTTGTGGTAGGCGTACCACCCGCTCCCAGTTACAAGCCAACAATAATCACAAGGAATCCTGGCAAGGGAACAATAATATCAAACAAACATCCCGGCAAGGGAACAATGATATCTCAATAATATCCCGACAAGGGAACAATAATATCTCAACAATATCCCGGCAAGGGAATAATAATATCTCAACAATATCCCGGCAAGGGAATAATAATATCTCAACAATATCCCGTCAAGGGAACAATAATATCAGACAAACATCCCGGCAAGGGAACAATGATGATAATAACATGGGAGGCACAATAAACCACAACAGAGTCATAACAAGTTATAACACAAGAATCACGGGCATGCTTGACACTGACGTATAGATACTCGTCACCATGCCTATATGTCGTACTCCACAATTAACACGTAGCAAATAAACACAACTCCTAATCCCTCAAGCTAAGGTTAGACCAAACACTTACCTCGATGCCACGAACAAAATTCATGATTCAACTATAGCTCTACCCCTTGATTCCACCACCAATTCGCTCGTATCTAGTCACAAGTTACTTAATTACATCAATAAATTCTAAATGAATCAATTTGAATGCATGAAAATAAATTTCCGAAAGTTTTGTCCAAAAAGTCGAAATTCGCCCCCGGGCCCACATGGTCAAAACCCGAGGTTCGAATCAAAACCCGATTATCCATTCCCCACAAACACAAATATATAATTTGTTTTGAAATCGGACCACAAATCGAGGTCCAAATCCCTAATTTTTAAAAAATCTAGGTTCTACCCAAAACACTCAATTTCCCCATGAAAATCATTGATTTTAGTCGAAATCATGTTAAAAGATGTTAATGATTGAAGGAAACTAGTAAAAATTGACTTACAATCGATTTGGAAGAAGAGTTGTTCTTGAAAAATCGCCCTAGGGAGTTTATGTTTTGAAAAGATGTGAAAAAGGGTTGTTTTTCGGCTAAGTATAAAAAGTTGCAGGCTGCAGTTATGGGAACTGCGAAGGGAGGTTGGGAAATGAGAACTGGGAATTGCGAAGGGAGGCTGGGAAATGCGAACTGGGAATTGCGAAGGGAGGTTGGGAAATGCGAACTGGGAATTGCGAAGGGAGGTTAGGAAATGCGAAACTTGCAGACCTGCAATTCCTTAATTCCAAAATTTCACCATGTGGCCTATCCAAAACTCACCCGAGCCCTCGGGGCTCTAAACCAAACATGCACACCACCCTAAAAAAATCATACGGACTCACTCGTGCATTCAAATCACTAAAATAACATTATGAACATCGAATTAAACCTCAAGATCAATGAAATTTCTCAAATCTTCTTTAAACATCAAGTTTTGCATTTAAGGTCTAAATCACATCAAACGGATTCCGTTTCTTACCAAACTTCACAGAATTATCTTAAATCACATATAAGACCTGTACCCGACATCGGAACCAAAATATGGGCCCGATACCAACATGTTCTAATCAAAATTTATTTCCAAATCCTTTAAACAATTCCAGAAAATAATTTTCTTCAAAAATTCATTTCTCGGGCTTGGGACCTCGGAATTCGATTCCGGGCATACGCCCAAGTCCCATATTTTCGTACGGACCCTCCGGGACCGTAAAATTATGAGTTCGGGTCCGTTTACCCAAAACGTTGACCAACGTCAAATTAATTCATTTTATAGTCAAAATTTATTTATTTTTTACAGATTTTCACATTTAAGCTTTCCGGCTATGCGCCCGAACTGTGCACGCAAATCGAGGTGATGCTAAAAGAGGTTTTTAAGGCCTCGAAACGCAGAATTTATTTAAAAATAAGTGATGACCTCTTGGGTCATCATAGATGTTATACGGTAAAAGGGTCTTAAAGTTGTTCACTTTCCTCACTTTAGCATGACCTCAAGTTGAATTCAAAAGAGTGACAACATTCTTGAACTTGTGCTTCTCCAGTTTTTCTAAAAAATAAATTCCCATACCAATTCTGATAATGGGGATTAGATAAAAGACTAATAATTCTATGACAAGTTTCAAATGCAGCCTTGTTAGCTACTTCTATTTCTTCCATTTCACCATGGGTGACTCAAGGGTGAGGCTAGCAATGTCACGACCTATTTACATAATAGGTCATTATGGCGCCCGACACCATTGTCAGGCAAGCTAATGCGGAAATATAATTAAGTTCTCATTCTACTTTTACCAAAAATAAGTGTAACAGGTTCTCAAATTTAAAGTTAAGACCAAAGGCGATCAATAATGTATCAAAATTATCATACAATCAAAAATAAATGTCTACTAACGTGTGTGTCAAGACCTGGTGTCACAAGCTGTGGGCAACTAGTAGAATATATAAAAGAATCATACTATCCTACTGTCCGAAACAGAATAGACAGCAAAAGAAAATATATAAGAAAGACTTCTTCAGGCTGCTGAACGGCATGGAAGGGAAGCAACTCACCGTAGAAGTCTCAGGTTTGCTCAAGGGTACGCACCAGACTGATAGCCAGATACACATGCCTCAGATCCTGTACAATTAAGTATAGAAGTGTAGTATGAGTACATAAATAATATGTACCCAGTAAGTATACCGTGTAATCTCGAAGAAGTAGAGACGAGAGGTCGACTCGATACTTACTAGGGTCAAATAATATGAGAAGACGTTATAACAAGCAGGAATAGCTCAAGTTACTAGTATTAATAAGCATGGAATAACAGTCTTTTCCCAAATATTATCATGGGTATCCGTCTATATATTAAGCAGATATGAAGTCTAGTCTAGAGAGAAAATGCTAAGCAAAACATGCACAAATGACACCGAGGAACGTACGGCCCGATCCAACATAAAAGTAAATTGTGCACTGCCGAGGGTCGAACGGCTCGAACCATAGATGCATCTGTTACCCCGCTCGCGAATCACACGTGCGACACAGTCAAACATAAATAAAATCATCACAAACAGACAATAATGTACATCTGAGGAGTAGTTATTCACAGGAAATTTCCAAATTCTCTTTTAAGGACCAAATAGGATAAGTTTCCCTCACTAGTTGCATTTATCTTAATCAAATAATTTATATAAATCCGAATTCAACGTCAAGTTACAAGAATATCACGTAGAGCATGCTTTTGGGTCCTAGACTACTCGGACTTAACATAATAGTAGCTACGTACGGATTCTCGTCACCTAGTGCGTACGTAGCCCCCGCATATAATGGCAATTAATTCAATTATTACACCTATAGGGACAATTCCCTCTTATAAGGTTAGAAAGAAGACTCACCTCGCTCCAAAGTGCACTTCCAAATACCAAGAACAAGTCCAAGCCCTCAATTCGTAGTCGAACAATCCCAAACTAGTTAAATGAAGTAAGAACTAGTTAATATAGACTCACAAGATCAAATTATAGCTATTTAAGCAATTTTCCAACCATTAACACAAGTTTCCTAAATTCTGACCTCGGACCCACATGCCCGGATTCCGAGATTTTTCAAAGGAAGTTGTTCTCTACAACCTAAGGATCAATAATATATGATTTCTAATTTATTCCATAACAAATTTTGTGGTTAAATCTAAGTTTTACTAAAACCCTAGGTTTTTGCTCTAACCCCATGATTTCACCTTAATACTAGTGTTTAATCTACCTAAGACAATGATATTAAACTAGAAATAGGTAGCACACACTTACCTCAAGATGCTAGGTGAAGCCCTTCTCTCAAAAGCTCCCAAATCGCCCAATGGAAGAGTGAAAATGTGATAAAAATGACTTAGAACCAGTATTAAATGAACCTCACTGCCCGGCGATTTCCACATTTGCGGTCAGCGAACGCATCTGTGAGAGATGGGTCGCACTTGCGAAAATGGGCCAAAGAGCTGGGACTGCATCTGCGGTCTCCAGGCCGCATCTGCGGAGCCGCTTCTGTGGCTTAGGAGCCGCTTTTGTGGTTCCTGGCCTGGCCTGCCCTGGGCTGCTTCTACGATGGCACGACCACATCTGCGGTCTCGCACATGCAGTCCACCAACCGCAGGTGCGGTTATGACAGAAGCAGCAAGCTTTAGCTCTTTCTAAAAAATTTCACTTCACTCGAGCCTCGTCCGATTGACGCTCGGGGCTCCTGGGCCCCGCCCGAACATGCCGACAAGTCTGAAATCATGAGACGGACCTACTCGAACCTTCAGAACACCCGAAACAACAATAATCTAGGAGTCACCCCCCCTAAAACCAAATGAATCAAACTTATGAATTTCAAGTTCTTAATTTTCCTCTAACGGGCCAAAACGCCCTTAAACTACTCGGATTGACACCAAATTTTACGGACAAGTCTTAAATGATATTTCGGACTTGTACTGGGCTTCGGAACCAACATACGAGCCCGATACCCATGAAATCAATCATTACTTAGTTTCTTTAAATTCTTAAAACTTCAAATTAACAATTCCTAATAAAAATTCATTACTCGGGCTAGGGACCTCAGAATTCTATTCCGAACATACGCCCAGGTCCCATATTTTTCCACGGACCCTTCGGGACCGTCAAATTATGAATCCGGATCTGTTTGCTCAAAATGTTGACCAAAGTCAAACTTAGTCTTTTAAGAGAATCTAAGGAATTGAATGGGCATATTTCACTCAAAATTGTTCCAATTCCCGAACCAAACGTCCCCGCAAGTCGTAAATTAGCTAAAGCAAGCACGTGAAGTTTTATTTAGGGGAACAGGGTTCTAAAAGGCGAAAAAACTGGGCGAGTCGTTACATTCTCCACCTCTTAAACAAACGTCCGTCCTCGAACGGACATAGAAAAGTACCTGAACTACTGAATAAATGGGGATATCTGCTCCGCATGTCCTCCTCAGACTCCCAGGTCTCCTCCTCGACTGGTTGGCCTCTCCACTGGACCCTCACCGCAGAAATCCTCTTGGACCTCAATTAGCGTTCCTGTCTATCAATAATGGCAACTGGCTCCTCATCATAACCCAAACTTTCATCCAGCTGAATAATACTGAAGTCCAACACATGGGATAGGTCGGCATGATACTTTCGAAGCATCGATACATGAAAAGCTGGATAAACTCCCGATAAGCTGGGGGGGGGGGAGGGTAAAGCAAGCTCATAGGCAACCTCCCCAACTTGCCTTAACACCTCAAAGGGACCAATAAACCTTGGGCTCAACTTGCCCTTCTTCCCGAACCTCATAATGCCCTTCATTGGCGAGACTTTCAAGAGAACCTTCTCGCCAACCATAAATGATACATCATGTGCCTTCTGATCCGCGTGACTCTTCTACCTAGACTGAGCTATGCGAAGCCTCTCCTGAATCAACTTTACCTTATCCAAGGCATCCTGTACCAAATCTATACCGTATAACTTAGCCTCACCGGGCTCAAACCACCCGATAGGAGAATGACAACGTCAACCATATAAAGCCTCGTATGAAGCCATCTCGATGTTGGACTGATAGTTGTTGTTGTATGCAAACTTAGCTAAAGGCAAGAACTGATCCCACTGCCCTTCGAAGTCAATCACACATGCTCTAAGCATATCCTCTAAAATCTGAACTTTCCGCTCCTACTGCCCATCAATCTGAGGATGGAATGATGTGCTAAGCTCTACACGGGTCCCCAACTCACTCTGAACAGCTCTCTAGAAATGGGAAGTGAACTGAGGGCCTCTGTCTGATATAATGGAAACAGGCACACCGTGCAATCGGACTATCTCCCGAATATAAATCTGACCATACCTCTCCGCTGGATAAGTAGTCACTACTGGAATGAAATGAGCCAACTTAGTCAACCTATCCACAATGACCCATACTGAATCAAACTTCCGCAAAGTCCGCGACAACCCTACTACAAATCCGTGGCGATGCGCTCCCACTTCACTCTAGTATAGGCATCTGCTGAAGTAGGCCACCTGGCCTCTGGTGTTCATACTTGACCTGCTGGCAATTCAAACACCTAGCCACATACTCTACTATATCTTTCTTCATCCTCCTCCACCAATAATGTTGCATAAAAGTCCAATTGTGTGCCTCCTCTATTATCTTCCCCCTCAAACCATCAACATTAGGAACACATCGACGGCCTTGAAGCCGTAAAACACCATCCTCACCAATAGAAACCTCCTTGGCACCTCCCTGAAGCATCGTCTCTCTGAGAACCGCCAAATGTGGATAATCAAACTGTCGAGCCTTGATCTACCCCAATAATAAAGACTGAGAAACAACACATGCTAGAACTCGGCTGGGCTCTGAAATGTCCAACCTCACAAGTCTGGTAGCCAAGGACTGAATATCCAAAGCTAATGGCCTCTCCTCGGCTGGAATGAATGCCAAACTACCCATACTCTCTGCCTTTCTACTTAAGGCATCCACGACCACATTTACCTTGCCCAGATGATAAAGAATGGTGATATCATAATCCTTTAGTAACTCAAGCCACCTGCGCTACCTCAAACAAGTTAAGCTCCGCTGTTTGGGACTAAGGTGTAGTAGTAGGTGTTGTTGTTTGTGTTTTAGGTTCAAGTCTTTTGATTTTAGGAATTAAAGTTTCTGCTTTCTTTGTTTTTCCTCCTTTTCTCCCTTTCATTTTTATGTTTTTTGGGTTGAGAGAGGTGAAATGCAAGGGCAACTCAACGAATTTAGTGGCCTAAAGCCGAATTTTAATAAGAATCTAAATTTTATTCACCTATACAAGTATATGCAAAAAACTTTGATGTTGTGTTTTTTCTTCTGTACTTATTTATATAATAGTATTCATACAAGATATATGACTTTTAGCTTCATATAGTAATAATATTATTATTTATGTTATCAAGGGTTAATTCAAGTTAATAAGATATTAGCCATATGTTTGTCATATATTACCTTGGATCTTGATGTAAAAAACTTTATTTGCTAATACGAAGATTTGAGTAGTTTATTTCGAAGTTCTAGAATATTTTTTATGTTAAAAAGTACATATTCTTTGTTTTTTTAAAAACCTTTTTACACAAATTTAATACTTTTTTCTACAAAGTTCAAAATTGTCTCTGTCAAAATATTATTACTTATTTTACCATTAACACTTTTTGGGGCCTCAAAATTTTTAGGGCCTAAAGCAAAAGCTTTGCTAGCCTCACCCTTGAGCCACCCATGGTGAAATGGAAGAAATAGAAGTAGCTAACAAGGCTGCATTTGAAACTTGTCATAGAATTATTAGTTTTTTATCTAAGACCCATGATCAGAATCAGTATGGGAATTTATTTTTTAGAAAAACTGGAGAAACACAAGTTCAAGAATGTTGTCACTCTTTTGAATTCAACTTGAGGTCATGCAAAAGTGAGGAAAGTGAACAACTTTAAGACCCCTTTACCTCATAACATGTGTAATGACCCACGAGGTCATCACTTGTTTTTAAAATGAATTCTGCGTTCCGAGACCTTAAAAACCTCTCTTAGCATCACCTTGATTTGCGTGCACAGTCCGGCTGCCTCGCCAAAACTGATTACCAGTGAGTGGTGACGTTGCCGGCAACAACATCACGCCATCCACCAGATCGTAGAGTATCTGGTCCTCTATAAGTTTCTGCTGAGAGCACTTAGTAAAGCAGTAAGTAAATGAAGCAGAGGATTTTTACGTGGAAAAATTTCGCACAAGGGGATAAAAAATCACGACCTACACTGTAGGTTTTTAACTTCACTAACTTGTAATCTTACCTATTACAAGCCACTTTACAATACTTCCGATTGCAAAGGATTTACTCAACTAACTTGTGGTACCTTTACCACAAGACACTTTGTGACTATCCTAGTTACAAAGGCTTTTTCTAACTTGTGGTGTTATCACCACAAGCCACTTTGTAACTCTGCAATTACAAAGACTTTTTCTTATGACTAAATCTAGTCACAACATAAACTCAACGAGTTTACGAATTTACAAGAGGATTCCTAATCAGTATGCTTCTAAGTAAGCGATTTAGGAGATATAGTAAGTACAATAACAAGGTTACAACTTAACTGGGACAGCAACAATCAATCTTTTAGGAACTGGTTTATAGTGGCGTTCAACCTTGTTCGTCAAGCTTGAGAGGATGATTTTTCTATTTTTGTAAGAGGCTTGAATGAGAAACAGAATCCTTCTAGTGATGTCTTTGTATAAAGCTTATTGGGTACATCTTGATCACATCACTTGAAGGGATGTGAGTGCTTTGTTTGGTTGGAGAATGAGTGGGCTGACATTGTATCACAGTGCGGCAGAAACAATGTCATCAGTCACTTCAGTTCCAGCTATGTCCAAATGACTATGTACTGCTATATAGGAACCATATGAGCATCAGGTCCTTGTTTGGTTCCTAGCTCCTGAATCTGTAGCAGTTCATCTTTTGCTGGAGTCCTTTAAAGTTTGCAGCAATCCAAAGTAGGTCAGGTTCCCTAACTGGTTCTTGACGGTAAGTTTGTTAGATCATCAAAACATAAGGCAAGAGTATTTAAGATCTATCAATTTTCCCCTTTTTGATGATGACAAACTTAAACAATTATAAGTGCGGAATTAAGTCAGCAAAAACCAGTGTCCAAAAGTTCCCCCTATAACGATGCCTTACTCTTTTATGTTCATCTGAACCAGTTCCCCAATATGGTTCCCCCTAAGTCCTATATTACTCTTTTGTTTCCCCCTTTTGGCATCATTAAAAAGAACAACAGCACAAAGAAGTCCAGTTATGCCATGCCACATATGTGCACACAATCATGAGAAAGAATAGAACACAAAGAGAAAGTACTAGACAAAGTAAAAGAGATTAATAATTTTTTGAATATGCCTCTTCCTTTAAAAAAGGAAGAGGTAGAATTGGACTTGATCACAGGAGCAGTAGTAGTAGTAGTACATCCCAACCACACACAAAACAACAACAAAAACATCCACCAACCATCAACAAAGAACAAGAAAAAAAGGAACATATCCAGAAAACTAGTCACTGAAGGGAATCTTAGGGGGCACTAGGAGGAAAAGGCTTGGAAGCTGGAGCAAGTGTCTGGAGAACAAGGTCTATTCGGGCATTTCCCGACTTTTACTCGTTGAGCAGTTCTGCCTTCAGGTTCTCAACTTGCGCCCTGAGATCAGCATTTTCTTGGGTCAAATGGATCACCTCATCATTCGACATGGGAATCGCTCGATCTTGCTGGCCTTCTAGGATAACATTTCTGGCCTTCAATCGACGTATTTCCTCAGCTGCACTGTTTTGGGCATTGATGAGCTGAGACACAGTTGAAGTGCTTCCCATACCCCCATACTTCTCAATACACTCACACTCTTCCAAGGTTATCTTTGAGAATGTCTACTTACGGGTCCCTACTTTACCTGTTCCTAGTGGAACCTCAAAGTGTTTGAACACTTGCGTGAGCAAGAATCCATAGGGAAGCCCGTAATTGCCATCCTTGAAATCAGCGACCTTCTACATTTATGGCAGGCAGACTCACAAGGTTGAAGCCGTCCAATTGCTCCATTAAAAATAGATCAGATTTTGAAGTTACAGAATGCCTTTCTGCTCGAGGCAACAGGACTTTGTTAACCAGCTCAAACAACAACTGGTAGACAGGAAGTAGTGCTTTCTTATGGACCTAGTCCCCTTTCTGATTAGAATTATCTTTCACCACTACACTTCGGAAGTTGTACTGACAAACATCTCGCACACTAGACACCCCAACTATAGGAACTTGCAAAATTTCTCCAAGTACTTGCACGTCAAAGACAATGTCCACACCATTGACCAAAGCACAAACATGGTCAGTATCGACTAGAAACAGACTGGTAAAGAAACTCTGTACCTCCTCCTCATACACTTTAGGAGCATCAACATAGAAAAGATGCGTCCATTGTTGAAACTCCACCATTTCCAGGATTTGGCGCATTCCGGCCATCTCTGAGATTGTTGGGTCAAACGTACGACCCATCAGAACTTTCTGATGCCTTAAGCGCTCAGAGCTAAGGCAGACCTCACTTTGTGCTTTCTTTCCAGGACTAGGTTTTTCAACTGTTTCATACTTGCATTTCCTATGCTTTTCTCCACTGACTTTACCTTTCCCTTTGGACCAGACAAGAATATCCTTATCACTCACTACCTTCTTCATCTTAGACTTAGAAGTAGACCCTTTCTCCATGGAAACAGATTTAGCCTTTTTCGAGGACCGCCTTACAAGGGAACCGGGTTCCTCAGGAGTTCCTTCTTCCACCTCAACGACAGGGATAGCTTCATCACCTACAGGTACACCATCCTTCACCAACTTTCTTCTTTTCTTCTCACTACTTTTCTTTCTCTTTTGGAGTGCAGAATCGTAGGCCACTTTGACTTGAAGCCTGGTGGTGGGGCACTTGATTTCAAACTCAGGGGTGGAAACAACCCTTCACTTATTTATGAATGCATCAAAGGCCACGTTGTCCAGGTCATCTTCATCACTAGATCGCATTTCTGGTCCTTGAATTTCCAGGGGCACAACATCAAATGTAGGAATAGCACTATCCTGGGGATAAGACTCCTGACCTGGGTTCTCCTTAGAGGGATCTGGTTCCCCATGTGAAGCCCCAATAATGTATTCTACCGCATCTCCTTCAAATGCCATAATGGCCCCTTCTTCCCTTACGCTTTGTGACTCATGTTTCTGGGAAATAACCTTATGTAATACCCCATCAGCGGATACCAAAAACACAGTCTTTTCTTAGTTAACCGGTGCTTCTATAACCATGGAGTCGACGACAACGATGGCAGAGCCTTTTGTGAACTCAGTATTTTGACCATGTTCTCCACTTAGGGTTTGACTGGTGTGGGCAGCAGACGACGAAGAGAACGGAACAGTAATTTCAAGGGTTTTTGAGTTGGGAAGAGGTTGGGAAACTAGGGAAGGTGTGACTGTGGCAGTAGGAGTGATAGAGGGTGACAAAGACTCAGTGAAAGCTAGAGGTTCCATGGGTGGGTTAGAGGTAGTTACAGTTGATGCTGAGAGATCGGAAGTTTTCTCAGCCATTGGAAGAGGTAGTGTGATTGATCCTTTCCTTCTGGGTGAAGGGCAGAAGAGAGGTGTCTTTAAAAGAAGAGGATAATTATGAAGGGAGAAGAATAGCCACCGGTTCTGAAACAGGGGTTGGGCGTGGAGAATTGTGATGTTTCAGAGGGAGATGGAACATTTGAATTGAAGGGACATGACAGTCAAATCTGAAAAGTTGATAATATGGCAGTTGTATTTTGTACCTTTTAAGACATGTATTAAAGGATGCATATAACTACTAACCTTTAGTACAAGAACCTGGTTCTTGAGAGACATTTTCTTCAAGCCCCCCCTTTTTGAAAAAGAAAAATTAATCCTCTTTTATCTGTCATGTACTGCATCTACTGCTTCTATGCTTAACATACATGTCTACCTGCAACGGTATTTGAAGTGAGTTAGACAGGGCCAAAAAAACACTTTGAGCTAATTAATTCTTAAGAATATGAGCCAGCTAAAGAGGAATCAATTTCTCAATTTGGCTTTAACAGTCCCAGCTTTACTTTGTTTCTTTCAAACTGTTCCTTGCTTAGTGCCTTGGTGAAAATGTCTACAATTTGATCCTCTGTGCTGCAGAACTTCATGCATATCAACCCTTTCTCCACATTATCTCTCAAAAAATGATGCCTCACATCAATATGTTTGGTCTTTTTATGTTGAACTGGATTCTTTGCCATATTGAGTGCACTGGTGTTCTCACATAGGAGAGGTACACTCTTAGTGAGAACTCCAAAATCCTCCAACTGCTGCTTGATCCACAGAAGCTGAGCACAACAGGATGCTACAACTACATATTCACCTTCAGCTATTGACCACTGAATTTTATTTCCTTGTCCCCCAAGAGATAAGACATGATCCTAAGAAGTGAGCCATCCCAGAAGTGCTTTTTTTGTCCACAAGATAACCTGTATAGTCTGCATCAACATACTCAATCAGATTAAAACTATCACCTGATGGACAATATAGCACCAGGTCCTGCGTTCCTTTGAGATATCTTAGTATTCTTTTGGAAGCCTTCAAGTGAGATTCCTTGGGATTTGATTGAAACCTCGCACACAACCCCACACTGAAAACAATATCAGGATGATTGGCAGTGAGATAGAGAAGTGACCCAATAATGCCTCTATACATTGTTTGATTCACATGAGATCCAGTTTCATCCACGTCTAGTCGGGTGGCAGTTGCAATGGGAGTGTCTATCACTTTTGATGCTTCCATGTCAAACCTCTTCAAGAGTTTTCTATTTTTGCTGACAAATGGAAGTACCCTTTGGGGACTGTTTTACTTGAAGACCCAGGAAGAAGTTTAATTCACCCATCATGCTCATTTAATTCACTTCCCATAAGTTTTGCGAATTCTTCACATAGAGAGTCAGTTGTTGCTCCAAAAATGATATCATCAACATAAACCTGAACAATGAGCAGGTTCCTTCCTCGTTTCTTTAAGAACAAAGTGTTGTTAATTTTTCCTCTATTAAAGCCATTTTCTAAGAGAAATTTTGACAATCTTTCATACCACGCTCGAGGAGCCTACTTTATCCCATACAGAGCTTTGTCCAATTTGAACACATATTCAGGGTGCTTATGACATTCAAACCCAGGGGGTTGCTTCAAATAGACTTCTTCCTTAAGCAGTCCATTCAAAAATGCACTTTTGACATCCATTTTGAACAAAGTGAATTCCATATGAGAAGCAAAGGCGATCAGAATTCTGATGGCTTCCATGCGAGCCACTAGAGCAAATGTTTCATCATCGTCAATCCCTTTCTCCTGATCGTAGCCTTGGACCACTAGCCTGGCCTTGTTCCTTATGGTAAGTCCATGTTCATCGAACTTATTTCTGGATACCCACCTGGTGCCTATAATGGTTCTATCTGGGGGTCTGGGTACTAGGTGCCAAACACTATTTCTCTCAAACTGATGTAGCTTGTCTTGTATGGTTGTAATCCAATCTACATCTTTTAAGGCTTTCTTGATATTCTTGGGTTCTATCTGGGAGAGAAAGGCAGAAAAGGCAAGTGAATTTCTAGCTCTTGACTTGGTTTGAACTCCAGAATCTAGAGGAGTGATTATGTTATTTATAGGGTGAGAACTTTGATGTCTCTAGTTAGATGTCTGGGGTTCATTCTGAGAGGAAGAGGGTATGCTTGGCTGATTCTCCTCTATCATTCTCTCAGATGCTAGTGGAGTTCCCTGAACTGCATCAACCATTCTTTCTTCAGCTTCAGTTGTTGTAATTGAAGTGGTTGGTTCTGTTGATGATGAGGCAGCGTTGTCTTCATTTGCCTCCTTCACTTGACTCATCATATCTACTTTTCTGTTTGTCATGTTAATGACTTCACCAGGAACAATTAAGGATTCTCCATCTTGATCTTCCTTAGCATTCTTCTCAAATGATGGATGAGATTCAAAGAAGAGTATCCAAGAAATATCCATTCGTCACTTTTGGCATCGAACTTACCAAGCTGATCTTTTCCATTGTTAAGAACATATCATTTGCATCCAAATGTTCTTAGGTAAGTCAGCTTGGGTTTTCTTTTTTAGCAGTTCATACGGGGTCTTGTTCAGAATTGATCTAATCATGCATATGTTCACTAAGTAGCAGGCAGTGTTGACAGCTTCAGCCCAAAAGTTCTTTGCAAGTCCACTGTCAATCAGCATTGTTCTTACCATTTCTTCCAGAGTTCTATTCTTTCTTTCTACTACTCCATTTTGCTGTGGAGTTCTGGGAGCTGAGAATTTGTGAGTGATGCCATTTTCATTGCAAAAATCATCAAATTTGACATTGTCAAATTCTGTCCCATGATCTAATCTAATGCATACAACTCTAGACTCCATATTCACCTGGATTTTCTTCACAAAGACCACAAATACTTCAACCATTTCATCTTTTGTTCTGAGAAACAGAGTCTATGTGAATATGGAATAGTCATCTACGATCACGAAAATGTATCTCTTTCCTCCTCTGCTTTCCACCCTCATAGGTCCACATAGATCCATATGCATGAGCTCAAGAATCTTTGAGGTGCTCACATCTCTTTTTGACTTAAAGGAGGACTTTACATATTTTCCTCTGGCACAGGCATCACAGACTTTTTGAGTTTTGAATTGTGACATAGGCAGACCATG
This sequence comes from Nicotiana tabacum, assembly GCF_000715075.1. Lineage (NCBI taxonomy): Eukaryota > Viridiplantae > Streptophyta > Magnoliopsida > Solanales > Solanaceae > Nicotiana > Nicotiana tabacum. Next base: position 219,242,909 of record NC_134080.1, on the reverse strand, counting down.
GACAGGTCCTTTTGAATTAGCTTGTTCAGAAGGGAAAAGCTTGCATGGCCCAGTCTTCTGTGCCATAGTTCAACATCATCGTCAACTGCCTCCAAACAACTCAGATCACTACTCTATAAGGATTCGAAATCGGCAACATAGATATTCTTGTATCTTTTGGCCACCAGAACTATTTCACCAGTCACAAGGTCAGTGACTGTACATATTTTGGACAAGAACTCCACCTTGTTTCCTTTATCGTAAATTTGAGAGACACTCAGGAGACTGTACTTAAGTCCATTGACATAGTATACATTTTCAATAGAGTGAGTGAGTGTCTTGCCAACTCTTCCAACTCCAAGAATGTATCCTTTTTTGCCATTGTCAAATGATACACTCCCTCCTTGCAGGGCTTTTAGTGAAAGAAAGTATGTGGTGTTCCCATTCATGTGTTTTGAACATCCACTATCCATGAACCATTGTTGACCACTTCCCTCACTGTTCCATGTACAAGAAATTAGGAGTTAGTTTTAGGAACCCAAACAAGTTTGGGTCCCTTGTAGTAACCAAGAGGATGAATAAGAGCTCTCTTAGTCCATGCAGGTAATATGCATTTTCTGTGAGTGGAACATGGTCCCTCTTTTATGGTCACAGTTTCAGCATCCACTTTATCTTTTGGTACTGATTGATTTTTGCCCTGGACACCTTCCTTGGGTACGAGGCCAGTTATCAGATGCAGTGGCGCTCTTACAGTGAGGGTTGTAAGGATCTTTCTTCCTTGGAAACCTTTCCCCCTACCCTTTTTCACTGTCATTAGTGAACAAGGCAGTGGTAGCCTCTACGGACCAGGTCCACTTTAGAGACTTTTCAAGATCATTAATTACTTTTTCTAGATTGGCTTGGAGGAGCTCGTTTTTTCAATTTCAGCACTCATCCTACATCTCAGGGCCTTCACCTCATTTTCAAGCCTAAAATATTCCTCACTAACTATCTCCTTTCCTATTTCAGAGCTTTCAGGTTTTGACTTAGTCAAGGGCTTTACTATTAGTTCCCTTTGGTCAGCAGTTTCTGCCAAGAGATCACTCTTTTCTTTTCTAAGAATTTCAATGGTTTTCTTTTGATCAGTAATTGCAGCCACTAAGTCTTCTCTAGTATGTTCAGATTCTTCTAGCTCTAAGAACAAGGAATCCCTATCCTCCGCAAGACTACAAAAGGCAGTAATTAAAACAACAGCTAAACACATGAGTTTTTTTGGAGAATAGGATTTCAGATTTTTCTGAGCATCCCTGAAGTTTACCTCTTCATTGCCATTGTCTTCATCATTGTCTGATTGAGCCATCAAAGCAAGCGTTGAGTCATATCCAATCTCCTCGCCTTCAACTTCCATCGTAGAACTATCATCAGTATTAGATTTATCTTGCTTTACTTGTGTAGTTCCCTCATAAGCTATTTGCAAAGCCTCCCATATTTCTGACTCTGTCGTACTCTTTAGGTCCCAAACCATATATCAAAATTTTCTTGGCCCGAAAATTCTTCTCCACCGCCTTCCTGTCTGCTTCAGTGTATTCTCTGCTAGTCTTTTTTATTGAAAATAGAAATTCATTTAGTACCTTGATGGGAACAAACGGGCCATCGCAGATGACATCCCAAAGCTCACAATCCTCAGCCATGATGAAATCGTGCATTCTATCTTTCCACCACCAATAGCATTTTCCATCAAACTTGGGTGGGTGGTATATGGATTGACCTTTTTCAAAATTTAGTGGAGCCGTCATGAGGATCCTTCCTAGGTGTTAACCTGATAGGAGGAACCCGCTCTGATACCAATTGTTAGTTTGTATGGGTCCACCAAATCGTAGAGTACCTGGTCCTCTACAAGTTTCTGCTGAGAGCACTTAGTAAAGCAGTAAGTAAATGAGGCAGAGGATTTTTACGTGGAAAAATCTCACACAAGGGGATCAAAAAATCACGACCTACACTGTAGGCTTTTAACTTCACTAACTTGTAATCTTACCTATTACAAGCCACTTTACAATACTTCCGATTGCAAAGGATTTACTCAACTAACTTGTGGTACCTTTACCACAAGCCACTTTGTGACTATCCTAGTTACAAAGGCTTTTTCTAACTTGTGGTGCTATCACCCCAAGCCACTTTGTAATTCTACAATTACAAAGACTTTTCCTTACGACTAAATCTAGTCACAACATAAACTCAACGAGTTTACGGATTTACAAGAGGATTCCTAATCAGTATGCTTCTAAGTAAGCGATTTAAGAGATATAGTAAGTACAATAACAAGGTTACAACTCAACAAGGACAGTAATAATCAATCTTTTAGGAACTGGTCCGTAGTGGCGTTCAACCTTGTTCATCAAGCTTGAGAGGATGATTTTTCTGTTTTTGCAAGAGGCTTGAATGAGAAACAGAAACCTTCCAGTGATGTCTTTGTGTAAATCTTATTGGGTGCATCTTGATCACATCACTTGAAGTGATGTGAGTGCTTTGTTTGGTTGGATAATGAGTGGGCTGACAGTGTATTGTAGTGCGGCAGAAACAACGCCGTCAGTCACTTCAGTTCCAACTATGTCCAAATGACTATTTACTGCTATATAGGAACCATAGAGGCATCAGGTCCATGTTTGGTTCCTAGCTCCTGAATCTGTAGCAGTTCATCTTTTGTTGGAGTCCGTTAAAGTTTGCAGCAATCTAAAGTAGGTCAGGTTCCCTAACTGGTTCTTGACAGAAAGTTTGTTAGATCATCAGAACATAAGGCAAGAGTATTTAAGATCTATCATGCTCGCATTTGTGAGACAGGCTTCGCATACCAGTAATTCCCTAAGTTAAAATTTCACTTCGTGGCCTATCCAAAACTCACCCGAGCCCTCGGGGCTCCAAACCAAATATACACCCCAACCTAAAACATCATACAGACTTATTCGTGTAATCAAATCACACAATTAACGTCATGAACATCGAAATCATATTGAACCTGCAACGAGCTCCGAAATCATAATACGGGCCCGCTACCACAGGTTTCACATAACATTTCACTTTCAAAAACCTTTATATTTTTCAGAAAATAATTTCTTTCAAAAATTCATTTCTCGGGCTTGGGAGCTCGGAATTTGACTCCGGACATACGCCCAAGTCCCATATTTTCCTACGGACCCTCCGGGACCGTCAAATCACTAGTCCGGGTCCATTTACCCAAAACATTGACAGAAGTCAAATTAATTCATTTTATAGTCAAAATTTATTATTTTGCATAGATTTTCACATATTAGCTTTCCGACTACATGCCCAGACTGCACACACAAATCGAGGTGAGGCAAAAATGTGACTTTTAGGCCTTGGAACGCTGAATTTAATTGAAAAACAAGTGATGACCTTTTGGGTCATCACATCCTCTACCTCTAAAACAATCGTTCGTCCTCGAACGGACATAAGAAGAAAGAACCTGAGTTGGGGAAAAGATGGGGATAACGGCTCCGCATATCTGACTCTAACTCTCAGGTCAATGCCTCAGCGGGATGACCTCTCCACTGAACACAAACAGAAGAAAAACTCTTTGATCTCTGTCGCACCTCCTTTTTTCCGCCCCCGCGGGGGCGTAGGGAGTTTTTTCCAATTAAAGGACAGTCAAAACGGGATTTATTTATTTATTTCAGAGTCGTCACTTGGGAGATTTAGGGTGTCCCAAGTCACCAGTTTAATCCCAAATCGAGGAAAAGAATGACTCTGTATTACAGTCCGCGAACCAGAAATCCGGATAAGGAATTCTGTTAACCCGGGAGAAGGTGTTAGGCATTCCCGAGTTCCGTGGTTCTAGCACGGTCGCTCAACTGTTATATTTGGCTTGATTATCTGATATAATACGTATTATAAACTTATGTGCAAATTTTATCCCTTAGCCGCTTTTATTATTATTATTATTATTTTTTATTTATTTATTTATTGTTACTATTTTACGAAGAATTGCAACATTGTGAAAACGTATTTCAAATCACGTCGCAATCAATGCACCCGTGATTATCGACACATTTCGACTCCGTTGAGATTTAGATTTGGGTTACATAAATGCACACCCGTATTTAAGAAAATAACATTATTAAATACGCGCCTAGAGCGACTAGCGTATCATTATTTTGGGTAGGGCCGTGAAATTTGCTAAAACGGCTCCTCCCTAATTCTAAGCGATTAAATGTACATTTATTGAGGGCCCCACAATCTATACATTTCATTAAGCGAGGCTCATCTCATTTATTTTAAATGGACAAATCTTAAAGCGACTACATTTTTCTATAAAAATTAGTCTCTAAAATAAAGAAAGAAAATCCTAATTAGTTACTAGTTTTTTATTATTTTAAGAAAACATGACATGCTAATTGCTTGATTAATACAAATATTGATGAAAAAGGAATTTTACTCTTAATTTCGAAATTATAAATAAAAATAAAAATTCAACAACTAATATTCAAAATAAACAAATATAGCTGGATTAAAACTCAGCATTGTTATTTTTTTTTAAAAAATATTATTGAGATTAATAATTCACAATCATTTGAAACTAGATTTAACCATAATTACTAAAGCTTATTAGAAAGTTTATTAGACTTAAACGTTCTTCTAATCTTGTTTAAGCTCAAGTCATGCCTTAATGCCTAGTTTACAATGTTTAATTTAAATTCGTGTCTTAGCTAAATTTAGCTACTTGTTCATGATCAACCTATAATCTTGAAGCCTTCATAACTAGTGAATTAACCTATTTTGCCGAACTGATTTATTACAGACTAACTTATGATATTATTTTCTTATTCCAGTTATTATTTAGTAATTCATGAAATAGCTTAAATACAATCAACAAAAGGAACAAAGAAAAAAACGAAATTAAAACTTCAAATTTTCATTCTTCATATGTATTCATGCTTCATATTTCGGATTACAATAACCAGCTTTTCGGTTGTGTACCTGATATTGGAAGCAAAAAAATGAAGATGAGAATCAGCAACAGTAATAACAGTATAGCACAGCAGCAACAACCCAGCAACAGTACCAACCCAGGAAAAGAGTTTGCAAACCAGTAGAGCAGTAATCCCAAAAACAAAAGCTTCAAGCTTTGATGAAACAACAATTAATTCTGATTTCAAACAATGAAAGAAAGCAGAATATTTTTTTTTAGTTTTTTTTTATTTGAAAGTTTAAATATTTTTCGGAATTTTCTCTCTCTTAAATGTTCAGCCCTTTTCTCTCTTATTTTTCAGATTTGTTTCTCTCTCTCATTTTTTTTCTCTTTCTGTCTATCTGTGTATTTTCTCTCGTATCTGTTTTCTCTCTTCTCATTTCAAGACTTCTTATAACCCATCCCATAAATCTTTCCATTAATTAAAATCAATACTTTTTCTCTACCCAACCCATTATCTTCCCACTCATCCCCATTACATTAAATAAACATATCACACCACCCCATTATATTTTGTCCCCCATGCCTAACATAAAATAATACAAGATTCCCCCACACTAAAATTTGTCTTGTCCCCCCTTTATATTAAACAACTATATCACAACCCACCCCATTTCATTTTGTCCCCCATGCTTCATATAAACAATTACAAAATGTACAATTCCTAAACTACCCCTCCGACCTTACTGAAATTACCAAACTACCCCTGAACGTACTGCAAATTACCAAACTACCCATCAGCTATAACACATCAATTAATCAAACTTAACCAAAATATAGACAATATGATTAATTTCTAACAATGTTCAAACAACAAATTTCATGAACATGATTTCTTCAACATTGAACATGATTTCTTCAACATTTCAACAATAAATCACATGAACACAAATTGAACAACAAAGAACAACTAAAATTTGATTGAACAATATTTTAGCAACAAACAATCCTACTTTCGGATTCAACAACAACAACAACAAACAAGTATATTCAGATTTCTAAATCCAATAATATTGAACCTAAAATCAACTCTAACAACATTACAACAAACAATTCCTATATTAAACTTAAACAAGATTATGAGATAAATTCAAGAAGTAATCATAAATGATAAACAAGAAATCAAACTATACAAATTTCGGATTCAAGATCAACAAAACATAATATGAACATGAATTAAATCTAAAAATAAAAACAACGGATTCAAATGATTAAACCAACATACTTCTCTATTACAACTAAGTTATTTTAGGCAAATAACAAAACAAAACTTAACAATTATGAATTTAAACTTGAACTTAACAATATTAAAAAAAAATACATAGAACACATGAAACAAATTAATTAAACTTCACTTTGTATTTAACCAACATTAAACTAACAACTATTTACCTAAACAACAAAACAAACATGAAATAAACATGAAAAACAAATTAATTAATTTCCATTTGAAATCTAAAAATTAATTCAACAAAACATATGAACAAACTAGAAAATTATTTTAACGATGAACAACGAACAAAACAAGAATCAAATATTTAGCGATTTTGGATCCGAAAACAACGAACAAGATATGGACGAAATTTGAAACATAAACCAACTAACCGATTCAAAACAATGACGAAGAAACGAAGAAGATGAAGCTTGCATTGAAGAAGAACTTTGAAGCAGTAGCAGCGGCGTTATCACGACGGAAAAGATGTAGTGGAACAGTAGCGTCGGAGAGCTGGACGCGACGAGAAGCAGCTGAAGCAGTTGGCCATGGCGAGCTGTAGTATCGCGGCACAGCGGCAGCAACAGCGGCGTCGATGGAGCAGCAGCAGTCGACGCAGCAGTGCAAGCAGTTGACGCAGCAGCGTGGAGAAGATGGAGACGGGGTTGTCGACTGAGTTTGGGTGGTGTCCGCGTGGGGCTGCTAGAGGTCGACGGACAGTAGCAGCTGGAGACAGCTTTCATGGCGACGCTCAAGCTTTGAGGAAGACGAAGTGAGGCAGCAACTCGTCAATGACAGAAGCAGCTGTTCGTCGAGCTCCGACTCGAGCAGCCATGGACGTTGCAAGCAGAAGCAGGAATGAGCTTCATGGATGACGCAACTGGAGCGAGGTGGAGGAGTCGATGGATGCTGGACGAAGAAGAAGAAATAACGAAGGTGTTCGGCGAAGGGGTCATCGCTTGGTTTGAAGGAGACGGAGGCAACGGGGTCGTAGCAGCCATGAACAGCTGTTGCGTGCACTGTGTGTGTGCAGTGAGGGTGAGGAGGATGGAGGGGCAGCCATTGATGTGTGCTTGAGGAAGCTTGAGGAAGAAGAAGAAGATAGGAGGGGGGGGGGATGGTTTAGCAATTTTTTTAGGGTTTTCTTCATTTTTTTCTTTTTGTTTTGTGTTGTTTGTAAGATAATAGGGGTGTTGGGTTATGGACTGGGTCGACCCAGTTCGAAATGGACTGGGTCGTAGGGAAGATTGGGCCATTTTTTGGGCCTGTGGCTTGAAATCAAAGAAGAGGCCCAATTCCGACTTTCTTTATATTTTCGCTCTCTTTTCTTCTTTTATTTTTCTAAAACTAAATTATAAAAATACTTAAACTATTATTAAGAACTAAATTAAGTTATAAAAGCGCAAATTAACTCCCAATAACAATTAACGCACAATTAAGTAATAATTAAGCATAAAATTGTATATTTGGACATTAAATGCTAAAAATGCAAACGATGCCTATTTTTGTAATTTTATTTTTTTGTAAAACAAATTTAATTACTAACAATTGTAGAATTAAATCCTACATGCAAAATGTGACATATTTTTGTATTTTTATTAATTTAACAAATAAACATGCACAGACAAATACAAATAATTATTCAAAATATCACAAAATTGCACACCAAAGAAAAATCATTTTATTTTTGAATTTTTTGGGAGTAATTCTCATATTGGGCAAAAATCACGTGCTTACAATCTCAACTGACGAACCTGCTGGTCTAGAATAGCTACTAGCTCCTCCTCATAGGGCAATTTCTTATCCAACTGGACAGTGCTGAAGTCTAACACGTGGAATGGATTGCCGTGATACTTTCGAAGCATGGATACATGAAACACTGAATACACAGCTGATAAGCTCAGCGGCAATGCAAGTCTGTAAGCCACTTCTCCCACTCGATCAAGAATCTCAAACGGGCCAATAAACCTAGGGCTAAGCTTGTCCTTCTTCTCGAATCTCATCACGCCCTTCATAGGCGATACTCGAAGCTATACCTGCTCTCCGACCATGAAATCCAAATCTCTAACCTTGCGGTCGGCATAACTGTTTTGCCTAGACCAAGCTGTACAAAGCCTATCCTGAATGATCCTGACCTTGTCCAAGGCATCTTGAACCAGATCCGTACCCAACAACCGAGCCTCTCTCGGCTCAAACCATCCAACCGGAGACCGACACCGCCTACCATATAAAGCCTCATAAGGAGCCATCTGGATACTCGACTGGTAGCTGTTGTTGTAGTCAAACTCTGCTAAAGGCAAAAACTAATCCCAGGAGCCTCCAAAGTCAATGACACAAGCTCGGAGCATATCCTCCAAAATCTGAATGGTCCACTCGGACTGCCTGTCCGTCTGAGGATAAAACGTTGTACTTAACTCAACTCGTATGCCCAACTCTTGCTGAACTGCCCTCCAAAAGCATGAGGTAAACTGCGTACCTCGGTCCGAAATGATAGACACGGCACACCATAAAGGTGAACAATCTCCCGGATATAGATCTCAACTAACCTCTCAGAAGAATAGGAGACTGCCACAGGAATGAAATGTGCTAACTTGGTCAGCCTATCAATAATGACCCATACTGCGTCGAACTTCCTCCGAGTCTGCGGGAGTCCAACAACGAAATCCATAGTGATCCGCTCCCACTTCCACTCGGGAAGCTCAATCCTCTGAAACAATCCACCAGGCCTCTGATGCTTGTACTTAACCTACTGACAATTCAAACACCCAGCTACATATGCAACAATATCCTTCTTCATTCTACGCCACCAATAATGCTGCCGTAAATCCTGATACATCTTCGCGGTGCTCGGGTGAATAGAATACCGGAACTATGGGCCTCCTCTAAAATCAACTCCCGAAGCCCATCCACATTAGGTACACAAACTTTACCCTGCAATCTCAAAACTCCATAATCATCTAAGGTAAACTGCTTGGCACCTCCGCGCTGCACCGTGTCTCTAAGGACACACAAATGGGGATCATCATATTGCTGATCACAAATACGCTCCAATAAAGAAGAACGAGCGACTGTGCAAGATAATATGCGACTAGGCTTAGAAACATCCAACCTCATGAACTGGTTGGCCAAAGCCTGGACATCCAAAGCAAGCAGTCTCTCACCGACCGGAATATACGCCAGACTGCCCATACTGGCTGACTTCCTACTCAAAGCATCGACCACCACATTGGCCTTTCCCGGATGATATAAGATAGTGATATCATAATCTTTCAATAGCTCCAGCCACCTCCTCTGCCTCAAATTTAACTCCTTTTGTTTGAACAAATACTACAAACTCTTGTGGTCCGTGAACACTTCACATGCCACGCCATACAGATAATGCCTCCAAATTTTCAGCGCATGAACAATGGTTGTTAACTCCAAATCATGGACTAGATAGTTTATTTCATGAATCTTCAATTGGCGCGAAGCATAAACAATGACCTTGCCATCCTGCATCAACACCGCACCAAGCCCAACACGAGATGCATCACAATAAACTGTATATAGGCCTGAACCTGTAGGCAAAGCCAACATTGGTGCCGTAGTCAAGGCTTTCTTGAGCTTTTGGAAGCTCGCCTCGCACTCATCCGACCATTTAAATTAGGCACCTTTCTGGGTCAACCTAGTTATCAGGCTGCAATAGATGAAAACCCCTCCACGAACCGACGATAATAGCCTACCAAACCCAAGAAACTCCGGATCTCTGTGGCTGATGTGGGTCGAGGCCAGTTCTTGACTGCCTCTATCTTCTTTGGATCTACCTGAATACCCTCTGTTGAAACCACATACCCCAAGAAAGCAACTGAACTCAACCAGAACTCACACTTTGAAAACTTTGCTTACAGCTAAGTATCTCTCAGAGTTTGAAGAACCACTCTAAGATGCTGCTCATGCTCCTCCCGACTGCGAGAATATATCAAAATATCATAAATGAAGACTATTACGAACGAATCCAAGTAAGGCCTGAACACTCGGTTCATCAAATCCATAAAAACTGCCGGGACATTCGTCAGCTCGAATGACATCACCAAGAATTCATAATGCCCGTACCGAGTGCGGAAAGTTGTCTTAGGGACATCGGATGCCCTAATCTTCAACTGAAGGTAGTTAGATCTCAAGTAGATCTTAGAAAACAATTGGTCACCCTGAAACTAGTCGAACAAATCCTCAATCCTCGGCAATGGGTACTTATTCTTGATTGTGACCTTGTTCAACTGCCGGTAATCTATACATATTCTTATCGATCCGTCTTTCTTCTTGACAAACAACACCAGTGCAACCAACGGCAAGACACTAGGTCGAATGAAGCCCTTATCAAGCAAGTCTTGCAACTACTCCTTCAACTCTTTCAACTCAGGCAGGGTCATGCGATATGGCAGAATAGAAATGGGCTGAGTGCCCGGAGCCAGGTCAATGCAAAATTAATATCCGTGTCGGGTGGCATACCCGGCAGGTCTGAAGGAAAAACCTTAGGAAACTCACGAACTACAGGCACAGAATCAATGGAAGGAGCCTCGACACTAGAATTACGAACGTATGCCAAATAGGCCAAACACCCCTTCTCGACCATTCGCCGAGCCTTCATATATGAGATAACACTATAGGTAGAATGACCAGGAGTCCCTCTCCACTTCAAAAAAGGTAAACTCGGTAGGGCTAAGGTCACAGTCTTGGCATGACAATCCAAGATGACATGGCAAGGTGATAACCAGTCCATCCCCAGTATGACATCAAAATCGACCATGTCCAAAAGAAGCAAATCTACACGAGTCTCAAGACTCCCAATCACAACTATACATGAACTATGACTCGATCTACCATAATAGAATCATCCACTGGTGTACACACATAAACAATATCACTCAAGGAATCACTAGGCATAACCAGATACGGTGCAAAATAAGATGACACATACGAGAACGTAGCCCCTAGATCAAATAACACTGAAACATCTCTATCACAAACCAGAACCGTACCTATAATAACTGCATCTGAAGCATCAGCCTCAGGCCTGGCTAGAAGAGCATAACATCGGGGTTGGGCCCTACCACCCTGGGATGAACTGCTGCTGGATAGCCTCTACCCCTACCGGCCTGAGCTCTACCTCTAATACCTCTACCTCCATCTCTAGCACCTCTACCCCCACCTCTAGCTGGTTGGGCAGGCTGTGGAACACCTGGTGCTTGAACCATGGCACGGGAACCCTAATGCTGCTCACTGCTCGAGGGTAATACCTGGCAATGTGCCTCATGTCGCCACAATTAAAACAAGCCCTCGGCTGCTGGGGCTGGCGACCCTGGAAACTCTGAAGTGGCGGTGCACTGATAGGAGCTGGTGGTGCACTGATAGGAGATGGTGGTGCACTGTAGGACTGCTAATCAGAATACTGCATCTGAGGACCACAGCTACCCAATTTACCGTGAGAAACTTGAAGTGCTGACTAAAAAGGCCTAGAGGAATGGCCTCTACCATATAAATCCCTACCTCCAGACGAGGTACCACTGAATCTGGCTGAATGACGGGGCCTCTTGTCTGACCCATGACCACCTTCCTATGATAGAACCATCTCCACTCTCCTGGCCACATTAGCCACCTCCTAGAAAGATATCTCACTCCCAGTCTCCCTAGCCATTTGAAGACGAATCGGCTGAATAAGATCATCAATAAACCTCCTCACCCTCTCTCTCTCGGTGGGAAGTATGACAAGAGCATGCTGAGCTAGGTCGATGAATCTGGTCTCATACTGGGTAACCATCATGGAACCCTGCTGGAGACACTCAAACTGCCTCTGATAGGCCTCTCTCTGAGTGATGGGGAGAAACTTCTCCAAAAATAGCTGAGTAAACTGCTCCCAAGTCAGAGTTGGCGATCCAGCTGGTCTAGCCAAATAGAAATCCCTCCACCAAGTCTTGGTGGATCCAGACAAGCGAAAAGTGGCAAAATCGACCCCATTAGTATCAACTATCCCCATGTTCCAGAGAACCTCGTGACAACTATCTAGATAATCCTGGGGATCCTCAATAGATGCACCGCTGAAAGTAGTAGTGAAGAGCTTGGTGAACCTATCTAGCCTCCACAAAGCATCGGTAGATATAGTTGCTCCATCACCGGTCTGAGCTACCACACCCGGCTGAACTACTCCAACTGGTTGAACCACTGGAGTCTGAATCTGGGGAGCTACCTGCTCCGGAGTGCGATTAGCAGGAGTCTGGGCTCCTTCTCTAGCCTGAGAGATGGCTGGTGCTACAGGAAGCAACCTTGCTCGGGTGACACTCTCCATAAGGCCCACTAGACAGAACAGAGCATCCTGAAGAATTGGGGTAGCAATAAACCCCTCTGGGACCTTAGCTGGGCCCACCGGAACTGCTAGGGCCGAAACCTCATCATCAAAATCAACATGAGGCTCTGCCGTTGGTGCTGCTGCTTGGGGCTGATCTCTGCCCCTACCTCGACCTCTAGCATGGCCTCGTCCTCACCCTCTGCCCCTCGTGGAAGCTGCTGCTGGGGGCTTGGGCTGTTGGTCAGTGGATGAGGAAGCGCGTGTTCTCGCCATCTGCGAAAGAATAGAGTAGAAATTCAATTAGCATTGAGAAACCAAATCGCACGATAGGAAAGAAGAAATGTGAAGTTTTTCCTAACTTTGTAGCCTCTCAGGGATAAATACAGACGTCTCTGTACCGATCCCTCAAACTCTACTATGTTTGTTTGTGAACTGTGAGATCCATGTAACCTATAGCTCCGATACCAACTTGTCACGACCCGAATTTCCCACCCTCGGGAGTTGTGATGGCGCATACTAATATGAGCTAGGCAAGCCAAACCTCTAATCTAATTAATTCATTAACAGATTATTTCTTTTTAACAAATATAAGGCAATAACGTGATAATAGCGGAAATACAAATTCAAGCGGAAAACAACAATAAAATATATGAAAACTGTATCTATTACAAATACTTAATACTTAACCACCCAAAATCTGGTGTCACAGTGTCACAAACGGACTAGGATTAACTACATATAGGGTCTGAAGAAAAACAACAATACACTGTTTCGGAATATAAGAAGATAAAATAGAAAATAGGGACAGAGGGAGACGCCAGGACCTGCGGACGCCTGCAGGTCTACCTTGGATCTCCGGGTGGACTGAAGGAAGCCTCCAAACTACGATCCAAGAGCTGCTCCGAGATCTGCACATAGTGTAGAGTGTAGCATTAGCACAATCGACCCCATGTTCTGGTAAGTGTCTAACTTAACCTCGTCGAAGTAGTGACGAGGCTAGGACCAAACTACCACATAAACCTGTGTAGTTCAAATATATACAACAGAAAAGAAATACAGAAATAAACAAGTAAATATGGGAGGGGAAACATGCTTCGGGGAAATACAAGTAAAAACAAGACATCAAGAGAACTATAAGAACCAAAATCCAACTACTAACAAGGATAAAGAACAACAAAGGCAGATTTCACTTTCCGTTCACATTTTGTTGCAGCAGTGCAACCCGATCCCATTTCTCATATCTTGTGGCAGGCGTGCCACCCGCTCCCACTTTATTTATCTCGTGGTAGTAGTACCACCCGCTCCCATTTCATGTATCTTGTGGTAGGCGTACCACCCACTCCCATTTCATGTACCTTGTGGTAGGCGTACCACCCGCTCCCATTTCATTATATCTTGTGATAGGCGTACCACCGGCTCCCCTTTCATTATATCTTATGGTAGGCGTAACACCCGTTCCCATTTCATTATATCTTGTGGTAGGCATACCACCCGCTCCCATTTCATTATATCTTGTGGTAGGCGTACCACCCGCTCCCATTTACAAGTTAACAATGATCACAAGGAATCCCGACAAGGGAACAAAAGCAACACAATAACTTCCCAGCAAGGGAACATTAACATCAAAACAAACATCCCGGCAAGGGAACAATGTTGATAATAACTTATGAAGTGCAATTAACCACAACGGAGTCATAGCAATTATAAAACAAGACTCACGGGCATGCTTGACACCGACATATAGATACTCGTCACCATGCCTATACATCGTACTCCGCAATTAACACGTAGCAAATAAGACACGACTCCTAATCCCTCAAGCTAAGGTTAGACCAAACACTTACCTCGATGCCACGAATACAATTCATGATTCAACTATAGCTTTACCCCTTGATTCCACCACCAATTCGCTCTTATCTAGTCACAAGTTACTTAATTACATCAATGAACGCTAAATGAATCAATTTGAATGCATGAAAATAAATTTCCCAAAGTTTTGCCCAAAAAGTCAAATATCGTCCCCGGGCCCACATGGTCAAAACTCGAGGTTCGAACCAAAACTCGATTACCCATTCCCCCATTCCCCCAAATATATAATTTGTTTCGGACCTCAAATCAAGGTCCAAATCCCCAATTTTTGAAAAAACTAGGTTCTACCCAAAACACCCAATTTCCCCCATGAAAATCTTTGATTTTAAGTTGAAATCATGTTAAAAGATGTTAATGATTGAAGAAAACTAGTTAAAAATGACTTACAATTGATTTGGAAAAGAAGAAACCTTTGGAAAATCGCCCTAATGTGTTTATATTTTGAGAGGATATGAAAAAATGGGTTTAAAATTGGCTAAGTATGAAAGTTGCAGGTTGCAGGTCGCAGGTATGGGAATTGTGAACGGGGGTTCGCAATTGCGAACCCCGACCTCTACTAAGCTGGGAAATGCAAAACAAGGTCTGCATTTGCAAACCCTTCAGAATTACTTGACTTTCGCATTTGCGAAAACAATGTCGCATTTGCGACCACTGGCCCAAAGGAAAACTTTGCAATTGCGAAGAGGATCTCGCATTTGTGAGAGGGAGCTGGCCTGGGCTGGTTTCGCATTTGCGATCCAGCCTTCGCATATTAGCTAAAATCTGCAATTGTTCTAAGTTAAAAATGCACCCCGTGGCCTCTCCAAAACTCACCCGAGTCCTCGAGGCTCCCAACCAAATATACACACAACCTCAAAAACATCTCACGGACTTATTTGGGTACTCATATCACCAAAATAACATCAGAAACGTCGAATTTAAACCTCAATATCAATGAAATTTATCAAAACTTCTTAAACATCAAATTTTGCATTTAAGGTCTGAATCACGTCAAATGGATTCCGTTTCTTACCAAACTTTACAGATTCATCTTATATCATATGTAAGACTTGTACCGGGCACCAGAACCAAAATAAGGGCCCGATACCAACATGTTCTAATCAAAATTCATTTCCAAATCTTTTAAACAATTTCAGAAAATAATTTCTTTCAAAAATTCATTTCTCGGGCTTGGGACCTCGGAATTCGATTTCGAGCATACACCCAAGTCCCATATTTTCCTATGGACCCTCCGGGACCGTCAGTTCATGGGTCCGGATCCGTTTATCCAAAACATTGACCGAAGTCAAATTTATTCATTTTATAGTCAAAATTTATCATTTTTCATAGATTTTCACATTTAGGCATTCTGGCTACGTGCCCGGAATGTGCACGCAAATTGAGGTGATGCTAGAAGAGGTTTTCAAGTCCTCAAAAACACAAAATTCAATTAAAAGCAAGTGATGACCTCTTGGGTCATCACATTAGTAAACTATCCAATCTCCACAAGGCATCAGCAGTCATGGATGTTCTGACACCGGTCGGGGCTACGACACTCGCCTGAACTGCTCCAACTGGCTGAGCTACTAGAGTCTGAAACTGAGGAGCCACCTGCTCCGGAGTGCGAGTAGCAGGAGTCTGTGCCCCTCGTCCAGCCTGAGAGATGGCTGGGGTTACAGGCAACAAGCCTGCCTGGGTAACACTCTCTATGAGGCCCACTGGACGGACCAGAACATTCTGAAGTACTGGAGTAGCAATGAACCCCTCTAGGACCTGAGTTGGGCCCACTGGAGTTGTCCCGGCTGGAACCTCCTCGTCAAACTCAACCTGAGGCTCCGCCGCTGGTGGCGCTGCTCTGGGCTGAGCTCTACCCCTACCCCGGCCTCTAGCACGGCCTCGACCTCTACCCCTCATGGGAGCTGCTGGGGGCTCGGGCTGCTGATCAGCGGATGAGGAAGAACGTGTTCTCTATATCTGCGAAAAAATAGAGCAGAAATTCGATTAGTATTGAGAAACCAAACCGCACGATAGGAAAGAATAAATGCGAAGTTTTTTTCCTAACTCTATAGCCTTTGGGGGATAAGTACAAACGTCTCCGTACCGATCCCTCAGACTCTACCAAACTTGTTTGTGAATTGTGAGACCTATGTAACCTAGTGCTCTGATACCAACTTGTCACGACCCGAATTTCCTACCCTCGGGAGTCGTAATGGCGCCTACTAGTGAAAGCTAGGCAAACCAACTAACAGAACTATTTGACCTGTTTTCCATTTTGATTCTTATTTAATGACTTAGCTTCAACAGTTTATAGCAATATGATTTTAAAAAAGCGGAAGAAATAAATTTTAAACTTAACAATACTGATAATACCATCCCAAACCAAAACCACCCAAGATTTGGTGTTACAACTTCACAGACTGTCTAAAAATACTAGAAATAAGGGTTTGAAAGAAATAATAAATATTGTCTCTAGAACTACATAAGAGAAGCAGGAAAAATAGATGGAGGGAGATGCCAAGGTCTGCGGACACCTGCAGGACTACCTTGGGTCGCCTGGTAAGTAAGAAGCTGAAACCTCACTGTGGTCCGAAATATGCAGCACTGGGATCTGCACAAAATAGTGCAAAGTATAGTATCAGCACAACCGACCCCATGTGCTGGTAAGTGCCTAGCCTAACCTCGGCGAAGTAGTGACGAGGCTAGGACCGGATCACCAAATAATCCTGTGCAGTTATATAATATACATCGGAATACAAACAGAAATAAACAAGTAAAGAGGGGAGGGGGTACATGCTGTGGTGTATATCAGAATCAACATTAAATCAAGCACAAAATATAAGGACAACTTAGAATTCACAGCGAAACAATAAGGAACTTGTATCCAATCTATTAACACTTTGTATCATTAATTGTTGCGGCGCGCAACCCGATCCCAACATATGACAACACTGTTGCAGCGTGCAACCCGATCCATATCATTTATCACTGTTGTGGCGTGCAACCTATTCTGATATATCTTTGTTGTAGCGTGCAACCCGATCCAATCATATCATTGTTGCGGCGTGCAACCCGATCCAAACATATCATTGTTGCGGCGTGCAACCCGATCCAAATATATCATTGTTGCGGCGTGCAACCCGATCCAAATATATCATTGTTGCGGCGTGCAACCCGATCCAAATATACAATCATAACAACCATAACAAGAGTCCCGACAAGGGATCAATAAGAACTACACTATCCCGACAAAGAAGTCAACAATAAGAATGAACACATCCCGGCAAGGGAAAATCAGCTATAATCAAACTTGTTCCAACATCCATTACCTCAACTAACACCAATGTTCAACCATAAGTAATCTCTATGAGAATAATTATAAACCTTGCTCAACCCAGAGAGTCACAAATTAGGCATTCTTAGTAGTTCTCAATAACACAATAATTTTAATTTAAGACTCACGGTCATGCTTGACATCGACGTATAGATACTCGTCACCACATCTATAAGTCGTACTCAACACATAACTTATAGCATACAGACCAAATTCCTATTCCCTCAAACTAAGGTTAGACCAAACAATTACCTCGATGCCACGAACACAGTTCAAGCCTCAACTATAACTTTACCTCGTGATTCCACCACCAATTCACTCGTATCTAGTCACAAGTTACTTAATTGCATCAATGAATGCTAAATAAACAATTTCTAATGCATGGAAATAAATTTCCTAAAGCTTTTCCCAAAAAGTCAAAAATCAGCCCCGGCCCACATGGTCAAAACCCGAGGTTCGAATCACAACCCGACTACCCATTCACCCATGAACTCAAATATATAATTTATTTTGAAATCGAGGTTCAAATCCCCATTATTTGAAAAACCTAGGTTCTACCCAAAACACTCAATTTTCCCCATGAAAATCATTGAATTTGAGTTGAAATCATGCTAAAAGATGTTAATAATTGAAGGAAACTAGTAAAAATTGACTTACAATCAATTTGGAAGAAGAGTTGTTCTTGGAAAAGCGAAAAAGGGTTGTTTTTCAGCTAAGTATAAAAAGTTGCAGGTTGCAGTTATGGGAATTGCGAACAGGGGTTCGCAATTGTGAACCTTTCAGAAATTTGGGGACTTTAGCATTTGCGAGAAAAATGTCGCATTTGGGAAGTCGCTTTTGCAACTAGGTTCTCGCATTTGCGACAAAGGAATGCCCATGCAGGTGTCGCATTTGCGACACGTACTTCACATTTGCGAAGAGGGCAGGCCAGGCCACAATCTTGCATTTGCGAGACAGGCCTGAAGTATACCAGCAATTCCCTAAGTTAAAATTTCACTCCGTGGCCTATACAAAACTCACCCGAGCCCTCGGGGCTCCAAACCAGATATTAACCCAACCTAAAAACATCATACGGACTTATTCGTGTAATCAAATCACCAAAATAAAGTCATGAACATCGAATTAAACCTCAAGATCAATGAAATTTCTCAAAACTTTTTAAACGTCAAATTTTGCATTCAAGGTCCGAATCACGTCAAATGGATCCGTTTCTTACCAAACTTTACCGACAACACATATAAATCATATTGAACATGTACCGGGCTCCGGAACTATAATACGGGCCCGATACCACAGGTTTCACATAACATTTCAGTTCAAAAACCTTTATATTTTTCAGAAAACAATTTCTTTCAAAAATTCATTTCTCGGGCTTGGGATCTCGGAATTTGACTCCGGGCAAACGCCCAAGTCCCATATTTCCTACGGACCCTCCGGGACCGTCAAATCATGGGTCCATGTCTGTTTACCTAAAACGTTGACTGAAGTCAAACTAATTCATTTTATAGTCAAAATTTATAATTTTTCACAGATTTTCACATATAAGCTTTCCGGCTATATGCCCGGACTGCGCACACAAATCGAGGTGAGGTAAAAAGGAGATTTTAAGGCCTCAGAATGCTGAATTTAATTTAAAAATTTAGGTCATCACTTACTCCTTTTCGGGAGGTAGGAAAAAGGAGGTGTGACAGCTCTGGTGACTCTGCTGGGGATAAGAACCCAGAACTTCTGGTTCAGGGTTCAAGAATTCGAGCTTGTTAATATGATTTTGCTTGGCTTTATTTATTGTTAATATTACTGTATTTTGTGAACCTAATGTGCTAATTGTTGTTTATTTGCCATTTCATTATTGCTTGAATTTTATTAAAATGCCTTCTTACGCCACCCTTTTGAGTCTTCTAAAATTTGGTGTACACGTACGCGTGGCCCACTTTCTGTTAGAAGTCGTACCAATTAGAACGAGGCTTGAGTCATCAACAAGGCCGGGCAGACTTTCGTGCTCCCGGTACGTTGCCCCCACCTCGGCTCGAGTTGTCCGCTTGGTAAACCCAGTCTAGAACATAACCCCAAGTTTAAAACTAGAATAATATAACCTCATGCTGGATCCCTAGTAGGCACGTTTGTTTGCATCATGTGCATTTGACTTAGGGGACTCAACATAGGGGTTGAGTCCGTCTAGGACAGGTGTACCCAAAAATAAAAGACTATCCTGATGCATCGTATGTGCTACATATTACATTTATTCAAGGGTAAAGGGGTCATTTGGCAGACCAATGATGGTTGAGGGTAAACGAAAAAGAAAAAAGGGTGAAGTGTGAAAATAAAACAAGTAGGGCCCAGTTATGTTTCTCTTTCACATTTTTTTAAGAAAAAGACAAAAAAAGACAAAAAATTTCTGAAAAATCCAAAAAGATTTTGCACATTCCCATTATTTTTCAAAAAAAAAAAAGAAGAAGACATAAAATATGTTTTCTCTAAATTAGTTATTTTTTTAATTCTACCCCGTACCCAATCTGCCCAAACTACGCATACCTGATTCTCGTCTTTCGGGGCGTGATACGTAGGCAACCCACATAGGGTCCGATCTTCCTAGTAAATCTTAGGTTCTCGGCTTTACGGGATGTTAGCCAAATTTGCACATCTAGCCACTTTTTGGCCACATAAGCCATTTTGCAAAAATAGCCTCAATCATGTCTTGCATGTGTCCAGTAGGGAGTGTTATTGTCTCACGTAGTGTTTATTTCATATTTCTCATACAGGTACAGATCTACTTACCAGAGTTTAAGCATGACAGAAACCCCGGGACCACCCAGTCAGGATCGCTCATCCAAGAGTTGCTTAAGGAGATTTTTTTAATTATGTTTTGAGTCTATTTTTCTTTTTATGTCGTCTTTTACCTTCTAGTTTTGTACAATAATGTCGAGTCTTTTAGGTGACATTAGAGTTTGTCATAGACTAGCTAAGTTTGTTGAGTCTTTTGTTATTGTACTTCCTGTTTTGTATTTGAAAAAAGTGTATTATAAATCAAAAATCCAGAAAATAAAAAGAGATTTTGCGCTTTTATATTTCCGTTAGAAGTTTTCTTTAGAATGCTAATTCTAAAAATTAATAAAAAAAATATTCTTTTGAGGTGGCTTTCCTTTAGAAATAAAAATTGCTTTATATTTTCTCTAGTATATTAAGACTAAAAATAAAAAAAAAGAATTTTCTTTTAATACCTCTTTAGAAGTTTTCTTTAGATATTAATTTCAAAAGTCCAAAAAGATTTTCTTTTGAGGTTCTTCTTTGGGAAATTAACGAAAAAATGAAAAACAATATTCTTTTTTATTTTTACTAGAACTTTAGGATATTGTACATAGAAAAAAAATATACTTTATCTTTTGTTTATCTTTGAAGTTTCCTCCTTAGGTAATTAAAAATTAAAATTCAAAAATATTTTTTTAGCCTTTTTATTTCTCGTTTCGAAATCTTTCTTCAGGATAGCATTTGAAAATTCAAAATATTTTTCTTTGGTTTATTCTTTAGATTTTCTTCCTAAAAAAAAGAATCAAAAAATATTTTTTCTCGTCTAGGTTATTTTCCTTAATAATTTCATCATAGAGTATCTGTTTCAAAAAAGAAAAAAATAGAAAAAATATATGCCAGTTAAGCTTGAGTTTAGAATAGGTTATAGAACATTAAGTCTAGAAAATTTAAAAAAAAATAAAAAAAAGATTTACTTCTTTTATTTCCCTTTTATCGTCAGAGTAGTCATTAAGGTAAAAAAAAAGAATGCTAGTTTGTTTACTTTATTTCCAATCTTTCCGAACTACGCAAAGATCTGATTCATGCGACGTCATGATACGTAGGCAACCTACATAGGGTTCGATCGAATCATTTTTTTTATTTTATTAAAAGAAAAAGGATCAAAGAAGGAAACAAAAAAAGGGTGAAATTATGGGATGTGAGAAATGAGAGGAAAGAAAAAAGTGATAATTAGTAAAAAAAAAAGAGGAAGGATAATGAGCAAGCAAGTGCTAGAAAAGGAAAGAAAAGAGAAGATTGAAATGAACAAATTAGGATGATGCCAAGTGACCATGTGACCCTTGAAGTCATTCTTGAACCGTTAGTTGTTGCTAGGTGCATTGCATATAATGTGATATTTTTAGCTGTTAAATGCCCTAACGCTAACATGATGACTTCATTTTGTTCCTCTTTGTTATCCTCGTTATAGCATAAAGGTGGTTGGTTTGTGGTTCTTAAACTGTTAACTCTTCCATACAACACAAGGTCAAAGAGCAAGGTAGTCATGACTAGCAAAGACCTGGACACAAGAGTTGTTGACCCGTCGAGGGAGTTTGCGAAGTCAGAGTCTGAAGTGAAAGAGGAGGTCCAAAGGTTGAAACAACAGATGGCAGCAATGTATCAATGTTGGATCAGGGGGCATCCTCCACCTTCATTCCCCGCTAACTACACTGTAAACCCTCCAACTATCCCACCACTTTCACAAATCCAGCTCTCTACTACTGCTGATGTCTACCTGCAACCTTTTCACACTCCACCCACTAAAACCACCTCATATCCCACTTCTTTGGCTACTTATGCTTTTGTAGCTCCTCCACCAGCTACTTTTCCTCGATCCTCTAACGAGACTGTGTTCAAAGTCCCCGATGCCCAACACAATGCTCCAGAACCAACTTCCAAGGTTTCAGATCCCTACTCTCACGCTCCTCATTTTGAGCCTCCCGGTGAAGCTGAAAAGCCTGCTAAGACAGTGGAGCAAGACGAGATATCCAGGAAGGTGAAAATCTTAGAGCAGTCTTTAACCCTTTCATATTCGTCCCGCCCCGCCCATTTGCCACTCCTAGCTTCAAATAAAATATTGTATGTTATGGGACTTGGTTCGATCTGGTCTGTATTGTAGTCTGACATTGATCAATTAAGACAATCATAATCCACGAAAGTAGCGCGAGATGACTGCAACGTGCAACATATTTATTGGGTTAAGTATTGATGATAATTGTTACTATCTCTTATTAGAGGATTGTACTACAATAATATTTGTGGGTATATATCAATGCTTAGTTTTCTTTGTTATGTAATAACGAGAACTATTTTACTTTTCTTTTAATCCGATTGATTTTCTGATGATTAGTTGTGTATATACGATCGAAATCAGGTATGCCTCAATTTCGTAGGCTCGAGGAGTTGATTCAAGAATGAGCTCAAAAGGGACCTAGGTCGAGCCCGATGGCGGAATATAGAGCTTGAGTATCGAAGTGCTCAATGGAAACCAAGGCCGAGTATGACCGACCTCGAGTAAGGCATAATAATCGAATGGCGAGAAGTTAGCAACCAACCAAAGGTCTCGGCGAAAATCTCGGGATAGATCATACCAAGCGATTATCGGCGCCAATCACGGGATTTATTTCCGTAATTAGAAATGTGCCTTATTTAGGACTCCCCTATTATATAAGGGGAGCCCATTCATTTGTAAGATACGTTTTGACTAATAATTTGACTAATAATATAATACATTCAATTTATTCTCTAGCTATTTTATTCACTGTTCATCAGAGTTGCTTTATAAGTTGCTATTTCTACTATTCCACCTCGAGGTCGTCATAGCTCGAGGTCGAGATTTGGCCTGCGCACTGGTTTGACTTATCATATTCTTTAATTTATATATTTAATTCCTTGTTTATCAATTGGTATTGAATCAAATCACATATCATTAAAACCACAATATAAGTTTAATTGTTACTCGGATTTTAGAGTAAACATTGTGTTCACCTTTTATCTTCACCTTCTTGTTCCATCGGTTCTCTTCATCACTTCAGCCTTTGCTTATGTTCCATGTTGTTTGTTCTTTGTGATAAACTTTTATTTCTTAAATAGTTTTAGACTGTTTTTCTAAAATTTAAGCTGGAATTCGGTAATTTTTCGCTTAAGAAAAAAGAGTGGGAATAGCATTAGCTTCGAATACAAAAGGTATATCAAAGTTACTGAAAAATTTTCTTTTGCAAATTTTAAAATAAGATAAGACAAATAAGAGAAAAAACCCAAAAAAAGAAAGAAAGAAAGAGAGACAATACAATAAGAAGTAAAGAAAGAGAGACAATACAATAAGAAGTTCTGTTTGAAGAAAATAGTAAACAATGTTAGAAAAGATTGTTTTAGATGAGAAAACTTAATAAATGTTCTGTGTTAACTAATGAAATTCTTAAGGATATAATTAGTAAAATCACTAAGAAATTTAATAGAGGATTAAGAAAAATATGATTGAATATTTTATCTTACTATTTTATTTTTTGCTTTTTCCTCATTTTTTTTTACTTTATCTTTGAAATTTTAAAAACCCTCCATAGACAATACTAAAAAATATTGCTACTACTTGTAATAATTAGTACTAGTGATGAACAACATTTAAATGTTATCATTACTAAAACTACAAAAAGGCAGGAATCTTATTTACTTTTGTTTATTTGTTATTTTATTTTTACCTTAGTCATTTGATTTTGTTATTTTTATTTTTCTTCAACTTGTATGGGATTTCAATATAATTGTTATATGACTTACATTATGTAATTTGTTCTAGAAATTTTTTAACAACTAAACTAATAAAAATAGGTATTTTGCAGCGCCAAGCGCGGGCTAATTAACTAGTGTTTAATAAATTATGATGCAGAACTTTCGTTGTTGATTCTGTAGGTAAATTAAGGGGCCTCTGTTGCTATATTAGATACTGATTTTATTATTTGCTTATTGTGTGACGAAATTACAGTTCGTTAGCTAATTATTTATTACTAACGGCGAAAAATATTTTATCGCTATTTCCTGTTTTTATTTGTAGTGAAAGGTATGACATTTTATTTTGATTGTTTGTCATATACTAGTTTATGATTCAATTGACCATTTATTCTCACTCCTTTACAAATTACTCCACTATTTACTATTTTTTCTGTCTTAATTTATGTACTATTCTTTCCTTTTTAGTTAATCCAAAATAGAATAACATACTTTTACGTTTATTCACAATTTAATTTAAAATAATTTTATCCTTACCAGATGATTTATGGGCAAATAAATTTTTATGACACCACATGTCATGTCCATTAAAAGAGGAGTAAATACAAAACTTTGTTCGATCGTACGGGTATATCTATTTATACTATATTAAAAGCACGAAATTTTTAGCGAAATATCTTTCATTGTTTTTACTCATTTAAAATAGAGTTCACGATAGACAAAATAGTTATTTTTTTTTAATATTTAGTATTTCAAAATTAAGTAATTAATTTTTACTATCAAACATTTGCTTATTTAAATACAATTTCAAGATTTTAAAAACATTTCCTTATTTGAATACAATTTCAAGATTTTAAAAGGCATAAGAGCAATATGTTTTAACTAATTTATACGCTTTTAATAAAGACATCCGAATTCAATTGTTAAATCTAGTTTTAGTAATTATTGCTAAATTAAGTTTTAGTAATTAACTTTCACGTGCGTAACTATTACCTAATTAAAAAATTTCTTTTGTGCATAACGCATAATACACACGTATACTAAGAGCCCGTTTGGATGGACTTGTTGTAAGTAATTTTTAAGCCAAAAGTCATAAGTTAGGAATTCTAGCTTTTGACTTTTGAGTTATTTTTGTCATTTTAGCTTAAAAATAAGTGCTTAAAAGCACTTTTTACTTTATCCAAACATTATAAAATGGCTTAAAAGCTATTTTGGCTTAAAAACACTTAAAATAAGCAGATTCAAACGGGCTCTAAGTGGGCGTTTGGACATAAAATTGTAAAATTCCAAAACAAAATGAAAAAAAAAAATTTAAGTGAAAATGATCTTTGTAAATTAGAGTTATGTTTGGATATGATTACTATTTTGGATTGTTTTTGAAGTTTTGTGAGTGATTTGAGTGAATTTTGAAAACAGTTTTTTGGAGATTTTTGAAAAATTCTAAAATTCATTTTCAAGTGAAAAATGAAAATTTTATAGCCAAACACTAATTTCGAAAAAAATAAAAAAAATTCGGGATATAATTAAATAATACTTGAAAGTAAATCGTTATATGTGACCCTTTTCGGATTAAACAAAGATATACTAACATTATTAAATTGTCCTTCAATTTGGTAAAATGAAGTAGTGGCTGTAGCCTATGCCACCTAATTGTTCTCTATTTCACACACCTCTATATACCCACTATACTTTTAATCAAAATTCATCAAAAAATAGCAGTAGCAGAAGCAACTAAAAATGGCAGACAATGAAAACCCAGTTCGTTTTGGCATCATAGGATGTGCAGAAATTGCAAGAAAAATGTCAAGAGCCATAAATTTATCTCCAAATTCAACCCTTTACGCTATAGCAAGTCGTTCAATTGAAAAAGCCAAGAATTTTGCAATCAAGAACAGTTTATTATCAGATTCTATAAAACTTTATGGAAATTATATTGAATTACTTAATGACCCTTTTGTTGATGCCGTTTATATGCCTTTACCTACTAGTTTTCACGTTCATTGGGCAATTTTGGTTGCTGAAAAAAAGAAGCATTTGTTGTTGGAAAAACCTACTGCTTTGAATGTAAGTGAACTTGATAAGATTATTGAAGCTTGTGAAAGAAATGGTGTTCAGCTTATGGATGCTAGTATGTGGTATCATCATCCTAGAACTGCTAAAATGAAGGAGTTCATTTCTGATCCTAAACTCTTTGGACAAGTCAAAGCAGTAAGTTTTTTATAGGAGACTTTAATTATTGTAAATGTTCAAATATACCATTCTGCTATAGTTTCATTTTACCATCTGTTATACTTTTTAGCCCAGGTAGGGTGCCTACATCACACCTTTGGGGGTGCGGCTCTTTCCTGGACTCCATGAACACAACAGAATGCTTTGTGTAGCAGACTAGCCTTTTGTTACCATTTGTTATACTTGTCATTGGCAAATTATCTTAGTATTTGAGCTTTAACATGGATTGGGTACTTTGGGGAAAATGTCGATTTTACCCTTCTACTTTTGACTATGGTCTAGAGTTGCCTTTTGATTGGATTTTTGTTAGGGTCGAGGGTAAATGTTATGGATGATATGCTAACAATAAGGGTATGCTAGTACTATTCTTGTATTTTCTTTCTTGGATATTTATTATTACACATTGTGCGGTTTTCTTTCGTTATCCTATTACCTTATTGTTGTTATTAGTTGTTGCGTTCTTTTTACTGTTCTTTGAACCGAGGGTCTATTGAAAATAACCTCGCTACCTTCATAAGGTAGTGGTAAGATCTGCGTACACATCGCCCTCCCCAGACCCCACTTGTGGGATTATAGTGGGTTTTTTCTCGTTGTTGTTGTTGTTGTAAGGGTATGAGCTGTAGAATGGAGAATCTATCTTTATTCTCGATTAATCGGTTCTTTAAAAGATCTATCAGACTATGGAGTGCATGATTCCGACAATACAATGGATGATAAAATTAAGATATTTTGAATAGTATATGGGTAATTTTGGCATGTTTCCCTTAATTCTTTCTTGTTGTCATCTCAAACTAATTGTGTTGAGCATATCAAAAGGGAAAAGAATGCAGTCTAGTTTAACATGAGTTAAGAAATATTACTAGTATTTCAAGAGCTCCTTTTTACTTAAGATGTTTGGTACATTTATCTGGAGAAGTTTAGGTAGATTTCATAAATTTGAAGTTTCTTTATGGTCCATTACACTATTAGTATACCACAGTGGCTTAAAGTTCCTTATTTATTTGCAATTTCCGGAGACAATACCTAATTGTGATTGCATTATAGATAAACATTTAACCATGCTTGGATATCACTAAATTTTGAAAATCACATAGCACCTATTCTCAATTTATGGTGGACCCCGCGCATAGCGGGAGCTTAGTGCACCGGGCTGCCCTTTTTAGTTTCCTGTTAGTATCAGCATGGACGGAACCCTTTGCCGGAAAATTATACTTTATATACTATTTCAAAATTAATTTTTATATATGTGGAGTAGACGCTGAATTGCCTTAACTTCTTTATATGTTTATTTTCATATATTTGGAAACGCCTTGCTAAAATTCCCGGCTCCATCATTGACTTCCAGCTTATTCTAGACTTCACCATTTCTTTCTTCATGTAGTTCACTTCTTATGTAGCTTGACAACTAAGGGATCGTTGGAAATCCCGAATAGTTTGATATATGCGTGTATTAAACAAGATATGCAGCTTTAGTTCATGAATAAAATGAATCTCTTTTGTGTTTAGGTTTTGTTCCAAATATGTTAGTGATGATTGTGTAACTAACCTATACAAGTGCTCTTTTGTGGTAAGATTCACAGCTCGTCATCATATTCACCGGGTCCGGAATTTCTTGAAAACAACATCAGAGTAAAGCCAGACTTGGATGCCCTTGGGGCGCTGGGAGATGCGGGTTGGTACTGCATTGGCGCGATATTATGGGCTATGAACCAAAACCTGCCAACAACTGTGACTGCACTGCCTACTGTTGCAAGAAACTCGGCTGGGGTTATCTTGACATGCAGTGCCTCCTTGTATTGGGAAAAAGAGGAAACTGTCGCTACGTTTTACTGCTCTTTCGTTTCACATGAAACGATGGACTTGAAAGTTTATGGCTCTAATGGTACCTTTTATCTCTACGACTTCATTATCCCCATGGACGAGAACTCTGCTTCGTTCAGCTTTACTTCTGGTGCCAAGTTTGTGGATCGCCATATCGGATGGAACGTGAAACCTCAGGCAGTTGAAGTAACTTCTAAGTTGCCACAAGAGGCTTCTATGATTCAAGAATTTTCTAGGCTGGTTAAGGCTATTGAAGTATCGAAAAGCAAACCGGAGAGCAAGTGGCCACATAGTAGCAGAGTCACTCAACTTGTGCTAGATGCTGTGAACAAATCTATTGACCTTGGTTTCCAACCAGTTCATATGTAAATGCTTATGTTCATAACAATTGTTACCTGTTACCCTTAAGATAACAGTAAATTCGAGATTG
The DNA here is from genome assembly GCF_000715075.1 of Nicotiana tabacum. NCBI lineage: Eukaryota > Viridiplantae > Streptophyta > Magnoliopsida > Solanales > Solanaceae > Nicotiana > Nicotiana tabacum. The sequence goes on along the minus strand of NC_134080.1, from coordinate 219,214,266 downwards.
CTTTTGTTTATTACTTTCCAAGTTTGCAGAATCATGATAAATCCAAGTTCTGTGCAAGTTGCTGTTCTACTGTCCAAGTAGTCTCAGAGGCGAATCCAGAATTTAAGGTCTATGAACCTTTAAGGTTTTAGCATTGAACCCCTTATACTTTTAAAGTTATGGGTTCGTGTCTGTTATTTATTGCTATTTTAGTGAATTTTTATACATTAATTTATACTCCGTGTCGAAAGTACTGGGTTCAGATGAACCCGGTATCCGTATGCTGCATCCGCCCCTGCAAGTAGACTTACTTGGCTGAAATAGTAAGTACACTAATGTATTCCTCTAATTGACTGTAAGATATTGTGTAGACATTCTTTATCATCTACTGGAATGAGTTTTACAACGAGAAATAGCAAGCAGTTACATAGGTATATATCTTTGAGCTATTATTCTCTTTTACTGCACTTTTACTGCAAAGAAAATTTGGCATAAGAAGCTGCGATCTAAGGCATCGTGTTTCATGTTAAGGACACTAAAGCCGAGGAACTGTGGCCGCATTTTGGTCAGCCTGTTGGTCTAACGTGTGCTGCTGATCTCAGACAGACATTGGTGAAACTTCTATGTTTCTTGGACTCTTCAATATATTGGCGGGTGCTTATCAGATACTCCAAAAGTAGTGCTTTTATGAGGATACAATATGAGTGCGTCAGCATTTTTGAAGAGTCCGAGCAACATAGAGTGAAATGGTGGATGGTTAAACATGTCAATGAAGCACATGCAATCATCCTGCTGTGTGTACTTTCTATTCTGTTGATGTGTGTTCTATCACTAGACTCATTTTTCAGGTGAACACTTTAATAGTGATGTTGCTTAAGGTCCAGTTTAAAGGGATGGATCGACATTTGCGACAGAGTTGAGCATTTTAAAGCTCCCTACAGATTACTTCAGTGAAGTGGATTTCTCATTGTTCTCGAAGGCTCAAACTCAAAACACCAGATGGTAGCTCATTACATATTCAGGTATGAGAGGGGTTGTTAGAAACAAAAAGGGAGAGTTCGTTTATGGCTTTTGCCAAACCTCATGAATTCTGCACTAACAACTTGGCAAAAACTCAGGCTGCACTATTTGGTTAGTTATGGTGTTCCTTTCATGGAGTAAAGGATTTCATTTGTAGTTAATATGTTGAATGGTGATGTTACACCTTCTTGGGAACTTAAGGATGACATTGTGAAGATGAATGAGATAATTCACTTTGTATATTTTCTAGGACATAAAAAGGGCAGCCCGGTGCACTAAGCTCCCACTATGCGCGGGGTCTGGGGAAGGGTCGGATCACAAGGGTCTATTGTACGCAGTCTTACCCTGCATTTCTGCAAGAGGCTGTTTCCACGGCTCGAACCCGTGACCTCCTGATCACATGACAATAACTTTACCAGTTACGCTAAGGCTCCCCTTCATATTTTCTAGGACATCTTTACACAAATAGTTGGCTAGATTTACTATTTAATTTTTCTAGTCAGTATACATAAATTAGACACTAATCATATATATCAACCAATTAATTTTAGTTTAAGCAGTCAAATGAGCTGGTATTAGGTTAATTCTTCATTTTCTTGTTTTCTCACTTTGGCTAGTGTTTTTGGACTTAACATGAAGGAGGAGTCCTCCTCACTTCTGGTTTAATTTTTTGCACACTTCTGTACCAGAATGACTGGTCATTTTTTGGTTCGTATAGAAGGCTGAAGTCTATGTTCTCCTCCATATACACAAGTAGAAGTTCATGCCTAACGATGAATGGTCATGAAGAAACAATGACTATTGTTCATTAGGTCATTTCTAATACCCCTACAAAATTTTAGGCGATTCGGCGCCGGTTGCCCAAATTCATGAAAATAGTGTGGAGAATTAGCATACGAAAAATCGAAAATCGTGTTGAATTCCTATTTTATGGCCCTAAAACACCAAAAAATCAGGAATGGTCATAGAGAAGCAATGACTTTTTTATTGGTTTGTTTATGATGGCCCACAAAATTTTAGGCGATTTGGGACTGGTCACCCGAATTCATGAAGATGGCGTGGACATTAGCACATGAAAAGTCGAAAATCGTGCTAAATTCCTATTTTATGGCCCTAAAACGCCAAAAAATAAGGAACGGTCATGGAAAAGCAATGACTATTGTTCATTAGGTCTTTCCTGATGGGCCCACAAAATTTTAGGCGATTCGGCGTTGGTACGCTCGAATTAATGAAGATGACGTTGACATTAGTGCACGAAAAATAGGAAATCGTACTGAATTCCGGTTTTATGGCCCTAATATGTCAAAAAATGAGGAATGATCATGGAGAAGCAATGACTATTGTTCATTAAGTCGTTTCTGATAGACCCACAAAATTTTAGGATGTTCGGGGTCGGTCGTCTGAATTCATGAAAATCGTGGACAGTAGCACACGGAAAATTGAAAATCGTGTTGAATTACTATTTTATGGTCCTAAAATGCCAAAAAACAAGTAACAGTCATGAAGAAACAATAACTGTTGTTCATTAGGTCGTTGCTTTGTTAGAAGTATTTTGTTTATTTGTTTACTATAAAGTGTGATACCGCTTATAAAAAATTCTATATCCACTACTGGTGACATGATATTATTGAAACCTTAGGCATGATATAGAAGTGTTTTCTATAAAATGAACATGGCATCCTAGAGTTTCATCAATATGAATCATGTTAAAGTTATTTGGTATTAATATATGCATTGTTAGTTATCTGGTTGGTTGTGCATGACATTTATCAGATGATGTATTGTTTGGTTTTTTACTTTCTTTTTCCCTTTCCCTCTTGGACAAAAATCTTTACTTCTTTACAATGAATCAGAACTTGCTCCTCTATTTTTGTGAAACCATATCTCTTCACGTGAAGAGTTGATTCGATCTCAAACAGCAAATCCCAACCGTGACAATCCGGAGTTAGGATTTGAAGTTTATAGGTTATGAATTTATCATCGAACCATATAACTCGTTTTAGTTACTGGTACGTAATCAAATATTTATGCATATTTTATGAATTTTCTAATACAAATGCAGGTTTTAAGCAACAACTACTGGATTCATCTAAACCCGCAATCAGAGGCGGATCTAGAATTTTAACGCGCGAAGGCACTAGTATTCTGCTCAATCAGTGCTGCCTAAAGACTTTTAGTGTTCAAAGTGCCAAGTGATAAATTAACCATTTTTAAGGTATGCACATATACATATGCCAAATTTCTGTCGAAATTTACGGTGTCCGGTGATCCCTCAAGGATATACATAGATCCACCTCTACCCGTAGCTATTGCTCTCCCTCCGCCCCTGACTCTAACCCTAGCTATTTTTTACCTATAAATACACCCACATATTTTCAACCGCAGACCAAGTTTTTACCATCGAAATCTCTCTCAACTCTTTTCTTTCAATCTCTTATAAAACGGCTATTTACTACTTTACTCTCTCCATAGTCCGTAATTTAATAATCTTTATTTCTACTCATTCTTTGTTTTGCATGTAAATTGGTATTATTCTTTATTACTTTTGGTTCATTTGTATTAATTGAACCATAACTAAATTATGGTTACATTTATTCTTTAGGTTCGTAGGGGTGAGATTGGATTATTATCTATTTTGCCTTGACTATTCTTAATTGCTTAATTATGTGTTTTATCTTTTATATCATACGTTTAAGTTTTAATTAATCTGGTAGGAAGATTTAGAGCCTTTATATAGTCAAAATTAAGTCTTATTAAATAAGATTAGGAGCAGGTTAATAATACAACTCTGAGGTTCTTTTTAACGTTTATTCAAATGGCTAACTTCCAAATCCTAAAAGAAAAGTTTTTTTGATTCAAAGTGTTCAAAAATCTAAGTTTCAAAACACGTTTTTCTTGAGTTTTTTTATTTTTTTATTTTAAAGAAAACGAGCCATTTATCAAAGAGTGTTTAACACCTTCTCTTTAGGAATTGTTAAGTGAGACTCCTACTTTAATAATAAAACTCAAAATTTTCAATATTTTGCACTTTAACGGGAAAATGACATTGTATAGCCACTCTCAAAATAATAGCCAAAAACATAAATATTTTTTCTATATTTTTTGTTTATATATACATTTTATATGTTATATACAAAAATTATATAAATTTTATTCACTTTTTCGACTACTAAATATAAATAGTTTCTGGTGTTGGCTAAAAGTGAAAAAGCCCCACTTTAACCCGGTTACAGAAGGGTGCAACATTTCGGATATTGAGAAGAGAAGAAGGATTTAATTGTAATTTTGTTTCTCGGTGTAAATCATGTATTTATAATATTAGATGCTTGTTAAAACACAATTGCATAGAAAAAGACATAACTATTAGAACAGATACTTTCAACCTGTCATTTTTAGTTTAAAATTTAAAACCCATCCTCTTCACTTTTAATGTCGAAAAATAAATTCTAAACTTGTTAGTTAAAATTCTAGGTTGGACTACAATACATAGAAGAATAATATGATGCATGACGTCTGCAGATATATCACTAATATCCAATACATTCGTGCTCCGAACCCTTGGCCACATAGGGTTTCTAGCGGTCCGCTTACTCCAACCTAGATTGTTAATTAATAAGTTTAGAATTTTTTTTTAAAATAAAAAGAGAAGAGAAGGAGATATTAAATTTTAAATTGAAAGATGATTGTTGAAAAACTCAGAATACAACTAAAGTTTCTGGAGTTGAAAGCTGATTAGGACCTATTGCTTCATAATGTTCAAGAGTTACGAGGACCTTGCTGTATCTGCAGCTGAGTGTCAGTATGTGATTTTGACTTTGTGACAAAGGAGAGTCTCCAAATCAAGGCGGATCTAGGATTTAATATTTGTGGGTTTTTATAATAATCTTGAGTAAATTTTCAATAGTAAGTGGGTTCACATTCAAATATTTAGTGACTTTTTCGAACACATTTATACTGTTTGAACAAAAGCTACTGAGTTCACGTGAATCCATAGGTCGCAAGGTAGATCCGCCCCGCCCCTCTTGCCAAAGAAGAATTCAATATATAGTGTAACAGTGCCCGGAAGAAGTAGGTGTTTGTCGCTTTGTTAAGTTGTGGCTATTTTTTAATTACTTTGCAAATATTGGTTGTATGTATTGCAAGCAATGTTTTAAAAGGCGGGGGCGTGAGGTGAGACGTTTTACCTCTGACGAGGCGAGGCGTAAGTCCTGAGACATGGGGCGTAAGTCCCACGAGTCTTTAAATTTTCTAATTTCATGAATTTTAAAATAGTATAAAATAAAAAAATAATTATAAAAATTACATTAAAATCACAAAATTATAACAAATAATTTATTTAAAATATTTATAAATTATAATTTAACTATGAATAATACGAAAAGTATGACATATATCATAGTATGCAAATTAGCTGCAACATCGTTACAACTCAAACATAAAAAGTGCTATGTTCGATACGAAATCTTATATGTATCTCTTAAGGAGTAATGAATCTTGAAAGAATTTCGATATTATAATTTGATATTTTTCTTAAAATACACCTTTTATTTAATATGCTTTCTATTTGAAAGGGAATTTATATAAAAATATAATTCACAATTTAAATATGATTCTCTAGCATCATTTATTTTTAAGATTCAACAAGTTAATAAAGTGACACATAATTTACCATACAATAGCATAATAACTAATTGTTTGTAAACAGTTACTAGCTAATACTGAGCTATTAAATTAATAAGTATTGTATCTCGTAAACGTGAAAAAAAATATTTAGAAAAATAATTATAAAAAAATATGGACTATTATATAGTAAAGACATAACAAAAGTTAATAAATAAATACCTTTTAAGTGAAAGATTTATTTAAAATTGACTATCATAGCAGTCTTAATGGATAACATCCAATAGTTTTTATTTTAATTATGACATATCTCAACTTAATGATTTATGATTAAAAAAAAGTAATTTTGAATAGTCAATGATTTATTAAGAAAATTTGAGGATTTACAAGGTTAGTTGCATAGAATTGCATAAAGTTCTATGAGGCGAGCCTAGCACGTTGGGCGTTGGGTGTGTCCGGAGCGTAAGCCCCGATGGCCGAGACATAAGTCTCACAGAACTAAGCCCCACACATAAGCTCAGGGGCGTTTTACGAGTGCTCCGCTACGGGGCGAGCCCCGTGCGAATCCCAGTTCTACCTTTTAAAACAGAGATTGCAAGTAATGGTTCTGAAAGTGAATATTTATCAAAATCTTCCTTTACTTTAGCAGACACGGCAAATTTTGGATTATGTTTTTCTAGTATTTGGTTATCGGTTAGTTATTACTATAAGTTAAATTTATACCAAAATGTTTGGTACTATTTATTCCATATCGAATATGGTATAAAAATTAGTAGTTCGATTAGCTATATATACTTGGATAAAGTTATTAAAATGACAATATTACCCCCTCAAACGCCCTTCGTTTTTCATTGTCATCACTTAAATATCCAAGGTTAAAATTGAAGACAAACATATTTAAGTTTATCCAACTTCAAACGAAATATAGGTTTGCAATATACACTGTATATTCCACTTTAATTTTGAGGATCACTAGTACTAAATAATTCAGGAATTATTAATCTCAATATAATAATTACAACATTATAATTCCTGCATAACTTTTTCCGTACATCAAACTTCCCTAATGATCATTAGTTTCTCCTTCTAGCTTAGTCTTTGAGCCTTTTCTTCTTCTAGTTTTCAAAATTTTCCACAACTTGCTTACCTCCAAGCTTCAATATTTAAAAAAAAACAAGGAGTTATATTTCAAGAAATCACTTATTAGTTTCAGGGAAAGAAATGTTATACAGGAAACAATATTCACAGTAAATAATAATAGGAATAAAGACAAACACCCCGACACGTTAATCACATAAAAAGAGAAATAAGGACTGAAATTGGAAAACTCTTTCCAGGGAAATATTACGATTTGAAAGAAGCAAAATATAATAATTATAGTAAAGAATTTTACACTTAATATTCTCGAGCAAAGTTCAAAAGTTCCCTAGAAATTACTCTCGACTTTGTATTCTTATATTCTTATATTAAAATGTTGGTCAAATATCACATAGTTTGAATCTCGAGAAATGAAACATGACAACTAAAATGAGCCAAATGGAGTAATTTAGAATAATCAACAACCCCTTAAATTTGCCAGCATATTTCATTTTGACACTCTAAATAAACATTATTCTAATTAAGCACTTGTACACATGATAAAGTGTTTCTACTAGACATTTGTTTTTTTTTGGGGAGATTTTGGGAAATGGCTCTTGATTTTTTTTTTCTTAATGGAGAATGTAACGACCCGACTAATCGTTTTGGGGTCTAGCGCGTTGCTCATAAGTAGCTTCACTTCAGGTATTATGACTTGTACGTGTGGTCGAAATTGAATTCCAGGAAGTTCAAAGTTAATTCGGATGGAAAAGTCAGATTTCGGAAGCTTAAAGTTGGAAAACTTGACTAAGTTTTGACTTTTCAGTAAACGACCTCGGAATCGGGATTTAAAGATTCCAATATGTTCGTATGATGATTTTGGACTTGGGTTTATGTCTGGATCGAATTTTGGATGACCTGGGAGCGTTTCAGCGCATATTGTGGAAAGTTAGCATTTTGAAATAATTTTATAAATTTGGATTGAAGTGTATATTAATGTTATCGATGTCCGTTTGGGATTCCGAGCCTGGAAATAGCTCCGCATGATGATTCTGGTCTTAGGAGCGCGTCTTGATGTGGATTTGGAGGTCCGTAGGTCATTTCCGGGTGATTTGGCAAGAGTTGGAAATTTAAAGATCTTTGGGAAGTTTGACCGGGAGTGGACTTTTTGATATCGGGTTCGGGTTCCGATTTCGATTCCAATTCCGAAAGTTGGAGTAGGTCCATAATGTCAAATATGTGCAAAATTTGAAGTCAATCGGACATGATTTGATAGGTTTCGACATTGAATGTAGATGTTTGAAGTTTTAAAGTTCATTAACCTTGAATTGGGGTGCGATTCATGGTTTTGATATTGTTTGACGTGGTTTAAGGCTTCGATTAAGTCCGTATCGTATTTTGGGATGTGTTGGTATGTTTGGATGGGATCCCGAGGGCCTCGGGTGGATTTCGGATAGTTAACGAATTGAAATTTGGACTTGGATGATGGTTGAAGCATCAGGTTTGCTGGGTCTGGTTTCCTTCTACGAGTTTGCGAAGATGTTCCCGCGTTCGCGTAGAGGAAGTTGAGGACTGCTGGAACTTCAGAATGAGGTAAGTCTCTTGTCTAACCCTGTGAGGGAGAAACTACCCCTAGGTGATATTTATTGTTATGTGCAACTAGTTATGGGTGCTACGTACGTACGAGGTGATGAAAGTCCGTACGTAGCTAAGTATGTCTATGTCTGGGTAGACTTAGGACCTTATCCTGTAATAATTGAATTATTCGAACTTGTTCTACTGGCTTAATTAATTAAAGTTATAACTGAAATTGATTTAAAAATAAAAGTATAAGGTCAAGCTTTAATACCCTGAGTTGTTGCTAAGGTATTCGATAAATGTAAAGAGATATACTTATTATTGTGCTCATGTACTTTATTGTAAGCACGTATCTTATGATTCATAAAATTCCTTCCTTTCTTTCAGAGCGGGCCGAATGCCTCAGTAGTATGTAGAGGTGCATCTCTGGTTCGCATCGTTCGACCCCCGGCCATGTACACACTACTCTGAATTAGATCGAACGACCTCGGCATAATCGTGTGTTATACCGCTAGTAGTCCGAATATTCACGAGATAAACTTTTCACTGACGCTCGATATTTTATGGTCTTTCTTATCTGATTTGTATTGACACTTGGCATTTATTCTGAGATATTGATAGGATACATGATCAAGAAATTTATGCTTAAAGGAAATAATTGGAACATTATGAAACTTCAGATTTCTCCCCTATTGCCGTGTACTTTACAATTGTATTAATTATCGTATTATTTATTAAACTGGACCTCTAGTAAGTGTCGATATCGACCCTTCGTCACTACTCCTCCGGAGTTAGGCTAAATACTTACTGGGTACGCGTTGATTTACGTACTCATACTATACTTGCTGCACATTTTGTGCAGGTACATATATACCTAGTGGTCTTTTGGGTGTAGAGGCGCGGATGTTGCGAGGACTTATCGTGAGCTGTATTTCATGTTATGATCCGCAGTCTACAGAGTCTCCATCAGAGTTATTTATGTTCTCCTGTCTAATTTGTATTCTAGACAGATGTTGTATTTTATTATATTTCCTAGTTGATGCTCATGCACTTGTGATACCGGGTTTTGGGGTATCCTACGGGTTGATCATTATTGAAATTGCGCATTTATTATCACTTTACCCTGTAAAATTTGTTTTATATTATCTAATTAATAAAAATTATGATTTTAAAGATACTAAAATGAGTAATAAAGTTAATTATTCACTGTTGACTTGCCTGACGGAGGTGTTAGGCGCCATCACGAATTTTAGTGGATCTTGGGTCGTGACAGAGAAGGCCTTTTGTTTAATAGGGCAAGTCGTGTTTTTAATTAATTCTTTTCTTTTTAGGGCCTTGTTTCTTATTTGTCAAAACAAAGGCTTATATATAATAATATGTATATTAAAGGAGATGATATTGTTTACTCGTAAAATGGTACAGTTGAATTTATACGTGGTTTCTAGACAAGTGAATTAATTCGATCTCGAAATAATACAAGAATTGAAGAAATATGCAATATTTCAGACCCGTTTAAATTGCCCAACATGCCGAAATATGATGGGACTTTAGACCCTCAGAAGCATGTTACCACCTATATAACGGTGGTGAAGGGGAACGATTTAGCTCCCCGCGAGATTGAATATGTTTTGCTGAAGAAATTTGGAGAGACTCTCATGAGGGGAGCCTTGATGTGGTATTCGCCGTTACCCGAATATTCCATAGATTCCTTTGAGATGCTCGCAGATTCTATTATTAAGGCCCATGCTGGGACCAAAAAGGTGTAGGCCTGAAAGGCCGACATATTTAGAATTGCACAAGGAGAGTCTGAGTTGCAACAGAAATTCATCACCTGGTTCTAAAAGGAGAGGATGTTGCTCCCGGTTGTTCCGGATGAATGGGTGGCTGAAGCACTCACCAAGGGTCTGAATCCGAGAAGTTCTGATGCTTTCCGGAAATTGAAGGAAAGCTTGCTTGAGTTCCAAGAGACGACTTGGGCAGATGTCTACAACCGGTACAAGTCTAAGATAAGGATTAAAGATGATCAGATTGACTTTTAGTCATGTGTAAAAGGTCAGGAGAAGAGCAAAGAAACATCAAAACATAATTTCGACATAGATAGACGGCCTTCGAGGGCCCGGTTTTTGCCCTGAGGTTTCCGGTCGGTAGACAGGATGTAACAACCCGGCCGGTCGTTTCATGAGTCACCGCTCCTTTTTCCCATTTTTGCTTCTTATTGCTTTGTTTATCTGTGTTAAATGGTATCGGGTTAGTCGGTTCGAATCCGGAATGATTTTGGTAAGGTTTGAGGCACTTAGTCTCTAAAGTTGGCCTTTTAGTTGGAAAGTCAACCGGAAGTTGACTTGTAAGCATTCAATCTCGGAATTTGGTTTTTATGATTCGGATAGTTTTGGGAGGTGATTTGGGACTTATGAGCGTGATCAGAATGTATTTTGGAGGTCCGGAGTAGATTTAGGTTTGAATTGACGAAATTGAAATTTTGGCGTTTTCCAGTTGATAGGTGAGATTTTGATATAGGGGTCGGAATAGATTTTCGGGAGTTGGAGTAGGTCCGTTGTGTTATTTGTGACGTGTGTGCAAAATTTCAAGTCATTCAGTCGAGGTTTGATAGGCATTTCAAAAGCGGAATTCCGAAGTTTTTGGAACCTTAGACTTGAATCCAATATCATTTAGTTGATTCGATGTTGTTTTAGGTGTTTCGGAGATTGGTATGAGTGTAGATAGTGATATATGACTTGTTCGTGCTTTTGGTTGGGGTCCCGGGGGCCCCAAGGTGATTTCGGATGGTTGACGGAAAGTTGGAGTTGGGGAGTTGCAGCCGAAGCTGCTGAAGTCTGTCATAACCGCACCTGCGACTTGGGGACCGCGGGTGCGGGCTCGCAGAAGCGCCTAGAGGGTTGCAGATGCGGAAATGGACATGGGAGCTAGAACCGCAGAAGCAGTTGTTCTAGCACACCTGCAATAGCGCAGGTGCGGTCTTAGGCGCTTAAGTGATTTGCACAGATGCACACCTGGGACCGGAGGTGAGGGTCCGCAGGTGCGAGATTGTGACCGCAGAAGCGATTTAGCTGGGGAAGAACATATAAATTACAGACTTCGCGATTTTTAGTCTTTCTTCACCATTTCTAAGTCAGTTTTGGAGATTTTTGGGAGATTTTGAAGAGGAAATTCGAGGGAACTTCGTTGAGATATGATTGTTGAACCTAAAAACTCGTTCCTATGGTGTTATTTCACTGATTAGGCTTGAAATTTATAGAAATCGGTGGTTAAAAATTGGAGAACTAGGGCTTAAAGTTGGAGACCTTTGATTAGAGATTTGAGGGATCATTTGTGGTCGAATTTTGATGTATTTGATATGTATGAACTCGTGATAGTGTAAGGATTTCAGTTTTGTGATTTTTATCGGAATCCAAGATGTGCGCCCGGGGTCGGGTTTGGTCAATTTTGGGATTTTTGATGTAAATTGGTTATTTTCGATTGAGCTTTGTTCTCGTAGCATATTTTGATAGTATAAATCTGTTTTTGGATAGATTTGGAGCATCCGGAGGCCAATTCGAGGGGCAAAGGTATCACGGGCTAGAGTTTGGACCAAATAGAGGTAAGTAATGATTGTAAATGCTGTCCTGAGGATATGAAACCCCAGATTTCACATCGTTGTGCTACTTCGAGGTGACGCACACGCTAGATGACGAGCGTGGGGTCGTGCACCGTTGGGGATTGTGACTTAGTCCGTCCCGTATGACTGTTAAACCGCGTATTTGATTGAAAATTGTTTGCTATCATTGTGTTTTGGAAAGTATTGTCATGTTTTGGGCTAAATGCCATATTTGGGCCTCGTGCCAACTGTTTTGGACCCTTAGGGGATTTTTTTACTACTATTCCTCACTGTTTTGACTTTATATTGCATTCAGTCATGCTGTATTTTATTATTTTCATAACTCAGCCATATTTACTCCGTTTTAATATTTAAATGATATTTTGGACTGAGTATCATGTTTTACTATTGCTCGAGTGGCTTGAGAGATTTTTGACTGAGTGAGGTCGAGGGCCTGTGTTGTGAGGATACTATGGGATCGGGCTGCGCGCCGCAGCGGTGTTGTACTGATTCACGATTATGAGGCCGAGGGCCAGTTTGATTATGCCACGAAATGGCTTGATATAGGGTGTAAGAGCTTCTCCGAAGTCTGCACACCCCCAGTGAGTGCGGGTACCCAGTGTGAGATGTGATATTGCCCGAGGGGCCGCTGTTGTTCATGTTATAGCCTGATGTGCTGATACGAGTGATTGTGAGATAACCCGAGGGGCTGGTTCTTTTGGTATTTTACCCGAGGGGGTGATTTATGTTTCTATCTTCTTCTCCCTATTTTCACCACTCTTTGAACTACTGAAAGATATTTTAAAGAGGTTTTTGCTGAACTAAGGTGTTTTTTACGAATCTTTACTATTTTATTGCATTGTCCTGGTTTTATAATGTTTTGTTGTAGCAATATGTTGTGTTTTACGCATTTTCTTATCGCTCAGCTGCCTTTACTTTTATTACTTAATGAATTGGCATACTCACATTACTCCCTGCACTCTGTGTGCAGACCCAAGAATCTCGGGTCACTCTAGCGAGTGTTGATTTTCCTTCTAGCAGGCTGTTTGGAGTTGACTAGGTAGCTGCTCGACGTTCGCAGCTTAGTGCTTCTCCTTCCTATCTTTATTTCACTTTGTACTAGCCTTGTATTAGTCTATGTTGTCTTTTCATACTCTTAGATGGATTTTTAGATGCTCATGACTGGTGATACCCTGATGTCGGGCTGTGTTTGATTCCGCACTGCTCTATTCTACTCTTTATTTTGGGATTTTTATCTTATTAATGACTTTAAACGATTTATTATAACTATTTAATTGTTTTGGAGGTTTGTGTCGGTTGACCTAGTTTCACGATAGGCGCCATCACGACTGGGTCCGGTTTAGAGTCATGACAAGTTGGTATCAGAGCCTAGGTTACATAGGTCTCACGAGTCATGAGCAGGTTTAGTAGAGTCTCACAGATCGGTATGTAGTTGTCTGCATTTATCCTCGGAAGGCTGCAAAACTTTTAGAAAAACTTCATATTCTTGAATTCTTGTCATGCGAATCTGTTGATCTGAGTACTAAACTTCTGTTATTCTATTCTCTCACAGATGGTGAGGACACGTGCTACCGGTCAGGATGGACGACCACCAATACCACTAGCTGGGGTTATTAGAGACCGAGGCTGTGGTAGGGGAAGGGGTGTAGCCTGCACAGCAGCTTGGGCAGCACCTGCAGATCCACCAGCCACCCTAATTCATGATCAGGTCCCAGTTATGGACGCTCTAGCAGCACCATCTCAGGCACTAGCTGTGCCTATTGTGATTCCAGGTCTTCAGGAGGCCTTAGCTCAGATTCTATCAGTATGCACTGGCCTAGCTCAGGCGGTCTCAGTTACTATAGCCGCAACTACTTCTCAGGCCGGGGGAGGCACTCAGACTCCCGTCGTTCACACACCTGAGCAGGTCGTGTAGGGACTTCAGACATTGGGGGCACCTCCAGCCCAGCTGGTTGCAACTATTCAGGACTATGTAGCTCCTGTTATGCCAGAGGACAAGCAACACAGATTGGAGAGGTTTGGTAGACTTCAGCCTCCGACTTTCAATGGTACAGAGGGCGAGGATGCCCAGGGTTTTTTAGACAAGTGTTAGAGGATTCTTTGCACAGCAGGTATTCTGGAGACCAGCGAGGTTGCATTTACTACTTTTCAGTTTTCTGGAGCTGCCTTCACTTGGTGGGAGGCTTATGAGAGGTGTAGGCCTGTTGGTGTAGCACCTCTTACCTAGCAGTAACTCTCCGTTCTCTTTTGGAGAAGTATGTGCCATAGTCTCATAGAGAGGAGCTGTACAGGTAGTACGAGCAGTTGCGTTAGGGAGATATGACTGTGACGCAGTATGAGATGAGGTTCTCGTAGTTAGCTCATCATGCTATTTGGTTGGTTCCTATAGATAGAGAGAGGATCAGGAGGTTCGTTGATGGCCTCACATATCAGCTTCAGATTCTTATGACCAGGGAGAGGGTGTCTGGTGCTACTTTTGAGGAGGTTGTTGACATTGCTCGCGAGATTGAGTCAGTTCATCGCCAAGAGCGGATGAGAGAGAGGCCAAGAGGCCTCGAGGATCTGGTAGTTATGGTGGTGCTCCTTTGAGAGGTTAGTTTCAGCACGGCAGAGGCCGTCCATTCAGACATGCTCAGTTAGCTCGCCCAGATTATCGTGGGGCATCATCGGGTCATGGCTCTCACAGTTCTCATCAGGTCTATTCATCAATTAGTGCCCTTCCAGCCCAGAGTTCGTCCTGTGATCCGTCAGTTCAGGGCTCTTTTATGCCAGATGCATCTGCTAGTCATTCCGGTGCTAGGGGATCCCTTCAGCCCCCTCTCCAGCACCAGGGAGTTGTTTTGAGTGTGGAGAGTTGGGTCACATGTTAAGGCATTGTCCTCGTCGTCTTGGGGGTTCATCTCAATAGAGGAGTCAGTCATCGGCTTCAGCACCAGTTACTTCACCACTACCCACCCAGCTAGCTAGTGGTGGAGGACGGTCAGCTAGGGGCCACCCCAGAGGGGGAGGTCGATCAAGTGGTGGTCAGGCCCATTTCTATGCACTCCTAGCTAGACCCGACACTATTGCTTCAGATGCTGTGATTATAGGTATTGTCTTAGTTTGCCACAGAGATGCCTCTCTGTTATTTGATCCCAGATCCACTTTTTCATATGTGTTATTATATTTTGCTTGTTATTTGGATACGCCCCGTGAGTCTCTTGTTTTATCTATTCGTGTATCTACTCCGGTGGGCGATACTATTATTGTGGACCGTGTGTACTGGTTGTGTGTGGTGATTATTGGGGGTCTGGAGACCCGAGTGGACATGTTATTGCTTTGTATGGTGGACTTCGATGTGATATTGGGCATGGATTGGCTATCCCCATGTCGTGCTATTTTGGACTGTCATGCTAAGACAATGACATTGGCTATGCCGGGTGTGCCACGGATTGAGTGCCGAGGTTCGACTGATTTTGTCCCCAACATGGTGATTTTGTTCTTGAAGGCCCAATGGATGGTTGGGAAAGGTTGTCTTTCATACTTAGCCTTTGTGAGGGATGTCGGTGCAGAGACTCCCAATATTGATTCTGTTCCTATTGTGAGGGATTTTCCCGATGTGTTTCATGTAGACCTGCCGGGTATGCCACCGGATAGGATATTGATTTTGGTATTGATTTGGTGCCGGGCACTCAGCCCATTTCTATTCCACAGTATCATATGGAACCAGCAGAGTTGAAGGAGTTAAAGGAGCAGCTTTAGGAACTCCTTGATAAGGGGTTTATTCGGCCTAGTGTGTCGCCTTTAGGTGCACCTATTCAATTTGTGAAGAAGAAGGATGACACGATGAGGATGTGAATTGATTATAGGCAGTGGAACAAAGTAACAATCAAGAACAAGTATCCTTTGCCTCGTATCGATGATTTATTTGACCAGCTTCAGGGAGCAAGAGTGTTCTCCAAGATTGATCTCCGTTCAGGTTATTACCAGTTGAAGATCAGGGACTCGGATATTCTTAAGATAGCTTTCAGGACCCGATATGGTCATTATGAGTTCATTGTGATGTCTTTTGGGCTGACCAATGCCGCGACAACATTCATACATTTGATGAACAACGTGTTTTGGCCTTATCTTGACTCATTCGTGATTGTTTTCATTGATGATATTCTGGTGTACTCGCGTAGTTAGGAGGAGCACGCGGAGCATTTGAGAGTTGTGTTGCAGAGGTTGAGGGAGGAGAAGATTTATGCAAAGTTCTCCAAATGTGAGTTTTGGCTTAGTTTAGTGGCTTTCTTGGGGCACATGGTGTCCAGTGAGGGTATTCAGGTTGATCCGAAGAAGATAGAGGCAGTTCAGAGTTGGCCCAGACCGTTCTCAGCCACAGAGATTTGCATATTTCTTGGGTTGGTGGGTTATTACCGTCGATTCGTTTAGGGATTTTCATATATTGCATCACCCCTGACTAAGTTGACTTAAAATGGTGCTCCTTTCATGTGGTCGGATGAGTGTGAGGACTCCAGTGTTAGTTTTGCCATCAGCTTCAGGTTCATATACCGTGTATTGTGATGCTTCGAGAGTTGGTATTGGGTGTGTGTTGATGCAGAAGGGTAGAGTAATTGCTTATGCGTCTCTTGTCAGTTGAAGCCCCATGAGTAAACTACCCTGTTCATGATTTGGAGTTGGCTGCCATTGTTCACGCGTTGAATATTTGGAGGCATTATTTATATGGTGTGTCTTGTGAGGTGTTTACTAATCATCGTAGCCTCCAACACTTGTTCAAACAGAAGGATCTCAATTTGAGGCAGCGGAGGTGGTTGGAGCTGCTAAAGGATTATGATATGACTATCTTGTACCATCCGGGGAAGGCCAATGTGGTGGCCGATTCTTTGAGTAGGAAGGCGGTGAATATGGGGAGTTTGGCGTATATTCTAGTTGGGGAGAGACCCCTTGCAGTTGATGTTCAGGCCTTGGCAAATCGGTTTGTGAGGTTAGACATTTCGGAGCCCAGTCGGGTATTGGCTTGTGTGATTTCTCGGTCTTCCTTATTTAATCGCATCAGAGAGCGCCAGTATGATGACCCTCATTTGCTTGTTCTTAAGGACAAAGTTTAGCACGATGATGCCAGAGATGTGACTATTGGTAATGATGGGGTGTTGAGGATGCATGGCCGGATAAGTGTGCCCAATATGGATGGGCTTTGGGAGTTGATTCTAGAGGAGGCCCATAGCTCGTGGTATTCCATCTATTCGGGTGCTGCGAAGATGTATCAAGATCCGAGACAACATTATTGGTGGAGGAGAATGAAGAAGGACATTGTAGGATTTGCAGCTCGGTGTCTCAATTGTCAGCAGGTGAAATATGAGCATCAGAGACCGGGTAGCTTGCTTCAGCAGATGGATATTCCAGAGTGGAAGTGGGAGCGGATCACTTTGGATTTTGTAGTTGGACTCCCACGGACTTCGAAGAAATTCGATGCTAGTTGGGTGATTGTGGATCGGCTGACCAAATCCGCGCACTTCATTCCTGTGTGCACTACCTATTCTTTAGAGCGGTTGGAGGGATCTATATCCGGGAGATTGTTCGATTGCATGGTGTCCTGGTTTCCATCATTTCAGATAGAGGTACTCAGTTTACATCGCAGTTTTGGGGAGCTGTGTAGAGAGAGTTGGGTACTCAGGTTGAGTTGAGCACATCCTTTCACTCTCAGAAGGACGGGCAGTCCGAGCGCACTATTCAGATATTAGAGGACATGTTGCACGCTTGTGTCATTGATTTTGGAGGGTCATGGGATCAGTTTCTACCGCTCGCAGAGTTTGCTTATAATAACAGTTATCAGTCGAGTATACAGATGGCTCCATATGAGGCTTTGTACGGGAGGCAGTTTAGATCTCCAGTTGGTTGGTTTGAGCTGGGTGAGGCTGGGCTATTGGGTACAGACTTGGTGCAGGATGCATAGACAAGGTGAATGTGATTCAGGAGAGGCTTCGTACGACGTAGTCGAGACAAAAGAGTTATGCTGACAGGAAGGTTCGGGATGTGTCCTACATGGTTAGTTAGAAGGTTCTATTGAAGGTTTCACCCATGAAGGGTGTTATGAGATTTGGGAAGAAGGATAAATTGAGTCATCGGTTCATTGGGCCTTTTGAGGTGCTTTGGAGGATTGGGGATGTGGCTTATGAACTTGCTTTGCCACCCAGCTTGACGAGTGTGCATTGGGTATTTCATGTTTCTATGCTCCGTAAGTATATTGGCGATCCGTCTCATGTTTTGGATTTCAGTACGGTTCAGTTGGATGATGATTTGACTTATAATGTGGAGTCAGTGGCTATTTTGAAGCATCAGGCTCGAAAGTTGAGATCAAAGGATATAGTTTCAGTGAAAGTGCAATGGAGAGGTCGGTCCGTGGAGGAGCTACCTGGGAGACCGAGTGGGAGATGCGGAGCAGATAACCTCACCTATTTGAGGCTTCAGGTATGTTTCTTGACCCGTTCGAGGACGAACATTTGTTTAAGAGGGGGAGGATGTAACGACTGGGCCAGTCATTTCATGAGTCACCACTCTGTTTCCCCAATTTCTGCTTCTTGTTGCTTTTTTTATCTGTGTTATATGGTATCGGGTTAGTCGGTTCGAATCCGGAATGGTTTTGGTAAGGTTTGAGCCACTTAGTCTCTAAAGTTGGCCTTTGAGTTGGGAAGTCAACTGGAAGTTGACTTGTGAGCATTCGATCTCGGAATTTGATTTTTATGATTCGGATAGCTTCGGGAGGTGATTTGGGACTTAGGAGCGTGATCGGAAAGTGTTTTGGAGGTCCGGAGTAGATTGAGGCTTGAATTGGCGAAATTAGAATTTTTGGCATTTTTCGGTTGATAGGTGAGATTTTGATATAGGGGTTGGAATGGATTTCGGGGAGTTAGAGTAGGTTCGTTGTGTCATTTGTGACGTGTGTACAAAATTTCAGGTCATTCGGACGAGGTTTGATAGACTTTTGATCAAAAGCGGAATTCGAAAGTTTTTGGAACCTTAGGCTTGAATCTGATGTCATTTGGTTGATTTGATGTTGTTTTAGGTGTTTCGGAGATTGGTATGAGTGTAGATAATGGTATATGACTTGTTCGTGCTTTTGGTTGGGGTCCCGGGGGCCTCGGGGCAATTTTGGATGGTTGACAAAAAAGTTAGAGTTGGGGAATTGCAGCTGAAGCTACTGAAGTCTGTCATAATCGCACCTGCGGGCTTGCAGAAGCGCCCAGAGGGTCGCAGATGTGGAAATAAACATGGGAGCTGGAGCTGCAAAAGCGGTTGTTCGAGCGAACCTGCGCTATCTTGATCACAGGTGCGGTCTTAGGCGCTTAAGTGATTTGCGCAGATGCACACCTAGGACCGCAGGTGCGAGATTGTGACCGCAGAAGTGGTTTAGCTGGGGGCAGAACATATAAATTACGGACTTCGCTATTTTTAGCCTTTCTTCACCATTTCTAAGCTGAGTTTTGAGCTTTTTGGGAGATTTTGAAAAGGGAATTCAAGGGAACTTCGTTGAGGTAAGATTATTGAACCTAAAAACTTGTTTATATGGTGTTATTTCACTGATTAGGCTTGAAATTTATGAAAATTGGTGGTTAAAAATTGGAGAACTAGGGCTTGAAGTTGGAGATCTTTAATTAGGGATTTGAGGGATCATTTGTGGTCAGAATTTGATGTATTTGATATGTATGAACTCGTGAGAGTGTAAGGATTTCAATTTTATAATTTTTATCGGAATCCGAGACGTGGGCCCGAGGGTCGAGTTTGGTCAATTTCGGGACTTTTGATGTAAATTGGTTATTTTCGAGTGGGCTTTGTTCCCTTAGCATATTTTGATGGTATAAATCTGTTTTTGGATAGATTTGGAGCATCCAGAGGCCGATTCGAGGGGCAAACGCATCGCGGGCTAGAGTTTGGACGGGATAAAGGTAAGTAATGATTGTAAATGCTATCCTAAGGGTATGAAACCCCGGACTTCACATCGTTGTGCTACTTCGAGGTGACACACACGCTAGATGACGAGTGTGGGATCGTGCACCGTTGGGGATTTTGACTTAGTCCATCCCGTATGACTGTTAAACTGCATATTTGATTGAAAACTGTTTGCTATCATTGTGTTTTGGAAAGTATTGTCATGTTTTGGGCTAAATGCCATATTTGGGCCTCGTGCCAACTGTTTTGGACCCTTAGGGGATTTTTTTACTACTATTCCTCACTGTTTTGACTTTATATTGCATTCAGTCATGCTGTATTTTATTATTTTCATAACTCAGCCATATTTACTCCGTTTTAATATTTTAAATGATATTTTGGGCTAAGCATCATGTTTTATTGTTGCCCGAGTAGCTTGAGAGATTTCTGATTGAGTGAGGTTGAGGGCCTGTGTTGTGAGGATACTTTGGGATTGGGCTGCACACCGCAGTGGTGTTGTACTGATTCACGATTATGAGGCCGAAGGCCAGTTTGATTATGCCACGAGATGGCTTGATATAGCGCTTGGATTGTAGGAACACATCCGGAGTTTGCACACCCCTAATGAGCGCGGGTACCCAGTGTGAGATGTGATATTGCTCGAGGGGCCATTGTTGTTCATGTTATAGCCCGAGGGGCTGATACGAGTGATTGTGAGATAGCCCAAGGGGCTAGTTCTGTTGGTATTTTTCCCGAGGGGCTGATTTATGTTTCTATCTTCTTCTCCCTATTTTCACCACTCGTTTGAACTACTGAAAGATATTTTAAAGAGATTTTTATTGAACTAAGGTGTTTTTACGAGCTTTTACTATTTTATTGCATTGTCCTGGTTTTATACTATTTTGTTGTAGCATTATGCTGTGTTTTACGTGTTTTCTTATCGCTCAGCTACCTTTACTTTTATTACTTACTGAGTTGGCATACTCACATTACTCCATGCACTCTGTGTGCTGATCCAGGAGTCTTGGGTCACGCTAGCAAGTGTTGATTTTCCTTCCAGCAGGCTGTTCGGAGTTGACTAGGTAGCTGCTCGATGTTCTTAGCCCAGTGATTCTCCTTCCTATCTTTATTTCACTTTGTACTAGACTTGTATTAGACTATGTTGTCTTTTCATACTTTTAGACTGATTTTAGATGCTCATGACTGGTGACATCCCGATGTCGGGTTGTGTTTGATTTCACACTGTTCTATTCTACTCTTTATTTTGGGATTTTTAGCTTATTAATGACTTTAAACGATTTATTATAACTATTTAATTAGTTTGGGGGTTTGTGTCGGCTGACCTAGTTTCATTATAGGCACCATCACGGCCGGGTCAGGTTTAGGGTCGTGACCGGTTCATTACCGACAAAAGAACTGATCGCGGTCGAAAAAGCAGATCATTATAGGACAAAGAAACATCAGGTACAAGGGATCCTTCTTGCTCCAGGCTATCAGAATACAACTTCAACTTCAGTGTAGTAGAGTTGGTATCGGCTATGAGGAATATTAAAGAAGCACTGTTCCCGAAGCTGATGAGGTCTGATCCCAGCCAAAGGGATCCCAATTTGTGGTTCAAATACCACGGGACCAATGGCCACCAGATTGGGGACTATCAACATCTGTGTGAAGAGGTGGCAACACTACTGAAAAATGACCATCTCAAGGAATTCTTAAGTGACCGGTCCAAGACAATTACGGTCGTAACCATGATAACACGGAGAACTCAAAAACAGGAGAAGACCCCTTGGGCAAGACGATCAACGTGATCTTTGGGGGTGGGGAGGGGGGACGAGATTAACGAGGTTATCTTCTTGGCAGAAAAGAAGACTTAGGTGTCAATAACCCATAGCAAGAGACTTTGGGAAGCCACTGAAAACGATATCACTTTCACGGAGGAGGACGTAGACGGACTGTTGCTACCGCACAATGATGCATTGGTAATTTCTTTAAATGTAATAAATTTTAAAATCAAACATGTTCTAGTGGATCCAAGCCATATATACCGGAAGCATTATTTCGGCCACTAAACTCCTCGCCGAATTCAACCTCGCAAGCGTGACAACCCGATGAGAGATCCTGCTGCCTACGAATACCGAAAGGGTGATGAAGACAAATCTTTTCGAAGTTGTGGACAGTGATATTAGTTATAACATTATTCTGGGAAGACTGTGGTTGCACAAGATGAGAGTCGTACCATCAACATATCATCAGTTGTTGAAATTCCCAACTCCTGAAGAAATTAAATAGATAAAACGCAACCAATCGGCAGCAAGGGAGATGAATGCAATTTCGGTCTACAATAGTAAAGGGAAGGAGCATGCGGCATAGCAATTACAGGAACCAACGCCTGCTCCCGAATCAAGTAAGTTAACCAGGAGGAAGAAGCGTCGGAATCTTATCAGGTGCCAAGATACCTCCAGTTACCAGAAGAGACGGATGCAACAAAGTCCACATTGGAATAGCTTGAGCAAGTTGCTGATGGTACGAGTGAGTTTGAGCTTTAATCGCTAGTGTTTTGCACTAACTGTGTGTTTTATGCATTGTACGAGTGATTTCAAGCTATGTAGGTGGTATGGAATAAATTCAAGTGATTTAGAGATTTGAAGTCTGAGTAAAATCCCAAGGTGTTAAGCCGGGATCGTGTTCGGGGATCAATGGATGATAGTGCAACGAAACGAAGAATCGAGCGGGCATATTGCACACTGTTTAGTAAAAAATACATAACTTTTCGCTCAGAATTCCATTTGGAGTCCACAATATGTTGTTGGAAATCTAATTCAAAGAGCTGAAACGTTCATGTATTA
This sequence comes from Nicotiana tabacum, assembly GCF_000715075.1. Classification (NCBI taxonomy): domain Eukaryota; kingdom Viridiplantae; phylum Streptophyta; class Magnoliopsida; order Solanales; family Solanaceae; genus Nicotiana; species Nicotiana tabacum. The sequence goes on along the minus strand of NC_134080.1, from coordinate 219,191,622 downwards.
CATTTTTTAAATTCCTAAAAAATAGGGTGAAAAGTGCACGGAAAGCGCCGTTGCGCATATGGGGCAGAAAGTGTGAAAAGTGCGGGGGCACCTTTCTAGGTGCGCGGCTGCGCACGTCCTGTCCGGGAAATGTGTCCTTTTTTGCGTAGGAGAAGGTGTAATTATTGGGACCAAGCCTACTTAGTATATATACATGAAAAACGGTATTTTGGGAACTTTTGACATAATTTAGACCTAAGGAAGCTAAGGAGAAGAGGGAGAGGCAAGAGCACAAGGATGTCACCATTCATCCTCACTCAAGACAAGGGGTTGGATGTTTTATGTTTTCCTTTGACTTAAACTTAATTGTGATAAATTTCTCCATCTCTATGGAGTAATTCTTCTGTAGGGATTGATGGATTTGGTGCTTTGATAATTGTTTGTGGATATTAACTCTAGTTTAATGTATTAAATTGTTTTGGGTATTTTTATTGTTGCATATATATTTACATGTTTATATAATCGAAAGAGGCATAATTTGTGATGTTTTGCATTATCTTGTTGGTTGATTTCATTAACTCTAATTAGTAATCGGAAAAGGCTAGTTGAATTAATGCTTAGACCAAGTTAGGAGGATAATCAAAAGAGGTTCTCATAAAGATTAACCCACTACGAATTCTTGCATATCTTCACTGAGCTTAACTTAGTTTACATTGTGAGGTTGAGACTTCATCGAGAGAGGAGTTTCCACTGAATGTTCGAACTAATAATAGAGTGAATACGAGAGACTCACTTGAACCATAAAGTGAAGTAACTAGAGTTAATTCCCAAACAAGTATCTTGCACCTATCCAATCAACCCCTATTTTTTCCCTTTGATATCTTCTTTGCTTACTCTTGTTGTGATTGTCATTAGCCAATAGTTTAGACTTTTAGTTAATTTTAGTTTAATTCACACAAATCTAAATTTTTGATCATCTTGGATATGAATTAAGCTATAAATATGATAATACTGTTTAACTCCAATCCCTATGGATACGATATTGTAAATTACTATATTCGACTAGCAAGCATATTTTAGTGTGTGTTTCAAGCTCGTCAAATTTAGGCGTCGTTGCTGGGGATTGGAAATCAATAGTGTTAGAAATAGTTTTTATTGCTAATTCAAGAATATTTCTTTTTGTTTTATTTTCTCTTTTTATGCTTGGTGTTCTTTGACTGTGCGCATGCTACAAGTTAGATTGGTGCATGACTCAATCTTCTGGTAAGGAATTACAACCATACGAACCAGAAATCGAGAAATATCTACGACAATTGAGGAAGGAAAGAAATCTTCCCGAGAATACAGAAACAGTTGGGCAATCCTCAACCAAAGAAAAGATGACTGGAGATGATGATAAAGTTAATTTGGTTGCGAGAGAGGCAACCCAACTCAGAGAGAAAATTGCAAGATATGCTAAAGCTGCAGCACTTAGAGATGCCCAAATTGCTTATGAGGAGGAGATGGCTCGAAGAATAGCTCAGAATCAGCCCGTAGGTGCAGACCAGTTCGGAAACATAGCTCCAGGCCAAGGGAGACCACTTGGTGATTATACTAGACTGGTCTACAACCAAGGTTTATCAAGTGTGAGACCACCTCCAGTTGTAGGAAATAATTTCGAATTGAAGCAAGGGTTGCTCCAAACCCTCCAAAACAACTATGTCTTCAGAGGAAAGATAAACAAAGATCCAAACAATCATCTAATGAACTTCGAGGAGATCATGACTACCTTTCAATACAATGGTGTGTCACAAGAAGCAGTGTACTTAAGGGCATTCCCCTTCACTCTGAAAGATGATGCAAAGCACTGGATTCAAAGCTTGCCCTAGGGATCGATTAGAACACGGTAGGAGATGACCTCAAAGTTTATTGCTAAATATTTCTCTACAGCTAAAATGGGCAAGTCTAGAAAAGAAATTCATAACTTCTGCTAGAATTAGACTGAGACCATGTTTGAAGCATGGGAGAGGTTTAAAGAGATTGTGCGAAAGTGTCAACACAACGGAATTTAACTCTGGATGCAACTCCAGGACTTTTGGGATGGTTTGACACCAACCTCATGCAGAACATTGAGCAATGCAGCTGGAGGTTCGTTGATGAAAAAGACTCTAGAGGAAATAGTCTCTATTGGATGAGTTATCCAAAGATGCAAATCAGTGGCCATCTGAGATTGCTGAAAGAAAAAGATCGACTGGAGTTCACCAAGTTGATACTAATACATTTGTGCAGGTAGAACTTGAAAATGATACCTTACCAATGGGTGTCAGGCTATCATGGAGGAAGTGAATATTATGGGTAATTATAATTTCAATGCAATTTGTCAAAAGCACCCCAGTTTTTCATGGAGTTAACCTGAGGGTACTGCAAATTCATGGCAACAAACCAACCCCAGATTTCAGGGACAAGGAACCCCAGGATTCCAAAATCAGCAGAGGCCATAGTTTTAGCCTTAACAGCCTATTCAGTCTGGGTTAGAATATCTAATGAAGACATTCATTGTCAATACAGATGAGAGATTAGATGCTCATGGTGGAGCTATTGAAGAACTTGGGACAGGTTTGCAAAGTTTGGAGAGACAAGTGGGATAAATTTCAACTATATTATCTGAGAGAATCTCAGGTACTCTGCCAGCTGATACTGAAAAGAATCCCAAAAAAACAGTAAATGTTGTGACCTTGAGAAGTGGACAAGTATTGAAAGATCCCACTCCAAGTCAAAAAGAAGTTGCGCCTGAAAAAGAAAGTGGGAAGGAGCTGAAAATTGAAGATGATAAAAAGGTTGAGAAGAAGAAAGGCAAGAAGGGAGTTGAGAAAAAGTAGGAGGAAACTTCAAAAAGGGAGGAATCTGATGATGTGAGCAAGCACATGACTGCTCTATCTTTTCCACAATAGATCTATAGAGAAAATCTAGACAAGCAGTTTGAGAGATTTTTAGATATGCTGAGACAGGTTAATGTAAACCTGCCATTCACTGATGTTCTCTCACAAATGCCAGCTTATGCATGGTTCTTGAAGGAGATCCTTACAAAGAAGAGGAAGATATAAGAGACCTCAGTGGTCAAGCTCACAGATCATTGCAACGCGATCTTACAAAATAAACTCCGACAAAAGTGTGAAGATCCAGGGAGTTTTACTATACCTTGCTCTTTAGGCACTCTAAATTTTGATAAGTCTTTATGTGATTCTAGTGCCTCAATTAATCTAATGCTATTGTTTATTTATAGGAAACTGGAGCAGGATATTGGAGAGATAAGGCCAGTGCCAATATCATTGCAGTTGATAGACCAAACAACTATAACACCCGAGGGGATAGTAGAAGATGTTGTGGTGCGGGTGGATAAGTTCATATTTCCTGTAGATTTCATAGTGGTGAATATGGAGGAGAACAAAAAGGTCCACCTCATCCTAGGAAGACCATTTTTACAACGGGTCGAGATATACTTGATATACATGATAGAAAACTCATGCTTAGAGTGAGTGAGGAGACTGTGGCTTTTGAGATGAATGCAACAACTGGAGTGAAAAAGGAGAAGCTAGCTGCAAGTGTTGAGTGGAAGGTGAAGGGTGTGAAAGAGAAGGTTGCTGTTAGTGAAAAAGATAAGTGTGGGGTATACCCCAAGAAGGCTGAGAAGAAGTTATCTACGTGGATGTGTGCACTAGTTCGGGCACGTGGAATGGAGCCCGACTTTGATTTAGACCCCGACTATAGATTCAAGGAAGCTTCCTCTACCATTTGCTTTTTAATTGTGCGTCATGGGGACATGCCACAACTTAAAGTGTGGGGTGGGGGATATTCGTATGTTGTATGTAGATTAGCCTTAGTTTTTGCTTTAATTAGCTTGATTGTTTTTTCTTTTGTTAGTTTGAGTACTAGAAAAAAATTAAAAAAAAAACATAAAAAAATTATTTTTTTTTGACTTTTTCCGAAAATGGATATCATATCGACGAGTTTCTTGAGGGATTTATATCGAAAATAAATACAAAAAGATTTTCTTTTGTTAGGTAGTGTATGAATTCCCTGCTTTTTCTTTATGTCGCGGTTCTTTTCCAAGGGTTTTGTTTGAACCAGGTGTAGTTAGTTTTTAGTTTTGTTAGAAGTAGGAAACCTTGTGCTATAATTTAAATTGAAGCAATATCTCTTGATTTGGTATACCTTGAGAATAGTAAGTGCTTTAGTTGTGACGCTTAGGCTCAGTTTTTGACTCTTTTATAGTACCCTAAATTGTATGATCTTAACTTTGCGTAATAACTTTGACTAGAATGTCTTGATGAGTCCAACTCTGAGTGAGTTATGTGCCATGTGTGTGAGGTTTGTGTTATTCTGTGCAATGCATTTGATGTCTAGAACTTGCCCCATAGTAGTTTTATTCAGTCTTGGAGGTGATATAAGTATTTTTTATTGAGCCAGTTATATTCTTTTACCCACCTAATTGATATGAATCTTAGTTAACCCCTTTGAGCCTGTAATCCTATTTTTTTTGGCAATCGCATTACAAGCCTTACCCGATTGTTTGAATTGACCATCTATTTGAACTTTTTCACCTCTTATTAGCACTTGAAATTGTTACAAACTTTGTAAAAGTTAAAGTGTGGGGCGGTTGATTTGGCTTTTGAGTGCAACTAATGAAATAAGGAAGAAGATGCAGTATTTTGAAAAAGTAAGATCCATTTGAATTGAATAAGAAAAGAAAGAAAAAATAATGTTGTATTGTTGTAAAAAATATTCTTTGATAGTGGTGACTCTTGATGTAAATGTACTTAAATAATTTGGGAGTTAATGCAGGTTGATACTAAGGTGGAGTATGGTTTGACATAAGTATGAGATTTTGAATGTTAAAGTGTATGTATTAAAGTGCTTAGGGAGGTATAGTCACTCTTATATCTAAATGTATTCTACCCGTCCTGCAGCCTACATTACAACCAGTTAAAAGTCCTACTTGATCCTTGGCCGAATGAACTCAATTAGTAGAGTAGTACACTACGGGCAAGCCTATGATTCATCTTTTGTGGCATATGAATGTTGTTTCTGAGAGAGAGTGAATCTTTCTATTTGATGTTCCTAATCGTTCTTAAATTTTATTGTGTGTGGAACTACTCTCTTTTGTTGTGTGAGAGCACTTGATTCATGAAGGAAATGTAATGTCGTTGACCTCTATGTTAGAGTAAGTGAGAGGGTTGTGAATAATACATGGTACTTGTGAGTCAAATCTCGAGGTGAAGATGTTACACTATTGTGCTTAGTCTTTTTGAAATATTCTTGGTGTAATGAATTAGGAGAGTTGCTTAGTAAGGTTGTGTCTATATAAAGTGTGGTTTGATTGTCCGATGACGAGCAATGGTTTAAGTGTGTGGTGTTGATGGTAGGCTATAATCTCATGTTTTAGTCTATTATTACATTCCAATTTACTACACTTCAGTTGAGTTTAAGCTTTAATTGCTAATGTTTTGCACTAATTGTGTGTTTTATGCCTTGTAGGAGTGATTCTGAGCTATGTAGATGGTATGAAATGAATTCAAGTGATTTGGAGCTTTGAAGTCCGAGTAAAATCTCAAGGAATTAAGTCGGGATCGTGTTCGAGGATCAACGGATGATAGTGCAATGAAACGAAAAATCGAACAGGCATATTGCACACTTTCTAGTAAAACACACATAACATTTCTCTCAGAATGCCATTTGGGCTCCACAATATATTTTGGAAAGATAATTCAAAGGGCTACAACTTTCATGTTTTACGTTTTTTTAAATTCCCAACTGAACGGGGCAAAAAGTGCATGGAAAATGGGCGACCGCGCACTGACCGTGCATATAGGGCAGAAAGTGTGAAAAGTGCGCGGGCACCTTTCCAAATGCGCGACCGCGCACGTCCTGTCCGGGAAAAGTGTCCTTTTTTGCGTAGGAGAAGGTGTAATTATTTGAGCCCGACCCTATTTGGTATATATACATGGAAAAATGATATTTTGGGGACTTTTGACATAATTTAGACCTAAGGAAGCTAAGGAGAAGAGGGAGAGGTAAGAGCACAAGGATTTCACCATTCATCCTCACTCAAGATAAGGGTTTGGATGTTTTATGTTTTCCTTTGACTTAAACTTAATTGTGATGAATTTATCTATCTCCATGGAGTAATTCTTCCGTAGGGATTGATGGATTTGGTGTTTTGAGAATTGTTTGTGGATATTAACTCTAGTTTTATGTATTGAATCATTTTGGGTATTTTTATTGTTGCATATATATTCACATGTTTATGTATTCGAAAGAGGCATAATTTGTGATGTTTTGCATTATCTTGTTGGTTGAATTCATTGATTCTTATTAGTAATCGGAAGGGGCTAGTTGAATTAATGCTTAGACCTAGTTAGGAAGATAATCGAAAGAGGTTCTCCTAAAGATTAACCCACTACGAATTCTTGCATATCATCCCTGAGCTTAATGTAGTTTATATTGTGAGATTGAGACTTAATCGAGAGAGGAGTTTCTACTGAACGTTTGAACTAATAATAGAGTGAATTCGAGAGACTCACTTGAACCATAGAGTGAAGTAACTAGAGTTAATTCCCAAACAAGTATCTTGCACCTATCCAATCAACCCCTATTTTCTCCCATTGATATCTTTTTTGCTTACTCTTGTTGTGATTGCCATTAGACAATAGTTTAGACTGTTAGTTAATTTTAGTTTTAGTTTAATTCACACAAATCTAAATTGTTGATCATCTTGGATAGCAATTAAGCTATAAACTATGATAATACTGTTTAACTCTAATCCCTGTGGATAAGATATTGTAATTAACTATATTCGACTAGCGAGCATATTTTAGTGTGTGTTTCAAGCTCGTCAGTTGCATTGTTTGAAAAGTTCTTGGAGAGGAAATTTCACTTGAGGACAGGACTGCACCCCGAGCTCAGGTCTAGCTTTATTGAATTTGTTAAGTATAATACCGATTGTTTTGCGTGGTCGCATGCGGATATGATAGGTATCTCAACAGAAGTAGTTGTACACAAGCTAAGCTTGGATTACAACATCCCTCCAATAAGGAAAAAGAAGCATCCTATTCGGAGGCCAGGAATAAATTCGTCAAAGAAGAGGTAACTCACCTAGTTGATATTGATTCGATCCTAGAGGTAAAGTATCCAGACTGACTATAGCTAATATAGTAGAAGTTCCTAAGAACAATAAATTTTGCATGTACGTAGATTATAAGGACTTGAATAAGGCGTGCCCAAAAGATTCATTCCCATTGCCAAACATCGATCAAATGATTGATGCAACACGCTTGTAGACATGTGATTTTTGACCCTTCCCAAGATTTTACATAGTTTAGCATTTAAATACTTATTTTAGGTCTAATATAGTTATTTCAACTAATTTTGACTCTTTTACTTTATTTTATCACAAAAAAATGAAAATTACAAAAAAGGGTTTCATTAATGTTTTGTAGTCCTTTTTAATTTTGAGAAAAATACCAAAAAATGGTTTGTTTTAACAGTTAGTCTTATTTTAATAGTTATTTTATTTAAGTAGGATTAATTAGTAAATAAGGTAGTATTTTAGTGTTATTCACGGAGGAAGAATAAAATTTGGGCTCAAACAATCCATTTAAGCCTAATTTTCGGACCTAGCTCATAATTCCCAAGACCATAATTCCTAGGCACATACCCCTAACCTAAAACCCCTACGAAACAAACAAAACCTGAAAAGAAAAGGGGATCAGCCGTTTTGCTTATGGAAAAATCTAAAGAAAAAAAACCAAAAAAAGGAACCCCCTGCGTCGATCATCTTCAACAAAAGAAGTCCTCATCAGCCATTTTCCATTCATTTTTGGAAGGCTAAGTTTCTTCTTCTCCAAGAGACCTAAGCAGCGATCAAAGAAAAGAGACCCTCTCTTCAACACCCTTCAGCCGTTTTTCCCATAGTCTTAAACATACAAAAATAAAACCCCTAAAAATCTGAATACACCCTGTCACACCTCCTTTTTACCCGCCCGATGGGGTGTAAGAGAGTTTTTTCAATTGAAGTGACATTATTCGAAATGAAATTATTTTATTTAATTTCTCAAAGTTGTCACTTGAAATATTTTAATTTGTGTCCCAAGTCACCTGTTTATTTTAAATCCTAAATCGAGGAAAAATCGACTTTCCTTTTGAAGTCTACGAACCAGAAATTCTGAGTAAGGAATTCTGTTAACCCGGGAGAAGGTGTTAGACATTTCCGGATTCTGTGGTTCTAGCACGATCACTTAAACTATTACAATTGGCCTATTATCTGATTTTAAAACCTGTTTCAACCTATGGTATAGTTTTTAACTTATTAGCCGCTTTTAATTAATTTTAGGAAAATTCAACGTCATCTAAAACACGTCTTGAATCACGTCATATGAAATACACCCGCGGTCCACGATACATTTTATCTAACGTTGTTGAGATTTGGATTTGGGTCACATGAAATGCACACTCGAGTTTAGGAAATTAATTTTTAAAAAATAGCGCGCCTAAAGTAACTACGCACTTTCAAGTTTGCGAGGGCCATGGAAAATTCAACTAAATGGCACGCCTCGATTTCTAAGGATTAAAATTAATTAAATGAGGGCCATGAGTTTTGAGATTTTATTTGGCATGGCGCGCCTCGATTATTCTAAAAGGATTGTATTCAATTTAAAGCAAACTACAAATATTCATGATTATGTTTCTTCCTAAAACTACTTTGAGATTATTGCAAGGTCATGATTTATGAATATGGAATTATTATTGAAGAAATATATGATTTGAGTTATTATGGACCTAATCACCCATGTCGGTATCAAATTTGCTATTGACTTAACATCCTTTAATTTGGATCCAAGCTATTACATCGTTCTCTCTCCATTTTGAATACATCTTCCTATCTTTCCCTATGAACTACAATCTCATTGAAGAAACTCATTCTGTCTCTCACGAATTCTATTTTTTGATGCTCTTCCTTCATTTTTTGTTCATATCTTTCAAGTTGGTAGATAACCAAAATATAATATACAAATCAAAAGGAAATACAGTGAAAGAAAAACAATGGAAACAATGGTTAAGAAAAGAATGAACCTTCTATAGATGAAGATCTTATTCAATACATATGGAGCAAAAAACCATCAAATTTAATGTGCAAACGAACCACAATCAGAGGCAACGAGCGGAAACCTTTCGAACCGAACTCGACTTCGACCTCTTCGGGCTAGTATTTTGGACTATCTTTTAAATTGAGTTTGAAGCTTTTGGATTTGATTTTTGTTGTGATTTAGCTCCTGTTTTGAGGTATTTTTTTTTGTTGTCTTAAACAAGGTAATGAATGACTATATTTCTTTTTGAAAGAAATAGGTAGAAAGAATGAAACTAGTAGAAATTCTCTTTAGCATAGAAGAAGAAAATTTATTTTCTCTCAATTTCCTCCCCTCTTCCCTCTTTTTTTTCTTCAAATATTTCTCTTCTATTTATAGGAGAATTTTCGAAAATTTTCAGATTTTTTAATTATTTTATTATTGGTTTTATTTTTAATTAACAAAAATCCCACTTACATTTTGCTTTTTTTTTTTATAAAAAGAATTCCTATCTTTTTTTACTTTTATTTTTTAAATTGCAACTTTAATTACTTTTATCTTATTTAAAATCCCACTTTTTTTACTTTTTTAAAAGAGAATTCCATTTATTTTACTTTTCTTAAAAAAAAAACAATCCACTTTCTTTTGCTTTTATTTTTAAAAAATTCTACTTTATTTTACTTAAAATTTTCAGCTACCTTTATATTTACTTTTTAATTCCAACTTTCTTTTACTTTTTATTTTTTAAAATTTTCCACAAAACTTTAGTTTTATTTTTTTAATTTTCCACTTTATTTTACTTTTTAAAATAGAATTCTACCTACTTTTACTTTTATTTTATTTTTAATTCCATACTTCCCTTTTTCTTATTTTTTTAAATCTCTCCCGAAAATTAAAATTTTTTTAAAATATTTTTCGGATTTGTTTTTTAAAAAAATAATATTAATAATAATAATTCACCTTCTAAAATTTTGTATTTTTAACCTATAATAAAAAGTGTAACAAAGCTAAAAATTGTAGGTTAAAACCCCCTAAGATATTTACATAGAAGAAGTGACAAAAAAAAATTAAATATTGTCAAAAATTAGGTGTTCACAACTGCTCCTCTTTGCTTGGAAACATGAAGAGTTTTCAAGCAAAGATTAATTAGGAACATATCTTTATTCAAAAAAGAAGAAATAAGGATAAGAGAAAAGAGAAAGGGTGCAACCAAGTCTTGGTTTTGGACAGCCTACATATCCCAGGTTATAAGGGAATCGGGTCGCATGTAGTTCAAGAAAAAATAATGGAGTGATGAGTTCGAGAGTCGAGTGAGGTCCCGTCGAGGCTCCGATTCGTGGACCTGTAATTACATCAAAATCAAAAAAAACTAACTAAGCTTATCAGCTACGAGTTAAAAGATTCCTATCTATGAGTCTTCTGAAGCTTGATCTTGCGTCTTGACTGGTTTTTCATGCAGACTCTGATCTGAATCTCGATGCTCATCAGCTGTAGGTGCTAGTTCTTTCTTCTTCAGCTTTTCGGATCAAGGCAGGACATGCGAAGCTTGTGACTTCAATCATATCTTGAGCAACCCGCATCTTTATCCGCTTCCACACCTTGAGTTCACTTCTTTTTTTTTGTTCTTTTTGTTCTTTTCTTTGTTTTGGATTGAGACTCATTCTTTTGGTCGTCTCAAACCCTGTGCCTCGAGGTAAAACCTGCTCAGACACCAAAAACAAACAAATGAACGAAATTTTTCTGCCCCAGTTTTCACGAGGAAAATTTCGTGAATTATTGTAACAAACCCTACACTATTTCTCTATTGAAAGCAATAAAACAAGGATCGTGTGTCTTTAGGAGAAATAGATTAGGGAGTGGAGCCCTATATCTATAAAAACTCAAATAGGGAGTGGAGACCCCGTGTTGGAAAAGGTGACTAGGGGATGAAGACCTTATGTCTAAATAATCTCAACTAGGGAGTGGAGACCCTACATTGGCAAAAGGCGACTAGGTGATAAAATAATCACAACTAGGGATTGAAGCCCTATGTTGGAAAAAGGCGACTAGGGAATAGAGACCCTATGTCTAAAAATCTCAACTAAGGGTTGGAGACCCTAGGTTGGCAAAAAGACGACTAGGGAATGGAGGCCCTATGTCTAAAATCTCAACTTAGGGATTGGAGCCCTAATGTTGGCAAAAGGTGACTAGGGAATGGAGGTCCTATGTCAAAAAAATCTCAACTAGGGGTTGGAGACCCTAGGTTGACAAAAAGGCGACTAGGGAATGGAGACCCTATGTCTAAAATCTCAACTTAGGGATTGGAGCCCTAATGTTGGCAAAAGGGCGATTAGAGAATGGAGGCCCTATGTCTAAAATCTCAACTTAGGAATTGGAGCCCTAATGTTGGCAAAAGGAGACTAGGGAAAGGAGATCCTATGTCTAAAAATCTCAACTAGGGGTTGGAGACCCTAGGTCGGCAAAAAGACGACTACGGAATGGAGGCCCTATGTCTAAAATCTCAACTTAGGGATTTGAGCCCTTGGAAACAAGGCGACTAGGGAATGGAGGCCCTATGTCTAAAAATCTCAACTTAGGGATTGGAGCCCTAATGTTGGCAAAAATGCGACTAGGGAATGGAGGCCCTATGTCTAAAAATCTCAACTTAGGGATTGGATCTCTAATATTGGCAACAAGGCGACTAGGGAATGGAGACCCTATGTCTAAAAATCTCAACTCAGGGATTGGAGCCCTAATGTTGGCAAAAGGCGGCTAGGGAATGGAGGCCCTATGTCAAAAAATCTCAACTTAGGGATTGGAGCCCTAATGTTGGCAACAGGCGACTAGGGAATGAAGGTCCTATGTCTAAAATCTCAACTTAGGGATTGGAACCCTAATGTTGGAAAAATGCGACTAGGGAATGGAGGCCTAATGTCTAAAAATCTCAGCTTAGGGATTGGAGCCCTAATGTTGGCAAAAGACGACTAGAGAATGGAGGCCCTATGTCTAAAAATCTCAACTTAGGGATTGGAGCACTAATGTTGACAAAAAGGCGATAGGGATTAGAGGCCTTATGTCTAAAAATCTCAACTCATGGATTTGAGCCCTAATGTTGGCAAAAGGCGACTAGGGAATGGATGCCCTATGTCTAAAAATCTCAACTTAGGGATTGGAGCCCTAATGTTGGCAACAAGGCGACTAGGCAATGGAGGCCCTATATCTAAAATCTCAACTTAGGGATTGGAGCCCTAATGTTGGCAAAAGGCGACTAAGGAATGGAGGCCCTATGTCTAAAAATCTCAACTCAGGGATTGAAGCCCTAATGTTGGCAAAAAGGCGACTAGGGAATGGAGGCCCTATGTCTAAAATCTCAACTTAGGGATTTGAGCCCTAATGTTGGCAAAAAGGCGATAAGGGAATGGAGGCCCTATGTCTAAAAATCTCAACTTAGGGATTGGAGCCCTAATATTGGAAACAAGGCGACTAGGGAATGGAGGCCCTATGTCTAAAAATCTCAACTCAGGTATTGGAGCCCTAATGTTGGCAAAAAGGCGACTAGGGAATGGATGCCCTATGTCTAAAAATTTCAACTTAGGGATTATAGCCCTAATATTGGCAACAAAGCGACTAGGGAATGGAGGCCCTATGTCTAAAAATCTCAACTCAGGGATTGGAGCCCTAATGTTGGCAATAAATAACTAGGGAATGGAGGCCCTATGTCTAAAAATCTCAACTTAGGGATTGAAGCCCTAATGTTGGAAAAAAGGTAAAAGATTGATATTGGGGCTTCTAAACTACCCTTCTTTTTTTGATTTTCTTCTTATTTATTTTCTTTCAGTTCCATTCATTTTTTAGTGAAAAAAAATGCAGGAAAGAATTTGGAGGAGACTTCCCTTTTAGGTTGATTATTGTTGCAAAGCTGTTTCTAGCGCTTGCACATTTCTTTTCCATTTTGGTTGCACCTGCTTCTTGCACGATTGCTTTGGATTGCACTTGTTTCAATTTTTCAAATAAAGAACAATTGTTAGTTTAAAACGATGGTTGATTTTGTGGCCTTGACTGTTTTGATCACTTGATCGCGGCCCAACTCTCCTGGTGAGAACCTCTGCCGTTTGCTGGCTTTTCTGAAGATTGATCTCTCTCCTAAAACTGAGGAACTCAAATTTCCAAACTTTCCATATGACGGTTCAACCATGTGGGGCTTTGGTTTTTTTACCTTATTTTGCCTCTAGGGGCTTTTGACTTTGATTTCTTTTCATTTTCAATGACTTTGATTTCAAAGCATCGGCCATCATGGCTAGTCGGGATCGACTTGATGCACCCGTTGAGGCTGGGTACTCTTCTTTGGACTTGGCTTTTGTTAAGCAGAACCTGGTAAGACCAATCTTGCCACCTTTTCTTTGTATTAGTTTCAGAACAGAGTTAGACCGAAAGGGATTCAAAGAAAAATAAAATAAAGGACAAGAAAGTGAATTTAAGGAGAAGTGTCTCTTTCAGGGAGGAAAGAAAGACTTATCTGGAGTGCATGCAGACTTCAATAGACATGACATGCTTCTTGGACTGGATACCTGATCTGCATAACTATCCAACTTCTCATAAACCCATTGCGACCCGTCTTTTAAAACCAAGAAACTTTGCCAGGACTCTTTCAGTACCAATGGTGGTAAGGGGTTTCTTCTTTTCGATCAACGGCGCCCTTTTGCGGGTTTTCGCCAATCAACCTCTCTCATTTCTCTTCTCACCATCGCCTTATAGTGCTCTTTACGAATTTTCACTGACAAGACTCTCTCATTTTCAATTTCTCTATTCATCGTCGACTTATGGTGCCCGTGGGTTTTCACCAATAAGACTCTCTCATTTTATTTCTCTCATCTTGATTGTATCGGATCCAAACAGCTGCGTTCTTCGATTTTGAAAACCTTTCGCCGATTGATCGGAAGGACTTGAACAAGGTTTGGGTAAAAAGAGTTGGATCGAATTACGACTTTGGAACCGTTTAGGCGGGATCATCGCCGAACCATTATAACATCTGCTCCAGTTTCACTTTTGGGGAAAATTTGATTTTTGTTTTGGTGTGACTGAACCCCAGAAGAGAGGCTGCCTATGTATCCTTTCGTAATCAAGTCGAACGTAGTTCAGGGAACTTTGTTTTTGATTTTCTTTTTTCTTTCCTTTCTTTTCGAGTTTTAAAAGAGGGTAATGAAAGAAAAGTAACCGGCTCAAAGGGTTAGCAAAAGGATTGGAGTGTTTGGGGTAGCGAATGAAATCTTTCGTCATCACAATCGGATAGTGCTATTGGTGTAGAAGGACTAGACATAGTATCTTTTGACTACGTCTGCGTTCACAGCTGCCTCGGGGTCGTTTCCTTCAATATCTTCCAGATATAACGCTCCTCTTGTTAATACCTTTTGGATAATGTATGGGCCTTTCCAGTTAGGAGCAAATTTCCACTTCAAAATTTCTGGGCCGTACTTTTTTATTGTAAGCACGGGCCATTCTTTGTTGGTACAACTGCCCGTGGAAGACTGCGGCCATTCGCTTTTCATCAATCAGGGTTAACTATTCTATACGGGCTTTCACCCACTCACTATCTTCAATTTCAGCTTCAACAATGATCCGGAGAGAAGTGACTTCAACTTTCGCGGGTATTACGGCTTCAGTGCCATATACCAAAAGGTACGGGGTTGCTCCGACCGACGTGCACACAGTAATGCGATACCCCAACAATGCAAAAGGTAACTTTTCATGCCACTGCCTGGAACTTTGAATCATCTTTCTCAAAATCTTTTTGATGTTCTTGTTTGCTGCTTCAACGGCACCATTGGCTTTAGGCCGATAAGGAGTAGAGTTCCGATGCGTTATCTTGAATTGTTCGCATATCTCCCCCATCAAATGAATATTCAAGTTTTGCAGCATTGTCTGTGATAATAGTTGCAGGAATACCAAAACGGCAGATAAGATTGGAGTGCACGAAATCTACCACAGCTTTCTTGGGAATAGATTTGAGAGTGATTGCTTCAACCCATTTTGTGAAATAGTCGATGGCAACCAATATGAATCTGTGCCCATTTGAGGCTTTTGGCTCGATTGGCCCAATGACGTCCATGCCTCAAGCAACAAATGGCCAAGGTGCTGACATGGGATGCAGTACTGTAGGAGGTGCATGAATCTAATCACCGTGCACCTGACACTGATGACATTTCCGAACAAAACTGAAGCAGTCTTTTTCCATGGTCATCTAATAATAACCCGCTCAAAGGATTTTCTTTGCCAAAACATACCCGTTCATGTGGGGTCTGCACACTCCTGCGTGCACTTCATACATAATTCTTCCGGCTTCTTTGGCATCAACACATCTTAACAAGTTGAGGTCCGGGGTCCTTTTGTACAAGACATCACCACTCAAAAAGAAATCACCTGCATGCCGTCTAATAGTTCTCTTTTGGTCTCCACTGGCTTGCTCGGGGTATTCTTTGGTTTTCAAAATCTTTTGATGTCATGATACCATGGTTGAATATTTGGTTCTGCCTCAACCGTATTACAGTAGCCATGCCTTTCCCTGATTTGGATTTCCAAGGGATCAATATGGGCATTGCCTAGGTATGGAAGCATCGAGGCCAAAGTAGCAAGTGCATCGGCCAGTTCATTGTGACAACGAGGGATGTATCTAAACTCTATTGACTTGAACCGCTTGCTAAGATATTCTACATATTGCCTGTAGGGAATAAGTTTGACATCTTGAGTCTCCCGTTCTCCTTGGGCTTATCGGATAATCAGATCTGAATCTCCCATGATTAACAATTCTTCGATATCTTGGTCAATTGCCATGTTCATACCCATAATGCAGGCTTCATACTCGGCGGTGTTGTTTGTGCAGAAAAACTGAAGCCGGGCCATGTCTGGATAGTGCTAACCAGTGGGTGAGATCAAGATTGCCCCAATTCCAACACCTTTTGCATTTACCGCTCCATCAATGAACATTTTCCAAGTATTAATATCTTCGGATATTGCCTCAACTGAATTTACATCTTCATCCGGGAAGTAGGTGCTAATGCCTAGGCTTTCATTGCTGTGCGAGTGACGTAGACTATGTCAAATTCCGTGAGCAGGATCTGCCACTTCGCGAACCTCCCAGTGGGCATTGGCTTCTGGAATATGTATTTTAAAGGATCCAACCTGGTTATGAGGTAAGTGGTGTAGGCCTGCAAATAATGCCTCAACTTCTGAGCGACCTAAGTTAAACCGCAGTAAGTTCTTTCCAGTAAAGTGTACTTGGCTTCATAACTGGTAAACTTCTTGCTCAATTAGTAAATGGCCTGCTCTCTCTTTTCGGCCATATCATGTTGCCCGAGGACACATGCGAAAGAATTTTCCAAGACGGTCAGATACAGGAACAGAGGCCTCTTTAGCTCAGGTGGGACCAACACTGGTGGATTCGATAGATATTCCTTGATTTTATCGAAAGCTTCTTGGCACTCGTTTGTCCATTTGATCGCCGCATCTTTCTTTAACAACTTGAATATAGGTTCACACATGGAGGTCAACTAGGCAATGAACCGGCTGATGTAGTTCGATCTACCCAACAAACTCATAACATCCTTCTTGGTTTTCGGAGGAGGCAAATCCCGAATGGACTTTATCTTTGTTGGGTCTAACTCAATGCTCCTTCGGCTGACTACGAAACCCAAGAGTTTGCCAGATGGGACTCCAAATGCGCACTTGGCAGGGTTTAGCTTCAAATCATATTTGCATAGCCGCTCAAAGAATTTTCTCAAGTTCCGAACATGGTCATCCTGAGTTTTGGATTTGATGATTACATCGTCCACGTATACCTCTATCTCTTGGTGCATCATATCATGAAAAATGGTAGTCATGGCCCTCATGTAGGTTGCCCCGACATTCTTCAGACCAAATGGCATGACTCTGTAACAGTATGTACCCCAAGGTATGGTAAAAGCTGTCTTTTCTGCATCTTCTTCATCCATCAACACCTGGTGATATCCTGCGTAACAATCCACGAAGGACTGTATCTCATATTTGGCACAGTTATCAATAAGGATGTGGATGTTTGGCAAAGGGAAGTTATCTTTGGGACTTGCCTTGTTTAAATCTATATAATCCACACACACCCCGGTCTTCCCATCTTTCTTTGGCACTGGAACTTCATTAGCCATGTGGTACACCGAACTACTCGGATCACCCCCGCTTTCAACTGTTTCGTGACTTCTTCTTTGATCTTGTCACTGATGTCAGTTTTAAACTTTCTTTGCTTTTGCTGGACATGGGGGTAGTCGGGGTAAGTCGGCAACTTATGAACCACCACATCAACACTTAGTCCTGGCATGTCGTCATATGACCAAGCAAACACATCTTTGAACTCAAATAGAAGTTGGATTAATGCGTCCCGGGTTTTTCCATCTGTGTGAATGCTTATCTTGGTTTCCCTGATTTCTTCAGAACTACCCAAATTGACCGGATCGGTATCATTTAAGTTCGGCTTAGGTTTATTCTCAAATTGTTCCAATTCTCGATTTATTTCCCTAAAAGCCTCTTCTCATCGTATTCCGGTTCTTGGTTCATTATTTCACAGTTAGACAACGTGTTTGGATCTGGGCATGAAGTCCGCAAGCATGTCATGTTATTTAAAGCCGCATTATTAGACTGAAAGAAGAAATAAAAGAGAAAAATAACCGAATCAGAAAGAATAAAGAAAGATGAACGATGAAATATTGATTTCATTTCATTAAATTTGAAGATAACAGGGTTTACATTAGAAATTAAAAGACAAGAAACTAAAGAAAACATCCGAGTTACACCCTGAAATAACTCGTGATGCAGAAAAAGTGGCAGGACAGGTCTATCTTCCTCTTCCTCATTGTATTTCGGCTTGACAAATGTTCTGTACATATGCGGCACCGACTGAGGCAAGACACAACCATCATTCTTTCTATCATATACCCATTTTACATCAGCTAGAGTAGGTCGGAAGCCTACCCCAAAGAACTTTTCACTGGCGGTCAGGGTGATAGGTTCAGCTATTCCTTGCAATGATTTCCCAAGCCCTTTCCTAGGTTTGTAGCTGTGCCTGATCATTTCTTTGGCCACCATGATTGATGCATTAGAAAGGAAGGGTTGAGGGCAAGGTTTTCCTTCTTCGTACTAATCAGCGACCACGATTTCAAAGGCCTGATAGACTATGTGCTCGCTCCCCTCTCTTGCTTCAAGAAACGAGACGGATGGGTCCTGATAAATTGATTGCTCATCTTCCCCGTGGACCAAAATCTCTTGATCCTCGTGCTCGAACTTCACCATCTGGTGAAGAGTAGAGGGTACAGCCCCCGCTGCATGGATCCATGGCCTCCCCAAAAAAAAGTTGTAGGATGTGTCCATGTCCAGAACCTGGAAGGTTATTTCAAAGTCTACTGGGCCGATGGTCAAAAGTAGATCAATCTCTCCAATTGTGTCCCTTTTGATACCATCGAAGGCACGTACACAGACGTTGTTGGGTCGGATTCTTTTGGTACCGATTTCCATACGCTACAGAGTTGAGAGTGGGCAAATGTCTACCCCAGAGCCTCCGTCCAACATAACCTTTTTCATGTAGTACCTTTCGCATTTGACTATCAGGTGCAGGGCTTTGTTATGTGCAGCCCCTTCTGGGGGCAAGTCATTTTTGCTGAAGGAGATCTGGTTGATTGCGAAAAATCTTTCGGCCATTCTCTCCAACTACTCTACAGAAGTCTCAACAGGCACATATGCTTTGTTAAGGGTCTTGATCAATACCTTTTGATGTTCGGTGGAGTTCATCAACACAGATAACAAGGAGACTTGTGCGAGAAATTCTCGAAGCTGGTCGATCACCTCATAATCTGCCATTTTCATCTTTCGAAAGAAGGCCTCCGCTTCTTCGGTACTCACAGGTTTCTTAGATGGGAAGCACTTTCTAGTGGCATTATTCACCTCTTCCAAATTAAAATAATTTTCAGCCGGGTTATTTTCTTGAACTTCTCCCGAGATTTCTTTGCCTTTGTAAGTCACCACTGATTTGTTGTAGTTCCAGGGCACAACGGTAAGATCCGTCATGGGCTTTTGTGATGCGTGGCCAATAACCACGGGCTCACTCAACCTTGGTGGATTAATTGGCCCCCACATCACATAAGCTCCCTTGGGCACATACATTTGGGTTGTCTTATTCAGCTCGAATCTCCTGGAAGGACTCAAAGTCATCTGTTTTCTTTGCGGCCTCGAGGGACATAGAGAACAACATCTTTGGGAGGCGTTGCCCCAGTTTCAACTTCAACTTTCTTCTCTGACTTTGAAGGGGTGGTTTTGTTCTTTTTCTCCCCTTTGTCTTGCTTCAAGGCAGCTTTTGGTTTCTTTTCTACATCAGCAATAACAATTATGGCCTTCAACGCTGGGTCGAATTCCTTGTCCTCACAAATCATTCCAATTACCGGCCCGTTGTTGTGGGCCGACAGTGGGTTGTTAGTCACATTGGGAATATCTTCATCCCTTAACGCTATCTTCCTTTATTCTATCAAGTTCTCCACGGCTCTCTTCAAAGTCCAGCAATCATCTGTGTCGTGCCCTTCTGCCCCTGAGTGATAGGCGCATCGGGTACCGGCTCTGTAAGCGGGTGATGCTGGGTTTTGCCTGGTTTGAGGAACTGGTTGTAGTAGACCCATTTGATCAAGCTTTGGTAATAGGCTGGAGTAGGTTTCGCCAATTGGTGTAAAATTTGGCCTCTTGGGTGGTTCACGAGGGTGGAAATTGTTTTGTGGAGGCCGGGGGTTGTAGTGGTTTTGGTAAGGAGGCTGGTTTCTAAAGAATGGAGCTTGGTTCCGGTTTGCTTGTTGTTGTGGCCGGACATAAGGTTGAGCATTCATGACCGTGTATGGCTGAGGAGTATATGTTATGTCTTGGTAGGGGTAATAGTGCTGCGGGGTCCTTTATGAGAAAATGGATCTGGGAGTACGGTGTTTTCTTGAACCCGACGCTGTCATGGATGTTTCTTCCTTTTTCTTGCCCTTCACTACTCCTCCAGACCCACCCTGAATAGCTTGGGAGGTAGCTCTAATGGCGGATTGGCTTAGAATTCGACCCGTTTTCAACCCATTTTCAACCATTTCGCCAATCTTGATGGCTTCAGCGAACGGTTTACCCATTGCGGACATCATATTTTGGAAGTAGTCAGCTTCCTAAGCTTAGAGGAAAACTGTGACCATTTCAATCTCATCCATCGGAGGTTTTACCCTGGAGGTCTGTTCACGCCATTTAACTGCGTACTCTCAGAAGCTTTCTGAGGATTTCTTCTTCAAGTTTGTCAATGAGTTCCTATCTGGAGTAATATCAATGTTGTACTGGAACTGCCTGACGAAATCTCTAGCAAGGTTATCCCAGATATGCCAGTGGGACATATCTTGGTCCATGTACCACTCAGATGTGATGGCAACCAGACTTTCTCCGAAATAGGCCATGAGAAGTTCTTCCTTCCCACCGGCTCCTCGCAGCTGGTTGCAATATCTCTTGAGATGAGCAATAGGATCACCGTGTCCATCATACTTCTCAAATTTTGGGGTTTTGAATCCCAATGGCAGATGCACATAAGGGAACATACATAAGTCGGCATAGGATACACTTTTTTGTCCAATCAAGCCTTGTATGCTTTTGAGACTCTGTTCCATACTCCTCATATACTTCGCAATCTCTTCTTGCTCAGGGGTTTTAGTGGCTTTCTCTTGCCCTGCAGTGAACTCATACTAGGGTGGTTGGGAGTAAGTATAGGTGGGAAACTGTGTAGGTTCTAGCGGGAAAGATGGTGTTTGGAAGGTGAAGGATGATGGGTCAAAGCTGGGCCTAGGCAGCGTAGGCTGTGCCGTAGCCGAGCAAGGCGGAGCAGTGAAGATATTTGAAGCTGCACCTGAATCTAACACCTGGGGGCGAGCCTCAGAAGGTGTTCCCACAAAGTTGGCGGAAATAGTAGGGTATCCTAGTGGGGTATTTGGATAGTTTATGGGGATGTTGGAGGTCCCACTTGCCCTGGGAAAAATCTCGGGAAATACAGGGATTGCACTTGGTGGTTCTCTTCCGTTTTCCCAGGCGTCCCACATTTCCATCATGCGGAGACGCAATAACCTGTTTTCCTCGGCAGCTGCCGATTCTGAAGTTGGGATGCCCGAGATTGGACTCTCATCCGTAATAGGAACTGTTGGCAGAGTCATTTCTGAAGACATTTCAATGCTTCCCTTTGACCTCGTGAAGTATGGATGCGAAGCCAGACTACCACAAAACCAACCACCTATCTATAAAACCTTGACTTAACAGTAGACAACAAACCGGTCAGTTTGAAGCAAATAACACATAGGTAATCGCATGTTGGGGTGTGATGCACCTATACAGTCAAATGTGTTTCTACGTGTATCGCAACGGTTGCATGTTTCATCCCGGCTTTACTTATTTTCCCCGATTTTCTCTTCTTTCCACTTCCAATCTTCCACCTTTTTTTTATCTCTTTTCTCATTTTTCCTTTGATTTTTCTTCGGCTCTCTTTTCTTCCTTTTTGGGTTTTTCTTCTGGGTCTTTCTTTTCACATCCCTTTCTTCTTGGAGTTATTTACAAAATCATGACCGGATCCGATGAGGATTGCTTACGTATCACGACACCACGTGAATCAGATCATTACGTAGTTCAAGAAAATAAATGCAAAAAATAAAGAATTTTTTTTGGGAATTTTCAATTTTCATTAATAAAAACTCCTAAACTTTTTTATTACAAAAGACTTCAAACTACTCATTTTCTTGGAACTGCGAAAAAACTCAAAATAAATCAAAATACAAACTCGACAAATGAAAAATTAGGAATACATTAAGGCTTCGACTCCTGGGGCCCGTGGGACATCATTTGGTCTCGCCACGGGCCTATATGCGAGATCCCCTTGAAGTCGCTCCAAATCACTCATTATCTGGCGGACAAATGTCATCACTGCAGCGAAGAAAGTGGTTCGAGTCATGTCCTCACATGCTTGGCATTTCATGACAATGTAGTCGGCAATGGCTCTAACACTCTCTCGAATTCTACCCTTTTCCTAAAGCAGATGCCCGACCTGCTGATTCCTGACTTCTAACACTTGAGAGTCGTGAAGGTGTTGATTTTGCAATTATTGTATTCCTTCCTCCATCTGAGCCATCAAATCATAACAGTGTTCCCTGTCAGCTTTGAAATCTTTAGCCTACTTGGCTGCCTCATTCTCAAGAGTAGTTACCTTTCTTCTCAGGCTGGTGATTGTCCCTTCATATTTTCTCTTCATTTGTTGCACAAACTGTGTCCGACCTTTTGCATTTTCTGCTAATTGAGCTCGGGCTTTTGCTAGACTGGCCTCAGACTTTTCTAGGTCATCTTGACACTCAAGGGCTTTCTTTTTCAGACTGCTTATAAGCCTTTCATCCGCTCGGCTTCTTTCCGGGTTTCTAGCAGCTATTTTCATCTTCCAGATTTGAGCTTTGAGGGCTTCATTTTCTTGAGTTAGTTTTTTCTTTTCTCCCTCATCTGCGGCGGCTTGCAAACTATTTTCAAACTGAAGGTCCATGACTTGCCTTTCCAACTAGTTTATTTTAGCCCTGTAGCTTTCTTCTTTTGCCAACCAGCCACACTGCTCTTGCGAGTCGCTAGTAAATTGTTGCACGTGGGCTCTCTTAGCAGGTCTCTCAGGAAACTGAAATCTTTTACCAAACCAAATAATGTAGTTAGGGT
Source organism: Nicotiana tabacum (assembly GCF_000715075.1). Taxonomy (NCBI): domain Eukaryota; kingdom Viridiplantae; phylum Streptophyta; class Magnoliopsida; order Solanales; family Solanaceae; genus Nicotiana; species Nicotiana tabacum. The sequence continues at coordinate 219,168,814 of NC_134080.1, read as the reverse complement.
CCACTTCACCTCTAGCTAGATATCGCACCATGGTCTTAGGTTCAAGAAATCTACATTCATTCCACACCTGGCGAATTCTCCCTTCTAGAAATACGGCTTTTGGGCCCAATTCAATGACATGTTTACTCAAATCTTCGTCACGGGGGATGGTTTGAAATCTTCCTAATTAGCGCAAAACCCTATGGGGAACATATGGCTGGATGCTCCGGATACCCATCAGCAGGAGATAACACACTTCAGCTGACATGTATACTGCTTCGGTGATAGGAAGCCATCCGAATGCCCACTCAATTTTATCGACAGTCAAGGAGTTCAAATCTGCAAGCCAAGCTTCAGTCCCCTCAGGGAATTCAATACCCACTACTCGGCTTTCAAATTCTTCAATGCAACTCAAACCGGTCATACCGTAATTCATATACCCAACCCGGTGGCAGAGATATTCCTGCATCCATAATTGTAGTAACAGATTGCAGCCTTGGAAGAATTTTCCCCGTTCCTGACAGATAGTCAAGGCTAGGTAGATTTCAGATAAGATCAGGGGAATCACAGTTCCGTTGGCTTTCTTGATTGCAACATCGATCATTCCTACGAGACCTACCTTTATATTACCATCTTTTCGCGGGCAGACTACAACACCCAAGAATGCTACTATAAAAGCCAAATCCCACCTTGCCTCCCATTTGTCTTTATTCCCGGCATAGGTCAGACCAGTGTTCGGCTCTTCAAAACCTCGGGGGTTACCATAACATTGATACAAGAACTGGAGAGTGCAATAACCTTCAGATAAACTTCCATCCTGGATATCCCGACTAATACTCAGCAGATCCAGAAATCTGTGGGGAGATACCGATCTTGGTGACACTGGATATCGACTTCTAAGGTTTCCATTAAGGCCCGCATAACCCGCAACTTCCTCTAGCGTGGGTGTGAGCTCAAAGTCAGAGAAACGAAACACATTGCGAGTTGGGTCCCAAAAAGGTACTAAAGCTTCAATTATGTCCAACCTTGGCTCGATGTTTAACAGTCCGACGAGGCCTCCCGGAACCTTTACCACAGTTTCTCTACTGCATTTTCCTAGATCATTCCACCACATGCGGAGCTGTAAGGCGATCTCTTTAAGGGTTGTGAAGGGTTTAATTTCACTTGTGCTCATCCTGCACATTTATTAAGGTGATTTAATAACTCATTTTGACCCAAAAGAGTAACACTATTTTTTCAAAATTTTACTTAAAAATAAAACCCGGTTTTGCAGATATGGCCTTTCAGCACTTCGGGGGAGAAGATTTTAAGGTTGTGCCTACTAATCGGTCGAAAAATAAAAAACATCACCAGAGGTGGCTGTTCTGGCAAAAACAGCCTTCTGGTGCCCTTTTGGGGACATTCGGCTTATTTTAGACAAGAATGGCATCACCCTGCTTATTTGTGACAAAAACAAAAATTTTGTTGTTTTTAGACTATTTTTACAAAAGGGAAGTTGGACTCGATGAGGGTTGTCTAAGTATTCTACATCCAGTGAGAATCAACTGACGTAGTTCGGGAAGATTGAGAATGAAGTAAATAAGCTAACTCTTTTTTTTTTTACTTTTATAAAACTCAGACCATGAAAGCTTTAAGAAAAGAAAAAACATATTATTTTTTTATTCCTTTTTTTATTTTGGAATTTTCTAAAAAAAATGCTTTAAAAGAATAAGGAATTTTTTTTTGGATTTTTTTTTATTTTCTTTTATTTTTTGAAAGAAAGATTTCTAAAAATTCTTTTTCTATTGATTGGAACTTTGGGAATTTCAAAAGTAAAAGGAAAATAGTTTTATTTGAATTTTCATTTATTTTATCATTTCTAAGGAAGAAAGAAAATATTTTTAGATTTTGGATGTTGCCTCTTAATTTTCGAAAGAGAGACTTTAAGAAAATATTTTGGATTTCTGAGTTTACCTTTAAAGAAAAACAAAAATATTTTTGGACTTTTATTTCTCAAAAAAAAAAGAAAAAAATTTATGCACATTTACAAAAGAAAGACTTCTAAAAAAGAAAAGAATATTTTTGGATTTTTGTTTCTGTTTTTTTTTTTGTTTTTTGGAAAAATACTTCAAAATGAAGGAAACCCGTATTTTGGATTTTGATTCTTTTATTGATTTTTTTTATTTTTTTAATTTATTTTTTTCGTATGCAAGACTAAAAAAGAAAAAACTATTCGTTGAGTTTACAAATCTTCTTTTTTTTTTTTGAATTTTTTAAGGAAATGCTTCTAAAGAAGGAGTTAAAGGAAAATATTTTTGGATTATTTTTTTTTTAAAAAAAAATTGGGGCCAGAACCGATGAGGTTTGCCTACGTATCTCACATCCGGTGAGAATCAGACCCGCGTAGTTCGGTCAGTTTTGACGGAACAGGGGAAACATGGCACTTGAAAATTTTGGCTCGTTTGAAATGACCTTTTTTTTCTTCAGAATTTCGGCAGAGTTTCAGAATTTTCTAAATACCTACCTCTCACTCCTATTTTTGATTTTTGATTTTTTTTTCTCTTTTTTTTTTTTTATTTTCTTTCCCTATTCTAAAAGCCGGTCAACATGCAAGCCGAAACAAATAGATGCGCAAATAGCACGTAAGATGCATCAGGATGGTCTTTTTAATTTGGGTACACCTGTCCTAGACGGATCCAACCCCTGTGTTGAGTCCCCAAAGTCAAATGCACGTGATGCAAACAAACGTTCCTACTAGGGATCCGGCATGAGGCTGTGTTATTCTAGGTTTAAAAACCTATGTGTATTGTTCTAGACCTGCTTACCCGAGCGGACATCTCGAGCCGAGGGGGGCAGCGTACCGGGAATACAGAAGCTTCACCGGTTTTGTAACTTGTCCGAACCTCGTTCTAAAATTGGGATATGACTCTAACAGAAAAGAAGTCACACGAAGTGCACAATTCCCAGATGATTTAGAAGACTCAGGGAGAAGAGGATTTCGTAACAGTTTTATATACAATTCAAGCAATATCAAAGTGGTAAATAGCAGCATTTAGCACATTAGGTTCAAATACGTAAAAATCAGATAATAAATAAAAACCAACTATAATAGTTATTCCAAGCTCGAATTCTGAACCCTGAACCAGAGATTCTGGGTTCGTTCCCCAGCAGAGTTGCCAGAGCTGTCACACCTCCTTTTTACCCGCCCGAGGGAGTGTAAGGGATTTTTTCCAATTTAAGTGACATTATTCGAAATGAAATTATTTTATTTAATTTCTCAGAGTCACCACTTGGAATATTTTAATTTGTGTCACAAGTCACCAGTTTATTTTAAATCCCAAATCAAGGAAAAATCGACTTTCCTTTTGAAGTCTACGAACCAGAAATTCTGAGTAAGGAATTCTGTTAACCCGGGAGAAAGTGTTAGGCATTCCCGGATTCCGTGGTTCTAGCACGGTCGCTTAAACTATTACAATTGGCCTATTATCTGATTTTAAAACCTGTTTCAACCTATGGTATAGTTTTTAACTTATTAGCCACTTTTAATTAATTTTAGGAAAATTCAACGTCATCTAAAACACGTCTTGAATCATGTCACATGAAATGCACCCGCGGTCCATGATACATTTTATCTAACGTTGTTAAGATTTGGATTTGGGTCACATGAAATGCACACCCGAGTTTAGGAAATTAATTTTTAAAAAATAGTGCGCCTAAAACAACTATGCACTTTCAAGTTTGCGAGGACCATGGAAAATTCAACTAAATGGCATGCTTCGATTTCTAAGGATTAAAATTAATTAAATGAGGGCTATGAGTTTTGAGATTTTATTTGGCATGGCGCGCCTCGATTATTCTAAAAGGATTGTATTCAATTTAAAGCAAACTACAAATATTCATGATTATGTTTCTTCCTAAAACTACTTTGAGATTATTGTAAGGTCATGATTTATGAATATGAAATTATTATTGAAGAAATAACAGCCTTTAAGTTATTATGGACCTAATCACCCATGTCGGTATCAAATTTGCTATTGACTTAACATTCTTTAATTTGGTGCTATTACATCGTTCTCTCTCCATTTTGAATATATCTTCCTATCTTTCCCTATGAACTACAATCTCATTGAAGAAACTCATTCTGTCTCTCACGAATTCTATTTTTTGATGCTCTTCCTTCATTTTTTGTTTATATCTTTCAAGTTGGTAGATAACCAAAATATAATATACAAATCAAAAGGAAATACGGTGAAAGAAAAATAATGAAAATATTGGTTAAGAAAAGAATGAACCTTTTATAGATGAAGATCTTATTCAATACATATGGAGCAAAAAATCATCAAATTTAATGTGCAAACGAACCACAATCAGAGGCAACGAGCGAAAACCTTTCGAACCGAACTCGACTTCAACCTCTTCGGGCTAGTATTTTGGACTATCTTTTAAATTGAGTTTGAAGCTTTTGGATTTAATTTTTGGTGTGATTTAGTTCTTGTTTTTGAAGTATTTTTTTTTGTCTTAAAAAAGGTAATGAATGGTTATATTTTATTTTTGAAAGAAATAGGTAGAAAGAATGAAACTAGTAGAAATTCTCTTTAGCATAGAAGAAGAAAATTTATTTTCTCTCAATTTCCTCCCATCTTCCCTCTTTTTTTTCTTCAAATATTTTACTTCTATTTATAGGAGAATTTTCGAAAATTTTCAGATTTTTTTAATTATTATTTTTTTTATTTAAAAGAAATCCCACTTACATTTTGCTTTATTTTTTTTATAAAAAGATTTCCCACTTTTCTTTACTTTTATTTTTTAAATTGCAACTTTAATTACTTTTATCTTATTTAAAATTCCACCTTTTTTACCTTTTTAAAAGAGAATTCCATTTATTTTACTTTTCTTAAAAAAATAATCCATTTTCTTTTGCTTTTCTTTTTAAAAAATTCTACTTTATTTTACTTTAAATTTTCAGCTACCTTTAAATTTATTTTTTAATTCCAACTTTCTTTTATTTTTTATTTTTTAAAAATTTCCACAAAACTTTACTTTTATTTTTTTAATTTTCTACTTTCTTTTACTTTTTGAAAGAGAATTCCACCTACTTTTACTTTTATTTATTTATTTTTTTAATTCCATATTTTCCTTTTTCTTATTTTTTTAAATCTCTCCCGAAAATTAAAAAAAATAATATTTTTCGGATTTGTTTTTTTAAAAAATAATATTAATAGTAATAATTCACCTTCTAAAATTTTATATTTTTAACCTATAATAAAAAGTGTAACAAAGCTAAAAATTATAGGTTAAAATCCCCTAAAATATTTACATAAAAAAATGACAAATTTTTTTAAATATTATCAAAAATTAGGTGGTCACACACTTTAATCAAAAAATCTTCAGCGGCGGATCTCGTCCACGCCGAAGCCATCGACGACAACCTTCTTCCATTGCACACACATAGATAGAGCAACGAAGGAGAACGGACAGAGTTTAAGAGGAGAAAGCGGAAAAAATGAGCATTGAAAATCCTCTATCGCCGCAGACTCTCATCCTCACCATCAACACACACACACACGCAGAACTAAAGAAAGCTGGGGGTTTTGATTTTGCTTCTGATTTTTGTTCTTCCAAAGCTTCTGCTTGAGTTTGTTCATACAGAAAGTTTCGACCTCTGTTTCGATCTCGGCTCATGGAGTTTGATTGAGGTCGCATTTGGGTTTTGAGCTATCCGTTTGCAAATCCGAGGTGCCGATTCGAGGTCCGTTGTTGAATTCTGTCGCGGTTTCGTCGAGTTTTGTTAAATGTTTTCAGATTTCATTTGAAAAAAAATGTATATCTAAGGTCATCTCTTCTGTCCCACTCTGCTTCAAATGATATATGGTTGCTTGTTTGTCTGATTCTTTATCTCCTATGTTATTAAATGTGAAAAATGGACTTAAACTTGGTTTGCTATCTGATTTTCATTTCATTTGTGCTCGTTATTCCCTGCTTTGGGAAGTGATTCGTTGGTTTGAAAATGACGAATTTTTTTTGAAGGTTTGATTCCCTAACTCTATCATGCTTTATATCCTTTCTCATTTTGGGAAAATTTAGCTTATTTGGATTTAGATATCATGGAAATCTACTGTGTGCTTTGATTTGGTATTCTTCTATATTCTCACAGTATGCTCAATTTGGAATCAAGTGGTAGTTATCCTGAATATGAAGTGATCCAATAGTGAAAAATTGTTACTTGATTTGGAAAGTAGTAATTCATGTGTCAATAGTTATAATGCAGCTTATTCTACTCTACGATTCTTTGGCTTAGTCATGATACCTAAACCCTAATTCGGGTGTGCTTTCATATGACCCGACCCTAACTTCAAACAATAATTAAAATAAATATGTTATAAATCTGGGTGTGCATTTCATGTGACCCGACTTCAATTTCCAATAATGTTAAATAAATAAATATATCGCAAAACGCGGTTGCATTTCATGTAGCGTGGTCCACGATGTGTTTTCAAAAACAAATAAGTGTATGGCAATCATGAATTTTCTAAAAACATTAAAAGCGATTAGAAAGTTAAAATGCACATAGGTTTTAAAATGTATAATTAATCAGATAATTATGCCAATAATAATAGTTGAGTGACCGTGTAAAAATTACAGAACCCGGAAATGCCTAACACCTTCTCCCGGGTTAACAGAATTCCTTACCCTGATTTCTGTGTTCGCAGACCATAATTAAAGTCAAACATTCCTCGATTCAGAATTTCAACCAGTGACTTGGGACACCATTAATTATCCCAAGTGGTGACTCTGATTTTAATATAAATAAATTCCGTTTCGATTGTCACTTAAATTGGAAAAAACTCCCTTATACTCCCTTCCGGGGGTAGGAAAAAGGAGGTGTGACATAGCCGGGCATGAGTTAATGAGTTTTCTCGACGCTTACTTCGGGTACAACCAAATTAAGATGAACCCGGAGTATCAGGAAAAGACTATTCATAACGAATTTCAACACATATTGCTATAATGTGATGCCCTTCGGGCTAAAGAATGCCGGAGCCACTTATCAAAGGCTTGTAAACAAGATGTTTGAAAAACAAACTGGGAAAACCATGGAAGTTTATATAGACGATATGTTTGTTAAGTCTTTGAACGTAGGTGATCATCTTAAGAATTTGCAAGAAACTTTTGACATCCTAAGGAAGCATAACATGAAGCTTAACCCCGAGAAGTGCGCTTTCCAGGTCAGCTCCGGCAAGTTCCTAGGTTTTCTGGTATCACAAAAGGGGAGGTAAACCCCGATAAGATCAAAGACATCGAAGACATCCCGGACCAGATGTCAAGCGTGAAAGAAGTTGAAAGGCTCACAGGGAGATTGGCCACTTTGAGTAGGTTTATTTCCCGGTCATCAAAGAAATGTCATCGTTTCTTCGCACTACTCAAAAAGAAAAACAACTTCCCCCAGAATGACAGCAGGCTTTGAGAGATTTGAAAAGGTACTTGTCAAGTCCTCCGTTACTATCAAAACCGTAGGAAGGTGAAACACTATTAATCTACCTAGCAATATCGGAGGTAGCAGTAAGTGTCGGTTTACTCTGTGAGGAAGAAGGTACGGAATCTCTCATTTATTACGTTTGTAGAATTTTAACAGGGGCAGAAACTCGCTACCCGCATTTGGAAAAGTCGGCCTTAGCTCTCATAGTCGCAGCTCGGAAGCTGAGGCCTTACTTCTAATGTCACCCGATAGTTGTGGTGACCACCTTTCCCTTGCGGAATATCCTTCATAAACCCAAACTCTCAGGTAAATTTGTCAAGTGGGCCGTCGAAGTGAGTGAATTCGACATAGAGTATAAACCTAGGACTTCGATTAAGTCACAAGTTTTGGCCGACTTTGTGGCCGATTTTAGTTCGGGATTGTTGCCTCTAGCAACCAAAAAAGCAGTGATAGTGATAGAATCAGCATCGGGGGCTTGGACCTTATTTTACAGATGGAGCTTCCAACATAAAGGGGTCCGGGCATGGCATAATATTAACCATGCCTTCTAGAGAAACCCTAAGGCAGGCCATAAGAATGATCCTTTTAACTAACAACGAAGTAGAGTATAAAACTTTGATTGCAGGACTCAAACTGACCCGGGGACTAGATTCCGAGGTCATAAAAATCAAATGCGACACCCAGCTGCTGGTAAAACAGGTCTACGGGATCTTCAAAACCAAAGAGTAGCGTATGCAACAATACATAGTGAATGTCCAGGCTCTGCTAGCTCGATTTTGGGAGTGGTCTATCACTTATATCCCGAGGGAAGAAAATGCAGAAGCAGATGCATTAGCTAACCCCGATGCATCAATGGAAATGAAGGGATCAGATTCCGGGATGGTATTATAGCTCATGCACTCGGTTCTGGACGCAGATAGCTACTATGAGGTAAATACGACTAATTTGGTCTGGGACGGGAGGAATGAGGTCATCAATTATATCGAGCACGGGAAGTTGCCCGAAGACTCCAAGGCGTCCGGGGTGTTGCATGCCAAAGCAACACGATATAGCTTTAAAGGAGGCCAATTGTACATGAAATATTTCCATGGCCCGATGCTTGGGAGTGTGCGAAACAAATTATGTTATGCAAGACGTCCACAAAGGGATATGTGGAAATCATTCGGGCGCATATTAAAACTGGTAAGGGCAGGATATTATTTTCCCCGAATGGAACAAGACGCCAAAACTTTCGTACAAAAATGTGATATGTGCCAATGCTACGCTCCACTAGTACATCAACTAGCATAACTGTTACATTCAATTCTATCTACATCAACTAGCATAACTGTTACATTCAGTTCTATCTCCATGGCTGTTCATGAAGTGGGGAATGAGTATCGTCAGACCATTTCCCCTGACCCCTGGTAAGGTAAGATTTATTTTAATTTTAACTGACTATTTTTCTAAGTGGGTTGAAGCAGGTCCTTATCAGAAGATCAGCAAACGTGAAGTGGTGGATTTCTTGTGGGAGAACATAATTTGCAGATTTTGGAATACTAAAAGAGATAGCCTGCGATACGAGCCACAGTTTATAGGCTCAAAGGTCACAAAGTTCCTTGAAGACTTGAAAATCAAAAGAATCACATCTTCGCCCTATCATCTTAGCGCAAATGGTCAAGCGTAATCGACGAACAGAGTTATTATACAAATTCTCAAGAAGAGGTTGGAAGCGGCTAAAGGTAAATGGCCTGAGGATTTGCCTGGGGTGCTATATGCGTACTGAACAACGACCAAATCAAGCACATGAGAAACTCCTTTCTCCCTTATGTACGGAGTAGAAGCCTTAATCCCAGTGGAAGTGGGAGAGCATACCTTAAGCCCGTTGATCTCGTTCCCCCAAAGATCACGTTGATTATCAGGAGGGGGGGTCTTTTCCTATTTTTGAGTTCTCCGTATTATCACGGTTGCGATCATAATTGTTCTTGTCCCGATCACCGTCATGACCCGGATTTCCCACCCTCGGGAGTCATGATGACGCCTACTAGTGAAAACTAGGCAAGCCAACCATTTGAATTATTTACCTTTTCCCCATTTTTAATCCTTTAACAATTAAAAGCCAACATTGTATAAACAGCGGAAATTAAAAGTGGAAGACTAAAACGTACAATATTAATAAAGATGCCAATACCAATCCATACATAACCACCCAAAACTGGTGTCACAATTTCACAGACTGTCTAGGAATACTACAAATAAAGGTTCGAAAGAGTTATTACAACACTGTCTCTGAAATACATAAAAGAAACAGAACAAAAGGATTGAAGGAGACGACAAAGCTTGCGGATGCCGACAAGACTACCTCGGATCTCCGAATGGACTGAAGCAGCAACCCAAAGCTACGGTCCGTATGCTCCAGTACCGGGATCTGCACACACTGCAGAGTGTAATATTAGCACAACCGACCCCATGTGCTGGTAAGTGCCTAGCCTAACCTCAGCGAAGTAGTGACGAGGCTAGGACCAGACTACCAAATAAACCTGTGCAGTTAAATCATATACATCAAAAAATAAAAGCAGATATTCACAGTAAAGGTGGGAAGGGGGAAGAACATGCTCCGGGGAGTATCGAATAATAACAGAATATCAAAAAGGAAGGTAAAAAAACCAAAATCAATTACCAACAAGGATAAGGAAAACAAACACAGAATTCACTTTCATTTCATATCTTGTTGCAGGCGTGCAACCCGATCCCACTTCACATATCTCGTTGCAGGCGTGCAACCCGCTCCTATTACATAAGTCTTGTTGCATGCGTGCAACCCGCTCCCATTTCATATATCTCGTTGCAGGCGTGCAACCCGCTCCCATTTCATATATCTCGTTGTATGCATGCAACCCGCTCCCATTTCATATATTTCCGTGGCAGCGTGCCACCCGATCCCATTTCATATCAACAACAATCACAAAGGAATCTTTACAAGAGAACAAGTGTATAACAACAACATCCCGGCAAGGGAAACAATATCATAAACAATAACATCCCGGCAAGGGAACCAACAATGATAATCAACATTTAAGTATGAATAAATCTCAACAGAGTCACAACAATTACAACACTAGACCCACGTGCATGCTTGACACCGACGTATAGATACTCATCAACATGCATATACGCCGTACTCCACAATTAACACATAGCAAATAAGACACAACTCCTAATCCCTCAAGCTAAGGTTAGATCAAACACTTACCTCGATGGCACAAACACAATTCAAGCCTCAACTACCGCTTTATCTCTCGTTTCCACCACCAATTCGCTTGTATCTAGCCACAAGTTACTTAACTATATTAATAAATGCTAAATGAATCAATTCTAATACATGAAAATAAGTTTTTCAATGTTTTCCCCAAAAAGTCAAAAATCGACCCCGGGCCCACATGGTCAAAACCCGAGATTTGAACCAAAAGTCGATTATCCATTCACCCCAACTTAAATTCATTTTAAAATCAAAATTTATCATTTTTTACAGATTTTTACATAATGGCTTTCGGATACGCACCCGGATTGTGCACGTAAATTGAAGTGAGACAGAAAGAGGTTTTTAAGGCCTCGGAACACAGAAATTTTTTCTAAAACGAGTGATTACCTTTTGGGTCATCACAATCACCTAAGAATTCCCTGAGATGGCCATTATTAAGTAGTTTCATTACCTCTTCACGCAGATGTCGGTTGTCCCCAACCCTGTGGTTATTCATCCCGTGGTATTTGCATCACAAATTGGGATCCCTTTGGCTGGGATCAAACCTCATCGACTTTGGGAACCGTGCTTCTTCAATGGTCCTCATAGCCGATACCAACTCCACTACACTGAAGTTGAAGTTGTATTTTGATAGCCTAGGGTAGGAAGGATCCTGTGTACCTGATGTTTCTTTGTCATGCAATGATCTGCCGCCATTCACATACTATTCCTCCCCACTAAAAAAAGCAATTGAGAATCTCGAGAACCTAAACAAATATATAGAAGTGAGCGTACCCTATTAGCCAACATCATCAACCCCATTTTTCATTGGGTCAAAGCTTAAAATCTGATGAATAGAAGGAAAGGAGATCATAAAATTAGGCGAACGACTTGATTATAGTATAAGTCGGATGTTTCCGTGAGCAGTAAGCAGCAGATCTCCCTTTATCACTTCACTCTAAAGAGAGGAGTTTCGAGTGACTTTTTTCTTTGCTCTTCGATAGCCCTGTTCCGACCGTGATCAGTTCTTCTGTCAGTAACGAACCTGTCTGTCGATCAAAAATCTCTATCGCGTCCTTCGACCCATTTATAGGGCAAAAACCGGCCCCTCAAAGATTGTCTATCTGTGTCGAAATCGTCTTTTGGTTTTTCTTTATTCTTCTCCTGACCTTTTGCCGATGACGGGAAGCCAATCTGATCATCTTCAATCCTTATCTTAGACTTGTACCGGTTGTGGACATCCGCCCAAGTCATCGCTTGGAACTCAAGAAATCTTTGCTTTAATTTCTGGGAAGCATCAGAACTTCTCGGATTCAGACCTTAGCTGCCCATTCATCCGGAACAGTTGGGAGCAACATCCTCTCTTTTTGAACCGGGTGACGAATTCCCGCAGCAACTTGGATTCTTCTTGTGCAATTCTGAATGCTTGCACCTTTCTGGCCCCAGTATTGGCCTTAATAAAAGAATCTACGAGCACCTCAAATGAATCTATGAAATGATCGGGTAACAATGAATTCCACGTCAAGGCTCTCTTTGTGAGAGTCTCTCCGAATTTCTTCAGCAAAACAGATTCAATCTTGTGGGGAGATAATCGTTACCCTTCACCACCGTTGTATAAGTGGTAACATACTCTTGAGGGTCCAAAGCCCCATTATATTTTGGCACGTCGGGCATTTTAAATTGCTTCGAGATCAATTCTGGTGTCGCGCTTGGTTTGTACGACAACTGAATACTTCTTTGAGTTCGGCCCTTTCAGCACCGGTGGTGCACCGGGATTTGGTCTATGCGGGCGTTCACTTCACTCATAAACCGCAGAAGCTTGCTTTTGAAGGGATCGCTCTCGTTGTTGTGTCTGGAACCACTCCCCCGGCCCATCAGAGCCAACCTCGCCCCTCGGGGTGTTGTTGTCGACCCTCTGCGTTGTTTGATTTGGGGGAGCGACGGGAGGAACTAGACCTCGTCCATTTGCGTTATTGGAAGCACCCGACAATGCCTGTTTTATTTTTGTCATAACTTTATCCTGCCGTGTGAGATGGCCTAGAATGACCTCTTGTTGCTCTTGCAGGACACTTACCGCTTCACCAACATGCTCCTTTTCAGCATCATCTGGAGTAGCCTCCCGAACATGTAGCGGGTACTGCCTGCCATGGACCGACGTAGCATTGTTTCCCTCATTGCGGGTGTCACTAATTGAATCTTCGTGATGAGGCTGGTTTCCTTGGGCCTCAAGATTGTGTGTGTTGTTAACACCGTTATCTGCCATTTTCTGTGATTTTTTGCTAAGGACAAATAATCAGAATACGTTAGTAAAAGATGCAAAGATCAACTTAATTACATGGCTGTCTAGGCCCCACTGTGGGCGCCAAACTGTTTCCCGTAAAATGATACACTTGAATTTATACGTGATTTCTAGCTCTGTTTCAAAAGGCAGAATTGGGATTTGCCCGGGGATCGCCCTGAGGCGGAGCACCCGTAAAACGCCCCTAGACTTATGTGTGGGGCTTAGTTCTGTGAGACTTAGGCCTCCGCCGGACACGCCCAACACCCAGTGTATCGGGCGCGCCTAATAGAACTTTATGCAATTATATGTAACTAACCTTGTAAATCCTCAAATTTTCTTAATAAATCGTTGATTAAAATTACTATTTTTCTTAATTATAAATTATTAAGTTGAGAGTATTTTATGTTATAATTAAAATAAAAGTTATTGCACGTTATCCACTCAGACTGCTACAATAGTAAATTTTAAATAAATCATTCATTTAAAAATATTTATTTATTAACTTTTGTTATGTCTTTATTATATAATAGTCCATAATATTTTTTATAATTATTTTTCTAACTAATATTTTTTTTCATGTTTATGAGATACAATACTTATTAATATAATAGCTCAGTATTAGCTAGTAACTATTTACAAATAATTAGTTATCATGGTATAATATGGTGAAGTATGTGTTACTTTATTAACTTGTTGAAACTTAAAAATAAATGATGCTAGAGAATCATATTTAAATTGTGAATTATGTTTTTATATAAATTCTCTTTCAAATAGAAAGCATATTAAATAAAAGGAGTATTTAAAAAAAAACAAATTATAATATCGAAATTCTTTCAAGATTTATTAATCCTTAAGAGATACATATAAGTTTTCGGATCGAATATATTACTTTTGATGTTTGAGTTGTAACGACGTTGTAGCTAAATTACATATTATGATGTATGCCATACTTTTTGTATTATTCATAGTTGAATTATAATTTATAAATATTTTAAATAGATGATTTGTGATAATTTTGTGATTTTAATGTAATTTTTATAATTATTTTTTATTTTATACTGTTGATGTTTAGCTTAAAGCATATATATTTCTATGTATATCGCCTCATATTTTACTTTTATTTCGTGAATTTGGGATGTTAAATGCTATGATTTATATTAATTTGAAGTATTTTTATGTGTAGGAATGATTCAGAAGCAATTGGGGGCGAAACGCGCAAGATTTGAGCCAAAACGAACGAAACCGGGAAACTTGCGAATTTGGGCGCCACCCTACCTGTGGCGCCAAAAACAGTAGCTAAAAATATTGGAGCGTCGTGGAGGGCGCCTGGCGCTAGCCAGGGCACCCATGACGTGAATTTTCTCCAATTTCGCCCAGGACAAGGTTATTTCAGCCCTAGACCTACCCAACATATATAAAAGCAAGACTAAACATATTTTTTGAGGGAGAACGTTTTTTGAGAGTAAAACACAAGCACAGAGCCGCCGTGGAGGCCGGAATTCATCAAGTTCCATCTTTCTTCCACCAAACTTAGTAATTTTTATGTTTCTGTGTATGATTTGTCGTTTTGCTACCATGTCTATGTGGAGCTAAACTCCACGTTCTAGGGATGTGGTTCTTTCATGACTATTATTATTATTCGAATATTGATTTTGATTTATTGATTTATCGTATTGTTTTATTTATTCAATCCTGAACTTAATTATTTGATTATTTGATTACCAATTAAATACTATCTACGAATCTAGAATTGAACTCGAAAGTGGGAATTCTAGATTGCATATAGGATTGAGTAGAGCAAGTTCTTGAACTCGGGCATCGGGGAACGGATTCGTGGTTAGGATAGACATATACCTAATTGCCTTGCTTGGTTGATTTACAGGAATTATAAATGCGTTCTTGTTGATTCTAACTCCATAGACATATAGGCGTTAGGCTAGCTTGAATAGGCGAGTAAGAACTCGACAGATTCTTATGAGCAATATTAACCCTGTCAACCAATAAGCTAGATAAATTAGTTAGTCAATTCAATTGAAGAATACAATAGGAATGTTAGATAGCCCATAACCCTAGATCGTTTTCATTATACTGATATCATAAAAATCTGCTCTTCCTCTCTGTTCAAAGTTCATTATTTATATTTCTTTATTTAATTAGTTTAGAATCTAATATTTCTAGGTTTAATTCTTGTTTAGATAATTAGGATATTCTAATTTAGTTAATTGTTAATCACAAGTCCCCGTGTGTTCGACATCCGACTTTTAATCACTTTATTACTTGACGACCGCGTATACTTGCGTGTGCGTTTGGCCGCAACAAGTTTTCGGCGCCGTTGCCGGGGACTTAGAAATTAACCATTTTTCTAAATTAGACTTTTACTTTTATCTTTACAAGTTTTTTTATTCTCTTTTTGTAAATATTTTTAATTTTATAACTATTTGACTTTTCTCCTAGTGTGTTTCTAGTTCTCTTAACATGACATCTGGGAATGAAATATTCGGTGATAAGGTTATTGATGAAGACGCTTGGTCGACGGAAGACTTTTATGGCCCGTCTTTTTGGGCTTGTCATGACCTGAACTCTAGGAGGTCTAAATTTGAATATGGGAGTAAAGGTTGGTATTGTGATTGATATTCTCGATTAGGCGAATATGCGGAACAACGTTGTTTACTAACAACGTTGGTGAATGAATGGTCTAAGGAGAGAGTTGATCTTGCACATAAAATTGATAATTTTGGCTTGGTGGTGCACAACTTGGATATAGATTTGATTGCAAAGGGTGATGCGTGTAACACCCAACAATCTAATAATGAGTTGTGTGAAGCTGAAAAACATCTTCTAGACCAAATTGAGGAGCTAAAACGAGAATACCAATCATTAGACCATGTTTTTCTTGAGGATGCTAATGTTGAGAAGAGTGCTCTAGAGTCATATGAGGGAGTAGATAACATTACTTTGGGAGACTCTAGTATATGTAAATACGGGGATGCAAATAGTAGTAAATTCATGAGTTAGGGCGCATTAGACCTCATTCCAGTCATTTTTCACATTGTGTTTAAATAGTAAGATAGTAATCGAGCCATCTGAGCCAATGAGGGGGTCAAAGAGTGAGGATGAGAGTGCCTACATTCTTGAATTTGTTGTGCCAAAAAGCAAAAATTACATTCCTCATCTAAAGGCCGAGAAGTGTAGAGTGAAAAATTTATTACTTGGCCTGGTTATCGTTGTAGCTCCACCACTGGAGCATAGCCGCAGACTGGATGCCATGTTAGGAGTACAATTCATAAGTTCGAGGTGGAGGAAAAAGTGGTTCAAGTCGTGCCACGACTATAAATAAGGCGCTTGTTGGGAGGCAACCCAGCCTGTATTTTTTTTATATCTAGTGTCAAGTTTCGTGTTGTTTTTGTTTTGCAGAGTAGGGAAAGTCTGAGTACCCGAAGTTGAAGCTGAGGAGCCTGTTTGAGCTTAAGTGTGGGGTCGCCCCGACCCTTAATATTGAGGATCATGTCTGAGCTAGGCCCGAGAGGGCCTCAGGGAGTATTTCTCACCCTTGTTTTAATATTTTTCTCTATGATCATGCATCGAGGACTATGCATAATATAAGTGTGGGGTGGGAAAACTACTTTCTGAAGTATAATTGTATAAAACTATTTTTTTATTTAGTTTTTCTTTTAGAACTCGTAGTAGACATAGTCTAGGTAAAAAAATGAAAATTGAAAAAAACAATTTAGAAAAATTTCGGACTTTTCTCGACAATTGATCTTTTGGACAATTTTCTTGAGGGATAAAAGTTCGATTAAAAACACCAAAAAAATTAGGATAGTTAGGTAGTATCCCTTGGTTTTTCTTTGAGCACTGGTTCTTTTCCAAGGATGTAGCTCAAACCGGGTACTTTAATTTTTTTTTGTTAGGAGTAGTTTAGGAAGAAACTGAGTCGCTCTGAGATACTCATTGACATGGTTGATGCTGGCACATTAGGCTATGACATACATTCTGTTTTCCCGTGTATTTTGTTTGAATTGTGACGTCTAAGTAAAGTAAATAGCCTATTTTGTGATGCCTTAGCTCAGTTGTTTGACTTGTATGCCACTTAGTGTAATATTGCTTAATTTTCTCAATTATGTGTGCTTGCTTGACTTGAGAGTTGAATAAAACCGTTGTGATTGAGTCATGTGCAACGTGTGTGGTTTTCTGTGCTATCCTGTGTAGTCTAGAACTTGTCCCGTGTGTTAATTGAAGCGACATTGTAGGTTGTGCTAATCTAGAAGATGACGTAGGCATTCTCTTGCTTGATCATAGATGTGCTTGTCACATAAAAAAATTCCGTTGCTAGCCCCTTTGAGCCTATAGACTTTTTCTTTGGCAACCACATTACAAGTCATATTCCCATTTTTTTTCTTAATTTGATATAGATTGAACCTTTACCTCCTAAGGCACTTAGTCGCTAAAAGAAGTAAGGTGAGATATTGGGGAGTAGTTTTTGAGTGGAACCATGGAAGGGCCCGTTGGTGCACTAAAAGTTGAAATCAAAAGTCACTAGCCGATGAACTTTAATGTATGAAGTGTGTGAAGAAAGAAAAAGAAAAGAAAAAATGATAGTTAAAGTATGTAAAAAAAAGTTCACACCTCCAATTCTTAATAATTTGTACTAGTGGGAGTATAGAAGTGCTTAATGAAAGTAAGGGCTATGTGCATATGGTTTGTGGCAAGTGAATTGGTTGAGAAGAATATGTGTTTGAATTATGAATCTAGTGTATTAAAGTCCTTAGGAGGGTTAGTCACTTTTCTAAATATATCATGCCCGTCCCTTAGCCTACATTACAACCTTAAAGTCCTAATTGATCCTAGATTTGGCTAGCTTAAATTAGTGGAGATCTACACTACGGGCAAGCTTATGGTACGATCACATGATGTATATGAATTCTTTGTGAGAGTGAGCATATTTTGTTCAATTGTGTGATGTCCTTAATCTATATTCAAAAGCACATTTGAATGTGTGGACTAATCTATCTTCACTCTTTGTTTGTTGGTGAGGGCACATGATCTCATGAATGATTGGTAATATTGTAAACTCTCTTGTTGGGTGAGTACATGAATGAGGGTGCTTAAGGGTTACAAGTCGGCTTTTGAGGTTGGGTGGTGACAAATAGGTTGTTGGAATTGATTGAATTGAAACATTATACTTGGGCATGCTTAAACGAGAAGAATGTGAAATTTGTGTGTTCATGCTTGTGTTTCGGTATTGATCACAGTCAAGGATATAGTGTGTGGTTAAAAGTTAAGGTGCTCCTCTATAATTGAGGCTTTGTACGTGTTGGAGGGTAGTAGATTGTCCCATTGCTCGAGGATGAGCAAGAGTCTAAGTGTGGGGTGTTGATGTTTAGCTTAAAGCATATATATTTCTATGTATATCGCCTCATATTTTACTTTTATTTCGTGAATTTGGAATGTTAAATGCTATGATTTATATTAATTTGAAGTGTTTTTATGTGTAGGAATGATTCAGAAGCAATTGGGGGCGAAACGCACAAGATTTGAGCCAAAACGAACGAAGCCAGAAAACTTGCGAATTTGGGCGCCACCCTACCTGTGGCGCCAAAAATAGTAGCTAAAAATATTGGAGTGCCGTGGGGTGACGTGAATTTTTTTCAATTTCGCCGGGACAAGGTTATTTCGGCCCTAGACCTACCCAACATGTATAAAAGCAAGACTAAACATATTTTTTGAGAGTAAAACACAAGCACAGAGCCGCCGTGGAGGCCGGAATTCATCAAGATCCATCTTTCTTCCACCAAACTTAGTAATTTTTATGTTTCTTTGTATGATTTGTTGTTTTGCTACCATGTCTATGTGGAGCTAAATTCTACGTTCTAGGGTTGTGGTTCTTTCATGACTATTGTTATTCGAATATTGATTTTAATTTATTGATTTATCGTATTGGTTTATTTATTCAATCCTGAACTTAATTATTTGATTGCTTTATCACCAATTAAATACTATCTATGAATCTAGAGTTGAACTCGAAAGTGGGAATTCTAGATTGCATATAGGATTGAGTAGAGTAAGTTCTTGAACTTGGGCATCGGGGAATGGATTCGCGGTTAGGATAGACATATACCTAATTGTCTTGCTTGGTTGATTTACAGGAATTATAAATGCGTTCTTGTTGATTCTAACTCCATAGACATATAGGCGTTAGGTTAGCTTGAATAGGCGAGTAAGAACTCGACAGATTCTTATGAGCAATATTAACCCTGTCAACCAATAAACTAGATAAATTAGTTAGTCAATTCAATTGAAGAATACAGTAGGAATGTTAGATAGCCCATGACCGTAGATCGTTTTCATTACACTGGTATCATAAAAGTCTGCTCTTTTTCTCTATTCAAAGTTCATTATTTATATTTCTTTATTTAATTAGTTTAGAATCGAATATTTCTAGGTTTAATTCTTGTTTAGATAACTAGGATATTCTAATTTAGTTAATAGTTAATCACAAGTCCTCGTGGGTTCGACATCCGACTTTTAGTCACTTTATTACTTGACGACCGCGTATACTTGCGTGTGCGTTTGGCCGCAACAAGTTTTTGGCGCCGTTGCCGAGGACTTATACCCTATATCTTAGGGCTTACGCTTCGCCTCATCAGAGGTAAAACGCCTCGCCTCATGCCCTTGCCTTTTAAAATATTAGTTTCTAGACAAGTGAATTAATTCAATCCTGAAATAATACAAGAATTGAAGAAATATGCAATACTTAACCCTGATATGAAGACGAGATCAGTAATTCCGGGAGCAAGGCTTCCAGGCATAACAATAATGAAATCAAAAAGTATGAAGGCAAAATTATATAAAGCTTTAAATTGATTATAGCGTCAGTTTGCCAGAAAATCGTGTCCTTTACAATGATAACAGAGCTCACTATTTATAGCTGCACCTAGAGAACAAGGTCCTAGGATCACGCCCTTCTTTAATATCAATTATGAGGGCCATTTAAAAATGTGTAATAGTGATCATAAATAACAAATTCTTTATAACGGACAGTGTATTAAATGATGTAGAATATTCTTCATTAAATGCTATCGGGTGACAGACATTTATTGCGTCTTTATGAGCATCATTCTTTCCGATAACAAATGGAACAATTGTCTGGTTTTAGCTATCCTCTGCCTTCAGCTCCTGTCGCTCTTTTATGCAATTACTTAGCATATCATATTTTTACCCTATACAGATATATTTTAAGTAGTTAATTTATCCCCGTAATGAGCGCGTGAGAGCACGCTTCAGAACACGCATAGAAGTTTTTTAAAAGCTCTAAAATATTTAGTAGAAACACCTTATCATGTGTTTAGGTGCTTAATTGAAAAAGCCTTAATTCGACTGCCTAAATAAAATATGTCGACAAACTTAAGGGGTTGTCGATTTATTCAGCCGAGTAATTTCTACATGCATGTGGTTATTACCAAATCTAGAATGGGATGGACTTCACATATATAGCTAGTATTGAGGTTGGTCTAAACGATATTAACGGCCATTTGTCCTTATCCAGATGCAAGATCCACAATCTTTGCCTCTTCAAATGAATCTCGTTAATTAAACATTACTTTTTCTCACATAGTAATATTTTTCTTTCTCACACACTAACTATCAATTACTTCTTGTTTCTCTCTTAGAACTAAAAGAGTTGAGACTTAGAACTCAAAATCATTCTCATTTTCCACCAATCTATACTTTTGTTGAGCTTTAAGACTAGGGTATAGTATAAGAAATTAAAACACAGGAAAAACAGTGATTTGGCACGTAAAAAATACCGAATGCACATACTAAGAAGCAAAAACAATGGCTATAGATAACTCCTCAAATGTGAGAAGTCCTGAGTTACCGCCGCCAGTATTATCTGGCGGCGAAGAAATGGTGGCGGCCGCGATAACAAAACAGAAGTGGTGGAATAAGATAATAGATGTAAAGGAAGCGAAGAATCAGATATTGTTTTCGTTACCTATGATTGTTGTGAATGGTAGCATATATTTCATCAATCTTGTTTCTGTTATGTTTGCTGGTCATCTTGGCAAACTTGAACTTGCTGCCTCAAATCTTGGTAATTCTTGGGCTATGGTCTCTGGTTTCTCTTTCATGGTATGCATCTAATTCTCTCCTAATAAGAGTGGCTTAGCCACGTACAATTTTTCTGCTCCGGTTTCCTAGTACATTGCCATTGTACTGATTATTGATATTGCTTTTTCCATTTATTTTTCTAATTTTAGTTCGCTGGTACTATCTTTCTAGCGTATGTTGTTGTTACTGTTCTATTATCTCATTTCATCTTCTTGTACTGAGCGTCTATCGAAAACAACCTCTCTACACCTAGGGTAGGCGTAAGGTCTGCGTACACACTACTCTCCCCAGACCCCACTGGTGGGATTATACTGGGTTTGTTGTTATTGTTATTATTGTTGTTGTTGTTGTTGTTGTTGTTGTTGTATATAAAAAATTATGCTGCATAAATAAATCAAAAATTACTTTTTATATATGTATATTAAATCTTGAACATCCTTAGGGAAATTCCTCGCTTCGCTACTGCCTAATAACAGTTACAACTTCCATACTTAATAGTATGTGCTCATTATTGATATTACTTTTCCATTTATTTTTTTTGATTTTAACTCGCTGGTACTATCTTTCTGGTGTATGTTGTTGTTAATGTTCTATTGTCTCATTTCATCTTCTTGTACTAAGCGTCTATCCAAAACAACCTCGCTACCCAAAGAGTAGGGTTAAGGTCTGCGTACACACTACCCTCTCAGACTCCACTTGTGGGATAATGGGATTATACTGACCATTGTTGTTGTTGTATATAAAAAATTATACTACGTAGATAAATCAAAAATTACTTTTTATATATGTATATTAAATCTTGAATCCCCTTAGGGAAATTCCTGGCTTGGCTACTATCTAATAACAATTACAACTGCCATACTTAATAGTATGCGCTGATTACTTGCTAAACATGTATTTTGTTGGGGAAAAATATTCTAAACTTGTTAACTAATAATCTAGGTTGGACTAAGTGGTGCACTCGAGACATTATGCGGCCAAGGATTCGGAGCAGGAATGTACAGGATGTTGGGAATACATCTGCAGACATCATGCATCATATCATTCTTCTTTTCAATAGTGATTGCTGTTATATGGTGGTATTCTGATATGATTCTTATTTTACTTCGTCAAGATCCTGAAATCGCTAAAGAAGCAGGGGTGTTCTTGAAATTTCTCATGCCTGGATTGTTTGCATATGGTGTATTGCAAAACATAGTGAGGTTTCTTCAGACGCAGTTAATTATCCTACCTCTCGTCGTGTGTTCAGTGGGAACTTTAGTTATCCATATTGGTATTGCCTATGCCTTGGTTCATTGGACTGGTCTTGCTTTTAAAGGAGCATCATTAGCAGCTTCAATTTCTATCTGGATTGCAGTCCTCATGTTAGGTCTGTACGTGTTTTTATCGAGTAGATTCAACCATATTTGGGATGGTTTCTCATTAGAGCCATTTCGCCATATCTTTACGAACTTGAAATTGGCGTTGCCCTCTGCTGCCATGGTCTGGTGAGTAACCTCATATTCTGGGGCGGATACTATAGGCTCGTTAAAGGGAGAAGCGCTCCTTATTAGGGCTTCTCCATTTCCGGGCTCAAATCCTTATAATAATTTTCAAGATATTTCACAAATATACTCGGAGCAAGTGCATAGATAGTCGTTCTCAAGGATGCTATTTAGAGATTAGGCAGTACTTATGTTGTCCTGAAATTTTACACTAGAAATCTTAACTTCCGGACAATTCAGCAATTTTTATCCCAAAAATTTAAACTGAAAAACTATAATTCAGGACGCACTGACTAATTCTTAAATAGCAGCCCATTAAAGTGGCTATCTGGTATCGTTTCTACAATATATTCGTAGTATAAGCCAAAAATGGTGGATTAAATTGAACCAATATTCAAAACTATAGGTCTGCCCTTGCTCATATTTCTAACTATAATTTTTCTTATTTTGATGTATACACAGTTTGGAGTACTGGGCTTTTGAGCTTCTTGTGTTAATGGCTGGTTTGATGAAAAACTCAGAAACAACTACTTCTGTAGTTGCAATGAGGTAATTAATTAAGCTTCTTTGCTTTAAAATAATCACATTTTCACAGTTTGGAAAGCTAAATCATAGTCTAACTGACATTCTTTTGGTTGTGATTTCTCAGTGTAAATACTGAAACCATCGCCTACATGATATCTTATGGTCTGAGTGCAGCTGCAAGGTAAATAACTAATACTTAGTATGATTTATGAGTTTAATTTTTATACACTATCCCGTGGAAGAATTTTTTTCATTTATACACTAGTATAACTGAAGGGGAGCTTTGATATAACTGGTAAAGTTGTTGCCATGTGACCAGAGGCGGAGCTAGAGTGCCGCCAATGGGTTCGGCCGAATTCAGTAGTTTTGGTTCAAACACTGTATTTGTCTTAAAAAATCCATTGAATATGTATAAATTATTAATTTAGAACCCAGTAACTTAAAACGATTAGAATCCCGAACCCATAAGCGTGAAATCCTAGCTCCGCCTCTGCATGTGACCGAGAGGTTATGGGTTCAAGCAGTGAAAACAACCTCTTGTAGAAATGTAGGGTAAGGTTGCATACAACAGACCCTTATGGTTCGGCTCTTCCCTGGACCCAGTGGCGTAGCCAGGAATACCGCCAAGGGTGTTCAAACTTTAAACAAGTCAATAATTTTATTTGTTTTTGTCGATGAATGGTACACCAAAATTTTTAAACCAGACTACGCAACATTTAGCTAAATATTTTTAAAAAATTAATACAACTATAATTTTATAAATCAAAAATAAAAAAACAAAAAGACAATATTAGAAATTTTACGAATAAAAAGGAAAGGGAGAATCGAGAGGATTTATAGTTTATAAAGAGCTTTTGTTGAAGAAATTTTTGTAGAACTTGACTTTTAAATTATAAAATTTATTTAAGAAATAACTTTTAGTTAAAATTACTTTTAAGATTAGTAGTTTATTTTTACAAAAATTTTAAGTTTAAGAGTTATTTTATTGACAAATCTTTTAGATTGAAAAAGAATCAAATAGACCACATGGTGGTCTCCATTTAGTTTTGGCAAACAAAATGGGCAGAACTTTGAACTCGAGAACAACATATCACTTTTGAACACCCTGAACTGCTGGACTGCCGCACTCAAATATGTTAAGAGTGTTCAAAATATAATATATATTTTTGCTAATAAAAATATACTATATAACCATATAAAGTAGTATTTAACTTATACACACATTATAATTTTTCAGTGAAGGGTGCGCTTGACCACCCTTGATATAGGGTAGCTATGCCATTGCCCGGATCCCGCTCATAGCGGAAGCATAGTGCACCGGGCATTTTTTTGATGTTACATAAGAAATAATTACAGGTAATCTATCTGTGATTTGTTAGATTAGTTACAAAAAAGATGAGTGTGACTTGCTACAACAAGTAAACATACATATATAATGTAACAATTATATACAGTACTATAAATGTATGTAAGTTAAATCTTCTCTTTGTTATCCCTCAATTTTGATGCTAAATTAATGTGTATTCAAATATATATTTGCAGCACTAGGGTGGCAAATGAGTTAGGAGCTGGAAATCCAGACAAAGCAAAACATGCTATGGCTGTTACACTCAAGCTATCTATTATTCTTGCTCTTATAGTTGATTTGGCTCTATTTTTTGGTCATAATGCCTGGGCTAGTCTCTTCAGTGATAGCGCGGAGATAATTAGTAAATTTGCCGCCATGACGCCTCTCTTGTTAATATCCTTCGTATTCGATTTCTTTCAAGGAATTTTATCAGGTCAGAATTTTATTTATATAATTTTTATGATATCCGACAGATTTAGGATTTAAACCCGATAAAATTGTAATTGAATTGATCAGGGGTGGCTAGGGGATGCGGGTGGCAACGTTGGGCTATGTGCATCAACTTCGCAACATTCTATGCCATCGGCATGCCAATAGCAGTCGTCCTTGCTTTCAAGTACAAACTACAGGGTCAGGTAATTCAAGCACAACCATGCTTTATTTGTGCATTTTCATATCCTGAGACGAATTCAGAATTTAAACGTGATCAGTGCATGCTTCATCCTTGCTCATATCATGTTGTTTTTCTACAAACTTTTGGTTAATATATTTAATGGCAATGAATATGGAATTGAGGTATAGTAAATTGATTAAAGTGTTAATTTTTTTAAAAAAAAAAAATTAAAAAAAAAATTGTATTGCAGGGTTTATGGGTGGGCTTGATATGTGGTCTAGCTTGCCAAGCTTCTGGCTTATTTCTATTGACATTGTTGATCAGATGGAAAAGAGTAGAGGGCCCAACACAAAGCAATAGAGAAATTGAATCTCAAGCTTAAGCATGGTCATTTATGAGAATAAATTGCTTTTTGGCCACTTATCAATCAAGGGGTTATTTTTAACAAGATGTTATAAATTATACTATTGTAATATGAGCTTGGATCATGCATTAACTCTTCAACAAATGTGGATACAGGGGAAGGTACAAATTTTCAAGTATTGATTAATCTAAGAGCCCGTTTGGACATAAGAATTTTTTTACTTTTCTCGAAATTTTTTTATTTTTTTCGAAATCAATGTTTGACCATAAAACTTTTTATTTTTACTTGAAAATGAATTTTAAAATTTTTCGAAATTCTGAAAAACTCTAAAAAGTTATTTTTTCAAAAATTTCACTCAGATCACTCATCAAAAAATTCAAAAACAACCCAAAATTATAATCATGTCCAAACTCAACTCTAATTTTTAAATACTATTGTCACTTTTAAAAAAATCACTTTTTTTTAGAATTTTACAATTCTTGTGTCCAAACGACCACTAAATTTCTTCAATTTCATAAATGCACCTTATTTACATTTGTTGAATGATTGCAGGTTTATTCACAGGTTTATACCGTTAGGCAAACATGATGGCACATGTTCTAGTCCCTTTGTGTACTGAAACTCTTTAATTTCCTGTCTTAATTTAACGTCTTTCATTCAACAACAAAATCATTATCTTTATATTCCCCTTTTATTTTTTTCTAAGAGATTATTTTCACGTCTCGATTTATGACTTGCGAGTTAGCAGATGCTTCAAAACACATCTTAAGAAAAATTATTTAACTCTCCAATTAGAAAGAATAATACTATATAATGGTGCATATAGCCTCAGCGCAACGGGTTCAATCATCACAATTAATCACAAAAAACATTTTTCAACAAGAGAAAAATTACGACACAAGGAGAATAAAGTAATAGTACTATAGTAAGGAATTCGACATTTGATAGCTCTGAGTAAAATAATCAAGAGACTACTATAAACCAAAAGAGAAACCCTATCTTTTAATTTGCACACTTTATTGAAACATCGAACACTCTCTCTGTTGTTTCTCTGTCACGACCCAAAATCTAACCATGGTCATGATGACGTCTATCGTGTTACAAGGCAAGCCTACTTTCCAAAATATTACTACTAATTAATTTTAAGGATTTAATAAAATAATACCAACAATTAAATTTCTCATAAACTAAATCAACTCCAAATATAATTAATACTATAAAATACCGAAACGAGCCCCAAATATCGGGGTGTCACTAAGTCATGAGCGTCTAAAACTATAAACTAAGATATATAAATTGTCTAACTGTCCAAAAGAAGAAATGACAAAAGGAATAACAAGGTCCTGCGAAATTAGCAGCTACCTTGCAATCTCCACAAATAGCCGGCCTGAACTCAACGATCATCGCGCTCTAACTCACCTGAATCTGCACATAAAGTGCAGGGTGTAGTATGAGTACAATCGACTCAGTAGTAACATAAATAACTAAGGAACTGAGCAGTAGTGACGAGCTAAGCAAAACAGTCCAATTATTTATTTTTCATAATTTTAAAAATAACAGGAATAAACATGTAAATTTTATAACTCAGTAAATGCCAGAAAGAAATTAACAGATAAATGCAGCAATAGAAAAAGAAAATGCTACCTCACAGCAATGTCAGTCCATCACTCAGCAATCGCACTCAACACTCAACACTCAACACTCTACGATCACTGGGTGTGTGTACAGACTCCAGAGGGGCTTCTAAAGCCCAAGCGCTAAGCACGGAAAACTCACGTGCTACCATATCAATACCTAGATTCGCACGGTCAACTCACGTGTTACGCGAACAACTCACGCACTATGGTATAAATACCTAGACCCGCACGGTCAACTCACGTGCTACGCGGACAACTCACGCGCTATGGTATTAATATCCTCACAACCAGGCCATCATATCAATACCTGGATCCGGATAGTCAACTCACATGCTACGCGGACAACTCACGCGCTATGGTATAAATACCTGAACTAGCACGGTCAATTCATGTGCTACGCGGACAACTCACGCGATATGATATTAATATCCTCACAACCAGGCCCTCGGTCTCACTCAATCATGTACCTCACTAGCCTCACTATCATCTACAAATAAGGGGACACAGCCCACATCAAGTATCATAACATATTAGCAAATAATAGAGATTGAGGTAAACATGTACAATAATTTCTATGACTAAGTACAAATAATGTGGGCATGAATAAAGCATAAGCATGATCTCTAACATGAAGGCAAACAAGTTCAGCAACAAGTAAACACATAACCATAGATAATAGTCATTAGGCCTCACGGCTTCACGGGGCGGACCAAGTCTCAATCCCTCGCGGTGCACACCCACACGCCCATCACCTAGCGTGGGTATCACCACCAAACAATCACATGATATCAAATTCTCCAGTACCCTCAAGGCCAGAGTTAAAACTGTTACTTACCTCAACAGCATAAAATCCCACTTCAGGATGCCCTCGTCTCCAGACTTGGTCTCCAAAAGTTCCGAATCTAACTATAATCAGTTTAGTACCATCAACATATACTAAAGAATCGAATTCCACAATAAAAACTATTAAATATACCAAAAATTCGAAATCGGCCAAATCCCGGCCCCTGGGAACACATTTTGGAATCAATCAAAAATAGCGGAATAATAATCCTCGTCCTCTCCCGAGTCTAACCATATAAAATTTGTCAAAATCGGATTTCGTTTGGTCTCTCAAATCCTCACTTAAAACTCTACAAAACTCAATCTCGTTCCCTCAATTTTACTTTGAAATCATCAATCAAATCCAAAAAACGATGATGGATTCATGAAATATAAATAAAACCGAGTAGATAAAACCTACCCCAATACATATGATGAAAATCGCCTCCAACATCTCCCAAATCCGTGCTCTCCAACTCAAAATATGCCCGAATGAACAAACCCTAATTTTATATATTTTTCTACCAGCTATTCTGCCTCATTTCTCGTGCCAAATGATCCCCAAAACTCATATTTTATGCCTCCAATGGATGCCTTGTGAAATTCTAGTCAAGTTAGGCTTTTGAATCACTCAATTTGACCTTATAATGAATGAGATATGTAGGTTTTAATATTTGCAAATAATGTAGATTTTTAAATACGCTGCTAGTGGCAAGACTCTACTAAACCCGCTCATGACTCATGAGACCTATGTAACCTAGGCTCTGATACCAACTTGTCACAACCTAAAATAAAACCATGGTTGTGATGACGCCTATCGTGTTACCAGGCAAGCCTACTTCCCAAAATATTACTACTAATTAATTTTAAGGATTTAATAAAATTATACCAACATTTAAACATCTCATAAACTAAATCAACTCCAAATATAATCAATATAAAATACGAAAACGAGCCCCAAATATCGGGGTGTCACTAAGTCATGAGCGTCTAAAACTATAAACTAAGATATATAAACTGTCTAACTGTCCAAAAGAAGAAATGACAAAAGGAATAACAAAGTCCTGCGAAATTAGCAGCTACCTTGCAATCTCCACAGATAGTCGGCCTGAACTCAACGATCGTCGTGCTCTAACTCACCTGAATTAGCACATAAAGCAAGGTGTAGTATGAGTACAACCGACTCAGTAGTAACATAAATAACTAAGGAACTGAGCAGTAGTGACGAGCTCCCCAACTCAAAATATGACTGAATGAACAAACCTTAATTTTATATATTTTTCTGCCAGCTATTCTGCCTCGTTTCTCATGCCAAATGATCCCTAAACTCGTATTTTATGCCTTCAATGGATTTCTTGTGAAAGTCTAGTCAAGTTAGGCTTTTGAATCACTCAATTTGACCTTATAATGAATGAGATATGTAGGTTTTAATATTTGCAAATAGTGCAGATTTTTAAATACGCTGCTAGTGGCAATTTCGTAATTAATTTGAAAAATCTGACAACCTAATTCTAAGTAAAATGACCATAAAATCCTCATACGATATCCAAATTCGACGATTCTTTTTTGCTACAGGTTCGTAACTACGATACGAATCTAATATTTAAAAAAGAAATCGGAGCTTATTTGTTTAATATGATATCGTTTATGCTTAAAGAAACGACGTTCAAACATAAGAAAAACGAGCGCAACACAACCCAAACCTATTCGAAACTCACCTGAGGCCCACGGGATCTCAACCAATAATTCCAATAAGTCATATATCACTACTTGAACTTAGTCGAACCTCGGTAACACCGAAAACAACACTAAAACACCAAATCAACCTCGAATTCTAGCCTAAGAATTTCTAAACTTCCAACTTTCGCCAATTCAAGCCTAATTCTACCACGAACCTCCAAATTATATTCCGAACACACTCCTAAGTCTAAAATCACCCAACAAAGCTAATCGAATCATAAAAATCTAAGCCAGAATTCGTTTACTCATAAGTCAACTTCCGGTTGACTTTTCTAACTTAGCTTTCTAATTAAGAGACTGAGTGTTCATTTCACTCCAAAACTACTCTGAACCCAACCCTACCAACTTGATACAATTTAACACAGCTGAACAACACATAAATAAGCATAGATAGGTAAAATGAGGCTATAACTCTCAGAACAAACGACCGGATCGTTACATTCTCACATACTATTTTCCTTCTCAAAGCATTAGGGAATTACTTTTTTTAGCCAAAATTTGTTAGCCACAAATTTTGCTTTCTCGTAGGCGACCGTGTTTTGAAAAATTTTATTATCTTATTTACCGTAAATGAAAATTAATGGACTCGCATAAAGTTATAAATAAAATTTTCACCTCCTCGGAATCCACATGCTATGATCCAATCTTTGCCTCTTAAGGTGACTATGATCAAGGTTTTACAATAAATCATGTTAATTTATGATAGTTAGGTTATTTAATAAAGTAAAATTTATTTTAATCAACCATGATTAAGTGCTAGATGTGTGTATACAACACATGACATGCATTTAAGGATTTCGTATGAACACCCGATACGTATAAATTTTTATCATGCTCAAGTGCTAGTTCAATAAATCTCACCTCTCCTCTTCCTTTTTCCTATCTGCCTCCTAAGTCCTCAAAAAATTTGTCTTTCACTTATTTCACTAATTATTACTATTTCAGATACCTCTTGTAATATGATTATTTGGACTACAAAATCAAACTAAATCAACAACAACAACAACAACAATAACGACGGCCTAGTAAAATTCTACAAAGTGAGGTAAGGGAAGGGTAGTATATACGCAGACCTTACCCTTACCCCGATGAGGCAGAGAGACTATTTTTGATAAACCCTTGGTTCAGGAAGACAGAAATAAAACAAAAAGAGACAAAATATTGGTATCGTTAACAGAAACTACAGAAATAGTACAACATCATAAAAACCATAAAATATATGGCACGCAATAATAATAACCAGTACCCAAGGCCCGGAGCTATGAAAAATAGAAAGGATAGCGTGGACACAACAATAGCTACTAGCCGTCAAAAAACAACCCTATCAAAACAGCCGTACCCCTAACCTACAAGCCTAATGCTCGACCTCCAGACCTTCCTATCAAGGGCCATGTCCTCGAAAATCTGCAGTCGTGTCATGTCCTGCCTGCTCACTTCTCTCCAGTACTTATTAGGTCACCCTCTACCTCTTCTCATACCCACCAAAACCAACCGCTCACACCTCCTCATCGGAGCATCAAGGCTTCTTCTCTGCATGTGCCCGAACTATCTGAGCCTCGGTTTCTGTGTGTTGTTATTGTCATACGCTTTCTCCAAGCCAATAAATACCATATGACGATCCTTCTTCCTATCTATGTGCAGTTCCACCAACCTCCTAATAAGGTGAATAGCTTCCGAAGTCGAACGACCTGGCATGAACCCGAACTAGTTGGCAGATATAGAGACTGCCTTCCTCACCCTCACCTCCACCACCCTCTCCAAAACTTTTATGGTTTGATTTAGTAACTTGATACCCCTATAATTGTTACAACATTGGATGGCACATTTGTTCTTTTACAACGGTACCATTGTACTCCACCTCCACTCATATGACATCCTCTTCGTCCTAAAAATAATATTAAACAACCTAGTCAGCTACTCTAAGCCTGCTCTACCCACACACTTCTAAAACTCAACCAGAGTTTTGTCTAACCCGGTCGCTCTACCTCTACTCATCTTACACATAGCCCCTATGACCTCCTCCACTTTAATGTGCCTACAATACCTAAAATCTCAAAGACTCTCTGAATGCCCCAGATCCTCTAGCACAATATCCCGGTCCCCATCCTCATTAAGAAGACCATGAAAGTACATCAGTCATCCCTGCTTAATTTGAGATTCCCCCAATAATACTCTACCGTCCTCGTTGTGATGCATCCCGCATGGTCCAAATCCCGAGCCTTCATCTCCCTCGCCTTAGCCAGCCGAAAAAACTTCTTATCCGTACCTTTTACCCCTAATTCCTCGTATAGACGACAAAACGCTATATTTTTAACCTCTGTGACCTCCAGCTTTGCCTCCTTCTTCGCTACCTTGTACATCTCTCTCTCTATTCGCTCTCCTCTCCTCCTCGCTTGTGCTCCCTACTATCACAATCCGGATTTTTTACCCTCGGAAGTCGTGATAACGCCTATCAGTGAAAGCTAGGCAAGCCAATCATTACAATTATTTAGCCATTTTCATTTTTTAATCCCTTAACAATTGTGAATTAACATTTTATAAATAGCAAAAATAATAAAGCGGAAGAGCGAAATATAACAATCTAGAATAATACCGATACAAATTCATAAAAAAAAACTACCCAGAACTGGTGTCACAATTTCACAGACTGTCTAGGAATACTACAAATAGAGGTCTGAAAGATAAATACAAAGTTGTTTCTAAAATACATAAAAGAAACAACAAGGAAAGGTAGAAGGAGAGGCCAAGACCTACACATACCTGCAGGACTACCTCGGGTCGCCTGATGGACTGAAGGCAGCAACCTCACTATGGTCCAAAAGCTACAACACCGGGATCTGCACACATGTAGAGTGTAGTATTAGCACAAATGATCCTATGTGCTGGTAAGTGCCTAGTCTAACCTCGATGAAGTAGTGACGAGGCTAGGACAAGACTACCAAATAGACATGTGCAGTTAAATAATACACAACAGAAAAATAAAGGTAGAAATTTACAGTTAAAGATAGGAAGAGGGAAACATACTACGGGGAATATCAAGTAACAACAGAAAACCAATAGATAGATGTAAGGAACACCATAATTCAATTATCAGCAAGAATCAGGAAATCAAAGACAAGTGCACGACATCACCCTTCGTGCTTTTACTCTCGTCCTCACCATAAGAATCAATATAATCGGCACGACATCACCCTTCATGCTTTTACCTCACATAATCATGGCACAGAATTATCCTTCGTGCATTATCACTCATATCATGGCACGGTATTGGATATCATGCGGAATGACATCACCCATCACCCTTCATGCTTTACACTCTTCCTCACCCAAGCAACAATTACAAAGCAATTTGGGCAAGGGAATCAATAATATCACAATAAAATCCCGGTAAGGTAACAATAGCATAACAACAATATTCCGGCAAGGGAAACAATATCATGAGTAATAACATCCCGGCAAGTGAGATAATATCAAAAGCAATAACATCCCGACAAGGGAGACAATATCATAAACCTCTTCTCTTTTCCACATTTACTTCACAACTCAATTCTCAACTTGAGCCAATGCTCTACAATGTTCAATTACCAATAATACTTCCACAAGCCTTGTTCAACAATAGAAATCATCATATAAAGCATGAACAATACGAAACAGAGTCACATTAATCAAAGTATAAGAATCATGGGCATGCTTGACACCGACGTATAGATACTCATCACCATGCCTATACGTCGTACTCAACAAGTAATACATAGAAAATAAGACTCAACTCCTAATCCCTCAAGCTAAGTTTAGACCAAACACTTACCTCAATGACACGAACACAATTCAAGCCTCAACTACCTCTTTACCTCTTGTTTCCACCACCAATTCGCTTGTATCTAGTCACAATTTACTTAACGATATCAATACATGCTAAATGAATTGATTCTAATGCATGAAAATAGGTTTTCTAAAGATTTCCCCAAAAAGTCAAAAACCGATCCCAGGCTCACATAGTCAAAACCTGAGGTTCGAACCAAAACCCGATTACCCATAAACCTAAATATATAATTTGTTTTGAAATGGGACCTCAAATCGAGGTCCAAATCCCCAAAATTTGAAAATCCTAAGTTCTACCCAAAATACCCAATTTTCCCAATGAAAACCCTTGATTTTGAGTTGAAATCATGTGAAAAGATGTTATAGATTAAAGAAAATGAGTTAGAAATGACTTACAATCGATTTAGAGAAGCATTTTTCTTTGGAAAATCGCCCAAGAGAGCTTAGGGTTTGAGGATGTTTGAAAAATGAAGAATTTCCGGCTAAGTTATAATTTGCACAGGTGCAGATATCGCATTTGGAATGTCCTGTTCGCAAATGTGAACTCGCAATTGCGGCCAAAGCTTAGCAATTGCGAAGGAATCCCGAGGGATCGTGTGAGTTTTGGATTGCGAAGCCTGTAGACCTACAACATAACAGCAGTTTTTCTAAGTTCAATTTCAATCTGTGACCTATCCAAAACTCACATGATCCCTCGGGATTCCAAACCAAATATGCACGCAAGTCTAAAAACATCATACGGACTTGGTCGTGCGATCAAATCATCAAAATAACATCAACAACTATGAATTAAGCCTCAAACTCATGAAATCACTCAAGAGCATTAAAATTTTCAATTTATCAAATAAAGGTCCGATTATACTAAACGAACTCCGATTCTTACCAAACTTCACAGATTCAACTTAATTATTATATAAGACCGGTATCGGGCTCCGGAACCAAATACGGGCCCGATACCATCAATTTCAAACCTCTTTTCATTTCCATAAACTCTTATAATTTCAGTAAAACACTTTCTTTCAAAAATTCACTTCTCGGGCTTGGGACCTCGGAATTCGATTCTGGGTATATGCCCAAGTCCCAAATTTTACTACGGACCCTACGAGACCGTCGGATCACGGGTCCGGGTCCGTTTACCAAGAATGTTGACCAAAGTCAACTTTATTCAATTTTAAAAACCAATTTCCTTATTTCACTTAGTTTTCACATAAAAGCTTTCCAGAAACGCGCCTGGACTGCGCACACAAAATTTAGGTGAGGTAAAGAGAGGTTTTTAATGCCTCGGAATGCAGAATTTACTTTCAAGACAAGTGATGACCTTTTGGGTCATCACATTATCCATCTCTAAAATAATCGTTCGTCCTCGAATGAACATAAAAAAAGAAATACCTGAGTCAGAGAAAATATGAGGATATCAGCTCCGCATATCGGACTCGGACTCCCAAGTTACTGCCTCAACAGGCTGACCTCTCCACTGAACACGAACAGAAGGGAAACTCTTCTATCTTAACTGACGAACCTGCCGGTCTAGAATATCTACCGGCTCCTCCTCATAGGATAACTCCTTGTCCAACTGGACAGTGCTGAAGTCTAACACGTTGGATAGATCGCTGTGATACTTCCAAAGTATGGACACATGAAACACAGGATGCATGGCTGATAAACTCGGAGGCAACGCAAGTCTGTAATCCACCTCTCCCACTCGATCAAGAATCTAAAAAGGACCAATGAATCTAGGGCTAAGCTTGACCCTCTTCCCAAATCTCATCATGCCTTTCATAGGCGATACCCGAAGCAACACCCACTCATCGACCATCAATGCCACATCACGAACCTTACATTCGGCATAACTCTTTTGTCTAGACTGAGCTGTACGAAGCCTATCCTGAATGATACTAACCTTGTCCAAGGCATCTTGTACTAGATACGTACCCAACAACCAAGCCTCTCCTGGCACAAACCATCCAACCGGCGACCGACAACGCCTACCATATAAAGCCTCATAAGGAGCCATCTGGATGCTCGACTGGTAGCTGTTGTTGTAAGCAAACTCTGCTAAAGGCAAAAACGGATCCCACGAGCCTCCAAAGTCAATGACACAAGTTCAGAGCATATCCTCCAAAATCTGAATAGTATGCTCGGACTGCCCGTCCGTCTGAGGATGAAATGATGTGCTCAACTCGACCCATATGCCCAACTCACGCTGAACTGCTCTCCAAAAATGTGAGGTAAATTGCGTACCTCGGTCCAAAAGGATAGACACGGGCACACCATGAAGACGAACAATCTCCCGATATAGATCTCAGCTAACCTCTCAGAAGAATAGGAAACTGCAACAGGAATGAAATGTGTAACTTGGTTAGCCTATCAATAATAACCCACACTGCAGCGAACTTCCTCTGAGTCCGTAGGAGTCCAACAACGAAGTCCATAGTGATACGCTCCCACTTCCACTCAGGAATCTCAATCTTCTGGAACAAACCACCAGGTCTCTGATGCCCGTACTTTACCTGCTGATAATTCAAACACCAACCCACACATGCAACAATATCCTTCTTCATCCTCCTCCACCGGTAATGCTACCGCAAATCCTGATACATCTCAGCGGCGCCCAGATGAATAGAGTACCATGAACTATGGGTCTCCTCTAAAATCAACTCTCGAAGCCCATCTACATTAGGCACACAAACTCAACCCTGCATCCTCAAAACTCCATCATCTCCTAATGTAACCTGCTTGGAATCACCGTGCTGCACAATGTCCCTAAGAATACATAAATGAGGATCATCATACTACTGATCTCAGATACGCTCAAATAATGAAGAACAAGTGACTGTGCAAGCTAACACACGGCTGGGCTCAGAAACATCCAAACTCATGAACTGTTTGGCCAAAGCCTGAACATCCAAGGCAAGTGGTCTCTAACCGACCGGAATATATGCAAGACTGCCCATACTGGCTGACTTTCAACTCAAAGCATCGGCCACCACATTGGCCTTTCCCAGATAATATAAAATGGTGATATCATAGTCTTTCAATAGCTCCAACCACCTTCTCTGCCTCAAATTTAGCTCTTTCTACTTGAACAAATACTATAGACTATTGTGATCCATGAACACCTCATATGAAACGCCATACAGATAATGCCTCCAAATCTTCAATGCGTGAACAATGGCTGCTAACTCCAAATCATGAACTGAATAATTTTTCTCATGAATCTTCAATTGTCGCGAAGCATAAGCAATCACTTTGCTATCCTGCATCAACACCGCACCAAGTCCAATTCGAGATGCATCCCAATAAACTGTATATGGCCCTGAACATGTAGGCAATACCAATACCGATGCCGTAGTCAAAGCTGTCTTGAGCTTCTGAAATCTCCCCTCACACTCGTCCGACCACCTAAATTGGGCACCCTTCTGGGTCAACCTGGTCATCAGGGCTATAATAGATGAAAACCCCTCCACAAACTGACGGTAATAGCCTGCTAAACCCAAGAAACTCTGGATCTCTGTAGCTGATGCGTGTCTAGGCTAGTTCTTAACTGCCTCTATCTCCTTCGGATCCACCTGAATACCCTCTGCTAAAACAACGTGACCCAAGAATGCAACTGAACTCAACCAGAACCCACACTTCAAAAACTTAGCATACAACTGACTATCTCTCAAAGTTTGAAGAACAACTCTCAGATGCTGCTCATGCTCCTCCCTGCTGAGGGAATAGATCAAAATATCATCAATGAAGATATCACGAACGAATCCAACTAAATCTTGAACACTCGGTTCATCAAATCCATAAAAGCTGCTGGGGCATTTGTAAACCCAAATGACATCACTAAGAACTCATAATGCCTGTATCGAGTGCTGAAAGCTCTCTTAGGGACATCAGATGTCCTAATCCTCATATGATGGTAGCCAGATCTCAAGTCAATCTTTAAAAATACCTTGGCACCCTAAAACTGATCAAACAAATCATCAATCCTCGGCAATGGATACTTATTCTTGATTGTAACCTTGTTCAACTGCCGGTAATCTATACACATCCTCATCGATCCGTCCTTCTTTTTAACAAATAACACCGGCGCACCCCAAGGCAAGACACTATGTCTAATAAAGCTTTTATCAAGCAATTCTTGCAACTGCTCCTTCAATTCTTTCAACTTAGGCAGATCCATACGAAACGACATGATAGAAATGGGCTGAGTGCCTAGAGCAAAATTAATGCAGAAGCCAATATCCCTATCAGGTGGCATACCCGGCAGATCTGAAGGAAATACCTCCGGAAACTCACGAACAACAGGCATAGAATCCATAGAAGGAACCTCAGCACTAGAATCATGAACATATGCCAAATAGGCCAAACACCCCTTCTCGACCATACATCGAGCCTTCATATATGAGATAACCCTACGGGTAGAATGACCAGGAGTCCCTCTCCACTCTAAACAAGGTAAACCCGGCAAGGCTAAGGTCACAGTTTTAGCATGACAGTCCAAGATAGCGTGATAGGGTGATAACCATTCCATCCCCAATATGACATCAAAATCAACCATATCCAAAAATAACAAATCTACTCGAGTCTCAAGACCCCCAATCACAACTATACATGAGCGATGGACACGATCTAGGACAATAGAATCACATACCGGTGTAGACACATATACAAGAGCACTTAAAGAATCACTTGGCATGACCAGATACGGTGCAAAATAAGATGACACATAGGAGTATGTAGATCCTGGATCAAATAGAACTGAAGCATCTCTACTGCAAACCAAAACAGTACCTGTGATAACTGTATCGGAAGCCTCAACCTAAGGCCTAGCTGGAAGAGCATAACATCGGGGCTAGGCCCCACCATTCTGAACTACATCTTTGGGTCGGCCTCCTACTAGTTGGCCTCTACCTCTAGCAGCCTGACCTCCACCTCTATTACCTCTACCTCCGCCTCAGCACCTCTATCTCTAATTGTAGCTGGCTAAGTGGGCGGTGGAACACTCGGTGCCTGAACCATGGCATGGGAACCCTGATACTAAGAGTTGCTCGGTGCTCGAGGGCAAAACCTAGCAATATGCCTTGTGTCTCCACAAGTATAACAAGCCCTCGACTGCTCATACTGTTGATCCCGACGGCCTGAATAACTACTCTGAAAACTCTAGAGCGGAGGTGCACTGATAGGAGCTAGCGGTGCACTGTAGGGCAACTGATCTGAATACTGCATATGAGAACCACAACCACTTGGAGCACCATGATAAGCCTAAAGTGCTGAATGAAATGACCTGGAAGGATAGCCCCTACCAAAAAAATCCCTGCCTCCAGATGAGGCACCACTGAACCGCCCGAGTGACGAGTCCTCTTGTCAGGCCCCTGACCACTCCCCTATGATAGAACCATCTCAACTCTCCTGGCCATATTGGCCGCATCCTGAAAACAAATCTCGCTCCCCGTCTCCTTAGCCATATGCAATCGAATAGGCTGAACGAGTCCCTCAATGAACCTCCTCTCTCTCTCTCTCTCTCTCTCTCTCTCTCTCTCTCTCTCTCTCTCTCTCTTCTCTTAATGGGAAGTATAAGAAGAGCATGACGGTCCAAGTCAATAAATCTGGTCTCGTACTAAGTAACAGTCATAGAACTCTACTGGATACACTCAAACTGCCCCCGATAGTTCTCCCTCTAAGTGATAGGAAAAATTTTCTCCAGAAATAGCTGAGAGAACTGATCCCAAGTCAAAGCTAGTGACCCAGCTGGTCTAGACAAACGATAATCTATCCACCAAGTCTTGGCGGATCCAGACAAACGAAAAGTAGCAAAGTTGACCCCATTGGTCTCCACTATCCCTATGTTCTGAAGAACCTCATGACAGTTGTCCAAATAATCTTGGGGATCCTCAGAAGATGTACCACCAAAAGTAGTATTAAAAAGCTTGGTGAACTTGTCCAATCTCCACAAGGCATCATCAGACATAGCTGGCCCCTCTCCGGTCTGTGCCACAATACCAGGCTGAACTACCCCAACTGGCTTAGTTGCTGGAGTCTGAAACTGGGGAGCCATCTGCTCCGGAGTGTGAGTAGCAGGAGTCTGGGCTCCTCCTCTAGCCTGAGAGACGGCTGGTGCTATAGGGAGTAAACCTGCTTGAGCGACATCTCCATAAGGCCCACTAGACAGACCAAAGCATCCTGAAGTACCGAGGTGGCGATGAACCCCTCTGGGACCTAAGCTGGTCCTACTGGAACTGTCTGGGTTGGAACCTCATCGTCAAACTCAAAGTGAGGCTCCACCGCTGGTGCTGCTGCTCGATCTCTGGGCTGAGCCATGCCTCTACCTTGGGCCCTAGCACTGCCTCGACCTCTACCCCTCACAAGAGCTGTTATTGGGGGCTCAGGCTGCTGGTCAGCTGATGAAGCGGTATGTGTTCTCACCATCTGTGAAATAACAAAGTGTAAGTCTGATTAGCATTGAGAAATCAAGTTGCACGACATGAAGGAATAGATGTAAAGTTTTTCCTAACTCTGTAGCCTCTGGAGGATAAATACAGATGTCTCTGTACCGATCCCTCAGAATCTACTATGCTTGTCCATGAATTATGAGACCTAAGCAAGCTAGAGCTATGATACCAACTTGTCACGACCCGGACTTCCCACCCTCGGGAGTCATGATGGCGCCTACTAGTGAAAGCTAGGCAACCCAATCATTACAATTATTTAGCCCTTTTCATTTTTTAATCCCTTAACAATTGTGAGTTAACATTTTATAAACAACGAAAATAATAAAGCGGAAGAACGAAATGTAATAATTTAAAATAATACCAATACAAATTCATAAACAAAAGTTACCCAGAACTGGTGTCAAAATCTCACAGACTGTCTAGGAATACTACAAATAGGGGTCTCAAAGATAAATACAAAGTTGTTTCTGAAATACATAAAAGAAACAGTATGGAAAGATAGGAGGAAATGCCAAAGCCTGCGGACGCCTGCAGGACTACCTCGGGTCGCCTGATGGACTGAAGGCAACAACCTCACTGTGGTCTAAAAGCTGCAACACCGGGATCTGCACACAGTGCTGAGTGTAGTATCAGCACAATCGACCCTATGTGCTGGTAAGTGCCTAGCCTAACCCTGGCGAAGTATTGACGAGGCTAGGACAAGACTACTAAATAAACATGTGTAGTTAAATTATATACAGCGGAAAAATAAAGGCAGAAATTTACAGTTAAAGATAGGAGGGGGAAACATGATGTGGGGAATATCAAGTAACAATAGGAAACCAATAGATAAATGTAAGGAACACCATAATTCAATTATCAGTAAGAATCGTGAAATCAAAGACAAATGTACGGCATCATCGCTCGTGCTTTTACTCTCGTCCTCATCATAAGAATCAATATAATCGGCACGACATCACCCTTCATACTTTTAACTCACATAATCATGGCAGGGAATTTTCCTTCGTGCATTATCACTCATATCATGGCACGACATTGTACATTGTGCGACACGACATCACCCTTCGTGCTTTTACCTCACAATATCAGCACGACATTCCCCTTCGTGCATTAGCACTCTCAAAATCATGCACGACATCACCCTTTGTACTTTACACTCTTCCTCACCCAAGCAACAATCACAAAGAAATTTGGGCAAGGGAATCAATAATATCACAATAAAATCCCGGGAAGGGAACAATAGCATAACAATAATATCCCGGCAAGGGAAACAATATTATGAGTAATAACATCTCGACAAGGGATATTATATCAAAAGCAATAACATCCCGGCAAGGGAGACAATATCATAAACCTCTTCTCTTTTCCACAATTACTTCACAACTCAATTCTCAACTTGAGCTAACGCTCTACAAGGTTCAGTTACCAATAATACTTCTACAAGCCTTGTTCAAGAATAGAAATCATCATATAAAGCATGAACAGTATGAAACTGAGTCACATTAATCATAGTATAAGACTCACGAGCATGCTTGACACCGACGTATAGATACTCGTCACCATGCGTATACATCATACTCAACAAGTAACACATAGCAAATAAGACTCAACTCCTAATCCCTCAAGCTAAGGTTAGACTAAACACTTACCTCAATACCACGAACACAATTCAAGCCTCAACTACCATTTACCTCTTGTTTCCACCACCAATTCGCTTGTATCTGGTCACAATTTACTTAACGACATCAATATATGCTAAATGAATCAATTCTAATGCATGAAAATAAGTTTTCTAAAGATTTCCCCAAAAATTCAAAAATCGACCCCCGGCCCACATTGTCAAAACTCAAGGTTCGAAGTAAAACCCGATTACCCATTCACCCACGAACTCAAATATATAATTTATTTTGAAATTGGACCTCAAATCGAGGTCCAAATCCCCAAAATTTAAAAATCCTAAGTTCTACACAAAACACTCAATTTTCCCCGTGAAAACCCTTGATTTTGAGTTGAAATCATGTGAAAAGATGTTATAGATTAAATAAAATGAGTGAGAAATGACTTACAATCGATTTGTAGAAGAACATTTCTTTGGAAAATTGCCCAAGAGAGCTTAGGGTTTGAAAAAGTTTAAAAAATAAAGAATTTTCGGCTAAGTTATAATTTGGACAGTCTCAGATATCGCATTTGCGATGTCCTGTTCACAAATGCGAACTCACAATTGCGGCCAAAGCTTCGCAATTGCAAAGAAAGGCCTGCCTCTGCTTTCTTCGCAAATGCGAACAATTGTTCGCAATTGCGGTGCTTTCTAAGGTCGCATTTGCGACATAAGCCTCGCAAATACGAAGATTCCCTGCCCCAGTCCATCATCACAATTGCGATATTTCTTCGCAAATACGAGCTCGCATTTGTGAGATAGGCTTCGCAATTGCGAAGCCTGCAGACCAGCAACATAACAGCAGTTTTCCTAAGTCCAATTTCACTACGTGACCTATCCAAAACTCACTCGAGCCCTCGGGGCTCCAAACCAAACTTGCACGCAAGTCTAAAAACATCATACGGACTTGCTCATGCGATCAAATCATCAAAATAACATCAACAACTATGAATTAAGCCTCAAATTCATGAAATCATTCAAGAACATTAAAATTTTTAATTTCTCAAATAAAGGTCCGATTTATACTAAACGAACTCCGATTATTACCAAACTTCACATATTCAACTTAATTATTATATAAGACCTGTACCGAGCTCCGGAACCAAAATACGGGCCCGATACCATCAATTTCAAACCTCTTTTCATTTCCAAAAACTCTTATAATTTCAGTTAAACAATTTCTTTCAAAAATTCATTTCTCGGGCTTGGGACCTCGAAATTCGATTCCGGCCATATGCCCAAGCTCCAAATTTTACTACAGACCCTACGAGACCGTTGAATCACGGGTCTGGGTTTATTTACCAAGAATGTTGACCAAAGTTAACTTTATTCAATTTTAAAAGCTAATTTACTTATTTCACTTAGTTTTCACATTAAAGATTTTCGAAAATGCATCCGAACTGTGCACGCAAATCGAGCTGAGACAAAGAGAGGTTTATAGGCCTCGGAACACAGAATTTAATTTCAAAATAAGTGATGACCTTTTGGGTCATCACACCTACCAACTTCATACACGCTACCTTCTTGACCTCCACTTTGCCTTAGACTACGTCATTCCACCACCAGTCACCTTGATTCCTACTAGAGTAACCCTTCAATATCCCTAGCACCACATAGTTCTCGCTTCCCCACTAATCTTCTAGGCTTCCATAGCCAATAACTTCCCCTCCAACTCTTGGGCTTTATGCCTAGTTAAGTCTCCACCTAATCCTCGATCGACCTAGAGCATACCTCTTCTTCCTCCTAATCATAATATCAACGTCCATTAATAAGAGCATATGCTAAGTCGCGAGGGTCTCACCCAGTATAACCTTGCAATCCTTGCACAACCCTATATCACTCCTTCTGACGGGGAGGTAATCAATCTGAGTCTTCACCACCGAACTTTAGAAAGTTACTAGATGTTCCTTCCTCTTCAGGAAACTCAAGTTCGCAATGACCAGCTCGAAAGCCTTAGCGAAATCCAACAGCAAAGAACCTTCTCCGTTCCTATCCCCAAAGACGAGGCCACCATGCACCTTGCCATATCCACTAGCAGCCGACCCAATATTGCCATTGAAATTTCCTCCTATAAATATCCTCTCAATAGGTGGAATAGTACGCACAATCTTATCCAAACCCTCCAAAAACGCCTTTCAACCTCCTCATCGAAGCCCACTTGCGGCGCGTAAGCGCTAACAACATTAAGGGTGCACTCACTAATCACCAGCTTAATAAACATCAGTCTATCATTCACCCCACCACACTAAGCTACATCCCTGGGACGACCTCCTACTGGCTGGCCTCCATCTCTAATGTCCTGAACTCTACCTCTAATACTGCTACCTCCACCTCTAGCATCTCTACCCCCACCCCTAGCTAGCGGAGTGGGTGGTGGAATACCTGGTGCCTGAGCCATAGCACGGGAAACCTGGTGCTGTTACTGAATACCCATACATCTCGGACAATCCCTCCAGATATGACCATACTCACCGCACTCAAAGCATACATCTGAGTGTTTCGACTGAGGAAACTGAGACTGAACTTGGTGGGCCCGGCTGACCATGAGAATAACTCTGAATATGAGGTGCTCTAATAGGAGCTGGTGGTGCACTATAGGACTGCTAATCAGAATACTACATATGAGAACCACGGCCACCTGAAGCACTGTGAGAAACCTGAAGTGCTAACTGAAAAGGCCTAGGAGGAAGGCATCTACCATATGAATCCCTGTCTCCAGACAATGCGCCACTAAATCTGCCTGAATGATGAGGCCTCTTGTCAGACCCCTAACCACCTCCCTGAGATAAAACCATCTCAACTCTCCTGGCCACATTGGCTGCTTCCTGAAAAGAAATCTCACTCCCTGTCTCATTAGCCATCTGAAGTCGAATAGGCTGGATGAGCCCCTCAATGAACCTCCTTACTCTCTCTCTCT
This sequence comes from Nicotiana tabacum, assembly GCF_000715075.1. Classification (NCBI taxonomy): domain Eukaryota; kingdom Viridiplantae; phylum Streptophyta; class Magnoliopsida; order Solanales; family Solanaceae; genus Nicotiana; species Nicotiana tabacum. Next base: position 219,124,394 of record NC_134080.1, on the reverse strand, counting down.
CTCTCAGTGGGAAGTATAAGTAGCATCACGGCCAAATCGATAAACCTGGTCTCGTACTGAGTGACAGTCATAGAACCCTGCTGGAGACACTTAAACTGCCTCCGATAGATCTCTCTTTGAGTGACAAGAAGAAACTTCTCCAGAAATAGTTGAGAAAACTTCTCCCAAGTCAAAGCTGGTCACCTAAATGGTCTTGCCAAACAATAATCCCTCCACCAAGTCTTGGCGGATCCAGATAAGAAAAAAGTAGCAAAGTCGACCCCATTAGTCTCCACTATCCTATGTTCCTGAGAACCTCATGACAACTGTCTAAATAATCCTGGGGATCCTCAAAAGATGCACCGCTAAAAGTAGTAGTGAAGAGCTTGGTGAACCTGTCCAATCTCCACAAGGCATTGACATACATAGCTGCTCTATCACCGGTCTGGGCTACCACACCCGGCTGAACTGCTCCAACTGGCTGCGCTGCTGGAGTCTGAAACTGGGGAGCCACCTACTTCGAGTGCGAGTATCAGGAGTCTAGGCTCCTCCTCTAGCCTGAGAGATGGCTGGTGCTACAGGAAGCAAGTCTGCCCGGGTGATACTCTCCATAAGGCCCACTAGACGGACCAGAGCATCTTGGAGTATTGGGGTAGTAATGAACCCCTCTGGGACCTGAGTTGGGCCCATCGGAACTGCCTGGGCCGGAACCTCATCATCAAACTCAATTTGAGGCTCTGTCGCTGATGTTATTGCTCTGGGTTGAGCTTTGCACCTACCTCGGCCTCTAGCTCGGCGTCTGCCCCTCGCGGGAGCTGCTGTTGGGGGCTCGGGCTGCTGATCGGTGGATGAGGGAGCACGTGTTCTCACTATCTGCAAAAGAACAGAGTAGAAATTCCATTAGCATTAAGAAACCAAACCGCACGACAGGAAAGAATAGATGTGAAGTTTTTCCTAACTCTATAGCCTCTAGGAATAAATACAAACGTCTCCGTACCGATCCCTCAAACTCTACTAAGCTAGTCCGTGAATTGTAAGACCTATGTAACCTAGAGCTCTGATACCAACTTGTCACGACTCGGATTTCCCACCCTCGGGAGTTGTGATGGCGCCTACTAATGCAAGCTAGGCAAGCCAACCGTTGAACATTTCACCTATTTTCCCATTTTTAATCCTTTAACAATTATGAAACAACAGTTTGTAAACAACGGCTTTTAAACAAGCGAAAGAAACAATAAAGCCACTTAAATATGTCCGATACAATTTCTTAAACAAAAACTACCCAGAACTGGTATCACAACTTCACAGACGGTCTAGGAATACTGCAAACAAGGTCTGAAAAATAACTACAACATTGTTTCTTAATTACATAAATGAAACATGAAGAAAAGATAGAGGGAGACGCCAGGGCCTGCGGATGCCTGCAGGACTACCTTGGATCTCTGTATGGACTGAAGGCAACCACCCAAAGCTAAGTTCCAAAAGCTGCTGCGCCGGTATCTGCATTATCAGCACAACCGACCCCATGTACTGGTAAGTGCCTAGCCTAACCTCGGCGAAGTAGTGACGAGGCTAGGACAAGACTACCAACTAAACCTGTGCAGTTAAAGCATATATATGGCAAGTAATAGTAAAGGAAACTAGCAGTTAAAGATGGGAAGGGGACATGCTATGGGGGAATATCATTTACCAACAGTAACTCGGGAGAAAAGCATAAAGAACAATTCAAAATTTGCAGCAGAGAGAATAAGAAACAGTAACAAATCAATATATACTTTTACCCTTTATTGTTGCAGTGCGCAACCCGATCCAAACCATATAATATTGTTGCGGGGTGCAACCCGATCCATATAATATTTTAATACCAATCACAAAATAACCCTGGCAAGGGATTAGTAAGGAAACAATAATATCCCGACAAGGAAATCGATAGCAAGAAGTAAATATGTTCCGGCAAGGGAATCAGTTATAACCAAACTTGTTCCAACATTTATATTCACAAAAGAGACCTCACCTAGAACCAATACTCAACCATAAGCATTTTTCACGAGAATAATCATAATTCTTGCCCAACACAGAGAATTAATAACTTAGGCATTTGTAGTACTTATTAAGAACACAACGATTTCAATTTAAGACTCACGGGCATGCTTGACACCAACGTATAGATACTCGTCACCATGCCTATACGTCGTACTCATCAAATAACACATAGCAAATAGGACTCGACACCTAATCCCTCAAGCCAAGGTTAGACCAAACACTTACCTCGATGCCAGGAACACAATTCAAGCCTCAACTACCGCTTTACCTCTTGTTTCCACCACCAACTCGCTCGTATCTAGCCACAATTTACTTAATGATATCAATAAATGCTAAATGAATCAACTTCAATGCATGAAAATAGGTTTTATGAAGTTTTCCCCAAAAAGTCAAAAATCAACCCCGGGCCCGCTTGGTCTAAACTCGAAATTCGGACCAAAACCCGATTACCCATTTATCCCCGAGCCCGGATATATAATTGGTTTTGGAATCCGACTTCAATTTGAGGTCTAAATCCCCCAAATTTTAACATTTTTAGGTTTTACCCAAAATTCCCAATTCCACCGTAAAAACCTTAGATTCTAGGATGAAATTTGTTAAAAGAAGTTAAGGAGTGAAAGAAATAAGTTAGAAATCACTTACTAGTGTTTTGGAGAACAAAGAGTGTTTAGAAAATCGCCTCTTACGTTTTAGAGTTTTTGAAAAGTGAAAAATAACTGAAAAGTCCGTTTAATATAATCCTCTTAGACACTCTTCGGGGACCGCACAAAAAGGACTGCGGTCGCGGAGCTCCACCACGGATCGCCAGAAATCGAGTGCGGCCGAAAATTCCCCTCTGCGGTTGCAAGAAATCACCGCGGGCCGCACAGGCTGGTTCAGAGACCTACAAACTTCTCTGAACCTGCAACAGTTGTGTTCTAAGTCTAAATTCTCACTGTGGCCCACCCAAAACTCACCCGAGCCCTAGGGGATCCAAACCAAACATGCACGCAAGTCCAAAAACATCATACGGACTTGCTCGCGTGATCAAATCATCAAACTAACATGTAAAACTATGAATTAAAGCTCAAAACTTATCATTTTCATCAAGAAGTTCACAACTCTTCAACCGGAGGTCCAAATCACGTCAAATAAACTCCATTTTCACCAAATTTCACAGTTATCATTTAAATACTTTAACGAGTTTGTACAAGGCTTCGGAACCAAAATACGGGCCCGATACCAATGGTTTCAAACATTAGTTCTTTTCTTTATTTCATAGATAATTCAGCAAAATAATTTCTTTCAAAAATTACTTTCTAAGGCTTAGGACCTCGGAATTCATTTCCGGGCATACGCCCAAGTCTCATATTTTACTGCGGACCTCTCGGAATCGTCGGAACATGGATCCAGGTCCGGTTGCTCAAAATGTTGACCAAAGTCAACCATAATCAAATTTTAACCCTAGAAATTTCTATTTCTCATATTTTCATATAAAAGGCTTTCCAGGAATAGGTTCGGACCATACACGTAAATCGAGGTAAGGAAAAATGGAGGTTTTAAGGCCTTGGAACACATATGAAAGAAAAATCTTTTGATAATAATTTTATACTTATCTTGTGGATAATGATCCTTTAACATATTCTGAAGCTATTTTTTCGTCTGATACCTCATTTTAGAAAGAAGCTATTGATGTAGAATTACATTTAATTTTGCAAAATAAAACTTAAATTTTAGTTGATTTACCTACGGAAGCTAAACCCATTGGTTGTAAATAAATTTTTTAAGAAACTCAATCTGGATGGTTCCATTGATAAATACAAAGCTAGACTTGTTGCAAAAGGTTTTACTCAAAAGCAAAATATTGAATATTTTGACAATTATGCTCATATAACTAGAATTTCCTCAATTCGTATTTTACTTGCCTTGGCTTCTATATATAAACTTTTTATTCACCAAATGGATGTTAAAACGGCATTTTTAAATGGTGATTTGGAAGAGAAAATTTACATGGAGCAACATAAGGGTTTATAGTGTCTGGCCAAGAAAATAAAGTATGTAAATTGCTAAAATCTTTGTATGGTCTAAAGCAAACACCTAAACAGTGGCATGACAAATTTGATCAAGTATTTATTAATGATGGTTTTCATCAATTGAAGTAGATAAATGTGTTTATACAAAATGTGTAGAAGGTACATGTGTTATTATTTGCCTTTAAGTGGATGACATGCTTATTTTTAGTTCTAGCCTTGATTTGGTACATACAACCAAATTTTTCTTGTCTTCTAATTTTGAGATGAAAGACATAGGAGAAGCTAGTGTTATTTTAGACATGAAAATTATAAGAAATGGCAATAGTTTAATGTTGACTCAAGAACATTATGTTGAAAGAATTCTTAGAAAATTTTATAATTTTGGTGTGGTACCTGTAAGCGCTCTTTATGATGCTAGTAGTCAATTGAAAAGAATAAGGGAGATGTTGTGGTTCAAAATAAATATGCTCAAGTTATTGGTAGTCTAATGCATTTGATGAATTTTACTAGACTTGATATTGCATATGTTGTGTGTAGATTGAGTAAATATACTCAAAACCCAAGTCATGATTAATCGAATGCATTAGTAAGAGTAATGAAATATTTAAGAGGTACCATGAACTATGATATTAAATATAGTGGATTTCTCGTTGTACTAGAAGGATACAGTGATGCTAACTGAATTTCTGATTCAGATGAGACAAAATCCATTAGTGGTTATGTGTTCACCCTCGGTGGGAGTGTTGTGACATGGAAATCAGATAAACAAATAATAATAGCTAGATCTACCATGGAATCTGAGTTTGTAGCATTAGAATTGGCTGGCAATGAGGCCGAGTGGTTAAAGAACCTTTTGGCAAATATTCCACTAGGAATAAAACAACACCTTCGGTGTCGATGCATTGTGATTGCCAAGCTGCAATAGTCATTGCTAAAAATAAATCCTTTAATGGGAAGAGTAGACATATCTGATTGAGACATAATGTGATAAAGCAGCTGCTGAGAGATAGAATTATTTCCATAGATTATGTGAAGTCAGAAGTGAATTTCGCCGATCCTCTAACTAAACTTTTGGGAAGAAAATTAATATCTGAAACATCGAGGGGAATGTGACTTTTGCCAACTTGAGTTATATCAACTATGATGGTAACCCAACCTATGTGGTTGGAAATCCCATGAAGCAGGTTCATATGGGTAATAATAAATTATTAGTTGATCAAATGGCCACTATTAAAATATGTCTCTTCCTATGGTGTATGTGTACATACTACAAGACTACAAGGAATGTGAGGTTGAGTTATTAAACTCTTAATATATTCCATAGCCTAATTTTAAGTGGTGTATTGCACTGCAGAATACACTTGATGGATGGACCTATATGAGTGTGGAGTGGGGCCGCTCCTATAAAATTTGTTGCAAAATTTCGAGATCACTCATGAAAACTAGGCGTGCGCATGGCCTATTAATGCAAAACCGCGACAAACAACAAAGTGTGTGTGGGTATAATGTGATAGATGTTGATACCCAATTTTTCTATGTATATTTTTAATATGCAAAATTACTCTTAAAATAGCATGTATGTACATATATAAGTATGTCCCAATGTTTTATTATTTTTCTCTTAATTTTTAAGATTTTAAAATCAATTTATTGCCCTATTTTATCAAGAAAAACCCAAATATTATCCCCAAAATTATCATTTTGGGTGATTCATTTAATGGATTCTCGTATTTATATTAAAACATAGCTAGAATAATTTTTGCATACTTTTACAAATTTATTTAGTATTTGTAAAGCTAAATTGCATATAATTGCAATATTGGCCTCTTTAAAAATTTAATTGTAATTATATTTATAAAATCGACTCAAGTATTTTTAATTTGATAATTATGTATTATTAATCATCTTAGTACCTTTAATATATTTTTTGAAATTATTTTACTATTTTTATAAGATAAATAAGGAAAAATGGCTATTTAAATGTTAGCCCATTTGCATTTTCAATTTTAGCCAGATTTGACACCCAAATTAAACCCAATTTCAAATCCGATTACCCAGCCCAAATCCTAAATCTACCTGACCCACGACCCTTTAAAATAACCCGCCCGGATTCCCCTTCAATCCAGGCCGTTGATCAAAATGATCAACGGCTATCCTTAACCCCTTCCCTTTTTAACCCGACCTAACCCCTAAACCTAATCATTTTCCCTTCTGTAGCCACCCTTGAATCCCCCCTTTCTCCCAGTTCTCTCTCAATCTCCCCTCAAACCCTAGCCGGCTCCCTCCGCTTCCACCCTAAAATCACTGGAATCCATGGCTTCCAAGGCCACTGAAGTCCTATACCGACCTCCTATAACTCATACAAGCCTGGTTACTATAGTTTCAAGGCCTGACCCTAAAAAATCTTGGCCCATACTTTGTTCGATTCGAGTTCTATGGCCGTCTCCGACCTTGCTCCGGCCAGACATGGCTATTCGAGCCTGGTCTCGACTTCTCCTGCTTAGATCAATGACTTTTCAAGCCTTTCTCACCATCTGGGTTCTTCTGAAACCCTAACTTTTGAGGTTTTTCTGATTTCGTTAGATCTGTTCTAGATTCGTGTTTTCCCTAAACTTTCAAACGCTTTCTCAAAGTTTCTTTCAAAACTCTGCTTTCAAAACCTTTATCTTTTCCGATTTAGGGTTTTGGCAAGATATTTAGAAGTCTCTCTGATCTTAGCATGTTCTACTGTGTTTTTTATGTTGTTGTTCTACTATGTTTCTTTTATTGATTCTTCTACTGTGTTTCTTATGTTAAAGTCTTAAGTTCTTTCTTATGGTTTCTGATTTTATCTTTGTTGATATTTTTGCCTGATTCTCTTGTCTTTCACCTCTACACCCAATTGATGGCAAAACCCCTAAGATTTGGGGTTCATTCGAGTTCTGATATTATTTGCTATGTGATTTGTTTGTTCCTCATCTCCGAACTTGTTTGGTTTCAAAACCCTAATTTCTTTGGACCTATTTGAGTTTCTGAAGTTGTTTCATCTATTGCTCGACTGAATTTCAAAATCTTTTGTTTATTTATATGATTCTGAATCCCTGCTAAACTCTTCTAAGGTCTTTCTACTGGACCCTTTGCATGCTATTTGATACTCTCTCCCTTCTCCATTGCTGAGTTACTGAAACTGACCTATGTGACTACCATGTTCCTATAGTCCACTACTTACTGATTTTGCAATTGCATGACACTTTTCTGTATCTTAAATTCAGCCTCGCATGCTTAATACTTGTGTGCTCTTTATATATGATGAGATTTTCCTCTAAAATGACTTTCAATTTTTGACTGATTTCAGACCTCCTTGTGTAAGTCTGATTGATTATTTCCTTGTTTTACTAATTTTCCATTTTCTTGTTTTGATTTGAAAACTTTCCTTAGCCTTTCTGACTTCGCTTATTCATGAACCAGTAATTTCGAATCTCTGACTCCTTGATTTACTATGTACTGATTGATTCTTACCTTATTTGTTTAACCATGTATTTCAAAGATCATTCCCTTAATTAAACTCCTATGTATTTACCCCTAATTGTCTACTTTGCACAAGATGCTTATTTGATCTCTTTCCCTAAATGATTTCTATTCATTACCGTTTAAGTTTGAACTCCTTAATTAAAAGAAGTTCTTCTACTAATTGATTTTAATTGGTACATGGTTATTCTCTTGCCTTATTCTCTACCTATTTTCAAACTATAAATACCATGCTCTTTCATTGACACAAAGACACACGAACACTCTTAGTTTTCTGAACCCACAATTACAATCAAAAAGCACTCGCTCTCCTGTTACTTGTACTGTGGCCTATTTTCTTTCAAGTATTGCTATTGCTGTATTTTGCTCCTTTGAAACTGGTATGTCTTGATTAAGGTTTTCAGCAATCACAACAATGTGTTTATTTAATACCTTTACTTGCATGTCTCCCTATTGCTTATGTTTAGTTTGGAATTTACTTTAGCATGTTGTAATTTCCTTCCTATTATGAATCCCAAACCCCCTACCCTAATGTGTTTGATGTTAATGGTTTGTTTGAGGTATGACAGTATTAAGTATTATTGCCTATGGCTCAAACTTGATTCCCCTGGAATCATAACCTCCATGTCACTATCATATGTTGTGTATTTTTGTTGATTTGTAAGCATAACAACACTCTCTATTGTTGTGCATGCCCAGAATTAGCTAAATGTCTAAGCACATAGGCTCTTTGTAACTTCCCTATTCCCCCAAACCCCTTTTGTGTACTTGTTTGTAGTTGTTTCCCTCTCTTTCATCCCTTTAGAACTCATTTCCTCACTTGCACTCTCTCTTAGACTTTAAGTTCTTCCCTCCTCTTGTGAGCCTTGCCTTGGGACCCCTTGAGCTCCCTCTAAACTTGGACACTTGAGGGCTGGCACTTCCACACTGCACTTGCCCCTATTCTGATAATACAATTTAGATGTGAGCACTGCCCAGAGTCCCATTGAGGCTCTTAGGAAACTCTGACACACTCAAATTGGAGAAAGGCTTTGGATCAATGGTGTAGTCGACTGTTCCGTGTCTTTCACCCTTGAGTTGTCCGCTCAAGGGTATCAGTCTAAAACCCCATAGAAACCTTACTCTGTTTAACTGTCCATGCATCATGGTCAAACCTAGCCGAGTCAGTTATGATGTCCGCATAATTACTTCTTAAGATAGCCTTGTCCAAAGTTCACTGGGTTTCCCTAAAACCCAAATGGATGTTACCACGTTCTGTGCATTTATTTGGAGAAATAAATTCTTTTATGATAATTGTTGATATTAAATAGTCGAGTCTGGTGGGGATAAGGGCCTAACCCTTTTGTCTTGCAGAAATATGAGGCACGAAGTCCCCAGATTCGGCATGGTCACCAACATCCACCCAAAATTGCTAAGATGGTGGGAGGATCTTCACTCTAGTGATCAAACCCTAGTCCGTAAATATCTGGGCAACCTACCTTATCTCCTGGAAATCCAACCCAACAACAAGATCATAGAAGCTGCCATTTTATACTGGGATTGTGAAAGGTTCGTGTTTTTCTTCGGGGACATTGAAATGACACCATTGCTAGAAGAAATAGGAAGATTGGTCGGTATACCATAGGAAACACTGGGATTGTTAATTCCTGAGAACCGCAAGGGCAGGGGTTTTCTCAAAATGATGATTTCTGAAGAAGAATCCAGAACTGACATGTCTAAAGGAATCTTATATCCCCTTAGACTATTTGTATGAGAGGTACGGTCACAACAAGTCCTACCATACATATCCTGACGAATTTGACATCACATCATTAGGGTGTATTCACCGAAGGATCTTTGTATTTATGTTTTGTTTCCTGGGATTGATAGTGTTTCCAATGAAGAAAGCAAGGATCCATACCAGACTGGCTATGGTAACTAAAACTCTGATGGAGGGCATTGTTGGGCAACCTTTCTGCATTGTGCCAATGATTATTGCAGAGATATACTGAGCCTTGTAGAAGTGTCAACGAGGAGCCAAACACTTCGAGGGCTGCAATTTGCTACTTCAGCTCTGGTTTATGAAGCATCTCCAAAGGGGTGAATACCGACAGGAAATTCAGCGAAGAGACTGGGATGATCATATCGCTTTCCATCATCCGAAGCGAATGAACTATATGCCTAACATGTTCACCCAGTCAGAAGATACTAGAGGATGGGTAGAGTTATTTGATAACCTTACCGAGGACCGGGTATAATGGATGTTCGAATGGTTCCTTGCTAAGGATTTCATCGCCCGATCCAGGGATGCGCCGTTTCTGATATTAATCGATCTGAGAGGAACCTACCCTTATGTCCCTCTCCGAGTTATGAGATAGGCTGGTAGAAAGCAGGTTATACCAAGGGTCGACAAGATGAGTCACTTCTGGGATGACTTCTAAGCTGATGACAGTCCTTATAAGTGCCAAGCTCAGCATATGTGGCATTGAAAGATCATCATGAGAAGAGACAGTATCGAGCCAGACAGATACCACGTTGGTTGCGCTCCCTACTATTCAGGCTAGTTACAATCTAATCACAATGGTCTGTTCCAGCCAGGACTCGCTAGGGGCCATAGGATCATAGATGAAAGGGCCGAAGCGCAGGTCAAATACAATCAACTACGCAAGAGGATCCGGGAATGTGAAAGCGAGCACCGTGAAATACAAGAATCCAACAAAAGCTTATAGAGGAGTGGAAAGACATGGCTGTCAGTGCCAACAAGTGACTGGGGTACTTGGAGCGAGGCATAGTAGAGCTAGAAAGGAAATTTCTCAACAGAATCGAGGATTGCCAGAATGTTGAGGTAAATGAGGGCGGACACCTATCTAGAGCCTACCTATTGCTGGGACTTCACGAGTTGGGAAAGTTGTTCGACGGAGCCAAAGATGTCGAGTCTGGGGAAGGTCCTTCTAGGATCAAGTAGATAGGAATTTACTTTTTCGTTTTATGAATGTAATAAGGCCAACGACCACTAGTGATTTTTTATTTCCGGTTATTTAGTGTCGATTTGGGATTTGTCTACTTTTCATTAATAAAATGAGGCATTTAGCATTCTATGTTCTCCAAATCAACTTGTCGCTAGGCCTACCTCGGGCACACAGAGGTTCCCAAATAGGACACGATTTACACTATGTGTTTAAATATCGTAACATTTTCTTATAATCCTCACTAACTTGTTACCTTTTTGTTTTTACTTTTTGTTTATTTATCCCCCTTCCCAAAGGTTAGTTCGTGCACTATGGAAACATCATCTTATTCAACGAGATCCAGGGGCCCTCCACCTGCTCCTCCTCTTAGTCCAGTCAAAAAGAAGAACAAAGGAAAAATGGAAGATTCGAACAATGCCAGAAAGGAGAACTCAACTAAACAGGTAGAGGTCACTCATGGTCATGGTACTCTGGTTCCTAAGGAAAGTGCATCCTAGCTTGAACAAAAGCTGCTGAAATTCCAAGAAGAACTGGATCAGGTTTGGAATCTGGCAAATCTGTCATTTTCCCTCACCACTCCCGATGTCAATTTCCCAAATTCTCAGAACCTCACACCTCCACAAAATATCCCAAAACCATAAAACCATCCCACTCCTCACCACCACTGCAACACCTGCCATACTTCCAATAATACTCCGTTGCTCGTCCCAGAACCCATAAACTCCACAAATTACCACTTCCACACCCATCACAATACCCCATTTATGTGGAGACCATGATACATTCCACCCAATCCATCTCAAGCACACCCGAGCCTGATGATAAAGACTCGCTCATCAGGAACCTGGATGAAGAACTTAAGAAATTGATTAGCTAAATCCAAGGCGTCAAAAAAAGCAAAGGAATTGAGGGGATGAACTATGAGGATCTTTGCATACTACCCGATGTCGCACTGCCCGAAGGGTACAAACCTCTAAAGTTCAAAATGTTTGATGGTACAGGGGATCCAAGAGTTCATTTGAGAACGTTCTGTGACAAGCTGGTTGGAGTAGGGAAAGACGAGAGAATACGTATGAAGCTGTTCATGAGGAGTCTGAAAGGAGATACTCTATCCTGGTACATTAGCCAAGATCCGAAGAAATGGTCAAACTGGGTAGGTATGGCATCCGATTTTATGGACAGGTTCAGGTTCAACACAGAAAATGCGCCGGATGTGTTCTACATTCAGAATCTAAAGAAGAAACCTACAGAAACATTCCGCGAGTATGCTACTCGCTGGAGGTCCGAAGCTGCTAAGGTCAGACCTGCCTTAGAGGAAGAACAGATGAACAAATACTTCATCTGGACTCAGGACCCCCAGTATTACGAGCGGCTAATGTTGATTGAAAGCCATAAATTTTCTGACATCATCAAGCTGGGTGAGAGGATCAAAGAGGGCATCAAAAGCGGTATGGTCATGAACTTAGAGGCCTTGCAAGCAACAAACAAGGCTTTACAGTCTGGTGGTGCGTCTAAGAAAAGGGACGTAGGGGCCATAATGGTTGCACAGAGAACCAAATCTCCCATTAAATACCAAACCTATCCAATGCCTCCACTCACATATATGTCTACACCATATTACCAAGCACCCTCACGCTCTAACCAAACTCCATCACCCACTTGTTAATCACCTCTGCCGCCCATATATTAACCTAATGCACCTAGATATTCCCAACCCGCACTTGTTTACCAAGCCTACAATGCCCAACCATCCCACCATCAATCACCCCTACACGCCAAAACTTCCCTAGACCTCGACCAAATTTTGACCGCAGACCTCCTAAATAGTATATAGCCATTGCCGAACCTATTGACTAGTTATATGAGAGACTCAAAACCGCTGATTATGTCACCCTTATCCCTGCCATAACCCCTGAGAACCCTTCTCAATGGGTCAATCTAAACAAATCATGTGCATACCATTTCGGCATGAAGGGACACACCATCGACGAATGTCGTTCTCTGAAAGACAAGATCCAGGCTCTGATTGACAACAAAATTATTGTGGCAAAGGAACCTGCTCCAAATGTCCGCAATAACCCTCTGCCAGACCATAAGGGTGGAGGCATTCACATGATCGAAATAGAGGATGATTGGGTCCCGAGGGGTCGATTGGGTTGATCGCAGAAGGTAATGATCCAAAGAAACCAATAGTTACTCTTAATCCAATCATAGTCCAAATTCAGCCATCTGGGGACGATGAGGTAAACATGTCTGAGCCACTTGAGTTCGAAGCAACTTCAAAGACACCAACACCAATTGAGGTGAAATTCATGACTCCACCAAATGCACCTCCGCCATTTGAAGTTGCAGTTTTACCTCCCAAAGTACATGCTTCGTTCGGAGTGAAGATGTCCACGCCGATCCCACTGGCTATGTCCACCATGACACTATTCCATACCAAGGCTATACCATGGGACTATACAGCCGAGGCAAGAAGAAAAGGCAAGTATAGGATCGAGGAAACTGTTGCCGCACAGGGTATGACAAGAACTGGTAGAGTTTATACCCCTGAACATCTAGCCGAGTCAAGCAAGCAGGCCTCCAATCGGCCGTCCATCATTGAAACAGGTCCAAATGATCTTTGGAGAAAGATACAGGCCAAGGAATACTCGATCATCGACTAGTTGAACAAAACACCGGCGCAAATCTCCATACTTGCTTTGCTACAAAACTCAGAGGCACACAAGGATGCTCTGTTGAGGGTTCTGAGTGAAGACTCTGTACCTAGAAACATTACTGGCGGAGAAATTGCTAACATGGTCGGACAGATATTGGAGAGTCACAAAATTACTTTTCATGAGGATGAGCTACTGCCTGAAGGGTTGGGGCACAACAAAGCACTGTACATCACTATGCAATGCGAGGATTACTTTACCACCAGTATCCTGATTGATGGGGGTTCCAGCCTCAACATTTGTCTGCTGGTAACGCTCAAGAAGTTGGGTAAGGGACTGCACGAGATAAAAGATGGAGCCATCAATGTGAAAGCCTTCGACGGTTCCTAAATGTCCACTATTGGGGAAATTAGTCTGTGTTTGCAAATAGGACCAACTTGGTTCGATGTCGATTTCCAAGTGATAGACGTGCCGATATCTTACAATCTACTGTTGGGACGACCATGGATCCATGCTGCTAGGGCTGTAGCATCAACATTGCATCAGGCAGTAAAGTTTGAATGGAACCACCAAGAAGTGATCATTCACGGTGACGGTAGCAACCCCATATACAGTCGCCAAAAAATTCCGTCAATCGAACGGAGAAAGAAGCTAGGTGGAGAGACTTACCATCACATTTAATGAGTGAATGTTGTTGACAAAGACAAATGCTGGGACAATAAGATCGAGAGTATACTGAATTGGTGTGGGTACGAACCTGTCAAAGGGCTCAGTAAGAATCTCCAAGGAATCGCTAAGCCTATAAAACTCAAGAAGCATGGCACTACTTTCGGTCTGGGATATGAGTATACCTAGGAGGAGTTCAACAGCTGGTCGCCACCATGGCGTAGTCCTTACTATCCATTGGAGCAGCCTATACCACACTTGGAGCGGACTTTCCAACCGGCCGATATTATTTATGGGTCAAAAGAAGAGAAAGCATTGGCAGCGGTGAAGAATTTGTTCTTAGAAAACAGTGATATGGACTGTTGTGTCATACTCGAGGAGGAGGGGGAGGAAGGCCCTTCCATACAAGTCATAAGCAGAGGGGCCCGCCTTAATAACTGGACCATTAGGACAACCAGAGCCCGATGAGCCTCAGGGTAGCAAGGCTGAAACAAGCATTGTTTTGATTTACTAAAAGATTGTTATTTTTCTCTAGCATGTTTTCAATTCCTGTAATAAGATATTCAAATACTCAAAACAATTATGCAATTTATTAAAGCATTCTGACTTTTCTTATGAATCAACACTTATTACTATTGTTTTCTCTCAGTACTTTACTTATACAGCATTACTATTACTTATCTTGATGAACCAATGACTGTGACATGCAACGAGACAACGCAACAAATAGACACAGATTTAGAGGAAGATGAAATACCAGAAGAGGTTGTTAAGGAAGTTGAGAATTTTGAGAACAGACCTAAGTCCAACCTGGATGAGACCGAGATTGTTAACCTGGGAGATGTAGAGAACGTCAAAGAAACAAGAATCAGTGTCCACTTATCACCATCAGAAAAGAAGGAATACACAGAATTTCTAAGGGAATATGAAGACATATTCGCTTGGTCGTATGATTACATTATTGGTTTGAGTACATCTATTGTGGCTCACAAACTGCTAACTGATCCAACATGTCCGCCGGTAAAGCAAAAGCTCAGAAAGTTTAAGCCTGACATGAGTCTGAAAATCAAGGAAGAAGTCACTAAGCAAGTCAAAGCCAAGGTTCTCAGGGTAGTAGAATACCCAACATGGTTAGCCAATATTGTGCCAGTCCCAAAGAAGGACGGGATGGTTAGAGTCTGTGTCGACTACCGGGATCTCAACCGGGCCAGTCCGAAAGATGACTTCCCCTTGCAAAACATACACATCCTGATCGACAATTGCTCAAGCATAAATTGCAATTATTTGTGGATTGTTTCGCTAGGTATCATCAGATCTGGATGGATGAAGAAGATGCTGAGAAAACGGCTTTCATTATGTCGTGGGGAATGTATTGTTACAAGATGATGTCGTTCGGCCTGAAGAATGCAGGGGCCACTTACATGAGGGCCATGGCCACCATTTTCCACGATATGATACACAAGGAGATAGAGGTGTACGTAGATAATGTTATTATCAAGTCCAAAAAAGCCACTGATCACATGGAAGATTTGAGAAAATTCTTCAATAGACTGCGAAGGTACAACCTGAAACTGAATCCCGCAAAGTGTGCATTTGGGGTTCCTACTGGAAAGCTACTTGGGTTTATTGTGAGTCGCCGATGAATAAAACTAGATCCATCAAAGGTCAAAGCTATTCAAGAATTTCCACCGCCAAAGAACAAGAAGGACATGATGAGTTTCTTGGGGAGACTTAACTACATCAGTCAGTTCATAGCACAATCTACAGTTATCTGTGAGCCAATCTTTAAGATGTTGAAGAAGGACACCACTACCAAATGGACTGATGATTGCCGAAAAGCTTTCGACAGAATCAAGGAATACATATCAACACAACAAGTCTTAGTTCCGCCTGAGCCAGGTAGATCCTTATTACTCTACCTTACAGTATTGGATGGAGCATTCGGCTATGTTCTAGGGTAGCATGATGAAACGGGGAGGAATGAGCAGGCCATTTATTACCTCAGTAAGAAGTTCACCCCGTACGAGGCCTGGTATTCTCTGTTAGAGTGCACCTATTGTGCTTTGACTTGGGTACCCTAGAAGCAGAGGCACTACTTCTGTGCTTATACCACATATCTCATATCAAGGATGGATCCCTTGAAGTACATCTTTCAGAAGCCCATGCCCACTGGAAAGCTAGCCAAGTGGCAAATCCTATTGAGTGAGTTATACATTGTCTATGTGACTCAGAAAGCAATCAAGAGTCAGGCATTGGCAAATCACCTTGCTGAAAATCCCGTAGATGGAGAATATGAACCCCTGAATACGTATTTTCCTGACAAAAAAGTGTCATTCATAGGAGAAGACATTGCGGAATCCTATGATGGTTGGATACCCTTTCGATACAATCAAATAGAAAGCCCCAAGGGCTCCATATTCTAGGATCCCAAACTATGTGATTGAATAAATCCTCCTACGGGTCAAGGGCTCCTTCTCCCTCCCCTTCTTCAAACTCCGATTCATATTTTTCATAGAGAAATCTCTGATCAAGGATATAATTATTTTTTTATGGAGCAACAAATTTCAAATGAGTTGGCATAGGAGCAGCCCTTGTATCAGAAACCGGTCAGCATTATTCGATGTCCGCCAAACTCAGGTTCATGTGCACCAACAATATGGCCAAGTACGAAGTCTGCATCTTAGGGCTCAAAATGGCTATTGATATGAACATTCAAGAGTTGCTAGTGATCAGAGATTCAGACCTACTTATACATCAGGTCCGAGAAGAATGGGCAACCAAGAACTCCAAGATACTCCAGTATCTGCATTATGTACAGGAATTGAGAAAGAGGTTCATAAAGACAGAATTTCAACATGTTCCTAGGGTCCAAAATGAATTCGTCGATGCATTGGCTACCCTATCATCCATGATACAACATCCACACAAGAACTTCATTGACCCCATTCGGGTAAAGATCCATGATTAGCCAGCTTATTTTGCTCATGTTGAGGAAGAAGCAGACGGAAAGCCTTGGTTTCATGATATTAAGGAATACTTGGCGAAAGGAGAATACCCGGAGCTCGCAAATCCTACTCAGAAGCACACACTTCGGAGGTTATCCAACAGTTTCTTTCACAACAGAGGAATCCTGTATAGGAGGACTCCTGATTTGGGATTGCTAAGGTGTGTCAACGCAAAAGAAGCATTTAGGCTACTCGAGGAAATTCATGCTGGGACCTGCAGTCCACATATGAACGATTTTGTCTTAGCAAAGAAGATACTCTGTGCTGGTTACTTTTGGATAACTATAGAGACGGGCTGCATCCAGTATGTACGGAAATGCCACCGCTGTCAGATACATGCAGACATGATAAAGGTACCTCCAAGCGAGCTTAATGCAACAAGCTCACCATGGTCATTCACCGCTTGGGGAATGGATGTTATTGGACCAATCGAGCCTGTTACTTCCAACGGGCGCAGGTTTATCTTGGTAACAATTGACTATTTCACCAAATGGGTTGAAGCAGCATCTTATAGAGTAGTAACCAAGAAGGTTGTGGCAGACTTTGTCCGCGACCTCATTGTTTGTCGATTCGGGATTCCAGAGTCAATCATTACCGATAATGGTTCCAACCTCAACAGTGACTTGATTAAAGCCATGTGTGAAACCTTCAATATCAGACATAAGAATTCTACAGACTACAGATCTCAGATGAACGGAGCAGTAGAAGCTGCCAAAAAGAATATCAAGAAGATATTGAGGAAAATGATAAAGAAGCATAAACAGTGGCACGAGAAGTTATCATTTTCTTTACTAGGATATCGCACCACAGTCTTCACATCAACCGGGTCAACCCCCTATATGTTGGTTTACGGTACAGAGGCAGTCATTCCCGCCGAAGTGGAAATTTCCTCCCTAAGGATCATACAGGAAGCTGAGCTCGACGATGCAGAGTGGGTGAAGAGCCATTACGAGCAGCTGGCTCTTATCGATGGAAAGATAATGAATGCAATTTCCCATGGTCAACTTTATCAGAACAGAATGTCCAAAGCCTTCAACAAAAGAGTCAAGCCGAGACAGTTCACATCGGGGCAGCTAGTATTAAAGAAAATTTTTCTACATCAAGATGAAGCCAAGGGGAAATTCTCTCCCAACTGGCAAGGTCCATACGTGGTTCACCGGGTTCTGACAGGAGGAGCCCTCATACTCGCAGAAATGGACAGAGAAGTCTTGCCAAAAACGATCAATTCAGATACAATCAAGTATTGCTATGTGTAATCTTTATGCTTTCCTCATATGATGTAATTTGAACTATGCCTGACCTGATTCCCGTTTAAGAGAAGATACGTAGGTAGCCCTATAGATTCGGTCACAATTCAATAAAACTTTTATTTCTCCCAGTAATTGGAAACTGGGGTAGAATTTTGAGGAGGGCCCTCAAAATTCCGAAGTTAATTTCAGCCAATCATCGTTAATAGAAGTCGAAAGCATCAATCCATTAAACTGGGGCAGAATTTTGAGGAGGACCTCAAAATTCCGTAATAAGAAGGGTTGCAATGTCTTGAACCACGTCGCAGTCGTTGGTTCATCTAAAGAAAACTATTCTTAATTATGTATTTATGTATGCCTTTACTAAATCATGCATATTTATTGCCAAAATTGCCTTGTTTAGCAATGCTACCCCAATGATACGTACAGTATCACCATATCAAAGCAGAGCAGGTCAAGTAAAGCCAGCGGGGATACGAACTAACCTCCCCTTTTTACAAAACTCATGATTTTTCTTTGGATGCAGGCACTTGAGTTGCAAAATCATCAAATATACTATACACTCACGAGACTCACATTGCACAGAAATACAACTCTCAGAACCGTTGCACTTACTCACAGCTGCTATTTGCACGCAGTGTCCCCAGCAGACACAGTATCCCCAGCAGTCGCAATATTGCAATCTGCTATCAACTAAGAAAATTCTATTATTATTTGCCTTTTACTTCCTGCATAAGGCTACCATTCTGCCTTCCAAGACTAAGCTTTGTCTCCATCTGCATTCTTGTATTGCATAAGGCTACCATTCTGCCTTCCGAGACTAAGCTTTACCTCCATCTGCATTCTTGCATTGCATAAGGCTACCATTCTGCCTTCCGACGTTACGCTCTACCTCCATCCGCATTTCTTGCATTGTATAAGGCTACCGTTCTACCATTCAAGGTTAAGCTCTACCTCCATCTGCATTTCTTGCATTGCATAAGGCTACCATTTTGCCTTCCAAGGTTAAGCTCTACCTCCATTTGCATTGGCTGAAAGATCTCCACCTTATTTACATGTGCACGGCTAAAAGATCGCCACCTTATTTACATTTGCATTGGCTGAAAGATCGCCACCTACTGCATTGCATAGGCTGAAAGATCGCCAGACACTGCATCTCATGGGCTGAAAATTGCCAAATTATCCGAAGGCATCATTGTTCGGAGGCACCATTCTCATAGCCCGAGAACGCCATTTCATGGCCTGAAGACCCCTTTTATCTTTTGCATAACATTATTCAAAGGCATCATAGTTCGGAGGCATCATTCTCATAGTCCGAGAGCATAATTTCATGGCCTGCGAATCCTTTATTATACGCTTCATGGCCCAGGACGTCATGGTCTAAGGACGTCATCCTAACCGTCCAAAGACAATTTTCATGGTCCAACGGGAATTTGCATCATGTTTAATTTATGCACAATATATGCTTGTATCACTTACTTGCAGGTAACCAGTGAGTAATGACCGTCTCGTCAAGATCAATCCCGCTCCACTTCCCGCAGCCCTATCAGGTTTCTAACCATTCACCCCAACCTGAGTATTACGTCCGTTCTTGAAAAATCTCCATCGGCATATTCCGCCGACAGATCCCGAACTACATATGGCCTGATTCCTATAAAACCAGGGATATGTTGGTATATCAAAAACCAAATTACGGCTTAAGTCTCCTTGAACCATTTCGTTCGGTCAAAATTGGTCATCATATCTTTACCCGACAACTCTTTCATCCTTCCCAAGTAAAGAGGGGCAGCTGTTGATACCCAACTTTTTCCTGTATATTTTTAATATGCAAAATACTCTCAAAATAGCATGCATGTGTATATATAAGTATATCCCAAGGTTTTATTATTTTTCTCTTAATATTTTAAGATTTTTAAATCAATTTATTGCCTTATTTTATCAAAACAAAACCAATAATTATCCCAAAATATATCATTTGGGGTGATTCATTTATTGGATTCTCATATTTATATTACAACATAACTAGCATAATTTTTTCATATTTTTACAAATTTATTTAGTATTTTTAAAGCTAAATTGCATATAATTGCAATATTGGCCTCTTTCAAGATTTAATTGTAATTATATTTATAAAATCGACTCCAGTATTTTTAGTTTGATAATTGCATATTATTAGTCATTTTATTACCTTTAATTTATTTCCAAAAAATTATTTTACTATTTTTTATAAATAAATTAGGGAAAAAATGGCTATTTAAATGTTAGCCCACTTGCATTTTCAATTTTAGCCAGATTTGATACCCCAATTAAACCTAATTTCAAATCCAATTACCCAGCCCAAATCCTAAATCTACCCGACCCAAGACCCTTTAAAATAACCCGCCCGGATTCCCCTTCAATCCAGGCCGTTGATCAAAATGATCAACGGCCATCCTTAACCCCTTCCTTTTTTAACCCGGCCTAACCCCTAAACCTAATCATTTTCCCTTCTGTAGATGCCCTTGAATCCCCCACTTTCTCCCAGTTCTCTCTCAAGCTCCCCTCAAACCCTAGCCGTCTCCCTCTGCTTCCACCCTAAAATCACCGGAATCCATGGCTTGTAAGGCCACTGAAGTCCTATACCGACCTCCTATAACTCATACACGCCTGGTTACTATAGTTTCAAGGCCTGACCCTGAAGAAGTTTGGCCCAGACTTTGTTCAATTCGAGTTCTATGGCCGTTTCCGACCTTGCTCCGGTCAGCCTTGGCTATTCGAGCCTGGTCTCGACTTCTCTTGCTTAGATCAATGACTTTTCAAGCCTTTCTCACCATATGTGGTTCTTCTGAAACCCTAACTTTTGAGGTTCTTCTAATTTCTTTAGATCTGCTCTAGATCTGTGTTTTCCCTAAACTTTCAAATGTTTTCTCAAAGTTTCTTTCAAAACTCTGCTTTCAAAACCTTTATCTTTTCCGATTTAGGGTTTTGGCAAGATATTTAGATGTCTCTCTGATCTTTAGCATGTTCAACTGTGTTTCTTATTTTGTTCTTCTACTATCTTTCTGATGTTGATTCTTCTACTGTGTTTCTTTATGTTAAAGTCTTAAGTTCTTTCTTATGGTTTCTGATTTTATCTTTGTTGATATTTTTGCCTGATTCTCTTGTCTTTCACCTCTACACCCAATTGATGGCAAAACCCCTAAGATTTGGGGTTCATTCGAGTTCTGATATTATTTGCTATGTGATTTGTTTGTTCCTCATCTCCGAACTTGTTTGGTTTCAAAACCCTAATTTCTTTGGACCTATTTGAGTTTCTGAAGTTGTTTCATCTGTTGCTCGACTGAATTTCAAAATCTTTTGTTTCTTTATATGATTCTGAATCCCTGCTAAACTCTTCTAAGGTCTTTCTATTGGACCATTTGCATGCTATTTGATACTCTCTTCCTTCTCCATTGTTGAGTTACTGAAACTGACCTATGTGACTACCATGTTCCTATAGTCCACTACTTACTGATTTTGCAATTGCATGACACTTTTCTTTATCCTAAATTCAGCCCCGCATGCCTAATACTTGTGTGCTCTTTATATATGATGAGCTTCTCCTCTAAAATGACTTTTAGTTTTTGACTGATTTCATACCTCGTTGTGTAAGTCTGATTGATTCTTTCCTTGTTTTATTAATTTCCTTGTTTCTTGGTTTGATTCGAAAACTTTCCTTAGCTTTTCTGAATTGGCTTATTCATGAACCGATAATTTCGAATCTCTGACTCCTTGATTTACTATGTACTGATTGATTTTTACCTTATTTGTTTAACCGTGTATTTCAATGATCCTTCCCTTAATTAAACTCTTATGTATTTACCCCTAATTGTCTACTTTGCACAGGATGCTTTTTGATCTTTTTCCTTAAATGATTTCAATTTATTACTGTTTAAGTTTGAACTCCTTAATTAAAGGAAGTTCTTATACTGATTGATTTTTATTGGTACATGGTTATTCTCTGCCTGTTTTCAAACTATAAATACCATGCTCTTTCATTGACACAA
The DNA here is from genome assembly GCF_000715075.1 of Nicotiana tabacum. NCBI lineage: Eukaryota > Viridiplantae > Streptophyta > Magnoliopsida > Solanales > Solanaceae > Nicotiana > Nicotiana tabacum. The sequence continues at coordinate 219,102,305 of NC_134080.1, read as the reverse complement.
ATACACACAAACACTCTTAGTTTTACGAACCCACACTCACATTCAAAAAGCAGTCTCTCTCATGTTACTTGTACTGTGGCCTGTTTTCTTTCAAGTACTGCTACTACTGTATTTTGCTCCTTTGAAACTGGTATGACCTGATTAAGGTTTTCAGCAACCACAACAATGTGTTTATTTAATACCTTCACTTGCATGTCTACCTATTGCTTATGTTTAGTTCGGAATTTACTTTAGTATGTTGTAATTTCCTTCTTATTATGAATCCCAAACCCTCTATCCTAATGTGTTTGATGTTAATGGTTTGTTTGAGGCATGACAGTATTAAGTATTATTGTCTGTGGCTCAAACTTGATTCCCCTGGAATCATAACCTCCATGTCATTATCATATGTTGTGTATTCTTGTTGATTTGTAAGCATAAAAGCACTCTCTATTGTTGTGCATGCCCAGAATTAGATAAATATCTAAGCACATAGGCTCTTTGCAACTTCCCTATTCCCCTGAACCCCTTTTGTGTACTTGTTTGTAGCTGTTTCCCTCTCTTTCATCCTTTTAGAACGTTTTTCCTCACTTGCACTCTCTCTTAGACTTTAAGCTCTGCCCCCTCTTATGAGTCTTGCCTTGGGACCCCTTGATCTCCCTCTGAACTTGGACACTTGAGGGATGGCACTTCCACACTGCACTTGCCTCTATTCTGATAATACAATTTGGATGTGAGAACTGCCCGGAGTCCCATTGAGGCTCTTAGGGAATTCTGACACACTTAAATTGGATAAAGGCTTTGGATCAATGGTCTTTAAGTTGGGTTTATCTTGTAATTCAGAGAGGAAGTCAGAATCAGGCCTCCTCTAGTTATACTTTTTACTTTTCCTGATGTAATTTTATTTATTCTAATTTGTAATAATTTGTAATGAACATTTGGGGCTGGTTAGTGGAAAAGGGTGGGTAACTATGTATGCAAAGGATAGAAATCATGGCTATAGGATTTTGCATATTCAAACATACTTAGAAATCACGGCTATAGGATTTTGCATATTTAAACTTCACTTAGAAATCATGTCTATAGGATTATGCATATTTAACTTCACTTAAAAATTATGTCTATAGGATTTTGCATATTCAAACTTCACTTATAAATCATGGCTATAAGATTTTGCATATTCAAACTTCACTTAGAAATCATGTCTATAGGATTCCGTATATTTAACTTCACTTAGAAATCATGGCTATAGGATTTTGTACTTAAAAATTATGTCTATAAGATTCTGCATATTTAACTTCACTTAGAAATCATGTATATAGGATTCTGCATATTTAACTTCACTTAGAAATCATGTATATAGGATTCTGCATATTCTAACTTCACTTAGAAATCATGTTTATATGGCTTCTACATTTCGACGCTACGTCTACAAGGTCTTAAAAATCAGTAATGCCTAGAAAGCATGCCTATAGGAGTTTCTAATAAAAAACTGATTCGCCTCACTCAGTGTTAGATATAAAACCGGTAGTAATGGATGCTATCGTTTGCATAACTTGTAATCAATTCGTTTAAATTCTACCTCTCTCTTTCAATAATCTGAGTCCCTCACTTAGCAAGTTTAACGAGTATGCATTTAAACAGTTCATTTCTAGCCTTACTGTTTCATTGCTTTCTGAATCCAGTAGATACCATACTTATAGGATCCTTGTCCAACACTTAGGAAAGCCTTAGGGTAATAAATATAAACTGAATCTGCTTCTGTTAATAATTACAACCAGCAGGCAAGCCTGATTTGGACTTCGTATCTGAGTTATGTGATAAGCTGAAACTATATCAACAATTTCTTCTCACTCGTCTTTAATACCTTTTAAATCAAATCTAAACAGTATGTGTAAGTCATGCTAATTGCGTGCTTCTTTGTTTAAGGAGGTATATCTGAGCCTCTGCTTGTTATATGCTTCCCCAATTTGCAATATGTGTTTTCTATGTCGTCTTAGAGTTTTTTCCTTTGAAGCTACAAATAAGCCTAATATCCCTCCATTTTAGGATTAGTAGTCTTAAATGCCTCCGGAACTGATAGGATTAGGGCGGGTAATAGCATGCAATAAGTAAACGAGATCAATCCACGCTTTAAATGCCTTAACAGGGTGGGAAGGGGAGATATGGATATGATGACCACGCGATAATGCCACGTGTATCCCCTCATTGAGGAGTGATTACCGAGCATTGTGTGGGGTGATCCATATTATTAATAAACCTAGGACCCCCTTTCCCTTATTTCTTTTATCATTTCAACTCCTTCTTTAAAAAATAAGCTTTGTTTGCTCTTCCAAACTTTGTTTGTTTGCAAACCATTATATGAAACCCCCTCTTATTTAAGCCTTATTTGTATACATGTTAATTGCACCCCATATTCATAATAATTGTCTGATCGGGAACCACACTAGTGGATTCTGAGGGGTCATCATATTCTCCACCTATAAAACAACCGTTCGTCCTCGAATGGACATAAGAAGGAAGTACTTGAGTCAGGGAAAAGATGGGGATAACGACTCCGCATATTGAACTCGGACTCCCAGATCGATGCCTTAGGAGCTGACCTCTCCACTGAACACGAACAGAAGGAAAACTCTTCGATCTCAACTGACAAACCTGTCGGTCTAGGATAGCTACCGGCTCCTCCTCATAATACAAGTCCTTGTCCAACTGGACAATGCTGAAATCTAATACATGGGATGGATCGCCATGATACATCCGAAGCATGGACACATGAAACACTAGATGCACGGCTGATAAGCTCGGCGGCAATGCAAGTCTATAAGCCACATCTCCCACTCGATCAAGAATCTCAAACGGACCAATGAACCTAGGGCTAAGCTTGCCCTTTTTCCCAAATCTCATCACGCCCTTCATAAGCGACACTCGAAGCAATACCCGTTCACCAACCATGAAAGCCAAATCTCGAACCTTGCGGTTGGCATGACTATTTTACCTGGACTGAGCTGTACGAAGCCTATCCTGGATAATCCTGACCTTGTCCAAAACATCTTGAACTAGATCTGTACCTAATAACTGAGCCTCTCCTGGCTCAAACCATCCAACCGAATACCGACACTACCTACCATATAAATCCTCATAAGGAGCGGTCTAGATACTCGACTAGTAGTTGTTGTTGTAGGCAAACTCCATTAAAGGCAAAAATTGATCCCACGAGCCTCCAAAGTTAATGACACAAGCTCGGAGCATATCCTCCAAAATTAGAATAGTCCGCTCAGATTGCCTGTCCATCCGAGGATGAAATGTTGTGCTCAACTCAACCCGCGTGCCCAACTTTCGCTGAACTGCCCTCCAGAAGCGTGAGGTAAACTGCCTACCTCGATTCGAAATGATAGACACAGGCACACCATGAAGACGAACAATCTCCCGGATATAGATCTTAGCTAACCTCTCGAATGAATTGGAGACTACCATAGGAATGAAATACGCTGGCTTGGTCAACCTATCAATAATGATCCACACTGCGTCGAACTTCCTCCGAGTCTAAGGGAGTCCAACAATGAAATCCATAGTGACCCGCTCCCACTTCCACTCGGGAAGCTCAATCCTCTGAAACAAATCACCAGGCCTCTGATGCTTGTTCTTAACCTGTTGACAATTCAAACACTGAGCCACATATGCAACGATATCCCTCTTTATTCTCCTCTATCCATAATGATGCCGCAAATCCTGAATATATCAACTCTCGGAGTCCATCCACATTAGGCACACAAACTCGACCCTACAATCTCAAAACGCCATCATCATCTAAGGTAATCTGTTGGCACCTCCGTGCTACGCCGGGTCTCTAAGGACACACAAATGGGGATCATCATACTGTCGATCTCGGATACACTCCAATAATGAAGAACGAGCGACTGTGCAAGCTAACACATGGTTGGGCTCAGAACATCCAACCTCACGAACTAATTGGCCAAGGCTTGAACATCCAAAGCAAACGGTATCCTACAAATCGGAATATAAGCAAGACTGCCCATACTGGATGACTTCCTACTCAAAGCATAGGCCGCCACATTGGCCTTTCCCGGGTGATATAAGATGGTGATATCATAATCTTTCAACAAATCCAACCACCTCCTCTGCCTCCAAATCTTCAACGCATGAATAATGGCTGCCGACTTCAAAACATGAACCAGATAGTTCTTCTCATGAATCTTCAACTGCCGCGAAGCATAGGCAATGACCTTGCCATCCTACATCAATACTGCACCAAGCCCAATACGAGACGCATCATATTAAACTGTATAAGGCCCTGAACCGGTGGGCAAAACCAAAACTGGTGTCGCAGCCAAAGCCATCTTGAGCTTTTGAAAGCTTGCCTCACACTCATCCGGCCATCTGAACTGGGCAATATTCTAGGTCAACCTAGTCATCGGGGCTGTGATAGATGAGAAACCCTCCACGAACCGACGATAGTAGCCTTCCAATCCCAGGAAACTCTAAATCTCTGTAGCTGATGCTAGTCTAGGCCAGTTCTTGACTGCCTCAATCTTCTTCGGATCAACCTGAATACCTTTTTCTGATACAATATGACCCAGGAATGAAACTGAACTCAACCAGAACTCACACTTTGAGAACTTAGCATATACCTGACCATCCCTCAGAGTCTGAAGAACCACTCTGAGATGCCGCTCGTGCTCCTCCCGGGTGCGGGAATAAATCAAAATATAATCTATGAAGACTATCACGAACGAGTCCAAATAAGGCATGAACACTCGGTTCATCAAATCCATAAAAGCTGTTGGGGCATTTATCAACCCAAATGACATAACCAAGAACTTATAATGCCCATATCGAGTGCGGAAAGCTGTCTTAGGGACATCGGATGCCCTAATCCTCAACTAATGGTAGCCAGATCTCAAATAAATCTTTGAAAATAACTTAGCAGCCTGAAGTTGATCAAACAAATCATCAATCCTCGGCAGTGGATACTTATTCTTGATTGTAACCTTGTTCAACTACCGGTAGTCAATACACATCCTCATCGATCCATCCTTATTTTTAGCAAACAACACCGGTGCACCCCAAGGCGAAACACTGGGTCTAATGAAACCCTTCTCAAACAGGTCTTGCAACTGCTCCTTCAACTCTTTCAACTCCGGCGTGGCCATACGATACGGCGGGATAGCTGAGTGCCCTTAGGCAGATCAATGCAAAAGTCAATATCCCTATCTGGTGGCATACCTGACAGGTCTGAAAGGAATACCTCAGGAAACTCACGAACAACGGGCACAGAATCGATAGAAGGAACCTCAGCACTAGAATCACGAACATATGCCAAATAGTCAAAACACCCTCTTCTCGACCATACGTTGAGCCTTCACATAAGAGATAACATTACGGGTAGAATGACCAGGAGTCTCTCTCCACTCTAAATGAGGCAAACCCGGTAAAGGTAAGGTCACAGTCTTGGCATGACAGTCCAAGATAGCGTGATAAGGTGATAACCAGTCCATCCCCACTATAACATCGAAATCGACTATGTCCAGAAGTAACAAATCTACTTGAGTCTCAAGACCCCCAATCACAACTACACAAGAGCGATGGATTTGATCTACCACGATAGAATCACTCACTGGTGTAGACACATAAACAGGGGCACTCAAAGAACCACTAGGCATGACTAGATATGGCACAATATAAAATCGAAGCTTCTCTACCACAAACCAGAATAGTATCTGCACCTCCACCTCTAATACTTTTACCACCACCTCTAGCATCTCTACCTCCACCTCTAATACCTCTACCTCCACCTCCAGCTAACTGAGCGGGTTGGACGAGTTCCTCAATGAACCTCCTCACTCTCTCTCACAGTAGGAAGTATGATAAGAGCATGACGGGCCAAGTCGATGAATCTAATCTCGTACATAGTAACAGTCATAGAACCCTGCTGGAGATGCTCAAACTACGTCTGATAGACCTCTCTCTAAGTGAAGTAGATAAACTCCTCCAGAAATAGTTGCGTGAACTATTCTCAAGTCAACGTTGATGACCTAACTGGTATAACCAATCAATAATCCCTCCAACAGATCTTGGCGAATCCAGACAAGCAAAAAGTAGCAAAATTTGACCCCATTGGTCTCCACGATCCCCATGTTCCTAAGGACCTCATGATAGCTGCCTAGATAATCTTGGGAATCCTCAGAAGATACACCGTTTAAAGTAGTGAAGAGCTTGGTGAAATTTATCCAACCTCCACAAAGCTTCCGAAGACGTAGCTGATCTATCACCGGTCTAGGTTGCTGCTCGGCTGAAGAAGTGGTACATGACCTCGCCATTTGCGAAAGGACAAGAGTAGAGGTTTCAATTTAGCTTTGAGAGATCAAAATCGCACGACAGGAAAGAATAGATGTGAAGTTTTTCCTAACCCTATAGCCTCTAGGGGATAAACAGAAGTCTTTGTACCGATCCCTCAGACTCTACTAAGCTTGTCTGTGAACTGTGAGACCTCTGTAACGTAGAGCTCTGATACCAACTTGTCACGATCAGGATTTTCCACCCCCAGGAGTCGTGATGGCGCCTACTGATGTGAGCTAGGAAAACCAATTACTGAATCATCTACCTTTTTACCAATTTTATTCTATTTAAAAATTATAGAGAAATAACATTTAAACAATGGAATATAACATAAGCGGAAGAAAACAATAAGCTATCTGAACATGTATATCTATTACAACCGTTTGAGTCTCGACTACCCAGAACTGGTGTCACGGTTTCACAGATGGTCTAAAAATGCTACATATAAAGGTCTGAAAGAATTAAATACAACACTGTCTCTTGAAATACATGTAAGAAATAGGAAAGTAGGTAGAAGGAGACGCCAAGGCTTACGGACGCCGGCAGGGCTATCTCGGGTGGCCTGATGAACAAGAATCAAAAAATCTCACTGTGGTCCAAAATCCACAACACTGAGGTCTGCACAAAAGAGTGTAGAGTGTAGTATCAGCACAACCGACCCCGTGTGTTGGTAAGTGCCTAGCCTAACCTCGATGAAGTAGTGACGAGGCTAGGACCAGACTACCAAATAAACTTGTGCAGTTATATAATATACATCGGAAAGTAAAGCAGGAATAAGCAAGTAAAGATGGGAGGGGGAAACATGCTGCGGGGGTATACCAGTAATAACAGTAAATCCAGAGTAACAGTCTAAGGGCAGCTTAGCATTCACAGCGAACAAAAGAAACTAATATCCAAAATAAACAAACTTGTACCAATAATTGTTGCGACGTGCAACCCAATCCCAATATATAACGACACTGTTGCGGTGTGCAACCCGATCCATATCATTTATCATTGTTGCGGAGTGCAACCCAATCCACATATAATATTGTTGCGACGTGCAACCCGATCCACATATAATAGTATTACGACATGCAATCCGATCCACATATAATATTGTTATGGTGTGCAACCCGATCCACATATAATATTGTTGCGGCATGCAACCCGATCCACATATAATATTATTGCGGCGTACAACCCGATTCACATATAATATTGTTGCAGCGTGCAACCCGATTCACATATAATATTATCAACAATCATAACAAGAGTCCCGACAAGAGATCAATAAGGTTTACACTATTGATCGCGGCGAACTCAACCTTACACAACGGTAGGAGGAGCGGACGCTAATACTTTTACCCGAATAGTGGTATCGGGGTCAATTTCCACAGGGAGCTTGGAATGGAGTTGCGTATTTGTTTAGACTAGGAATGCGTGTTTGCTCCTATTTGTACTTCTACCATTTTTTGGGTTTTGTTTAACCACTACTATTATCAACTACAAGTTTAAGCTAATTTATACTAAAAGGGTATGTTCTAAGTTGTGATTAATATAGAGAAAGGCACTAGGGTCGTGGCATCACCTAGGTGGTTAACTAACGGGTAGAGGTTACTAATAATAGATTGACATATTTGGGATCAAAAAATATAACCGTGCACATTTGTACTCACTCTCACACCTTTTGGTAGAGAGAGCGATTTTGCCCAATTGACTCTCTCGAGATCAATTGGGTAGGCCAATTAGACCAAGCAACTAGGGTTCAAGTAGGGTGATTACTCTCTCGAGGTTTAACCCATTAATTGGGACTACCATTTCTCATGGATTCACCCCAATTCTTTGTTGGGTCAATTCTGGGGTCATAGACTCTCTTTCTCAAGAAAGGTCAAGACCCACTAAGCTAGAATCAATGTTTGCAACCATCAATCCTTAATTAAACCATAAAATTAACCCAAATAACAAACACCCAATATCAATCTATCAGTAAGAAGCAACACTCATTAATTACCCACACTAGGGTTGAGCCACAACCCTAGCTAATGGGTTTAGCTAGACATAATTAAAACAGAAAATGAAGAAATAGAAGATGAAACAACCATATTAATTAATTGTTAATGCTAAACTACAATAATCTATGATGAAACTAAGCTAAAAATGCCCAAGATAGGCCAAAACATAAGTCTCACGAGTGCAGCAGCTGTCAGTTATACAAAACTTAACCTAAAAATGGTAAAATGTTCTATTTATAGTGGGATGGAAAACTGGACAAAATGCCCTTGCGGGGTTAGTACGGACATCATAAAGATGGCACACGGCCGCACTGGGTTTCTTGACCTCTGAATCTTGCTCTCTGAAAATGGTGATGCGGACCGCACAAAGTTGGGGTGCGGCCGCGTGAAAACTGGCGTGGACCGCACAAAGTTGTTGTGCAGCCGCATGAAAGGTTTTGCAGCTTCTCTGAACTTCACTGATGCAGGCCGCGTGACCATAGAGTGCGGCCGCATGGGAGGGAGCGCGGGCCGCATGAAGTTGGACGCAGCCGCGTGGTTTGCTTCTGGAATATAATACTCTCTGAACTTATTGGACGCGACCGCATAACAACATTGTGCGGCCGCATGAGTGAGACGCGGGCCGCATGAACTGGGCCGCGGCAGCATGGGGCATGGCTTGTAAGTTCCTAGTCTCTGAACTTTTATGGTGCGGCCGCATGACATGATGGTGCGGTCCGCACCAAGTTCTGAATGTCTTCACTCTACTGATCTTTGTCACTTCAGCAGGTTTCACTAAAATTTGAGCCGATCTTTGACGATTTGTTACTTTATAGCTCAAACCTGCAATCAAGCGCAATCTGTAAGCTTTTTGGGACTATTTTGTAGCAATTTACACTCAAAGCGCAGGCAAGTATGGGCATAAAACATGTTAAAATCCTACTTATCAACTATCCCGGCAAGGGATTCGACACCATAAGTAATACATCCCGGCAAGGGAGAAACAGCTATAACCAAACTTGTTACAACACCTAACTACCTCAGCTACAACCAAACTTGTTACAACACCTAACTACCTTAGCTATAACCAATCTTGTTCCAACATCTAACTACCATAGCTATAACCCAACTTGTTACAACACCTAACTACCTTAGATATAACCAAACTTGTTACAACACCTAACTACCTCAGCTATAACCGAACTTGTTCCAACATCTAACTACCACGGCTATAACCATAATCCTTACCCAACACAAAGAATCATCAACCGAAGCATCTGTAATATCAATTAAGAACACAATGCAAGGGAACCACAACTCAACAATAGCGCGACAAGGGGTCAACATAATGATCTCTTCTCTTTCTCACTTTTACTTCACATTTACTTCACAACTCGAGCCAATGCTCTAGAGTTTCAATTATCACTTATACTTTCACAATTCGTTATACAACTAGAGCCAATGCTCTTCAATGTTCATAGGTCACAATTCTTCCACACTTTACACAACAAATAGAAATCTTCACCAAGGCATGAATAATACAGCGAAATCATGAAAATCACAATATAAGACCCACGGTCATGCATGACACCAACGTATAGATACTCGTCACAATGCCTATACGCGGTACTCAACAAGAAGCAAATAGCAAATAGAACACAACTCCTAATCCCTCAAGCTAAGGTTAGACCAAACACTTACCTCGAACTTCCACGACCTACTCAAGCCTTAAACACCGCTTTCCCTTTCGAATTTGGCTCCAAATCAATCGTATCTATACATAATCGACTTCATAACATCAATAAACGCTAAATAATCCAATTCCAATGCTTAATTATAGCTTTCTAATCATTCTTCCCAAAAGGTCAAAAATTGACCCGGGCCTGCTTGGTCAAAACATGAGGTTCGGACCAAAACCTGATCACCCATTCACCTACGAGCCCGAATATATAATTTATTTTCAAATCCGACTCCAAAAAGAGGTCAAATTCCCAAATAATCAAAAAAATCCTAACTCTACCCAAATCCCTAATTTTCTACCCTTAATCACATGTTTTAGGCCTAGAAATATAGTGGGTGTTGATAAAAATAGAAGAAAACAAGTTAAAAATTACTTACCCAAGAGGTTTTGGTGAAGAAGTTCTTCAAAAATCGCGCAAGAGGTGTGGAGAAGATGAAGTTTGTTAAAAATAATGAAAATCCCGTATTGTGTTCTATTTTTGGAACTTAAAATAAGTAGGTGAAATTACTCATCGCGCTCGCGATGGGTTAGGCCTGCTAGGCCTTCGCGTTCGCGGAATACGGCTCGCGTTCGCGGAGAAATTGCCCCTCGAGTCTTCGCGTTCGCGTAGGTTTAATGCCCCACCCCCTGCCCAGGCTCAATTAGCCTTCGCGTTACCAGGCCCGCGTTCGCGAAGGGAAGACCCCCCCAATGCCTTGCATTCGCGACCTGAGTTACGCGTTCTCATAGAAGGAATTTCCTTCAGCATAATTAACACATCGTGTTCACAAGGGTCCTCCCGCGAACGCGAAGAAGGAAATATCAGGATTCCAACAGCTGAAAACCTGTAACTTTTTAAGAGTTTAAAACCTTCCGAAACACATCCAAAACTTACCCGAGCCCTTGGGGCTCCAAACCTAACATACGTACTAACTCGAAAACGCCATATGAACTTATCCATGCAATCAAATTGCCAAATTAACATCATTAACATCGAATTAAACCTCAAAATCAATGAATTATTTCAAACATCTTAAAACATAAAATTTTGCAAATTAGGTCCGAATCACGTCAAATGACATCCATTTCTTATCAAACTTCACAGAGTTATCTTAAATCACATATAAGACCTGTACCGGGCGCTGGAACTAAAATACAGGCCCGATACCAACATGTTCTAATCAAAATTCATTTCAAATTCCTTTAAACAATTTTAGAAAACAATTTTCTTTAAAAATTCATCTCTCGGGCTTGGGACCTTGGAATTTGATTCCGGGCATACACCCAAGTCCCATATTTTCCTAATCATGGGTCCAGGTCCGTTTGCCCAAAATATTGACCAAAGTCAAATTAACTCATTTTATAGTCAAAATTTATTTATTTTTTTGCACAGATTTTCAAATATAAGCTTTCTAACTATGTGCCCAAACTGCGCACGCAAATTAAGGTGATGTTGAAAGAGGTTTTTTAAGGCCTTGGAAATACAGAATTCAATTTAAAAGCAAAATATGACCTTTTGGGTCATCACATTCTCCACCTCTAAAACAATCGTTCTTCCTCGAATGGATATAAGAAGGAAGTACCTGAGTTAGGGAAAAGATGGGATAACGGCTCTGCATATCGAACTCGGACCCCCAGGTCGATGCCTTAGGAGGCTGACCTCTCCACTGAATACGAACAAACGGAAAACTCTTCGATCTCAACTGACGAACCTGCCGGTCTAGGATAGCTACCGGCTCCTCCTTATAAGACAAGTCCTTATCCAACTGGACAGTGCTGAAATCTAACACGTGGGATTGATCGTCGCGATACTTCCGAAGCATGGACATATGAAACACTGGATGCACGGCTGATAAGCTCGGCGGCAATGCAAGTGTATAAGCCACCTCTCCCACTCGATCAAGAATCTCAAACGGACCAACGAACCTAGGGCTAAGCTTGCCTTTCTTCCCAAATCTCATCACACCCTTCATAGGCGACACTCGAAGTAATACCCGCTCACCCACCATGAAAGCCAAATCTCGAGCCTTGCGGTCGACATGACTCTTTTGCTTGGACTGGGCTGTAAGAAGCCTATCCTGGATAATCCTGACCTTGTCCAAGGCATCCTAAACTAGATCCGTACCTAATAACTGGGCCTCTCCTGGCTCAAACCATCCAAACGGAGACCGACACCGCCTACAATATAAATACTCATAAAGATCCATCTAGATACTTGACTGGTAGCTATTGTTGTAGGCAACTCCGTTAAAGGCAAAAACGGATCCCACGAGCCTCCAAAGTCAATGACACAAGCTCGGAGCATATACTCCAAAATTTGAATAGTCCGCTCAGATTGCCTGTCCATCCGAGGATGAAATGTTGTGCTCAACTCAACCCGCGTGCCCAACTTTCGCTGAACTGCCCTCCAGAAGCGTGAGGTAAACTGCCTACCTCGATTCGAAATGATAGACACAGGCACACCATGAAGACGAACAATCTCCCGGATATAGATCTTAGCTAACCTCTCGAATGAATTGGAGACTACCATAGGAATGAAATACGCTGGCTTGGTCAACCTATCAATAATGATCCACACTGCGTCGAACTTCCTCCGAGTCTAAGGGAGTCCAACAATGAAATCCATAGTGACCCGCTCCCACTTCCACTCGGGAAGCTCAATCCTCTGAAACAAATCACCAGGCCTCTGATGCTTGTTCTTAACCTGTTGACAATTCAAACACTGAGCCACATATGCAACGATATCCCTCTTTATTCTCCTCTATCCATAATGATGCCGCAAATCCTGAATATATCAACTCTCGGAGTCCATCCACATTAGGCACACAAACTCGACCCTACAATCTCAAAACGCCATCATCATCTAAGGTAATCTGTTGGCACCTCCGTGCTACGCCGGGTCTCTAAGGACACACAAATGGGGATCATCATACTGTCGATCTCGGATACACTCCAATAATGAAGAACGAGCGACTGTGCAAGCTAACACATGGTTGGGCTCAGAACATCCAACCTCACGAACTAATTGGCCAAGGCTTGAACATCCAAAGCAAACGGTATCCTACAAATCGGAATATAAGCAAGACTGCCCATACTGGATGACTTCCTACTCAAAGCATAGGCCGCCACATTGGCCTTTCCCGGGTGATATAAGATGGTGATATCATAATCTTTCAACAAATCCAACCACCTCCTCTGCCTCCAAATCTTCAACGCATGAATAATGGCTGCCGACTTCAAAACATGAACCAGATAGTTCTTCTCATGAATCTTCAACTGCCGCGAAGCATAGGCAATGACCTTGCCATCCTACATCAATACTGCACCAAGCCCAATACGAGACGCATCATATTAAACTGTATAAGGCCCTGAACCGGTGGGCAAAACCAAAACTGGTGTCGCAGCCAAAGCCATCTTGAGCTTTTGAAAGCTCGCCTCACACTCATCCGGCCATCTGAACTGGGCAATATTCTAGGTCAACCTAGTCATCGGGGCTGTGATAGATGAGAAACCCTCCACAAACCGACGATAGTAGCTTTCCAATCCCAAGAAACTCTAAATCTCTGTAGCTGATGCTAGTCTAGGCCAGTTCTTGACTGCCTCAATCTTCTTCGGATCAACCTGAATACCTTTTTCTGATACAATATGACCCAGGAATGAAACTGAACTCAACCAGAACTCACACTTTGAGAACTTAGCATATACCTGACCATCCCTCAGAGTCTGAAGAACCACTCTGAGATGTCGCTCGTGCTCCTCCCGGGTGCGGGAATAAATCAAAATATAATCTATGAAGACTATCACGAACGAGTCCAAATAAGGCATGAACACTCGGTTCATCAAATCCATAAAAGCTGTTGGGGCATTTATCAACCCAAATGACATAACCAAGAACTTATAATGCCCATATCGAGTGCGGAAAGCTGTCTTAGGGACATCGGATGCCCTAATCCTCAACTAATGGTAGCCAGATCTCAAATAAATCTTTGAAAATAAATTAGCAGCCTGAAGTTGATCAAACAAATCATCAATCCTTGGCAGTGGATACTTATTCTTGATTGTAACCTTGTTCAACTACCGGTAGTCAATACACATCCTCATCGATCCATCCTTATTTTTAGCAAACAACACCGGTGCACCCCAAGGCGAAACACTGGGTCTAATGAAACCCTTCTCAAACAGGTCTTGCAACTGCTCCTTCAACTCTTTCAACTCCGGCGTGGCCATACGATACGGCGGGATAGCTGAGTGCCCTTAGGCAGATCAATGCAAAAGTCAATATCCCTATCTGGTGGCATACCTGACAGGTCTGAAAGGAATACCTCAGGAAACTCACGAACAACGAGCACAGAATCGATAGAATGAACCTCAGCACTAGAATCACGAACATATGCCAAATAGTCAAAACACCCTCTTCTCGACCATACGTTGAGCCTTCACATAAGAGATAACACTACGGGTAGAATGACCAGGAGTCTCTCTCCACTCTAAATGAGGCAAACCCGGTAAAGGTAAGGTCGCAGTCTTGGCATGACAGTCCAAGATAGCGTGATAAGGTGATAACCAGTTCATCCCCACTATAACATCGAAATCGATTATGTCCAGAAGTAACAAATCTACTTGAGTCTCAAGACCCCCAATCACAACTACACAAGAGCGATGGATTTGATCTACCACAATAGAATCACTCACTGGTGTAGACACATAAACAGGGGCACTCAAAGAACCACTAGGCATGACTAGATATGGCGCAATATAAAATCGAAGCTTCTCTACCACAAACCAGAATAGTATCTGCACCTCCACCTCTAATACTTTTACCACCACCTCTAGCATCTCTACCTCCACCTCTAATACCTCTACCTCCACCTCCAGCTAACTGAGCGGGTTGGACGAGTTCCTCAATGAACCTCCTCACTCTCTCTCACAGTAGGAAGTATGATAAGAGCATGACGGGCCAAGTCGATGAATCTAATCTCGTACATAGTAACAGTCATAGAACCCTGCTGGAGATGCTCAAACTACGTCTGATAGACCTCTCTCTAAGTGAAGTAGATAAACTCCTCCAGAAATAGTTGCGTGAACTATTCTCAAGTCAACGTTGATGACCTAACTGGTATAACCAATCAATAATCCCTCCAACAGATCTTGGCGAATCCAGACAAGCAAAAAGTAGCAAAATTTGACCCCATTGGTCTCCACGATCCCCATGTTCCTAAGGACCTCATGATAGCTGCCTAGATAATCTTGGGAATCCTCAGAAGATACACCGTTTAAAGTAGTGAAGAGCTTGGTGAAATTTATCCAACCTCCACAAAGCTTCCGAAGACGTAGCTGATCTATCACCGGTCTAGGTTGCTGCTCGGCTGAAGAAGTGGTACATGACCTCGCCATTTGCGAAAGGACAAGAGTAGAGGTTTCAATTTAGCTTTGAGAGATCAAAATCGCACGACAGGAAAGAATAGATGTGAAGTTTTTCCTAACCCTATAGCCTCTGGGGGATAAACAGAAGTCTTTGTACCGATCCCTCAGACTCTACTAAGCTTGTCTGTGAACTGTGAGACCTCTGTAACGTAGAGCTCTGATACCAACTTGTCACGACCAGGATTTTCCACCCCCAGGAGTCGTGATGGCGCCTACTGATGTGAGCTAGGAAAACCAATTACTGAATCATCTACCTTTTTACCAATTTTATTCTGTTTAAAAATTATAGAGAAATAACATTTAAACAATGGAATATAACATAAGCGGAAGAAAACAATAAGCTATCTGAACATGTATATCTATTACAACCGTTTGAGTCTCGACTACCCAGAACTGGTGTCACGGTTTCACAGATGGTCTAAAAATGCTACATATAAAGGTCTGAAAGAATTAAATACAACACTGTCTCTTGAAATACATGTAAGAAATAGGAAAGTAGGTAGAAGGAGACGCCAAGGCTTACGGACGCCGGCAGGGCTATCTCGGGTGGCCTGATGAACAAGAATCAAAAAATCTCACTGCGGTCCAAAATCCACAACACTGGGATCTGCACAAAAGAGTGCAGAGTGTAGTATCAGCACAACCGACCCCGTGTGTTGGTAAGTGCCTAGCCTAACCTCGATGAAGTAGTGACGAGGCTAGGACCAGACTACCAAATAAACTTGTGCAGTTATATAATATACATCGGAAAGTAAAGCAGGAATAAGCAAGTAAAGATGGGAGGGGGAAACATGCTGCGGGGGTATACCAGTAATAACAGTAAATCCAGAGTAACAGTCTAAGGGCAGCTTAGCATTCACAGCGAACAAAAGAAACTAATATCCAAAATAAACAAACTTGTACCAATAATTGTTGCGACGTGAAACCCAATCCCAATATATAACGACACTGTTGCGGTGTGCAACCCGATCCATATCATTTATCATTGTTGCAGAGTGCAACCCAATCCACATATAATATTGTTGCGACGTGCAACCCGATCCACATATAATAGTATTACGACATGCAATCCGATCCACATATAATATTGTTATGGTGTGCAACCCGATCCACATATAATATTGTTGCGGCATGCAACCCGATCCACATATAATATTATTGCGGCGTACAACCCGATTCACATATAATATTGTTGCAGCGTGCAACCCGATCCACATATAATATTATCAACAATCATAACAAGAGTCCCGACAAGAGATCAATAAGGTTTACACTATTGATCGCGGCGAACTCAACCTTACACAACGGTAGGAGGAGCGGACGCTAATACTTTTACCCGAATAGTGGTATCGGGGTCAATTTCCACAGGGAGCTTGGAATGGAGTTGCGTATTTGTTTAGACTAGGAATGCGTGTTTGCTCCTATTTGTACTTCTACCATTTTTTGGGTTTTGTTTAACCACTACTATTATCAACTACAAGTTTAAGCTAATTTATACTAAAAGGGTATGTTCTAAGTTGTGATTAATATAGAGAAAGGCACTAGGGTCGTGGCATCACCTAGGTGGTTAACTAACGGGTAGAGGTTACTAATAATAGATTGACATATTTGGGATCAAAAAATATAACCGTGCACATTTGTACTCACTCTCACACCTCTCGGTAGAGAGAGCGATTTTGCCCAATTGACTCTCTCGAGATCAATTGGGTAGGCCAATTAGACCAAGCAACTAGGGTTCAAGTAGGGTTATTACTCTCTCGAGGTTTAACCCATTAATTGGGACTACCATTTCTCATGGATTCACCCCAATTCTTTGTTGGGTCAATTCTGGGGTCATAGACTCTCTTTCTCAAGAAAGGTCAAGACCCACTAAGCTAGAATCAATGTTTGCAACCATCAATCCTTAATTAAACCATAAAATTAACCCAAATAACAAACACCCAATATCAATCTATCAGTAAGAAGCAACACTCATTAATTACCCACACTAGGGTTGAGCCACAACCCTAGCTAATGGGTTTAGCTAGACATAATTAAAACAGAAAATGAAGAAATAGAAGATGAAACAACCATATTAATTAATTGTTAATGCTAAACTACAATAATCTATGATGAAACTAAGCTAAAAATGCCCAAGATAGGCCAAAACATAAGTCTCACGAGTGCAGCAGCTGTCAGTTATACAAAACTTAACCTAAAAATGGTAAAATGTTCTATTTATAGTGGGATGGAAAAACTGGACAAAATGCCCTTGCGGGGTTAGTACGGACAGCATAAAGATGGCACACGGCCGCACTGGGTTTCTTGACCTCTGAAGCTTGCTCTCTGAAAATGGTGATGCGGACCGCACAAAGTTGGGGTGCGGCCGCGTGAAAACTGGCGCGGACCGCACAAAGTTGTTGTGCAGCCGCATGAAAGGTTTTGCAGCTTCTCTGAACTTCACTGATGCAGGCCGCGTGACCATAGAGTGCGGCCGCATGGGAGGGAGCGCGGGCCGCATGAAGTTGGACGCAGCCGCGTGGTTTGCTTCTGGAATATAATACTCTCTGAACTTATTGGACGCGACCGCATAACAACATTGTGCGGCCGCATGAGTGAGACGCGGGCCGCATGAACTGGGCCGCGGCAGCATGGGGCATGGCTTGTAAGTTCCTAGTCTCTAAACTTTTATGGTGCGGCCGCATGACATGATGGTGCGGTCCGCACCAAGTTCTGAATGTCTTCACTCTACTGATCTTTGTCACTTCAGCAGGTTTCACTAAAATTTGAGCCGATCTTTGACGATTTGTTACTTTATAGCTCAAACCTGCAATCAAGCGCAATCTGTAAGCTTTTTGGGACTATTTTGTAGCAATTTACACTCAAAGCGCAGGCAAGTATGGGCATAAAACATGTTAAAATCCTACTTATCAACTATCCCGGCAAGGGATTCGACACCATAAGTAATACATCCCGGCAAGGGAGAAACAGCTATAACCAAACTTGTTACAACACCTAACTACCTCAGCTACAACCAAACTTGTTACAACACCTAACTACCTTAGCTATAACCAATCTTGTTCCAACATCTAACTACCATAGCTATAACCCAACTTGTTACAACACCTAACTACCTTAGATATAACCAAACTTGTTACAACACCTAACTACCTCAGCTATAACCGAACTTGTTCCAACATCTAACTACCACGGCTATAACCATAATCCTTACCCAACACAAAGAATCATCAACCGAAGCATCTGTAATATCAATTAAGAACACAATGCAAGGGAACCACAACTCAACAATAGCGCGACAAGGGGTCAACATAATGATCTCTTCTCTTTCTCACTTTTACTTCACATTTACTTCACAACTCGAGCCAATGCTCTAGAGTTTCAATTATCACTTATACTTTCACAATTCGTTATACAACTAGAGCCAATGCTCTTCAATGTTCATAGGTCACAATTCTTCCACACTTTACACAACAAATAGAAATCTTCACCAAGGCATGAATAATACAGCGAAATCATGAAAATCACAATATAAGACCCACGGTCATGCATGACACCAACGTATAGATACTCGTCACCATGCCTATACGCGGTACTCAACAAGAAGCAAATAGCAAATAGAACACAACTCCTAATCCCTCAAGCTAAGGTTAGACCAAACACTTACCTCGAACTTCCACGACCAACTCTAGCCTTAAACACCGCTTTCCCTTTCGATTTTGGCTCCAAATCAATCGTATCTATACATAATCGACTTCATAACATCAATAAACGCTAAATAATCCAATTCCAATGCTTAATTATAGCTTTCTAATCATTCTTCCCAAAAGGTCAAAAATTGACCCGGGCCTGCTTGGTCAAAACATGAGGTTCGGACCAAAACCTGATCACCCATTCACCTACGAGCCCGAATATATAATTTATTTTCAAATCCGACTCCAAAACGAGGTCAAATTCCCAAATAATCAAAAAAATCCTAACTCTACCCAAATCCCTAATTTTCTACCCTTAATCACATGTTTTAGGCCTAGAAATATAGTGGGTGTTGATAAAAATAGAAGAAAACAAGTTAAAAATTACTTACCCAAGAGGTTTTGGTGAAGAAGTTCTTCAAAAATCGCGCAAGAGGTGTGGAGAAGATGAAGTTTGTGAAAAATAATGAAAATCCAGTGTTGTGTTCTATTTTTGGAACTTAAAATAAGTAGGTGAAATTACTCATCGCGCTCGCGATGGGTTAGGCCTGCTAGGCCTTCGCGTTCGCGGAATACGGCTCGCGTTCGCGGAGAAATTGCCCCTCGAGTCTTCGCGTTCGCGTAGGTTTAATGCCCCACCCCCTGCCCAGGCTCAATTAGCCTTCGCGTTACCAGGCCCGCGTTCGCGAAGGGAAGACCCCCCCAATGCCTTGCATTCGCGACCTGAGTTACGCGTTCTCATAGAAGGAATTTCCTTCAGCATAATTAACACATCGTGTTCACAAGGGTCCTCCCGCGAACGCGAAGAAGGAAATATCAGGATTCCAACAGCTGAAAACCTGTAACTTTTTAAGAGTTTAAAACCTTCCGAAACACATCCAAAACTTACCCGAGCCCTTGGGGCTCCAAACCTAACATACGTACTAACTCGAAAACGCCATATGAACTTATCCATGCAATCAAATTGCCAAATTAACATCATTAACATCGAATTAAACCTCAAAATCAATGAATTATTTCAAACATCTTAAAACATAAAATTTTGCAAATTAGG
This sequence comes from Nicotiana tabacum, assembly GCF_000715075.1. Classification (NCBI taxonomy): domain Eukaryota; kingdom Viridiplantae; phylum Streptophyta; class Magnoliopsida; order Solanales; family Solanaceae; genus Nicotiana; species Nicotiana tabacum. The sequence goes on along the minus strand of NC_134080.1, from coordinate 219,082,109 downwards.
TCCGAATCACGTCAAATGACATCCATTTCTTATCAAACTTCACAGAGTTATCTTAAATCACATATAAGACCTGTACCGGGCGCTGGAACTAAAATACGGGCCCGATACCAACATGTTCTAATCAAAATTCATTTCAAATTCCTTTAAACAATTTTAGAAAACAATTTTCTTTAAAAATTCATCTCTCGGGCTTGGGACCTTGGAATTTGATTCCGGGCATACACCCAAGTCCCATATTTTCCTAATCATGGGTCCAGGTCCGTTTGCCCAAAATATTGACCAAGGTCAAATTAACTCATTTTATAGTCAAAATTTATTTATTTTTTTGCACAGATTTTCAAATATAAGCTTTCTAACTATGTGCCCAAACTGCGCACGCAAATTAAGGTGATGTTGAAAGAGGTTTTTTAAGGCCTTGGAAATACAGAATTCAATTTAAAAGCAAAATATGACCTTTTGGGTCATCACATTCTCCACCTCTAAAACAATCGTTCTTCCTCGAATGGATATAAGAAGGAAGTACCTGAGTTAGGGAAAAGATGGGATAACGGCTCTGCATATCGAACTCGGACCCCCAGGTCGATGCCTTAGGAGGCTGACCTCTCCACTGAATACGAACAAACGGAAAACTCTTCGATCTCAACTGACGAACCTGCCGGTCTAGGATAGCTACCGGCTCCTCCTTATAAGACAAGTCCTTATCCAACTGGACAGTGCTGAAATCTAACACGTGGGATTGATCGTCGCGATACTTCCGAAGCATGGACACATGAAACACTGGATGCACGGCTGATAAGCTCGGCGGCAATGCAAGTGTATAAGCCACCTCTCCCACTCGATCAAGAATCTCAAACGGACCAACGAACCTAGGGCTAAGCTTGCCCTTCTTCCCAAATCTCATCACACCCTTCATAGGCGACACTCGAAGTAATACCCGCTCACCCACCATGAAAGCCAAATCTCGAGCCTTGCGGTCGACATGACTCTTTTGCTTGGACTGGGCTGTAAGAAGCCTATCCTGGATAATCCTGACCTTGTCCAAGGCATCCTAAACTAGATCCGTACCTAATAACTGGGCCTCTCCTGGCTCAAACCATCCAAACGGAGACCGACACCGCCTACAATATAAATACTCATAAAGATCCATCTAGATACTTGACTGGTAGCTATTGTTGTAGGCAACTCCGTTAAAGGCAAAAACGGATCCCACGAGCCTCCAAAGTCAATGACACAAGCTCGGAGCATATCCTCCAAAATCTGAATAGTCCGCTCGAACTGCCCGTCCGTCTGAGGATGAAATGTTGTGCTCAACTCAACCCGCGTGCCTAACTTTCGCTGAACTGCCCTCCAGAAGCGTGAGATAAACTGCGTACCTCGATCCGAAATAATAGACACAGGCACACCATGAAGACGAACAATCTCCCGGATATAGATCTCAGCTAACCTCTCGGATGAATACGAGACTGCTATAGGAATGAAATGCGCTGGCTTGGTGAGCCTATCAACAATGACCCACACTGCGTCGAACTTCCTCCGAGTCTGGGGGAGTCCAACAACGAAATCCATAGTGACCCGCTCCCACTTCCACTCGGGAAGCTCAATCCTCTGAAACAAACCACTAAGCCTCTATTGCTCGTACTTAACCTGTTGACAATTCAAACACCGAGCCACATATACAACGATAGCCTTCTTTATTCTCCTCCATCAATAATGTTGCCGCAAATCCTAAATATATCAACTCTCGGAGTCCATCCACATTAGACACACAAACTCGACCCTGCAATCTCAAAACTCCATCATCATCTAAGGTAATCTGCTGGCACCTTCGTGTTGCACCGTGTCTCTAAGGACACACAAATGGGGATCATCATACTGCCGATCTCGGATACGCTCCAATAATGAAGAACGAGCGACTCTGCAAGCTAACACACGACTGGGCTCAGAACATCCAACCTCACGAACTGATTGGCCAAGGCCTAAACATCCAAAGCAAGCGGTCTCCCACCGACCGGAATATAAGCAAGACTGCCCATACTAGCTGACTTCCTACTCAAAGCATCGACCACCACATTGGCCTTTCCCGGGTGATATAATATGGTGATATCATAATCTTTCAACAACTTCAACCACCTCCTCTACCTCTAAATCTTCAACGCATGAACAATGGTTGTCGACTCCAAAACATGAACTTGATAGTTCTTCTCATGAATCTTCAACTGCCGCGAAGCATAGGCAATGACCTTGCTATTCTGCATCAATACTGCACCAAGCCTAATACAAAACGCATCACATTAAACTATATAAGGCCCTAAACCGGTGGGCAAAACTAACATTGGTGCCGCAGTCAGAGCCGTCTTGAGCTTTTGAAAGCTCGCCTCACACTCGTTCGACTATCTGAACTGGGCACCCTTCTAGGTCAACCTAGTCATCGGGGCTGCGATAGATGAGAACCCCTCCACGAATCGATGATAGTAGCCTGCCAATCCCAAGAAACTTCGAATCTCTGTAGCCAATGCTAGTCTAGGCTAGTTCTTGACTGCCTCAATCTTCTTCGAATCAACCTGAATACCCTCTGCTGATACAACATGACCCAGGAATGCAACTGAACTCAACTAGAACTCACACTTTGAGAACTTAGCATATAACTGACCATCCCTCAGAGTCTGAAGAACCACTCTGAGATGTCGCTCGTGCTCCTCCCGGGTGCGGGAATAAATCAAAATATCATCAATGAAGACTATCACGAACGAATCCAAATAAGGCCTAAACACTCGGTTCATCAAATCCATAAAAGTTGTTGGGGCATTTGTCAACCCGAATGACATACCTAAGAACTCATAATGCCCGTATGGAGTGCAGAAAACTATCTTAAGGACATCGGATGCCCTAATACTCAACTGATGGTAGCCAGATCTCAAATCAATCTTTGTAGCTGATCAAACAAATCATCAATCCTTGGCAATGGATAATTATTCTTGATTGTAACCTTGTTCAAATACCGGTAGTCAATACACATCCTCATCGATCCATCCTTCTTCTTAACAAACAATACCGACGCACCCCAAGGCGACACACTGAGTCTAATGAAACCCTTCTCAAGAAAGTCTTGCAACTACTCCTTCAACTCTTTCAACTCCGGCGAGGCCATATGATACGGCAGGATAGAAATGGGCTGAGTTCCCAGAGCCAGATCAATGCAAAAGTTAATAACCCTATCGGGTGGCATACCCGACAAGCCTGAAGGGAATACCTCAGGAAACTCACGAACAATGGGCACAGAATCGATAGAAGGAACCTCAGCACTAGAATCATGAACATATGCCAAATAGGCCAAACGCCCCCTTCTCGACCATACGTCGAGCCTTCACATAAGAGATAACACTACGGGTAGAATGACCAGGAGTCCCTCTCCACTCTAAACGAGGTAAACCCGGTAAAGCTAAACAGTCTTGGCATGATAGTCCAAGACAGTGTGATAAGGTGATAACCGGTCCATCCCCAATATAACATCAAAATCGACCATGTCCAAAAGCAACAAATCTACTCGAGTCTCAAGATCCCCAATCACAACTACACAAAGAGCGATGGACTCAATCTACCACAATAGAATCACCCACCGGTGTAGAAACATAAACAGGGGCACTCAAAAAATCACTAGGCATGACCAGATATGGCGCAAAATAAAACCGACGCTTCTCTACCACAAACCAGAACAGTACCTGCACCTCCACCTCTAATACATTTACCTCCACATCTAGCATATCTACCTCCATCTCTAATACCTCTACCTCCACCTCTAGCTAACTGAGCGGGCTGGACGAGTCCCTCAATGAACCTCCTCACTCTCTCTCACAGAGTATGATAAAAGCATGACGGGCCAAGTCAATAAGTTTGATATCGTACTGAGTAACAGTCATAGAACCCTACTGGAGATGCTCAAACTGCATCTGATAGACATCTCTCTGAGTGAAGTAGAGAAACTCCTCCATAAATAGCTGAGTGAATTGTTCTCAAATCAAAGCTGATGACCTAACTGGTATAACCAATCAATAATCCCTCCAACAGATCTTGGCGGATCCAGACAAGCGAAAAGTAGCAAAATTTGACCCCATTGGTGTCCACGATCCCCATGTTCATGAGGACCTCATGATAGCTGCCTAGATAATCTTGGGGATCCTCAGAAGTTGCACCGCTGAAAGTAATGAAGAGCTTGGTAAAACTTATCCAACCTCCACAAAGCCTCCGAAGACGTAGCTGATCTATCACTAGTATGTGCTGCTGCTTGGCTGAAGAAGTGGTACATGACCTCGCCATTCGCGAAAGGACAAGAGTAGAGGTTTCCATTTAGCATTGAGAGATCAAAATTGCATGACAGGAAATAATAGATACGAAGTTTTTCCTAAACTTGTTGCCTCTGGGGATAAATACATGCGTCTCCATGCCGATCTCTCAGACTCTACTAAGCTTGTCTTTGAACTGTGTGACCCATGTAACTAAGAGCTCTGATATCAACTTGTCACGACCCAGATTTCTCACCCTTAGGAGTCGTGATGGCGCCTACTGATGTGAGCTAGGCAAGCCAATTATTGAACTATCTACCTTTTTACCAATTTCATTCTCTTAAAGAATTACGAAGAAATAATATTTAAACAACAGAATATAACATAAGCGGAAGAAAACAATAAGCCATCTGAACATGAATATCTATTGCAACTGTTTGAGTCTCGACTACCCAGAACTGGTGTCACAGTTTCATTGACGGTCTAAGAATGCTACATATAAAGGTCTGACAGAATTAAATACAACACTGTCTTGGGAAATACATGTAAGAAACATGAAAGTAGATAGAAGGAGACGCCAAGGCCTATAAATACATGCAGGGCTACCTTGGGTTGCCTGATGAACAAGAATCAGCAATCTTGCTGCGGTCCGAAATCTACAACACTAGGGTCTACACAAAAGAGTGCAGAGTATAGTATCAGCACAACCGACCCCATGTGCTGGTAAGTTCCTAGCCTAACCTTGGTGAAGTAGTGACGAGGCTAGGACCATACTACCAAATAAACTTGTGCAGTTATATAATATACATCAAAAAGTAAAGCAAGAATAAGCAAGTAAAGATGGGAGGGGGAAACATGATGCAGGGATATACCAGTAATAACAGTAAATCCAGAGTCACAGTCTAAGGGCAGCTTAGAATTCATAGCGAACAAAAGAAACTAATATCCAAAATAAACACACTTGTACCAATAATTGTTGCGGCACTCAACCCGATCCTAATATATAATGACACTGTTGCAGCGTGCAACCCGATCCATATCATTTATCATTGTTGCGGTGTGCAACCCGATCCACATGTAATATTGTTGCGGTGTGCAACCCGATCCACATATAATGTTATAGCGGCGTGTCACCCGATCCACATATAATATTATCAACAATCATAACAAGAGTCCCGACAGGGGATCAATAAGGTCTACACTATCCCGACAAGGGATTCGACAGCATAAGTAATACATCCCGGCAAGGGAGAAACAACTATAACCAAACTTGTTATAATACCTAACTACCTCAGCTACAATCAAACTTGTTACAACACCTAACTACCTCAGCTATAACCAAACTTGTTCCAACATCTAACTATCATAGCTATAACCCAACTTGTTACAACACCTAACTACCTTAGCTATAACCAAACTTGTTACAACACCTAACTACCTCAGCTATAACCAAACTTGTTCCAACATCTAACTACCACAGCTATAACCATAATCCTTACCCAACACAAAGAATCATCAACCGAAGCATCCGTAATATCAATTAAGAACACAATGCAAGGGAACCACAACTCAACAATAGCCCGGCAAGGGAGCAACATAATGATCTCTTCTCTTTCTCACTTTTACTTCACATTTCACTTCACAACTCGAGCTAATGCTCTAGAGTTTCAATTATCACTTATACTTTCACAATTCGTTATACAACTAGAGCCAACGCTCTTCAATGTTCAAAGGTCACAATTCTTCCACACTTTACACAACAAATAGAAATCTTCACCAAGGCATGAATAATACAGCGAAATCATGAAAATCACAATATAAGACCCACGATCATGCATGACACCAACATATAGATACTCGTCACCATGCCTATACGTTGTACTCAACAAGAAGAAAATAGCAAATAGGACACAACTCCTAATCTCTCAAGTTAAAGTTAGACAAAACACTTATCTCGAACTTTCATGGCCAATGCAAGCCTCAAACACCACTTTCCCTTTCGAATTTGGCTCCAAATCAATCGTATCTATACATAATCGACTTTATAACATCAATAAATGCTAAACAATCCAATTCCAATGCTTAATTATAGCTTTCTAATCATTCTTCCCAAAAAGTCAAAATTTGACCCCGGGCCCGCTTGTTCAAAACACGAGGTTCGGACCAAAACCCGATCACCTATTCATCCATGAGCCCGAATATATAATTTTTTTTCAAATCCGACCCCAAAATGAGGTCAAATTTCCAAATAATCAAAAAGCCCTAACTCTACCCAAATCCCAAATTTTCTACCCTTAATCACTTGTTTTAGGCCTAGTAATCTAGTGGGTGTTGATAAAAATGGAAGAAAACAAGTTAAAGATTACTTACCCAAGTGGTTATGGTGAAGAAGTTCTTCAAAAATCGCCCAAGAGGTGTGAAGAAGATTAAGTTTGTGAAAAATAATGAAAATCACGTAATGTGTTCTGTTTTTGGAACTTAAAATAATTGGGCAAAATTACTCATCGCGTTCGCGATGGGTTAGGCCTACTAGGCCTTCACATTCGCGGAATACGGCTCGCGTTTGCGGAGAAATTGCCCCTCGAGCCTTCGCGTTTGCGTCCATGTGGTCGTGTTCGCGTTGGTTTAATGCCCCACCCCCTGCCCATGCTCAATTAACCTTCGCGTTCGCGTTACCAGGCCCGCCTTCGCGAAGGGAAGACCCCCCAACGCCTCGCGTTCGTGACCTGGGCTACGCATTCGCGTAGAAGGAATTTCCTTCAGCATAATTAACACATCGCGTTCGCAAAGGTCCTCCCGCGAACGCGAAGAAGTAAATATTAGAATACCAATAGCTGAAAACCTGCAATTTTTTAAGAGTTTAAAACCTTTCGACACACATTCGAAACTCATCCGAGCCCTCGGGGCTCCAAACCAAACATATGTACTAAATCGAAAACACCATATGAACTTATCCGTGCGATCAAATCATCAAATTAACATCATTAACATCGAATTAAACCTCAAAATCAATGAATTATTTCAAACCTTTTAAAACATCAAATTTTGTTATTTAGGTCCGAATCATGTCAAATGACATCCGTTTCTTACCAAACTTCACAGAGTTATCTTAAATCACATATAAAACTTGTACCAGGCGCCGGAACCAAAATACGAGCCCGATACCAACATGTTCTAATCAAAATTCATTTCAAATTCTTTTAAACCATTTCAGAAAATGATTTTTTAAAAAAATTCATTTCTCAGGTTTGGGACCTCGGAATTCGATTCCGGGCATACGCCCAAGTCCCATATTTTTCTACAGACCCTCCAGGACCGTCACATAATTGGTCTGGGTCCGTTTTCCCAAAATGTTGACCGAAGTCAAATTAACTCATTTTATAGTCAAAATTTATCATTTTTCACAAATTTTCACATATAAGCTTTTCGGTTATGTGCCCGGACAGTGCACGCAAATCGAGGTGATGCTAAAAGAGATATTTTAAGGCCTCGAAAACACAACTCTATTTAAAAGAAAGTGATAACCCAAATAGTTATACTAGAAGAGCTTGTTGAATCCAAGGGGATACGCCTAATTTTATTTATCATTGTATGGGAGAAATATCCTTAAGAACACTATCTTTGACATGCCTCAAGTTAAACCTTTTATTCTCCATAATCATCCAATTTTTCCAATAGGTTATCCATGAGAATGCCACTTATTAATCAAGGGTTAATTTTTGACAAGATGTTATAAATTATGTTGTAATTGTGACGACCCGGCCGGGTCGTCTTAAGAATTAACGTCCTGATCCCCTATTAACCGCTTTCCCAAAATTTATTTCTACTAATGTGATTTGTCGGGATGTTCGATTTTAAGTTTCGGGGAGTTTTGGGACACTTAGTCCCAAAATGAGAGATTAAGTGTTGGAAAGTTGACTGTAGTTAGAATAGTGTGAAGACAACCTCGGAATGGAAATCTGATGGTTCTGTTAGCTCTGTTGGGTGATTTTGGCGTTTGGAGCATGTTCGGATTGTGCTTTGGAGGTCCGTAGCTAATTTAGGCTTGAAATGCCGAAAGTTGAATTTTGAAAGTTTCCGGTTCGATAGTGAGATTTTGATAGGAGGGTCGGAATGGAATTCCTAAAATTGCAGTAGTTTCGTTATGTCATTTGAGATGTGTGTGCAAAATTTCAGGTCATTCGGACGTGTTTTGGTTGGGTTTTTTATCGAAAGCAGAATTCGGAAGATTTTAGAAATGTAGGCTTGAATCCGATGTGTTTTGGGTGTTTTGATGTTGTTTGAAATGTTTGAATAAGGTTCTAGGATATGTTGATGTCTTTAGTTGAGATCCCGGGGGTCTCGGGATGAATTCGGATAGTTGACGGAGGAAATTTTTGGAGTGAAGTTGTTGCAGCAGCTTTTCTTCTGGTATTTTCGCATCTGCGGTTTGGGGACTACAGATGCGGAACCGCAGAAACAGCGTAGAGGACCGCAGAAGCGAAATTTGGGATTTTCCTCAGGAACCGCAGATGCAGTGAAATGTCCGTAGAAGCGGAACCGCTCCTGCAGTTAGAATTCTGCATATGCGAAAGCTGGGTCCTTAAGTGAAAGTCGCAGATTCGACACTTGTTTTGCAGATGCGGTTCCAGGGTCGCAAATACGGAAATCGCTGGGTAGAACATATAAATAGTTGCCTTCGCGAATTTGAGGGATCCTTTCACCATTTTCATCCGGATTTGAAGCTTTTAAGAGAGATTTTTGAGGAAAACAAAGGGGAATCACTTGGAGGTAACATCCTTGACTTCATAACTCGTTTTTATGTGATTAAAGACCTAATTAGAGGTGAGAATTTGGGAAAAATAGGTAATTAGGGCTTGAGTTTAAGAGGTCTTTAAAAGAGGATTTGAGGGGCCATTTGGACTCCGATTTTAGTGTTCTTATTATGTATAGACTCGTGAGAGTACGAGATTTCTGAAAATGTAAATTTCACCCAATTCCGAGATGTGGTCCCGAGGGGCGTTTCGGTCATTTTACATAATTTTGCGTATTAGCTTAGAATTTAACTGTAGAATCGGTTACTTGAAGTGTTATTTATATTATGCAATTGAATTGAATAGATTTGGGCCATTTCTAGTCGAGTACTTGTGGCAAAGACGTGGTGTTGGGTTGATTTTGAGTCGGCTCGAGGTAAGTGGTTGTCTAACCTTGTGGGGGGGGACCTTCCCCTTAGGATTGGTATATTTGGTAATTGAGATGCCTTGTACGTGAGGTAACGAGTGTGTACTTGTGCTAATTGTTGGAAATCGATTTTCTTAAGTAATTACTAGTATGTTTCCTTTCCTGTTTCTTTTTCTTGCACTATTAAGCCTGTTGTTAGCTTAGGAAAGCATGTCTAAGTGACTTAATTTGCTTTATTTGATTCAACCTGCCTTACTTGAATTCTGTCTAGCATGCTAGACTAGAATCACTTATTGCCTTAATATGAAATTTTGCCATTTCTGTATATCTTCCTGCTGTTGTTGTGTATTTATTTTTGGACTACGGATGTGGGATTCTGGTAGCTCCCCTTTGTCTGTTTACTTTGGGACTACGGTTTAGATTCCCGGTAGATCCCCCTACACATTTATTTTGGGACTATGGGTTAGATTCCCAGTAGATCCCCTTGCACAGTTATATGGAACTACGGAAATGCACCCGGTAGATTCCCCCAGTACTGGGTATTTATATTTGGGACTACGGAACGGGATTCCGATAGATCCCCGCGCACTATGAGTTGGACTACGGGAGGGATCCCCGGAGATCCTTCGGACATATATATGATAGACTACAGGACGGTATCCCGGGAGATTCACTGGATATGTAAAGATGGGACTACAGGACGGTATCCTAGGAGATCCCCGATTGTTACTATTGCGTTGAGCTGTATTTCCTTTCCATTTTACCGTGTTTTGTATAATTGTTGTTGTTCTGTATATCCTGTGTTATTTTATTGTCGTACTTATTTATATTGTTCTGTCCTATACTGTTGACCTTTATATTTGTTTAACCTCAGTAGGGCCTTGACCTTCCTCGTCACTACCCAACCGAGGTTAGGCTTGGCACTTACTGAGTACCGCTATGGTGTACTCATGCCCCTTCTGCGCATGTTTTTCATGTGCAGATCCAAGGTACCACTGATCAGGCCTACTATCCTTAAAGGAGGCGACTGCTCTGGAGACTTCGATGTACATTTGTCGCGTCCGCAGACCGAGAAGTCCCTTTCTATTCTTGCTTTTAGTATTTAGCCCTTCTGTACTTCCTATTCTTATTAGACAAATTCCGGAGTTAGAGCTATGCAGTAGTTCCTTTTCTTAGCTTTTGATTCGTGGGTTTCCGGGTCTTGGATTTAGATATTGGTTTTGAGATCTATATAAATATGGTGTATGCCGAGCGACACATTTAACACTGTTATTGCCTTATTTCTATTTTTAAATTGTTTTACTTCCGCAAGTTTTGGTTATCTTCTGCAAGGTTTGGTTATCTTCCGCAAGTTTAGGCTTACTTAGTCGTAGAGACTAGGTGCCGTCACGATGGTTCACGGAGGGCGAATCGAGGTCGTGACAATAATATGAGCTTAGATCATGCATTAACTCCTCAACAATTGTGAATACAGAGGAAGGTACAAATTTTCAAGTATTGATTAACCTAAAAATTTCTTCAATTTCATAAATGTTGTTATAAAGTAAAGACAAGTATAGAGAGAAACTGATATATTATTCGAATTCAAACTGATGTACATAATGAACTGAAATCTCTTCTATTTATAGAAGAAAGGAAGTTGTTGTGTAAGCTACTACTATACCAGATATGGATAATCTTCTACTGAGAGCAATGTTTATCCATAACGGAGTATTGAAAGGATAAGCTTATTATACCCGATATGGATAATCTTCTACCGGGGGTAATGTTTATCCATAACTGGGTACTGAAAAGATAAGCTTATTATACCCAGTATGGATAATCTTCTACCGGGGATAATATTTATCCATAACTGGGTACTGAAAGGATAAGCTTATTATACACGGTATGGATAATCTTCTACCGGGGGTAATGTTTATCCATAACTGGGTACTGAAAGGATAAGCTTATTATACCTAGTATGAATAATCTTCTACCGGGGATAATGTTTATCCATAATCGGGTATCGAAGTGATAAGCTTCTTCCAATAGAGTACTTAAATAGATAAACATATTTACGGTGGAGTCCCATATGGATAAGCTTCTTCAGGAAGCTTATTTATAACGGATTACTAAATGAACATCCATAATATAATATAATATATTTATAACACTCCCCCATTGGATGTTCATTAAAAGATAATGTGCCTCATTAAAACCTTACTAGGAAAAACCACGTGGGAAAAAATCCTAGTGAAGGAAAAAGGGTACACATATTTAGTAATACGCATTGCTGGCTGCCTCATTAAAAACTTTATAAGGAAAACTATGTGGGAAAAATATTAGTAAGGGAAAAATAGTACAGCGCGCATTTTACTCCCCCTGAAGAAAACCTTATTTCAAATATTTGAGTCTCCGCATTCCAATCTTGTATACCATATTCTCAAAAATTGATGTTGGTAAAGACAATTTGATGGATTGTCACTTGAACTAATTTGATGTATATCAATGTCACAATTTTCCTAAAGAACATGTATATAGAATAATTCTGGTGAAATGTTCTTCGTTCTATCTCCTTTTATAAATCCTCCCTTTAATAGTGCTATGCATGAAACATTGTCTCCGTATAATATTGTGGGTCTTTTATCACATTCCAACCCACATGTTTCTCGAATGAATCACTGATCTCAATCATATGCACTCCCTGCTTGCCGGTTTGAAATCGAGCTTTATGGGTATCGGATAAATAACGTGCATCTGCATTACCAATACAATCTGCACCACTTTTGTTAGCATTAGCAAGATAAATAAGTACACCATCTACACCGAGATAGAGTATTTCAGGACCAAGGAGCTCCTCATCCTCTTCTAGAGGTTGGAACGGATCCTTATTCACTTCAAGTGATTGAATATTCATTGGTGTACTTAATGGGTACACTTTGTCCATATAAAAGTATTTTTAAGACACTCTTGGAGCTCTTCCGGAGTTCCAATAAGATTTATGACAAATAACATAATTTATGTAACTTTCTTTCAGCAAATATTTACTGAGGCGATTATACCACACGCGCACAGATTGCTTTAAATCGTAAAAAGATCTTTATAATTTGATCGAGTACATTTCTCAAGACTTTGAATTATATGCTTCGGGCATTTTCAATCCTTCAAGGATCTTCATATAGATTTAGCCAAATAAGTCATATAGGTTAAGACTTGTATCTAAATGGTATGATATCTTCAAGTGTCTGGACTGCTAGTCCGATCCTCACAATCTTTTACAATATTGTGCACTATATTATATTAAATATATCGCCGACGATCATTTTGTGTCAGTTCCGAAGCGACATAACTTGTGGAGATCTCATCACTTTCTTTATTTTCAAGTACCTGAACTTTTTCGGGAGTTTCATGAAATGTTATGTCGTGGGCTCTTCTAGAGCTTATTTCCTCCTCATTTTGATCATTTGCTCCTACTATTTTTCAAGGATTGTTACCTTTGGAACCGATTGGTCTACCATGCTTCATGCGTACAGTAAACTCTATCCTTGAGGGACTTTAATTTTAATAGGAGCATTTGCAGCTGAAATATGATATTTAATTTTGGGTCAGCAAATGCTTCTGGCATTCGACTTGAATTATCTTCTAAGTGAGGATCATGACAATTCGATTCATATAGCATATTTTTCAACTGTTTATTCCATCCCCCAAATGTTAGAAAAACTAACATATATCCCCAATCATCTTTGGGAAACATATCTTTGTGTATTATGGTAGAGAAATTAATCATATATCATGCAACAAAAGATAGTAAAAATATTTGGTTTCTGATCCTAAACTAATTGTGAAGGGAGGACTTATCATATATTGTTGATCTGATGCATACAAGTGCTGCTATATGCAATTTAGAAAATCTTAGACCAACACATGAAGCTTTGTTCTCATAAGCAATGGTTTAGCCATTAATATGATGTATTCAATGCTAAACCAGCTTGGATATAAACTAGCATTATCAAGATGAACTGTCTTGATTTCATAATCTGAAAATTACGCTCTTAATCGAGAAAAGCAATTCCAAATGCCAAACTGCAGGTTGACAATAATTACACATGTAACCATCTCATATATGCACCTATAAGTGGTTCACATGATAGGTGAACGAGCCTATATTCACCTTTTATATATTTCAGAATCAGGGGTCTTAGTCCCAACTTTGGCTGGTATAATCAATTCATTATGAGAACAAGCAACACATGAGAATTCCTGAAGAATCTTCTAGTTCTTTAGTATATGCTTATCTGAATTCTCAAATAGCTCATTTAAAAATGGCAAATGAAAACTTCAAGTTTATCATGTCATGTGCTATCTCTTAGTAAACTTCTAGTTTACTATGGCATAAACTTTTGCTTTAGTAAACTTCTGGTTTACTGTGATACATGATATAGTACAAATTAAAGAATAAGGCGGGTAACTTCTCACATACATATTATTTTACCCCCTATGATTGTGGAAACATGAAGATTATCAATCTCCCAATCATTTGTAGTCTCAATATGATAGTCATTTGTATTAGTAAACTTCAAGTTTACTACAACATATGTTTTGACCATAATCATATAATATGAATGACATATTTGTATATAAGCTCTTCGAGAGCCTTCATTTATTATCCACAATCTAATATTTATCTGGCACTACTGGTGTCATGTATTCTTTAAGCAAACATTTAGCTCTTCAGGAGTTGTTGATACATTTTGTACTATCAAATATTGCTCAGACACTGCTGGTCATGAGAGAAAATCACAATCAAATAAACGATGTAAAACAATTGTTTAAGCACACGAAAACTCCTCTTCATAATATTTTTCCACTTCAGGAGGCAATTTCAATTGTGTTACTTCTTCAGGAGCAAATTTAAAATACGAAATATTGAGGAAATCGAACATAATTATCTGAATGCGCATTAATCACATCAAATTGTGATGCCTCTACCTCTTTTAAAATATTTACTACTTCAGGAGCAAATCGAGGCGTGCATTTAATATAGAGAATATTTATGTAGCTTATCTTCAATTGTAACCATAGAAAGCCTAAATTATCACTTCTGGTGATCATAGGCATATACCACTTCTGGTAGTTAACAAAATATAATTACAATGAGATATACGAAATATAACCACTTCTTGTGGTTGTATATTTCTTGCAAACTCTGTTAGAGTTTAAGTTGATCTAATAATGTTATCCATATTCTTCAAATGACATAAACAAGATATATTATAGTAAACATCATTATCAAATCATAATTTTACTTTATGTACAACAATTACATAACCATATTATCTATTACAAATAACAAAAATTAAAATATTTACATTTCTACATATTCACCACCGATTACATGACTTGTTTCTCCTTTTAGGAGTGCAAGGTAATCAGTTACATCCAAATGCATGAAGTCTAAATTATCTTCAGAAATAAAATTTGCTTCAACATTTTTCTCTGTCTTCTTTAGGGAGGCTTGATAAAGCTCAACCAGGTGCTTTGGCGTACGACAGGAACGTGACCAGTGCCCTTTTTCTCCACATCTATAGCATGCATTTTCTGTATTTGGTGTTTGCACCGCTTCATGCTTTGGTTCCTTCCTTTTCCACTGCTGGTGGTGAGGAGTGTTCTTTGGTGCACTCCTTCTGGGAGTGCAAGGTAATCAGTTACATCCAAATGCATGAAGTCTAAATTATCTTCAGAAATAAAATTTGCTTCAGCATTTTTCTCTGTCTTCTTTAGGGAGGCTTGATAAAGCTCAACCAGGTGCTTTGGCGTACGACAGGTACGTGACCAGTGCCATTTTTCTCCACATCTATAGCATGCATTTTCTGCATTTGGTGTTTGCACCGCTTCATGCTTTGGTTCCTTCCTTTTCCACTGCTGGTGGTGAGGAGTGTTCTTTGGTGCATATTATTACCATGATTAGAGTTTCTTTCCCGACCGCGACCATAACCACGACCTTTTCCACGTTTAGCCTGGTGGAAGTTCGTCTCATTCACTTCAGAGAATGGACAAGAACCAGTAGGTCGACTTTCATGATTTTTCATTAATAACCCATTATGTTGCTCGGCTATAAGAAGATGTGAGATAAGTTCAGAATACTTTTTAAATCTCATCTCTCGATATTACTGTTGCAGGAGAATATTCGAGACATAAAAAGTGGTGAAAGCTTTCTCCAACATATCATGATCAGTAATATTATCACCATATAACTTCAATTGGGAAATAATTCTTAACATAGCAGAATTATACTCACTGATAGATTTAAAATCTTGTAGCCTTAAATGAGTCCAATCATATCGTGCCTGTGGAAGAACGACCATTTTCAGGTGGTCATATCTATCTTTCAAATTATTCCACAGTATGACTGGATCTTTAATAAGTAAGTACTGAAAGGATAAGCTTATTATATCCGGTATGAATAATCTTTTATCGGGGGTAATGTTTATCCATAACCTGGTATCGAAGTGATAAGCTTCTTCAAGAAGTTTATTTCTAATAGAGTACTTAAATAGATAAACATATTTACGGTGGAGTCACATCTGAATAAGCTTATTCAGGAAGCTTATTTACAACGGAGTACTAAATGAACATTTATAATATAATATATTTATAACAAATGCATCTTATTTACCTTTGTTGAATGATTGCAGGTTCGTTCTACAAGCAATGGATCGTCTTTCCTTATGCCACGTGTACGGTGAGGCAAACATGGTGACACGTGCTCTAGCTAACATTGGGAGTACCTGGACCTAACATAGATTAGTTGGAACTAATGTTGTTTTCGACAACTACGTACCCTCCTTTATATGCTTTATTTTATTTTCGGAAAGACTATTATAGGACGGAATCACCACGATTAATCCCTTTGTGTACTGAAACTCTTTAGTTTCCTGTCTTAATTTAATGTCTTTCACTCAGTAAAAAAGAGTAAAAATAGCACGGTAGTGCCAATTTTCGAACTGGTTATTCAAAAATAGTCAACGTTTACAAAGTCAATGAAAAATAGCCACTATTTTGCTGCAACAGAGACCGGTCCAGCATAATATACTGGAGTTCGGTGCACCTGTGTATGAACTCCAGCATATTATACTGGACCGGTATACTTTGCTGACTCCAGTATAATATACTGAAAACTGGAGCACCGGTGCTCCAAACTCCAGTATATTATACTGGACAATTATACTTGCTGGAACTCCAGTATATTACGCTGGAGTTTTAGTGTACTTACCCTGGAGTTCCAGCATACTTATCTTGGAACTCCAGTATAATATGCTGGAGTTCAAGCATACTTATCTTGGAACTCCGGTATAATATACTGGCGTATTTTTCAAGTTTTGAACAGTGTTTTCGCTCAGATTTATCTTTACATGAAAAGTGGCTAAATTTTGATTACTTTTGAAACTGGCTATTTGTGAACGACCAGTTGTAAATCTGGCTATTTTTGAATTTCTCCCCAAAAAAAATGAAAGACTCACATAAAATTATAGATAGTTTTCACCTCTTTCGTACAGAGCCATTCGAAGAGCCCTTCTTTTTATTTTGTGCGTGTCAACTATAAATTCTAGGCCGTCAAAGCATGCTCCACATGCTATGATCTAATCTGTGCCACTTCAAGTGACTATGATCGAGTGTTTAGACCAAATCATGTTAATATAATATAATTAGGTTATTTAATAAGGTAATACATATTATTTAACAATGATTAAATGTTAGAAGTGTATGTGCAACATATGATATGCATTTATTAATTTCATATAAACACCCGAGTGAATAAATTTTTACCCTACTTAAGCGCTAGTTCAAAAATTTCTCCTCTCCTCTCCCTCTTACTTTTCTTGTCTTACTCCCAAGTCCTCAAAATCTGTCGTTTTCAATTATTTTACTAATTATTACTGTTCTAGATTCATCATGGTATAAGATTATTTGAACTACCAAATCAAACTAGACCACATAGCAAGATTTAATTTTTAAGTAATAGTCAACAAATTAGATTTTATTTATCAACAAATTTTTATGTGGGGACATGCTTTTGCTAATTTTTATTATGTAAAGAGTAACAAATCCATTGGCACGCTATAATTAACGAATATGAAAAAAAAAAATATGAGGATCCCATGAATTACTATTATTACACAACTACCTCTTTGTCTTTGTGTTTGCGGTTGGTAGATGTAATATTAAAACTATACTTTTTGAAAAGGAAAAACGTGCAAGAAATACTTCAAGTCACCTTTTGTTACTTAGGCTTGAAATAAACGAGGTACATTTATTTAATTTGCAAAGCCAAATTAGATGAATCAACCTAACATTTATTGGATTTTAATCAAGTCTATGTAGTAAGATGTAAGCCGGCCCCCAGCCCCGGCCAATAAATTAATCTAATAGCTGTTTGTTTAATCGCTTAAATTTAAAAAAAGTGAATGTATAATATATGCATAGTTCATATATGACATATGTGTAATACAACAACAACAATAACAACAACAACAAACTCGGCGTGATTTCACAAGTAGGGAAATTCTACCCTTGACTCAATATGTGTATATCCGTGTAGTTTCATATACCCTTGCTCTGCGTGTAGTTTTATCCTACCTTGTGTGATATAGAGAAGTTATTTCATATAGACCCTTGACTCAATATGTGTATATCTGTGTAAAATCTATGCATATCAACTAGAAATGATAAACAATATATTTAATTGGCTATTTACGTAAAGATCCCCAAAGATATTCAATTGGCAATCGACCAAGTGTAATTGAGTGTATAATAGGCAGCGAACTCGAAAAGTGTTTGAATAGCTTTCTAGAAATATTTTTTTGGGAAAAATCTTTAAAAGCTTTTTAGAAATTAACTTTTGCCTTGATAACTTTTTTCTAATGATAAAAGTGTATATTTCTTCACATGGCTTTAGCAGAATTCCCTTTCTGTCATTTCATCAATTATTCAATGAATTGGCCTTCTCGTACACCTAACTCTCTTTTTCACGTAACAGAAGTCTGACATTTTAAATGCACGTCTTTAACGACTCAACAACATGCCCCATAGAGAATTTTATTAATATTGGTAAACTTAGAAGCAAACAAGAAAAATATTGGGCAAGTTATACATTTAGCCTGTCAGTCGATAATAATTATATCGGCTAGTTAAATATATATATAAAAAATATACATTCATTATGTATAAAATATGTATATTATACATAAATATACATTTTGCCGGCTAGTAATTTTGGGGACGGTTATATAGTGTAGTTTTACCAAAAATAATTGTTTCCTCTTGATTAAGAACCAATAACATTATATTCTTATTAGTTCATTTAAAAGAAAATGATATCGTTCTAAATTAGCCAACTACTTAATTTAAAGTTCTCATCTCATTTTTAACACACATAGTTATACAAATATTATGATATGTTTAACACTACAAATTTTAAAAGTTTTACTATCACACAAATTACTAAGTATTAATCCCTCCGTCGGAATTGTTCGGGGTTCGAGAGTCAAATCTAAACTTTTTGTGACTGGATTGTTTTCATATGTCTTTTAAGTTTTTTGAAGTATTAATTATTGAGACATATAGTATTTTTTTTACATAATTTCCAAATTTGTAAATTATATTCTAAATAGATTTAAAAATATTATATCAAACTCTAACAAATTTGACGCTTGAAATCCAAACATTGACATATTAATTGGAGTCCATTATTCAAATGATCACTAAAGTATCCAAAATTATCTACTAAAGTCATATTTCTTTCGTTTGTAACAGCAAAGTCACTTAATTATATCTATAGCACATAGAAGGTCACTCAACTAGAAATAATTTGAGCATAGTAAAAGAAATAATTTATTTGTAATAATAATTTTGATATTAACAACAAAAACTCAAAATTTATTTACATAATTGATAATGAAAGAAAATAAATTTTTTATAATATATATTTCATGCACTTAATATAAAAAATAATTATTTCAAATAAAGATTTTTTAATATACATTATATATTCTTGAATATTATGCTTAATTATATTATTATTTTGACATTATGAAAGTATATATGCTAGAAAATTAATTTTTTATTTTTTATTTTATAAATAAAATTTATTTTTTTTATAGATAAGTCCATAATGTAGATTAAAAAGAGAAAAAATAATAATATAAAAAAGATAAAAAAAAAAAGTAAATAAAAGTTGATAATTTATAGGATAAAATAAGTATTTGACAATCAAAAGTTTGAGAAATCTAGTTGAATGACCTTTTTTAAATAATTTTTCTATTACCAAGAAAGAATAATAATTTTACTAGATAATTTCAAATAGTTGAGTAATCATTTAAGTAATGAACTATATTATTTGGGACAGAAGGGATAATAAGTTAGCGGTTGGTAGATAATAAGTTTTTCCTTATATTTCGTGCCCAAC
This sequence comes from Nicotiana tabacum, assembly GCF_000715075.1. Lineage (NCBI taxonomy): Eukaryota > Viridiplantae > Streptophyta > Magnoliopsida > Solanales > Solanaceae > Nicotiana > Nicotiana tabacum. Next base: position 219,062,225 of record NC_134080.1, on the reverse strand, counting down.
AGGGAAGTAACAAGAGATCATAGTAGAGTGAGAGAGAGTGAAAGCACAGGTAGGGATAGTTCACCAAGTAATCTTAAAAGTCTCCTGTTGCCGCCAGCATTATCCGGCGAAGGACGGGCGGCGGCGGCAGCGGCAACAAACAGGTGGTGGAATAAGGTAATGGATATGGAAGAAGCAAAGAATCAGATATTGTTTTCGTTGCCGATGATCGTCGTGACGAGTAGTTTCTACTTCATTAACCTTGTATCTGTCATGTTTGCTGGACATCTTGGTAAACTTGAACTTGCTGCCTCAAATCTTGGTAATTCTTGGGCTGTCGTCTCTGGTCTAGCTTTCATGGTATGCATCTAATATTCTTCCTAAATAATACGTTCATACCTATATATTGTTATTGATCCTGGTGACCAATAGTAACGAAGTCATGAATTTCGCTAAAGTTTTCCTACAATTTAGAACTCTCAGCTGCCTAAGAGGACCAAATTTTTTTCTCTTAATACGCAATATCTCAAAAGCATCAGCAGCAACAACAACAACATCAAAAATCAAATTAGTGACGAACATGTTATATTAGCAAAAAAAAAAAAAAGTCCAAAATATTTAGCACTTTAGAATTATAAAAAAAAATAATAATAATAATAATAATAATATATTTAATGATGATGATGATGATAATTTAATTATATTTGGTTAATGTTTTAAATAATTTTTCAATGAACGTGACAAAATATTAAATACTCCCTCCGGTTCACTGTAATTGATTTTTTGGTTTTTTTTGTGGTCCATAATATTTGACTTTTTCATATACCAATAACGAATTAATTTTTTTTTTCCAAAGTTACCCGTAAAGAACTTAGGAATATTTGTTATATTTTCAACTGACCACTCTTAGCTTCACTGTATGTGGTTACGTTGTAGCTGCTATGAGTTTGATAGTCCAAATGATGAATTCGCCTGTAATTCTATGGTATTTTCTTTGGCATTTGATTTTAAAAGAGATGATCAAAGAAAGTCCAAGTTTGATATTCAACTTTTTCATTTTGCACTTTTCTTCCAATTTGAATGAAACAAGTTTTAATCTTATTAATGTACAATAATCTAGGTTGGCCTAAGCGGTGCTCTTGAGACACTATGCGGCCAAGGATATGGCGCAAAAATGTACAGGATGCTAGGGATACATCTGCAAACATCATGTATCATATCATTCATATTTTCAATAGTGATTGCCGTTATCTGGTGGTATTCTGATATGATACTGATTTTACTTCATCAAGATCCTGACATAGCAAAACAAGCAGGGGTGTTCTTGAAATTTCTCATACCTGGATTGTTTGCATATGGTTTCTTGCAAAACATTATGAGATTTCTTCAGGCTCAGTCGATTATCATACCTCTTGTCGCGTGCTCAGTTGGATCTTTACTTATCCATATCGGCATTGCCTACACTTTGGTTCATTGGACGGGTCTTGGTTTCAAGGGAGCATCGTTAGCAGCTTCCATTTCGATCTGGATTTCAGTTCTTTCGTTGGGTCTATACGTACTTTTCTCCGAAAAATTCAGCCATATCTGGCAGGACGGTTTCTCATTTGAGCCATTTCATCATATCCTTACAAACTTGAAGTTGGCTTTGCCCTCTGCTGCTATGGTCTGGTGAGTATCATATTTGTTAATTTGGTTATTCTTGTAAAAAACAAAAAAAAAACATTGTCATTTAAGTTGTAACATAATTCTCAATGAGGGGCCAAGTGCACAGATAGTCATTCTCAGGATAGCTATTTTGATCTTAACTTAAAGGACAATTCAGGATATTTTTGTCTGGAAAAAATGAAATTCAGAATGCATTGACTAGTTCTTAAATAGAAGCCCTTTAGCGTGGCTACCTGGTGTCATGTCTACCTTTTTTACGTAAAAATAGCACGGTATAGCCAGTTTTCGGACTAGTCATTCAAAAATAGCCAGCGTTTACCAAGTCAATAAAAAATAGCCACTATTTTGCTGCAACAGGGACTGATCCAGCATAATATACTGGAGTTCGGTGCACCTGTGTATGAATTCCAGTATATTATGTTGGACCGATATACTTGCTGGAACTCCAGTATATTATGTTGGAGTTCTAGTGTAAATATGATGGAGTTCCAACATACTTATCCTGGAACTCCAGTATAATATGCTGGAGTTCAAGTATACTTATGCTGGAACTCCAGCATAATATACTAGCGTATTTTCCGGGTTTTGAACAGTGTTTTCACTCAGATTTATCTTTACATGAAAAATGGCTAAATTTCGATTACTTTTGAAACTGGACTATTTTTGAACGACTAGTTGTAAATCTGACTATTTTTTAATTTCTCCCACGGATGGTAAAACTATAATGATAGGGTGAAATTCTTTGTCACTGTTGCGTAAATAAAGAGTAAATCTTTTCCTAATTTAATCTGTACACAGTTTGGAGTACTGGGCTTTTGAGCTTCTTGTGTTATTGGCTGGTTTGATGCGAGACTCGGCAACGTCTACTTCGGTAATTGCAATGAGGTAAGCCTCTATGCTTTAAATCATCGCATTTTCACATTTTTGAAGGGTAAATCTTAGTCTAGCTGACACCAATTCTTTTGAGTTGTGAATTTGCAGTGTAAATACCGAAGCTATTGCCTACATGATGTCTTATGGTCTGAGCGCAGCTGCAAGGTAAGGGTGAAAATAGCACGGGATAGCTAGTTTTTAGACCGGTAATTGAAAAATAGCCAGCGTTTACAAAGTTATTAAAAAATAACTACTATTTTGCTGCAAGACGGAAAGTTTCAGTATAATATACTAGAGATCGGTGCACCTGTGTATAAACTTACAGGATATTATGCACGAACTCCAACTCCAGAAAGTTCCAGCATAATATACTTGAGAGTAGAGCACCTGTGTGTGAACTTTCAACTTATTATGCTGGACCAGTATATTATGCTGAAATATTTTTCGGATTTTGAATAGTATTTTCGTTCAGATTTATCTTTACATGAAAATTGACTAAATTTCGATTACTTTGAAACTGTGGCTATTTTTCAATTACCACCACGAAAATATAATTTTGACATATTTCTGATTAGGAGAGGAGCTACGGTTCTGTTTACGGGTTCGGCAGAACCTAATAGCATTTGGCGCAAAGTCTTTATTTGTGTTAATTTTTTTTACTTAATATGCATAAATAATTTATCATAATCCAGTAAGCTATCTTTTCTAGAATCCAAAATTCATAAACTCAAAATTCTAGCTCCGCTCCTCGTTCTAATCCACCTTTTTTCTTTAATTATCCACAATTTGTAGCTGATACCAAATTAATGTGTATTGTATTATATATATGCAGCACTAGGGTGGCAAATGAATTAGGAGCTGGAAATCCTGACAAAGCTAAACATGCTATGGCTGTTACACTCAAGCTATCTATTATTCTTGCTCTTATAGTTGATTTGGCTCTATTTTTTGGTCATAATGTATGGGCCGGCCTCTTTAGCGATAGCCCGGAGATAATTAATAAATTCGCCTTCATGACGCCTCTCCTGTTAATATCCTTCGTATTCGATTTCTTTCAAGGAGTTTTATCAGGTCAGATTTTTGTTTACATAATATTCATGACATATATTCCGCGAGATATATCATATAAATTAGTTTTGCATTCAAAATAGGGATCTTTACAAAAGTAGTCGTCTATATTCGATCTTTACAAAAATAATCGTCTATATTCATTATTTATTTTTTCTAGCCATATGTATAGTTTATACATAATTATACACATATAATACATAACTTATGCATATATTATACCTCTACTGGCTATTTTTAATTTAAATAGTTGGGTGGACGGCTATTTGCGTTAATTCTTCTTCAAAATAACCTTACTAAAAGTGTAATTGAATTGATCAGGAGTGGCTAGGGGATGTGGGTGGCAACATTTGGCTATGTGCATCAACTTAGCAACATTCTATGTCATAGGCATGCCAATTGCAGGTCTCCTTGCTTTCAAGTTCAACCTACAAGCTCAGGTAATTTAAGTGCATGACATGCTCGGTTTTCTCTCGTATTCAGATAGACGGATCTTGGATTTAAGTTCTTTTTTAAATACTAAACTTATTTTATATTTTAAAATTATGAGTTAAAAATCTAATATTCGTCGAAAATTTTAGTGATTTTTTTAACATTTATGGTTATGCTACGTGTCAAAAGTCAATGATGGGTTGAACGCAATTGAACGTAGGCTTCATCCGGTGGATTTAATATATTCTTTTTAGATATTAATATATTAAATCGCAATTAATCTAGAATATAATTGAGGTGTAGTTAACTAATTAAAGTGTTTTTTTTTTTTTTTGAAAAATGACATTGTATAGTCGAACAATAAAAACATATATATATATATATATATATATATATATATATATATATATATATATATATATATATATATATATATTGTATATATATGCATTCTGTATGTTATATACAAAAATTATATAAATTTTATATACTTTTTCGACTACCGAATGTAAATAATTTCTGGCGCGGGCTAAAGCGATAATACCCTCTCTCTTTTTCTTTTTTTAAATATGATGCAGGGTTTATGGATGGGCTTGATATGTGGTTTAGCTTGCCAAGCTTCTGGCTTATTGCTACTGACATTGTTTACCAGATGGGGAAAAATAGAGGCCTCAACAAAGAGCAGTAGAGAAAATGAACTTCTAGCTTAAGCTTGAGTTCATGAGAATACTTAGAGTTTATTTTTTTACACAATTTTCATAAGTTGAGTGATTATTTGAGAAATCAATTCGAGAATAATTTGCGTATGGCCATCTCTGAGCCGAGGGTCTATTGGAAACAGTCTTTCTACATGCATTAGGTAAGGGTAAGGTCTGCGTACAGATTACCTTCCGCAGATTCCACCTATTAGAAATATACTGAGTTTTTTGTTATTGTTGTTATTGTCTTGCTTATGGCCACCGCCGGGCTTGTTGGCCATTATTGGTTGAGTGTATATCGTTTCGGTGTTAAAAATATAAAAACTAAATTTATCAAGTTAAAATCATGAATTTGTCGTCGATATTCTATAAAATGAGATAGAAAGAGTGTTAACTTAAAAATCACTGAATTTCTAACTTCTATACGAAAATCTGATTGCAAAACTGTGAGATTTGGTCTTTCCTTTAGTATTCATTCTTCACCGAGGATGCAACTACTTTTGGGGGAAATGATATTGTATAGCTAATCTTAAAATAATAGCTGGAAAATATATATATATAAAATTATACGAATATAAATAGTTTTCGCGCAGGCTAAAAGTGAAAAAAAGCCTCTACTTTTTGGAGTCCGGAACCAAAATATTATTTTTTTGGACTCAGAGCACAAAAATAGGGGAAAAAATCAACTGATGACCAATTGATATATAATGCACGAGTTGAATGCGTTATACCTTAGTAGACCCTCATGAATAGAAATATTAGTACCACATTTGCTTGAAGACAAAAATACACATTACTTTGCTCGAGAAAACTATATCGCTTTACCCTTGAGGCCTTGACTACATAAAATATGTACTACACTAGAAATTCTGGTTTGCCTTTGACAAATATGTTGTATGTTAGATGTCTAGTTTGCCTTTGATGAGCTCTCGATTATTTTGTCTATCTTCATATTACAGCTGCAAATGCATCCATTATATATTTGTGTTTTATTAAACCAATTTATTTGATTTCCATTATTCTCTTCTTTAAAGCAAAAGTTTCCAATAGTATAAGAAGATTAGAATCATCGGCTGTCAACCCCTTGGATAATTTTTTGTGTATTTTACATGAAATTGTTTGACCGCGCGAAGCACAGACAAATTCACTAGTTATAGATAATTTTTACCTCTTCGTATACATCATGTTATGATCCAATCTTTGCCTCTTCACGTGATTCTGAATGAGTGTTTAGACCAAATCATGTTAATATACAATAATTAGGTTATTTAACGAGGTAATACATATTATTTAACAATGGTTAAGTGTTACAATTGTATGTGCAACATATGATATGCATTTATTAATTTCATATAAATACCCGAGTGAATAAATTTTTACCCTACTTGAGCGCTAGTTCAAAAAATTCTCCTCTCCCTCTTCCTTTTCCTGCCTCCCAAGTCCTCAAAATCTGTCATTTTCGATTATTTCACTAATTATTAATATTCCAGATACGCCATGGTATAAGATTATTTTAACTACAAAATCAAACTAGACCATAGAGCAAGATTTAATTTTTAAGTAATAGACAACAAATTAGATTTTATTTATCAACAGATTTTTATGTGGGGCCATGCTTTTGCTTTTTATTATTATGAAAGAGTAAGAAAGCCATTGGCACGCTATAATTAACGAATGTGAAAAAATATAAGGATCACATGAATGACTATTATTAAACAACTACCTCTTTGTCTTTCTCTTTCCGGTTGGTAGATCTAATATTAAAACTATATAGATTTTGAAATGAAAACGTGTAAGAAATACTTGAAGTCACCTTTTGTTACTTAGGCTTGAGGTACATTTATTTTGCAAAGCCAAATTGTTTACCCAAAATTGAATAACAATTAAATTTGTACGCGGTTTAAAGGATACGTGATTTAATTCAACACGAATAATTAAGAATAATAAATAAATGAATTAAAGATGAAATAAACGATCAAACCACTCACAATATTATGACCGGGACTAATCTTAGATTGAATAGTGAGCTCGTCCTCGATCGGACCCTCGGTTCAAGCCTAGTCGCGAATAAGGAACAGAACAAGTAAATAATGTCGTTAACATCAGCAATAGTAAACTTTTATTGCCTTGAACTAGCATGTCATTAATATAAACTTCCATAGATTTCTCTATTTTTTCTTCGAACATTCGATTTACTAGGCGTTGATAGGTTGCACCAGTATTTTTTAGTCTGAATGGCATTACATTATAACAGTAGGTGCTATACTTCGTGATGAACGAAGTCTTTTCCTAATCTTCTGGGTTTATTTGTATTTGGTTGTACCCGGAATTGGCATCAAGAAAATTGAGAGTCTTTATGGTCGACCGTTGCATCGATCATACGGTCGATGTTAGGCAAAGGAAAAGAATCCTTGGGGCATGCCTTATTCAGGTCTTTATAATCTACACACATTCTAAGTTTTTTTTCCCTTATTAGGGACTACCACTACATTTGCTAGCCATTCGGGATACTTTACTTCCCAAATGGATCCTATTTTGAGAAGTTTGGTTACCTCATCCTTGATAAAGGCATGTTTAATCTCGGACTGGTTACCTCATCCTTGATTCGGCATGTTTAGGATTCAGACTCAGCTTATGAGTGGTTATTTCCAGTAGGATCCCTATCATATCGAGGTGGGACCAAGCAAAGCAATTCATGTTAGTTGTGAGGAAATGAATAAGTTTTTTCCTGAGCTCGGGGGTTAGCCCCTGCCCAGGTATACCTTTCGTTCAGGCTGATGTTCGGCCAGTGTGGCTTGTTCTAGCTCTTCGACCCTTGATTTTGTGGCGTCGGAGTCATCGGGAACTATAAAAGATCGAGGTATCCTATAGTCTTCGTCTTTGTCGGTCCCCCTCACCTCCGGTTAGGTCGAGACTGGTGTCTATGGTTGCTATTTAGCCTCATGTTTTCCCCTTGAATCTGATCCCTTTGCTGAAGAAAGTGCGACACCAGTATGACTTCATCGATTGCAAACATCTCCTTGACGACAGGCTGCTCCCCGTACACTATTTTGACTCATTTAGATGTCGGGAACTTTAGAACTGGGTGAAGGGTTGAGGGTACTGCCCTCATGTTATGGATTCAAGGCCTTCCGAGCATGGCATTGTACCGCATGTCACCCTCAATTACATGGAACTTTGTTTCCTGGATGGTCCCGGCCACGTTCACTGGCAAAATAATCTCACCTTTGGTGGTTTCGCTTGCCATGTTGAAGCCGTTAAGTATTCGGGGTGCAGGCACAATTTGATCTTGCAGGTCGAGTTATTCTACGACCCTCGATCGAATAATATTGGCTGAGCTACCTGGATCAATTAAAATACGTTTAACTTGAATTTTATTCATAAGGACAGATATTACCAGTGCGTCGTTATGAGATTGTTCGATCCCTTCTGCATCCTCGTCATTGAAAGACAAAGTCTCTTCTGGTAAGTAGTCCCGTGTTCATTTTTCCCTTGTGATCGTCACCTTGGTGCGTTTAAATACCGGTCCATTAGGAATATCGACCCCTCCAACGATCATGTGAATCACGTGTTGTGGCACTTCCTGCTCGTTCTGTCTATTCGAATCCCTGTTTTTGAAGTGGTTCTTGGCCCGGTCACTTAAGAATTCCTAAAAGTGCCCCTCGTTGAACAATCGGGCTACTTCCTCCCTTAGTTGTCTACAATCTTCTGTTTTATGGCCGTGAGTGCCATGATACTTGCATATTTAGTTTAGATTTCTCTAGGCCTGATCGGTTTTTAAAGGTCGAGGCCACCTGGTATCTTTGATACGTCCAATGGCTGATACTATAGCGGAAGCATCTACGTTGAAATTATATTCTGACAATCAAGGTGCTTCTTTGGACCTGACATCCCTATCAAAACCACTCTTGCTCATGAGTCTTCGGGAGCTCTTTCCCCGATCATTCCTTCTATCATTCTGAACGGGGTTGAGTACAAGCCCGTTATTTCTTCTATCTCCACCGTATGGCTGATATAGGTCTCTGTTCGATCATGGTTCCCGGTCGAAGTCCCTTTTAACTTTGTCCATAGGCTTGTTAGGATAAACCAAACCGGTTGGAGCCTCCAATTGATCATCCTCGACCCTGATCGTCGACTGATATTGATTATGTACATCGGCCCAAGTGACAGCTGGATATTCGATCAAATTTTGCTTCAACTGCTGTGAAGCTATGGAACTCCGAGCGTTGAGACCTTGAGTAAAAGTGTGAATAGCCCAATCATCGGTGACCAGTGGCAAATCCATTTGTTCCATTTGAAATTGAGATACGAATTCCCTGAGCATCTCATCATCTTTCTGTCTTACTTTAAAGAGGTCCACTTTCTGGTAGAGACCTTAATGGCTCTGGTGCGTGCCTTTACAAAAGAATCTGCAAGCATAGCAAATGAATCAATAGAATTATGTGGTAAATTATGGTACCATATCATAGCACCCTTCGAAAGAGGCTCCCTGAATTTTTTCAGCAAAACGGATTTAATCTCGTCATCTTCCAAGTCATTTCCCTTGATGGCGCACGTATATGAGGTAACGTGTTCATTTGGATCTGTCGTCCCGTTATACTTCGAAATCTCGGGCACACGAAACTTGTTAGGGATTGGCTTCGGAGCCGCACTCAGGGAAAATGGTTTTTCGACAAACTTTTTAGAATCAAGTCCTTTCAATACCGGTGGTGCCCCAGGGATTTGGTCGACCCTGGAGTTATACGTTTCCTTCTTCTTATCGTTTTCCTCGATCTCTTTTTCCCCTGTCTCGATTCGCTTTGTCAGTTCTTCGATCATTTTTATGATAGCAGGATCGATCTCCGATTCTCCTCCATTCGATCTCTTTAGCATCGATTCGGCTCTATGAACAATTTCTTGTGATGGATCAAGCTCGATCTTGCTTGGTGAACGGTTCTGATTTTAGAGTTGTGCTATTGCGGCTTGTTGGGTCTGCAATATTTCAAATATCATTCGAAGGCTAATCCCACTTTCTTCACAGCCATGTGTGTTATGATCGGCTATTCGAGCATCTCCGCGGACGCTATTTTCAGGATCGACGGTCGAATTCCTATTAATGGCAATATGGGAGCTAGCGTTGATTAGGTCCATGGCCGGGATTCCATCGGGGTTGATCGGAGGTACTCCGTTTTCTCGGGGCGTCTATGTTGTCGTTCTCGTCATGAAGACCAAGGTCATTGTCTCTGTGTATGGGTACTACTTGAGAGTTTGACATGTTGATCATGGAATCAAAAACATTTCAAAGAACAAGCATAAAATAATGTGTGTTATGAAAATTGTACCAGGCAATCACTAGTATTCTTAGCCCCACGGTGGGCGCCAAATTGTGTACTCTTGAAATTGAATAACAATTAAACTTATAAGTGGTTTTAAGGATATGTGATTTAACTTGACACAAACTGATAAATATGAGAATTAACGTTAGAGATTAACAATAAAATAAACAAACCAATGTGATGAACAATTGTGGCCCTCGAGCTAAATCACACTCGAACCAACTGCGTGTGCTATATAAAAGTATGAACTGAACACCAGAACTTGCAAGAGAAAAAATGTAATATATTGCTTGATTATGCGGGAGTGTATATTTATAAAATGATTAGGACCCTCTTTATATAATAGAAGAATCTTGTTTATGGTATATGTCACGACCCCAACCGGCCTGGTCGTGATGGAGCCTCTCGTGAAGACAAAGCCAGCCAATACAACACCCATATTAACCCTTAAATCATTAAGAGTTATTTGTAAGACTTTAATAAAACAATATCTCATAACATGAGTCTCAATGAATAGTGCGGAAATAACATACAAGCCCAACATCGGGGTGTCACTAGTCATGAGCATCTACCAAGGTCTGAATACAACAAAACTAGTCAAAAGTGTACTAAATACAATAATGAAAATGAGAGGAAGAAAGCAGTGTTGCGAACGTCATGCAGCCACCTCGCTAAACTCTGATAACTTTGCCTCTGAGCAATCAACACCCGCTACCGGGTTCCGAAATACCTGCATACGAGGTGGAGGGAGTAATGTGAGTACTCCAACCCAGTAAGTAATAAGAGTAAATAAAGACTGAGCAGTAGAAAATAATGAATACACATTTTTACATTAGGCTCAATAAGAACAACAGGTTTTCAAATCATAATACGAGTCAATCGTCTCATTTTAAATTCAGCTTTTTGGTAAAAAAATCATTTAAAATACCTCCCAGCAATTTCAGTGGGGGTTCAATATCATTTGTAATAAAAAGATGAAAACTATAATCGGTCCCTCGGGCAACATCGCAATCATAAACACCTCATAACTTGAAATTTTCAGTGGAAATAATCAATGCCAAATCAGTGATAAAATTCTGAACGTCTCATAAACCCCAGTTTAAATAAAAGTTGTTTTAAAACATTTGTTCAACATTTCGACAGAGGCTCAATATAAAAATGAGTGAAAACAGTCACTAAATCAACATATTCGATAGAAACTCACTTTAAAGAGGAGTGAAATCAATAAGTTCATAAACAGGCCTCTCAGGCAAAGCATCACTCATATGCATGTATGTATATATATATATATATATATATCGCCCCTCGGGCTAGCCTCTCTGTCCCTCGTGACTCAACTCTTACCAATCAATACTCACACTCAGTATTCACGCTCAATAGGTACCATATAATAACCACTGCGGTGTGCAGCCCGATCCATTCATCGCTGCGGTGTGCAACCCGATCCATATATTTCGTCGACGGCGCTCACTGGGGGTGTGCAGACTCCGGGAGGGGACCCTTACGGCCCAAGCGCAATATCAAGTTGTGCAGCCCGATCCATATATATATATATTTACATATTTGCTGCGGCGTGCAGCCCGATCCAATATCATATATAATATCCTCACTATTGGGTCCTCAACCCCTCTCAGTCATTATAATCACAGCCTCTCGGGCACAATAACATAAGGTAGCGATCTCAGCCCACATATTTCTTTCATTTATGATTATCATTTCATAACCCGGTTCATATCATTTGTAATAAAACAATTAGAAACATGATTGAGGATATGATTTTTAATAAATATGTGAGGAAAACCAGTCAAAAATCCCATAAGGGTTCTACAGGTCGGCACAAGGCCCCAAACATGGCAACTAGCCCAAGACATGATGACAATACATAAGTCTCAGTAAAAAAATGTAGGGAAAATATCAATTGGGATACACCAAGTCACAATCCCCAGTAGCAATGAACCCCAAGCTCATCACGCAGCGTGTGTCTCATCTCAGTATAGCACTACGTTGTGCAAAATTCGGGGTTTCAAACCCTCGGGACAGTATTTACAATTATTACTTACCTCGAACCGGCGAAATCTCTAGCTCGCGATGCTTTTGCCTCTCAAATCTATCCACAATAATTTGATTCAGTCAATACAATTATATGAATTAATTCCATATAAAATTCTACATCTTTCCAACAAAATCCAAAATTACACCCAAAAATCATCAGCGGGGCCTATGCCTCGGAACTCGACAAAAGTTACGAAATATGAACACCCATCCAACCACGAGTCCAACCATACAAATTTCACCAAATTCCGACATCAATTTGACCTCCAAATCCTCCAATCAAAATTTCAAATCCCTAGGCCCAAACATTCGGATTTCACCCCAAAAACAAGTAATCTAGTCAGGATATTCGATGATAATCCCATATTATTGGCTAACAATGACCACAAGTGACTTATCTCTAGTTTTCACATGAATTCTTACTCAACAATCACCCAAAAACGAAATTCAAGACTAGGGTATAGAACCTTACCTCTTTGATGAAGAACTTGAGGGATTTCTTGTTGGATTTCAAGGATTGGACAAGATTTTTGATGAACAAAGCACTTGAGTTTCGTCCTCTCTCTAGAATTTCTCTTCCCTCTCTCTAAAAGTACCAGAATATCCCAAAAAAACAAACCCCAAACGAGTTAAATGAAATGGAGTTCGGGTCTTAAAAACCCATTTTCGTACATCTGCGGCGCGTGGGACGCCGCGGGGCATGGGGCGGCTGTGCAAAATGTGTTTGGAAATGAAATTTCGGATCATTCTGGGATTCCCTACAAGCGCGGCGCGCCGGGCGCCGCATGGGGCGGCGCGGTAGTACAGTTTTCGGCAGCATTTGGTAATTTGGTCATAACTTCTTGTAGGAGTGTTCAAATGACGAACGGTTTGAAGCGTTAGAAACTAGATTCAAAAATCTTTCATTTGATATGTTGTTCATCATATAAATCCTTATATTTATTCAGATATTCTTGTCCAAAGTTTGGTCTTGTGCGTGCTCATTTAAAACTTTCGTCTAAAATGGAAATTTTCAACTTGGCTTGGACTTAGGCCACTCCTTAGACCTCAAATCACTTATAATATGCCTCGTACACTTATTATCATATCCAATTGATATCCATCATATTAATAGTCCTCGTTCGCAGACAAAATAATATAATTAGCGCACGTCAACTTTCTTAATAGCACTTAAGTACTTCAAAAATTTTCCGGGGTGTTACAGTATAATTCTAATTACAGAAGCAAATCTCATGATAGTCTAAATAATCGGTCCTGACTTTATACGTGCCGGGATTTCTGCCACGATCCTTTCCCGATCACAAATATCTCGACTTTCTATTATTCGACTTAGTACACTTCCTTTAATCTTGCTCGATCTCTTTTTTGCTTCGTTCTCGATCACGGCTAGTTTCGATCTTGACCGGGCATTGATCCAAGAGCTTACCAATCTATCTCCGTACCATGGTCCGATATAACCAAGGTCGAGCCTTGATCTACCAAGATTTTGATCAATCATACAAAATTAGGCAAGCTTGATTTCGACCGTATACAGCTATATATTTATTGCCCTCTATTAACATTAGTTTTCCTTAATGTCGATGCAGTGCTTTTTTCCTCAAAACGTTGTTCCATATGTCAAGACTCCACTTTTTAGGATAAATGCAGCTTATGACTCTTGGCAGGTTAAGGATACATATGCCAATTTCTTTCTTTTAAAGAATTTTATTTGGTTTTTTCTTTAATTTCCTTTATTAAATAATTCTTGGGATTATTCAAAATACTAATTCCAGGTTAGGAACATTTTGGTACGCGAATACCTAGATCCTCAACATGTCTTGAACTTTCACAATATAATAGGTCCTAGAGAGATAAGGTGTCATCCAACTAAATACTGTAATCATACTCCCAATCTGTTACTGGATTATTAGAGCTAGTGTAGTCCCCTGAAAATGTCTTTGGTTACTCCAGTTGCTTAGGCTATATAGTCCATCTTGAAGCCTAAGTCAAAGTAATTTCTTCATCTTGCAATATGTAGTTCACTCAAATGTTGCACTTCCTGTGCCTAACAGATAGTTTAATTATTCTTCCAAGATCCATCAAAGTTCATTAACAGCAAAGAATCTGCAGTAAAAAAATCACTAATCAGAATTATGACTTGAGAAGAACCCACAGTACAAAGACTGATTTAGGCAAGCAACAAATATTAAAAAAGGAAACACCGAATGTTGATAGAGGAGTAAAGGGTATCAGGGGAGAAGCAACATATATCTGTTTCAATTACACAGTATGAGGACACTTATATATGTTAATCCTAATCATAATCCTCTCTACTATAAAGGTCAGAGTCCACTTGGGTAATAAGTGGACAATTGAAGCCAAAGTCAAAGAGGATAAAGAAACAATCTTGATTGATCCCTTGAATCAACATCCTACCTGAAAATGGAATTGCTTTATTTGTTTGAGAAAGCCTTTTTGTTTCTAGATATCTCAATGAACTTATTACTTGATCATGACACTCTAAATGAAGTTAGCATCCAACATGACTCCGATATCTCAAAGAAGAAAACATCTTCTTGATGAAAAGAAGCAAGTGGCGGGAGATGATTCAACGAATACATGTACTAATCAAAATCAGCTTTTTGATCGTTCAGAAGAAATAGTCACCTGGCTCTACCTTCCGTCATTTGTACTTTTGAATATTAAGAGAGGAAGGAGAAGTAATAAGTTATCACCAATTGACATCTTCTGTACATGATAAATATTTTCCTTGAATAGGTCTTTCTGAATATAATGCATCAATTTAGATCACAAGAAGGTTGGTGGCAATACTTAGGTAATCAGGCATTGATATCTAACACGTCAAATGGATCTTTTTTGTTATCATAATTGTTGTCATTGGCCAGAGCACAGATCTCTTTCCAACTGAAAATAAATTTGTGCTAGCTAACTGAAAACCGCAAGATAGGAATTCAGATTATTTGCTATGAATTCGAGCCTTATATAAAATAAAAATAAAAAGGATGCTATGAATTCAGAGTATTTGGGATCTCACTTACTATTCAGGTTTACGACATGTGATGATGGCAAATTTGATCAGACCCTTCTTGTATCCTTCAATCATCAGTGGCATTGCAAGTGCAGCTTTGATTGTCTTCCATCCTGATGAGGTGATGTAATGAGTCAATACAGAAAAAGGGGTACCAAAATGTTGCAGAAGTACATCTATTTTGGCACAACACAGCTCACCACTGCGTAGGATTGATGTGAAGCCCTTCCATGTCAGTGCAGATTTTATAACTGCTGGCCAAAATGGAGCGACATTCTCAGACCAATCTGCTGCCTTGATATCCTGCCATAGTAGCCACAAGATAATAATGTCTTGAGAATACTTGGACCGGATCATGATATAAACTTATGAAATAGAAAATAAAAAGTATATCAAGAGGATAGCAGCTAGTAGAATTAATTTACCCGAAGAGAGTTAGATTGAAGTAACTTCACATAATCAGCAGTGGAACACCATGCAGGAAGATAGAAGGATTTACATATCTTATTTAACAACTCTTTCTCCTCTGGAAGCAGAGATTCCTCTGAAGGGGAAAGATCCCTGTGGCACCATGTCACAAGTATGATTGTGCCTCCTGGTGCAGCCACTCGAGCTAATTCGCCAACAAACTAACAATGAAGGAAAAGGAGTTTAGAAGAAACTCTATAGCAACAATTAGCCAGTGAAAAGTTCACATGTTCATGTTCAGATATGATGAACCTTTTGTTTGTCCGGCATGTGTTCTCCACTCTCCATGGACCAAACCAAGTCAAATTGCCCATCTGGAAATGGCTGATTCAAGGCGTCTGCAACTTGAAAAGAAGCCTGCTCATTTGCATTTCAGTTAGTAAAAAGAGAGTGCAAATATCAATACATTTTGAGGTGTAGGATTGGGCACAGGAGGAAGGTACATTTGACATCAAAATGATATTGAGGGGATACCGATTTACTTTCCTCTTTATTAGCTTCCTTTAGGAATCAGTCCAGTTATATGAAGGTATAAGGATTCTGAATAACTAATGCAAAGTTAAGTGTATAACAGCTAATTGAAGAAATGATCATACAGCCTAAATATGTTAGTATAATAATTCACTAAACATAAACAAGCACAAGTTTTGCACAATGTAAGTAACTTTAAGAAGTCGGTCATTAAACAATATAAACTATCCTCAGCTCTATGACTCAGTCAAATAGCATTTCTTTTTAACTTGTTCATGAAAAGTTGAAGTGATTTAAACTTCTTATAAGAAAGTAAGAAAGCTCCTCATACGTAGTGTTTTAAAGCAAAATCTAGCTCAAAAGGCAGATACCTTATCGCCTAATCCTTGAGCAGCAGCAAGAGCTTGAGCCCTCTCGGCTTGTACAGGACTCAACGTGATGCCTTGAGCTGTAGCGCCATATTTCTTTGCAAGGTACCTAGAACTGCCTCCTATCCCACATCCAACATCAACTATGGACCTTGGTTTCTTTGCCGGATCATCTGAAAATTCATGTTAGGAAATTAAGGTATACAAGAAGAAAAGTGGGATCTATTTCCAGAATTCATAACTACAAAAAAGGAAGCTTAATATTATAGTCTCATCACTCATGTAGATACCTCAGGATTCTGGAGTAGGAAATAAGAGGAGAGCAGATTGCAGGGAGACATCACTTATTAAATGATGTCCTACCATGCAGCAACAACAACAACAACAACTACTATACCTCAATCTTAAATAAGTTGGGTCGGCTATGTAAATCTTCACTAACCATGTCCCCCATATAAATTTATCTTGCTTCCGACATTTTACAGAATAAAAATAAAATAATATTTACTAGAAGTTCTCTATATTTCCTACAACCATAAGAATCTCTACTAGGGCTTAAGGACTCCTAAAAAGTATAGGATCTAAAGTACACGTAGATTAACATGAATAAGATAAATTCCAAACAAATCAGTATTGCCTATATAAATCAAGTATTTCTGTATACCCTTTCTCTAAATCTGCATTGATTGCAAGAGATTGTAGGTATATCGAGACAACTTCCTTTCATATGATTAAAAATGATCACATTCTCCGGAAGGTTCAATATATGGGATAAAAAAAATACAATAAGCACTCTCCATTTCCTCATCGTACAATAACAAAATTGGATCCAGCTGACATAAGAATGAGCTATTAAACAAACCCTTGTATACAGGTCATACAGCGTGACGACTCGGCCAGTCGTCTCATGAGTTACCGTTCCGTTTCCCCCATTTCTGCTTCTTTATGCTTCGTTATCTGTGTTTTGTGGTATCAGGTTGGTCGGATCGAGTCCGGAATGAGTTTGGTGAAGTATGAGACACTTAGTCTCTTTTAAGAAGGTTTAAGTTGGAAAAGTCAACCGGATGTTGACTATTGTGTTAGAGGACTCGGATGCGAGTTCCGATGGTTCGGTTAGCTTCGGGAGGTGATTTATGACTTAGGAGTGTGATCGAAATGGGTTTTGGAGGTCCGGGGTAGAATTAGGCTTGAATTGGCGAAATTGATATTTTGGCGATTTCCGGTTGATAGGCGAGATTTTGATATAAGGGTCAGAATGGAATTCCGAGAGTTGCAGTAGCTTCGTTGTGTCATTTGGGATGTGTGTGCAAAATTTCAGGTCATTCGGACGTGGTTTGGTTGGGTTTTTGATCAAAAGCGTATTTCGGAAGATTTTTAGAAACTTAGGCTTGAATTCGATGTGTTTTGAGTGATTTGATGTTGTTTGAGGTGTTTTGATGACTGGAGCAATTTTGAATAAGGCTTTAGGATGTGTTGGTGCCTTATGTTGAGGTCCCGGGGGCCTCGGGTGAGTTTCGGATGGTCATTCGGGTCATTTTTGGAGTTGGGTAGTTGCAGAAAAATCTGATCAGGTGTTGCAGAGATTATCTCTTCGCGTTCGTGTGAGGAGCCTCGCGTTCGCGAAGAAGGAAGTGAGGAAGGTCAGGATTTAGCCTTCGCGATCGCGAGATGAGCTGGGGTTCAATGCATCGCGTTCGCGAGTGGGTGTACGCGATCGCGAAGAAGGATTTGAGTCAGATAGGTCCAAGGTCTTTTGTTTATCGCGTTCGCATAAGGGGTGTCGCGTTCGCGAAGGTGTAGGAGGAGAAAGCATCGCGTTCGCGACTGGTGTATCGCTTCACGTAGAGGAAAGTCTGGTCAATGCAAATTTGTGCATCGCAATCGCGAGGTGTTGACCGCGATCGCGAAGAAGGGGGAGACAGACCTGGGCAGAATGTTTTAAGTCATTTCATCCGCGATTTTGGGACACATTTCCTCCATAGTTGAGCATTTTGAGAGCTTTTTGAAGGAGATTAAAGAGGGATTCAAGGGGAAACGTTTGGAGGTAAGAATTTCGGACCTAAAACTCGATTCTATTGTGAAATCTACCTAGAAAAGCATGGAACTTAAGCTAAAAATGGAAGAACTAGGGCTTGGGATTTTGGACTTTTGAATTAGGATTTGAAGGACCATTTGAGATCGGATTTGAGAACTTTTGATATGTATGAACTCGTGAGGTGATATGGAATTTAATGATGTAAAAATTTCTGAGTTTCGAGAAGTGGACCCGAGGCTCGGGTTTTGCTAATTTCAGAATTTTTCGTAATTTTCGATTGTTTTCGCTTGGGCTTTGTTCCCTTAGCATATTGTGACGCATTCGTTCTGATTTTGGATAGATTCGACGCGCGTGGAGGCCGATTCGAGAGGCAAAGGCGTCGCGAGCTAGAGATTTAGCCGGTTCGAGGTGAGTAATGATTGTAAATGATGCTTTGAGGGTTTGAAACCTCAGATTGCACATCGTAGTGCTATATTGAGGTGAGACACACACTTGATGACGAGCGTGGGGTCGTGCACTATTGGGGATTGTGACTTGGTCCGTCCCGATTGATGATTTTACTGCGTATTTGACTGAAACTTATTTGCTATCATCATGATTTGGGTTGATTGCCATATTTGGGTTTCGTGCCAACTATTCGAACCCTTCGGGGATTTTTATCACTATTTCCTCACTGTTTTGACTTATTACTTGAACTCAGTCATGCTATTTTCCACTGTTTTACTACTCAGCCATTTTTACTCAATTTTGAGACTTAAATGATATTTTAAATGATGTTTTGGGCCGAGAAATATTGTTCTACTAATGCCCGAGCAGATTGTGATGATTTTCGGACTGAGTACGGCCGAGAGCCAGATGTGAGGATACATTGATACTAATATGAGGCTGAGGGCCCGAGATACATATATACGCCACGAGGTGGCTTGATTGACATGAGGCCGAGGGCCTAGATTTGATGCCACGAGATGGCTTGATATTGCGCTTGGGCCGTAAGGTGGCCCTCCCAGAGTCTGTACACCCCCAGTGAGCGCGGGTACCCATTGTGATGTGCGATTTAGTCCGAGGGGCTGGCACTGTTCTGAGATTGAGCCAGAGGGGCTAGCACTGTTCTGAGATTGAGCCCGAGGGGCTGGTACTGTTCTGAGATGTTGCCCGAGGGGCGGTTTTGTTGATACTGTGCCCGAGGGGCGAACTTTTTCTTGTTATTTACCTGTTAATTACTTGTTTTACCTGCTGAAAAAGGGATTTTACTTGATTCTTCACTGATTTACTGATTTTAAGTGATTTTACTGCTTCGGTATAGAATGCCTTGTGTTTTACGTGTTTTCTTACTTCCAGTCATTATTTATATTTATTACTCACTAGGTCGGAGTACTCACATTACTCCCTGCACCGTGCGTGCAGATTCAGGCGTAATAGGTCCCCCTCCTGAGTGCTGATCCTTCCAGTCCAGGCGGTGTTTCGGAGACTACGAGGTAGCTGTTGGCGTCCGCAGCCCCCGTGTCTCTCTTATCTCATTATTTCTATGTTCTTCAAACAGTTGTACCAGATATCGTATTTAGTAGACTTGTATTAGGATCCTTAGTTACTCATGACTTGTGACACCCCGGTTAGGGCTGTGTCGGGTTGGGTTTCCATTTTGTTATCTTTATTTCCGCTAAATATTGCTATTAAATCATGTTTAAAGTATCTTTATATTATTTAACTGCTTAAAATGGTGAATTGTGTTAAATTGGCTGGCCTTGTCTTTACGAGAGGCGCCATCACGACCGGATTCGGGGTTAGGGTCGTGACATACAGCAATTGTCAGATTCTTGCGTCATGTAAGATAGCACAAATAGCAAAAATGTAGAGCTCATCTTTTCAAAAGTGACAAGTAAACTTACTCAATATTGCACAACCCAAAATCGAATATCTGGCCCCTAGAGACATAAAACAAAATCCAAATAGGTATTTCCTTAACAAACAACACAGTCAATGTTTGTAGGTTATAACAGGACATCACATTTAGCTGTTACTATCAATATATTCAGAACTGAAACAAGAAAAAAAGTTAAGCCTCTTCCCCATAATCTAAATACATATAGTATCTGTTGGTAAACCTATATTTGTAAATAATGATTCTGGAAATTAGAACGTTAGCTTATAAACGTAAATATAAATGATATAAATGAAACAGAAATTAATTCGAGCTCACTGAATCCACAGTGTTTCCTTAAGGAATTTAATCCCCTCCTAGTACCCAAGGTTATGGATTATTTCCTCCCAGGATAGAACGAATTACACACTGGTGTAGCGGTACTTCAAACCCCAGTGTTTCAGCGAACACAAAGTTCGGCAGCAAATCACACTTACGGTTGCTTTGTTTGTAGTTTAAAACAATGCAGAACAAGGGAGGAGAACTCAAAAGTCGAATGGAAATTCTGAGAAGAAGGAATGCAAATTATAGCCAACGTTGAGTTTTCGGTGAAGAGAAGATCAATAGCTCTCAATTCTATTTTTTTTTTGTGTGTCATTCTCCAACTGCTGCTGCTCATATTTATAGCAGTCAGTTGTGAGACCCGCCCCCTTCCATGATGGAGCATGCACTAGCTTGTTATGGAGCAAGCACTTAGCCATGGTGGGAGGAGCACTATGCGGCTGCTATTGCAACTGGTGGTACAATACACGGATTGGAACATATCCGTTACAAACACGGATAATATTACGTTAATATCTACTATTAACAAATAAATTTGGTCCAAAAAATTAATCAATTAATCGACCATTTGACCAAATCCGAAGCCGAAGCCGAGCGACGACGGCGCGAGGCTTGACTTCTTCCTAACTCTTTAAGAGCTACATAAAGTGCATTTGTATATAAACTCACCAAACTCCTTTTCCTCTACCAATGAGGGACAATGTCTCATTAAAAAGAAAGGGAAACTTAAAATTTTACTCAAAATTTTCATTTCTCTCCATTTCCCATTCACCCTCTTTTTAAGGTAACTAACAGTATCCTTCACCCCTTTTGTCTTCAAAACTTCTGTTTCCCAATTTCTTGGACACAAAGTCAAAGGCCTTTCCTTTCTTCCAAAAAATCCAACCTTTTAAATCAATAACAGTAAAAGGGTCTAAAACTAGAGACACATTTCAAGATTTAAGTACAAAACAACAACTATATTCAGATTAACAATAATATTATATTCTTCAAAACTTCACAACTAAATATATATAGTTCAATTCAAGTCGAAGGCGTGCTGCGCAAAACTATCAAAGAAAAAGAAGCCCATTTACCAGAAACAGAAGCAAAACGTAGAGCCTCTTCAATCATACGGATCTGAGCAGCACGATGATCAGAAAGTGAAACAGATGATTGAGGTTCATAAAATCCATGATGCATATGGTCACCCCATATATCTTCCCAAATCCCTGATGACTCATCATATAATTCTGCTATTCCTTTTTTCAACTCCTGTTGATTCTGTACATCAACTTCTGGTGTTGACACAGCATTCATTGCAGCAACACCTGTCATTCTTCTTCTTGTTCTAGTATTACTATTACAACTTCTAACACTTCTTCTTCTTGTTGTTTCTTTGATATTGTGAGTCTGTTGCAACTGGGGTTTATGGAGAGTGAAGATAAGGGAAGAGGGACACGTGGGGTTAAGTGATTGGATGGAATAAGCAGAATAGCACGTGCTGCCCATCTTACTGTACATATATATATAAAAAGTACAGCAGTGACTCGATGATTGAATGAATGAAGGAGAAAAACAATGGCAATTGGCAAAGAATTACGATTATTTTTTATTTACAACAAGAAGATTGGAGTTTCGAGAAGAAATGGCTACCCAATGGAAATGGGAGACGATTGTTTTTTGTGATTTGGAAACTGACAACAGTCACGTGCCAAAATATCCTCAACGTGGAAGTTGGAACGTTTGGTATTTTTCTTGGTTTTCTTAATTTAATAAGAAATCCATTTGTTATCATGACTAGTATTAGTACCTGTGCGGATGCGCGGACATTAATTATGTCAAATATTTAAGTTATAAGGATTGTAAGTAAATAATTTTAAAATTTACACTTTCTCAGTAAATATAGATAATCATTGGATATTAACTACATGAAAAAAAATTAACCATTTTTTCTATTTTTCCTTTTTGATACCATTCTTGCAAGTATCATTGGATCCTAAAAATATTCAGGAAGCAAATAATAACTCATATTTATTGCAAAATAATCAAATGTTGAGACAATGAATGACTTTTTGGATAATACTTAACTCTTTTACTACTACTTGAACTCTTATTTAGTGTGTTGATATCTCTTAAAAAATATTTCTTTCTTAAAATTTTAGTTTCTAAAATATTATTTTTCAATAATAATTATTTTTATAATAATGTAATTAAAAATATTATTCTTAATTCAAAACTCATTTTAGTTGGCTATCTAAAAATATAAAAAATTCTTGAGCTAGTGAATTGTTTTTACTCCATTTTGATATTTGACATTAACCATGTTAAATATATCAGTTATTTGAATTATATGTAAATAGCCTTAACATTTAGACCTTCTAAATAATTATAGATAATCGTCAGATATTAATTAAGAAACACTACATGAAAAAAGACTAACATTTTCTCAATTCTCGTAGTGATAATTTTATTTTTATACTATTCTCATAAGTGTCATTGGCTAAAAATAGCCACATAGTGAAATAATAACTCATATTTAATTTATAGCAAAGCACAAAGGTTGACACGATATAAACGATTCTTTGATTATGACGTGACTCTTATACTACGACTTGAACTCTTATTTGGTATGATTTTATCTTTCAAAAAAATTTTCTATTTTGAAATTTCAATTTCTAAAACTTTATATATATTATAATAATGATTATCTTTCTAATGATGCAAGTGAAGATATTATCCTTAATATAAATTCACTTTAATCGGCTATCTAAAAATTTAAATGATTCTTTGGCTGAATTTATTTCAGTATGACTCAACTTTAAGTTTATCGATATCTCTAGCCCCAGAATTTAAATTTTTAATACCCTATATATACAAAAAATTTGTTCTTTGAATTATTAAATGTTAAATTAGTTGATTATTATTATAAAATATTGCATATATTATCATAAAATTGTCAAGTAGTTTATTTTTCGACACCATAATTGGCTTAATCTCAATGCAAACTACTCAAATTGCATTCTAATTCAAATTCGAATGTCATATCAGTTTGTTAGTAATAGTGATTTTTTAAAAACGACACATAATGTAAATTAAAAAAATATTCTAAGATATCCTTTTCTTATAATCTATTTATTTGACTTGAGAAAAAAATATTTGAAATCGATGAGATTAACTTTCAAATTTTTTATACTCAAAAAAGATGAAACATAAGAAAAAATTTGTTGTCATCTTTTATTTCTCGTTTTTAGATCTTTCTAACATTTTTTTCAATATTTATTTTCTTTTATCTTATTTTTTATGTCATTATTTCTTTTGTTATAAAAAATTAATTTATTTCACTATAAAAGGATGATTTTTAGTAAATATATTCTACATATGAACTTTAATTATATTTTTAGTCTTTGGTTGAAATTATTTCTTATTTTTCTTTTGGCTTTATCTAATCAGCCTAAATAGGTACTCACCCGACCATTTAAATTAAAAAATTAAATGACGTGTAATTTATATATAATCCAAATATAATATGTGTATAATTGTGTGTTATCGGTATATCATCTATTTATATTATCTATAAAAAGTAAACAATAAATATGACCGGATATTATGTAAATATTTCATAAAATTTTGGGTTTGAGTTTATCCATGATATAACTTCTATTATAATAATTTTAAAACTCTCTACTAATGTTCAAAAATATCTTATCTTTTTATTATCTTTGAATTAAAAAAAGTAAAGAGTTTTTTCGAAATAATTTGTTTACATTTTGAAGAAAAATATTTGACGTCATACCAATTTTTTCTTTATATATACTCTTTGTTACACCTAAAAGTCGCTATAGAAACTATCAATTAGAAACCAATTTATCTCTTGTTGAGTTTGAAAAAAAAACCTTTCACATAATATAATGATTCAAAACTAATATTTTTCAACGAAAAAAATATTATATCCTTGCAATATTTGCTTGACTACAGCTAAATGAAGGGGTTTCAGCTTATACCCTTCAATTTCTTGAATGTGCTAAATTGAAATTAATGATAGCAATTATATAACCAAAGTTTTATTATTTGTTTGATATCCATTTATTCAAATTGACTCTTCAAACAAATATTCTTCTAGAAGAAAAAAGAAACAACTTTTTTTTTAATATTGACTGATTTTGTGATATTTCTTTCTTCGGCATGTATGTTTACTTTATTATACATGTAAGTAAACTTTTATTTGGTTTTGTAAACTCTTTTTTGTTATTTATATAAACATAGACGTGTACCCTATATATTACATTTATTTTAAAAGAATTTTATTTTATTCAAATCTAGCTACAGTGTTTCAAAGAACTATACTTATAGATTTTAAATGTGAAAGAGTTTTATAATAAACCTCCTCACCCTCTCTCTCTCTCTCGGTAGGAAGTATGAAAAGAGCATGGCGAGCTAAATCGATGAACCTGGTCTCATACTGGGTAACAGTCATGGAACCCTGCTGAAGGCACTCAAACTGCCTCTGATAGGCCTCTCTCTACGTAATGGGGAGAAAATTCTCCAGAAATAGCTGTGTGAACTGCTCCCAAGTCAATGATGGCGATCCGGCTGGTCTGGCCAAGCAGAAATCCCTCCACCAAGTCTTGGCGGATCTAGAATAGCGAAATGTAGCAAAATCAACCCCACTAGTCTCAACAATACCCGTGTTCCTGAGAACCTCGTGGCAGTTGTCTAGATAATCCTGGGGATCCTCAGTAGATGCACCGCTGAAAGTAGTAGTGAAGAGCTTGGTGAACCTATCCAGCCTCCAGAAAGCATCGGTAGACATAACTGCTCCATCATCGGTCTGAGCTACCACACCCAGCTGTACTGCTCCAACTGGCTGAACCGTTGGAGTCTGAATCTGAGGAGCTACCTGCTCCGGAGTGCGAGTAGTAGGAGTCTGGGCCTCTCCTCCAGACTGAGAGACGGTCGATGCTACAGGAAGCAAGCCTGCTCGGGTGACACTCTCCATGAGGCTCACTAATCGGACCAGAGCGTCCTGAAGAACTAGGGTAGCAATAAACCCCTCTGGGACTTGAGTTGGGCCCACCGGAGCTGCTGGGGCTGGAACCTCATCATCAAAGTCAACCTGAGGCTCTGTCACTGGGGCTGCTGCTCTGGGTTGAGCTATGCCCCTACCTCGGCCTCTAGTACGGCCTCGCCCTCTGCCCTTCATGGGAGCTGCTACTGGGGGCTCGGGCTGCTGAGCGATGGATGAGGAATTGCGTGTTCTCGCCATCTGCGAAGGAATATAGTAGAGATTCAATCAGCATTGAGGAACCAAACCGCACGACAGAAAAGAATGAATGTGAAGTTTTTCCTAACTTTGTAGCATCTGGGGGATAAATATAGACGTCTCCGTACCGATCCCTCAGACTCTACTGAGCTTGTCCATGAATTATAAGACTTATGTAACCTAAAGCTCTTATACCAACTTGTCACGACCCGGATTTTTTACCCTCGGGAGTCCTGATAATAAACATTTAAATACAACAGAATATGAGATTTAAGCAGAAGACTTAGACAAAATAAACCAAAATAATACGAAAATCAACATATGCCTCTACCCAGTGGTGTCACAACATTCACGGACTATCTATGATTACTACAAATAAGTGTCTGAAAGAAATAACATAGTTTGTCTCGAGTACAAATGATAACAGAACATCAAAAACTGATATAAGAGACGCCAGGCCTACGGACGCCTGCAGGGCTACCTTGGAGTCTCGGTGGACTGAAGGCTGGCTCCCCTACTACTGCTGACCAAGTTCTTCTCCGATATCTGCACAGAGTGCAGAGTGTAGTATCAGCACAACCGACCCCATATGTTGGTAAGTGCCTGGCCTAACCCCGGCGAGGTAGTGACGAGGCTAGGATCAGACTCCAGATAAACCTGTGCAGTTATATACTATATGGCGTAAATGTAAACAGGTAATAAGTAATCAAAGCTGGGAAAGGGGAAACATGCTCCGGGGGTAGAAGATAAAACAAAATACCAAAGAATAGTCAGAGAGAGACCATATTGGGTGTCACACCTCCTTTTTTACTACACCCTCCGAGAAGGGAGTATAAGAGAGTTTTTTCCAATTAAAGTGACAATCGAAACGGGATTTATTTCAATTAAAATTCAGAGTCGCCACTTGGGATAATTTTATGGTGTCCCAAGTCACCGGTTCAAATCCCCAATCGAGGAAAAGATTGACTCTGTATTATAGTCCGCGAACCAGAAATCCAGGTAGGGAATTCTGTTAACCCGGGAGAAGGTGTTAGGCATTCCCGGGTTCCGTGGTTCTAGCACGGTCGCTCAACTGTTATAATTGGCCTTACTTGATTTTAATACATGTTTTATCCCATGCGCAATTTTAACTTTATAACCTCTTTTATTTGATTATTTTTTAGGAAAGATTCAACGTCATCTAAAATACATCTTGAACCACGTCACATAAATGCACCCGCGGTCCACGACACATTTTATCTAACGTTGTTGAGATTTGAATTTGTGTCACTAAATGCACACCCGAGTTTAGGAAAGTAAATTTTAAATAGCGCGCCTAAAGCAACTACGCACTTACAACTTTGCGAGGGTCATGGAGATTCAACTAAATGGCACGCCTCGCATTCTAAGGATAAACAAGATTAATTAAACGAGGGCCATACAATTGTCATTTTGGTTGGCACGACACCCCTCGATTTATTCTAACCAAAAGGTTTCTAACTAGCTCGTGAGGGCCATAAACTATTCATTTGGCTAATATGCCACACCTCAACCCATTTTTACCATAGAACCAAGCCAAGCATCCAAATTCGACGACAAGAGCTCTTTATGTTAGTGAGATGGCTTATTGCAAAAACTTCAATTATCTTTGAAAGGACACACGATTCATTCAATTAAGGACTAAATTCCAGCCTTTAAGATTTAGAAGAGCAAAGAGAAGTCAACTCCAATGATAGTCCAAACTAGCTTCACATCAACTCTAATAGACTAGGAGATCCAAAAAATGATAAATTAACTACGAGGCCAGTATGATAAGTTCATCTCCTGAGTGCTTACGCCAAACAGAGGAACCTTTATATAACATAAGCCTTATGTGCTTTTGTGTTAAAATTCAAAGAACAAATGCAAACCAGTGGATCAAAAGAGGAAGAGGCGTCTGACAAAATTACCCACTTTACAATAACCAGAGAACATTGTGAACCAAATGACAACACCCCTCAACGGCATCCTTTTAGACAATTCAAACGCCACAAACAAGCCTACTGAAAGTTAGCACCAATTTCGATCCTTCAAGTTCATAAGAAAAAGGGACAAAGCTATAAGTACAAATGGTCGAACACTCTTTTTAAGAATTAATACCTGTTTTAAACATGGGCACCAACAAATGAATATAACAGTTCTATCTCAATTTTTGCATCAAACGAGTTGGTGAATTAGCTCAAACGATCAAAATAGTTTTAATTAAGAGTAGAGATTCCTCCTCAACATATCACAAGCAAGAAGAATTCACACAAATCTTCACATTGAACCATAATTATAGGAAACATACGAAATGAAACAAAGGACGAAGAACAGGAACCTTCGAACCTCGACGAACTCAAAATGACAAACACGACCTCGAAATACTGTTTTGTTTTTCCCGACTCCAAATCGCAATCGAAACTCGCCGAAAAATTCAAACTAAACCAGAAAACGGACCCAGCGAACTCCATGACGGTAGCTCATGATTTTGGAGTAGTTTTGGGTTGTTTCGCGTTGCTTTGATGGCGAAAATGGTGAGCTTACACAACTGGTTTTGAAGCTATTTTCATGGCTGGTTTCGCTTTTAAGTGTGAGGGATTTGAAAGGTGGAGAAGATGAGGGGGGGTCTGTTCTCGGGTCTTCAATGGTATTACTTCAGTCTGAAGATGACGAAGACAGGGAGGTGGGGGTTGTGTAGTTGGTTTATGCTGCTGAAGAAGATGACTAACGGGGGTCGTTCGGAGAAGACGGACACGGGGGGGTCGTTTCCTTTCTGAAAGTCAGTCGCTTCTTCTGCAGATTTTTTAGGCGTTTCTTCCTCTTTTTTTTATTTAGGCTTACCCTTATTATATAGGTCTAGAGTCTAGGTTTTCATTTTGTGTATTTTGCCAAGGTCTTTTTTTATTTGTTTTTGTTCCAAAGAAGAGTCTAGAAGGGTCCCTAGGCTTAATGGACTAATCCGAATTGGGCCAATAATTGGGCTCCAAAAACTCTTAAAATTGGGATCCAACACCTTAATTGACTCATTTTAAAGTAAGATAAAAATACTACACAATGCAAAAGCTAACATGAAACTATTATATATTTTTTGTATTTTCAAAATTATATAAAGATAAAAATAAGGTACTATTTATTATTTATTTATTATATATTTCTTAAAGAATTATGAAAGATACATACTAAAGTATTTTTTTTGTAATTTTCCATTTTTATGACGAAAATAAAGTAAAGAAGTCATAAATAGTTGAAATAGCTATATTAGGCATAAATTAAATATTTACGTGCTAAAATATGAAAAATCTTAGGGAGGGTCAAAAATCACATGTCTACAAACTTCTAACAAGGATAAGGAAAACAAAGGCAGATTTTAGTTTCGGTTCACATCTTGTTGCAGGCGTGCAACCCGATCCCATTTCATCATATCTTGTGGTAGGCGTACCACCTGCTCCCATTTCATTATCTCTTGTGGTAGGCGTACCACCCGCTCCCATTTTATTAAATCTTGTGGTAGGCGTACCACCCGCTCCCATTTCATCATATCTTGTGGTAGGCGTACCACCCGCTCCCATTTCATCATATCTTGTGGTAGGCGTACCACCCGCTCCCATTTCATTATATCTCGTGGTAAGCGTACCACCCGCACCCAGTTATAAGCCAACAATAATCACAAGAAATCCCGGCAAGGGAACAAGAGCAATATAGCAACTTCCCGGCAAGGGAACAATGATACTCCAACAACATCCCGGCAAGGAAATAATAGTATCAAACAAACGTCCCGGCAAGGGAACAAATATTATCAAGACAAACATCCCGGCAAGGGGTCATTAATATCAAACAAGCATCCTAACAAGGGAACAGTGGTGATAATAACATATGAAGTGTAGTAAACCACAACGGAGTCATAACAGTTATAATACAAGACTCACGGGCATGCTTGACACCAACGTATAGATACTCGTCACCATGCCTATACGTCATACTCCACAATTAGCATGTAGCAAATAAGACACAACTCCTAATCCCTCAAGCTAAGGTTAGACCAAACACTTATCTCGATCTTCCACGGCCAACTCAAGCCTCAAACACCGCTTTTCCTTTCAAATTCGGCTCCAACCCAATCGAATCTATACATAATCGACTTAACAACATCAATAAATGCTAAACAATCCAATTCCAATGCTTAATTATAGCTTTCTACTCATTCTTCCCAAAAATCCAAAAATCAACCCTGAGCCCGCTTGGTCAAAACACGAGGTTCGGACCAAAATCCGATCATCCATTCACCCACGAGCCCGAATATATAATTTTTTTTCAAATCCGACCCCAAAACGAGGTCTAAATCACAATTAATCAAAAAACCCTACCTCTACCCAAATCCCTAATTTTCTACCCTTAATCACATGATTTAAGCCTAGAAATCTAATGGGTGTTGATGGAAAATAAAGAAAATGAGTCTAAGATTACATGCCTATGAATTTGTGGTGAAATCCACTTTCAAAAATCGCCCAATTTGGAGTTGAGATGAAGAAGTTATGAATTTTTGAACAAATCCCATATTAGCTACTGTTTTAAGTGTTGGGCGATAGTGTTCATCGCGTTCGCGAGAACACTGTCGCGATCGCGAAGGGCTGCCAGTAAGTGGATTTACGCGATAGCGAGGTCTTCCACGCGTTCGTTCGATATTAGCAATCCCCCAGAGCTCCGCGTTTGCGATTGTGGCCTCGCGTTCGCGATGAACAAATCCACCCCTGTCCCCATTTACCTTACGCGATCGCGAGAGTTACTACGCGATCGCGATGAATAACAGGCCTGAGCACATGCATAAGATTTTCTGCAATTTTTCATAAGTCTAAAACTTCCCGAAACACATCCGAAACACAACCGAGCCCTCGAAGCTCCTAACCAAACATAGGTACTAACTCAAAAACATCATACGAACTTATCCGTGCGATCAACTCGCCAAAATAACCTCAATAACAATGAATTAAACCTCCAAATCAAAGAATTTTTCTCAAACTTCATGAAACATCAACTTTAGCAATTTAGGTCCAAATCACGTCAAACGACGTCCAATTTTCACCAAATTTTACAGAAATATCTTAAATCATATATAAGACTTGTACCAGGCACCGGAACCAAAATACTGGCCCGATACCATCATGTTATAATAAGATTTCATTTCAAATTTCCTTAAACAATTTCAGAAAATAATTGTTTTTAAAAATTCATTTCTTGGGCTTGGGACCTCGGAATTCGAATTCGGACATACACCCAAGTCCCATATTTTCCTACAGACCCTCTAGGATCGTCAAATCACGGGTCTGTGTCCGTTTACCCAAAATATTGACCGAAGTCAAATTAGCTCATTTTATAGTCAAAATTTATCATTTTTCACAGATTTTCATATTTAGGCTTTCCGTCTACACGCCCGGACTATGCACACAAATCGAAGTGACGCTAAAAGAGGTTTTTAAGGCCTCAGAACACAGAATTTCGTTTTAAAACAAGTGATAACCTTTTGGATCATCACATTCTCCACCTCTAAAACAATCGTTCGTCCTCGAACGAACAGAAGAAGGAAGTACATGAGTTAGGGAAAAGATAAGGATAACGGCTCCGCATATCAGATTCAGACTCCCAGGTCGATGCCTCAGGAGGCTGACCCCTCCACTGAACACGAACATAAGGAAAACTCTTCGATCTCAACTGACGAACCTGCCGGTCCAGAATAGCTACCGGCTCCTCCTCATAAGACAAGTCCTTGCCCAACTGGACAGTGCTGAAATCTAACACATGAGATGGATCGCCGTGATATTTTCGAAGCATGGACACATGAAACACTGGATGCACGGCTGATAAGCTCGGTGGCAATGCAAGTCTATAAGCCACCTCTCCAACTCGATCAAGAATCTCAAACGGACCAATGAACCTAGGGCTAAGCTTGCCCTTCTTCCCAAATCTCATCATGCCTTTCATAGGCGACACTCGGAGCAATACCCGCTCACCAACCATAAAAGCCTCATCTCGAACCTTGCGGTCTGCATAACTCTTTTGCCTGGATTGAGCTGTATGAAGCCTATCCTGAATAATCCTGACCTTGTCCAAGGCCTCCTGAACCAGATCCGTACCCAACAACCGAGCCTTTCCCGGCTCAAACCATCCAACCGGAGATCGACACCGCCTACCATATAAAGCCCCATAAGGAGCCATCTGGATACTCGACTGGTAGCTGTTGTTGTAGGCAAACTCTGCTAAGGGCAAAAACTAATCCCACGAGCCTCCAAAGTCAATGACGCAAGCTCGGAGCATATCCTCCAAAATCTGAATAGTCTGCTCGAACTGCCCGTCCGTCTGAGGATGAAATGTTGTGCTCAACTCAACCCGCGTGCCCAACTCTCACTAAAATGCTCTCTAAAAATGCGAGGTAAATTGTGTACCTCGGTCTGAAATGATAGATACAGGCACACCATGAAGACAAACAATCTCCCGGATATAGATCTCAGCTAACCTCTCGGATGAATAGGAGATTGCCACAGGAATGAAATGCACTGACTTGGTCAGCCTATCAACAATGACCCATATTGCGTCGAACTTCCCCCGAGTCTGCGGGAGTCCAATAACGAAATCTATAGTGATCCGCTCCCACTTCCACTCGAGAATCTCAATCCTCTAAAATAAACAACCAGGCCTTTGATGCTCGTACTTAACCTGTTGACAATTTAAACACCGAGACACATATACAACGATATCCTTCTTCATTTTACTCCACCAATAATGTTGTCGCAAATTTTGATACATCTTCGCGACTCCCGAATGAATAGAGTATCGGGAGCTATGGGCTTCCTCTAAGATCAACTCCTGAAGCTCATCCATATTAGGACACAAACTCGATCCTGCAATCTCAAAACTCCATCATCATCTAAGGTAACCTGCTTGGCACCTCCGCGCTGCACTGTATCTCTAAGGACACACAAATGGGGATCATCATACTGTCGATCACGGATACACTCCAATAAAGAAGAACGAGCGACCATGCAAGCTAATATATGACTAGGATCAAAAATATCCAACCTCACAAACCGATTGGCCAAAGCCTGAACATCTAAAGCAAGCCGTCTCTCACCGACCGGAATATAAGCAAGACTACCCATACTGGCTGACTTCCTACTCAAAGTATTGGCCACCACATTGGCCAAATGATATAAGATAGTGATATCATAATCCTTCAACAAATCCAACCACCTCCTCTGCCTCAAATTCAACTCCTTTTGCTTGAACAAATACTGAAGACTCTTATGATCCGTGAACACCTCACATGCAACGCCATACAAATAATGCCTCCAAATCTTTAATGCGTGAACAATGGCTGCCAACTCCAAATCATGAACATGATAGTTCTTCTCATGAATCTTCAACTACCGCGAAGCATAGGCAATGACCTTGCTATCCTGCATCAACACTGCACCAAGCCCAATACGAGATGCATCACAATAAACTGTATAAGTCTGTGATCCTGTGGGCAAAACCAACACCGGTGCCATAGTCAGAGCTGTCTTGAGCTTCTCAAAGCTTGCCTCACACTCGTCCGACCATTTGAACTAGGCACCCTTCTGGGTCAACCTGGTCATCGAAACTGCAATGGATGAAAACCCTCCACGAACCGACGATAGTAGCCTGCCAATCCCAAGAAACTCTGAATCTTTATAGCTGATACTGGTATAGGCTAGTTCTTGACTGCCTCAATCTTCTTCGGATCAACCTGAATACCCTCTGCTGATACAACATGACCTAGGAATGCAACTGAACTCAACCAGAACTCACACTTCAAAAATTTAGCATACAACTGACTATCCCTCAAAGTCTGAAGAACCACTCTAAAATGTTGCTCGTGCTTTTCCCGGCTGCGGGAATATATCAAAATATCATCAATGAAGACTATCACGAACGAATACATATAAGGCCTTAAACACTCAGTTCATCAAATCCATAAAAGTTGCTGGGGCATTGGTCAACCCAAATGACATAACCAAAAATCCATATTGCACGTACCGAGTGCGGAAAGCTGTCTTAGGGACATCGGATGCCCTAATCCTCAACTGATGGTAGCCAGATCTCAAATCAATCTTCGAAAATACCTTGGCACCCTGAAGCTGATAAAACAAATCATCAATCCTCGGCAATGGATATTTATTCTTGATTGTAACTTTGTTCAACTGCCGGTAATCAATACACATTCTCATCAAACCATCCTTTTTCTTAACAAACAACATCGGCGCACCCCAAGGCGAAACACTAGGTCTAATGAAACCCTTCTCAAGCAAGTCTTGCAACTGATCCTTCAACTCTTTCAACTCAGGCGAGGCCATACGATACGGCGGGATAGAAATAGGCTGAGTGCCCAGAGCCAAATCAATGCAAAAGTCAATATCCATGTCGGGTGGCATACCCGGCAGGTCTGAAAGGAATACCTCAGGGAACTCACGAACAACAAGCACAGAATCAATAGACGGGACCTCAGCATTGGAATCACAAACATAAGCCAAATAGGCCAAACACACCTTCTCGACCATGCGCCGAGCCTTCACATAAGAGATAACACTGCGGTTAGAATGACCAGGAGTCCCTCTCCACTCTAAACGAGGCATGCCCGGTAAAGCTAAGGTCACAGTCTTGGCATGACAGTCTAAGATAGCGTGGTAAGGTGATAACCAGTCCATACCCAATATAACATCGAAGTTAACCATGTCTAGAAGCAACAAATCTACACGAGTCTCAAGACCCCCAATCACCACAACACAAGAACGATAGACTCGATCAACCATAATAGAATCACTCACCGGTGTAGACACATAAATAGGAATACTCAATGAATGACTAGGCATGACCAGATACGGTGCAAAATAAGTTGACACATACGAATACGTAGACCTCGGATCAAATAACACTGAAGCATCTCTATCACAAACCAGAATAGTACCTGTAATAACTGCATCTGAAGCCTCAGCCTCGAGCCTGGCCGGGAAAGCATAACACCAGAGCTGGGCCCTACCACCCTTAACTACATCTCTAGGATGGACTACAGCTGGCTGGCCTCCACCTCTAGCGGTCTGAGCTCCACCTCTAGAACCTCTACCTCCACCTATAGCACCTCTACCCTTACCTCTAGCTGGCTGGCAGCCTGTGGGGCACCTGGTGCCTGAACCATAGCACAGGAACTCTGATGCCGAGATCTACCTGGTGCGCGAGGTCAATACCTAGCAATATGCCTCATGTCACCACAAGTAAAATAAGCCCTCGGCTGCTAGGGCTAACAACCTTGGAAACTCTGAAGCGGTGGTGCACTGATAGGTGCTGGTGGTGCACTGTAGGACTAGTGATCATAATACTGCATCTAAGGACCACAGCTATCTGAAGCACCGTGAGAAACCTAAAGAGATGATTGAAAGGGCCTAGGAGGGTGGCCTCTACCATATGAATCTCTACCTCCAGACGAGGTACCACTGAATGTGCCTAAATGACGGGGCCTCTTGTCCAACCCATGACCACCTCCTTGTGACAGAACCATCTCCACTCTCCTGACCACATTGGCCATCTCCTGGAAAAATATCTCACTCCCAGTCTCCCTAGCCATCTGAAGATGAATCGGCTAAATAAGGCCATCAATAAACCTCTTCACCCTCTCTCTCTCGGTAGGAAGTATGACAAGAGCATGGCGAGCTAAGTCATTGAACCTGGTCTCATACTGGGTAGCAGTTATGGAACCCTACTAAAGGCGCTCAAACTGCCTCCGATAGGCCTCTCTCTGAGTAATAGGGAGAAACTTCTCCAGAAATAGCTATGTGAATTGCTCCCAAGTCAAAGATGGCGATCCGGCTGGTCTGGCCAAGCAGAAATCCCTCCACCAAGTCATGGCGGATCCAGACAAGCAAAATGTAGCAAAATCAACCCCATTGGTCTCAACAATACCCATGTTCCTGAGAACCTCGTGGCAGCTGTCTAGATAATCTTGGGGATACTCAATAGATGCACCGCTGAAAGTAGTAGTGAAGATCTTGGTGAACCTATCCAGCCTCCAGAAAGCATCGGTAGACATAACTGCTCCATCACTGGTCTGAACTACCACACCCGGTTGTACTGCTCTAGCTGGCTGAACCATTGGAGTCTGAATCTGAGGATCTACCTGCTCCGGAGTGCGAATAGCAGGAGTCTGGGCCCCTCCTCAAGCCTGAGAGACGGCTAGTGCTACAGGAAGCAAGTCTGCCTGGGTGACACTCTCCATGAGGCCCACTAATCAGACCAGAACGTCCTGAAGAACTGGGGTAGCAATAAACCCCTCTGGTACGTGAGCTGATCCCACCGGAGCTGCTGGGGCTGGAACCTCATCATCAAAGTCAACCTGAGGCTCCGCCGCTGGGGCTGGTGCTCGGGGCTGAGCTCTGCCCCTACCTCGGCCTCGCCCTCTTCCCCTCGTAGGAGCTACTGCTGGGGGCTCGGGCTGCTGAGCGATGGATGAGGAAGTGCGTGTTCTCGCCATCTGCGAAGGAACATAGTAGAGATTCAATCAGCATTGAGGAACCAAACCGCACGATAGGAGCGAATGAATGTGAAGTTTTTCCTAACTTTGTAGCCTCTGGGGGATAAATACAGACGTCTTTCTAAGCGGAAGACTTAGACAAAATATACCAAAATAATACGGATATCAACATATGCCTCTACCCAGAAACCAGTGTCACAACATTCACGGACTATCTATGATTACTGCAAATAAGTATCTAAAAGAAAGAACATAGTCTGTCTCGAGTACAAATGATAACAGAACATCATAAACTGATAGAATAGACGTCGGGCCTGCGGACGCCTGCAGGGCTACCTTGGAGTCTCGGTGGACTGAAGGTTGGCTCCCCTACTGCTACTGACCAAGTGTTGCTCCGGTATCTGCATAGAGTGCAGAGTATAGTATCAGCACAACCGACCTCATGTGCTGGTAAGTGTCTGGCATAACCCCGGCGAGGTAGTGACGAGGCTAGGACCTGACTCCAGGTAAACCTGTGCAGTTACATATATACAGCGAAAACGTAAACTGGAATAAACAATTAAATCTGAGAAGGGGGAAACATGCTCTGGGAAATAACAGAAAAAGCAGAATCTCAAGAGAATTGTAAGGAAACCAAAATTTAACTTCTAACAAGGATAAGGAAAACAAAGGCAGATTTCACTTCCGGTTCACATCTTGTTGCAGGCATGCAACCTGATCACATTTCATCATATCTTGTGATAGGCGTACCACCCGCTCCTATTTAATTATCCCATGTGGTAGGCATACCACCCGCTCCCATTTCGTTAAATCTTGTGGTAGGCGTACCACCCACTCACATTTCATTATATCTAGTGGTAGGCGTACCACCCGCTCCCATTTCATCATATCTTGTGGTAGGCGTACCACCCGCTCCCATTTCATTATATCTTGTGGTAGGCGTACCACCCGCTCCCATTTCATCATATCTTGTGGTAGGCATACCACCCGCTCCCATTTTATTATATCATGTGGTAGGCGTACCACCCGCTCCTATTTCATTAAGTCTTGTGGTAGGCGTACCACCCGCTCCTAGTTACAAGCCAACAATAATCACAAGAAATCCCGGCAAGGGAATAAGAGCAATATAGCAACTTCCCGTCAAGGGAACAATGATACTCCAACAACATCCTGGAAAAGGAACAATAGTATCAAACAAACGTCCCGACAAGGGAACAAATACTATCAAAACAAATATCCCGGCAAGGGTCATTAATATCAAACAAACATCCCGGCAAGGGAACAGTGGTGATAATAACATATGAAGCACAATAAACCATAACGGAATCATAACAGTTACAATACAAGACTCACGGGTATGCCTGACACCAACGTATAGATACTCGTCACCATGCCTATACGTCGTACTCCACAATTAGCATGTAGCAAATAAGACACAATTCCTAATCCCTCAAGCTAATGTTAGACCAAACACTTACCTCGATCTTCCACAGCCAACTCAAGCCCCAAACACCGCTTTTCCTTTCAAATTCGGTTCCAACCCAATCGAATCTATACATAATTGACTTAACAACATTAATAAATGCTAAACAATCCAATTCCAATGCTCAATTATAGCTTTCTACTCATTCTTCCCAAAAATTCAAAAATCGACCCCGGGTCCGCTTGGTCAAAACACGAGGTTCGGACCAAAACTCGATCACCCATTCACCCACGAGCTCGAATATATAATTTATTTTCAAATCCGACCCCAAAACGAGGTCTTTATCACAATTAATCAAAAAGCTCTAACTCTACCCAAATCCCTAATTTTCTATCCTTAATCACATGATTTAAGACTAGAAATCTAATGGGTGTTGATAGAAAATGAAGAAAATGAGTCTAAGATTATATACCTATGAATTTCTGGTGAAATCCTCTTTCAAAAATCGCCCAATTTGGAGTTGAGATGAAGAAGTTAAGAAATTTTGAACAAATCTCGTATTAGCTACTGTTTTAAGTGTTGGGCGACAGTGTTCTTCGCATTCGCGAGAACACTGCTGCGATCGTGAAGGGCTGCCAGTAAGTGGACTTACGCAATCACGAGGTCTTCCACGTGTTCGCGAAGGGTTGAACCCCCTAACCTTCGCATTCGCGGACACACGTACGCGTTCGCGTAGAAGAACGACCAAAATCCCAACCCCCTCCAATTAACACTTCATGTTCGCGTCACACGGATAGCGTTCGCGATGAGCAATCCCCCAGAGCTCTGCGTTCGCGATTGTGGCCTCGCATTCGCGATGAACAAATCAACCCCTGTCCCCATTTACCTTACGTGATCGGAGAGTTACTACGCGATCGCGATAATAACAGGTCTGAGCACCTGCAACAGATTTTCTGCAATATTTCATAAGTCTAAAACTTCCCGAAACACATCCGAAACACAACCGAGCCCTCGAAGCTCCTAACCAAACATAGGTACTAACTCAACAATATCATACGAACTTATCCGTGCGATCAACTCGCCAAAATAGCCTCAATAACATCGAATTAAACCTCCAAATCAAAGAATTTTTCTCAAACTTCATAAAACATCAACTTTAGCAATTTAGGTCCGAATCACGTCAAACGACGTCCGTTTTTCACCAAATTTTATAGAAATATCTTAAATCATATATAAGACCTGTACCGGGTGACGGAACCAAAATACGGGCCCAATACCATCATGTTCTAATTAGATTTCATTTCAAATTTTCTTAAAAAAATTCAGAAAATAATTTTCTTTAAAAATTCATTTCTCGGGCTTGGGATATCGGAATTCGATTCCGGGCATACGCCCAAGTCCCATATTTTACTATAGAACCTTTGGGACTGTCAAATCACGGTTCCGGTTCCATTTTGCCAAACTATTGATCGAAGTCAAATTAGCTCATTTTACAGTCAAAATTTATCATTTTTCACAGATTTTCATATCTAGGCTTTCCGGCTACATGCTCGGACTATGCACACAAATCGAGGTGATGCTAAAAGAGGTTTTAAGGCCTCAAAACACAGAATTTTATTTTAAAACAAGTGATGACCTTTTGGGTCATCACATATATATATATATATGGGGTGGAAGATTTCCTCCAACAAATGAAAGATTTGAACGAAATGGGACTGTGAGCATCTAGAAGGCTACCTAGAACAACAGTAGATACACTGAACACATAGTAGATACATTGTATACATAGTAGATACACTGTATGAGGGACCCACATAAGGGACCCATTGTACTGTACATAGATTCCTTATGTTTTTTTTCCTTCCTATAAGTAGAGGCCCTCTCTCATTTGGAGAGGCATCAGAAAAATTCCCCCCCCCCTCTCTCTAAACTCTTCTCTCTCTCTCTCTCTCTCTGTAAACCTTTCTCTACTATAAATCTCTCTCAATTTTAATTACTCTCTTGAAGTAAATAAAGATCTTCAGTTCATCATCTTCAAGCCTTGCGTCCCTGCCTTAAAGGTATTTGTTTATTTTATTTTATTTTATAGTATCTGTCCCCTGCCGTGACTATGTCCGGCTAAACGGATTCATATCTATGTTGAAGAACTAACTTCTCTTACATATTAACCATGAAGAATCCATACTCTTTCAAAATATAAAAGAATTTTAATATAGTTTCTTAGTTTGGTTCCAAGATGGTGGTACAGTCGACTTTGGTACTACTCTTATTGGCCTTGCCTTAGTGGCTCCGTCTAGCCAGCTGTGACACTAAAGCCCGCTGAAGTTGTGAAAAGGGCTATCTCTTTCACAGTTAGAACCGCTAGACACATGGGCTCAATAAGAGTATGTATCGGACCAAGACAAGCCCCTTGCTTGGGTAAAAGGATAGATTCTTCCATACAACCATTAAAGCTATATAAAATTCTTGTATATTTTGAATCTTTACTGGTCGTGCGGACTACCGCCCACCTTTAAAGGTACTAAAACAGCTAGATCTAGATGACAATATAAAAGAATTTTAATATAGTTTCTTGGCTTGGTTCCAAGATGGTGGTACAGTCGACTCTGGTACTACTCTTATTGGTTTTGCCTTAGTGGCTCCGTCTAGCCAATTGTGACACTAAAGCCCGCTGAAGTTGTCAAAAGGGCTATCTCTTTCACAGTTAGAACCGCTAGACACATGGGCTCAATAAGAGTATGTATCGGACCAAGACAGGCCCTTTGCTTGGGTAAAAGGATAGATCCTTCCATACAGTCATTAAAGCTATAATAAAATTCTCATATATTTCGAATCTTTACTGGTCGTGCGGACTACCGCCCACCTTTAAAGGTACTAAAGCAGCTAGATCTTGATGGCTGTGCGGATTACAACCCGAAGAAATTAATTTCCCAACGACTTGGACTTTAAATTTAGTTATATCCCCAAGTCAGATTACTAATAACTTGTCAAATACTGAATATTCGCATGTTACTCAAAATCCAGATGGTAGGATTTGTATTCAATTTGATGATAAGTCTACTGTTTATAATAGACATTCGTTTTCTAATCATAGACTTTTACCTTCTATTCAACATATTTCTCCTGTTGAACCAGTATATGGTCCAGCTCACAATCGTGCAACCTCGTTACACACTATCACTACGAAAGTTAGTAATAAGTCTGTTAAAAGGGTTAAAATTAACCCTCAGACAAATATTGTCCAGGACAATGATAATATTTCTGATAAGGATATTCCTTCTATATCCGAGATGGATTTCGACCAAGATCTGATATCATCAGTGTCTTCTTCTTTAGCAACTGAAGCAAATGTATCACTTTGCTTTTTAGCAGCCAAATATGCCTGCAGATGACCATATAACAAGCTATCTTCTGGAATATCTTCCAGATGGATAGAGGGTGTTGAGGAAGATTCTCCTTTAAGGGAAACCTCTGAGTTAATCAACCTCTTTTTTCCCATTTGTATTACTGGGGAATTAGATGAGGATCCATATGACGATCCTTGTGAGTATGATCTTTGTTACAACCCATATCCACATGTGTTAGTTCATGCCATATATTAGTTAACATAAATCCAAGAAGGAATTATCTTTTAGATGATAAGAAGTCAATCCCATTGGTCTTAAGTGATACAAGAGTGTATAAGGGTGATTAACCAGTATTAGAAGTTAAACGAATCAAGGATGTTGTAACTCGTATTTTCAGGTAATCTAGCGGTGCTTAATACACTCAAGAGGTCATTTATTAAGGTATTTTAATCATATAATATCCGTATCATAAGTCTTGAAGTCAAACGAGTTATGAAACAAAAGTCGACAAAAGTTGTCGCAACTTAGGTTCATAATTTTACTTAAACATTGGGTCAAATGTTTCTAATCTTTTCTCATAATTTACAAGGAATTACGGGGTTATCTACCAACCAAATTAAAGATCTAGGTGTCTAGTTTCCAACGCATTAAACCGTTCATCGATACGATCTCGGAGTAGAGAGATATTCGCATTTTCGTGAGACTGCGCCAAGCACCTCTCTATGGGGCCCACTAAGTCGGTTTAAGATATTTGGACCTATATAGGATGCCTCCAACCCGTTTTAAGTCATTTCTTTTCACTATTTTCAGACCTTAGAACCCTAGGAACATCCTCTCAAGGTTCTCTCAAGATTCAAGACCCAAAAAAGGGCAAACAACACAAATCAAGTGGGTGGGAATTCCGTGGCGCTAGTAAGTCTCTTGTTCTTCTTGTTGTTGCTCATTTTTGTGTTGTTCCAGCTCGTGTGGGAGGTTGTTTTAAAGGGTTTATGTTCTGTAAATACTCCCTCATGTTCTTAATATCAATCCTAGGTGATTTCAAGCCTTCTAAAGTGATTCTAGTGTCGAAAAACACTAATTGATCGCTAGTTTCGCTTTTTGTTGTTGTGGCAGCATTGGAGGGATATTTCATGGAAATTTAAGGTCAAATTGGAGTTGTTCTTTCTGTATAAAGGTAAGGAACCTCTTACTCTATATGTATTTAAGATTATCCAAGTTGCGGCTAAGCCATTGAAGCTAGAACTTGTGAGATATATATCGAAAGGCTTGGTAGTAATGTTATTGTTTTGTGGACTGTATTGCGTTGTTGTTGGGCTGCATATTTTACTACTATATTGTGGAGTTTTGGAGGAGTAAGGGTGTGGATAAACACCATATATATGTAGGGTTATGGGCTGATAGTTATCCGTAACATTTCCAGGTTGTTTGACACGACTACGGTGGTCATCGTATGTATGGAGTGATAAGGCTGTGTGTGGACTATTTTGGGATGCTCAATATGTTTATTATTGATGTTGTTTGGGCTGTTTGGTGACTTTTTTGAATGGTGTGAAGTCATATATATAGGGGAGGTGTTGTCCGTTTCATCGTAAAATAGGTTGTGGTCGATACATAATAGTTATGACGCTTAAATGATAACGATAGTATCGTTTCTCTTATTGTAGACTAAGGAGTTTTGACAATGGCATAGCTTGAGATTGGGGCAGTATATACAAGGTATGTGAGGCTATCCCTTTCCTTCTTTTGCACGACTCCGATTGTATATAATGTAATGAACGAGCTTCCAAGATACTCTACTCTTAGAAGCTAGCAGTACTTACATTGTTTTCCCTCTTATGGAACGATTGATGTTAATGTTACTTCTCTTATTCTTATGTTATCAATGTTGTTCGTACTTCCTAAATCTTATAAGGTTCATAGTGAAGAGTTAGTCCTAATAACGTGTATAGAGGATACCGACCTTACGTCACTCCGAAAGGTTTAGAATGTGATTCCATGAGTCGAGCATGCATTATATATATGTATCTATTTTACTCTACCGAGCCACGCTATAGTTGGCCGGGTACGGCACCTATTGTGCAACCACTGATCAGTTGGGTTTTACCGAGCTCCACGTGGCCGGGTACGATTCTACCGAGCCTATTATGGCCGGGTACGATATGATGATGATGATGCCCACAGAGGCGAATGCTTTAAAGGTTTATGTATTCATACATATGTATCATGCATTTCATGTAAGTAGCCCTCAGAGGTACTAAGATGTTACAGGTTGTATATTCTCTATCCTTGCTTACATTACTGATCGTATTTATGGTTCCTTGCCTTACATACTCAGTACTTTATTCGTATTGACGTCCTTTTATTTGTGGACGCTGCATGTCGTGCTGCAGGTCCTGAAAGACAGGCAGGTGCAGCTCCCCCACCACAGTAGACTGTCCAGTTCAGTGGTGATTGGCGAGATCCCTTCTCCGGACTTGCCTTGGTCTTGGTATGCAATTTTTGTTATAGACATTATGGGTATGTCGGGGCCCTGTTCCGGCTATGTTGCAACACTTATGTTCTTTTAGAGGCTCATAGACAGGTGTCGGCTCATGTATAGTTTGGTATGCCTTGTCGGCTAGTTTTTGTTGTATAGTCTTTCATAGTAGTGTGGTAGCTCATACCTTATATGTAGTTTCTTGATTGTCTGGTCATCCCCTGCTATGTATGTTCATGCCGTCATATTTTATTGCTAGTTGTCCATGATCTAGGTCTACCATTTATATTGATCTCGTCAGCCCTA
This sequence comes from Nicotiana tabacum, assembly GCF_000715075.1. Taxonomy (NCBI): domain Eukaryota; kingdom Viridiplantae; phylum Streptophyta; class Magnoliopsida; order Solanales; family Solanaceae; genus Nicotiana; species Nicotiana tabacum. Next base: position 219,018,245 of record NC_134080.1, on the reverse strand, counting down.
AAAGATAATAATGAAGGTTAGATGAAATGTACGTTGGTGCTCGGCAAGTGTGGTCGGGTGCTAGTCATGGCCCTTCAGTTTGGGTCGTGACAAACTTGGTATCAGAGCAAGTCTATCCTAGGGGTTTTCTATGAACCGTGTCTAGTAGAGTCTTGATTATGGATGTGTAGCGCGCCACATTTATAATCAGGAGGCTACATGACATCTAGGGTTGTTACCTTCTTCCTGAATCTAGATCGTGTGTATAGTTGAGTCGTAAGTGTTCGTCTCTAATATTCACCTTGTTTTTTTTCAGTGATGCCTTCGACTCGGAAGCAAACGATTAGTAGACGGCTTGATACAGCAGTGGGAGAGGGTACCAGTCAGGTGCCCCAAGTCAGAGCAGGACAAAGTGAGGCTCAAAGTGAGATGCCCTCTCATACCTCATCTACTCCATCTCCTCCAGAGGATATTAGAAGGCACCCAGCGCCTCCAGTTCCTCCGTCTGGCACTCCAGACCAGGATATGCGGAGTGCTTTGTAGTTATTGACTAGCTTGGTAGCTGCTCAAGATCAGAGGCAGAATACAGGTGCTGCTGAGAAACCAGTTAGTACAAGAGTTCGTGATTTTATTAATTTAGACCCTCCAGTGTTTACCGGATCAGACCCCAAGGAGGACCCACAGAATTTTATTGACCAAGTTCATCGTACACTTCGGGTTATGCATGTTAGTGATACAGAGGCAGTAGAGTTGGCTTCTTATCGGTTACGGGATTTAGCAGTTCTCTGGTATGATAGTTGGGAGAGATCCAGGGGTCCGAACCCTCCTCCAGCTGTGTGGAAGGAATTTTCTGAGGCCTTTCTTCGTCACTACTTGCCAGTTGAGATACGACGAGCTAGAGCTGATAAGTTCTTGAACCTTAGACAAGGTAATATGAGTGTGCGAGAGTACAGTATGCAGTTTGATTCTTTGGCAAGGTATGCTCCCCATATGGTGGCCGAGATGAGTGATAGGGTGCATATGTTCGTGAATGGGTTAGGACCACATCTAATAAATGAGTGTACGACAGCCTCCTTGGTGGAGGGCATGGATATTTCCCGTATTCAAGCTTATACCCAGACCCTAGAGGATCGTAAGCGCCAGCAGAGGGCAGTTAGGGAGCAGGATAGGGGCCAGCATAAGAGGACGAGATTTGCAGGGTATTCTGATGACTTCAGAGGCAGCATCAGGCCACAGTTTTCGAGGAGTTCGGTGCCACCTGTAGCTAGTGCTCCTCCACAGTTTCAGAGGCCTCGATATGATCGATCCTATTCTGGTTCAGGTCAGAGTTCGCGGGCATCTGGCTCGCAACATCACAGGGATACTAGTCAGATGAGACCCCCAACACCACATTGTGATCAGTGCGGAAAGGCCCACTTTGGACTGTGTCGTCGAGGTTCTGATGCATGCTATTCATGCGGGCAGCCTAGCCATATGATGCGGGATTGTCCTAATAGAGGAGGTGATGGTATGGCTCAACCGACTGGATCTGTGTCTGGTTCTTCCTCATCAGTTCGACCTCCAACACAGGGTTTTCAGCAGTCGACAGGTCGTGGTAGGGGTAGAGGTGCAGTGCCGAGTTCGAGTGGTGCTCAAAATCGAACCTATGCTCTAGTAGGTCGACAGGATCTCGAGTCGTCTCCAGATGTTGTTACAGGTATTATATCTGTGTTTTCTTATGATGTATATGCGTTGATTGATCCGGGATCTACATTATCCTATGTTACACCCTTTGTGGCTAATAAGTTTGGCATTGAACCTGAATTGATAAGTAAACCCCTCGCGGTATCTACTCCGATAGGAGATTCTGTGATTGCTAGAAGGGTATATAGAGGTTGTGCTGTGATGATTTATAGTCGTCAAACCTCGGCAAATTTATTTGAGTTAGAAATGGTTGATTTTGATGTGATAATGGGAATGGACTGGTTGGCCTCATGCTATGCAAATGTTGACTGTCGTACGAAGATGGTTAGGTTCCAATTTCCGGGTGAACCCGTCATTGAATGGAAAGGGAACATTGCTACACCGAAAGGTAGGTTTATTTCCTATCTTAAGGCAAGGAAAATGATCTCAAAAGGTTACATTTATCATCTCGTTCGCATTAGGGATGCGGAGGCGAAACCGCCTACTTTACAATCAATCCCTGTGGTCAACGAATTCCCAGATGTTTTCCCAGATGAACTCCCAGGCCTTCCTCCTGAAAGGGAGATGGAGTTTAGCATTGATGTGTTGCCTAACACTCAATCGATCTCTATTCCTCCATACAGAATGGCCCCGACAGAGTTGTGAGAGTTGAAGGTGCAGTTGAAGGACTTGCTGGATAAGGGCTTTATTAGGCCTAGCACTTCACCTTGGGGTGCACCAGTCCTATTCGTGCGGAAGAAAGACGGGTCGTTACGGATGTGTATCGACTATCGACAGTTGAATAAGTCTACTATAAAGAACAAGTATCCACTTCCAAGAATTGATGACCTGTTTGACCAACTCCAGGGTGCCAAGTATTTCTCTAAGATTGATTTACGTTCAGGGTATCATCAGGTGAGGGTTAGGGAGAAGGATATTCCAAAGACGGCCTTCTGGACAAGATATGGGCACTTTGAGTTCTTGGTGATGTCGTTCGGGCTAACAAATGCCCCAACAGCTTTTATGGATCTCATGAATACTATATTCAGGCCCTATCTTGATGTGTTCGTGATTGTATTCATTGATGACATTCTAGTGTATTCTCGTTCGGAGGCGGAACATGCGGGCCACTTGCGGATAGTATTACAGACGCTTCAGGATCGTAAGTTATATGCTAAGCTCTCCAAATGTGAATTCTGGCTGAACTCAGTAGCATTCCTTGGCCATGTGATATCTGATGAGGGTATTAGTGTCGACACTCAGAAGATCGATGCAGTAAAGAATTGGCCGAGACCTACAACACCATCAGAAGTCCGCAGCTTCCTAGGGCTAGCAGGATATTATAGGCGGTTTGTAGAAGGATTTTCCTCTATATCATCACCATTGACTAAGTTAACACAAAAAGCTACCAAATTCCAGTGGTCTGACACTTGTGAACGTAGTTTTCAGGAGCTGAAGAATCGATTGACATCTGCACCAGTGCTCACTCTTCCTGAAGGAACAGAAGGTTATGTGGTATATTGTGATGCCTCAGGTATAGGTTTGGGGTGCGTATTGATGCAGTGGGGGAATGTGATTGCTTATGCATCAAGACAATTGAAGAAGCATGAAAAGAATTATCCAACCCATGATTTGGAATTGGTTGTAGTAATATATGCTTTGAAGATATGGCGGCACTACTTATACGACGTCCATGTTGACATCTACACAGATCACAAGAGTTTACAATACATCTTCAAGCAGAAAGAGTTGAATTTGAGGCAGCGTAGGTGGCTTGAATTATTGAAAGACTACGACATCGAGATATTGTATCATCCCGATAAAGCCAATGTTGTGGCAGACGCTCTCAGCCGTAAATCAATGGGAAGCTTAGTACATATTGAGGCATGTAGATGAGGGTTGATTAAAGATCTTCATCAGCTAGCCAATATGAGAATCAGATTGTTAGACTCTGATGATAGAGGTGTTACTGTACAGAATACATCAGAATCATCTTTGGTAGCCGAGGTAAAAGCACAACAATATGAAGATCCTATCTTAGTACGATTAAGAGAAAGCATTCAACAGTGTAAAAGTATGGCTTTTGGGATCGGAAAAGATAGGGCACTGAGATACCAGAGCCGATTGTGTGTGCCTAATGTGGCAGGGTTGCGAGAGAAGATTATGAATGAGATTCATCAATCCCGATATTCCATCCATCCCGGCTCGACAAAGATGTATCATGATGTCAATGAGCAATATTGGTGGGATAATATGAAGAAGTCTATTGCAGAATTTGTAGCCCAGTGTCCCAATTGTCAACAAGTAAAGATAGAACATCAGAAACCCGGTGGATTGCTTCAAAATATAGAGATTCCGACCTGGAAGTGGGAGGTGATTAATATGGACTTCATTATTGGATTACCTCGCTCTTATCATAAGTTTGACTCCATCTGGGTGATAATTGATCGACTTACAAAATGTGCCCATTTTCTGCCAGTGAAGACAACTTACACGGCTGAAGATTATGCAAAGTTGTATATCAAGGAGATTGTTAGGCTTCATGGTTTGCCCATATCTATTATATCAGACCGAGGAGCTCAATTTACGGCTAACTTTTGGAGGTCTTTCCAGAAGGGTTTAGGCACACAGGTAAATCTCAGCACTATATTCATCCGCAGACTGACGGACAGGCTGAACGTACCATTCAGACACTGGAAGATATGCTACGAGCATGTGTTCTAGATTTTAAGGGGAATTGGGATGATCATCTTCCACTCATAGAATTCGCCTATAACAATAGCTACCATTCCAGTATTAAAATGGCCCCATACGAGGCACTATACGGGAGGAGATGTAGATCACCAGTTGGATGGTTCGAAGTCGGTGAAACAGAATTATATGGGCCAGATTTGATTTACCAAGCTATTGAGAAGGTGAAAATGATACAGGAGCGATTGAGGACGGCACAAAGCAGGCAAAAATCTTATTCTGATGTCCGACGTCGTGATCTAGAGTTTGAGGTTGGTGATTGGGTTTTCCTGAGGATCTCACCAATGAAGGGTATTATGCGTTTTGGGAAGAAAGGTAAGCTGAGTCCAAGGTATATCGGGCCGTATAAAATTCTTCGACGGATTGGACAGGTTGCTTATGAGTTAGAATTGCCATCCGAATTGGAATTTGTCCACCCGGTATTCCATGTATCTATGTTGAGAAAATGTATTGGAGACCCTTCTCGAGTCGTCCCTATCAAAGATGTACAAGTTACAGAGGACCTATCATATGAAGAAGTGCTAGTGGCGATATTAGATCGGCAAGTCCGCAAGCTGAGAACAAAAGATGTAGCTTCCGTCAAAGTATTATGGAGGAACAAAAATATGGAAGAAATGACATGGGAAGCAGAAGAGAAGATGAAGTCTAAATACCCTTACTTATTCCAGAATGAAGATAACAAGGATGCTGGTGGAAGACATGATACATTGGAAGGTGAAACGGCTCTATGAGGTAAGCAATAATTTGAGAATACTCCTCCTTAATACAAAATGGTGATATGTAGATAATGTAAATACGCATAATGATTTGTGTAGCCTTGTGAAGCCATATGTTGGGCTTAATTACATGCAAGTTTTGCTAGTGACCATTTTATAGGGGAAAATTGATCGGAAATTTCCATTGGAATCCACGATGATTTAAACTCCCCATAAACCCTTACATTCGAGGACAAATGTTCCTAGGGGGGAGGGTGTTACAACCCATATCCACATGTGTTAGTTCATGCCATATATTATTTAACATAAATCCAAGAAGGAATTATCTTTTAGATGATAAGAAGTCAATCCTATTGGTCTTAAGTGATACAAGAGTGTATAAGGGTGATTAACCAGTATTAGAAGTTAAACGAATCAAGGATGTTGTAACTCGTATTTTAAGGTAATCTAGCGGTGCTTAATACACTCAAGAGGTCATTTATTAAGGTATTTTAATCATATAATATCCGTATCATAAGTCTTGAAGTCAAACGAGTTATGAAACAAAAGTCGACAAAAGTTGTCGCAACTTAGGTTCATAATTTTACTTAAACATTGGGTCAAATGTTTCTAATCTTTTCTCATAATTTACAAGGAATTACGGGGTTATCTACCAACAAAATTAATGATCTAGGAGTCTAGTTTCCAACGCATTAAACCGTTCATCGATACGATCTCGGAGTAGAGAGATATTCGAATTTTCGCGAGACTGCGCCAAGCACCTCTCTATGGGGCCCACTAAGTCGGTTTAAGATATTTGGACCTATATAGGATGCCTCCAACCCATTTTAAGTCATTTATTTTCACTATTTTCAGACCTTAGAACCCTAGGAACATCCTCTCAAGGTTCTCTCAAGATTCAAGACCCAAAAAGGGGCAAACAACACAAATCAAGTGTCGGGAATTCCGTGGCGCTAGTAAGTCTCTTGTTCTTCTTGTTGTTGCTCATTTTTGTGTTGTTCCAGCTCGTGTGGGAGGTTGTTTTAAAGGGTTTATGTTCTGTAAATACTCCCTCATATTCTTAATATCAATCCTAGGTGATTTCAAGCCTTCTAAAGTGATTCTAGTGCCGAAAAACACTAATTGATCGCTAGTTTCGCTTTTTTGTTGTTGTGGCAGCATTGGAGGGATATTTCATGGAAATTTAAGGTCAAATTGGAGTTGTTCTTTCTGTATAAATGTAAGTAACCTCTTACTCTATATGTATTTAAGATTATCCAAGTTGCGGCTAAGCCATTGAAGCTAGAACTTGTGAGATATATATCGAAAGGCTTGGTAGTAATGTTATTGTTTTGTGGACTGTTTTGCGTTGTTGTTGGGCTGCGTATTTTACTACTATCTTGTGGAGTTTTGGAGGAGTAAGGGTGTGGATAAAAACCATATATATGTAGGGTTATGGGCTGATAGTTATCCGTAACATTTCCAGGTTGTTTGACACGACTACGGTGGTCATCGTATGTATGGAGTGATAAGGCTGTGTGTGGACTATTTTGGGATGCTCAATATGTTTATTATTGATGTTGTTTGGGCTGTTTGGTGACTGTTTTGAATGGTGTGAGGTCATATATATAGGGGAGGTGTTGTCCGTTTCATCGTAAAATAGGTTGTGGTCGATACATAATAGTTATGACGCTTAAATGATAACGATAGTATCGTTTCTCTTATTGTAGACTAAGGAGTTTTGACAATTGCATAGCTTGAGATTGGGGAAGTATATACAAGGTATGTGAGGCTATCCCTTTCCTTCTTTTGCACGACTCCGATTGTATATAATGTAATGAACGAGCTTCCAAGATACTCTACTCTTAGAAGCTAGCAGTACTTACATTGTTTTCCCTCTTATGGAACGATTGATGTTAATGTTACTTCTCTTATTCTTATGTTATCAATGTTGTTCGTACTTCCTAAATCTTATAAGGTTCATAGTGAAGAGTTAGTCCTAATAACGTGTATAGAGGATACCGACCTTACGTCACTCCGAAAGGTTTAGAATGTGATTCCATGAGTCGAGCATGCATTATATATATGTATCTATTTTACTCTATCGAGCCACGCTATAGTTGGCCGGGTACGGCACCTATTGTGCAACCACTGATCAGTTGGGTTTTACCGAGCTTCACGTGGCCGGGTACGATTCTACCGAGCCTATTATGGCCGGGTACGATATGATGATGATGATGCCCACAGAGGCGAATGCTTTAAAGGTTTATGTATTTATACATATGTATCATGCATTTCATGTAAGTAGCCCTCAGAGGTACTAAGATGTTACAGGTTGTATATTCTCTATCCTTGCTTACATTACTGATCGTATTTATGGTTCCTTGCCTTACATACTCAGTACTTTATTCGTACTGACGTCCTTTTATTTGTGGACGCTGCATGTCGTGCTGCAGGTCCTGATAGACAGGCAGGTGCAGCTCCCCCACCACAATAGACTGTCCAGTTCAGCGGTGATTGGCGAGATCCCTTCTCCGGACTTGCCTTGGTCTTGGTATGCAATTTTTGTTATAGACATTATGGGTATGTCGGGGCCCTGTTCCGGCTATGTTGCAACACTTATGTTATTTTAGAGGCTCATAGACAGGTGTCGGCTCATGTATAGTTTGGTATGCCTTGTCGGCTAGTTTTTGTTGTATAGTCTTTCATAGTAGTGTGGTAGCTCATACCTTATATGTAGTTTCTTGATTGTCTGGTCATCCCCTGCTATGTATGTTCATGCCGTCATATTTTATTGCTGGTTGTCCATGATCTAGGTCTACCATTTATATTGATCTCGTCAGCCCTAAAAGATAATAATGAAGGTTAGATGAAATGTACGTTGGTGCTCGGCAAGTGTGGTCGGGTGCTAGTCATGGCCCTTCAGTTTGGGTTGTGACAATCTTCCTGAGGAGGAGGATGATCTTCATCCTTTTCCTCCACCTCTGCCTATGGTGGCCCACGAAGAGTCCATTCTTCATAGATAACAAGACAATTTATTCAGAGAAGTAATAATCTTGCATATCATCTCTAATTTCTTCAGAATAATCATGAATTGAAAATTCATCTGTAATCATACTATCTATGATTTTTTCCATGATGAGACCTTGTAAGTCTCTATTTAACTTAACCACTTTAAGAATAGTGATTATCAATTCTTCATCGAGGAAAATTGTGTAGAAATTCATAGTTAATCTAAGTATTCCCGGGATAAGAAATCCGAAAGAGAATTATCAATTCCCAAGGACTTGTTCCTACTAAATATTTTCAGAAAACCACTCATTTGGTAAAATCTGCTTCTGGTCATGCTTTAGATATAGAGTATAAATTACCAAATACTCGTATTTCCCAAACTAGAATCTTTATTCCTCACTTCTTCTTTTTGGTAAAAAAAACAGTTATACCCTCTAATTATACTTGGAACTCCTTTTATTAATGCTATTTACCCTTTTACTCGCATAGACTCGAAGGGTTTTGCTGCTACTTATCAGGATAAAGGAATAAGTTATTCTTTTGTTACAGATAAGGATTTGTTCCTACTAAATATTTTCAGAAAACCACTCATTTGGTGAAATCTGCTTCTGGTCATGCCAGACCCCAATAGTACTTAATGATTCCACACCAAATTGATTTTAGCCCAGGTTCTCGGGCACGAAAATATATTTAATAAGAATTTTTTAGTGATAAATGGAGCCAGTTTAAAACTTGGTTTTTTGATGCTTATAGCAAAGATGATTTAAACAGTATTTCTCAAGAATTTTACGAAACTTGTGCTTTGCATAATCAAATTATGTATTTTGTTCCGTGGTTTATAACAATTTATTTGCCTCTTTATATAAAGGTGTTCGAAAGATTTTATAAAGATGGGAGTGGTAATATTACTAAATCCATTTACCCTCCTCAAGCCCCCTTTATTTTACCTAATAATACTGGTATTACCTTCACTGCTTTTCAAAAATTTGTTGATGATAATGTTGCAGTTGTTAGTATCGCAAAAATTAATAAATTGATTTCTCAAAACAATTATTTGGATTTATATGTCAATATTTTAGGAGAATATATTGGTTCTCTTGATAAAAAACTTGATGATTTGACTGTTTTAATAAAAGAAATGATTACTAATAAAGGACCAACTGATATTGCCTCCACTTCAGGAAGCAAATCAATTGATCAAGCTATTCTTACTCATGTTCAAAGACCTCCTGAGATTCAGGATTTTAAATTTAAATCTCTTGATGACTTAGCACAACTCCTTGATAAAAAGCTTTCTGGTTTAAATGTTAGACCAATAGATTTATCACAGAATTTTGCTGATAAAATTGAGACTGTTTCTGATTATAAAAATGAAACGTGGTCAGAGTTTAATAAACTCAAGGGTTAGTTAAACCCAATAGTAGGTACGCTGACAAACCCAGAATGCAAACTTACTATTATTCCCGTCTTACCCCTCAAGATGTGTTAATAGAGGAACGCGATTGGAATCAGGCTAATACGTCTTATAGCGGTTCCGAAATTTATGAATGGAATCTAGATGGTTTAACTGATAGACAATTAACTATTCTCGTACATAGAATACTTATGTACTCAACTATTTGTAAAAGTGTTAAAAATACTGATAGAGCTATTTGCAAAATGATTATTGTGGGCTTTACTGGCCAACTTCGTGGCTGGTGGGATAATTATTTATCCGTTGAAGAAAAAGCCGTAGTTATTAATGCTACAGCCGTTGACGAGGGAGTTGATAACTTAGGCATGGGTCTAGTTAAAGGTATAGAAGATGTTGTTTATACCCTTGTCCTTACAATTCTAGAACATTTCAATGGTAGATTTACCAGTCAGCATGAGACCGTCCGAACTTTACTAAATGGGCTTAGATGTAAGACCCTTAGTGAATTTAGATGGTACAAAGATACCTTTATGAGTTGGGTTATGGAACTACCTGAGAATAAGTATGAGCATTGGAAAGTTAAGTTTATAGATGGTCTCCCCTCCCTAAACGGATTCATATCTATGTTGAAGAACTAACTTCTCTTGCATATTAACCACGAAGAATCCAGACTCTTTCAAAATATAAAAGAATTTTAATATAGTTTCTTGGCTTGGTTTCAAGATGGTGGTACAGTCGACTCTGGTACTACTCTTATTGGCTTTGCCTTAGTGGCTCCGTCTAGCCAGCTGTGACACTAAAGCCCGCTGAAGTTGTCAAAAGGGCTATCTCTTTCACAGTTAGAACCGCTAAACACATGGGCTCAATAAGAGTATGTATCGGACCAAGACAGCCCCCTTGCTTGGGTAAAAGGATAGATCCTTGCATACAGTCATTAAAGCTATAATAAAATTCTCGTATATTTCGAATCTTTACTGGTCGTGCGAACTACCGCCAACCTTTAAAGGTACTAAATAACTAGATTTATCTTTTAATTCAAATTCCGTATATATATATATTATTTGTATTTAACTAAAATAGTCAAATATAGAATAAAGTTACCATAAACTATTGACATTTATTAGCTTGCCACTTGGCTTAACCATAATGTCAATTATATATGGTAACTTTCTTGCTTTAATATATATATAGATATAGATGTAAGTAAACTTTTTATTTGGTTTTGTAAACTCTTTTTTGTTAGTTAGATAAACATATACGTGTACCATATATATTATATTTATTTTTAAAAAATTTCAATATTACCCTATATATTACTCTATACTTATTTTTCTACTCCTTCGGGATAGGGGTAAGGTCTGCATACATACTACCCTCCACAGACCCCACTTGTGGGATTTTACTGGGTTGTTGTTGTTATTATTGTTATTGTTGTTGTATTTTAAAAGAATTTCATTTTATTCAAATCTAGCTATAGTGTTTCAAAGAACTATACTTTTATGGATTTAAATGTGAAAGAGTTTTATAATTATATGGAGTAGTTTTTTTTATAGAGGCGAAGTAGTATTTAAATCATTAGAAAAAATAGAAAAAGTTCCTAACATGATTGCATATGATCATTAACCGAATTAAGTATGATAACATGATAAAAAAGATAAATTTTATTTTTAATTTAAATTCGAATTTTAGAACATTATCTATAAATTCAAAATTATCTTTTAATTATGTATGTATGTATGTATGTATGTATGTATATATATATATATATATATATATATATATATATATATATATATATATATATATATATATTTGTATTTAACTAAAAAAGTCAAATATAGAATAAAGTGTCACGACCCGAATTTTTTCCACCCTCGGGTGTCGTGGTGGAGCCTACTCGTAAAAGCTAGGCAAGCCATGAAATATAGAAATTCTAACTCTTTCATTTTAATCCTTTTTTAACAGTTTGAATTAGCAGGTAATCAACATTTTAAATATTAACGATAAACAGAATAAGCGGAAGACTTAAACAACTAAAAATAACCAAGCCAGTACTACAAGGCCAATATAATCCTCTACCCGGAATCTGGTGTCACAATATTCACGGACTGTCTATGAGTACTACATACAAATATCTCAAAGAAATATAATCTGTCTCGAAGTCTAATAAAAATAGAGTACATAATAAAGTAGAAGAGAACGCCGGGCCTGTGGACACCTGCAGGACTACCTCGGGTTCTCTGGCTGGACTGAAGGCAGACTCCCCAAGTGCTACTGTCTAAAAGCTGCTCCGGGATCTGCACATAATGTAGAGTGTAACATCAGCACAATCGACCCTATGTGCTGGTAAGTGTCTGGCCTAACCCCGACGAGGTAGTGACGAGGCTAGGACCAGACTCCAGATAAACTTGTGCAATTATATAATATACAGCGGAAAATAAACAGAAATAAGCAATTAACATGGGAGGGGGTACATGCTATGGGGGAAAATCCAACTACGGCAGAAACTTAAAAGAAACATGAGAGAACAATCAAGATCTACAACAACAAAACAATAATAACACTGTTGCGGCGCGTAACCCGATCCCTATCATTTAACATTGTTGCGGCGTGTAACCCGATCCATTTATATCACTATTGCGACGTGCAACCCGATCCAATATAATATTTTTGCGGCATGCAACCCGATCCACATATATTTATATACCTTTAACAACAACCATACCAAGAGTCCCGGCAAGGAATCAACAATAAACTACACTATCCTGGCAAGGGATTTGACAGTAAGAAAAATATGTCCCTGGCAAGGGAGAAACAACTATAACCAATCTTAACCCAACTTCTACTCATCTCAGCTAACATCAATACTTAATCACGATTAATTTCCACAAAAACAAACTTAATCCTTGCTCAATATCGAGAATCATCAATTAAAGCATTCGTAGAATCATTTAAGAACACGACAAATTGCAAGTTAAGACTCGCGGTCATGCTCGACACCAACGTATAGACACTCGTCACCATGCCTGTACGTCGTACTCAACAAGAAGCAAATAGCAATTATGACACAACTCCTAATCCCTCAAGCTAAGGTTAGACCAAACACTTACCTCAAACTTCCACGGCCAACTCAAGCCTCAAACACCGCCTTTCCTTTTGAATTCGGCTCCAAATCAATTGTATCTAGATATAATTGACTTAATAATATCAATAAACGCCAAACAGTCCAATTCCAATGCTTAATTATAGCTTTCCCATCATTCTTCCCAAAAGTCAAAAATCGACCCCGGGCCCGCTTGGTCAAAATACGAGGTTCGGACCAAAACCCGATCAGTCATTTACCTACGAGCCCGAATATATAATTTACTTTGAAATCCGACCCCAAAACGAGGTCAAATTCTCAAATAATCAAAAAGCCCTAACTCTACCCAAATCCCTAATTTTCTACCCTTAGTCTCATGTTTTAGGCCTAGAAATCTAGTGGGTGTTGATAAAAATGGAAGAAAACGAGCTTAGGATAACATATCTATGAAGCTATGGTGAGGTTCCTTTTCAAAAATCGCCCAAGAGGTGTGGAAAAGATGAAGTTATGAAAAATGTTGGAATTCCAGTAATGAATTCTGTTTTTGAACTTAAAAATAACTTGGCGAAATTGGTCTTCGCATTCGCGATAAGCTCAACGCATTTGCGATGAGTTAGGCCTGACAGACCTTCACGTTCGCGATAATGGGCTTGCATTCACGGAGAAGTAACTCTTCGAGCCCTCGTGTTCACGTCTAGGTGGTCGCGTTCGCGTAGGTATAATACCCCCCCTGCCCAGGCTCATATGCCTTTGCGTTCGTGTTACCAGGCCCGCGTTCACGAAGGAAAGACCCCCCAAAGTTTCGCGTTCGCGATCTGGGTTACGCGTTCGCATAGAAGGAATTTTCCTTCAGCATGAATAACACATCGCGTTCGCGAGGGTCCTCCCGCGAACGCGAAGAAGAAAATACTAGCACACCAGAAACTGAAAAACCTACAACTTCTTGAGTTCCAAAAACCTTCTGAAACTCACCCGAGCCCTCGGGGCTCCAAACCAAACATACGTACTAACTCAAAAACATCATATGAACTTATCTGCGTGATCAAATCGTCAAATTAACCCCTTAACCAACGAATTAAACCTCAAAATCAATGAAATATTTCAAAACTTCTTAAATCATCAAACTTTGCATTTAAGGTCCGAATCACGTCAAACAGATTCCGTTTCTTACCAAACTTCACAGAATTATCTTAAATCACGTATAAGACCTGTACCGGGTACCGGAACCAAAATACGGGCCCGATGCCAACACTTTCTAATCAAAATTCATTTCCAAATCCTTTAAACAATTTCAGAAAATAATTTTCTTCAAAAATTCATTTCTCGGGCTTGGGACTATGGAATTCGATTCCGGGCATACGTCCAAGTCCCAATTTCCCTACGGATCCTCCGGGACCGTCAAATCACGGGTCCGGGTCCGTTTACCTAAAACGTTGACTGAAGTCAAATTAATTCATTTTATAGTCAAAATTTATCATTTTTCACAGATTTTCACATATAAGCTTTCCAGCTACGCGCTCGGACTGCGCACGCAAATCGAGGTGATGCTAAAAGAGGTTTTTAAGGCCTCGAAACGCAAAATTCATTTTAAAAACAAGTAAGTAGGGGAAAAGTTACCATATACTATTGACATTTATTAGCTTGCCACTTGGCTTAACTATAATGTCAATTATATATGGTAACTTTCTTGCTTTAATATATATATATATATATATATATATATATATATATATATATATATATATATATATATATATATATATGTGTGTGTGTGTGTGTGTGTGTGTGTGTGTGTGTGTGTGTGTGTGTGTGTGTGTGTGTGTGTGTGTGTGTTTATTGTCACGACCCGAATTTTCCACCCTCGGGAGTCGTGATGGCACCTACTCGTAGAAGCTAGGCAAGCCCCGAAATTAGAAATCTTTAACTCTTTTGTTTTAATCTTCTTACAAATTTCATTAACAAGGGATAAATATTTAAATACAACGGAAAACTTAGACAAAATAAATCAAAATAATACGGAAATCAACATATGCCTCTACCCAGAAACCGGTGTCACAACATTCACGGCTAACTCAAGCCTCAAACACCACTTTTTCTTTCAAATTTGGCTCCAACCCAATCGAATCTATACATAATCGACTTAACAACATTAATAAATGTTAAACAATCCAATTCAAATGCTTAATCGGAAAGCTCAGGCAGGAGTAGGATATTCCATATAAATCTTTCTGATCCGCTAGTTGGTGGTCCTCTCCTTAGAGTCAAGTGGCTTTCAGCTCCTCTCAAATCCCATTATTTCATCGACAGGTAGGGTGAATTCTAAGGTTCCTTATTCCGGTTGTAAAGCGGAAGAAGAAGGAGAATGGGCACAACCCCACTAGCAGCCCGCGTTTCCGACCCGAAAGGAATGGAAAATGAAAGAAGAATCTGTGTGCTTCTAGCTTTCTACTCATTCTTCCCAAAAATCCAAAAATCGACCCCAGACCCGCTTGGTCAAAATATGAGGTTCGGACCAAAACCCGATCACCCATTCACCCACGAGCCCGAATATATAATTTATTTTTAAATCCGACCCCAAAACAAGGTCTAAATCATAAATAATCAAAAAGCCCTAATTCTACCCAAATCCCTAATTTTCTACCCTTAATCCCATGTTTTAGGCTTAGAAATCTAATGGGTGTTGATAAAAATGGAAGAAAACAAGTTAAAGATTACTTACCCAAGAGGTTATGGTGAAGAAAAACTTCAAAAATTGCCTAAGAGCTTTGGAGAAGAAGAGGTTTGTGAAGTTTTTATAAAATCCCGAAAGTGTTCTGTTTTTGGTCTTTTTAAAAATAACTAGGCGAAAATGCCCTTCGCGTTCGCGATGGGTCAGGCTGGATAAGACTTTCGTTCGCGTACACGGGATCGCGTTCGCGGAGAGTAATCTCCTCGAGCCCTTGCGTTCGCGTCCAAGGGGTCGCGTTCCGTAAGGTAAATGCCCCACCCCTGCCCAGGCCCACTTGGCCTTCGCGTTCGTGTGGCCAGGACCGCGTTCGCGAAAGTATAGCCCCCCACTACCTCGCGTTCGCGTAGAAGGAATTTCCTTCGACAAAAATTAATGCATCGCGTTCGCGTGGGTTCTCCCGCGAACGCGAAGAAGAACGTATCAGTACACCAGATCAGCTGTTTTCTGCAATTTTCTTAAGTTCAAAACTTCCCGAAACACATCCGAAATACACCCGAGCCCTCGGGGCTCCTAACCTAACACATGTACTAACTCAACAACATCATACGAACTTATTCGTGCTATCAAATTGCCAAAATAACCTCAATAACAACGAATTAAACCTCCAAATCAAAGAATTTTTCTCAAACTTCATAAAACATCAACTTTAGCAATTTTGGTCCGAATCACGTCAAACGACGTCCGTTTTTTACCAAATTTTACAGAAATATCTTAAATCATATATAAAACCTGTACCGCGTACCGGAAACAAAATACGGGCCTGATACCATCATATTCTAATCAGATTTCATTCAAATTTCCTTAAACAATTTCAGAAAATAATTTTCTTTTAAAAAAAATCATTTATCGGGCTTAGGACCTCGGAATTCGATTCCGGGTCCGGGTCCGGGTCCGTTTATCCAAAATTCATTTCCTACGGACCCTCCGGGACCGTCAAATCACGGGTCCGGGTCTGTTTACCCAAAACGTTGATTGAAGTCAAATTAACTCATTTTATAACCAAATTTTATCATTTTTCACAGAATTTCATATAAGTTTTCCGACTATGCCCCCGGACTGCGCACGCAAATTAAGGTGACTCTAAATGAGGTTTTTAAGGCCTCGAAAACACAGTTTTAAAGGTTTTTAAGGCCTCATCACATTTATTAACTTGCCACTTGGCTTAACTATAATGTCAATTATATATGGTAACTTTCTTGCTTTAATATATATATAGATTCTTCACCGAGGATGCAACTACTTTTGGGGGAAAATGATATTGTATAGTTGTTCTTAAAATAATAGCTGGAATATATATATATATATATATATATATATATATATATATATATATATATATATATATATATATAAATTATACAAATTTTATATACTTTTTTCGGCTACAGAATATAAATAGTTTCTGCGCAGGCTAAAAGTGAAAAAAGCCTCTACTTTTTGGAGTCCGGAACCAAAATATTATTTTTTTTGGGCTCAAAGCACAAAAATAGGTGAAAAAATCAACTGATGACCAATTTATATATAATGCATGAGTTGAATGCGTTATATGTTAGTAGACCCTCATGAATGGAAATATTAGTACCACATTTGCTTGAAGACAAAAATACACATTACTTTGCTCGAGAAAACTATATCGTTTTACCCTTGAGGCCTTGACTACATAAAAGATGTACTATACTAGAAATTCTGGTTTGCCTTTGACAAATATGTTGTATGTTAGATGTCTGGTTTGCCTTTGATGAGCTCTCGATTATTCTGTCTATCTTCATATTACAGCTGCAAATGCATCCATTATATATTTGTGTTTTATTAAACCAATTTATTTGATTTCCATTATTCTCTGCTTCAAAGTAAAAGTTTCCAATAGTATAAAGAAGATTAGAATCATCGGCTGTCAACTCCTTGGATAATTTTTTGTGTATTTTACATGAAATTGTTTGATCGCGCGAAGCACAAACAAATTTACTAGTTATAGATAATTTTTACCTCTTCGTATACACCATGTTATGATCCAATCTTTGCCTCTTCACGTGATTTTGAATGAGTGTTTAGACCAAATCATGTTAATATACAATAATTAGGTTATTTAATGAGGTAATACATATTATTTAACAATGGTTAAGTGTTATAAGTAATCAACAACATATGATATGCATTTATTAATTTCATATAAACACCCAAGTGAATAAACTTTTACCCTACTCAGGCGCTAGTTCAAAAATTTCTCCTCTCCCTCCTCCTTTTCCTGCCTCCCAAGTCCTCAAAATCTGTCATTTTCGATTATTTCACTAATTATTAATATTCCAGATACGTCATGGTATAAGATTATTTGAACTACAAAATCAAACTGGATCATAGAGCAAGATTTAATTTTTAAGTAATAGAGAACAAATTAGATTTTATTTATCAACAAATTTTTATGTGGGGGCCATGCTTTTGCTTTTTATTATTATGAAAGAGTAACAAAGCCATTGGCACGCTATAATTAACGAATGTGAAAACTTATAAGGATCACATGAATGACTATTATTATACAACTACCTCTTTGTCTTTCTCTTTCCGGTTGGTAGATCAAATATTAAAACTATATAGGTTTTGAAATGAAAAAAACGTGTAAGAAATACTTGAAGTCACCTTTTGTTACTTAGGCTTGAGGTACATTTATTTTGCAAAGCCAAATTGTTTACCCAAAATTGGATAACAATTAAATTTGTACACGGTTTAAAAGATACGTGGTTTAATTCAACACGAATAATTAAGAATAACAGATAAATGAATTAAAGATGAAATAAACGATCAAACCACTCACAATGCTAAGACCAAGACTGATCTTAGATTGAATAGTGAGCTCGTTCTCAATCGGACCCTCAGTTCAAGCCTAGTCGCGAATAAGGAACATAACAAGTTAGTAATGTCGTTAACAGCAGCAACAGTAAACTTTTATCGCCTTGAACTGTGTGTTACAATGTGTCAGACTAAAGAAAAACTTCTCCTTTATATAGTAGGAGAGTTTTAGTCCTAGTATAAGTCTAGAAAAGGTAAAAATCTTTTTCTTCCTGGTAATTATTGATCCATAATCGATGTCGAACGAGATTCGCGTTGTAAACACGTAATTTTTTATCCACACAATTTTTAAAGTTAGTTTTAGTGTTTTAATATTTTTAAAATATTTACTTGAGTTATTATACAATTTTAGTCTATTTTATTTTTAATTTCAAAACATAATTTAAAAACACAAAAAATAAATTCAGTATTTTTTTCGTATTCATACTATTTTACTAGGATTTTATTTATTTTCCTCTACTTTTATTTTTATATAATCTTGAAAAATACCAAAAATAGTTTCACAATATAATATTATTTATTTAATTAATTAGAATTAGTTTTGTATTTTATAGTATAGATTTTATATTATTTTTAGAAGGGAGATTAAGATTCTTGGGTTGATATTGTCTTATTTCAATTTTAGGGGGGGGGGGGGGGGGGTGCATTTGTACCCAGTTTTTGGGTCACCTTTTAACTTATACCCTTTTGCATAAAAAATTGCAAGCGTACCCACTTTTCGCGTAACTTCAGATATACGGGTCTGAAGTAGCAAAAATTTATGTCTGAAGTTTGAACTTCAAAAATTTTTGCCTGAAGTGTAGCCTTATCAAATCAAAACTTCGGATATTTTTGCCTCAAGTTTGGCCTGACTTTCAAAGGCAATCACGCAAACTTCAATTTCATAGTGCAAATGGCAAACTTCAGCTCAATAAAACTACAACATATTTTGGCTGAAGTTTTTATTTTGCAATTGCTGAACTTCAGCATTCTAGGAGCTGAAGTTTGTTTTGTAATTGCTGAACTTCAACATTCTAGGAGCTGAAGTTTATTTTGTATTTGCTGAACTTCAGCATTCTAGGAACTGAAGTTTATGATTTGATGCCTTCATTATCCCATGACGACCAAATCCTGATCTATCAAGGGACTGTTAAGCAAGTTGTGCGGAAAATTGATAATTATTGATCAGTGACCCCACCTTATAATTTTCACCTTGCATATACATTCTTTCTATTGTGAACTGGTAAATCAAGCATATCATAATTACATGCTCGTATTCTATTCAAGTATATAATGTACAAAATAAAGACCTTGGAAATATGTTTTTATTCATATTGTTATTTCCCAAGGCAGAGTTTTCTAATTTTTGTTGCTATTACTATGATGAGGACATTTTTAATTTATAGGTTTGTTTTGTATTTGTTGTACTAAGAG
This sequence comes from Nicotiana tabacum, assembly GCF_000715075.1. NCBI lineage: Eukaryota > Viridiplantae > Streptophyta > Magnoliopsida > Solanales > Solanaceae > Nicotiana > Nicotiana tabacum. Next base: position 218,998,665 of record NC_134080.1, on the reverse strand, counting down.
GAATCATCTTTAGAATGCTTATGTTCCATGTAATGTGAGTGCCATGTGTTTGAGAGAGAAAAGAAGAAGAGGAAAAGAAGAGGAGGAAGAAAGGAGAGCATAGATCAGGAGGAAGAAAAGGAGGTTAAAGTTGTCAAAATTAAGGTATAGGTTAAAGAATTTTAATGAGTATATGTTAAATAAGAAAGATCAAATAAGTCGCTCAGTACAAGTTTTACAATTTTAGGATGTCCATGTTCTTTCAAGCCAATTCAACCAACCTGAGCTCAGTCTCCCTTAGCCCCTAAACCCAGACCCATCGACCCGCCCCAAGACCCGCCTAACCCGTAGCCCAGTTCCACAACCCGCCTACTTGAACCATCTGCCCGACCCAACTCTCTTTAAATCCTAGCCTTTTGTTTCATTTATAATTCTCAAAACCCTAAGCCTAATATCCTTAGTCAGTTGCACCCTGCCCTCTCCAAAACTCCGCCGCCGCCTACCACCCAAACCGCCGAAAATTCCCAAAAATCTAACCACCAACGTCGTCCCCTCCCCCTTGTCCATGTGGCATGAGACATAACGACCCGAATATTCCCCATTCTCTCATCCTCGTCTCTCAGGTGATTGAAGCCTCAAGAAGGTATGTGCTAGATGAATGCAGAGTGTGGGATTGATTTCAATTGATCCCAGCCCTTCGTTCATCAGGTGTTTGACTGACACAAGGGGGTTTTCCTAGTTATTTCATATATAAAAATTGCAAGCTTCTTCAGTTTCTTTTTTACTTCAAAAAATCAGAAAACAAAAAGAGATTTCAGTTTCTCTTCTCTTTGATTTTTGGTTTCAAAAATGGATTTCGCTTGAGGTATTGAGATTTGGTTCGAGTTCGTCGCCGTCGAGGTTCGGGCTCGTTGTTTCGGTTCGTGTTGCTGGAGTTTGTTTGACATTTTTTTTGTGCCTCCTGTTGCTGCCTTCATGTACATCAATTTTCAGATAGCAAATTAATTAAAATCTCATTTTCAGGTCCAATTCTAATATCTCTTGCCTTATTTTGTGGTGATCAAATTATGATGGGAGCCTAGGATCAAATAATAGAACTAGAGTGTTAGTAGAGGAAGATTTTTTTAGGACTTTGATGAAAATCGGCATGTTTCTTAGGTTCAAATGAAATCACTTCCATGCCTTCTTGTTACTATAGTTTCATTTCGCTCCTCCCTATTTGTTGGTGATAATGTCTGATTGTTCATGCGCATATATGTTCTTGATTGCTAAAGTTTGAAGGTTCTCGTTGTTGGTTTAGCTACAGTAAATGCAAGATCGTGCCTTTAGTGCTATCATGACTCGTGCTTCGCTACTAAGGCATTTTAATCTCATCCAGTTAATTGGCCAAATTGATCCTAGCTAGCAATTATTAAAAGGGTGTCAAATAGAAGTTTATGGTATTTATTTGGTGCACTTTTCTCTCGGCGACATGAACGATTAATGTGGATTTTGGACTAAAATCTTGAAATGTTAGCTAGTGATCATGTTTTTGTGATAACCTTTCCATGTCTTATAACTCTGTTTCCATAAATGAGATTTGAGTTAAAATTGGTTAAAGTTTCCTGTTTGGAGTGTTCTGATCATCATTTGTTTAGTTGTTTCAATCCATGACCTTGAGGCATGTTGAGATCCATGGTTTAAATCCATCTTGTTTGCTTAAGGGGATTCTGTTGGATACTATCACGACCCAAAATCCATTAAAAGTCGTGATGGCGCTTAACACCGATGTCAGGCAAGCCAACAATAATTTATTTAACTTAATTACTCATTTTAGTATTTGAAATCGTAATTTCCTTCAACTAAATAGTAAAAATAAAATTTACAGGGTAATTGATAATATTTCCCAACTACTACTGAACAACTCATAAGTACCCCCAAAACCCGGTGTTACAAGTACATGAGCATCAACTAGGAAGATAAAATAAAATACAACATCTGTCTCGAATACAAATTAGACAGAAAACTATAAATAACTCTGAAGGAGACTCTGCTGACAGCGGAATGTAATATGGAATGCAGCTCACCTAAGTCCCCACAATAACCACGCCTCTGCGCTCACAAGGCCACTAGGCATATATGTACCTACACAAAAATGTGCAGCAAGTGTAGTATGAGTACGTAAAACAAGCGTATCCAATAAGTATCCAGTCTAACCTCGAATAAATAGTGATGAGGGTTCGACTTCGACACTTACTATGTGCTAACTATAAAAGTGCCAATATTATATTTAAGCATGGAATACATAACACAGCTGAAAATTCAATATCCAGAAATAATCAACAAATCTTTTTTTACTAGTAGAAATTCCCAAATTCCTTTTCGTCATTAAACAATTTATATCTCAAGCCAATAAAGCAACATCAATTATTATTAGTTCCAAAGAGTTATCATGCGCAAGTCATGCCAAGATCGTACGGCCCGATCCAACATATAAATATAAATTGTCCACTGCCGAGAGTCGAACGGTACGAACCATAGATGCGTCAATTTAACCTGCCAAGGCGAATGGCCCGCTCCTATGAGAGTAGTGTAAATTTACCCTGCTCGCGGAATATATTTGAGACGCGGTTGAACATAGATTTCTCAAGTTATTATAATATTCCTCAATTCTTTTCAAAATACGAAATTTAAATGAAAACTTTCAAATCTTGAAATCCTTAATTTCAACTCTTCTCAAGGCAATTAATAAGCATGCTTGATCACAATTCTTTTCAAGAAAAATAATAAACATAATCAAATAATGGTATCAACAAGGCATGGTGTAAACCTAAAACTACCCGGACATAGACATAATAGTAGCTACGCACGGACACTCGTCACCTCGTGCGTACGTAGTCCCCACAAATAGAAGCACATATTAAATCAATTCACCTATGGGGTTAATTCCCTCTTACAAGATTAGAAAAGAGACTTACCTCGCTCCGAAGTTCCATAGGCGGCTCTCAAGCCTTCCAAACAACTCAACCCGTTGCCCAACGCTCCAAAACTAGTCAATAATAGTGCAAATCCATAAATATATACTATAATACTCATTATAATCCAATTTACAATAATTTCCAACTCCATTCGAAAAGTCGATAAAAATCACCCTAGGGCTCACGTGCCCGGATTCTGGAAATTTTTCGAAGATAAACTTTACCCATAACACCACGAACTCAAATATATAATTTATTCCAAATTCCATGTCCAATTTCGTGGTCAAAATCCAAAAAAATAAATTTCTAAGTTTTTCTTCAAAATCCCAAATTTCTATAAATTTTCATGCCTAAATCCATGTATAAACCTTGTATGTAGCTCACAACTAGTAGAAATTACTTACCTCATGCTTGATGATGAAAATGACACTCAAAAATCGGCTCCCATGGAAGAAGTGCAGTGAAAATGAGTCAAACCCTCGTTTTAAAGAAGCACACTGCCTAGCCCGACCTTCCCACCTGCAGTCCAATAGCCGCTCCTGCGGCTCCGCACCTACGGAAATGCTCCACCTGTGGCTCTATCTCAACCAGCAGCTTCCGCATTTGTGGGCAAAATAGTGTTTCTGCGCTTCCGCTTCTGCGATATCCCGTCCGCATCTACGCCTTCGCAGGTGCGAACATTCCCTTGCACCTGCGCTCCTACCCAACATACCTTCTACGACCCTTCCTGTTCGTTTTTGCAGCTCCGCACCTGCGGCCAAAACCTCGCAGGTGCGGTTACACCAGATGACAGAAGCTCCAGCATTGCTCCAAGCCCAAACTCCGATCGCTTACCATCCGGAATCCACCCGAGGCCCTCGGGACCTCAACCAATTGAACCAAAACGTCCCAAAATACTTTATGAACTTAGTCGATCCTTCAAATCACATCAAACAACATCAAAATAATGAATCGCACCCCAATTCAAGCTTAATGAACTTTTGAACTTCAAACTTCTACATTCGACGTCGAAACCTATCAAATCATGTTCGATTGACCTCAAATTTTGCACACAAGTCACATTCGACATTACGGTCCGACTCCAACTTCTGAAAATCGTAATCCAACCCCGATATCAAAAAGTTCACTCTCGGTCAAACTTCCCAAAAACCTTCAACTTTCTAACTTTTGCCAAATGACCCCGAAATGACCTACGGACCTCCAAATCTACATCTGGACGCACTCCCAATACCAAAATTACCATACGGAGCTATTCCCAAACTCGGAATCCCAATGGACATCGATAATATTGAAATGCCCTTTAGCCCAAATTTATAAAATTCTTCCAAAATGCCAACTTCCATAATAGGTGCTGAAAGGTTGTCGGGTCATCCAAACCGATCCGGACATACGCTCAAGTCCAAAATCATCATATGAACCTGCTGGAACCTTCAAATCTCGATTTCGAGGTTGCTTACTGAAATCCAACCTTAGTCAATTCTTCCAACCTAAAGCTTCCGAAATGAGATTTTTTTTCCCTTCCAAATCAACTCTGAACTTCCCAAAATTTAATTCTGACCATTGTGAGCACGTGATTTTTGCCCTAAATGAATTAATCCCATAAATTCAAAACAAAATAATTTCTTTCAGTGTTTGCAATTTTGTGGATTTTCGTGGCATTTTCTGTTAATTGTTTGTATTTTTGTTTGTGCATTTTAATTAGTGAAAATACAAAAAAAAATGTGTTGCATGTGCATTTAGGAGTTAATTTTTCATTTTAAGAATTATTTAGTAATTAAGTGGTTTTATAAAAGGAAAATCACAAAAATGGTCATTTTGCCCTTTTAATTTTAATTCGGATCTTGAGTAGTTTTTCTTTAATTTATTAATTGTGGTAATTAATTTTCTAAGATATTTGGTTTAGGAATTAATTTAGTTTTATTTTTAGTTTTAAATTAAAAGAAATTAGAAAAATTGAACAAAAACAGAGAGAAACAAAGAGTGTAAAGTCATATTTGGGCCAAGTCCTTAATTTTTTTACCCAAGCCCAAATGTTTCCTCCCATACCCGTTTTAATACCCGCTCAGATCCGGCCCAACTCCACACCACACCCACTTCACCCCATCTAGTGACCAAACGACACCGTTTTAATTACCTTTGATCTGGACCGTTGATTTCCTTGGATCAAACAGTCCGGAACTAAGGGTATCCTTAGTATATTATGGTCCTAACCTCACTACCCCCCCAAACCCCGTCTCTCATCTCTTTCATCTCCCTTTCAGAGAACTCCCACGAAACCCTAAATCGCCACCCCAGTTTCCACCGCCTCGAGCCCGGCGACGCCACCACCAGTCAGCCTCAAATCGATACCCTAGAACCCTCTCACTTACCTCGCTCTAAATCCCCACCCCATTACCCTCAAATCTTGCAAGAGCACTTCGAATATTAAATCCGAGTTCGAGCTCTAAAAGTTCGAAACCAATCCCTATCGAATCTGGTGGCATGCATCAACTCAAGCCTTTGTTTTTCATGATTTAAAGGTTGACTCACTAGTCACTACAAAGCTGATGTTGTTCGTTTGTTCTTAACAGAGAACAAGTGATTAGCATCAATTTTGTGTGAATCAGGGCATCAAATGTAACATCGAGCTCGATCGGTGAGTTTCTATCCATCTGCGTGTCCAGTTGTGTTTTAGTTCACTTTTCGTCCCTCTTCTCCTTTTCTCTGTGTGAAAACTTGACCAATTTTCTGATGTTTTGAATTGTTTTCTGTTCCCTCTATTTTTCTTTCAAGTCATTTTTCTTTAAAAAAATGTGTTTGTTCTTGACCTGTTGAGTTTTTATTAATGTTATAGTCAAGCCTCTGATTTTCTCCCGTTTTTTGTTAGCCTCATTAGTTTAATTTAATTAGGTTATTCTGATTTATTAATTGGATTAGTTAATTCCTTGCTTATTTGTGTCAATCAATTTAGTTTTTAGAAATCGTTTGTGTGTTCTTTTTTGTTACTAATTTGGTTGGGTTTATTTAGTTGTTTGGGCTTTGGGTCTGACCCATTTACAAAAGAAGGGCATCCCGTTCACTTAGTTAAACCGTTGGGTCAACTCGACCCATGACCCATTTGAGTTCCTGGAGGAGGAATTTTCAGAGGTTTAAAGGGTAGTTTGGGGTATTTGCTTAGGGGAATCTTTGTATAACTAATTAGGAAGCTTCTTAGAAGCTGACTTTGGGATTGTTTGGAAACTCTGAAAACTAAATAGGGATATATAGGCAAAAATGAAAACATGAAAAAGACTCAAATGAAAATCTGATTTCCCTAGCGCTGCCCTATTTTCTTGCCTATACAGGCACCTTTTCTTGAAGCTCAAGTCAGACTTGAAAAGAGAAAAAATTCTGGAAAAATTGAAACGGCTAACTCTAAAAACAATACTGAATTCGCTGCATTTTTGGTTGGAAATTGTTCAAAATTTGGTTTGGTTGCTGGATTTCTGAACTTTCCCATTAGCTAGAACCCTTGAAAACCATAAATTCTTGCATTCGAGTGAAAAATGGTCTGAGTTTCTGGGATTTCAAAACTTATTTTGGGAGTTGTCCGGTTTTGAGTCTACTGTTCCATTGAAGCTAATTCTGTTGTGATTTTCCCCTCTATTTGAGTCTGTTACTGTTGTTGCTTCTGTTCTGATCTCAACTCAGTTTTCCATTCTTTTGTTTTGTCGTTTGTTACCAGGTACATATTCTTGATCTTAAACATGTAATGACTGGCTCATGTGGTGTTTTGAAGAAAAGGAAGATTGATGTTTTTTATCAGATGTTTCCTTCTTTATTTCTTTTCTCGCTCAACTTATTGGTTCAATTTCATTGTCTTAGCATGTCTAAAGTAAGGTTGTGCTGTGAACGTTGAGACCTACATTGAAATTGTAATTGGACTGTTATTCAGTACTTGCTGATTTCCATTTGTTTTAATTCCCTAGGCTTTATTATTGTTAGAAGAGTTAATCGATTTTAAGTTCTCGGATGTGTTTGTAAGTTCAGATTACATAAATTTTCATAAATTACAAAATCAGTATAGTTAAGGTTGAGCATGTGTTTGAAATTTCTATACGTTCTAGTTACTGGGAATGAGGAAACTTATCATGTTGAAGTGTAATTAGCATTTTGCTGTTGGTATGGACTCAAACTCGAGTTTGATTCCTTGATTTTGGCCTTGGTGATATTTGGGCCCTTAAGTCTGGGCTTTAAGGTCTTTGGTAAAAGAAAGTAGAATGCCATGGCTACTTGGGCTTGTCCCTTAAGCCTGGAAGTTTGTTGGTTAATGCTGGATTTTTCTCATTGTGGGTCTAACTAAAAATGTATGTCACATAAGTTGGAAGCTTAGTTAGTAATTAAAACTCAGAATTTAATGTTAATGTAATTTCATATTTTTATATGGTTTTTGGTTGATCGTTACTTAATTGATTTTGCATAAGTTTTAATTTTGAGAATTGGGCCTAAAAGCTGGCCCAGTTATGGCATTCGAAAATCAGAATCGGTTTGCGTACTATCTGCTCTGGGACGTCCTTGTCGTCGCCAAATTGGGCCCAAGCTTGAATGCCTTGTAATCATGCTGCATACTTCTTGGCTATTTGAGCCCATAACATTTCGTCAAGTTCAACTCTTTAGCTAATTGTTATATGAGTTTGAATTGTCAATTAAGATCACTTTAAGTCTTCTCTTAATTAGTTAGCCTTCTTAAATAGAATTGAGGTGAGCCGTATCACATAACCTCAAATTGCATGGCCCTCACTTAATTAATCTCGTTCATCCTTAGAAATCGAGGCGTGTCATTTAGCGAACTTTTATGGCCCTCGCAAAGTTAACAACACATAGTCACTTTTAGGCGCGTTATTTAATAAGGTACATTCCTAAACTCGGGTGCGCATTTATGTGACCCAAATTCAAATCTCAACGATGTTAAAATATGTCGAAGACCTCGAGTGCATTTATGTGACGTGGTTCAAGACGGGTTTTAACAACATTGCAATATTCCTAAAATGATTAAAAGCGGTTAAAGTTTTAAAAATGCACATAGGTTTAAAATGTTTTAAATCAGATAATTAGGCCAATAATAACAGTTGAGCGACCATGCTAGAACCACAGAACTTAGGAATGCCTAACACCTTCTTCCGGGTTAATAGAATTCCTTACCCGAATTTCTGGTCCACGGACTGTTAAACAAAGTCAAATTTCCTTGATTCGGGATTTAAAACCGGTGACTTGGGACACCATAAATTATCCCAAGTGGCGACTTTGAATTTTTAATAAAATAATCCCGTTTCGATTGTCACTTTAAGTTGAAAAAAACTCCTTTATATACTCCTTTCCGGGGGTGTAGGTAAAAAGGAGGTGTAACAGTTCTGGCGACTCTGCTGGGGACCGAACCCAGAATCTCTGGTTCAGGGTTCAAGAATTCGAGCTTAGAATAATTTTTATATTTGGCTTTTATTTATTACCTGGTTTTAATTACATGTTGTTGCTTTTTATCGCGTTGATATTATCTGAACTGTATATAAACTGCTACGAAACCCTTCTCTTCTCATCTTCGGGTATGTGCTCGCTGGTCGAGACTCCCTATTCTTTTAGTGTCATACTTTGAAATAAGAAAGTGGCTCGGACAAGTTACTAAGCTGGATAGCCTTTTGGTTCCCGGTACGTAGCCCCCTCCTCGGCTCGAGTTGTCCGCTCGGGTACACAAGTCTAGAACAAATACCCAGGTTTTGAACCTAGAATAACTCAGCCTCATGCCGGATCCCTAGTAGGAACGTTTGTTTGCATCATGTGCATTTGACTTTGGAGACTCAACACAGGGGTTGGGTCTGTCTAGGACAGGTGTACCCGAAATATAAAGACCATTATGATGCATCTTACTTGCTACTTGTGCATTCATTTGCTTCAAATTTGCATGTTGACCGGCTTATAGGGAAAATTTAGAAAAGTTAATGAGGAGGCTGAGAGGGATAAGTGCCTGTTTTGAAAAATCAATGTCCAAAACATACCGAAACTTTGTCGAAATTTTGAAGAAAAAAAAAAAAGAAATTTTGTGGTTTTTAAAGACAAGAAAAAAAAAAGAAAATCTTTTTGTTTTTAGAAAAGAAAAAAAAGAAGTTGGTTTATTTTTGTCAAAATTGCTCGAACTACGCCAGTTTGATTCTCACAGGGTGTGAGATACGTGGACAACCCATCGGGTCCAACTTTTCTTTTATAAAAATAGCCCAAAAAGAACAAAAATCTTATAGTTGATTTGGCTCTATTGTTTGGTCATAATGTCTGGGCTGGCTTCTTCAGCGATAGCGCAGAGATAGTTAACAAATTTGCCTCCATGACGCCTCTGCTGTTAATATCCTTTGTATTCGATTTCTTTCTAGGAACTTTATCAGGTCAGATTTTTGTTTATATAATACTCATGACATATATTCCGCGAGATATATCATAGTATAAATTAGTTTTGCATTCAAAATAGTGATCTTTACAAAAATAGCCATCTATATTCGATATTTACAAAAATTGTCGTCTATATTCATTGCTTACCTTTTCTAGCCATATACATAGTTTATACATTTATTATACATAATTATACACATATAATACATACTTATGCATATATTATACCTCTACCAGCTATTTTTAGCTTAAACGGTTGGGGAGACGACTATTTGTGTTAATTCTTCTTCAAAATAACCTTACTAAAAGTGTAATCGAATTGATCAGGAGTGGCTAGGGGATGCGAGTGGCAACATTTGGCTATGTGCATCACCTTGGAGTTCAACCTACAAGCACAGGTAATTCAAATGCATGACATGCTCGGTTTTCTCTAGTATTCAGATAGACGGATTTTGGATATAATTTTTTTTTTAAATACTAAAGCTCATTTTATATTTTAAAATTATGAGTTAAGAATCTAATATTCGTCAAAATTTTAGTGATTTTTTAAAATCTATGTCTATGCTACGTATCAAAAGTTAATAATGGATTGAACGCAATTGAACGTAGGATTCATCTTGTGGCTTTAATATATTCTTTTTGGATTTTAATATATTAAATCGCAATTAATCTAGAATATAATTGAGGTGTAGTTAACTAATTAAAGTGTTTTTTTTTTTTTTTGAAAAATGACATTGTATAGTCGATTTTAAAATAATAGTCGAAAATATATATAAAATTTATACAAATTTTTTATATTTTTTCGGCTACCGAATGTAAATAGTTTCTGGCGCTGGCTAAAAGTGATAATACCCTCTTTATTTTTTAAACATGATGCAGGGTTTATGGATGGGCTTGATATGTGGTCTAGCTTGCCAAGCTTCTGGCTTATTGCTACTAACATTGTTTACCAGATGGGGAAAAGTAGAGGGCTCAACAAAAAGCAATAGAGAAAATGAACTTCTAGCTTAAGATTGAGTTCGTAAGAATAACTGAGTTGACTTTCTTATAAAAAATTTATTAGTTGAGTGATCGTACTGGTAAAGTTGTTGTCATGTGATCAGGAGGTCATGGGTTCAAGCCATGGAAATAGCCTTTTACAGATATAAGGTTGCGTACAATAAACCCTTGTGATCCGGTCCTTCCCCGGACCTTGGACATAGCGGAAGCTTAGTGCACCAGACTGCCCTTTTTGATCGTACGAGAAATTAATTCGAGAATAATTTGTGTACGGCCAATGGCGTACTTGTTGGCCATTATTGATTGAGTTTATATTATTTCGGAGTTAAAATAAAAAATAAAAAAATTATCGAGTTAAAATCATGAACTCGTCATTGATATTCTATAGGGAGAAATTTAAAAATAGCCAGATTTATAACTGGTCATTCAAAAATAGCCCAATTTCAAAAGTAATCGAAATTTAGCCACTTTTCATGTAAAGATAAATCTGAGCAAAAACACTGTTCAAAACCCGGAAAATACGCCCGTATATTATACTGGAGTTCCAGCATAAGTATGCTTGAATTCCAACATATTATACGGGAGTTCCAGGATAACTATGCTAGAACTCCAGCATAATATATTGGAGTTCCAGCATAAGTACACTAGAACTCCAGCATAATATACTGGAGTTCCAGCAAGTATAAATGTCCAATATAATATACTGGAGTTTGGAGCACCGGTGCTCCAGTCTCCCGTATATTATACAGGAATCAGCAAAGTATACCGGTCCAGCATAATATGCTGGAGTTCGTACACAGATGCACCGAACTCCCGTATATTATGCGGGACCGATCTCTGTTGCAGCAAAATAGTGGCTATTTTTCATTGACTTCGTAAACGGTAGCTATTTTTGAATGACCAGTCCGAAAACTGGCTATACCGTGCTATTTTAACTATTCTATAAAACGAGATAGAAAGAGCGTTAACTATATAATCACTGAATTTCTAACTTCTATACGAAAACCCAATTGCAAAACTGTGAGATTTGGTCTTTCCTTATCCAAATGTACATCTTACCTAACAAAATATATGCAAATTTATCATCAAAGCAAAGATCACTTAACTATTCATTCTTCACTGAGCATGCAGCTACTTTTGGTACCATCACTCTAAAAGATTGTTATTTAAAAATTAGACAGTGTATCTTAAATTTTAATTTTTCAGTTTAATTTTAATTGACAAAAATATCTCAAAGTTAAGATTTTTAATTTAAAATTTCAGGACAAAATAAGTTTTGGCTAATCTTTAAATAGCATCCCTAAAAATGGCTATATGTTTACTTCCCCCCCCCCCCCAAAAGATTTAGGGATAGATTTACTCAAATAACCTTTTTAAAAGGGTGAAGTACACAAATAGCCCTCAAAGTGGATGATCTTGAATTTTTGTCCCCAATTGCCTCCTGGGCAGAATTTCAAGTCTAAAAAGTATTGCTCATCGCTTGCGCCATGAGCAACAGTTTTAACTTTTGACCTTGAAATTTTGCCCACGAGACAAGCGGGGTTCAAAAAATAAAGATCACCCCAAAAAGTGTTATTTTCTGCAATTTTTAGATTTTTAGAGTTATTGCTTATACTCCGTTCTTGTTTTAAAAGTTTTGCAAATATAACCTATTGCTTAACAACCGAAAAATGGAAAATTTCATCCAACAGTTCAAAATTTTAAAATGTTACATACAAAAATTTTACAAATTTTATATATTTTTCGGCTACTGAATGTAAATATTTTATTTCGCAGTCTAAAAGTGATAATAGCCCCAAGATTTAGGGGCAGATTTACTCAGATGACCCTTTTAAAGGGTGAAGAACACAAATAACTCTCAAAGTGGATGATCTTGAATTTTTGTCCCTAATTGTGTCATCGGCAGAATTTCACGTCTAAAAAGTAGTGTCTCTCGCTTGCGCCATGGGCAACACTTTTAACTTTTGATCTTTGAAGTTCTGCTCATGAGGCAATCGGAGGTCAAAAGTTAAATATCACCCTAAAAGGTGTCATTTTTCTACAACTTTTAGATTTGTAGAGCTATTGCTTATATTTAATTATTGTTTAAGAGTTTTGCAAATATAACCTAGTGCTTAACAACCGGAAGATGAAAATTCTCACATTACAGCTTCCGCAAATTTAAAACTTCGGTTATAAATTTTTTTATAGGTTGTTCAGTTTCTTTTACTACTTAAATAATTTATCTAAAATTTTCGCTGAATATGTCTGAGCCTTTTTCCGGGAGAAATTCAAAATAACTAGATTTACAAGTGGACATTCAAAAATAGCCACATATTCAAAAGTAATCAAAATTTAGCTATTTTTCATGAAAGATAAATCTGAACGAAAACACTGTTCAAAATCTAGAAAAATACTCCAGTATATTATACTGGAACTTTCCGCGTGTTGGAGTTCCAGGATAATATGCTGGAAGTTCATACACAGGTGCACCGATCTCCAGTATATTATGCTGGAACTTTCCGTGTTGCAGCAAAATAGTGGCTATTTTTTAATAACTTTGCAAATACTGACTATTTTTGAATGATCTGTCCTAAAACTGGCTAACCTGTGCTATTTTTACCCTTTTCTGGACGATGTTTACTAATTAGGCCCAGCTTTACGTGGCTCGCAAATGAAAATCAAAGCTAAGTTTTTGAGAAATGATATTTTTGTCGTTCCCAAAAATAATAGCCGCTAAAATGTATATTTTTTTATATATATTACTCCTATATTTGTTGGCGCGAATACAATTAGTTTGGAATGACCGGACTAATTTTCTATTTTCCCAAAGGTTTTTCTGTTTTCTCAGTCAACAACCAAACATGAAGTCCGTTTAATTAATTAAATACACTTACCGTTATGTCCTTAGCCTTTCTCCACGTGTTAAATATATATAATCCAAACACACTTTTGTTTTTTTATTCTCTCCTAATCAAACACATTTTTCCAATTCTTTTTTCAACAAAACACATTTTTCTAAATTGCTGTGTTTTTTCTTTAATTTGCAACGGTAACCTTTTCAACACCCCTTATATATAACTCTTATCTCATCCTTAAAACCTCAACATCAGCCTACAATATTTCCTCTTACTATTCTTCTGAATTTCAGTTTCCTTTTCCTCTCTTTTTCTCATCACTCATCTTTTCTTTTCTATATTTATTTATATATATCAAAGAAATTGTTACTATAATTCATGGCTTTGCATAAACATCTTCTAGTAATTTTCTTAGCTTGTTTCATTAGCTCTTCTTATGCTTATCAATTCTACGTTGGTGGAAAAGATGGTTGGGTTCCTAACCCTACTGAAAATTACAACCATTGGGCTGAACGAATGCGATTCTCAGTCAATGACACTCTACGTAAGTTCTGCTGAATTGTGTGATCATCTCGTTTATAAGATGTGCTCGTAAATTTTTATGTTTTGATTGACTTGTATGATCGCGGAAACAGACTCTATGTCCTCTAGGATAGGGGTAATGTCTGTGAACACACTATACTCCGTAAACCCTACTTGTAGGATTCATTGGATTTTTTTGTTGTTGTTATTGTTTGGCTTCTATGATCATCATGTTTAAGAGATGTGTTTCTATTTTTAAGTTGTGATTTAATCTTGAAGTTCTGATTGAATTGTATGATTATTGACCATCTTGTCTAAAACATGAGCCCATAATCTTGAAGTTCTGATTGAAATATGTGATCATCTTATCTAAAAATATGCTCGTATATTTTAAGTTTGGATTGAATTATATGATCATGTCTGTATTTTTGTTTTACCTTATTGATTATTTGTTTTGTGTTTGGTTTATGTAGTGTTCAGGTACAAGAAAGGATCAAATTCAGTATTAGTGGTAAACAAGGATGATTATGAAAAGTGCAACACAAATAATCCGATCAAGAAAATGGATGATGGGAATTCTATATTCAAGTTTGATCGTTCTGGTCCTTTCTTTTTTATTAGTGGAAATAAAAATGATTGTGAAAAAGGATCACAAAAATTAATTATTGTTGTTTTAGCTATTAGAACTCCTCCTTCTGCTCCTACACCACCTACCCCCTCAACTCCAGCTCATGGTCCAGTAGCTTCTCCTCCGGGAACATCTCCGGCGATATCTCCGGCAACTTCTCCAGTTCCTGCTCCTGTAAATCAAACACCTGCTTCATCTCCAGGAAATGCTCCAACTCCGGCGACATCTCCAGTTCCTGCTCCTGTAAATCAAACACCTACTTCATCACCAGGAAATGCTCCAACTCCGGCATCTTCTCCGGCTATATCTCCGTCGACATCTCATGCGCCGTCAATCAACAGTCCATCACCTTCTCCATCGCCGGCAACATCTCCAGCGACATCTCCGGCACCGGCTAGAATTTCACCATCCGGAGACATAACAGCTCCATCGCCTTCATCGAGTGGCTCATCATCATCTCCAACTTCATCTCCTCCGGCATCAAGTACGCCGGGATCACCAGGGAAGTCAACGCCGGGAATTATTGCTCCGGCTATCGACGGCGGGAACTCTCCGCCGGCGGATATTCAGTCACCTACTGGTTCGTCAACCAATAGCAAGAATTCTGCAGTAAAAGCATTTACTCCTTCAGCTGTATTGATGTCAGTCGTTTTGACTATAATTTTGGGAGGATTCGTCGTTTCTCCTTAGTGGAAAATAAGCTCCACCCCCCCCCCCCAAAAAAAAAGAAGAGAAAATACTAAATTATAGTTACTTAGTTTGGTTTTCTTTCTCTTTTTTTTTTTCCTTCTCTTTTATGTTTTGTTTGATTCTTGGTACATTGAATTATTGTGAGGTTTGGATATATATAAAGGCAGTATTTAGTTATTATTTTTATCTTTTGTTGTGTTGTCCTTGAAAGAAAAAAGGACAATTTGGTGCACTAAATTCTCGCTTTAGGCATGATAAGGGAAAGGGCCGGATAATATAGTCTATTGTACGCAATCTTATCCTGCATTTCTATAAGTATCTGTGGTGTCGTTGACCTGAAATTGATTATTTTCTAGGAGGAGCTCAGTGCACAAAGCATCTCACATTCATGTAGGGTCCAGGGAAGGCTTAGAGTGTGATGTTGGAAGTCTATTCTAATGCAAGCATTAATGACTACGTCTATTTTAATGCAAGCATTAATGACTACTTTCAAGACGTGAACTCGTGACATATAGATCACACAGTGAATATATAATGAAGTTTGATCTTGTTCATGGAAATACGTTTCTTTTCTCTTATTAGTATTAATTATCTAACATTCGAAACTTATTGGTCTAATTAATTTAGATCATATTGTATAAAGAAAGCGCTCTTTATCGGATTTTTTCATTCTCATACGTCGAACTAATACTTTTGGTTAATAGAGCTCGAACTGATATATCTGATCTAGGGCGGAGCCATAGCTTTATAACGGGTTCGACCGAACCCATTAGTTTTAGTGTAAACGGTACATTTGTCTTAAAAAATTTATTGAACAGGTATAAATTCTATAATATAAAAAGCTAGAATACTGAACCATTAACTTCAAATCGTGACTCCACGCATCTGCATTTGATTAATAATAAAGAATCTCATTCATTCCACCACAACTGATGGTAGTATATGTTTATTGTTTAGCTTACAGTCTTACGTCTCTATAACAGTCTTGTTGTTCAGTTATTTTTTTGTCGTTATAGTAAAGTGTTATTATAGAAAATACATATCATAACATAACTTTAAAATCGATTCCGAAAACATTTGGCTTTAATAGTGAATAGTTATTATATAAAAATTTGACCGTATATGCAAAATTTAAAATCGGACAGTTGCAGCCTACAAGTGTTTTAAGTTCAACGTATATAGCATTTAATTTTTCTCTTTATATGGATACTTTATTATCTACTTGTAAGTTGTAAATATCTTAATTTGTGTATAATTGACTTATTGTCTTATTGTGATTAATTAAGCTTTCATAGCTTAATTACGTCAGCAAGCTGGAACGTAGCGACAGTTTTTCTTTTTTAGTGGTAATAATGTAAACTTAAGTACTTAACTTAAGTAGCAATTAAACAAAAATATTACTTTTGTTTGACTGGCCTTCCTAAATTTTATTTAAATTAATGCATACGTAATGGTCCTTATTTAAGTACTCAACTCTTTGTTTTTGCTTTTGGCAAATGCTAATTAATAGCATTAGAAAAGAATTTAAAATTTTGTCGTTTGATTGGTGGGATGGGATAGATAAGAATATGCCATGAGTTGGAATAGTCTATGGGTTTATATATTCCATTTGGGATAATTAATCCCATTATTTTAGTAAAAAATAATTTCCAGAGACTAATTAATACTCATAATCAGAGGCGGGCCTTTGCTATATCGAGAAGGGTCGCCGGTACCTGTAAAATTCGATAAAATTTTCATGTATATATGTGCAGTGGCGGAGCCACATGCACCTAAGTAAGGGGTATCAACCGACACCCTTCGTCGAAAAATTACACCGTTTAATTCGGTAATTTTTAAAAATATATGCATATATACTATATAATGACACTCCTTGACTTTTTGGTAAGTTTATTTCTTTATATTTTGACCCTCCTTAATGAAAATTCTTATATATATACATATATATATATATATATATATATATATATATATATATATATATATATATATTTAGAAAATAGTGATATATTACTAGTGACATCTTATATACAAAGCAAATTTTAGTTGAATCCAAAAATGTACCCCCAAATTTTAAATTCTCGATCCGCCTCTGCTCATAACCAAATACAAGATAAAATAATTTCATATTTTATCCCGAAATTATTATCCTTTATCCCACCAAACAAACGATCCGTAAGATAGTTCAATTTTAACAAAGTAAAAATGGTAAATGTCCTTCCCATCCTAGTTATTTTTGGTCCTAAATCTTTATTCTAAGTTTCTAACTATTTAAGCAAATTAATTGTACTTCTCAATCGGGTTAGAAAGAAAGACAGATCAAAGAAAAATAAATCAATACCTACTTTTGTCATGTTATACAATAATATAAGTTGCCAACTTGCCCTTTGGCAAGCACTCTCTGATCAAAGAGAAGCCAATTCTCTGCTTCATTCCTTTAGAATTTAGATATACATCCCGTCAAACTTCTCCATAATAATTTTGTTTGTTTTAATATTTTTTAATTGAAATAATAAATACTATTATAAAAAAATTATATTATATCATAAAACGAAAAATTAGTTTCAAAGAATAATTACTCATATAGTAAAGTACTACTATAAATGATAATTGTTATAGAGAAATCTGATTAAAATATTTAAACAGAAAGAAAGCTTTTGGGAACCAATACATATATACTAAAACTTCAGCATAAAAAAATATAAGAAAAATAAAAAGGTAAAGGATTTGGGAGAAATTCAAAAATAGCTAGATTTACAAGTGGTCATTCAAAAATAGCCACAGATTCAAAAATAATTGAAATTTAGCCACTTTTTATGTAAAGATAAATCTAAACGAAAACACTGTTCAAATCCAAAAATACTCCAGCATAATATACTGGAATTCCAGTATACTTATGCTGGAACTCCAGTATATTATGCTGGAAGTCCAGTATATTCAGTACAATATACCGGTCCAGCATAATATGCTGGAAGTTCATACATAGTTGCTCCAACCTCCAGTATATTAAGCTGGAACTTTTAATGTTTCAGCAAAATAGTGACTATTTTTCATTGACTTTACAAACGCTGGCTATTTTTCAAGGACCAGTCCGAAAATTGGATAGCCCGTGCTATTTTTACCCTTTTTTAACAACTGACATCCGGAATCTACCGACCCAATTAATTCAATTTTGCGCTTCGTAATATTTATTTAAGGAGAAGCACTCCCTATCAAAAAATTTATTCCTAAAACTCAACAACCACCACCACAATAATATACCTAGTATAATCTCACGTAATGGAATTTGGAAAAGATAGCGTGCATGCAAATCCCACCATATTTCCAATAATCCTACCTTGTAGAGATAAAGAGATTATTTCCAATAAAACTCAAAACCCTAAAATTCTAATTAAATATGGAATATTTCATCTATCCCACCATATTACTAGCAATAAGAGTATTTTCCTTTTTTTGGCTTTTTTTCATTTTTAGCCCGCGCTATAAATTATTTATATTAGGTAACCGAAAAAACATTGTATAAAATTTGTATAATTTTTGTATATAACATACAATATATATATATATATATATATATATATATATATATATATATATATATATATATAAAAGATATAAGAATATATATTTTTTTAATTATTATTTTGAGAGAGGCTACACAATTTTATTTTCTCTTTTTGTCTTTGTATCGTTGTTTTAAACAAATGAAATTCCTAATTCGAACGTCACTTAAGCTCTAGAACTATCCATTCCTTAAAGTTGTATTATTGTGCGGGGAAATTAAAATGTCACATCAAACGAATTGGACCTTGCAATATTGAGACTTAAGAATTTATTCTCCAATTAGGATAATGGAAAGAGGGCCCCACAGTGTGAACATCAAACCTTAGCTTTTACACATGTACATAGTTTATTGACCATTCGATTACGTCTTTACTCAAAAAATAATTGAAATTGTTAATATAATATTTATATCCCTTTTATTCTATCAGAATTTATTTC
Organism: Nicotiana tabacum; assembly: GCF_000715075.1. NCBI lineage: Eukaryota > Viridiplantae > Streptophyta > Magnoliopsida > Solanales > Solanaceae > Nicotiana > Nicotiana tabacum. The sequence goes on along the minus strand of NC_134080.1, from coordinate 218,979,658 downwards.
ATTCCAGCTCAATATAAGATAATCTAAAATAGGAATTTTTTAAATCACACTTATATACATGATAAGATGTAATTAAACAACAATTAAGGTCTACTCCTAACTTATATCATTTTCTATGAATTTATGCTAGTATTATGCTCTTGGCACAAACAAGGTGCTTCATAATTTAAAGTTAGGGGGCTAAAAATGATTTTGATCTTATTTGTACTTGTTTTAAAACGAAATTCTGTATTTTGAGCCCTTAAAAACCTCTTTTAGCATCATCTCGATTTGTGTGCGCAGTCCGGGCGTATAGCCGGAAAGCCTAAATATGAAAATATGTGAAAAATAATAAATTTTGACTATAAAATAATTTAATTTGACTTCGGTCAACGTTCTGGGTAAACGGACCCGGACCCGTGATTTGACTGTCCCGGAGGGTCTGTAGGAAAATATGGGACTTGGGCGTATGCCCGGAATCAAATTCCGAGGTCCCAAGCCCAAGGAATGAATTTTTGAAAGAAATTATTTTCTGAAATTGTTTATAAAGTTTGAAAATGAATTTTGATTAGAATATGTTGGTATCGGGCCCGTATTTTGGTTCCGGCGCCCGGTACATGTCTTATATATGATTTAAGATGATTATGTGAAGTTTGGTAAGAAACGGAATCCGTTTGACGTGATTCGGACCTAAAATGCAAATTTTGATGTTTAAAGAAGTTTTGAGAAATTTTATTGATCTTGAGGTTTAATTCGATATTCATGATGTTATTTTGGTGATTTGAGTATACGAATAAGTCCGTAGGGTATTTTTGAGGTTGTGTATATATTTGGTTTGGAGCCCCGAGGGCTCGGGTGAGTTTTGGATAGGGCACGGGGTGAAATTTTGGACTTAAAGAATTGCAGGCCTGCAGGCTTCGCAATTCCCAAACCCATGTTCGCAATTTCCAAACTTCGGAATTCCCAAACCCATGTGCGCAATTCCCAAGCTTCACAATTTCCAAACCCATGTTCTCAATTCCCAGGCTTCGCAATTCCCAAACCTATGTTCGCAATTCCCAGGCTTCGCAATTCCCAAACCCATGTTTGCAATTCCCAGGCTTCGCAATTCCCAAACCCATGTTCGCAATTCCCAGGCTTCGCAATTCCCAAACCCATGTTCGCAATTCCCAAGCTTCACATTTCCCAGCCCATGTTCGCAATTCCCAAGCCAGCAGCGGTCGGGGTTCGCAATTCCCATATCAGAGACCTGCAACTTTTATACTTAGACGATTTTAAACCCATTTTTCATATTCTCTCAAAACATAAACACACTTAGTCGATTTTTCAAGGACTTCTTCTTCTCCAAACCAATTGTAAGTCGTTTTAACTAGTTTTCTTCAATCATTAACATCTTTTAGCTTGATTTCAACTTCAAATCAATGATTTTCGTGGGGGAAATTGGGTTTTTTGGGTAGAACCTAGGTTTTTCAAAAATTGGGGATTTGGACCGCGATTTGAGGTCCAATTTCAAAAAAAATTATATATTTGGGTTCGTGAGGGAATGGATAATCGGGTTTTGGTTCGAACCTCGGGTTTAGACCATGTGGGTCTGGGGGCGATTTTTGACTTTTTGGGCAAAACTTTGGAAAACTCATTTTTATGCATTCAAATTGATTCATTTGGCGTTTATTGATGTAATTAAGTAACTTGTGACAGATACGAGCGAATTAGTGGTGAAATCAAGGGGCAAAGCTATAATTGAATCGTGAATTATGTTTGTGGCATCGAGGTAAGTGTTTGGTCTAACCTTAGCTTGAGGGATTAGGAATTGAGTCTTATTTGCTATATGGTAATTGTTGAGTACGATGTATAGGCATGGTGACGAGTATCTATACGTTGGTGTCTAGCATGCCCGTGAGTCTTTATATTGTGATTATCATATCTTCGTTGTATCTTTCATGCCTTGGTGTTGGTTTCTAAATATTGTATAAAGTTTGTGGAAAGAATTGTGACCTATGAACATTGAGGAGTGTTGGCTCAAGTTGTATAACGAATTGTGAAAGTATAAGTGACAATTGAACTTTTAGAGCATTGGCTCGAGTTGTGAAGTGAATTGTGAAGTAAAAGTGAGAAAGAGAAGAGATCATTATGTTGTCACCCTTGCCGGGCTATTGTTGATTTATTTGTTATCTCCCTTGTCGGGATGTGGATATTATTGATGTTGTTCCCTTGCCGGAATTTAATTGTTGACTTGTTGCTCCCTTGCTGGTATTCTTATTGCAAATTTCCTTTATTTTCTTGCCATATTATTTGTGATTGTTGTTTGGATGAGGAAGAGAGTTAAAACACGAAGGATGATGTCGTGCATTGTTTGTTTTGTGAGCAAAGAGTGTAAAGCACGAAGGGTGATGCCGTGTCGCACGATGTACCATTCCATGCCTATTATATTGATTTCATGATAAGGATGAGAGTAAAAGCACGAAGGTGATGCCGTGCAATTTATATTGATTCTTATGGTGAGGACGAGAGTAAAAGCACGAAGGGTGATGCCGTGCACTTGTCTTTGATTTACCTTATTCTTGTTGATAATTGAGTTATGTTGTCCTTTACGTTTATTTACTGGTTTTCTATTTTACTTGATTTTATTTCGATGTTATAGATTCCCTTACCCTATTTGCCTTATGATTGTTGTTTGGGTGAGGAAAAGCGTAAAACACGAAGGGTGATGCCGTGCATTGTTTTGGTGAGAGAGTGTTAAAGCACGAAGGGTGATGCCGTATATTGTTTTGGTGAGAGAGAGTAAAAGCACGAAAGGTGATGTCGTGCACTTGTTTTTGATTTCCTAATTTTTATTGATAACTGTGTTACGGTTTCTCTACACTGAATTGCTGATTTCCTTTTGATAGAGAGTAAAAACACGAAAGGTGACACTAGGTTTTGGGTGCTTTAGGTTGTAGAGTTGTAATAGATGCAGATTTCAGATATTTAGTTTTTATCTTCCGCTTAATTATTTAAAATTTCGCTGTTTTCATGTTATCGTCTTATAATTGTTTTAAAGAAATAATTGAGTAATGAAATAAATAGTTAAATGATTGGCTTATCTAGCTCACATTAGTAGGCGCCATCACGACTCCCGAGGGTGTGAAATCCAGATCGTGATTTTATTATATGTGTATATTTTAAATTTATTTTTATATTTTACTTAATTCAAATAAAAAATAATTAGTTGAGTTGAACCTGTAAATACACCCTAAATTCGCATCTATTCGCACAATAATGTTAATATACATATATAGCTACCTACTACTCTCCCTTTTCTTATGTTTCATTTTATGTGATAATCTTTTCTATTTAATTAGTTTAAATTATTTTATGTTTAAAATTAGTAACTTTAAACTCTTTAATTTATATTTAACTTGTTTTCGCTACGATTTCGGTGGATTCCCTTGACTAAGATACTACTTATAAGTCGCCGACTCATTCTTCAACGTAACAGGCACACAATCAGCTCCCTTGCTTCTTGCATTGCTTGAGACCTTTATGATTTCATGTTCTATTTCACTCCCCGATAAAAACGTGTTGCCACAAGCTTAGTGGGCGTTTAGACATAAGAATTATAAAATTCTGAAAAAAGTAATAAAAAAATACAAGTGAAATGATTTTTAAAAATTAGAGTTGTGGTTGGACATGAATACAATTTCGGGTTATTTTTAAATTTTTGTGAGTAATCTAAAATGAAATTTTTAAAAAATAGCTTTTTGGACTTTTTAAAATTTTTAAAAAAATTTAAAATTTATCTTTAAGTGAAAATTAAAAATTTTATGGTTAAACACTGATTTCGAAAAGTAAAAAAAATTTGGAAGAAAATGGGGGGAAGAATATCGACAAGAAAAAAGCGGGTACCTCGGCACACCACCGAGGACAAGAGATGCTTATCGGACGGATAATTACTCTTAATAATTTGGCTTATCGGTTATTGGATTATAAATATAATAATCTGCTAGCCATCCAATAAGGCAACGAACGAATTGGTATCGGATTAACAATTATAATCGGATGGTTAACGGGCGACTTATCGGTTAAACCAAATAGAATATCAAAAACATGTTGTAGAAAAACTGTTAGCCATGTTGTAGATCCAAAGTTGGTTATTTTAGATGAACCGGTAGGTAGTGGTAATTAGAATTCTTACTTTTATGCTAAAAATAATTTCTGTTCAACATTTTCTTTTCTTGACACCTTTATACTGGTATGGATCCGATTATACGATGCTAAAAAAGGGCATGCCAATGACCCATATAATATACAAGGCATGTCACATCACCTCTTACACCACACAAAGTCCAATTGACGAATGCCATCATTTTATTATTGGGTATACTTTGTCCAAATTATAGTACTATATTATTCACATTGATGTGTTGTTGACAGATTTATTACTAGTAATTTTATAGAAGTCGTTCCAGACTATTAACTCAGAAAGCATTATCCAAATACATGGCAACTTACTAAAAAGGCCGTAAAAATAGCACGGGCTAGCCAGTTTTCGGATTGATCATTGAAAAATAGCCATTATTTTGCTGCAATACGGAAAGTTCCAGCATATAGTGGTGATCTTCACGGACATGGTGGAGTATTACCTTGAAGTCTTTCATGGATGACTTCTCAATGGTCGGGAATTCTTTTGATGATTGTCTAGCAAACTTGGATAAAGTGTTGGCAAGATGTGAAGAAACAAAATTAGTGCTCAATTGGGAGAAATGTCATTTCATGGTTGAGGATGACATTGTCCTTGGCCACAAGATCTCAAAGGATGGCATTGAAGTCGACAAGGAAAAGATTGAGGTAATTTCCAAACTTCTACCTCCAACTTCGGTGAAAGGCGTGCAGAGTTTCTTAGGCCACACGGGATTTTACCGGCGTTTCATCAAGGATTTCTCTAAAGTGGTGAAACCGTTGTGCAAGATTTTGTGCTAAGTTCCATTTTAATGACGATTTCATGCGATCCTTTGAAGTACTAAAGCTCAAGTTGAGTACTATCCAGGTCGGTGCACCTGTGTATGAACTTTTAGCATATTACGCTAGAACTCCAACACGCGGAAAGTTCCAGCATAATATACTGGAGATTGGAGCACCTGTGTATAAACTTCAAGCATATTGTGCTGGACCGGTATATTGTACTGGAACTCCAGTATATTATGCAGGAAGTGCAGTATATTATACTGTAGTTCCAGTATATTATACTGCAACTCCAGTATATTATACTGGAGTATTTTTCCGGATTTTGAATAATATTTTCGTTCAAATTTATCTTTACATGAAAAGTGGCTAAATTTCAATTACTTTTGAAACTATGATTATTTTTGAACGAGTACTTATAAATATGACTATTTTTGAATTTCTCCCAAGAAGGCTGGCTATGAAATCTATTCATGTATCACTTTAGCGTTAAAAAATTATTTACATAATCGAGTCATTCAAAACGTAGCTACAGTAGTTCATTTTTAATGTATTATATGTTTAACCTAAAATAAACGATAAGTAACATATTATAATTAATTTAATTATATTCATGACATAAAAATTTGTTGCTCTATCGATATATGTAAAATAAATTTATTTAGAAAATAAGCAGCCTGGCACCCACTGATAGACAATGAAATAAAGAACCAAAGTCAAAGATGCTAAGAAGAATGTCCAAGTCTATTGTTTTTTCGTACATTATTTGATTTAGCAACGTGTCCCAGTGGATATATTTTGATTGTTGATAATATAATAGTTTTCCCAACAAGCAAATTGGTCAAACTTCAATTTCTTGATGTCGGCAAAATGATTATTCTATTGAAAATTTTCTTTATGAGTTTATGTTACGTGACTAACAAATGTAAATAATTGTTTAACATTCGAATTAATGTTACCATTTCTTGCGGTACAATGTGATTGTGATTGTGAAGCATATGTAGGAAACTTGGAGATATAATTTTTTATCTAATTAATGAATCTTTTTTATCTAATTAATTCTCTAACATTATCCATAGTTGTAAAAGTCTTTTTTTCTTGACAACCACAGTTGTACAAAGTCAAATACACAAATCGTTCTCATTTAATAATAAATTAGTTCAAAGTAATCATTTCAATGAAACTACTAACTTGTGAATTAAGACCAATAATCTTCTGCAACATGTTAAATTACACAATATGAAAATCCATGTGCACTAACAAAAATATAAAACAAATCCTTAACAAAATTGCTTATAAAGTCATTTTAGAAATGAGTACAATTTCTCTTCAACTTTGATAAGTAGCCATACCCAGCAACATCAACAGGAATTATTCACATGTAGATAAAGGCGGATCCAGGATAAAAACTTAATAGGTTCAGCTTTGCATTAAATTAATTATGCCATTAAAATTATGGATTCAAATCTAATATTTATTTAAATTTTATTATATTTTTACATATATATATATCTATACTTGTATTGGTCAAAATCTGACCGTCACGGCCGAACTAACCAACGTCCCGCCTAGGTGACTGGACAGTGAAAGATAGCAAGCCCACTCTGCATCCCTTTCCCGACATCCGTCGAGTCGGAAGAAGCAGCGCCTAAAGGGACGATCGAGACATATTGGAGGCAAGAGGGCGTCGGCCCAAGTAAAGGACAAGGGTGACTTGACTATATATAGTAAGGGAAAACCTTCGATTAAGGGGGTTGCTCCCTTCTTTCTCTCTCTCTAGCTCTCTTCTTGTATTCTTGATAGGAAAAAAGTAATCTATAGAAGAATATGTAAAGCTATCTCCCCATCGATCGATGAGAAACACAATATTGAATTTCAATAAGATCATTTACATCTCTTTTATCCTATATGCGATCCATACTATTAGCTCTTTGATCTGGAATTAATTATGCCTGACTAAGATTTACCCCTTCATCTTCTTTGATTGATTTGTTCAAAAAGGTTTCGATATCTTTTGAGTCAAACAATCATGTACATCTCTTTTACCCTATATGCGATCCATACTATTAGCTCTTTGATCTGGAATTAATTATGTCTAACTAAGATTTACCCCTTCATCTTCTTTGATTGATTTGTTCAAAAAGGTTTCGATATCTTTTGAGTCAAACAATTTGGCACCGTCTGTGGGGATTTCTTAGTGAAATTTCCTAGTCTCTCCCAGATCAAAGACAAGAAATATGATCACCCACCAAAAGGAGCGCGAAGGAAAAACCCAACCCACGCGAGACAAAGGCGCAGTACGGTAGGGGGAAGAGAGCCGAGCAAAATTACCAAACTTAGAAATATTCGCCCCATCAACCATCGATATGCCAAACAAGACGAACAACATTACCAACCTGTTCTCCTCCATCGGACCACCGGATGGGGGCAAGGAAAGTATCATTCTAACTCACCTTCTACTCTATGCTCAAGTAGGGACACAAAGGCTACGCAGGCAAACGAACAAAGAAACACCTCAGTTAAAGGATGAAAAACTACTGCAAAACAACTGTGATACTGCCCGCCGGTGATACCTCCAAGTTGGAAGGCGAGAGTCAGACAAGGAAACTACAATATGTGCGCAGAACGAACCTAAGCGAAACAACAATGTTTCACATTCTCCGACGTTGCACCCTTCGTTGCGAGCAATGTCAAACGGACTAGGACTCTCCCAGAAGATATCTGGCTCTCCAAAACCTGGGACTAATGATGGGTTACTATTTCGATAAGTTCGAAATAACACCTTTAAGGCCAAGGGCCTTCGCCAAAAAGAGAAGAGTTTGACCTCGATCGAACGACGACGGGTTAATATTTCGATAAGTTCGAAATAACACTATTTAAAGCCAATGGCCTTTTCCAAAAAAGAAGAGTTCGACCTTGATCAAATGACGACGGGTTACTATTTCGATAAATTCGAAATAACACCCTTTAAGGCCAAGGGCCTTCGCCAAAAAGAGAAGAGTTCGACCTCGATCGAACGACGACGAGTTACTATTTTGATAAGTTTGAAATAACACCCTTTAAGGCCAAGGGCCTTCGCCAAAAAGAGAAGAGTTCGACCTCGATCGAACGACGACGGGTTACTATTTCGATAAGTTCGAAATAACACCTTTTAGGCCAAGGGCCTTCGCCAACAAGAAAAGTTCAACCTCGATCGAACAACGACGAGTTTCTATTTCTATAAGTTTGAAATAACACCCTTTAAGTCCAAGGGCCTTCGCCAACAAGAAGAGTTCAACCTCAATCGAACGACGACGGGTTGCTATTTCGATAAGTTCGAAATAACACCCTAAGGCCAAGGGCCTTCGCCAAAAAGAAGAGTTCGACCTCGATCGAACGACGACGGGTTACTATTTCGATAAGTTCGAAATAACACCATTTAAAGCCAATGGCCTTTTCCAAAAAGAGAAGAGTTCGACCTCGATAAAATGACGACGGATTACTATTTCGATAAGTTCGAAATAACACCCTTTAATGACAAGGGCCTTCGCCAAAGAGAGAAGAGTTCGACCTCGATCGAATGACAATGGGTTACTATTTTGATAAGTTCGAAATAACACCCTTTAAGGCCAAGAGACTTCGCCAAAAAGAGAAGAGTTCGACCTCGATCAAACGACGATGGGTTACTATTTCGATAAGTTTGAAATAACACCCTTTATGGCCAAGGGCCTTCGCCAACAAGAAGAGTTCAACCTCGATCGAACAACGACGGGTTTCTATTTCTATAAGTTCGAAATAACACCCTTTAAGGCCAAGGGCCTTCGCCAACAAGAAGAGTTCAACCTCAATCGAACGATGACGGGTTGTTATTTCGATAAGTTCGAAATAACACCCTAAGGCAAAGGGCCTTCGCCAAAAAGAAGAGTTCGACCTCGATCGAACGACGACGGGTTACTATTTCGATAAATTCGAAATAACACCCTTTAAGGCCAAGGGTCTTCGCCAACAAGAAGAGTTCAACCTTGATCGAATAACGACAGGTTGCTATTTCGATAAGTTCGAAATAACACCCTTTAAGGACAAAGGACTTTGCCAAAAAGAGAAGAGTTCAACCTCGATCGAACGACGATGGCTTACTATTTCGATAAGTTTTATATAACATCCTTTAAGGCCAAGGGACTTCTCCAACAAGAAGAGTTCAACCTCGATCAAACGACGACGAGTTGCTATTTCGTTAAGTTCGAAATAACACCCTAAGGCTAAGGGCCTTCACCAAAAAGAAGAGTTCGACCTCAACCAAACGACGACGGGTTACTATTTTGATAAGTTCGAAATAACACCCTTTAAGGCCAAGGGCCTTTGCCAAAGAGAGAAGAGTTCGACCTCGATCGATCGACGATGGGTTACTATTTCGATAAGTTCGAAATAACACCCTTTAAGGCCAAAGTCGTTTGCCAAAAAAAAGAAGAGTTCGACCTCAATCAAACAACGACGGGTTACTATTTTGATAAGTTCGAAATAACACCTTTTAAGGCCAAGGGCCTTCGCCAAAAAGAGAAGAGTTCGACCTCGATCGAACGATGATGGGTTACTATTTCGATATGTTTGAAATAACACCTTTTAAGGCCAAGGGCCTTCGCCAACAAGAAGAGTTCGACCTCGATCGAATGACGACAGGTTATTATTTCGACAAGATTGAAATAACACCCTAAGGCCAAGGGCCTTCAACTAAAAAAGAGTTCGACCTCGATCGAACGATGACGGGTTACTATTTCGACAAGTTTGAAATAACACCCTAAGGCCAAGGGCCTTTACCGAAAAGAAGAGTTCGACCTCGATCGAACGACGACGGGTTATTATTTCGATAAGTTGAAATAACACCCTCCAAGGACAAGGGACTTCGCCAAACGAAAAGAGTTCTATCTTGATCGGAAGACGACAGATTATTGTTTCGACATCGAAATAACACCCTTTAAGGCCAAGGGCCTTCGCCAACTAAAAGAGTTCGAGCTCGATCGAATGATGACGGGTCACTATTTTGATTAGTTTGAAAGGGGCCATCGCCAAAAAGGAAACCCGAAATATTTCTAAGGCCAAAAGCCGTCAGAAGGTATAAAGGGAAAGAAAAATCGGGACTCGCCATACAGGCATCTATCTCGCACCAAAGCCATAAACAGTGAAAATTACGGTGAAGTACAAGGCAAATAATGAAGAAAAACTCTTCTTTATACGAAGTCATTGCGCGGACAATCGCCACTTACATACGGCCCAAGCCAACAATAAAAGAAAAAAAGAATGAAAAGGAAAGGGGAAAGAAACAATGACAATAGACGACGAACAACTAAAAAAAACAACTGAAAGTAAGAACATGCAAAGACAACATTCTTCATTCGGCTTCATCACCTCTATCACCATAACCATCTCCAAAAAGTCCTCCCTCATCATCATCCGCACCCCCATTAGCTTCAGGCTTCGCCGCATCATACCCGCAATTGACGCGAGCCTCCCGCGCTTTCACTCGCGCTTCTTCATATGCAGCCTCAGTCACAGTACCCACCTCCCACAAACTTTTATATATATCCCACTGGGCTTCGACGTAAACCCAAAGCTCGTGCATATAACAGTGGTGGAGGAAGATTCAATCTGAGCCAACAGTCGCCCATTTTCTGCCTCCAGTGCTGCGACCCGATCTCCCAGAACCAATGCTTCTTGATCAATCTTGCTGATGCGCTCCTCGAGCCTTGCCTCCATGACGGTAGCCGTCGCTCTTTCCGACTCCTGTTTGGACTGGAGGACGTGGATGGTGTTCTCCAGGGTCCCCGCCCTCACCGAAGCTGCGGACCAAGAACTTTCGATTCTCTCCAACCGGCGACCTTGTTCTCCAGCGTGATCAATTTCCCCATCCATTCCATGCTCAGCGCCTCGACCTTGTTCAAGTTTTGATCCATCTCCGACTGCATTGACCTCAATTTCTCCTGCAGATGCTCGCATTCTGCTGCGACTCCCTTGCCCAACTCGAGCTCCTTGTCCTTCATTCTAAGTTTCTCCTCAAGCACACTCCTACTGCGGAAAGCTTGCATCAACTCCTGGTCCCTTCTCTCCAACTCCTCACCAAGAGGCCGATTACCGAGGTTTGCCTTCAGCCGCTCATGCATTTCGCGACACTTGTTGCTGTAGCGACGATGTTTCTCCAACATCTTCAAGAAAATCTTGGCCCGAATGGTGGCCCTGCGAATGCTTTCCACTTCCAACATATACGTCTGAAAAATGTAAATACGGGTTAGAATCGTATCATTAAGAAAGGCGAGGGAAAAGCGAAAGTAAAAATAACATACCCTTAAGCCCATAACAGCCACCTCGTCCATCAAACCAACATCAGGAACAGACCGAAGGGCCGCATTCTCGGCTGCGGAGCATAACATGCTGAACTGCAATACCAGATCTTCCGTGTCCCCCAAAAGATTGGTATCCGAAGGATATCAAGAATACGAGCCGAGCCTCTCGCACGAACCACCGAGTGAGTAAGGCCCTCCTCAAACATCATGGCATCATCAGGGTCGAGGTCCGATTCGGATTCGTAATCGTCGACCACCACGCCTTTCCCTCTTTCGGCAGCCGAAGAGGAAGCACGACCAACTGCAGAGGATGAGGGTACGTCCGAAACTATAACGGCGGCCCCATAAGTCTGATCTTCCGCCACAACAGGTTGCTGACCACCGACAATGATGGGAATCTCTAATTGAGCTGAGGCAACGGCTGGTTCCGTCCCTACGGGGGAAGACACGACAACCCCTTCTCCAGATCCCGTCATAGGAGAGTCATCTAGATGAATCACTATTGGGGGCGCAGTCTCAAACTCCACTCGCCGTCTCTTCGACGACCCCTCCTCTTCCCCAGTAGACGAAGATTCACCCGCCGAGCGAGCAATACGGGTCGGGACTTCAACCTGAGAAGTGGCTCTCGCAGGAGTAACCAAGGTCGCATACTCAACTGAAGTAGCCCTCGACGAAGGTCGGGCGATGGGTACCGCGACAGGGTGAGTAGATGAGGTCGGGTGACGAAAAGCTAACGGAGGAGCCCTCACTCTCTTCACCCTCCCTGACATCGACAAATAGCACGTGAGGAATTAAATACAAAGAGAGAAAAGAGAAAAACGACGAACAAAAATGACATCTTACCAGAAAGAGGCCTGCACCTATACTTGTCATAAAAGGTCGCCCATGTGCGAACCCTCACCGTATGAGGGAGAATAGCGCTCACCAACTCACGGATGTTTTCGACAGGGGGAGGTGGCAATTTTTTGGCTGCAAAGACATGATAAAGTTTAGTACCATAACAGAAAACGGTCAGACATCACCAACTAAAAATACAAAAACTTACGCGCAAAGTTTCACTTCTTAGGGAATCCCGTTGGGTCCGCCACAATGTGCTCAGTCCGCACGTAAAAATAGTTCTCATAGAAATGATGGTTAGTCCTATCGTCCATCTTCACCACCAGTCTCTTCGACCCCCGAGGACGCATGTGAATCATCGTACCGCAAATAAGTTGGGGGGCGAAGATACTGAGCATATGGCCCAAAGTGACCTCATGACCGGCGAGTTACGCGAACTTAAGCAACATAAGGAATAACTTGTACAAATACGGCGAAAGTTGGGTCGGGCATACCTCGTAAAAACGGAAAAAATCCACCACTAACAAAGGAAGAGGAAGTGTATACCCAAAAAGAAAAGGGGTAGGCGTAGAACACGCAGTACCCGGGGCGGTCGAAATGAACTATGTCGTTCCCTACCGCCGGCTTCATATCAACATAATTAGGGATTCCCCACCTTTATTTCAACTCTGCAATGTCCCTTTCTCTCGTAATGGAGTGGACAGGTTCCGGTTCACCCTGGCGCGAGTACTGAAGTCTATCAACTCTTTCCCAGGGTGAGGCAAGATCTCAACCATCGACGGGACCTCCTCATCTTCCACCAGTTCTGCCCCTCCAGTGGCCGGAGCAACATTTTCCGGTACCAGAATTATGGGTGTTAATCGGGCCGGGCTGACCCATTTTCAACCCGTGTCAGCCCAGTATTGTTCCTTTTTGTGCGGGCTGGGACCGGTTGGTAGGGAGGCAGGTTTTGGAAGAACATGTTCTGCTTAACGGTGCACCGAACCCGCGCAGCCCGTGACCCGTTAACGGGTTGTTAACAAGCTACAGCCCGTTAGGAACCCGGTTACCATTGCTTAATTTTTTATTTTTTTTAAAATTAATTGGACCGTTGCCAACGGTCAAATTGAGAAATGACCATTGGGGAACGGCTAGATTTTGCAAAAATGGCCATTTCGGCCACCCCATTAAAAATATAGCCCTCCCACCCCTAATAATTGAAAAATTACATTTTTAACCTTTTAAAATCTATAAATAGCCCCCCTTCTTCTTCATTGTTTCTTACAATTCACTCTCTTACTACTCTAATTCTCTCTCAAGTCTCAATTCTCTCTTGATATTACAGTTTTTAAATTCTCAAATCTCAAATTGTCAATTATTTATTATTTCAAGTTTCATCAATTATTTAGCTTAGCCTTTACAAAATTAATATTATTAAATATCAAGTATTCAAGTGAAGTGTGGTATCAAGTATCAACTATTAAGTTTCGGTCTATCAATTGAAGTTTGATTTTTGATATAAAAAATTCAAAATTAGTATGGCATCCGGAATCCCGGTACACTCGTTCCATCTCTTTCTCTTACTTTGTGTAAACTTATTTTATTATTTAGAATTATTAATTTAATTTCTTAATTTAATTTATATAATTGATTTACTTAGAGTGGCCAAAAAAGCGTGCACTAGTAAAGGTGGTAGTAAGAAAACTTCCAAAAGAACAAGAGGTGGTGTTGATTCTTCTAGTAGCTTTACACAGATTTCTGAAAGTTCACCTAAAAATTTAAATGTAAATTATGAGCGAATGCAAGAAAATTTTGGTGTAGATGATGATTTAGATGATATTCAATCACCCGATAATCTTGAAACACCACCTACACATGGTAATGCTAGTCAAACTCAAACTGTTAGGGGTGCAACAAGTAGGCCTCCTCTCCCTATTAAGAAGAATCGACGATTAAGAAGTAAGTGTTGGATGTTTTTTGAAAGACTAGAAGATCAAAAAAATTATGTAAAATGTAAAATTTGTAGTGAACATTATAAACATGAGCCCGGTAAGGGATGGGGAACGGGTCAACTTTGTAGGCATATGGAAGAGAAACACCCTCTTGATTTGGGAGTAGATGAGCAATCCGGGTAACAAAAACTTAACCCGAGTATTGAGGGTTAATGGGTAAATACGATATTAAGAAAGATCGGGAAGAATTAGCTAAAATAATTATTTTAGGTTGTTTACCTTTTAATTTGGCTTCTTCACCATATCTTGTTACTTATATTCAAAGAATTTATAACCATATGTTTAAAAATATTCATAGAAGTACTTGTAGAGCTGATATCTTTAGGATTTTTGGACAATATTAGACATATATACGTTATTTGTTCGCAAGTATCCCTTGTATAGTTTCTCTTACTTCTGATATTGGTCGTGCGGTAAATGAAAATGATTATTTGACTGTTACATGCCATTGGATAGATGATAATTTTTGTATGCAAAAACATATTATTGCGTTTAAATATGATGAAGATCAAAGTCATACTGGTGCATCTATAAGTAATACTATCCATGAAGTTGCTATATTTTATAATCTTGCAGAAAAAGTTTTGTGCATGTCATTTGATAATGCTTCTAACATCAATGCTGTTATTACAATATTAAAATTGCATCTACACCCACCACTTCCTGAAATATTTCATGTTAGATGTGCATGTCATATTTATAACCTGATTGTGAAGAGTGACCTTGAATTATTTAGAGATGAAACTACTTTAGTTAGGAGAGTTGTTGGTGTAATTCAAGGAAATAATAAAAATGCTAGATTAAATGCATTTAAGGAAAAATGTGTACACTATGGACTAAAACCAAGACTCATGCCTGAAGAAATAGTTACTAGGTGGAATTATACTTATTTATTCTTAAGATGTTGTTATAAATGTAGAATGCCTATAACTGAAGTTGCTAGTTCTCATTGTACCGATCCTAGCCGTTTGTTAACATCTATAACTTGGGATGTCATTCATGATGTTGTACAATTTTTACAAAAATTTTATGTGGCTACACTTGGGTTTTCTGGAGCTTATTATCCTACTATTGCAAATGGTTTAGTTTATATTGCTGAAATTTCTCTTTTACTACATAACTTGAAGAAGAAAGAAGGATATGCTACTATTGTTGAATCTATGCTAGATAAGTTTAATAAATATTTCTACCCAATTCCCCATATTTACCTAATTGGTGCTATTTTAAACCCTACTGTTAAAATGATAAAGTGTTGCCAATTAATTAGAGCTTTATATACTTATATGGATATTGAATCAACTGAAACTCCTGATATTGACACTTGTATTTCTGAGCTACACACACATTAACAAAATTTATATAATTATTATGCCTAACATTGTTGTTGCTTCTTCGGTTGTAGATGCAAATATTCCTTTAACTAATCCTTCAACATCTAGAATAACTATGGACGATGATGATGGTGTTCAAGATTATCTACACTAGGAGAGCATCAACAAACCAGTATAAAGAATATTGATGGACTCCAATTCTACTTGCAAAAGTTACCAGAGCCCCTCACAAAGGATTTTCTACCGCTGGGCTGGTGGAAGAGCAACTCAAATCAATTTCATGTTCTTTCGTCCATGGCTCGAGACGTGCTAAATGTGCCGATTTCAACAGTCGCATCAGAGAGCGCATTAAGCCAAGCAAGGCAGCAACTAGGAGATACCCATCATTCATTGGGCAACAACGCTTTGGAAATTCTAGTGTGCTTCAGAGATTGGATAAGATCAGAACGACGAAATCAAGGGCGTGCCGAGGAAGACGAAGAGGAGGACCAAAAAATTGAAGATATAATGATTATGGTTCTGATTCAACAAATGCCGGAAACCTAGAACCTCATGTTGACATGGAAGAACTTATAAAAATGATGCAAAGTATGTGATGTACTATTTCTTATTTTTTATAGTTGTTGTAAACTTTTAATTTGCAAGTTCAATAATAAAAAAATCAAAAAAGAACTTGCAAATTAATTTGAAGTATTAAAAATATAAAATGAAAGCCTTCGGAGTTTGTTCCTTACATATTGCCTATTGGTCTTATTAAATAATTTTTTGTAGCCACTTACTTTCTAATTTTAATTTTATAATTTTAAAATACAATTTTCAAATTTAAAATTTTAAACTTCAAAGTTTAATTATAAGCCTTAAAAGTTTGCAAATAGTTAAGTATCAATAACATTGGATAAGAAAAATAAAATTTAATTTTTTTAAAAAAAATACAGTAGCCCCGCCCGCCCGAACCCGCTTAGCCCAAACCCGAACGGGCCCTAAAAAACCCGAAATTTCCCAACCCGCCCCCAGCCCGTTATCCCAGCCCGCTAAACAGCCCGCCCGCTAATCGAACAGGCTGGAGTTTTTCCCGTTCAGCCCGTCCCAGCCCGCCCGATAAATAGGTTTAACCGGAACTGCGACAGGGAGATCGATGCGAGAGGAATCACCAGCCATCTTGTCCAGATGATGCAGCAAAAAGACAATGGAAAGAAAGGATGAAAAATTTCTGTTAACTAATGTCACGACCCGGATTTCCCACCCTCGGGAGTCGTGATGGCGCCTACTAATGAGATCTAGAAAAGTAAATCCTTAACTGCTTACATCGTTAAGAATTACTTCTTTTAACAATTATCGGCGATAGCATGAAAGCAACGGAATTAAATAAATATGCGAAAGACTTAAATTTAAAGAAAACTGAACAATAATGCGAGAATCAACATATGCCTCTACCCAAGAACTGGTGTCACATTACTCACGAACTTCTAAGAGTGCTAAATACAACCGTTTGAAAGAAAATATAAACTGTTTGTCTTGAATATATATGAGATAACAGACGGAAATAAAAGATAAAGGAGACGTCGGGCCTGCGAACGCCTGCAAGGCTACCTCAGTGTCTCACTGGACTGAAGGCTGGCTCCCGCGCTACTGCTGCTGTCCAAAACCTGGATCTGTGCAAAAGAGCACAGAGCGTAGTATCAGCACAACCGGCCCCATGTCCTGGTAAGTGTCTGGCCTAACCCCGGCGAGGTAGTGACGAGGCTAGGACCAGACTCCAGATAAACCTGTACAGTTATATAATATATGGCGGAAAAGTAAACAAGTAATAAGCAGTTAAAGCTGGGGAAGGGGAACATGCTTCGGGGATAGTAGTTAAAAGAAACAACAAGGAATAATAAGGAAGCTAGCACTATAACTTCTATCACAAATGAAGAAAATAAAGGCAACATTGACTTTCAGTTTCCTCTTGTTGCAGGCGTGCAACCCGATCCGATTTCTCATATCTCGTGGTAGGCGTACCACCCACTCCTATTTCATTCAATCTTGTGGTAGGCATACCACCCGCTCCCATTTCATTATATCTCGTGGTAGGCGTACCACCCGCTCCCATTTCATTATATCTTGTGGTAGGCGTACCACCCACTCCCATTTCATCAATCTTGTAGTAGGCGTAACACCCACTACCATTTCATTATATCTCGTGGTAGACGTACCACCCGCTCCCATTTCATTATATCTTGTGGTAGGTGTACCACCCGCTCCCATTTCATCAATCTTGTGGTAGGCGTACCACCCGCTCCCATTTCATCAATTTTGTGGTAGGCGTACCACCCATTCCCATGTCATAATGTCTTGTGGTAGGCGTACCACAACGCTCCCATTTTAGTTCATCACACAATCACAAGAAATCCTAGCAAGGGAACATAAGTAATATAATAACTTCCCAACAAGGGAACAAGGATATCAAAATAGTCATCCCGGCAAGGGAGAATCAGCTATAACCAATCTCACTTTGCTAGTACTCAGTTCAATTAATGGAAATACTTAATCATAGAGGATCATTAATTAAAGTATACAAGGTGTCATTCAAAAACACAACAACTTTCAAGTTAAGACCCACGGTTATGCTTGACACCAACGTATAGATACTCGTCACCATGCCTATACGTCGTACTCAACAAGAAGCAAGTAGCAAATATGACTCAACTCTTAATCCCTCAAGCTAGGGTTAAACCAAACACTTACCTCGATGCCTTGAACACCACTCAAGTCTCAATTACAGTTTTACCTCTTGATTCCTCCACCAATCCGCTTGAATCTAGTCATAAGTTACTTAATCACATTAATAAATGCTAAATGAATCAACCACAATGCATGAAAATGAGTTTTCCAAAGTTTTATCCAAAAGTCAAAATTCACCCCCGGGACCACGTGGTCGCAACCCGAGGTTCGGACCAAAACCCGATTACCCATTCCCCCACAAATTCAAATATATGGTTTGTTGTGAAATTAGACCTCAAATTGAGGTCCAAATCCCTAATTTTAGAAAGAACCTAGGTTCTACCCACATCACCCAATTTCCCCATGAAAATCTTTGATTTAAAGTTGAAATCATGTTAAAAGATATTAAGAAGTGAAGAAAATAAGTTAGAAATCACTTACCAATCGTTTCAAAGAAGAAAAGTTGTTTGGAAAATCGCCTCTTATGTTTTTGGGGTTTTGAAAAGTGTAAAATAACTAAATTCACGTGTATTTATACCCCTCTGAAGCTCCCACCGTGGACCGCGCAAGAAGGACCACAGCCGCGCAGGCTCCCTGAAGACCTGCGGATCATTGCCCCGTGCAGACCGCACCAAGCCGACCGCGGCCGCACAACACCCACTATGGACTGCTCAAGGCGACTGCGGCCGCACGTGATTGCTCACGAACTGCGCAAGAGGGTTCAGAGACCTGTCAAAATTCCTAAACCTGCAACATCTGATCTTCTAAAGCCTAAGGCATCCCGGAACCTACTAGAAACTCACCCGAGCCCTCGAAACTTTAAACCAAGCATGCACACTACCTCAAAAACAACCTACGAACATATTCGTGTGATCACATCACCAATATAACATCATGAACATCGAATTGAGCCTCAAGATCAATGAAATTTCTCAGATTTCCTTTTTAAACATCAATTTTACCAATTTGGGTCCGGATCACGTCAAATGACGTCTGTTTTTTATCAAACTTTATAGGAGTGATTCAAAACATATATAAGACTCGTATCGGGCGCCGGAACCAAAATATGGGCCCGATACCATTGCTTTCTAATCATATTTCATTTCCATTTTCTTTAAACATTTTCAGAGAACAATTTCACTTAAAAATTCATAACTCGGGATGGGGACCTCAGAATTCGATTCCGGGAATACGCTCGAGTCCCATATTTTCCTACGGACCCTCCAGGATCTTCAAATCACGGGTCCGGGTTCGTTTACCTAAAATATTGACCGAAGTCAAATTTATTCATTTCGAGGTCAAAACTTAACAATTTTCACATTTAAGCTTTCCGGCTACGCGCCCGGACTGTGCACACAAATCGAGGCGATTCTAAATGAGATTTTTAGGGCCTCGAAGACACAAATTTCAATTAGAAATAGGTGATGACCCTTTTGGGTCGTCACATTCTCCACCTCTAAAACAATCGTTCGTCCTCGAACGGACAGAAGAAGGAAGTAACTGAGTCGGGGAAAAGATGAGGATACCGGTCCCGCATATCGGACTCGGACTCCCAGGTCGATGCCTCAGGGGGCTGACCTCTCCATTGAACACGAATCGAAGGAAAACTCTTCGACCTCAGCTGGCGAACCTGTCGGTCTAGAATAGCCACTGGCTCCTCCTCATACGACAAATCCTTGTCCAACTGGACAGTGCTGAAATCTAACACGTGGGATAGATCGCCGTGATATTTTCGAAGCATGGACACATAAAACACTGGATGCATGGCTGATAAGCTAGGAGGCAATGCAAGTCTATAAGTCACCTCTCCCACTCGATCAAGGATCTCAAATGGACCAATGAACCTAGGGCTAAGCTTGCCCTTCTTCCCAAATCTCATCACGCCCTTCATAGGCGACACTCGGAGCAACACCCGCTCACCAACCATAAAAGACACATCTCGAACCTTACGATCTGCATAGCTCTTTTGCCTGGACTGAGCTGTATGAAGCCTATCCTGAATGATCCTGACCTTGTCCAAGGCCTCCTGAACCAAATCTGTACCCAACAACCGAGCCTCTCCCGACTCAAACCATCCAACCGGAGATCGACACCGCCTACCATATAAAGCCTCATAAGGAGCCATCTGGATACTCGACTGGTAGCTGTTGTTGTAGGCAAACTCTGCTAAAGGCAAGAACTGATCCCACGAACCTCCAAAGTCAATAACACAAGCTCGGAGCATATCCTCCAATATCTGAATAGTCCGATCTGACTGTCCATCCGTCTGAGGATAAAATGTTGTACTCAACTCAACCTGGGTGCCTAACCCTCGCTGAACTGCTCTCCAAAAACGTGAGGTGAACTGCGTACCTCAGTCCGAAATGATAGATACCGGCACACCATGAAGACAAACAATCTCCCGGATATAGATCTCAGCTAACCTCTCAGACGAATAGGAGACTGCCACCGAAATGAAATGCGTTGACTTGGTTGGCCTATCAACAATGACCCAAACTGCATCGAACTTCTTCCGGGTCAATAGAAGTCCAGTAACGAAGTCCATAGTGATTCTCTCCCACTTCCACTCGGGAAGCTCAATCCTCTGAAATAAACCATTAGGCCTCTGATGCTCATACTTAACTTGCTGACAATTCACACTGAGCCACATAGGCAATGATATCCTTCTTCATTCTACGCCACTAATAATGCTATCGCAAATCTTGATAAATCTTCGCGGCGCCTGGATGGATAGAGTACCGGGAACTATGGGCCTCCTCTAAAATCAACTCTCGAAGCCCATCCACATTAGGCACACAAACTCGTCCCTGCAATCTCAGAACTCCATCATAACCTAAGGTAACCTGCTTGGCACCTCCATACTGCACCGTGTCTCTAAGGACACACAAATGGGGATCATCAAATTGCCGATCACGGATACACTCTAATAACGAAGAACGAGCGACCGTGCAAGCTAATACTCAACTAGGCTCAGAAATATCCAACCTCACAAATCGATTGGCCAAATCCTGAACATCCAAAGCAAGCGGCCTCTCACCGACTGGAATATAAGCAAGACTGCCCATACTGGCTGACTTTCTACTCAAAGCACCGGCCACCACGTTGGCCTTTCCCGAGTGATAGATAGTGATGTCATAATCTTTCAACAACTCCACCCACCTCTTCTGCCTCAAATTCAACTCCTTTTGCTTGAACAAATACTAAAGACTCTTATGATCCATGAACACCTTACATGCCATGCCATACAGGTAATGCCTCCAAATCTTCAATGCGTGAACAATGGCTGCCAACTCCAAATCATGCACTGGATAGTTCTTCTCATGAACCTTTAACTGTCTCGAAGCATAGGCAATGACCTTGCCATCCTGCATTAACACTGCACCAAGTCCAATGCGAGATGCATCACAATAAACGGTGTAAGGCCCTGAACCTGTGGGCAAAACTAACACCGGCGCCGAAGTCAGGGCTGTCTTGAGCCTTTGAAAGCTCGCCTCACACTCGTCCGACCATCTGAATTGGGCACCCTTCTGGGTCAACCTGGTCATCGGGGCTGCAAAAGATGAGAACCCCTCTACGAACCGACGATAGTAGTCTACCAATCCCAAGAAACTCCGAATCTCTGTAGCTAATGCTGATCTAGGCCAGTTCTTGACTGCCTCAATCTTCTTTGGATCAACTTGAATACCCTCTGCTGATATAACGTGACCCAGGAATGCCACTAAACTCAACCACAACTCACACTTCGAGAACTTAGCATATAATTGACTATCCTTCAGAGTCTGAAGAACCACTCTAAGGTGTTGCTCGTGCTCCTCCTGGCTGCGGGAATATATCAGGATATCATCAATAAAGACTATCACGAACAAGTCCAAATAAGGCCTGAACACTCGGTTCATCAATTCCATAAACACTGCTGGGGCATTGGTCAACCTGAATGACTTAACCAAGAAATCATAATGCCCATACCGAGTGAGGAAAGCTATTTTAGGGACATCGGATACCCTAATTCTCAACTGATGGTAGCCAGATCTCAAGTCAATCTTTGAAAATACCTTGGAACCCTGAAACTGATCGAACAAATCATCAATCCTCGGTAGTAGATACTTATTCTTAATTGTAACCTTGTTCAATTGCCGGTAATCAATGCACATTCTCATCGAACCATCCTTTTTCTTGACAAACAAAACCGGCGCACCCCAAGGCCAAATGCTGGGTCTAATGAAACCCTTCTCAAGCAAATCCTGCAATTGTTCCTTTAACTCTTTCAACTCCGGCGGGGCCATACGATATGGCGGAATAGAAATGGGCTGGGTGCCCGGAGCCAGATCAATGCAGAAATCAATGTCCCGGTCGGGTGGCATCCCCGGCAGGTCTGAAGGGAGAACCTCAGGAAACTCACGAACCACGGGCACATAATCAATATATGGAACCTCAGCATTGGAGTCACGAACATAAGCCAAATATGCCAAACACCTCTTCTCGACCATACGTAGCCTTCACATACGAAATAACACTTCGGGTAGAATGACCAGGAGTTCCTCTCCACTCTAAACGGGGCAAACCTGGTAAGGCTAAGGTCACGGTCTTGGCATGGCAATCTAAGATAGCATGGTACGGGGATAACCAATCCATTCCCAATATAACATTAAAGTCGACCATGTCTAAAAGCAACAAATCAACATGGGTCTCAAGACACCCAAACACTACAATACAAGAACGATGAACTCGGTCGACCATAATAGAATCACCCACAAGTGTAGACACATAAACATGAATACTTAATGAATCACTAGGCAAGACCATGTACGGGGCAAAATAAGATGACACGTACAAATACGTAGACCCTGGATCAAATAGCACTGAAGCATCTCTATCACAAACCAGTATAGTATCTATAATGACTGCATCTGAAGACTCAGCTTTGGGCCTGGCTGGAAGTGCATAACATCGGGGCTGGGGCCCACCACCCTGAACTGCCTCTCTGGGACGGCCTGCTGTTGGTTGGCCTCTACCTCTAGGACCTCTACCTCTACCTCTAAAACCTCTACCCCTGCCTCTAGCTGGCTGGGCAGGTTGTGAGACATCTAGTGCCTGTACCATAGCACAAGAACCCTGATGTGGAGAACTACTCGAAGCTCGAGGGCAATACCTAGCAATGTTCCTCGTGTCGCCACAAGTAAAACAAGCCCTCGATTGATGGGGCTGACGACTCTGGAAACTCTGAAGTGGCGATGCATTGATAAGTGCTGATGGTGCATTGTAAGGTTGCTGACCAGAATGGTGCGTCTGAGAACCACGACCACCTGAAGTACCATGGGAGACCTGAAGAGCTGACTGAAAGGGCCTAGGAGGATGGCCTCTACCATATGAATCTCTACCTCCAGACGAGGTACCACTGAATCTACCTGAATGACGGGGCCGTTTATCCGACCCATGACCACCTCGCTATGACAGAACCATCTCAACTCTGCGGGCCACATTGGCCGCCTCCTGAAATGTAATCTCACTCCCGGCCTCCTTGGCCATCTGAAGACGAATCGGCTGAATAAGACCATCAATAAACCTCATCACCCTCTCTCTCGATGGTAAGTATGATAAGAGCATGGCGAGCTAGATCGATGAACCTGGTTTCATATTGAGTGACCGTCATAGAACCCTTCTGAAGGCGCTCAAACTGCCTCCGATAGGCTTCTCTCTGCAGTCACAGGGAGAAACTTCTCCAGAAACAACACTGAAAACTGCTCCCATATCAAAGATGGTGATTCAGCTGGTCTCGCTAAACAATAATCCCTCCACCAAGTCTTGGCGGATCCAGATAAGCAAAATGCAGCAAAATTGACCCCATTGATCTCAACAATGCCCATGTTCCTGAGAACCTCGTGGCAGCTGTATAGGAAATCCTGGGGATCCTTAGAAGGAGCTCCGCTGAAAGTAGTAGTGAAGAGCTTGGTGAATCTGTCCAGTCTCCACAAAGCATCGGCGGACATAGCCGCTCCATCGCCGGTCTGAGCCATTACACCCGGCTGAACTGCCACTGCTGGATGAACCGCTGGAGCCTGAATCTAGGGAGCTACCTGCTCCGGAGTGTGTGTAGTAGGAATCTGAGCCCCTCCTCCAGCCTGAGAAGTGGCTAGTGCTACAGGAAGCAAACCTGCTCGGGTGACACTCTCCATAAGGCCCACCAATAGAACTAGAGCATCCTGAAGAACTGGGGTAGCGATAAACCCCTCTGGGACCTGAGCTGGGCCCACCGGAACTATTGGGGATGGAACCTCCTCCTCAAAATCAACCTGAGGCTCCGCCACTGATGCTGCTGCTCGGGGCTGAGCTCTGCCCCTACCTCGGACTTTAGCACGGCCTCGCCCTCGCCCTCTGCCCTTAGTGGGAGCTGTTGTAGGGGGCTCGGGCTGCTAAGTAGTAGATGAGGAAGCGCGTGTTCTCGCCATCTGTGAAGAACATAGTAGAAGTTCAATAAGCAATTGAGGAACAAATCTGCACGACAAGAAAGAACAAAAGTGAAGTTTTCCTAAATCGGTAGCCTCTGGGGGATAAATACAGATGTCTCCGTACCGATCCCTCAGATTCTACTAAGCTTGTCCGTGAGTTGTGAGACCTATGTAACCTAGAGCTCTGATACCAACTTGTCACGACCCGGATTTCCCACCCTCGGGAGTCTTGATGGCGCCTTCTAATGAGAGCTAGGCAAGTCAATCCTTAATTGCTTACATCGTTAACAATTACTTCTTTTAACAATTATCGGCGATAGCATGAAAGCAACGGAATTAAATAAATACGCGAAAGACTTAAATTTAAAGAAAACTAAACAATAATGCGAGAATAAAAATATACCTCTACCCAAGAACTGGTGTCACATTACTCACGAACTTCTAAGAGTGCTAAATACAACCGTTTGAAAGAAAATATAAACTTTTTGTCTCGAATATATATGAGATAACAGACGGAAATAAAAGATAAAGGAGACGTCGGGCCTGCGAACGCCTGCAAGGCTACCTCAGTGTCTCACTGGACTGAAGGCTGGCTCCCGCGCTACTGCTGCTGTCCAAAACCTGGATCTATGCAAAAGAGCACAGAGCGTAGTATCAGCACAACCGGCCCCATGTCCTTGTAAGTGTCTGGCCTAACCCCGGCAAGGTAGTGACGAGGCTAGGACCAGACTCCAGATAAACCTGTACAGTTATATAATATATGGCGGAAAAGTAAACAAGTAATAAGCAGTTAAAGCTATGGAAGGGGAACATGCTCCAGGGATAACAGTTAAAAGAAATAACAGGGAATAATAAGGAAGCTAGCACTATAACTTCTATCACAAATGAAGAAAATAAAGGCAACTTTCACATTTAGTTTCCTCTTGTTGCAGGCGTGCAACCCGATCCCATTTCTCATATCTCATGGTAGGCGTACCACCCACTCCTATTTCATTCAATCTCGTGGTAGGCATACCACCCGCTCCCATTTCATTATATCTTGTGGTAGGCGTACCACCCGTTCCCATTTCATCAATCTTGTGGTAGGCGTACCACCCGCTCCCATTTCATTATATCTCGTGGTAGGCGTACCACCCGCTCCCATTTTGTCACACCTCCTTTTTCCGCCTCCGCGAGGGTACAAGGAGTTTTTCCAATTAAAGGACAATCGAAACGGGATTTGTTTATTTATTTCAGAGTCGCCACTTGGGAGATTTTAGGGTGTCCCAAGTCACCAATTTAATCCCGAATCGAAAAAAAGAATGACTTTGTATTACAGTCTGCGAACCAGAAATCCGGATAAGGAATTCTGTTAACCCGGGAGAAGGTGTTAGGCATTCCCGAGTTCCGTAGTTCTAGCACGGTCGCTCAACTGTCATATTCGGCTTGTTTATCTGATTTTTTATACAATTATGAGCTTATGTGCAGATTTTAACTCTTTACCGCTTTCATTATTATTATTATTATTTTACAGGGAATTGCAACGTTGTGAAAATGTATTTCGAACCGCGCCACAATCAATGTACCCGTGATCGTCGACACACTTTGACTCCGTTGAGATGTGGATTTGGGTCACATAAATGTGCACCCGAGTTTAAGAAGATTAAATTATTAAAGCGCGCCTAAAGCGACTAGCGTATTATTTACTTTGGGTAGGGCCGTGAAATTTTGCTAAACGGTCTATCCCGAAGTCTAAGCAATTTTAAAACAAATATTTACTGAGGGCCCCGCAAATTTATATTTTTTATTCGGCGAGACTCATATCATTCTTATTTTTTAAAAGGAATTTGCAACGTCATGGACACGCATCTCGAACCACGTCACAATCAATGTACCCGTGATTAGAGACACATTTCGACTCCGTTGAGATTTGGATTTGGGTCACATAAATGTGCACCCGAGTTTAAGAATGTGATTTAATTAAATCGCATCTAAAGAGTCTAACGCGTTATTATCTTTGGGGAAGGCAGTGAAATTCACTAAACAGTCCATCCCAAATTCTAAGTATTTATTATAACCAATTATTGAGGGCCCTGCAATTTGCATTTTTTATTTGGCGAGGCTCGTCTCATTATTTTTAAAAGGATAATCTTAGCATGACTACATTTTCTATTTTTCGTTTTCTAAAATAAATGAAGAAAAGGTCCTACTTTATTTACATACTTTCGAGTTATTATAGTTAAGTTTCGAAAGTGAGTCGTTTAAAGAGTTTACATGGGCAGCGCATAGAATATTCTACATACAGACAGTAAAAGAAAGAAAAGACTACATTAAACTACGACTTCAATTCTTTCTCATTTTTGCATTCATGCTTCGAGTGGCTTACAAGATGAACCAGTGTATCAGTTTGTGTACCTGGTATTTGGAGAGCAAGGAAAGAAGATGAAGATCAGTAGAAGCAGCAGTAGTGTAAATACACAGCAACAACAGCAACCCAGCAGCAATTCGACCCAGGTTCAAGGCCTAGAAAACTTTGAAGAAAACCGAACAACTCAATAGAACAAACCCAAAAGTATGTAAACAAACTAAACAGCAACAACCCACGCGTGTATTAAAACCCGAAACTAAACTCGTTTCTCACTTTGTTTTTGTTTTCTCTTTTTAAACTCTATCACACTCTCTTCCGATTTTCAGAATGTATTCCTCTCTCAAAAATGTTTTTCCTAAAAACCCTCTTTCTAAAAATTCTTCTATATAATCAATCCCCTCATCTCCCCTTATATACAAAGCAAGACCCCCTTTTACCTCTTTCCCCTTTAACTTTTATTATTACCCACACTTTTACTTTAGTAAAAGTAGTCAACGTGGGCCCCCGTGTTCCCTATTTTTGAAAAGTAGTCAAAGTGGGCCCACATGTTCCCTCTTTTTGAAAAGTAGCCAAAGTGGGCCCTCTTGTTCTCTCTTTTTGAAAAGAAGACATCATTATCCACCTTTTCCTTTTTGCTTTTATCATTACGTCTTGTCCCCCACCATAATTAAATAATCTGCAATTGGTTAATTCCCGTATTACCCCTAAAACTACTGTTACTGCCCTGATTCAAAATCTGTTATAACTTCAAAAATCTGTCCAAATAACAATTATCGCACATTTAAATAGCAATTAACTATAAAAATCACACAATTTAGACGTTAAATGCTAAAAATACAACGTACATTATTTTTATGATTTTGTAAAACAAACTTAAATAAATACTAAATGCAAATGCTTTTTGTAATTTTTTATTAATTTAACCAATAAACACACACAGATAGAAATACAAATAATTATAAAAAATGCCACAAAAATTCTAAAATTGCACACAAAAGAAAATTGTTTTATTTTGGATTTTTTGGAAGTAATTCTCTCATAGGGCAAAAATCACGTGCTTACACATTTCATTATATCTTGTGGTAGGCGTACCACCCGCTCCCATTTCATTATATCTTGTGGTAGACGTACCACCCGCTCCCATTTCATCAATCTTGTGGTAGGCGTACCACCCGTTCCCATTTCATTATATCTTGTGGTAGGCGTACCACCCTATCCCATTTCATCAATCTTGTGGTAGGCGTACCACCCGCTCCCATTTCATAAATCTTGTGGTAGGCGTACCACCCGCTCCCATGTCATAATGTCTTGTGGTAGGCGTACCACCCGCTCCCATTTCAGTTCATCACACAATCACAAGAAATCCCGGCAAGGGAACATAAGTAATATAATAAATTCCCGGCAAGGGAACAAGGATATCGAAATAGTCATCCCGGCAAGGGAGAATCAGCTATAACCAATCTCACTTTGCTAGTACTCAGTTCAATTAATGAAAATACTTAATCATAGAGGATCATTAATTAAAGTATACAAGGTGTCATTCAAAAACACAACAACTTTCAAGTTAAGACCCACGGTCATGCTTGACACCAACGTATAGATACTCGTCACCATGCCTATACGTCGTACTCAACAAGAAGCAAGTAGCAAATATAACTCAACTCCTAATCCTTCAAGCTAGGGTTAAACCAAACACTTACCTCGATGCCTTGAACACCACTCAAGTCTCAATTATAGCTTTACCTCTTGATTCCACCACCAATCCGCTCGAATCTAGTCATAAGTTACTTAATCACTTTAATAAATGCTAAATGAATCAACCCCAATGCATGAAAATGAGTTTTTTAAAGTTTTACCCAAAAGTCAAAATTCACCTCCGGGCCCACGTGGTCGCAACCCGAGGTTCGGACCAAAATCAGATTACCCATTCCCCCACAAATTCAAATATATGGTTTATTTTGAAATCGGACCTCAAATTGAGGTCCAAATCCATAATTTTAGAAAAACCTAGGTTCTACCCACATCACCCAATTTCCTCATGAAAATCTTTGATTTGAAGTTGAAATCATGTTAAAAGATGTTAAGAAGTGAAGAAAATAAGTTAGAAATCACTTACCAATCGTTTCGGAGAAGAAACGTTGTTTGGAAAATTGTCTCTTATGTTTTGGGGTTTTGAAAAGTGTAAAATAACTGAAATTCACGTGTATTTATACCCCTCTGAAGCTCTCACCACGGACCGCGCAAGAAGGACCGCAGTCGCGCAGGCTCCCTGAAGACCTGCAGATCATTGCCCCGTGCGGACCGCACCAAGCCGACTGCAGCCGCACAACACCTACCGCGGACCGCTCAAGGCGACCGCGATCGCACGTGATTGCTCGCAAACCGCGCAAGAGGGTTCAGAGACCTGTCAAAATTTCTGAACCTGCAACATCTGATCTTCTAAAGCCTAAGGCATCCCGGAACCTACTAGAAACTCACCCGAGCCCTCGAAACTCTAAACCAAGAATGCACACTACCTCAAAAACACCCTACGAACATATTCGTGTGATCACATCACCAATATAACATCACGAACATCGAATTGAGCCTCAAGATCAATGAAATTTCTCAGATTTCCTTTTAAATATCAATTTTCCCAATTTGGGTCCCGATCACGTCAAACGATGTCTGTTTTTTACCAAACTTTACATGAGTGATTCAAAACATATATAAGACTAGTACCGAGCGCTGGAACCAAAATACGGGCCCGACACCATTGCTTTCTAATCAGATTTCATTTCCATTTTCTTTAAACATTTTCAGAGAACAATTTCACTTAAAAATTCATAACTCGGGCTAGGGACCTCAGAATTCGATTCCGGGCATACGCTCGAGTCCCATATTTTCCTACAGACCCTACGGGATCTTCAAATCACGGATATGGGTCCGTTTACCTAAAGTGTTGACCGAAGTCAAATTTATTCATTTCGAGGTCAAAACTTAGCAATTTTCACAAGATTTCACATTTAAGCTTTCCAGCTACGCGCCCGGACTGCGCACACAAATCGAGGCAACTCTAAATGAGGTTTTCAAGGCCTCAAAGACACAGATTTTAATTAGAAATAGGTGATGACCCTTTTGGGTCGTCACAACTAAGTGCAAACGAAAACTCGAAATGTAAGAAAAAAAGTGTATCTGTAGAATTCTTTCGAGCACTGGGCAAAGAAGTGTGACAGTTGAATGATGAGTTCCTTCTATTTATAAGAGACATAAATCTCCCGAGCATGAAACCCAACAGTCACCAATAGAATCTGATAGGGCACGAAACGTTTCAGTTCCCCAGGAACATGTGTCATAATGGTGATAACCACGAAATAGCGCTTTGATCCCAAACGACGTTTCGATTCCGAAACCGCCACAACAGTCCATGGGTATTGAAAGAATGCCCCCCTCCCGCCAAAAACCCAAGGAATGTAACTAAGGAATAAAAATTCAGAAGTCAGATTTCGCTTGAATTCGTAGTAATCATGATTCGTCTACCGAGCCCGGCAGGGGACGACCTCGACAGACGGAGGGACTAACTGTATTGGTCAAAATGTGACCGTCACGATCGAACTAACCAACGTCCCGCCTAGGTGACTGGGCAGTGAAAGATAGCATAGCCCACTCTGCATCCCTTTCCCGACATCCGTTGAGTCGGAAGAAGCAGCACCTAAAGGGATAACCGAGACATATTGGAGGCAAGATGACGTCGACCCAAGTAAAGGACAAGGGTGACTTGACTATATATAGTAAGGAAAAACCTTCGATTAAGGGGGTTGCTCCCTCCTTTCTCTCTCCCAAGATCTCTTCTTGTATTCTTGATAGGAAAGAAGTAATCTATAGAAGAATATGTAAAGCTATCTCCCCATCGATCGATGGGAGACGCAATATTGAATTTCAATAAGATCATTTACATCTCTTTTATCCTATATGCGTTCCATACTATTAGCTCTTTGATATGGAATTAATTATGTCTGACTAAGATTTACCCCTTCATCTTCTTTGATTGATTTGTTCAAAAAGGTTTCGATATCTTTTGAGTCAAACAATCATTTATATATCTTTTATCCTATATGCGATCCATACTATTAGCTATTTGATCTGGAATTAATTATTTCTGACTAAGATTTACCCCTTCATCTTCTTTGATTGATTTGTTTAAAAACGTTCGATATCTTTTGAGTCAAACAATACTCTATGCCAAAGCTATGAATTTCAGATGAACCCGTAGCCAAAAGACTACATCTGCCCCTGCATGTACGGTGTGTTTTGTTTATGTTTTCTTGAGAGATTTTCATAAATAAAATAAGTGATTTTCTATAAAAAAATGTTCGATTGGCTAGAAGGAAAATTTTATTTTTATAATTATTTAACAGAACTAAGGAAGAATTAAAATGATCTAACTAGCTAAGAAAAAATAAAAATTATATATATAAAATAAACTCCTTTTTAAGTATTACTTGATAATTTAATAAAAATAATAATTAACCTGCTATTACTAATTAAATCCATTGAGGTGTATTTGAATGCAAGAGGACAAGTGAAATCTATATATTGAAGAAGCAACCACAAAACAGGTAAAGCATGGGTTTGGAAAATGAGTAAATGACTTCCGCATGTAAGCCAGACAAGAAAAAAAAGAAAAACAAGTTGAACATGAGGAGTAGTATTGGGGAGAAATTGGAAAATAGCCAGATATACAACTGGTCGTTTAAAAATAGCTTAGTTTTAAAAGTAATTGAAATTTAGCCACTTTTCATGTAAAGATAAATTTGAGCGAAAACATATACAAAATCTGAAAAATACGCCAGTATATTATACTGGAGTTCCAGCATAAGTATGCTTGAACTCCAGCATAATATGATGGAGTTCCAACATAAGTACACTAGAACTCCAGCATAATATATTGGAGTTCCAGCAAGTATAATTGTCCACTATAATATACTGGAGTCAGCAAAGTATACCGGTCCAGCATAATATGCTGGAGTTCATACACAGGTGCACTGAACTCCAGTATATTATGCTGGACCGGTCTCTGTTGCAGCAAAATAGCGGCTATTTTTCATTGACTTTGTAAATGCTGGCTATTTTTGAATAATCAGTCCGAAAACTGGCTATATCGTACTATTTTTACGTAGTATTGCACTATAGAAGAAAAAATAGCAAGACACGGACCTTAAGCAAAGCCACAAACCTTGCATTTGACATTCACCCTATGCATGTATATAAGAGATCTTGCTCAGAGCCATGATTTAGAGAAGATTTAACATAAATAGCAGCCACTCAATACTTAAACTAAAAAAAGCATGCGAATATATATATATATAAATTATAAATATATTATTTGAACAAAAATTACTAGATTTGATCGAACTAGCTCGTATCTGACTTCTATCTCCGCCCTAGCGAAAGCATATTCACACAAACTCTTCAACCATATAAGATTGAAATAAACCTAAAACTCTTCCACATATTGTTTACCTCCTCTTCTCCACAACCAGCTTTCATTCTACCTATCCTCTTTCTTATCATCTTCGCTCAAGTGGAAGGTTGAAAAAAAATCTCTCAAAAATAAATAAATTAAAAGACACATATTCAAGATGGTTTTTCATCAATGATTGTTGGTTCTGCTCGTGATGACATTGGTCATGGCCATGGCCATGGTAGCGGAGAATTCATCGCTCTCACATACAAACGCTTCTGCCTTAGCAGGAAGTGTTCATGACACGTACGAGGACGAACAAATGACGATGCCTACAGCCGCTAGGAGAGCCCGTCATAAAAATGGCCACTACATTAGTTATGAAGCAATGAGTCAAAATTCCATCTCATGCAACTGTAGTGGCCCCTCTTACCACCAGACCCACTGCATTCCCATGCAGAGGGTCAAATCTCACAAGGTACGACTGCAGCATAATCGAATGTTGCAGACGTAGATAACATAATCTACATGTATGTGACACACAAGTATAATAAAAATTTTTTTTATATTGTTTGTCGATAGAAGTTAACATTTGCATGTGGTAAGTTTCTTTTGAGCGACTATTTAGGTTAATTCTTCTTTTTAGTTTTAGTTCGCGCTGCTCTACACTAGAAAATGGGGAAAGTGCACAAACATCCATTCTTAAGACTGTTATTTAGGGATTAATCAGTACTTATTTTGTCCTGAAAATTTAAACAAAAAATTTTAACTTCAGAACTTTGTTTCCCCAAAAATTGAGCTGAAAACATTCAAGACACATTGGCTAATTCCTAAATAGCAACAGTTTAGAATGGCTATCTGGTGTCATTTCAGCCTAGAAAATGCTGAAACTAGCCCAAGCCTAATGTCTGGGCTATCCGTTGACCCGAGAATTCATTTTGGGCCTTCTTTTGGTGATGCGGATAAAATAGACAAAACATAAGGGATGAAATCAAATTATCAGCCATAAAACAAAGAATAAAGCTGGTAATTATTGAATTAACCTGTTATTCTTTTTAGCTAGTATACATAAATTATACAATAATTATATACAATTAGACATGTGTTATACAAAAATTATACGTTACAAAAATTATACGTCCACCAGCTATTTTTAGTTTAAACAATTCGACGGGCCACTATTTAGGTTAATTTTTTATAATCTTTATTTTTACTCAAAGGGAAATACATTTTGTTAAAAAATTAAACAATTCATGACACAACACCATAAAAGATCTATATTGATAATTTCTCTGTCCCATTTTATTCGAAGGTTTTACTATTTGAGAAGTCAAATAATTCTTCTTTGATTGTAATTTTTTAAAACTCTTTTTAACTGTTTTGATTTTTAACTATGCTTATTTAAACTCCTCATTCAATTATATGTCTTAATTTTTCTTGTTAGTTTGTTTAAAAAAAGAATGCCAATATTTTTATTCTTAATGATATACTCTTTTCTGGTATGGTATACACACATTTAATTTAAGTAAAAAATTTCTTTACCTATTCTTAAATATTTATCCACTCAAACTAAGAAGCATAAAACAAAATAAAATAATATTTTTATATAATTTTTAAATATATAAGTTTTTATTTTTTTCCTGAATAATACATAAATTTATGTTTTGCTCCTCCTATTCCAAATTCCTTGGCATAAATTGAGATGAAAGGGGTAGAAAATAGTAAAAATGACACTGTATAGCCGCTCTCAATATATATTTTTTGTATATATATATATATATACTTTTTTGTTATAAAATATAAATAATTTCTTGCACGGGCAAAAATAACTCATGAAAAATGTGCTCCAGACATCATATTCTATTCTAGTTCACTGATATTCAGGCAATCTATTCGGACTCTAATGCTGGACGCTAAATCGGCTCCTTACATCGAACCAATCAAAACAAACCCATCCCAATAATAATAATATTCTAGTACAAAACAAATATGGCAGTAGCTTCAGCAGCTCCATTATTAGCAATGAACGGAGCTGTAAAAATGGCGACAAATTCACAGGCATACTTAGAAGGAACAAAGGTCAAAGAAACCAAGACCTTAATAGCCGAATTATGCCGCCATTTTTACAATCAGGGTTGGGTTTCCGGCACCGGCGGCAGCATCACCATTAAAGTTCATGATGATTCCATTCCTAAACCTCAACAGCTTATCGTCATGTCCCCTTCAGGTAAGTACCCAATTACCGTCAGGGTACGGGAAAAGGCCACACCCTAAGAAGTGTGACACAGAATGTAAGCACAGGCGGATCCATAATTTGAAGTTTATGGATTTCTGTCGCAATCTCAAATTAATATACCATAATAACTGGGTTCACCGTTATATATTTATAGATATTTAGTAGAAAATTCTTTAATAAAAATACAACGTCTACGCAAAAGTTACTGGGTTCCCGAGAACCCATACACTATACTCTACATACGCCCCTGAATGCAAGTATTAGTGGCTGTTTTTAGGGCTCAGGCTTCCTTTTAACATCTTAATTTACACCAAAATCAATAAATAGTTTCTTAATTAGTTTGTGTTTAGTACTTCTCTTATGCTTCCTCAATTTCAATTTATGTGGCATACTTCAATTTATGTGATAGCACTTTTTTTTTTTTTTTTTTTGTCTTTGATAGACAATATGTTACCTTTCTACATTTAAAAGTAATTTAACTTCAAAATTCTTATTTTATCCTTAATAGTATAGATTTATAACAAGTGGCGGAGCCACATTGAAGTAAGGGCGCCGGAAAAATACACTATTTTGCTAGATAATTTTTTCTATTTTATATATGTTACTATACGCTTACTCCCCTTGACTTTTCGATGTATCTAATTATTTATATTTTGGCACCCCTTGATGAAAATTCTGGATCCGCCACTACTTATAACCACACAAATGTTCGTGACTTATGGTCAAATGGCACCACATAAATTGGGAAGAAGGGATTAGTTAACTCGGCACAAAATTTAAGAAAAAAAAGAACTTTTGAATCTGTGTGGTCTTAAACATGCCATACATTTGTGTGACAGTAAGATTTTTGAAATGTGTGGTCTTAAATGGGTCGTAACATTTGTGGAACTATAAACGCTTCTCATTAAGGGTAAAATGAGAAGTGTAACTATTATTTTCAAATTTCGAAAGAGTTCATTTTTTGAAATGGAGTAGTGAGTAAATAGTATCACATAAACTAGAACGAATGAAGTAGTTAAATTAAGTTGGTACTCTACTCAATCTCTATCATTATTTAAATAAAATAAAAAATTCTGTTCTTTGAGTTCTGTGTGTTTTTGGGTTGTTTGATTAGGGGTGCAAAAGGAAAGGATGGTGGAAGAGGATATGTATGTGTTGTCTTCAAATGGATCTGTTTTATCTGCACCATTGGCCAAACCGTACCCGTATAAGCCTCCCAAGTGTTCTGATTGTGCTCCTTTGTTTTTAAAGGTACAATTGGTCATCACTGTCATGATTCTTGTTTTGAATTTTTGAGGTTGCCCAATTTGCTATGCTGAATTGAGCTAAAGATAGAATCTTGTGAATGTCTACTACCAAATTTCTGCTTTGGTGTTCTACTTTAGCTAGTGCCAGTTCCATTTGCAAGAATTAGATTTATTAGATAGTTTACCAATCAGTCAACTACGCCTCAATCCCAGATCAGTTTAGCGTCAGCAATTAGATTTATCAGTATCTATGGATAATGTAATTCATGTCCTATATATGAACCAATGCCTGAAGTCAGTGTGCTCGATTTAGAAACTAAGCAAACGTTGTGTAAGCTTTCGGCGGGTGGAGTTAATCAGCATCTGTGCTGGTGGAAAATAGCATGTACCTGTGGAACACTCGAGGTGCCTGAGCTGGACACCATTATTGAAAAAGATGAAATCATCAACTAATTGTCTTGATTCTTGTTTCCAATTTTTAATGTTGACCAATTTGCTGTGTTGAATTGAGCTAAAAATAGAATCTTGTGAATGCAGATTTTTGTTTTGGTGTTCTATTTTAGCATGTGCTGGTTCCGTTTGCTAGAACATAAATTTAGTAGTCAATCAATCAATCAACTACATGTCAATCATAGATCAGTTAGGGGTCAGCAACTGGATTTGTCACTGTGTCTGGATTATGTAAATCATGTAATTTGAACTAGTAACTAAAGACAGAGTGGCCGGCTTAGAAAAATGAGCAAATGGAAAATGAATGGATCAGCTAATTTCATTACTGTCTCCCCCCCCCCCCGGAGGGGGTGGGGGCAAAGCTCAACTTCTTTAAGACTGAAAATGTGCTCTTATATTAGCCAATCTGTGTGCTTGATTCTCCTATTTCGGGTTTGCCGTGGATTCTACCTCCCATAACTTCCACTCTTTTTTCCTTTTTCTCAGGCTTATGAGATGCGTAATGCCGGTGCTGTTATCCATAGTCATGGAATGGAATCCTGTATAGTAACAATGCTCAATCCACTATTAAAAGAATTTCGGGTAAGTATGTGAACTTGGAGAAGCATATAAAGGCTCAAGTTCAACCTGTATCTTCTTAGATAGTCCTCTCTGAGATCTCTAAATTTGCATTCTGAGTATATTTGTTTGATGGTGAATATAGTCTGAGGGTAAAACATATAGTAAAAGAAAAAGATAATAAGAAAGTTATAGACGATTCAACTTTATTCTAGAAAATTCTCAGTATTTCTTGCCTGATACCATATCAAGAATTTAACAATATAATTTGAAAGCAGTCAGAGACAGCAGTTGAATTATGAAACATATTCAGATTAGTGCCTTCTGACCTTCTGTTCTTTATGGTCAATGATTTTAGCTTTCTTTTTATAGATGCTTTTTGTTGGCTGACATTAGCTCGCTCTTCTTTGATAGACAAGGGAAGAATAATACGCAAATAGGAAATTCAACAATAACCAGTATAACAGATGCGTGAAGTGGAAATGAGAAACTCGTTGAAGTATAGTTGGCGGATGGTGTTAATGGATCTTAAGCTGCATGAATGAAGACAGTAGAAATTAGAAGTATGAAAATAAGTTTGTTAGGATTCCTCTTTTTGGGAAAGGTGAGGTCACACATGTGCTTGTGGCATAAATTATCTTGAAAGTCTAAGGGTTTCTCTTTAGCGAATCTACTTGTGTTTGAGACTTCTTAACAATCAACGTGGTCTATTATAGGAGACTAGGACAGTTTTCAGAAAATTTACATTTTAAAGACTTTGTTTTTAAACAGTATAAAGAGATGCTTTTTATCTCCATCTGATTCCACAATATATAAGAGCGAAATCTTGTGTGTCCTTTTTTTTTAAATCTCACTCATATTCTTCTTCATTGTAATTACAGATCACTCATATGGAAATGATCAAAGGAATTCAAGGGCACGGTTACTATGATGAACTTGTGGTCCCTATCATAGAGAACACTGCGCATGAGAGAGAACTCACGGAATCTCTTACAGAAGCAGTATGGCCCTCCATCTTCTTAGAATCTCGTCTACCACACAGCGATATTCGTGCATATGAAAATTATGGATATTCATGCATCTGATATTGGAGCCTTGGTGTAACTGGTAAAGTTGCTGCCATGTGACCAGGAGGTCAATGGTTCGAGCCGTGGAAACAGCCTCTTGCAGAAATGCAGGGTAAGGTTGCGTACGATAGACCCTTATGGTCCGGCCCTTCCCCGAACCCCGCGCATAGTGGGAGATTAGTGCACCGGGCTGCTCTTTTATGCATCTGAGATTGTTGTTATCATGGTTGGCTTCAATTCATACACATATTTGATATTTTGATGGTTTATATTGTATACTTGAATGAATCATGTTGAAAGTGTCAACTTCGTTCCTGTTCTAATTTGGCTGTGATCACAAAACTTCTAGGTAACAGTTCTCAACTGAAAAACTTAGGAAATGTACTGTATTCTGGTACAATTGTTTCATATTATGCACTTCCCCTTCACTACTGAAATTGGTTCAGTACTTATGAACTATACACGGGAGAAAGAATCCGGGCTTCACTTCTTTTTTCCTATTCCTTTATTTTTAATGAACTGCACCAGATACCCCGATCCTAGAAGAGAGGGAAAAGACATCCCTAAAAGGCTAAAATCATTTGATTATTTTTCTCATTCATCTTTGGAGCTGATATTCTCCACTTGATTATAGGCTTTTATTTCAAGTGCAAACTAATGTATCTGTGTTACTGGTAATTGGATTCTAATACTCTTCTATAATCGTACACAAACATTATTATTACTGATTTTTTGGATTAGTAAGAATATTATTGGTAAAACTTAACCAACAGAAATATAGTGCTGGATCTTTAGAGAAGAATGGGGGTTCCGTTCATACAAAAGTAGCAAGTGAAATCCCACATGCTTTTTTCCTCATATCCAGTTCAAAAAAATTGCACCACAGAGCTAAGAAACTCAATAGTCTAGGTAGTAGGTAAACAAATACTAGTATTAAATTAAGTGGCACTAAACAGCAAAACACTGGTAAAAGATGTTTACTATTGACAGAGAATCCAAAACTAGCAGCTCTGGTTTAAGGCGCTATCGCACCAATTCACTTTAGCAAGAACAACCTGATCTAGTCTGAAAATCCTGGTTTGTAAACGAAATCAAGATGCTTTATAGTTTTGGTTTAATGTTTAACTATAGTCTATAAGTCAGTTGTCTATATGCCTAGTGCCAATTGTCATTTGCTCTCAATCTTTCCCTTGAAGGAAAAAGTATTTGCTTATGATCATTTGTCCATGTTGAACAGATCAAAGCTTATCCAAAGACAACGGCCGTGCTGGTCCGAAACCATGGGATATATGTGTGGGGAGATTCCTGGATCAGTGCTAAAACTCAGGTTTGTGTTGTGAAGCAAATTTGTGTTGATCTTTCGAGGCATGATTAATTCCTATTGTCTAAAAGTAATAGTGATTGATAGCTATGGCATTTCGCCATATTATTCTACAAACTAACTGCTATATTCACATTTTGATTTGCTCCTTCCCTGTACCTCCCTCTTTTTTTTTTCTTTTTCTTTTTTTTTTTTTTTGGGGGGGGGGGGGGGGGGGGGGTTTGCTTCACTCTTATTTTTGAACTCTTCTAATTGACATCCTATCCTCCAGGCTGAGTGTTACCACTATCTATTTGATGCTGCAATTAAGCTTAATCAGTTGGGACTGGACTGGACAACACCAACTCACGGTCCTATTCATAACTCCAATGGTGCTTTAAGCAGTACCCGAAATGTCAAAACGTCTGCAAAAGTAGGTGGTCTTTCTTTGAGTGGCGACATTGAGCCATTATGGGTAAGCATTTGAAAATTACCATCCTCTAGTTTTTTGATATTTTGGTTTAAGCTTCATATGCATATAATTTTAGCTCTGGTTGCATGCTTGCATAGTGATTTTTATAGTTTGGTGCAGCGCTGCGTCGTTCTGGATATTGAGGGAACCACGACACCCATATCATTTGTTACAGATGTTCTTTTTCCTTATGCTCGTGATAATGTGGGGAGACATTTGGATGCAACATATGATTCAGCAGAAACCCAGGAGGATATTAAGCTTCTAAGAGCTCAAGTAAGATAAATCTCGAGCTGAGCTCTAGCTATTATTACTCATCCATTAGATAAGGACCATCCATTTGAATTTTCCGCTTGCAAGAAAATAAATGCTTTTTATAAATACTGACTAGTACGTCATCTTGCATTTTGCACTCCCAACAATACGCGGTTATACATATATCTGATAATAAAGCTAAGATGAACGTGCTTTGCCTTTCTGAATTCAATTATACTAGAAAAGAGCAATGATTTAAAGGGTATCTCTCGAGCTCATTTGTGCTGCAGACGGGATTGGATAATGAGGGTATTGAGGAAGGAGTGGTGCTGCTGTCGATGAACTTCGATAATCTCAAGATTAAGAGTTTGGTTCTTTGGATCAAAGCAGTGTTGGACTTGGGTTCAAGTATTCTTTTTACATGACAACAGGCATAAAACTACAACAACAACAACAACAACAACAACAACAACCCAGTGTAATCCCACAAGTGGGGTCTGGGGTGGGTAATATGTACGCAGACCTTACCTCTACCCGAGAGGCAGAGAGGTTGTTTCCAGGAGACCCTCGGCTCAAAGAGGCAACAAGAGACACTATATTAGTACTATCAATAGACTCATAATAAAACAACATAAAATACCATGAAATCCATAACATAACATAAATGCCATAAAAAACAAAGTAACAGCAATATAAGAGATATAGGAAATACGAGAAGGACAACAGGCATAAAACTAAGATATGAAAACTATAGCTGAATAAAATTAGAACCCCACTAATGTGCTATTCTTGCCGAGGGTCTATTGGAAACAGCCTCTCTATCTCCACAAGGTAGGGGTAAGGATGCATATATACTACCCTCCCCAGTCCCCACTATGTGGGATTATACTGGGTTTGTTGTTGTTGTACTACTGTACTATTCTTCTTATATCAAAACATGATTTCGATATTTTTTCACAAGTAAAAACTGTCCCGTATACATGTTGTACTTAAAAAGCTGTAATTCATAATTAGGTACTATGCGGTAAAAC
Source organism: Nicotiana tabacum (assembly GCF_000715075.1). Taxonomy (NCBI): domain Eukaryota; kingdom Viridiplantae; phylum Streptophyta; class Magnoliopsida; order Solanales; family Solanaceae; genus Nicotiana; species Nicotiana tabacum. Next base: position 218,938,710 of record NC_134080.1, on the reverse strand, counting down.
CAACTTAATTTTGCCTCCTTTGCGCTCTTCTTTCAGGTACAAGCAGATTTGGAAAATGGTGTTGTCGGTGCTGTACCTATCCCCTCTGATGATGCTGGGAAGGAGGAAGTAATTGCAGCTTTGGTTACCAATGTCGAGGCAATGATTAAAGCTGACCGAAAGATTACTGCCTTAAAGGAGTTACAGGTAAGAGAATGGCATTGAAGTTAATTTTTCCCTTGTCTCATCTAAATACAATTTGTGCTTGGCTTCATATTCAGGGGCATATATGGCAAACCGGATTTCAAAATAATGAGTTAGAGGCAGTTGTTTTTGATGATGTGCCCGAAGCTCTTGAGAGATGGACTGCTTTAGGCCTCAAGGTTTATCCCATTATCCCCTTGTTTCATAAATTGGACTATTACTAGTATTAATATTGTTATAGCATGTCTCTGTAAGGTGAGAATGGAATTTATCCTTTCAAGATAGGTATAGTCAAACCTCGCTGTAACAACCTCATTTGTTTTGTTATTTTTCGGCTGCTATAGTGAAGTGCTGTTACAGAGGATATATATTATATAATAACATACAAATCGGTTCCGAGAAAAATATGGCTTTTATAGTGAATGATTGTTATATAAGGATGTTGTTACGGAGAGATCTGACTGTATATCCGTATGAGCGACTACACCCATCTTTATATGTTTTGGCCACGTCCCTTTCACAAAGACCTAGTGTTGGATTATGATCAAAAAGAATTCTCTCTATTATACCTTATCCAAAATCATGAACGGCTCGAGCCAGCTGCATTAAGTGCTTTCTTCTTCATTGTCCTGTCGAGATGTATTTTGAAGTATATAAAATGGCTAGTTATTTTGTCCCTAAGGTGTACATATACTCAAGTGGAAGCAGATTGGCACAAAGGCTTATCTTTGGTTACACAAACTATGGAGACCTGAGAAAATATCTCTGTGGATTTTTTGATACAACAGTGGGGTAAATTTCCTACCTTTCAGCAGGACCGGCATCTCTGATTTTAAAGCAATATCCTGATATCTTTTCATGTGAAGTAATTGATGTTTCTTCTATATGTTGTAGGAATAAGAGAGAAACAAAAAGTTACACTGAGATTACGGCATCCTTGGGGGTAGATAATCCATCTGAGATTTTATTTGTGACGGATGTCTATCAAGAAGCCATAGCTGCAAAGGCAGCAGGTAATGTTCTGCTTGTTTTAGTATGAAATATTCTCTACTTTTCAGTTGCAAGCTATCCCCCTTCCTACCATTAAAAGGGGCAGCCCGGTGCACTAAGCTCCCCTATGCATGGGGTCCAGGGAAGGGCCAAACCACAGGGGTCTATTGCACGTAGCCGTATCCTGCATTTCTGCAAGAGGCTGTTTCCACAGCTCGAACCCATGACCACTTGATCACATGACAACAACTTTACCGGTTACGCCAAGGCTCCTCTTCATCCCCCTTCCTACCATTATTCCCAACTTAAAAACTCACATAAAAGTAATAGCGTTTTGTTGGCTACAATCACCACATAACTAATGCAGCTTTTGGTTGGCGGTATTAAATTAAGTTATGTAGGAAATTTGTGTATTTTATGCGATATTTCGATGAAATTTCTGACTTGTTTCCTTCATTCAGGTTTGGAAGTGATAATCTCAGTCAGGCCAGGGAATGGACCTCTACCAGAAAATCATGGCTTCAGGACAATCACATCCTTTTCAGAGATCTAAAGATGGAATATATTACTCTGTAACATTTTCCGCGTGCTTTATTACGTTAAATAAATAAACAAGTTGGTGAAGCTTTCATCCCCCCCCCCCCAAATAAAAAAGAAGAAAAAGACAATTATCGTAATAGCTATCGTAGTATTTGGACTGTATAAAATTTTAGGGTACTATGGTTAGTGCGCATAGTTGAGGGTTTATAGGAAATAACCTCTTTGCCCGTCCAGAGTAAGGGTAAGGCTGCATACATCTCACCCTCCCCAAACCCCCCACTTGTGAGAATACACTGGGTCGTTTTTGTACGGTTAGTGTGCATAGAACATGGGGGTAGGCAGGTAATAAAAAAACACATCCTTCGGCAGAAAATTATACGGTGTAGATACGTAAAAAAAATATGTGTATATAATATATGTTGAATCCCCTTAGTAAAAATTCTGGCTCTCGCCACTGATTACAAAAGAAACACCCAGACGATATATCTCTAAGCAAATATCAAAATTTGAAATGCCTAATCTCTAAGCAAATGTCAAAACCTGAAACTACACTGTCAAAACCAAAAAAAAGTATAATTACTATTTCTGAAGTATCTCGGACCTGCCTCATCTACCAGCAACATTATAACTATCCCATCCCTATAGTCTAGGACGCAAGAAAAAATAAAAAAATAAAAAAGGAATAACTTAAAGTTACTACACTAACGTTGTTATTGCAACATATCTGAGAATAACCACGTTTTCCCTCTTCTACTTCATTCTAATTTCGACGTCAATAATATCCTAGAGTACATACTTGTATGCCGCGACAAGAAGTAACAGCAACACCAGAGCGGCAGGAGCAGCACACTGCCAGTAGTTTCTTCCCTTCTTGCATTTTAATATTACTTTAGGAATCTCCGAGCCTTTTGCTCTATGCCTAACAATGTTCTCTTTGCGCTCCTTGATCTTAGGGCCTACCGGAGTTTCAACCTTTTCCTCCGCCTTCTCTTCCTCAGCTGTCTCAGTTGGATCCACTATAGGATCCTGACCTGTAACAACAGCACCAGCCTTTCTCCTCGCTTTCTTTTCAAGGTCCTGAAAAGTATTAAAAGCACTAGATAAGTCAAGAGCCAAAGTAGATTTATACAATATGAAACTAAAAAAGGGCAGCCCGGTGCACTAAGCTCCCGCTATGTGCGGGTCCTGGAAGGGCCCGACCACAAGGGTCTATCGTACGCAGCTTTACCCTGCATTTCTGCAAGAGACTGTTTCCACGGCTCAAACCCATGACCTCCTGGTCACATGATAGCAACTTTACCAGTTACGCCAAGGCTCCCCTTCCAATATGAAACTAAAAGAGACAGTAATATCATAAGGAATCTGGAAAGATAATTTCCTTGAGCTTCTTTTCAGCTATCCTTTCAGCTTCTTTCTGAGCTTTTAATGCTGCTTTAGCAGCTGCTTTCTCAGCCAACTTCTTCTTCCTCTCCATTGCCTGCCTATTTTTTGCTATTTCCTCTTCTCTCTTCATCTCTCTCAATTTTACTTCATCAACACTGTTCCGCTTGACATTAGTATCCTCGGGTAGCTTTTCTAAACCATAGACTTCTTCGTTGCCATCAATGAAATCAAAATCTTCTGTCAGAGTACTCGCGTTTTTGCCATTTGCATCTTTCAGCTCCTTGCTATTCTTCTCTTTTTGTACCTCCCGTGTCGAGGAAGCATCAAGTTTTGCGGTAGAGATGGGATCTTCCTTTGGTGGATTCACATTAGTTCTCCGTGCAACCTCTGTCTGTGACGCAGTCCGCGCCTCTGGTGACACTAGAGGCTTCTCATCAGGGTTCCTCATCCTGCCATCCTTGCTCAACTGCCTAATGTCAAGCGATGCCAAAATTCTCCTCCCGTAATCATCTCTAAAAGCCTTATCAACACTCCAGAGAGACATGAAGTTCTCGACCTAAAGACATAAAAACAATTGTCAACACAAAGATATGCAAAGCAAAAAAAATTGGGATAATTACCCTATTGGGCCGCCCTCCAAAATAATAGCCGGCGAATGTATATGTTTTGTATATTAAGTATAAATATGCATATAATACAAAAAAATATACATATAGTATAAATATTATATACATAGTCAGTTTATATGTTTTGTATACGTTGGACCAAGCATACCTCCATCAGTGAAAGTTCTTTAAGGGCTTCAATATCCTTCTTATCTGCAAGCTGTTTGGCTTTCTGTAACATCGTGGAGTTTTTGTAGAAAGGAGAATTCTGGAGAAAAAAAATTGAAGGACATACTTATCAAAATCAATCCAGATAAACTTATCTATCTACAAAGTTGCAGCAAATGAAAAACCATTAATATTCAGATTATCAGATGCACTGGAAAATTTTCTGATGGATGAGATGAATTTGAAACAGTGTATTTGTGTTAAAAAATTCATTAAATATGAACAAATATTAAACTTAGAACTCAGTTATTAGCACTTGAAATAGTCGTTCTAAATCTAGAACCCATAATGTTTAAATTCCTGGCTCCGCCTCTGTTTGTAATGTCAAAGGAAACTGCAGAGTTTCTATTTATATTTCCCATGTTGTCTTCACCCTATGGAGCTGAATAATACATAATAGATAACTAAACATCATTTTACCTCACAAAAGAAGAAAGAGTTTTTGATAGAAAGGTATACAATTCATAAGATGCTTGCAAGCTCGTAATCACACATATGTTTCATATAAACCAGTAGTGATAGGATATTTCAGTCAACAAAGGAAAGGAGAAAAGCATACCCCTTCATCACGTTGTTTTCTCAATTCAAGAATATGTTCGTAAGTGCTTTCTCTCTTCTGTACTATTTCCTTCACTTCCTCATCCAATGACTTGATCTGCTTTGTTATGTCATCAATGTGATCATCCAGTTTCTTAAGCTTGGCCTTTACCACCTGTTGCTCCTTACGGACTCCATCTAAGTCAACACTTATAAGCTACAGCGGATGAAGTATTTGAAGAGTTATTAGTTATCAAGGCATACCAATAAAAGGCCAAAAAAATAATAGTCGGCAAATGTATATGTTTTGTATATCAAGTAGTGTATATTAGAAAAGCTAGGGAGCGCGCTTCGCCTCGCTTAATCTGTGCTTCAATGTAAGCAAGGCACTAAGGCGTGTCCCTTATTTCCCATGAGTTCTGTCTTGAATCGGGCAGTATTAAACAACAATAATAATCGACAAATAAGTGTATTAGTTGTTACGTAAAACATCATGAGTGAATTTGTTACTCTTTTTCCTTGAATTACATATATATATTTATTTTTACCCTTCATTGCGCCTTTTTTTAAATAGCCCACATTTTAATTGTGCTTTGCGCTTAAAGCCCCAATATACTTGGAGCACTTTTTAGAGCTTTTCGCTTTTGACAATGCTGATATTAAGTATAAATTACATATAATATACATAAATGTACATATAATATACATAATTATACATATAATATACATAATCAGCATATATGTTTTGTATATTTGGGCTAGAGCCCGTAATAATTTTTGGCCGACGGGTCAAAAGTGAAAAAAGCCCTTTATTATTTAAGCCAGGAAACCAGAAATTTTGCTACCATAAAAGAAAGCAAATAAATTTCAGAGCCTTACTTTGACCTGGTTTTGAATTGATTCCTTGTCACCTTTCGATTCCAGAATATCTGCTCTCGTAGCAGCATTCTTTTTAACATTTTCCCTTGTTCCTTCAAGTAGCTTGATTTCCCTGAGAATTTGCTTCTCTTCATTCAGAGGAATGCTTTCATGTTGAATGCGGTACTCCAGGCTTTTGATCTAATGAATTTCCAAAAGTAAGGAAAAATATTATTAACATCATGTGTTTCAATTACTCAGCTTGATAAAGGTAAGTCGAAGCGGAAAGAAAAAGAGCAAAGAAAACTAAAGCTTACGAGATTGTTAAGCTCCTCCTCAGATGAACACAGACTATAACCCCTCTCTGTGCCGGTATTCCTAGCACCACGGAGCTCGCCCAAGGCATCGTGCAGCGGTTTGACTTCCTTTCTTTTCTCATCAATCTTTGTCCAAAACTGCTGATTCTCAGCTCTTAGAGATTTCCTTTGCTCAATGAGCTGCGCTCTATCTGCCTGCAGCCAAGGACTTATTTCATTAGTTTTACAATACCCTCTGCAAAGAAGAGTTCGGGCGAACCTGCAGCTAACTTAAGAGGGCCTGGTATGGGCAGCCCGGTGCACTAAGCTCCCGCTATGCGCGGGGTCCGGGGAAGGGCCGGACCACAAGGGTCTATTGTACGCAACCTTACCCTGCATTTCTGCAAGAGGCTGTTTCCACGGCTTGAACCCGTGACCTCCAGGTCACATGGCAGCAACTTTACCAGCTACGCCAAGGCTCCCCTTCCATAAGAGGGCCTGGTATAAAGGTAATATATAACATGCTATTTCTGAAAGTTCATCAGCACTAAGTCGTTAAGGCAAAATTAAAGTGCATGATTACCTAACATTGATGTTGAAAAGGGATTAATATTGAATAGAATGTTTTTACACATTTATAGATGTATTCACATTCAAAGTATCAAATCATCAGCCAAAAGCAGATAATAGTGACACTCACCCTTATGAGCTTTAATTTTTCAATAATCTGCGATTTTGCTTTGTTCTTTTTCTGTAGCTCGATTTCGGCCTGTTCTATTTTGGACTTCAGCTTTTGGTCTTCAAATCTCCGATATTTGACAATGTAGAAAGAATGGACCTGTTTTTCTTGAGGCCATTCATCAACTGCATTTTCCCGGAGGCTGATTAAAGGAACTCTCTTCCGTTCCTCCTTAATTGGTTCTTCAGTACCATGAGAGCCAAATTTTACGGGATCGGTAACCCCGGCAACATGATTCATTTTCCCATTTTCTTTCAGAATGTTGTTCTGTTCAATACCAGTTTCAGCTAAAATATGGGCTAACTGAGATCCCACATCTATACCCATGATTACTACTGGAGCACAAACCAGAAGTTGCCTTCAACGATCTCCGATCCTGAAGTAAATGGAACATACTAATTATGAACTAGCATCAGAGCAGTAATGTCTCCGGGATATACAGAAGAATTGATGGGACAAAAGATAAATGTCAATTGGCCGAACTTTACGGTAAAAAAATACCTAGTTGACACTAGATTGTGATGTGAAAATCAACTAGCATGATTCTTCCCACAGAATCCTAGTACAACCACCTAAAATAACTACTCTCTCCATCCAAATTTATATGAAAATCAACTACGGTGATTCTTCCCACAGAATCCTAGTACAACCACCTAAAATAACTACTCTCTCCATCCAAATTTACGTGACGGTAGTCAGATTTTGAGGGTCCAATGAGTTTTTCTTGACCGTGATTTTTTCATGTCTTTAAATATTTTAAATTACTACTTATTGTGACTTATAGTACTTTTTACGTAGTTTCCAAATATGTAAATTTTATTTCAAAAAATCAAAGATCCTATGTCCGAATTCATGGTTTGACTCTCGAAAACCGAACTATGACACATAAATTGCGACACAAAGAGTATGTGATATAAATACAAATTGAATAGACCTTTGTGTGAGACGTGCTCTAACTATGACACATAAATTAGCTGAGATACTCACTCTATGCCGCATTCTCTTTGAAAAAAATATTTACACAATCAGGGTAAGTTTTTAGGTATTGCTGTTAACCTCTTGATAATCATTAATTGGTAATCTGATAAAAACAGTAACTAACCTACTATCACAAGCTAAAATTCATTAGCGCAAAGAATATAATTTAAATCCTACTGTGCAAGTATATATAACTTAAATCCTATTGGAAATAGCAAGTAAAGATTAGATTTTTAGTAAAGAAATCATCCATAGAATCAAGAATTACACATGCAGTGATGCAAACAAATGCAGAAAGCAATCAAAACAAGTTTAAATTGGCAATAATAACACAAATACTACTAACCCTAAATCCCAAACTAGTTGGGATCAACTAAATACTCAATAATTCCCCTGAATTCAATCAAAAAAATAGAACCCTTATTTCAATTGTTTGAAGAAAAAAAACATGAAGGGACTTACCAGTAATAGGAAAAACTAAGGCAAAAGAAGCTTAAGAAATACTCTCAATTGGAGAATGCCGTGATAAAGAGAAATTAGAGACAAAAATAACTAAACAGATTTTAACTATTTATGGAGATTATGGACATTGTAGTCATGTTGGAATAGGAATGTGAGAACAAATTTTTTGTTTTGTTTTTATTTTTGGTTAATCCAAATTCACTAAATCAGATTCTGTCGTGGAAAAGCTTATTTAAGTGGGAATTTGTTCCTACCGAAATTTTTTAAGAAATTACTTTGGATTTTTTTATTGTGGTTCTTTTGGATAATGTTGTATTCTGGGTCGGGCCCGAGCCTAAATGGGCCAAACGGGCGGGGCTTAACGGGCCTGGGCTTAGCGGGTCTGGGCTCTGGTGGTCCCGGGCCTCACGGTCCCGGGCTTCGTGGGCTCAACGGGTGGAACCAGCCCGGGACGGGCCTAAGCCCATATTGTCCTGTGCTAAACGGGTCGGGCTCGTGGGCTTAGCGGGCCTAACGGGCTTTTTTATTTCCGGATCTTTTTTTTTGTTTAAGGCAATTTCTTGTAAACCATATCATGGCTATATAAATAATATATATGTAATATATATGTAGAAATCTAATTATTAAAGTGCTTGACGAAAAAGTAAAATAACAAAACAATAGTAAAACTAAATTGTCATGCATAATAAATTAATAAGAAAGTACAACATGAAGCATAAATACGTCTAATAATTTTAAAATAACACAAATTGTTGAAATATCTTAAAGACGAATTTGCGGATAAATACCATCAACACAATACGTTATATGCCTCCTTAAAATGCCTGTGGTACACCCTGAACGAAAATTTAAGACTCTTCCACGGTTCTTGCATTTTAATAGTTGGCCTTCTTCATTTTCTTCAAACACTTCATAGTAGTGCGAAACAAATAAGCGCACTCTTTCAGGTCTGGGTCGGGGAGCCGGGGGAAGGGTAGTAGGTTGGCCACTACTTTCACCAATTTTAGCTTTGCCATTACCACCAAAAATATTTTTCAAAGAAAATGCCATATTAATTATAATTATACTAAATAAAACTAACAAAACTATAATATTAAAACTTAAGAGTTGGAACGCATTTACCGAATTGCCGAACAACTTCTTGAAAATTGAAAATCGTTGAAGACTTGAATACTTCAATTCACCAACTTCACAATTTTTCACGAAATTTCAACAATAAAATAAGCAAGTATAGTAGAGAGATTGAGAGAGATTGATGAATTGGTGAGTAAAAATGAAAGAATGAGGGGGTATTTATAGTTGAGAAATGGGAAAAAATATAATTATATAAAGTTTGGGGGTCAAATGGCTATTTTTTAAACTTCCAAACGTTCAAAATTGTAGCCCAACGGCTATAATTTTAATTTTTGACCGTTGCTATTTTTTTAAAAAAAAAAAATTAAAAAGTATTTGTTAGGCTCGTTAGGCCCGGTAAGACCGGCCCAAGCCCGCCAGCCGGTCCCGGGCTTTTTTACGATACCCGGCCCGCCACGGGCTTTTTGCACCATTAGGGACCGGCCCGCCAGGCCCGTTAGGACCGCGGGCCCGGTCCGGTCCCGTCCCAGCCCGATCCACCGTACAACATTACTTTTGGAATCGAGGAATCATATTGTGTGGAAAAAAAATAGGGTCCATAATATATATAGCGCAGTGAAATATTACTCTTTATTTGTAAGTTAAATGGGCCAGAAGATATAGCGTCCTTATTTAGAGCGTTATATTGTAGCGCAGTACATAAGGGCGCTATACCTACATAAATAAACGGTCCAGAACCTCCCCCATTAAAAAACAAAAAAACCAGCCCCCCTCCCCCATTTTTAACCCAAAACAACTTGGTTGGAGCCCACCGGTCCCACAAAAAGTGTAGATTCTCAGTCCCACATCGTATCTAAGGCGTTATCTCGTAGTGGGTTGCTCGTTTCGACTCCAAATCACCAAATTTTTAACTTTTCAAAAAATTAAAATCGAGGTATTCCGACTTATTTTTTGTTAAAACTCATATATAAAAAATACTTATTAGTTGCTTTTTACTGTATTCTATGTTATTTCGTGATTGTTTTGGGATTTAATTAATTTGTTATTTTTTAGCTAGATTATAGTATTAATGTGCTAAACAAAATTACGAGTAAAATAGAGAAATTGTTATTTGTGTTAAAAAATGTTAATTAGTTAATTTTTACTGTGGTATATGTTTTTTTTGTGATTAAATTAATTTGTTATTTTTATCTGGTTTAGATTATTTATTTGCTAAAAGATTAGTAAAATAGATAAATTGTTATTTTAGAAATAATTAATCTTATTTAGATGTTATTGTTGTACATATATGAATATGTGACTTTAGTTCCCTGTAGTGGTATGTTGTACCCGTAATTTTAATGTAGTGCTCGTATTTATAATATAGTGCCCTTTTAGCGTAGTAAAATATGGTTCCCTTTAGCGTAGTATCTTTGTAGTTATTGAAATTAATCATTTAATTATCTGTTAAACCCAAAAATATCTGGAAAAAACTGATAGTTCTAACACAAACTCTCTAGAATTCTAGTCAACAAACGTAAGAAAATAACATTAAAAAATAACAATATTTGTCAAACTAAGTATTGTTATATGAGTATTTAATAATTAAATCTTGTTAGTTATGAAAATTAACTATTTAATTTTATTATAGTCAAAAATAGGTGAGTATCAAACAAACATATAAAATAATAAACTAACATATAAAATAAGAAACAAACATATAAAATAGTAAATTAACATATAAAATATAAAATTATAATATAGAAGATGTATCAATCTAATTAACAATATAGCAAAAATATCGAATAAATTTTAATATTAAAGATATTGCAATATATTTAAAGATGTTAAGCAATGAAAAAGAAAAATACTTTAATTAATATTGTTAAATTTACAGTAGTCGTCATGGAGGTTCCGCCTGTGCATCTCGGACCTGCATCACTAGAGCTATAGGTGCTACAGGCCGAGCATAGGTCTTCATACATATTGGAGGGGCAGTGTTTGGCCTAGACATTTCGCACTAGACGAGACGATATGTGGGATTTTCTTAAGACCCACCCACTTCATCCCTGTATAGTTAGACGCTTTAAAGATACAGGTTTCTGTAGGATCTTAGAGATCGGCTGGTTGCAGTCGGACTAGTCGTTGATCACGGCTATGATACGTTTCATTTGCCCATTGGCGAGGCTACCATCACGCTTCAGGATGTGGAGGTTCTTTATGGGCTGCCAGTTGATGGACATCATGTAGATTACCCGCATGCTCTCAGAGAATATACGGGATTGCAGTACCTGCAGATGTTGCAGTGGCTCGCCGATTTCCAGCCAGCGGAGGAGGCTGCATTGAGTGGGGGCAGTCGTTTGCAGTTGACGCCCGTCCGGCTGCATCTGGAGGAGATGGATGCCGACATTACGGATGATACATTGGATCTTCTTATCGACCTGTACACGAGATTGTTGATGTTGCTTATGTTTGGTGGGGTATTATTCTCAAACACTTCGGGAAACCTAGTCAACTTGAGATTTCTTCATCATCTTGAGCGGCTAGATGATTTACCTAGTTATAGTTGGGGTGCAGCTGTTCTAGGTTACTTGTATAATAGATGTCCGGGCAAGCATGGGCACTCAGCAAGACGTTATCAGATTTTGCCGCTGCTGTAGGTGAAAACATAGTCAATTATTTTCATGATTATAACATACATACATAGTATACCTTAAATTTTACGTCCACAATGTATATTAGGGTTGGGCCTGGGAGCGGTTCCTGCAGTTCCAACCACCTCAACCACCCATCACTCAAGATACACCACCTTCATCGTTTCTCCCTTTAGCTAGGAGGTGCGTTGATAGGCGAGGCTATAGACGCGAGGTCGAGGCTCGACATAATCTCCCCTATTACATGGATTTGTTGGATTTGCTTGAAGGTGCGCAGGTACATGTATACTTAAGTTTACTGGGCTTGGCTTTATATGTGCTGCGTTTACTCACCATTCCTGGTTTTACTTAATAGTTCATATGGAGGTCATACAACGACGAGCTAATAGCTGGTTTGCTCGATTATTGCTTGAGCAACCGGCTTATGTGGAGCTCTTCCTTCCCATTTATGTGTACCGATATTGCCAAGCATCATGCCACCGAGCGAGTCTTTCGCTAGTTTGGTCGACCGCAGCTTGTACCTACTCAACCCGCTTGGCTTAGGACACATTACCAGCGGGATGATCGTTCCAGGGTTGACCAGACATACGTGGCCTGGCTAGAGGCGCATATTGAGATTTGGGACCGACGACATGACCTGATTCCGCCACCCCTCCACCTTAGCGTATGGATGGTGAGCATGAGTATATGGGTTGGTACCACAGCGTTACCCGACTTTTCGTTGGGAATCCCGTTCATCACGCTAGTGGTTGGTACATTCCATACGCCAGGAGGCATGAGGCTTTGGTATGTTATTTGTTGTACTTACTTATAACTTCCTGCCCTTGAGTGTAATACAATATTTGTCAACCCTTTCAACTTTAATCTATAACAATACAAGTCAAAGGGATTCCATATTAGCAATAATACTCATGTTTTGGTCACTTTGACATTTTATCAAACACTTGGTGGATATAAAGCTTCGTAGCCCTCATTAATGGTATTTCTTTACCCAAAAACTCATTCTCGTGCTCCTAAATAAATTCTAAAACCTCAAATTGCTATAATCAATATCATTCTTTATCACCCATAAGATAACGATATCCTTAATCAATAATCAACAATCAACAACCCAAGTATATAACCGTTCATGTTTTTCTATCAAATCTATCAACTCATATCTCATGAACTTAGAGTCTATAATCATTAATCCAATGGTATAATCAATTAGAGGGTGAAGACATTACCTTTTTGAAATTCAACCCTCTTGAATTCGAGTTCTAGGGTTTCTTCTCTCAACAATGATGCCCCAATCGAATATCTAATGATTTGGAGGGTTTACCCATGTTAGTAAGGTGTTGGGAAATTGAAATCAACTTAGAATCATCATTAGAACTTACCTTGGATAGTGGAGGGACCTTTGAGGAGTTAGGTTCTTAAGAGGTTCCCTTTCTAGAGCAAGTTTTTGTGTTTTGGGGTGTGGGGAACGAAGTAGGACTTTAAAATGACCCCCAGGTGCGCCCCCCCCCCCCCCCCCCCCCGCACCCGACCGTGCAAAATGGCAGTAGCACTGCCACAAGTATGTGGTCGTGCACGTGACCCTCAAGGCGCGCACCTAGGCACACATATTGCGCACTGCTCTGTAAAACGCACATAACTTTCTGCACAAAGTTCCGTTCGGGCTCCACAATATATCGTTGGAAAGCTATTTCAAAGGCCTACAACATGTTTTGAGTTTTTACAAATTCCTTACACATATTCACTAAATCCTGCTGGAAGACTGACCTTTTGTAAACTTAGTCGATTTTGTTGAATCTTATGCACCTCACTCTCCATCTTGATTCTAAAATAACTATTTCCACCCATACTCATCCCAATAGAACTTCACATGTCTATTACTACTCATTTAACACGTCCATACCTAAGCCAAATTTACGGGGTGTTACAGTCGATTTTTTATTAAAATTAAAACCAAGCTAGTTTATTCGGTTTATTTTCATCGGCTTGATTTAATTTTCACTTAGGATTGATTTTTTACTAAACCGTCTACACCCCTACCCATGATCCATCTCACCCCAAATTAGGAGCGTCAAATGGATGGGTCGGATCGGGTAATGTAAAAAACAAATAAAATATTCGATCCGTTCATATCTAATATGGATAGAAAACGAGTTAACACGTGAATAATTATTTTTCTTATCTATTTTGCCACCACTGCTCCAAATAAATAAATAAAAAGTTTAGTTAAATTTTAGAAAGAGTAAAAAAAATTATTGAGAAAGTGGGATGGTTTCCCGGAAGTCAGTTAACAGAATAGCTCCACAAAGCTTAAAGGAAGAAGAGGTTCTTCTCTTTTACGTCCATTGTCCTTATTCTTCTTCATTTTCATTCTTGGACGTGTACAAAACAAAGGATCATCTTTTTTCAAGCTTCTCAAATGTACATGTAAATTGAATTCTTAGTCTTTTATTATACCTTTACATGTTTTTTCATAACGGCAGAGACGGATCCAGAATATAAACATTAAAGGGTATAATTAAGGTCGAGCCAGTAGCGGAGCCAAGAATTCTAACATGGGGGTTCAAGAATATACGTAAATGTCACATCTGAGATTTGAACCTATATGCTTCTATTTCGAGCGATTCAAACATTTTAATTTTTTTTTTTACCTATTTATGCAACATAACTTTTCGACGATTCATTGCATGTGGCTCTGCCACTCACTCGAGTTATATATATGCATGTAGAAAATTTTAAAAAAAAAATTTAAAAATGTGTGTATATGTGAAAAGGTGAAACCATTGCATTTATGTATATTTAATCAAATTAGCATGTCACAGTCAATCAAGAGAGTTATTTTTTTTTTAATAATACAAAAAGTTATTTGTGTTGCTGCACAGATTTTTTTTTTTTCCTGGCATTATTATATTAGATTCTGTTTTTTGTGCTCCTTTTGAGTATTTAAGATATTTGCAAATCTAAATATTGTGAATGCTTAGGATAATATTATTGGCCTATGATTTGGTCTCTCTAGTTATTATTATTGTTTTTCATCTATTTTCTGGTTCTTATACAGCTGTTATTATTTCTATGGTTTCTATTAATGATACTGATATAGTCTCTTTTCGTCTTCTTGAGCCGATGGTCAGTCGGAAACAGACTCTCTACTCCCTCGGGGTAGGGGTAAGGTCTGCGTACACAGTACCCTCCCCAGACTCCACTTGTGGGATTTTACTGGTTTGTTGTTGTTGTTATTGATTTGGTCTCTTTGATCCCAAAATGCAGTCCTGATGTAACATTCTTGGCCTTATTCTTCTAAAAAGATTCATTTGGATGTTTACTTCTGTTTGTTTCCCTTATCAAAAAAAGATTTGTTTGTATTGAACATTAGCATGTTTACAATAGTAGTAGCCTTGTATTGTCTTTCTACCAACTTTTAGCTCAACATAGTCTAATGATTATTTCAGAATTTTCTTCACCATTTTAGTTTAAATAATGCTAAATGCTGACCTTTGATTTGTTGGCTTTTGATTCAACAGAATATTCAAAGAGTATAAGTTAGGGGATCAAGTTGAAGAAGGCCATTCTTGATAACCAATAACTACAGGCTCGAGGGGCCTTTTGGTTTTCGATTGCCTAGTCGATGAGAGTTAAGTTTGATTGGAGGCGGATATTCCACTTCCAACGTTGAGATCACGGAGGCGGATATTCCACTTATTGTCAATCGTTCCTTCAGGGATATACTGAAGGAGCCGAGTGGTCAAAAGCAGCACAGACTGTAAATCTGTTGAAGTTTTTCTAGGTAGATTTTATGTTAAGATTTTGGAGAAGAGAAAAGAGACGTTCGTTAGAGTACATGATAACGTTTAGCAATGAGGTCCTTGAATGTGGAGAAAAGATGGATATTTCCTTTGGTTATAAGCTCACTCGTGTCGATTTTCCTTCTTGCTACCTCTTTTGACATAGGCCTTATTTCTTCATTGCATACAATCAATTCAGTTTTCTCAATTTTCCCATCTCATGTTGTAACAAATCAAACTAGCTTGTATTTAGCTGAAGCAAAACTTAAGCAAGTTCCACGTCCTCCTCCTCCTGCTCCTGCACCGCGTTTTGCTTACTTGATATCCGGATCAAAGGGTGATTTAGATCAACTTTGGCGAACACTGAAGTCACTGTATCATCCGCGGAATTATTATGTTATTCACTTGGACCTAAAATCATCGGTAGAAGATAGACTAGAGCTTGCTGCTAGAGTTGCAAATGAACCTGTTTTTGTTAAGGTTGGGAATGTACACATGATTAAAAAAGCAAATATGGTGACTTATCGCGGTCCAACTATGGTCTCTAACACTCTTCATGCCGCGTCTATTCTCCTGAAGAAATATAAGCATTGGGATTGGTTTATTAACCTGAGCGCGTCTGATTATCCTCTACTAACTCAAGATGGTTAGTTCTCTTGTTGTTTAGCTAATATTTTTGTTCCATTTTCTGCTTCTTTACTTGAAGATGTTATTTGATTTATTCATTTGCTTTACAGATCTTCTTTACACATTTTCTGAAGTAAAACGCGACTTAAATTTCATTGAGCATACAAGCCGGCTGAGATGGAAAGAGTATGTTATCTTTTTTTCTGAGTTTCTCAT
The DNA here is from genome assembly GCF_000715075.1 of Nicotiana tabacum. Lineage (NCBI taxonomy): Eukaryota > Viridiplantae > Streptophyta > Magnoliopsida > Solanales > Solanaceae > Nicotiana > Nicotiana tabacum. The sequence goes on along the minus strand of NC_134080.1, from coordinate 218,922,582 downwards.
TTTGTGCTTTGGCTGTTTCCGCAGTTCGTTCTGTAGTTTTTATGTCATTCTATTTATCCTTCTGCAGGTCACAGAGGGCAATGCCGCTTATTATAGACCCCGGGCTATATCAGAATACTAAATCTGATATATTTTGGGTCTCGCCAAGGCGAACTCTTCCCACTGCCTTTAAACTCTTTACCGGTTAGAAATCATAACTAAATCTGCATATTTGCGTTGCCGTTTGATCAATTGACCATATATTTTGCATCAGTGCAGCTCAATCTGCAAAATGTATTTCAATGCTGAAGTTTCCTGTCAAAATTGTTGAATCCAAAACTTTTATGTTTTTTTTTTCCCTTAGAGTTGAAAGTTGGTCATGGTTATACTTGATACCATGTACTCCACTATTTTGTTTGTTAAAACATCATGTTAAGCAAATTTACCAATCTTATGGAGATAAGGAAATGAATTTGCCATGTTCTGACCTTATGATGTGGTATATCTAGGAATTGTTGTGTTGCTCAGACTCTCCGAAAATGTCGCGGGGTGCATGTCAGATACTCCAAAAGTAGTGTATTTTTGGAGGATCAGACACGATGCAGCAACATTTAGGAGTATAGCTCATCTGCAGTATCCGCCAGGACTATAGTTGTCCTCTATTCCTTCTAGCTATTATAAATAATAAGAACTACGTACGCCTCAATCCAGAGCAAGTTGGGTCAGCAATATATGCTTATTATTGCTAGCTATGTTGCCCGGACTCTCCTAAAATGTCGTCTAGTGCATGTCGTATCCTCCAAAAGTAGTGCATTTTTGGAGGATCCGACACGGGTACGACATCATTTTGCACAGTCCGCACAATATTATCTAGGAGTATAGCGCATCTGCACTATCTGCCAGGACCATAATTGTCATCTTTTCCTTGCGATTATAAACAATACTGTAACAATTATGCCTCAATCCCCAGCAAGTTGGGATCGGCTATATGAATCTTCACTGACCATGTTAAAATTTTGATACAGGCTCGGCTTGGACGGTCCTGTCACATGCATTTGTGGAGTACTGCATATGGGGTTGGGACAATCTTCCTCGGACTCTACTTATGTACTACTCGAATTTTGTATCCTCTCCTGAAGGCTATTTCCAGACAGTTATATGCAATGCCCCTGAATTTTCTTCAACTGTTATAAACCATGACTTACACTATATTTCTTGGGATATCCCTCCTAAACAACATCCACACATTCTTTCCCTAAATGACATTGGAAAAATGATAGCAAGTGATGCTGCATTTGCGCGCAAGTTCAACAAAAATGATCCTGTTTTAGACAGGATTGATCAAGAATTTCTACATCGCGGTAATGGTAGTTTCACACCAGGAGGTTGGTGTGCTGGAAATCCACCTTGTTCGGACGTTGGAAATCCGACTAAGCTTAGACCAGGCCCCGGGGCGCAAAGGCTTCGACGTCTTATTGATAAACTAGTGTCATCTGCTGCTCAAAACCAGTGTAAGTAAGTAGATTTTTGTTGTACTTTTTCTGCTTCTTGATTGAAAGAGTATTTATAGAGTTCATTAAAAGATCCAGTCAATAAAAATATTGACATTGTACTAAAAATTTTGTAATTTTGGTGGTGTTGTTTTTGGAACTACACTAGTCTAAAGAAACTGGTTCATCCTTGATGTTTGGCCTCATATCTATTGTAACCGCGCAGCCCACTCACGGCTTTAAAATGCGTCATTAGAGTCTACGGCATGTCTACTTATATATCCATTATCTCTCCCGTGTTTTGTCGATGTGGGATTCGCCTAGGGTATCACATAAACCCCCTTTAGGGACTCAGCGTCCTCGCAGAGGTTTGCCCCATCATCTTTCAAGGTTGCACGCGGAGTGGCTCAGATACCATATGTAACAGCCCAACTCACTAGTGAATGGGCATTGGCCCGCACGACATTAAAATGCGTCACTAGAGACTAAGGCATGTTTGTTTCGGGCCTTGGCAAGCATTTTCCCGTATTTTGTCTATGTCACATCTATGGCTTCTTCATTATAAGTTACAGTACTGCAGTTAGTTGAAATTTGTACCACAAAATGCCTCAAATGCTATTACTCTGTAAATTTGCTTACTTTCTACACTTGTTTTTGGATATTGGTTATTTGGAAGAAAAAAAATTAAATTCAGATATTCTCATGTACTTCGCGACATGCCCACAATAAAAGGTTACGATGTTATCAATTAAGTCATGAAAGAATTACAAGGAAATACGTAAAAATAGCACCGTATAGCCAGTTTTCGGATTGGTCATTCAAAAATAGCCAGCGTTTCCGAAGTCAATGAAAAATAGTCACTATTTTGCTGCAACAGAGACCGATCCAGCATAATATACTGGAGTTCGGTGCACCTGTGTATGAACTCCAGCATATTATGCTGGACCGGTATACTTTGCTGACTCCAGTATAATATACTGGAAACTGGAACACCGGTGCTCTAAACTCCAATATATTATACTGGACTTATACTTGCTGGAACTTCAGTATATTATGCTGGATTTCTAGTGTACTTATGCTAGAACTTCATCATATTATGCTAGTATAATATGCTGGAGTTCAAGCATACTTATGTTGGAACTCCAGTATAATATACTGGCGTATTTTTCGGGTTTTGAACAATGTTTTCGCTCAAATTTATCTTTACATGAAAAGTGGTTAAATTTCGTTTACTTTTGAAACTGGCTATTTTTGAACGACCAGTTGTAAATCTGGCTATTTTTGAATTTCTCTAAAAAATTCACATGACTTCACACCATAACAAAAAATGGCACATGTTTTTAAGTTTTACCCCACCTAACCCATATTGTACCCATTTTGAAAACACTAGCTCTTGCAAATTCAAAATTTGTGTTCTTACAATCATTGCTTATAAAAGCTATGGAGTTAAATCTGTATTCTTACAATCATTGCTTTCACTCTCTCTTCTTCTCACATCTTTTACATATGCTTCAAGGGGCCGTCCGCCATTACTGCTGCTCCCCCTATGTCACATGGTTGCAATGTAAAAAAAATAAAGAGTAGAAGTCCACCATTGAAGGCCATTCAAAGTTTTGCTTTAGAAAATAGAATTTTTTGAGTTTGTTAATTGTTTGGATTGGGTGTTGTTCCAATTGATTGAAACTATCAAAAGGAGTTCAAAGTTTAAATTTGAAGTGATTTGGAGTAGATTTGAGTTAAATTTCAGAAAAGACGCAATGAAGAAGACGAAGTCAGTTTTTTGTATAATTTTGTATAATCTTGTATAATAGTGTATATGAGTGTATAAATACATCTTATACATTATTATACACTTCTATACACCTTTATACAAACGTTTGTAGACGAACTTCTTCCACAATTTTCAGTTGCAATTCTTGTTCAAAACCAGTCCAAATCTCCATTAAATGACTTCAAATTTTATATACAACCTCCTTATATTATTTCTAATAAGTCTAAATAACACCCACTCTAAATTTCTCACAAAATCAAATTCGAAATTTAAACCCACATATTTAAGCTTGTTAAAAATCTAATTTTCATCACCCAAATGGATTTGATTTGTTGAACTAATATTTGAATCACAGTTATTGATTCGAAAATTAACTTAAAAGCTTGTGCAATCTTTTTTAAAAATTAAATAGTAATTTTGAGAACCTATTAGAGTTGGATGTTGAATCTTAGCCTATTATTTTTGGGCTATTGGTTGTGAATTGAAATATGAGCTATAACATTGAAAAGTGGGGAGCCCAATTGTTCTTATGTGAAATTTTCCCTTAAGTCATTCAAGATAACTTCACAAGGTAAGATTTACAATGTTATCAATTAAGTCATTCAAGATAACTTCACAAGGTATGATTTGCGTACACACTATTCTCCGTTGACCCTACTTGTAGATTATGCTAGGAGATTACACTAGCCTTACCCTGTATTTATACAAGAGGTTATTTTCATGGCTCGAACCCGTGACCTCCTAATTACGTGGCAGCAACTTTATCAATTACGCCAAGGCTGCCCTTCAATGTACATATATATGATACAAATTCATTTATGCCCACGCTAGAAGCATTTTTAACCAACCATACTTACATATATTCATTTATCCCCACATTAGAAACATTGCTAACCAACCATTCCTAACATGTACAATACATTCATTCATTTGGGTCACTGGGGCTTTTGAGGGGTTTTGTAAATGAAAAATAGTTACATATTCAAAAGTAAAAATAGCACGGTATAGTTAATTTTCGGACTGGTCATTCAAAAATAGCCAGCGTTTATCAAGTCAATGAAAAATAGCCACTATTTTGCTGCAACAGAGACCGGTTCAGCATAAGATACTGGAGTCCAGTGCACCTGTATATGAACTCTAGCATATTATGCTAGACCGGTATACTTTGTTGGCTCCAGTATAATATATTGGAGACTGAAGCACCGGTGCTCCAAACTCCAGTATATTATGCTGGACTGATATACTTGCTGGAACTCTAGTATATTATGCTGAAGTTCCAACATACTTATGCTGGAACTCCATCATATTATGTTGGAGTTCCAACATACTTATCCTCGAACTCCAGTATAATATGTTAGAGTTCCAGCATAAGTATACTTGAACTCCAGCATAATATAATGGCGCATTTTTCGGGTTTTGAACAGTGTTTGCTCAAATTTATCTTTACATGAAAAATGGCTAAATTTTGATTACTTTTGAATTGGGTTATTTTTGAACGACCAGTTGTAAATCTGGCTATTTTTGAATTTCACCCTATTCAAAAGTCATTAAAAATAGTTAGTTTTTGGAATACATGGCATTGTCATAGATTTCGTATTAAAAAAATGGAAAACTCCATCATAATATATTGGACGAAAATCCAGGACACTGTCATGGAGTTTCACATTTTTTTAAATTTCGAAAAAATCATGATAATCTTTAATTTTTCATATGTTTAAGTTTGAAATTCATGAAACTATCATGGTGTTTCGGCATCAAAAGTAACTACTTTAGTGCATGCATTAGCTTAGCTAAAGACAAAATTATTCGTCAAAATTTATGCTTGATTAAAATATGTTATTATATTAATGCAACTATGAAATAATCCAAAAAAGTGAGAAATAAAATTGTATCCCTAATGAATAAATAAATACCTAGCATATTTTCTTTTTTATAAATAAATATTTAGTTCTATACTACAATATAGGTAGACAAATCAAATAATTTTTAAAACTTTTTTCATGTAAAAACATTCCTCAACATATATTTCTTTCAAAAAGATAAAATGATGGACTGGTTATGAAGGTATTATTGTAAACAAATAATTCTTTTAGAAATTGTGCAATGCTTTAATACATCAAACCAAACAATAAATAAGAAATATGTCAGCATAACTAATGTAAGCGTAACTAATATCAGCATTATTAATACACCTTATTCAGCATTATTCTTATACACTTTATTAAACGACCCCTTTTTACATTAGGATTTAAGTTACATATACACAATAATTTCACTATCAACAAAACTCTTACCATATTTATCAGTTGATGCTTATCGAGAAATATACTTAAAGTAATTAATAGTGTAAATTCTTTTACACCATAATGCATCAAACTTGGGTAGGGACATCCGATATAAAAAATATTTAAAAAAAAGTTAGATTGGAAGGGGCCCAACAATTTCGAGATATCTATAACATGATTGCATTTCAAAATTTTTAGTAAGAAAAAGGAAATAAAATAAAGAAAACAATCATATCCAAAACAATGACGATTGTTCTTAAAGATCATGTAAGCCCATGACTTCATTATTTCTTGCCATAATCTATATCTAAGGTATATAAGGCTACAAACAGAAGCGGACTCAGGATTTGGGCGTCGCAAGGCACTATGATATTCAATATAAATTTATTACTGCTAATAACGATTGGTACGGGGGCCTGAGAAGTAGGTCCCTTGTTTTTGGCAGGAAGAGTTCCAGCCTTTGTTGCCCCTCGGTAGAGTTAGTCTACTTAGCGAACTGGCAGGACGCGGAGATCTATTGATCAATATGAATCTCGAGAGTGGATGGTTGATCTATTTTTTAGGACATTTGCAAGTATATATAGAGTTTTGCCGAAATTTCCGCGTGCCGGTAACCCCTCAACTCATGATGTGCGTCCGCCTCTGACTACAAAATAGTTTCGGCATCACAAAAAAGGTGCAGTCTGATGCACAAAGTATTTCGCATCCACGCATGATACAAGAAAGTGTCGCACCTAAGGACTGTAATTCAGACAGCCTACCATAATACAAACATTAATAATTGCTTTCATCGCTCAAACATGTAACCTATAGGTCACCAAAATTTCCTTTCAGTTTCGGCGGCATGAAGAAACCAAATTAAAGAATAGAAAATAGCAAAAATCTTAGGTAATTTCTTCTTGTCTATTTAAAATTTGGTATGTGAAGTTATTCCATACTTGTTTTACTTGGAATAACAATTATCTAATGAAATAATTAAGATATGTGTAAACCGGCTCTGCACCATCATGAAAAATAAAAAAGTATAACAACCACAATAATTCACAAGTGGAGTCTGGGGAGGATAGCGTGTATACAAAACTTATCCCAATCTATGAGTGAAAATAGCACGGGCTAGCCAATTTTTAGATTGGTAATTAAAAATAGCTAGTATTTGTAAAATCATTGAAAAATAGCTACTATTATGCTGGAACTTCAACACGCGGAAAGTTCCAGCATAATATATTGAAGATTGGTGCATCTGCATATGAACTTTCAGCATATTATGCTGGAACTTCAACACACGGAAAGTTCCAGCATAATATACGGGAGATTGGAGTACATGTGTATGAACTTTCAGCATATTATGTTGGAACTCCAGTATATTATGCTTGAATATTTTTCGGATTTTGAACAGTATTTTCGCTTAGATTTATCTTTATATGAAAAGTAACTATATTTTAATTACTTCTGAAACTATGATTATTTTTTAATTACTATTTATAAATTTGATTATTTTTTAATTTCACCCTACCTGTAAAGGTATAATGTTTCCGAAAGATCATCGGCATAAGGGGAAAACGTCTAATTTAGATAAAAGATTTTAACTTTATTGGTTTTTTCTTAAATAGAAAATTGGGCCCCTAAACTGCTGAGATATTTTCCATATACCCCTTTATCAAAAGCCAAAAGAAAAATCTCTCCTCCATATTCTTTCCATCACTTTCCAGCTGGTTGAGGATTTTGGTTTTTGGATCCAAAACCCTCTCTCTCTCTCTCTCTAAATCTTGAAATAGTCCATCTGTCTGTCCATGCCATCAACCAGATCAGTCACAGAAATTATCTTTAAAATCCTAAAGCTGACATCTGTGAAGCTGTAAGTGGACCAAACTCCTATTGTTCATATCCCAGGGTAACACCTCTATTCAGGTATAATACTACACGTTAATGATTTGAAGGCAGAGTTTTTTGAGGAAATTCTTTTTCTTTGAACATTTGGTCTTGTTTTTACACTATTTTGTTATATGGGGTTCTTGATAATAGGTGACTTGTTCATGTATTTTAGTGAATCTTTAAGTTTTTTCCCTAAAAATTGAATCTTTGATAAGCTGGAAAAAAGATATTTTTGGGTGTTTTAAAGAATCAATAGGTTCATCTGTATTTTTCTTTTGTTTCCCACCGGTGTCCGGTACCTGCATTAGAGCCCGATTATATCTGGATTCACGCCGCCTGGCCCCAAAAGAGCAGTTCCATACACTGCACCACATCCTTGGTCCGAATTTTCTTGAAATATGTATTCTCCAGGCATAAATGTTGAAGTTTTGTTGAGCTAAAAAAAGAGATAATTTTTAGTGTTTCAAGTATGTTTGGATGTTCTTATGCCTAAAAATTGAATCTTTGTGAGCTGAAATTTTTTTAGAAATTGTTGGTTTTTTCAAATGATCAATAGGGTCATCTGTAATTTTTCCTCTTATGTATTATGCAAGTATAAAAATTGAACCTTTGGTGAGCCAAAAAGGAGATATTTTAGCTCTTTCAAGTAGTTCTTGAAGAAGTTTATGAGGGTTGGATGATGTTTTAAGCCTAAAAATTTAATTTTGGGAGCTTAAAAAAGGAGATAATTATGGGTGTGTCGAAATAATCAATAGGGTTCATTTGTATTTTTTTCCTCTTTATGTATTTTCCAGGCATAAAAAAAGGAGATAATTTTTTAGTGTTTAAGTCAATCTTGAATATGTTTACAAGGGTTTGGTGATGTTTTTATGCTTAAAAATTGAAGCTTTGTGACCTAAAAAAAAAAGATAATTTTGGGTGTTTCAAATTAATCAATAGGGTCATTTGTATTATTTTTTTTCTCTTATGTATTCTTAACACATAAAATTGAAGCTTTGCGCAGCTGAATAAAGATAGAAATTTGGGTGTTTCATGTAATTCTTGAAGTTGTTTAGAGGTTTGGTGATGTGTTTTTGCCTAAAGATTGAAGCTTTGTAGGTTTCATTTGTAATTTTTTTTCCTCTTTGTTTTCTCCAGGAAAAAAAAATTGAAGCTTTGTTGAGCTAAATAAGGAGATAATTTTCAGGTTCGAGCTCTGCGCTATGTAAACTAAGTCTGGTATTTAAGTGAGGAAGAGTAGAGAATCGGGCTCATTATCCTCTGAGTTTCGAAGGTTACAATTGTTCCTAAAGGTTGACACTACGCGAATTTCTCATTCCTTAAAAAATAAGGAGAGAATTTTTCAGGTTCGAGCCCTGCACGATGCAATCTAAGTCTAGTATTTAAGTGAAGAAGGGTAGAGAAACGGCCCCATTATCCCCGAGTTTTGACGGTTACAATTGTTTCTAAGGGTTAGCTCCACACGGATTTCTCGGTCATAAAAAAATAAGGAGATAATTTTCAGGTTCGAGCTCTGCGCCATGCAAACTAAGTTTGATATTTAAGTGAAGAAGGGTAAAAAGGTAGGCTCATTATCTCCGAGTTTCGAAGGTTACAATTGTTCTTAAGGGTTGGCTCGAGACAAATTTCTCGGTCATTAAAAAATAAGGAGATAATTTTGGGTGATTTAAGTGATCAAATGGGGTCATCTGGATTTTTCCTCTTGTGTATTCTTCATTCTATGGTGGCATTAACTTCTGGAGGATTAATGATGTTTTACAGCAATGAGGTATTTATATTTAGCCATGGCAGAGAACGTGCTAGTAAACTTCTGGGGTCAACACCACATGATCAATTAATAATCCAAATATCTGATTCATTTTCTGGACTGCTTTTATTTGCAATTGGATTTTTCTTGTTCATGGTTGCATTTATAAAGGATAGAGAGTTTCATGGATTCTTTGCTAAAGGATGTGTTCTTCTTCACATTGCTATGGCTATTTGGAGAATTTACTTTGAGAGGAAACTTGAAGAGGATCTTGGTCGTGATTGGTTGAGACTTGTTGTTGCTGACATTGCTTTAGGTCTTTCTTGGGTTTTCTTTCTCGTGTATTCTTGGAGAGAGAAGTATGATTAGTCTTGGTAAAGGGGCGTGCCCATTATCCATCTTGTTTTGAACAGGATGCTACTATGTTCATTATCCATCGAGTTTCGAACGGTGCACTACTTTGTTCATTATCCGTCGAGTTTTGGACGGTGCGTTACTAACCTTCAGGGATTTGTCGGTTATTAAGAAAAGTTTGATTAGTCTTTGTAGAGGGTGTGCTTGTTTTCCACCTGAGTTTCGAGCGGTGCACTACTTGTTCATTAGCCATCGAGTTTTGGACGATGTGTTGCTTACCTTCAGGGATTTCTCGGTTATTAGAAAAAGTTTGATTAGTGTTGGTAGAGGGCATGTCCGTTATCCTCCGAGTTTCAAATGGTGTGCCACTGTGTCCATTACTCATCTGTGTTTCGAATGGTGCACAACTGTGTCCATTATCCGAAACTCAGTGCACTACTATGTCCATTATCCATCGAGTTTTGGACGGTACGCTGCTGACCTTCAGAGATTTCTCGGATATTAAAAAAAGTTTGATTAGTCTTTGTTTGCGTTTTTACATTTTTATTCACAAGACAACAACATCAGTTCTTGTTCAAATATCAATCAACTGCTTCTCAATTCCGAACTAGTTGGATTGCTTGGGGCATCATATGGATATGATTGTGTGACAAGAAGCTACTTTGCAAGTTAAAATTTTGAAACACAAAAAAGATTGTGTTTCTCTGCTTCAATCTTGTACAGTACTTTCTTCTTTCCTTTTTTTTTTTTTTTGTTCTTTTTGTGTGGATAAAGTTTGTATAGTACCTCCTTTTCTCCCTTAATTATCTTTGATGTAAGTTTTTGTTGATAGAAATGAGAAGTGTTTGTGATCTCCTTATGTTGGCTTCTATTGAAATTTTTACCTTTTCATTTTCCAAGACTCTTTCAGCACAAGATATAAACTTGAAAGGTAGAACAATTATGGATTGAATTCTTGTATAGGCAACCCGGTGCATTAAGCTCCCGTTATATGCAGGGTGGCGAAAGGGCCGGACTACAAGGATCTATTGTATACAATCTTACCTTGAATTTTTGCAAGAGACTGTTTTCATGGCTCGAAGCCGATGCATTAAGCTTCTGTTATGTGCGGGGTCTGGGAAAGGGCTGGACCACAAGGGCCTATTGTATACGGTCTTACCTTACATTTCTGCAGGAGGTTGTTTTCATGGCTCGAAGCCGGTGCATCAAGTTCCTGTTATGCACGGGGTTCGGAAAAGGGACGAACCATAAAGGTCTATTACATACAACCTTAGCTTGAATTTCTACAAGAGATTGTTTTCATGGCTCGAACCCGTAATTTTTTGGTCACACGACAACAATTTTAGGTTACGCCAAGGCTCCTTTAAATTGAATTCTTGTATAGCATTATATTATTTCTGATTTTCCTGCAGTCCCCTGTTAACTTATCCAGAGTCAATAGAAACCATTTTTAGTTGCCTCTTATCTTGAAGAAGTGTTTTATTTTTATTTTATGTGATTGTACATCTGTCAACAAGATTGATGTAATTAGCCTACTTTATGAATATTCAATGAAAGTGGCTTTGATTAATATAGAGCCTATGACTCAGGAATCTTTAGTAGGGTCCCAAATTAGTTCAACTCAGTGTGTCAATTGGTCCACTTAATAGATGGTCATATACTTTTGATCGAATTTCAATAAGTCTTTCTTACGTCTATATGTAAAAGTTATTTTTTATAATAACATTTCGCTATAAAGGTTAAATTTTTTTAGGAACTAATCTTTCAAGTGTTATCAATCTATATTAACTACAATATATGGAACAATAAATTTTCTGTAACAGAAAGCAGAAATAGGAAAAATAGTAATAAAGTAGAATTTGAAAATATACTTCGGAATAAAATCGAGCACATTGAATGCACAGTGTGTCCTTAAAAAAATTATTCCCCTCAAGTACCCGAGGTATTGGAATATTATTCTCTCAGGATAGAATGATTTAACTCACCAGAGTATTGGTACCAAAAATTCTAGTGAACTGCGAATCACTTAATGGTTGTAAATCACATTGGAATTTATTTGTGTAGAAGAAGAAGAAGAAGAAGAAGAAGAAGAAGAAGAAGAAGAAGAAGAAGAAGAAGAAGAAGAAGTTCAGAAAATTTCGTAAGGAAAGATTTTGGGATCAACGCATATTTATAGCCATTTTCTAACATTGTTTCTGAAAAGTTTGCAATCTTTCAAAAACAGTCATGGCTGTTAGAACAGGCGGGAACGTTCAAATATTCCGAGAAAAGAATTTAAAATAATTCGGGAAAAAGAAACGGATCGGGTTGTGTTGTGCGTGTTGACTTTTCGATAATTAATTAAATAACTGAAAGAAATTTTATCCAAAAAGATTAATCAATCAATCTTTGACCGAATTCAAATCCAAAGCCAAGCGAACAACGCCATGAGGCTTACTTCTTTCCAACTCATTTAACACCAAGGAAGTGTTTTCTCAATGTAATCAGATTCCCTTTTCTCCCAAACCCCATATGTTGGGATCAAATTAGGTCTTTTGTTGTTGTTGTTGTAATCAGATTCCCTTTTTTTTCCGGTACCAATGAGGGACAATTACTTTTTCTAAAGTATAAAGGATTCAATTTCCCTTCACCATTTTTTCGTCCATTTCCCATTCACCAACCTTCAATCCCAACATCAAATTATATTATAATATATATTTTTTATAATAGCATTTCACTATAAAAATTCAAAAAATTTGGAAGAAACGAGACGGTTATAAAGAGGTTTGATTGTATTTAAAACTTCAACGTTAAGTTTATTGATGAAACCTCGTCCTTCAATCTCATCCATAATATTTTCTATTAGATCTTTCTAAATTTGAATTAATGCCATATATATCATGTTTTAGCACGTTGATTGCAAATAGTATAGTAACTGTTGATATGCAGAGTCTATATCGAAAAGAACAAATGAAATAATAGTACATGTCTCAGTTTTTAGATTCTTATTGATATTTTCTCACAAATGCCAAGCTTACGGTTAGGGGCGGTCCGACGAATTTTGTGGCCTAAAACCAAACTTTATGAAGGGCCTAAGCATTTATTTTTTTTAAAATATTTATTTATTTGAGTCAATTTTTTTAGTGTTTCTTAGATACAAAGCTATTAATAATTTTCTTATAATCAATAACTCCTAATAAATCTTTCTTAATTGACAATATAGCTAATTCATTTAACATTTCTTGAGACATTGTTGACCTTAGGTAGATTTTATCAATTTTAATTTTGAAAACTTCTTTCTGCTGATGCAACGGTAACATGAGTTATTAGCATTATTCCATAAGCAATATAGACATTGGAAAAGAAATCAAATCTTTTTATTTGACCGAGTGTATCAATTAAACTGTTATCTTCTAATTGTACTATTTTTCTTAATACTTTTAATTACGAGAATAAATCTAAACTATCAATATGGAATTGATTATTACGCTTTAAAGAACATTCAAGATTAAGACAATATGTTTTCAAATTTTCATCATCTAGTGATCGTAATATTTACCGTTAAATAGAAAATTAAAAATATCTTCATGTGCTTCAAATTGTTTAAATCTATTTTGAAGTGAAAAAAATAGCTTTGTCTACTATCTATAAAGTAATCAACTCCAAAGGATTCTTCGAAAGATTTTGAGATTTTATTATCAACATTCTCATCAAATTGTTATTTCCTATATATCACACGTTTCTTACGAAATTCGAGTTCAATATTCATTTCAAGTACAATTTTCTTGGCAGAAATCATAGCAGTTGCAAATCCTTCTTCTCTGTACTTGTTAATGAAAGAAATCAATTTTTTTCACTTCACAAAACCTTTTTTTAAACTTACACATAGCCTATTAAGAGTAACAAAAAATGGAACCCCCGCAAATGTGGGGCCTAAAGCAGTTGCTTTACTTGCTTTATAGAAGGATCGCCCCTGCTTACAGTGTTTTTTCCTGCCTCCCCCCCCCCTCCCTCCACCCAAAAAAAAATTAAGACAAAAATCTAATATTTCATCCGTTTCATGTTAAATGATATATTTTCTTTATTGACAGTCAAACTGATATTGAACTAATCCAATTTAACTTTAAAATTTGGTTAAATTGACTCTCAATAAATGAACATGTAAATTGAAACAAATGAAAATAATAGGTTAATTATTTACTGAGTTTTGAATCATATATTGCTGGTCCTCGAATTTCTCAGCCGACGAACATAAAAATAATTTGATTTTGACTGATAAAGAAGATGAAGGGGTGAATTTCTGACGTGGAAATTTTCATTCATGTTATATTAATGACGGCAGAATTATAGAAAGGGACAAAGTAACTTAAAATTTCTAATTTGACAAAGTGTGCAGGTTTGACATAATAAATTTTGAATATATCAATCGTCTTTGCAGATTAAATTTATCTGCAATTTATATATTAGGCAATATATTTATTTTTGCTCAATTTACATGATATAATTTTTTGATAAAGTGGTTCAATTATGAGTTAGGTATATGTCACAAGTTGAACCCTATCACATAAAAAAAACTTATATTTAATGGACAAAAATAGAAGAATCGACCCATTAGCCACCAAGTCTTCAACCGTGGGCCACATATAAAATTTCCCAATTATCAAAAAGAAAAAAATTAAAGAAGATAAAGTTATTCCAATCTATTCTTCTACAGAGTGTGTAGGTCAATGGATCTTCAAAAATCGACTAAACCAATCGAATTATGTCGTACCGAATTGATTATTAGGTTTTTTTAAATAAAATTGTAGATTTTTATATAAATTTATAACCGTACCTAATAATCGGGTATATTTTTTTATTTTATAAAAATAAACTATAAAAATTCTGAACCATATCGATAAATTTATATATGAAAAATATATTTCATATATTAAGTTTAAAAATAAGAAAGCAATTTTTTTTCTCCTAAAGTCTTGGGATTATGAAAACGACTACAAGCCAATATGTAATTAACACCTAAAGTCCGACTCCCAAACCCATTCTGGTAATCCGGTTGAAATCAAGTTAGTTTCAGCATTTTAAGTAGCAAGTCACAAGGTATTCCGACGATCTTGAGTAGCAAACAATAAGGTATTGCATATCTTTCTTCTCGTACGTTTAGATTTCATTTGTTGAATACTCAATCTTATAATTGATTTTATTCTTAAGTGCCAACTTAACTAATATTTTTTCACTTGGGTGATTTATACTCCTCTCGCCTTTGCTTGCTTTATTTTACGCTGCTTATAGAATAGTGAGATGGCTATATTTTGGCTATCTTTCAAGTTCTCTTAATTCATTACCTCTTAAATAGAAAAATGCGTAGATAGTTTTGCTAAAGTCCTATGCAAACACGCATGTTATTGCATTTTAATAACTTCTATTGGAGACTCTAATTTGACATTTTAAAAATAATACCGAAAACTAACGGAACCGTATAGATACCGAAGAGGAACAAAGATGATTGGTAAGGTTTCGGAAAATCTAATCTTAGTCATACAAAATAGAGTAACCGAAAATTAATATGGTATAAATTTTATAAAATAACCGACTAGACCGAACCATTGGCATCCCGCGCATTGCCCGAGAAAAAGTGGAAGAAAAAAAAGTGATATGGGGGAAATCATCAATTTTTGTAACTTTAGAGGGGACTTTGTCATTTCATAGAAAAAAGGGAGGAATCTGTCAAAAAGAAAAAGATTCGGACGCGTTTGGCGAATTCCTAATAAACGTAGCAAGTTATTTGTCCACAAGAGAGATCCCAAAAACGCCGTCTGCATCAACGGAACCCCAGCGAAGAACAAAGGAGAAAAAGGTTAGGCAAAATTAAGCCCTTGAATTTGAATTAACCTGATTTTCATGTTTTATTATACACAATTTAATCCTTGAATTTTTGTGTCTATGTGATTCACCACTTTGATATTAGAACTCAAGCCTTGTTGAGTACTCTGTTATTTTTCGACAAATCAAACTGAATTAAACAGATTAAGCAATCTATTTGCTGAAATATAGAGAACGAACACATGCTATTCTTCATTTTTTGCATTTTTTAATTCGAATTCTTTTATTTTAGTGAGGATGCGTCTATCGTCTAAATGCAAGATTTAAACTGTATGGGTTCGACTTTTAAGGTTTTTAACTTTGTAAAATTTCACAAGTGGTGTCGGGGGAGGGTGGTGTGTTCGAGAGACCTTACCCCTACCCCGGAGGAGTAGAGAGGCTGTTTCCGATAGACCCTCGGCTCAAGAAGACGATAGACCCATGCTCTTAAAGCTAAATGTTTATTTAACCTTTTTACTTGGCTTAATTAGGCACTTGTATCTAGTTGTGATCATTTTTTGGACTGTGTCTGCTCCTTAGTTTTAACATAGGTTTATTTTTGTTTTGTTGATGAGCAGACACACTCTCTTTACTTGTACTCTCTTTTGCTATGCATCTTCTTGATGCTTTTAATGGAATTCTCTTACTTCATCAAAAAAAAAAAAAAAGAGACAATAGATTAGTAACAGCAACAGGAGCCAGAAAGATAATACCAGCAATGTAGGAACCAGAAAGTTGAAAAACAAGCAATAACAATAAATAGTAACAATGGCATGGTACTACGAACACGAGGGAGTGGTATGGACACAATATGAACTACAAGCAGTCTAAGACAAAACACTATCAGGCTAGCCCCACACCCAGTACAAAGTAGAAAAGCGCTCAACTACCTCCTAACCTTCAACCCTAATGCTCGACCTCCACACCTTCCTATCAAGGGTCATGTCCCCGAAAATCTAAAACTGCGTCATGTCTTGCCTGAACTCATTATATTTTTAAAGTTATGGGTTCATATCTATTGTATGTTGCAATATTAGTTAATTTGTATGCATATTTATGCTCCGCATGAAAAGTACCGGGTTCAGATGTGAATTGTTTGTTATCTGAGCACTGATATTGCCTTTTCCCACAAAAATATTAATTGAAGATGACTAATTTTTAATGAAACTCTAGTTTTAGTGAACTCATAATTCGTCTTAGGATACTAATTATTACAAAATGTTGGAATGAAATATTAGGCCCAAATAGAGATATTAATTATTCCCAGGAGAAACTATTTCTACTAATATAATCTGTTTATCATATCGTATAAATTCATATCTAAAAGGTTTCATGAATACTTATACACACTCAGATGTGAGACTTTTTGTACTGATATCAACTCGGAAAGGATAACAAATAAGCAGAGCGTGTGGTGGTCTGAAAATGTTTGCTACTGTTAGATCCTGCTTTGACACTGTGTTTTGAAATTGTTTGCTAATATTAACCCATTTAATTTGTACTTTGAGCTTATGAGCCACTAGAAATCATCAACCCCATGATTATTCTCCTAAGGAAGCAATATTACCATCAGTTTAGACCCTTTAGCAAGGGCACTTCAGCCAAAAGGTAATCTTCCTTTTTCCTGAGTCAGTATTGATGGTGTCTCCTAATTGCTATCAACCCCACATTGCTGAAGTCCTAATATGGAGTCCGGAACCAAAATATTGTAAATTGACTCAAGAGACAAAAATAGGTGGAAAAAAGTGTTGAGGACCATATTATGTATAACGCATCTAAAATATGCGCTATACCTTAACGGCCAGTTACCCCGTTAAGATATAGCGCATGTAATATATGCGCTATACTCAGTATTTGCAGCCATAATAATTGACTGCATAGCGCATCAATTATATGCGCTATGTATAAACATACCCCCAACCCCCACCTTCAAAATTTTTTTCTTCATCTTCAAATTCCAAGTATCTTTCTTTTCCTTTAAATACTTTGGAAATTAGCCCATGTAACTCTGTGGATTTTTGTATATTCATGTATTTGTGATATATTCATGTATTTGTGAATTTTTGACTTATTTTACTCTCTGGCGTAATCTGTATTAGGAATTACAAATATTTAATTGTAAATTGATTGAGGTAGGTATGTTGTTTTCAATGCCATAGTTTACTTTATCTTCTAAGGAAGATACGTAACGATAGTATAAAAAGTTACGCTAATACTCTGCTTTTTAGAAAGAAAGTCATCATTTGTTATTTGGGTAAGTCATTATTTTTAATTGCCCAATACAAAAAGGTTTCCAAGTCACTCAATTCGACTATTACTGCATTAGAGATCAAACAAAATGATAGTTCCAATGTTCAACCAAAAACAACCTTTAAGTTTAGCCTCGATACAAGTATATCATGAAGAAGGTGCGGGTTGGGGGTATGTTTATACATAGCGCATATAATTGATGCGCTATGCAGTCAATTATTATGGCTGCAAATACTGAGTATAGCGCATATATTACATGCGCTATATCTTAACAGGGTACACTGGCCGTTAAGGTATAGCGCATGTTTTAGATGCGTTATACATAATATGGTCCTCAACACTTTTTTTCACCTATTTTTGTCCCTGGAGTCAAACTTTACAATATTTTGGTTCCGGACTCCTGCTAAACCCGCTTTGATGCTGAGTAATTTTCTCTAGTAATGTTAGCTGTGAGAGGGTTCCAAAAGTATGGTGAAAAGGAGAAGAAATTGATGGTTTTAGATTGCAAAAGAGAATACTCATAACTTCGGTTATAACTTCTATGTTTAGATGATATAGATAATCCTGATAGCTACTGCTGATGGCATCCAAATTATATATACCTTTGAATTTCAATTCTGATAAGTTTCTCAATTAATGATAATTGAGGAGATGAAGCGAGAGCATGTTGTTTAACAATTAAGTACAATAAAGAAGCTTAAAGCTTTGCCTTTTAGAGAGTAGGAGAGGGGAAAAAAACTGAAGGTGGCTGATTGCTAATACCTTCAATCTCCTTCTCAACTTATTTTCTTAAGGATTGTTATGCATTTTCTGGTTATTAAGTTGCTGGTATTATCTTTATGGATTCCTTTGTTGTTACTGCTACACTGTCTCGTTTTCATCTTATTGTGCCGAGGGTCTATTGGAAACAGCCTCTCTACTCCTCCGGAGTAGGGGTAAGGTCTGCGGACACACTACCATCCCCAGAACCCACTTGTGGGATACGCATTGGAAAATGTAGTTTTTGTCAGCACTCGTTATGCATCTTCTTCTGGTCTTTTTGTTGGTTTACTTCTGTTAGTCTCTATTTCAATGCTAAAGCATAATCTTTCATTTCTAACTCCTCCAGTATTCTTCAAAAATGGGTGGACTGCCAATAGAGAATACATCTACAGCCATATCTTTGTCGCAAGTACCAAAAGATCAAAAGTCAGCTGCCCCTGCTGTGCCCGATTCAAAGCCAAAGAAGAAGATTTGTTGCGCTTGCCCTGATACTAAGAAGCTGAGAGATGAATGCATTGTGGAGCATGGTGAATCCGCTTGTGAGAAATGGATTGAAGCTCATCGTAAATGCCTTCGAGCTGAAGGCTTCAATGTCTGAAGCATAGCAGCTGGCCTCTGAATAGACAAGCGGAGATACAAAATTTTGTCTAATGCTTAGTTTGTTTTGGCACCATACAAGCTCAATTAGCTAAATATTTACAGTTTTCTTATTCAAAAGAATTTGTTTATCAAATACAGGAATAAAGCAAGGAAGTTGTGCACAATTGATTTGCTGGAGCAGGAAATACGAGATAATTCGTCTTGATTATTTGAATTGTGTAAAGGGTTAGGATAGGTCGCCTAGCGTTGTCCTTGTCTGTAACAGTAGCTTTAGTACATGAATTAGCGTTATTTATGTATTTTCGTATTCCTTGATTTCCGTGATTACTTGTGTTGCTTTCATTTCGGCCTGTCTGATTACAATGCTCGGTTTTAGTTTTGGATCTTTGTATTTTTGCTTCGGTTGTTTAATTGGTGTGCTTGCTGCTGCCCTTCCTTTGTCTTTCCTAAGCCGATGGTCTTTCAACAGCTTCTCTGCCTTCTTAAAGGTAGGGGTAAGGTCTGCGTACATACTATCCTCCTCAGATTTCACTTGTGGAATTACACTGAGTCTGTTGTTGTATTTTGAATTGTAGGGTACATTTCAAGATGGAAATTAGCTCTTAGAAGAGACTTATTTTCTTTGCATCATTGCTTCATCTAACTATGAAAATACTAACAAATGTTTGGTAAGAAAATGGTATTAGTGGTTTGTTACATACATCGCTGTGGAAGGAAAGTTAAGTGATGAAACTATAATGCTTTGTGTCGGTTTGATTTATTCAACTCTTTGAGTTGGACAAAATAGGTAGGATCCACCATTGACTGAAAATGAGTATAGTTCATTTAGTTCGACTTTGTATTGGAAAACTATCAATTATGTCCATTTATAAGTAGTTTATTACAAAAATTGGTGAATTCGTAAAATATTACTAATATTAGCCAAATATGATCAATATAAGCCAATTAGTTATTTGTAGAAAATGTCAATTTTTTTTTTTGAATGGGTGTTATTAAAATAGATTAGGTACATCTTGAGGAGTTTGAATCTCAGTATTGGGATGATTTGGTGGAGTTTTGAGGTGGTTTGAATTGAAAATTCGAAGTAGAAGATGAACATGAAAAAAAATGGTGTATCATTTGTATATCACATATGTATCATATTTATATCAAGTGTGTATCACATGGGTGATACATGTTTGATACATGCGTCGCAGAAGAATTTTTGAATTCGATTTTAACTGCGAATTTTGATACTAAATTAGTCCAAATCACCTCCAATCTTCCTCAAATATGTATATTGACTCATCTATATGTTTTCAATAAATTTCAACCATACCCATAATCCTTAGAAGTGACTATATGTTTTAACTTGGACTATAAAAAAAAGTGCTATTTATGGAATAAATTAGAAGTGATTCTATTTTTCTCAATAATTTTAAGAAAAGGATCAAGCGTGTAAAAATTCCTATGATGATGATATATGTGATTATACTCGAAAAGAGTTAGAAAAGCAAACAATCACGTCACAAGAGCTAAAGTCTTTAGCTGGAAATATAACCAAGTATTTCTACTTAAACAATTCAATGCGTATAAATTACATAATAAACAGATGAAACGAAAATGGATAAATGAGAACAAACACACATTTGCTACAAAACAAAGAATAATTGCAAGCTTTCAACTTTCAAGCATACTAGAAAGTCCTCTCAAGATATTATAGTCGTATAAGGTGGAAAGTTCAACTCAACAGAGATTACAATACTTACTGCAACAACAAAGGACAAAGAAAAAGAGAGTACCAATAAATAAGGGATAAGAAAGCAAATGAAGTTTCAGAATGAGATCTAACAAATACTAACTAAATCGCCAATTACAGAACTGAGCTTCTGAAGGGCCAATAAACATCTCAAAGTAATTCATGAATAGAAGAGCCCCATCAATGGGTGTATGAGAAAAAGCGGCCCACGAAAAATATAGAGGACTCAAGAGGAAAACCACGGTTCCTACCTAAATTACTCCAGAAGAAAAATATACCAAGCACTCAATATCGAGCAATGTCCTGAAGGCAATCATAGAAATGTGAGATTTGGATCTTCTCTTTGCCAGAATAGATGGCTTCTGCCGTCCCACCATGTTCACCTTGAGCAGCCATTTCGACAACCATGTATAGTTTCTTGATGGGCATCTATCAGAAGACAACACAAACAAGAGTTATTGACCAACCTCTATCATACGCCTGAAATTTCAATTTCCCAAGCACTGCCAATATCAGAAGGCGATGAGACAAATATGAACTATTCGTATAGGGAAGAGACATGTATGAAAAGCGTGCTTGTCTGATAGACAGGGAGCAGAGCTTTGAAACTTACGTCATTTAATGCCTCAGCAGCAGAATCAACATCATCGTTTGAGAAGACATTAAGTTGTTGTAACACCTGCAAATAACATCAAAGCATCAATACTTGGGCGGGTATAGAATGGCGATGACATTAGGTCTAAAATCTCAGTAACTGCACCAATGAACTAGAGTTCAAGAGTTCTAACTCATCACCAAGGAATTTGGTAGGACATCTCCAATAATTGAACCAATGAACTAGAATTCGAGAGTCAATACATACACTAAGGAAAGACAAAGTATACAGCCTACTGATGATGAGAAATCTTCTCAAATCACCAACTCATTTGCTCCACAGTTTGTTCCAGACAAAAAGTAAAATGGATCCTGAGAGCTCAATAGATAAAGATATATTGACAAATTTAGTGGCATCAATGACAAAAGCCACTATTTTGTTACACCGTCAGAATTCACAAGCTATTATTCAGTAATCTTCTTGCCACGACGATTCTGGTTCAGTGGGAGGTGAAGTATTCTTTTGTAAGGAGTTTATTGGCCACTAGCACTGGATTACGTTATCTGGAAATACCTAATTGAGATGTCCTAGTTAAGCTTTTCTGCACCTACCTGCTCTACAATAAAAAATAGGATTTCCTTTTTCCTTTCAACGTATGGCATCCAATATAAGAATTTATTTGGAGTTTCATTGCTCTTCCGTCTTCACAGTCCAACTAATATGGTTTGACGTAACAGATGACTATCTACCGTTTTATTTCATATAAAAGTTTCATTCTTCATGTTAGAACTATGGGCAATTTAACTGGAAAATGAATTTTCATTATAAAACATCAACATCATGGCAGTTTGGATGCCCTCTTACCTTCTTGGCATCTTCTGTCTTTAATGTTGGAACATGGTATGTGACTGAGAAAGCATCACAAAGGCCAACCGAGTCCAAGAAACCGGCCTCACTAGTAGTTCCAATCACGAGAATTTTTTTACCCTGTAACATGAAACCCGCCGTAAGAATCATCAGCAAAAAGCAGAGTTGCATATGTAGCCACAACGTAATTAAAATCCAGCTCATAAAAAAGCAGTAGGTCATCATCAGTATGTGTCTTGGGCGTTCTAGTACCTGGGTGTCTAAGTTTATCTGTACTTTTCTTCCAATGGAGGCAAAAATCAAAACAACTAGAGGACTTGATGGGTTCAAGATAGAAATGGGAGAAATTCTTTCACACACACACACCACCCCAAGAAAAACTTTACAAGGCATGTAGGTTCGGCACAAGACTCTTTAACATTGATTTGGTTTTCAGCTTCCGGGCAACTATTATGTAGGAATTAGTCAAATATCAAGAGTGAGAGGTCATCGCTTCATGGGTGAAGCCATGAAGCCACACGTTTCAGATATGTTTGTGCTTCAGACAATGACATGCAAAGTGTTCTGAATGAGAAAAGGTTGATTCTTTGAATCTCAACTTTGAAGAGTTGGATTATATTGGCATTATTGTATATTGTATATTGAATTTAGTTATTTAACTGAAATTTGATAATTATAGTACTAAGTTCGTATATGTATTGAATTTTTTTATTTCCTGTAAATTGAGCACTTCACTTTAAAGAAGCGTGTCATTTTTCGCTTCAAGCCACGTGGACTTCAATGCTTTTTTGCGCTTCTCTTGTAAAATTCCAGAAAACCACTTAAGCATTCTTTTCTTTCCGTTGCTTTGATACCCCCCTTAAGTTATCTGATGCATGTCCATGAGCCTTTCCAACCCCACACATGGGTACCAAATGAGCATCTTGAAATACAATACTGAATAATTATGAAGAAATACCTTAGGTGGAAGCCGTTTAAGGAGCACCAACAGTGTTTGAGAAATCAAATTTGAAAATCGAGGGCCAATTGCAACATATTCCAGAAGCCTGCACAGGTACATGCATGATAAACACATCATAACGCATTCGAAGGCTATTTATCTAGTATCAGAAAATTTACCTTTCAATGCCATCAAGGACGACTATGCTGAGTGGTGACTTGTACGCATCCTCAAATACCTACCACATATTAGCACAAGACATAGTTAATAACTAAAATGCAAGTAATATGCACGGGTATTTACAAAGTCATTTATCTTTTAGCTGATCATACTAAAGTGATGTACCAGGTTAACGTGTGTACCTTTACTATCTGAGCACATTTGCTGCTTTCACTTAGCCCAATCATAGTTTCAGCAGAAATCTAACAATCACAGGGGAAAGAGGCGATAAGAGATGGGTTTAAGAGTGAGAATTTGTAATTAATCCCCAGAAAATGTACAAGTTCCCAATATTTAGTAACTTACTATCTTGACATAGGGAAAATCACTTTCAATTCCAACTGTTGCTGCCATTGCAGTTTTGCCACTGTCCAAGGAATAGAAAGACTCAAGATAAATGACCACATAAAAAACAAGAATAACACAAGCTTCTACCTTCCACTTGGGCCTTCCAGAAGACAAGTAATGAGGGGGCTCCCCCTGCTGACTTTAACTTGTTCTGCCAATAGCATAGTTCTTCTGTAGATGTGTTGATGTCGTTCGCCACAGTCCACAATGCCATTAAGTCTGAAAAATGTTAAGAGTCGTTAAGCCACCTTCATGCAGCAAGTTAAGCAAAGTTATACAAACCTTAAACTAGACTCCAGTGGTGACAATTTTATTCAACATCAGTTATCATTTCCTTACATATATCCAAGATCCGACAGACTAGTTTCTTCACTTAAGCCACCAAAAACACATATACTTCTCCCAACTATTGAATGTTATGTCTCTCCCACTGTAAGCCCTTCATACTGACCCCCCCCCCCCCCCCGCGTCAATACATAGGAGACAAGTACATTTAGCATCAACATAGTACATCCCTTTCTCAGGAAAATTTTGTACTAAACTTTTTTATTCTTTTTGTACTGTCAAGCCCAATAATCCACAAGCATTGCATGAGAGCTAACCTCGGAGAAAGAAAAAAGGACTATGTACAATTTAGGAAATAGATTTAATTTTTAACTTGGTTCACGAAATACTACCAATTGGCTGCACACTAGGAACAGGAAAACTAACCTGCAACGTTCAAGGTCATCAGTGGAAGCACCAAATGCAGGTCTTACTTCACCAAGGGCATGCAAAAAATCATCCATAGTGACTTTTATACTCTCCTCATCCACTGGTTTAGTAAGATCATCCATGCTTAGCTGCCTGTTCAATGCAAAGGATACAGCACTTTTGACTACACCTTCAAGCTCAGCACCACTATAATTTTTTGTCCTTGCGGCTGCACGCAAAGGAAAATGGGGGAAAACTCTAAGAATTCCATATAGCCACTGTAGGTTAGTAGACTAAACAAAGTACCAGAAGTGACTCACAGAAATAACACAGAAACACCTTCAATTCAACAATATATCTTTGAAAGAAAAGTCAAGTTGAATCAGGGATAGAAGTATATAACATGATTTTAGTACTATCATCATCTATTTTAAAAGAACCAGATATCAAAAGCCATCATAACATGCTTGCTGTGGTGACCACATACCAAGTTCTTGCAAGTTCACATCTGGGGAAAGAAAGGAATTCTCTTTCATCTGGTTTGTATGAATCTGGAGAATTTGCAGTCGACCATTTTCATCAGGAAGGCTTATCTCCACTTGGACTTCTAGTCGTCCTGGCCTATATCAATACAGAACTTAATAATGCACCATAAAACATTACTTAATCTCAAAGAAATAGACACCAAAAACATTTGTATAATCTTCAGCAACAAAGAAGACAAACATGACACAAGAGACCATGGTTACCTCATAAGCGCTTCATCAAGTAGATCTTTTCTATTTGTCATTCCAATGAGCAAAACATTATTCAGAGATTCCACCCCATCTATCTAAAGTGCAAGAAACAATCAACCAGATTGAATCAATAACAGCTAACAGCATTCTACTGTTGTCATATAGCCACTCTAACCTCTGCAAACACAACTAGAAAGTATTGTGCATACCTTTGTGAGAAGCTGGTTAACAATGCTGTCATGTACACCAGTTCCATCTCTAGTTGATCCTCTAGACTGCATAACAACAAAAGCTTCATATTAAGAAACTAAATATACAGAATCAACTGCAGATGAATATAGTGATAAGGTAGTCAATGGATCCACAAGCTTGGTGAACATTTGCTCACGTACAGAGTGCATTAGCACAAAATGACTTGTAACAATGCTGAGTATCAATCAAACAAGTAGACTGCAGACAACTTAAGGGTGTACCAATCAACTAAAGCAACAAGCTAAGGATAACCTATTTAGATTCAGTAGTCAAATGCTGATATTTACATCCATGCAACAAAATTAACATCTGGAACTTATTGCCCATGGCAATATCCCATGGGTGAAACGTGTATTGGTACACGACCCACTCCTACAAACTTCTAATTTTACAACCAGCAGCTCGTATAAAAGCCTCTGAAGCACTTTCTCAGAAAGAAAGAAAAAAAAAGAGAAGCCTCTGAACCAATATCAGAAAATCAAACGGGAAATGATCAATGCACGGGTAATAATCTCAAAAAATCAAAAAGAATTCAAGAGGTTCCCACCTTACAGATTGCATCAATCTCGTCAAAAATGATAACATGCAGTTCACTTTGGTCACCTGGAAATACAAAAACGACAGATTACAATAACAAGTTTAAACCCCAACATCTTCATTTCCATGATAGCTCCCTTACCTTTGGTTCTTTGGTCCTGCTCAGCATCAGCAAACAAATCCCTCACATTTTTTTCTGTTTCACCGACGAACTTGCTTAATACTTCTGGTCCATTGACAATCTACAACAAAGAAAAACAAGAAGCAGATAGACAATCAAGATAGCCAAACAAGTAAAACATTGAATATTTCTTACTTCCAGAGCAACAACGATAACAAGGAGAAAATAAATGAGTAGAGCTTGCATGAACCTACCTTTGGTTCCTTGCCATTTAGCATTTTTCCAATCTGGCGAGCCATTAGAGTCTTCCCTGTACCAGGAGGTCCATAGAGCAGCATTCCCTTGACATGCTTGATACCAAGCCTGAAAATCAATTTCATCGCAAAGCCAAGGACAAGTGAGGAATTAATCGTACTACATCTTGTCTTCAGGAAACAAACAAAAATTCATGAAAAGAAAAGGAATTTTAGTTATTTAGCAAGAATTTTCCATACTTGCTGGTGACATGTGGAGGGAAAACCCTGGAAGCAAAAGCCCTTCGAAATATATCAGCAAACTCTGCACTCAGACCACCTATACCCAATGATTGAAGATTGAATTCTTTCTGTCTAAAGATGCTGCTGCTAGCAGCTTCACGCTGGTTGACAATCTGCATTGAAGTCAGTTGCAGCAAGAAACAAATGAAAAGGACTCCAATAAACATGAAGGAAGCCATTATGTATTGGCAACTTTTTGCCTCCAGTATATTACTTAAAGACAGGAAAAAGTAACCTTTATTCCACTAGAGTTTGCAGCTTCAAATATAATGTATGTGTCAGCTGAAATCATCCCTCTTTCTATATTAGACTTTTCTTGCCCCTCCACAGTAGCTTGATTCACAGTGAATATATAACCATTGCCATGATACTCAAATGTCACCTTTTGCCCAGTTGACATAATCTGCATAATGAAGTTAACAATTCATAAATAAGTTACTTTCACCAGAACTATAGACTTGGAACATCTGCTGCAGCTTAATTGGTAAGCCGTAAGCCTAGGAGCTAGAGGTCCACTTTACATCATTCTCTAATAGCATTTTAAAGGCAACACCATACTGGAGCACCAATACTCAAACAGCCTAGTGATTCCCAGCTATTTACGTAGACACCTCTAGATCCTCTGAACCGTGCCCTAGTCCACTAAAAAAGACAAAGTATCCTAGAATTTAGCAAGATTATTTCGAGACCACCACTAGACCACCCTAAGACTCCATTGTTTTTATTAAGATTAAGATGTCTCAATCGGCATACACATTTGATTATTAAGTTATTGTACATGGATCAGAACACTGGATAATTAAGTTGCTTATTTTCTCACATTGTTGTAGATAATATATATATATATATATATATATATATATATATATATATATATATATATATAATTAAAAATTAATGTATATGGAATTCAAATAAATTAATAATAAATACTTATCCACTAAATACTAGAGAAATATTAATTTACATGGTGTTGTATAAATTGTTTAGAGACAAAACACTGGAGTCTAAATGTTTGGAGACAGACTCTGGAGTCTAAAGGTTTCAAGTTGAGCAGGACCAAGACATAATACTTGGAGTGCAAGTTCAATGACGTGACGGGGGAAATGGACTGTGACGTGAGGCTTGTTCACAAGTCATCCCCAAGAAAGGGAGTTTTAATATCTTAAAGGCAAGTTTTATATAGCGGTGGTTAGACCAATCATGTTGTATGGGGCAGAGTGTTGGCCAGTCAAGAATTCTCATATCCACAAGATGAAAGTAGCAGAAATGAGGATGTTGAGGTGTATGTGTGGGCATACTATGTTGGATAAGATTAGGAAAGAAGATATTCGGGCAAATGTGGGGGTGGCGCTCATGGATGATAAAATGCGGGAAGTGAGGCTTAATTGGTTCGGGCACGTACAGAGGAGAAGCCTTGACTCCCCGGTTAGGAGATGCGAGGTATGAGAAGAGCTAGAGGACAGCATAAGAAATATTGGGGAGAGGTTATCAGGCAGGACATGGCGCGACTCCATCTCACCGAGGACATGACCTTAAATAGGAAGGTTTGGAGGACGAGTATTAAAGTCGTAGGTTAGTAGGTAGTTGAGCGTTTTCTCAGAGGCGGATCCAAGATTTGGAGATTACGGTGCCAAGCTAATCAATTTGATCAACTTGAGCTTTGGTTCGAGTTATTCATCTTTTTATTTATATGGACATATTGATCAAACGAAAAAAATATGATAACTATAACTAATTGACGCAAAGCATAAAACTTCCAATAATATTACTACTGTAAAAAATATACATCATCCATTTAAAATTGTCCTCGACGAGTTTTCTTATTCTGAAAATGGTCAATAATTGCATCATTACTTATGTTTGGAAATACATCACATTCTATGTAACAAACTAAACAATCATTTACATTTTGATCACCCATGTTATTCCGCTCTTCATTCTTTATCTGCTTCATGGGCGAGAATGCTCTCTCCACCGTTACAAGAATACAAGTTACAATTGGCTACTAGAGGACAATAGAGATGCCGAGATGGACGGACTAAGCAGCGACGCTGGCAGCAGGGAAGTGAATATTAGTGGTGGCGCTAGCGAAGGGATGGGAGTTGGGCAATGGTCAAGGGTTTTTGACTTTTAGTTTGGAATTTTGATTGGGAATTGGAAGCGAGAATTTTGAGAGGAAAGGAAATATCTTTTGAAGTTTGAGTGGAAAAAAACAAATATAAGAGACAAAAAAAAGGTCAAAATTTACTACTCTAATAAAGAAAGATATAGTCAACAATAATTAAAGAAAAAAAATAAGGAGAACAGAATATATAATATACTAGTATAATATTTGATGATCCAAAACGTAAAGTGATGCAGCAAGCTAAAAAGGTTAAAAATGTGTTGTCTCGGCAGTTCGATCCCTCGCCTCCATGGAGGATTTGTCAGATGTTTGCCACTTGCACCTATTCATCTTTTGGTACCCCGGGTGGCACCCAATATATTTATATTATTTTGCATATATGCATACATATATAGTTAAGGTTTCGACCAAAGCTTGCGGGTGGTGTACCACCCCCAGGCCTTAGTAGATCCCCCCTGGTTTTTCTTCCCCGTTGGGGGTTTTAGGCTAGTTGTTAGTATCTTGCTTTAGTTTGATAGTGGTACTTATTGTGTTTGTATTGTTTTTCTGCTCCGGTTGCCTAGTACCTTTCCATTGCTCTAATTGACGATACTGCATTTTCCTTTCTTTTTTTTTTATTCCTAGGTTGCTAGCACTGTCTTCCTGATGTATTGTTGTTGTTACTGTTCCATTGCCTCTTTTTCATCTCCTTGTACCGATGGTCTTTCGGAAACAGTCTCTCTACTCCCGGGGTAGGGGTAAGATCTGCGTACACACTACAGGGTTGTTGTTGTTGTTGTTGTTGTACAAACTGTTTCTTTCATGAACCGCACTCTAAAAACTAACGGCAAACTGGTGGTGGTGGTGGTCGGCCATGATGGTTGTAAGGTGGAAGCTAGTGGTCGTGGTTGGTCGAGGAGACCGTAGATGGTGGTTCTGTAGCGGTAGACGGCAGTGGTGGAGTTGTGGTAACCGAAGGTGATAGATGTATGATGGTAGTTGATGGTGACTGACAGCGGAGGTGGTTGGTAGTAGTGGTTTTGCAATGGAGGCTGGTGGAGAGGTTGTTGGTCATTTGGTCTTCATTTTGTTGATTCCACCCGACATCCTCAAGGCAATTCCATATTTATCTTTTGATTAATAAAAGCAGACATCAGACATGAAAATTGTAAGATGAATAAGTCCAGCCAATATAGTCATATATATATCAGTCATTTTCTCTCAAGCGTTCATTAATGTGAAGTGGACACTAAAACATGGATATGATTCAAAGACAAAAGTATTTAGTACAAAGTGGAGCATATTTGTAATAAATTAAATTGATTAGCAGTAAAAAAAAACAAATACACTACGTTTTGGTTGAAGTTTCATTATATAAGGATCAGGACGTTGTTTAGCCTTACTTATCTTTTTTTTTTTCGGGGGATGTGTGTGTGTGGGGGGGGGGGGGGGATAAACACCTTATTTATCTTTCAAAATTTCTAAAAGAAAGGAAAAGGACATATGGAAATCATTCTTGAAAGTACAGATCTGAAGAACCAAATCATATGTGTTCCCCAGTAGCCTTTGTCAGGTACAATACAATAAGAGAAGAACCTTTGAAAGCAGAATTTATTAAGACAGAGGGGGATAGCGCCTTCACCTGATTAGCAAATCTCTTACGAACTTGATTAGCCAAAGAAACTGCATCCACCTACAAAAAGACATATTTTGGTAAACTTGCAGCGTTTACAGCAACAGAAGTGTTTGAACCAGAGTACTCTTGATGCCTAAGATTAAAACAAAACCAGCTAAACAAGAAGATGGGGTTACAACCAAAATACACCACAACCAAATTGTAAAAGATCTGCATGCTCTAAATACCAGACTTGCTATGCGAGCTGAAAGATATGGTACAGTCAACACCAGAAGAATCTAACTCCTTCAAAGGGAATAGAGACATTGCGCGGTACACTAGAATGAGTTTACCTGCTCATCTTTGGTCCCTTTTTTCACAAACTCCAAGTCAAGGGTAAGCAGAGCAAGGTTGAAGTCATCAGGTGGAACAAATCTGCATTTGAACAGTGAAACCACTAATTAACTGATGTTACGGCAAAGCTAGACCACAGAAAACAATAATATTTGAATAGTCTTGCCGAACCTGTTAACAGATATAGCATCTCCAGTGGAAACTTTAGCATAGCGTCTTTGAATCGCATTAAGACCAAGATGACCATTAGGAATGCCATCGTGGGCAGTGTTTCACAGTTAAGGCAACAGTAAATTGCATTATCTTCAACCAATAAAATGCTACATAATGATGATGAACAGAATATGAAATGGAAATTTTAGAGAAAGACAAACAAGAGACAACAATCTCCTCAAGAGTTTTGAATTTTCTCATTAGCATTTGCTACTTGACAGCCTTTCCTATCAGAAGTTTAATAAAAGATCTCCTCCAGTAGCAGGGAAAAAACACTCTCTAATAGTTTACTAACCTCAAAATGATATTTTCAAATGGAAAAGGGGATATAACTGAAAGGAAGGAAGTGTAAAAGTTTCCCAACTAGCCAATGGTTCACTAAGGGTTATGCCACACTCGCCTAAATTTGAGACCACTGATCTCAAATACACTCAAGAGTCAAGTCACTCAACTTCCATCATTGCTGGTTCAAGCCTTACCTTCTCTTTAGGATGACTACTTTCCAAATGAAAGATATGTTTCCTCAAATAGGTCTATTTATATAAAGAGGCTGTCAGGGGAGCACGTCGGTAAGGACTTACGAGTTCATCTGAACCCAGTAGCTTTGACTCGGACCTTGTATATGTGTTAAAAGATTCACTAAATAAGTACAAATAATAGAATTCGAAACCAGTAAATCAAACAAATTATGTAGAATTCTGAACTCGAACCTACAATGTTCAACTCCTTGGATCAACCATTAGTTTCACGTGAGGTAAGAATAAGAAATTGGATGATCATTTGCTCATCCAAATAGATAGGGTTAAAATAAAAATATATATATATACCCGTGAAAACCTCATTTCCACAGTGATCAAAGCAAAAATTGTGCCACACAACTCCTAATAGACAAAGTTATCCAAAAATAGTTGATATCTCCCGGCCAGCCGGTCTCTAAACGAGTAAATTAGCAATCATTTCCCATTATCTTAAAAAGCTAGCTCTCAAATTCGCATTATCATACTATGTCCAAATCATTTAAGTCCACTCAGCTTGATAGCATCTCAAATGCGCATTATCATACTATGTCCAAATCATTAAAGCGAGGCTCGCTGAACTATTGATTAACGTCCTTCAAAAATGTCTTGTCAGTTCAAACAATCAACAATCAACTATGCCTCGATCTCAAAGTAATAAGGATCAGCCTATTGAATTCAGTATTTGTACAATTCGTCAAAATTATACTATTTTTACTCCTTAGACCTACTAAACTCACATATGCTCATCAGTTCAAAAAGAACAAAAGTGACATGCGCTAACTTAAAGCAAACAATCATGTTCAAAACACCAGTCGTAATAAAATCAGAAAAGAAATTGCTAAATTAGATTAGCTTTATGTTCGCTACATCCTAGCTAGCACCATTCAGAGTAGGTCCACTCAGCTAGATTATATCTATTAAATCTCTTGTCAATTCAAAGTTCAAAGCTTCTCAAACTAATAAGGATCGTCCTATTGAATTCAATATTCATACAATTCATCATAATTACACTATTTCTATGCCTTAGACCTACTAAACTTACACATTATCGTCAGTTCAAAAACGAAAAAACTTGAAATGCGACAGCTTGTTCCTAATAAAATCGCACAAATTTGATCAAATTAAGAATAAGAATAGTAATGAATAATATTCGAAAGGATATGCTAAAGTGAGAACGAAATCATCAGCGATAAGTGCATAAGCGAGCTTAGATCCAGGAACAAGGAAGTTTCTGAGATCCGCCGGAGAGCAATATGCGCAATTTGTGTAAGCGAGATCTTTCGCCGGCGTGTAAGTTACGATCATCGTCGATGCTGCGGAACCAAATCTCCCTGCCATTTTTCCAGAGTTCGAAATGGAAGAGATCAACGCATGAATTTGAATAAAGAATAGTAAATGCCTTGTTTGCTTGGCTATTAAGGGAAATGAACCCGGGTTGAAAGTCGGGTCGGACCGGACCGGACCCGGATTACGAATAAAAAAGGAAGGCTCATGTGGTTCGAGCCAGAATTTGCTAAGGTATTTCTCTGTCTTAGCTCTTAAGCATCCCTTGGTCTTGGGAACAAATTATTGTAGAATTATAATTTAAGGATTATAATACAAGAAATAAATGATGACGATACTATTTACAACAACAACAACCCAGTGTAATCCCACTAGTGGGGTCTGGGGAGGGTAGTGTATACGCAAACCTTACCCCTACCCCGGAGGAGTAGAGAGGCTGTTTCCGAAAGACCCTAGGTTCAATAAGACAAAAGGACAAAAGAACAAAAGGAAACAATATTAGTAACACCCCAGAACAATATGAAAGAAATACATATATATATATATATATATAGAGAGAGAGAGAGAGAGAGAGAAAAATAAGAACAACATGAAATCAAGAGGCATGATACCAAGCAAAAGCAAAATAGTATCCTTACCAAACTAGTCCCCCAAAGTTATGACATAAGACGATACTCAGTTACCTCCTAATCTACAACCTTAATACTCGACCTCCACATATTTCTATCAAGTGTCATGTCCTCGGGACGATACTATTTACGATATATTAAATATTTGATCTGTTAGACTAAAAATAATATATGCAATATATAATAAAATATATGCGTTTAATTTGCTCTAAATAAATTTATTTCTAATTTTACCTTGACTTTCTTAAAAGATTTAGGGAAGAGAATATTGGAGAAGGACATATTGGTTATTTTGTTATTTTATCCTAAGACCAGTAATCCAAAAATCATTATCCCATATTGAATCAAATAAGAATAACGATTCGTATCAAATTACTTCGATACGGTATTTTATATTATGTGATAAATTAAATTCTGAAATGCTGAATCGAAATTCTTATATCGAACTTAAGTATTAAAACTATTCAATAGTGTCCATATTATTATCCAAGCAGTTCAAAAATGTTCTCCCACTAACGAGGACATATAATTCAAGAATAATTTTGGCCATTTTCACATGAAATAAAAGCCCTTCACGTTTGCATATGTTAGTTGTTAAATTTCTAAAGAAATTAGTCTTGGAGACTTGGCGGGAAATTAAATTTCTTAAGATTTTGCATCATCGCATGCAAAATTGATTTGTGAGGAGATGTCGTTGCATAGTGATCGCTCATCATTTTATAGCTTGAACTCGTTCAAATGTTATAGCGAGATTGTACAAATATCTTAATGTAATTGTAAGTTTAGTAAATTGATTTTCGTATGTTGTGCTTAGTTTCATGGATTTCTTTTTTGTTGAATGTGAATCACTTTACTATATTTGGTAAATTGAAGATTAAAAAAAAAATCGGGTCTTGTTACTGAAATTTTGGTTTGATAAGGAATGGGATTTTCTATCTGATATTCTTTTATTTTTATTTTTTTTAAAGAAAATTACTGATTGTTTTTCTTATTCCTTTCTTTTTTCTTTTTTGTTGAATTGGTCAAGTTAATTCATGTGTATTTTGGGAATGACAAGACAAAGAATCACCCCATTCTTTGAAATTTTCTGGATGCCATTAAGATTGAAAGAAACAACATGAAGAAAAGTATTGATAAAATAGAGGTTATTAATCTTGCGGAGGTTCGCAAAAATAGTACATTGAATGAAAAAGTTCATAAATCATTTAGAAAAAATATTATTTATAAAGACTCGTGTTTGACTAAAAAGTATGAGACCTTTTGTTAAACTAATTAAATAAGAAAATAGAGGGTAAATCCTAATTAAGGATAATCAATTCTAGATTTGAGATGGATAACATGAATAGAAAAATATAGTTGAGTACAAATGGTGGCAGTAGTTATGGACGGATCTAATAGTATGAAAAAGACCATGTAATAAATAACATTAAATGACAATAAAATATAAATAAAGGAGAAGATTCACCCAATCTTGAGTGAGGCGGATCCTCTTTCAGTTGATAAAGATGAATGATATACAAATACAAGAATCTTAGGACCTTTTCGGATCTGATAGGGAGTGTGGGATAATAGATCATTTAATCTCTTTAGAGAGATTTGTTTTTATTTTTTCTAGAGATAGAGAGTCGTACTTTTTTTAGAGAAGTCCTCTGTCCCCACACCCCTTCATTTACTCTCTCTTCCTATTTATAAGGGATATCCCTAGAAAACCCTAAAAAAATACAATTGGAGGGGATATTCGATAGAATATTCCCTTTGAAGATTACAAAGCAAAACTTATCATTACTTCTATCTGTACTGCTCGACCTCGGCCTTATTGATCATTGCTCGATCTCAGCCTTATTGATCAATGCTCGACCTCGGCCATGCAACTCAATTCGATTCACATGTTACTCGTGATAATTGTTCCGCATGTCAAATTTCTCTAATTTGATTTTGACCCATACAGTTAGTCCCTCCGCTTATCGAGGTCGTCTTTTGGTCGAGCTCGGTGAGCGGACTTCATTAATCGTAGAAGAAATTCAGATGGGGAGGTCAAATACTGAGGATCTCAGCTGAGGGTGTCGATCTTCAGGTCCAGGTGGTATCCCTGCGGACTGAATTTGAGCAGAGTTTGACCGGGGCCAATGACTCGAGTGATGAGTTGATCGAGAAAACAACAGAGTTAGAGAAGGCCAACGAGGCCAGGATGGCGGCTTTGGCAAGGAGGGCGACATCGGAGGAGGTCATCCGCGTCCTTAGATCTGGACGGGCGATTCGGCACTTGTAAGATGCCTTATCAGGTACCTCCTTTGATTTGGAATGCTACTTTTGCTACTTATTTCTGATTCTATTTTTCGAGCGAGGTCAAACGTTAAATCGAGCGAGGTCGGATGTGAGATTCGACGAGGTCGAATGTTGATTCGAGCGAGGTCGAAAGTTGATTCGAGTGAGGTCGAACGTACATTCAAGGGAGGTCGAACGTACATTCGAGCGAGGTCGAACGTCGATTCGAGGGAGGTCGAACGTACATTTGAGCGAGGTCGAATGTTCATTCGAGCAAGGTCAAATGTTAATTTGAGCAAGGTCGAACGTTGATTCGAGTGAGGTCGAATGTTAATTCAAGCAAGGTCGAATGTCGATTCGAGCGAGGTCGAACGTCGATTCGAGCGAGGTTGAATGTTAATTCAAGTGAGGTCGAATATAAATTGTTTAATTGATGCAGCATCGCTTCTGAGAAAATGCGGGTGAGCTTCATGCATTCACGCTTTGCCTACACATATCGGAGAGATTCACATGTTTTTCTGGGATGGCAATCCAATCCCAGTCTATATGGTCTCTCGACATCTTCGGATTTGCTTTGACGACGATCGTTCCTTGTTCGTATATTTGGGAGAATGCTCATGCTTCTATTCCACTTAGAAAAATAGTCAGTTAAACCCAAATGAAGTCGTTCGTTACCTCGATTTGATCGGTCAATGAGTGGAAGGGAGTGACCACGTTCCCTTCTCCAGTTATACTTTTAGTGGCCGCTATCAATTTGGCAAGGCTGTCCACTTCGATATTCATGCTCGAGGGATTTGGTCGAGCTGGCATTCGTCAAACTCGGGTAACGGCTTGTAGATCTCGGCATGGTATTTTTGCAGTCTTTGTTCCTTGATTTGGAAAGTCCCTGCGACTTGATTGACAACAAGCTGAGAGTCGCACCGTAAGACGACTTGTTCTGCTCCGTACTCGAAGGCTAGCTTTAGACCTGCAATTACGGCCTCGTAGCTCGGCTTCGTTGTTAGTCATATCTGGGCATCTTATGGACTGACAAATTACTTCGCTTGTTGGGACCTCGAGTTCGAGTCCCAATCCCGATGCGTTTGTAACCTAATCCAATCCAATCTTGGGTGCACAAAACCAATCTTGAGTTTAGGAACTTGGTATAGTGCTGCATGACATTGACACTAAACCACAAACTTCCTTTTGAGATAAGTAACTTTTAACAAATTATTTTTAACCTTTGCTTCCTTAATGACACTTATTGCAGGTAAAAAATGTGCCTATCATAAAGGACGAAAGGAGATGGAGAAAGTTAAGCCACATATATCACAAAGGCATGCTTTAAAGCTTTTGCCTACAGTTTTTCCAGTTTGCATTTGTAACGAAAGGATGACGCTACAATGAACAAAAAGTGGAACTAATTGAATTTTAGATCTAGAGGAAACTAAAATTTTAACTAGAAAATTCCCACATATAGCGCCAAATTGTTTGACTAAAAAGTATGAGACTTTTTGTTAAAATAATTAAATAAGAAGATAGAGGGTAAATCCTAGTTAAGGATAATTAATTCTAGATCTCAGATGGATAACATGAATAGAAAAAATATAGTAGAGTGTGAATGTTGGCAGCAGTTATGGACGGATACATTAAATAACATTAAATGACAATAAAGAATAAATAAAGGAGAAGATTCACCCAATCTTGAGTGAGGCGGATCCTCTTTTATTTGATAGAGATGAATGATAGACAAATACAAGAATCTCATAACCCTTTTCGGATATGATGAGGGAGTGTGGGATAATCGATCATCTAATCTCTTTAGAGAGATATGTTTTTATTTTTTCTAGAGATAGAGAGTCTGCTCTTTTAGAGAAGTCATCTGCTCTCTCTTCCTATTTATAAGAGATATCCCTAGAAAATTCTAAAAAGTACAATTAGAGGGAATGTTCAGTAGAATATTCCCTTTGAAGATTACAAAGCAAAACTAGCTATTACTTCTATTTGTACTGCTCGACCTCGGTCTCGGAGTATTGATCACTACTCGACCTCGACCTTATTGATCAATACTCGACCTCGGTCTTATTGATCACTGCTCGACCTCGGCCAGACAACTTAATTTGATTCGCAGGTTACTCATGACAATTGTCTCCGTATGTCGAATTTCTCTGATTGATTTTGATTCGGTCAACTCAAACAACAGGCCAGGAAGGACATTGTTGAAGGCTCACTGAGTGCTACAAAGGATGATTTAATAATGGTTAAGATGGAGAGATTCAACTAGGAAATCCTAGATTAAAATTCTAGCTAGAAAGGTGGACGATAATTGGTTTGAACATATCTAGTATCTACTCTAACATTTGAAAACAGAGTTCAACTGCCTAGTAGATTAATCGATATACATAATCTTTTAGAGACATTATAAAATTTAATTTATATATGTATATAATATTGTTTTCTTGAAATATTAAACTTAGCTTTTTGCAGTAAATATTTTATTTATTTTTTACTTTTTGTTTTACTTTATTTTATATTATTTATTTATTAGTCCGTTTCAAATAGAACGACAAATTTTATGTTTCTTCAATGAAAAACTTTTGTAAACACAAAAAATTATAACATATTATAACTAATTCAATGACTTATAGTCACACAAATATTATGTATTAAAAATAATAAATTTTAATAATATTATATCAAGTCAAACTAAGTTAAACAATTAAAACAGAAAAAGTAATTACTCATTTCACTTTCTATAGATAATTATCTTTATTATTCTCTTAGAAGACATGAAAATCTTAAAAAAGTTTTACATTATCCTCGTATGGAAGCTAAATTAAAATATACTACTCTCTCCGCCGAGATAATCAAGCAATTGTGGAATTTACTTCTAAGTATATAGCGCAAAATAGATTGGTAGACATAAAGAAGGAGCCAACAATAAAGCTTTTGAAAAATTATGGATTTTTGCAATTCCCCGGTATTTGTTAATGAAGCAATATGCCAACTAGGCAAGGGTCTAATACTCACCTTATTACTACTCTATTTGTGTTTAATCTATCTATCTATCTATTTATCTATCTAACCATAGAGAAAAAGACATTACTTTCTCTAGTTTAATTTATATGACACACTTTTCATATTAATCTGTTTTAAAAAAAAAATAACACATTTCTACATTTGAAAATAATTTACTTTAAACTTTTTATTTTAATAAACTAGTTTCTCGGCACGTGCGGTGCACGTGTATGCCGAGTCATGTTATACATAACTTCATAAAATAATATTAATATTATTATAACAAATCTTTGAGTATATAAGTATAAATTAATGGAAAAGTACAATTTTTTGTGATAGATTAATGTGAATTGTCGCATATTAATTTTTTCGTCGAGGTCAAGATGATTGGATATTATTTGAACCTATGGAAATGAATGATCAAAGTTTAATTGGATATCATCTTGTTAGTTTATCATGACCAGGACTCTTTTTGTCGATATTGATGATCCTCTTGAAATTACTATGTAAAGTTGCTCATGTGAGAAGTGCAAAGCCACGTTTAATCAAGGAGCGTCAAGAAAATATTATATTGTTATTGCTCGGTAAGATTTTTTTCGTTTACGCATGTTTATTGTATTTTGAATCTCCTTGGCTTTTTTATGTGATTAATTTTTTATATTTTGACAAGGTTACATAACCTGTTCATGACAGAACTAATTGGCTAAAGAGTTGCTTGTTTCTATTCCTAACAATCCTTCAAATAAAAACAAATGATGGACGTGAGAGAAACTGAAACTAATCACCTAGTATGCTCTGTAGAAATTGCATGCAAATCTAGAACTTTATTTTTCGCAAAAGGGAGAATTTATGTGGTGATCCATCAACACAAAAGAACTAACAAATAGAAAAAAAACAACAAAATATGAAGTGCTTAATCTATCAAGAACATATGAAGTCTAGTAAAGTTTATCAATTTGGCTAATTCAAATTAATTACATTATCATTAGCATGACAATATAGATATCTAATGCAAGATATATATAAAGATTTAGACGGCATCCGATGATGAGCTATGGTATTATACGGTACCATAGTTTACTGTCCATTTAATTTTTTTTATTCTTTTATTAGTGAATTTCTTTTATATTTTGATTTCAACAATAAAAGTTCAAGTGTCTAATTAGGAAAATGTGAATGTTGGTACTCTTAGTCCACATAAATTTCATGTAAAACGATTACTCACGTCTAGTGTGTATAAATTCGAGGTATATTTTTGCAGGATTAACACAACAAATACATTTACCAATATCCTTGACTTTTATATTCAATAATTGGCCGATCATGAAAAGTACAATTTTCTAAACTGCTAAAGAAAAAGAACAATTAAAACACGAAGTGCATGTCAACTATTTATTTGCACATAGAAATAAATATTAAATATATAGAATCAAAAGGAGAGAAGAGTGAATTTTGATCAGGAAAGAAATAGTTAAGTAGAATACATGAATAGTCTTAAATTGGAGTAATATCTACATGATTATTGAGTACTGTTAACTAAGTGACATCCAAAAGCAAATAATATATACAATGGCGTCAATTTTCAAGGAAAAGTTTCATCTCTACTGACCAAGACAATTTTTGAATGAAAGTTCATTCCTAACTAACGCCAAAATCTAAAAGTTCGTTCCTAACAAATGCCTCATGTACAAGCTATGGTAAGTATCTCATCTTTGATGGTATTTATATCTATTTCTCATTCGAAGCACTCCTTTTCTTTCTAATTAATGAGATTATATGTCTTACTTGGGAATTCTCATCCTGCAATATATTGCCCATCACTTAATATTCTTTCATTCTTTGGTTGTCTTTGTTATATTTCCACTCCCAAAGAGCATGGAGACAAACTTCAACCTAATACTTCTCATTTGTCATTTTTAGGATATTCATTTATATACATGGTTCTCAATTTATAGACTATGACTATAGTAGTTTCTACGGCCTAATTATAAAACCAGGATCAGTAGAAAATCTATAGGATCAGTAGAAAATCTATTAATGAGTTACCCTTATTGAAAACCCTTTACACCGTACAAATATCATGATCCCAAAATTTTCTTACCCCATAAACTTTTAAAATCACAAGTTTTAAATATATATATATATATATATATATATATTACTTCAAGTCAAACTAACTAGTATAAATTGAAATGGACGAAGTATGAAAACTTACCATGTTTACGTCATGTGTTTTTTCACTTGGACTTTAAATACTTAATAATTTAATCATATATATATATATATATATATATATATATATATATATCTTTTTTAAATTTTATTAAATTGTATCGTTAAATCTATCAAACACCCCCATGGTTGGGTGTGTGTGTTTTTGTGTTTTGGAGGGGGGGGGGGGGGGTTAGTACTGTCCCCAAGTGGCGCGGGAAGAGCGAGTCGGGAAGCTAGATAGACTCCTTTTGGAACAAAACACACACTCTCTCTCTCTCTCTCTCACACACACACACACAGTCGATTATGTTAAATGTAGAATTCCCGGGGGAGACGGAACATTACATAGTCGATTTTGCATGTATAATAATAAGATGATGAGAAACTGTGGACTTTAGCCCTAATCGCCGATTTGATCAATTCACCTATACACACAATCGGAGACCAATGGAGACGCCCACACCGCGTGCTCAATATGTCAGTCGCAATTCCATGTAAGCACAAACACACAGACACACTCAGTTGATCATTCTCTTTTATTGTATTTTTTTGTTTTTATATTATTCCTCAAAAAAAGTATTTGGTGGGTGGGTGGGTGGGTTGTGATTCTTGATTGTGTTGATTTCCGAGAGAAAGTGTAAAATACGACCCTAAATTGATGAACTTTTTTATATGTTAGTATTTTGGGGTCTATAATTTTGATGTTATTGAAGTAAAGCAACACAAACCTAATATTGAAGTAAACCAGAGCTTTGGTCTAGTGGTAAGAAGGCAATGCGTGATGTTACAAAAGCCTAATATTTAAGTGATATGTAAGTGGTTGAAGTGGAGAAGGGTAGAGCGGCGGCTCTGTTATGCACCACGTGGGCCACTGGCCTTTAGGATTTCCTAATTATAGGGCAGCCCGGTGCACTAAGCTCCCTCTATGCACGGGGTTCGGGGAACGACCGGACCATAAGGTATATTGTACGCAGCCTAACCCTACCATTTCTACAAGAGGCTGTTTTCAGCATGAACCCGTGACCTCCTGGTCGCATGGCAGGAAGGATTTCCTAGTTATAATAGAAAGAAAAGAAAGAAAGACAGACTCAGTTGATCATTTTCTTGTTTCTTTTTTCTGTTTTTAATTTTTTAAGTATTTAGGGATATGTGATTTGAGATGGTATTATTGATGCACAGGAAAAGAGTATTTCCAGGTGGGAGTTCAATTGATGCTGAGGTAGTGGAAATATCGCGACCTATCAATTGGAGTTCCAAATCAAAATCTCCGAAGCAAAAGCAGGTATAAAGTTCTTAAAGCTTTTGGCTTTGCAGATAATTTACTTTCTTTTTATTAGGAAAGGAAGAGTTTAAGTTTTTTGCACTAATGGTGTAAAAAATATTTATATAGTCAGGTCTCTTAAAAGGTAATTGTAGCCTTAGAGGTAACTGTATTTAATACTACTTAGCATTTATTGGTAACCTAGACTAAATGATAAGTAGCTTGCTGTAATATGTTGAATTACATTGATGGCGTAAAAGATTTAGTTACACTATCATTGTATATAACTTAAATCCTATTCGAGCAGTGAAATTAAGTTTGTTAACATGGTAATGTTGTGTCCATCACCTGCTCCAAATCATTGTGTCTCCCATCACCCTTCCCAAGAAATCAAGGATTTTTTGGAAGAACTTCTATCACACTCCAACTTCTGTATGCCCTTCTTGAAGTTTATATTGCACATGATCCCCCTGGTCACATCACCTTATTCAAAAAAAAAAAAAAAAGAAGAAGGAAGATCGTTGGTCAGCCCTTCTGATATAACTGCTTGCTACCATAGCCTCTCTATCATCCACCATAATGCAGAATGTCCCATATCTCTGAGTGTGGAGTACTATACCATTATGTATATATATTAGTCATCTGGGTAGAACGGACTACCATTTCAAGGTGTAACAGATTGTATTCCTGATATGAAATTCAGATTATTCTGGATATCTGTCGGAACAAAAAGAATTAAGTGACATGGTGTGTGTGTGTATATATATATATATATTATTTTTTTTAAAAATATTTTTAATCATGGTGTCCGGGCCAGCTATAATTTCCCGGGATACTTGCTGACTCCCGCTAGCAACAGGTACCAGGTAACTTTATCCAACAAGGCTGGGATAGATAGGAAGAAATCACCTAGTGTGTTGTGTCCGCTGGGATTTGCACCAGAGACCGCAAGGTCTCAACCCACTTTATTGACCACTAGACCACACCATATATCCTTGGACTTATGGGCTCCTTACAAACTTGGGGAACATACCTCATTTACATTGTAGTACCTCTTTGGTATTATTTGAATAAAAAATTTCCTCTCGTTAAAAAAGCATCACTTGGAATGTTTCCGATGTCATCATCCCAAGAATGCATTATGCTTATTACGAACAGTATAACTAACGGATCTAGTTCCAGTCCCTCCCCCAAAAAGTAAAATTCCCCTTCAATATGGCTTATTCACTCGAAAACAATCCATTGTTTAAAACTCCATCCTTAGCAGCTACTACCCTTCTCCATAATGTTATAAATTCAAATTTTGAGTTTGATGCTTGATCACATAGTCATGAATTCCAGGCTTGCTTTGCATGACTATGAGAAAATGCAAAGGTTAGGGGGACTTATCCTAGCCGGTTTACCAAGTTTTGCTTTAAAATAGTGCTCCAAGTAATATTTTTTCTCTCCCAATCAAGTTAACACATCATGCATTTGGATGAACACGCAAGAGAAGGTTATGTGACAATGTAATCATATAAGTTTTCTTTTCTCTTTTCTTGCTGAAGACTCGTGCATACTGTCGATGCATTATCCATAGATATAACAACCTTTAAACCCGTCAGCTCAGAAATCATGATATTATTATATCTTCATCCCTTACATACAATGTGGAGTATATCTTAGGATATAAGAAATTTATACCAAGTCTTTTGACTTACTGTTGGTTTAGAAAAGTGTGTTAATTTTACACTATTGGAATGTTCGAAGTTACAGACTGCAAAAACAAGGAAGTAGAATTAACTGTAATGCTTGATTATTGGATTCGTATATGGGAACGTGTAATAAGTTTAGAATGGTGAGGAAGTGAGTTAGCATCTAGCTTATTGTCTCATATTTTTTTCTGTGCTTCTGTGTACAGAAGTAAATCTGTAGAAAAAAGGACTTGGTTCCTTCTTTTTTTTTTTTTTTGAATTGAGTTGTTTTGTT
Source organism: Nicotiana tabacum (assembly GCF_000715075.1). Taxonomy (NCBI): domain Eukaryota; kingdom Viridiplantae; phylum Streptophyta; class Magnoliopsida; order Solanales; family Solanaceae; genus Nicotiana; species Nicotiana tabacum. The sequence goes on along the minus strand of NC_134080.1, from coordinate 218,878,626 downwards.
ATCAGTGAGCTGTTTAGGTGTGGGCGGAAGCTGTATTAAAATCCCAGTTCAATTTTTTCTCAAATCTATTTTGTCCCTGGTTCAAATGGACTTTTTCACATTTTTGGCCTTTATTTGGTACTACTGGATTGGGGGAGGTGGGGTTGGTGGAGATAGAAGATCTCTTGAGGGGGTGGAAAAAGTTCTTGTACGGTTGAGAGCTAATCTTTTGGTTTTAGTAAATTTTGGTGCACCCACAAACTGTTAGCATAGATGATTGGGGGTCTTTTATGGAAAACCATATTCTTGTCCAGGTGTTTTAGTTTTTGTGTATCACTTCTATATGGGAAATTTTCACACATCAGTAAATTATTACGTTATCAAAATAACGAGAATAAAGTGCGTAGGCATTTTCACCAAGGGTGTAGCCTAATAGACAATGAAGCTAAATGAACCATGGGAGCCCAGAGTTCAAAATCCTAGCAGAGGCAAAAATACTCAAGGTGATTTTTCCTATTTGTCGAAATCTTGGTGGGACAGAGTTAGTTGATGTGGTAGTAGGTACCTGTAGATTAGTGAGGTGAGCGCGCGTTGGCCCATGCGCCACCATTATAAAAGAAGTGCTCAGGTTACTTACCCTGCCTTCAACATGATCTTGTTGTACATTCTTTAAGATCTTTTATAAAAGTTAATTTGAATTTATTTTTTCTTTTTAAATGATTAAAAGTTCCTATTTCCTCCCTTAGAAATCTTTTTATATGTATGAATGCCTCTTCAGGAAAAAAGAAAATTGAAAAAGGACTAGAGTCCCTCTGATTAGCTAACCCCTCTTTGTATCTTTTCTGAATTGACTGTGTGTATGTATATGCTTTTTATTTAAAATTTGTAAGAGATTCTGCTGGAACCTTGGTTCTATTGTCAAGACAAGCTATTATTGTTTTGAATTGAATCTTTTTTCCTTTCAACTTTGTGTCGGCTATGATTCTAGTGCTAATGTATTATTTTGTAGGTTATTTGCCATGAAATAATAGATGTTGACATGGAAGAAGATATTAGCGATGTTAAGCACATTGATGGAAATGTAAAATCTAGTGGCAAGGGGAAGGTAATCAGAGGATTGCCAACGCGATCTTCTCATACTACTGGTTCTGTTCATCTTCTATGCTGTTCTTTTGGGTGACTAATTTTGTCAATAACCTCTCTTGCAGGATATATTGGTCGATGTTTCCCTTGGTCATGGTAGTTCAGCTAATAGTGGACCAGTAGATGGGGCTCAGTCTTCTTCAATTAAGTGCCCTTCAGCATCAGTTAATCCAATTACTATAGATGATTTTGTTATTGATGAGCACATAGACATGTATTATGATGACTATTATGATGACTTACTGTATGACGGTGTTATGAAATCACATTTTGATAACATGGATATTCCCCCCGGAGTTGAAGCTCCAATCCCATGGATGCCTTGTCCCGCCGATGGAAAAATGGCATCAAGGAACCAGTCCACTTCATTTAGCAGCTCAACTCTTGTTAGTCAGCCTATACAGTTTGGGCAGTCTTGGTCATCTCTAGGACCTGCTTTAGGCAAAGAGAGACTATTATCCATTGGAAGTTCAAATTTTGAGGGAACAAGTAGTTCAATGAACTTCTCATCTGGGGCAGAAAAACATTTGTTTTCCCATTGTACAACGAAATTCCATCCATCCCATGCTACAGCTTCTTATGGTTGGGATAACCAATCTACTCCTAGTGCGGCTTATCCCCCAAATTTTTCCATGGGATCTCCGGTGCCTGATTGGACGAATTTATTACTTAATCCAACCACTCAGGTCTCATCAGGATTTACTCATGCGTCAGGGGCTGCAAACTATTTCCCTCAGGAAATGGGTTTTGCACCCTTTAATCCGGGTTTGCTTAAAAGTGCAAAAACTACAGCAAGTCCATCAATTCCTTTGGGGCCTGCTTCTAATGGGGAACAACATACAGAATTAGGTGAAACTCTGAAGAAGCTCCGTCTTTTCAAAACATTTGATACTGTTCAGGATTATACAGACCACTACTATTCTGCTTCTCCAAAAAACCAGGTTAGTTAATCCCAAGTAAGATTCGGAAACTATAATTACTTCTGGCTTCATCTTCTTATTGTATCTTTCACCCTGTTACAGCCTTCTAAGAATTGGGCCAAAAAAATACAGGAGGAATGGAAAATCCTGGAGAAAGATCTGCCTGGTATTACAAGCAAAGTTCCATGTGATGTGTTATGATATTCTTTTTCATCAAACTTCTGAAATTTAACAAACAAAAGCCTAGAAATACTGTCTAGTATAGTCTTAAAAGCTCAGCCTTCCATGTGTAACTATAACACATGCTTTTGCAATTTTTTCTGACCACTCTCATCTGGTCATCTTTTATTGAGCAGATACAATATTTGTCAGGGTGTATGAAACAAGAATGGATCTGTTGAGGGCAGTTATTAAGGGAGCTGATGGAACTCCATATCATGATGGCCTTTTCTTCTTTGATGTTCTCTTTCCAAGCAACTATCCCAATGTTCCACCGGTATGTATTTTGCTCATGGGCGGAGCCAGGCTGGCGCTGAACACCCTTCGCCGGAAAATTACACTTTGTATATGAGTTCAAAACTTTTTTATGTATATATTAGCTGTTCAATCCCCTTGATTTTTTCCGCGTGTTTACTTTTTTTTTTTTTTTTTTAATTTTCTGAATCCCCGCTGTGAAAATTCTGGCTCCGCCACTGAACTCTCTGAATACTGTACTACTTTATCCTATTTCAACCTTAAGCCTAACACCTCACAACCTATTGTTGCCAGCAAGTTCACTACCATTCGTTTGGCCTTCGACTCAATCCTAATTTATATGCTTGTGGAAAAGTCTGCCTGAGTCTTCTCAACACTTGGAGCGGCTCAGGGAAGGAGAAATGGATCCCTCGTGAGTCTACCATGCTACAAGTTTTGGTGTCCATACAAGGGCTAATTCTGAATGCAAAGCCCTATTTCAATGAGCCTGGTTGGGCAGACATGAGAGGGACACCTAAAGGAGAAGCAAGCTCGCTGCAGTATAATGAGAGTACTTATATTTTAAATCTGAGAACAATGGTCTTCTCCATGAGGCGGCCACCAAAGGTATCCTTATTTTCTTAACCATCTAATGCCAAATAAGGTTTGTTATGCTGCATGTCATTTACGACTTTTTCGCTTCTTTCACGCTTGTGTTTCTACATTAAATACTAATTCCAGTCGTGGCTCTTGCTACAGCACTTTGAGGATTTTGTAGCAGGGCATTTTGTACAAAGTGCTCTGGATATACTCGTGGCGTGTAAGACGTATATGGATGGTGCTCAAGTAGGTAGCCTTGTCAAGGGAGGTGTTCAGGATGTCGATGAGGGTGACAAGAGCTGCTCACCGAGTTTTAAGGCTTCCTTGGCGGGATTTATCAAGACGGTTATAGATGCATTTACTGAAATTGGTGCAAAGGATTGTGAGAAGTTTCTTTACTTGGCGCAATCAGGACCTGTTACGAGCTTCCTCAATAAAAAAAGAGGAACAGGCAAAAGAAAATGAGCTATTTCCATGGTTGACCAATGAGAATGATGTAGAGGGATGCTGACATTGGATTTTGACTATAGATAGAACTGACTTAATGTTGTACAACTTGTTCAACTTTATTATGGTGCAATTATCAACATAATTGGGTAATATAATGTAAAGGAACCAAATATTTTTTTTCTGCATCATCCATGTCGGGATATGTATAGCTCATGCTATACTTTCCTTCAGCTTATTCAGTGTTTTCTTTCTTCTGGTTTTTATGAGTTCGTAGACAGCAAAGGTAGAGCTCTTTAGACCATGATGTATTCATCTGATTTATAATATGTATAGCTCCTATAATTTATACAGGCTTATTCATGGTTTCTTTCTCAGAATTTGTTAACATCAAATATGAAAGTTATTATAGAGTGTTTGTGTTACTCGGACTCTTCGTAAATTCTGTTGAATGTGTGTTGGGTCCTCCAAAAGTTATGCATTTTTTAAGGATCCAACACAAAAAGTTCGAACCACTGTTTAAATTCGAGCCACTTTAGTCCACTTGTTGCACCATGCAGGGTTCAGAAGTACACTGGCGACATAGTGGGATGGCTCATCTGTATGAATGGTACTAATTATTTATCCTAGAACTAAATCAAATACACATGTTCTTTAACTTATAAATATTAAAATGAGAGTACGAGGGTGTTTGGCTAAGCTTATAAGCTGGTTAAATTGGCTTATAAATACCTTTTTGGCTTATTTACATATTTGGTAAACACCTAAAGTGCTTACAAATCAAGTGCTTATAAGCTAAAATCAACCATAAGTCATAAATTGGTCACCCCTAATTTATGACTTTTCGGATTATAAGCACTTTTATTTTGATCAAGACTTTTACTAATTTATACCTAACAATATTTTTTAATTACAAAAAAAAATTCCAATTTTTTTTTCTTACTTTCTCTTCGTACTATATTCGTTGTTCATCCTTTTCTTGAACTTTTTAAATTTAAAATATTTTTGTAAAGTTTTAACGGTATTTTAGTCGTGTTAACAAAAGAATAATTTATCAGCACTTTTCTACCAAACACATCAACTGTTTAATACAAGTTTCAACATGTCAATCCAATACGTAAATGCTTATTTACACAATCAGTTTCAACGCTTAAAAATGCTTTTCAACACTTTAAGCTTATTATCTATTTACAATTAGCTAATCCAAATGGGCTTTACATGTTGCTTAATCATTGATATATGTTACATGTATTAATATTAACTAGTAAATTAATCCGCGCTTCGCGCGATTTTCTGGAAGAACACAAATGACATTACAAAAATAATTTTTTTGTGTGAATTTTGTTGAAAAATATGAAGAATCGTGAGAAATGGTGAATTACATTCTTATTTATATAAATCAGGCTACTAATACCATATCAACAAAAATTTAGTCAAGTAGAACAATGAAAGAAAAGGCACAAATATATTTGCTTCTAAATCTTTTTGAATGAGAATTTACAATATAGTTCGAATAAAACTATTTCATGTCACACTATATCAGCATTCAGTACTTCAAAATTACCATCAAATGCGCTTGAAAGTGACGCTCTTCGGAAGTCTTAATTTCACATTCAGTCCTTGAATATAACAACAACGAAAAAAGTAAAAAATCTATTGATTGAAAAGAAAATAAAGAAAAAGGGTTAGTTACCCCAAAAAGGATTATCACGTATAAGGGGAAAATCAAAAGTTTAGTGAGCCAAAAAAAAGTAGAGTTTATAATATTACATCTCATTTAATAGTGAATTTATTTTGAATATTTTCTTCATAATTTGTTCTAAAAAAATTCTCAAATAAAAGGGATTAGGTTTCGATTAATATTTTACTTTAGTTCTTCTAGGACAATAGACGGCAAAGTTAATTATTTTCTACTAATTTTAGAACTGCGTTAGCCGTTTCTAGTAACTTTATAAATAGTATAGTAATATTTTTGTTATATAACACTGTAGCAGATATATTTGGTTAATTTTTCTCAAATAGTAATTCCGATGTATAAATTAATTTATATGCTTTTTGAGTAAAATGATTTTTTTAATGGACGTCTTGTTATTTGATTTTCTTCTTTTTATTTGAAATCTAATTCTTACACATACAATATAAGATGTATAAAAGAAAATCGAAACTAATCGAAGTAGACAAACGAATTAATTAAAGTAGGAAAAAAATATAAGAACAAACAATGCCAACTTTTTGTGTTTAAAGACAAAATTGAACTAAAAAAATTCATGTTGTTGTTCGAATTTCTTCCTTTTATTTGAAATCTAATTTTTATACACGTGATATAAGATGTGATTTCGTTATCTCAAGTTTTCAATTTTTTTAAGGAAAACAAAATTCAAAGTAAAAAAGAATAAAAGAACAAATAATGCCAAGTTTCCATGTGAAGACTGAATCAAATTTAAAAAAAGTTCATGTTGTAGCTTTTAGTTTCACTCTTGTGTTGTTCTTTATTTCCATTTTTTCACGGAAAATTATCAGCTATGTCCATTTATAAGTAGCTCATTACAAAAATTGACTAATTGATAAAATATTTCTAATATTAGCCAATTAGCTATTTGTAGCAAAAAAAATATCAATTTTTTGTTTTTTGAGTGGGTGTTATTAGAATAGATTGGGCACAACTTAAGGAGCTTGAATCTCAGTTTTGGGATGATTTGGTGAAGTTTTGAGGTGGTTTGAATTGAAAATTCGAAGTAAAAGCTGAACATGAAAAAAAAAATGATATGTGTATGACACTGTGTATCACATATGTATCATATTTGTATCAATTGTGTATCATATATATATCCATGTATACCTGTGTGTGAGATATATGCGTGATACATGTTTGATACATGTGTCGCAGAAGACTTGTTTGAACTCAATTTAATTACGAATTTTGATACAAAACCAGTCCAAATCACCTCCAATCTTCCTCAATTTTTGTATATCGACTTATCTATATATTTTCAATGAATTTCAACTATACCCATTGAAAAAGTTCCTTTTTTGTTTAGATTTTTGGAAGATTGTATAGATTTTTGTATTTTATCACCTTATTTGCTACCTCGGCCATGAAATTTCCTTTCCGTCTTGTATCTAATGTTACTAATCACGCTTAAAAATATGGAAGGTGATTTTTGCATGTGATTCTTTGAGAGAAAGAACCCTATTATTTGATTTTTCAATTTTTTTTGGTTAGTTTTGGTAAGTCTATGACTAATGGCTAGAGGTTGGTAAGTTGAGATTTATTTGGGACATTTGTATAAGTTTTCCTTTTTTCACCTCCCCACCCCCATAGTTGTTATTACACTCCAAAAAGTTAAAATTTTACCGCAATATTATGATAGCAATTAAACTTTTTCTGCCTTGTAGCTAGTACTAATAGATGTGTATGATAAATATATTTTAAATTCTTCACATTCCATTCATCATAATATTACTGCATGAACCCGCCAAGGTTTTACTATAAATTATGCATTACTCGAATTTATTTTGTAGAGACAAAAACTTCACTTACAAAATGAAAAATCACGCAAGAAAAGAGATGGGAAAGGGAGGAAAATAGTAAACTATTTAATATTCTTTTCTATTTCTTGTGGAATTAGACTTGTATGCGAAGCGTATTTTTATTTTCTCACAAGCAAATTCAGCATAACCAAAACTCCCGCTCAAAATCCCAATTTCAAAACACCTCTAACAACATCTTCAAAATCAAAATAATCCAAATGCAACAAAATTAACGTTCAAAGACAACCAAACCTAAAATATTAAACAATAAAATTACAATAAATATAACACCAGAGAATAACATGCTAAGCAAAATAGATATTTCAATTTTCAACAATTCAAGGAGAAAAAGGCCTCAAACACAAAGCAATACTTTCAACTAACATCAATGAGAATAGAAAAAGTAAATGTTAAAAGCAAAAAAAAAAGTAAAATAAGGGGAGAAGGCAAAAAACTAATGGCAGCACCAAAAAATAATCTTTGAGATGCATCTTCACAGCCTTCGGCTTCTTCTCCGCCATAGTTTTATCATCGGAGGGTTTCTCCAACGCTGGCTTCTTCTCAATCTTATGCCTACCCTTAGGGCTTTGGATTTTATAGAGAGAAATAAAAATAATATTCTAAGTTAATGGATAAAGAGGGATTTGAGGAAAAATAAATAAATGGAGTAATCACAAGGGGGGAAAACGGAAGAGAAGTAAGGAAGAAAGATGAATTTGAAGAAAGGGAGTAAAGAGTAATAATGAGCATAAAGAAAACGGAAGAAAGAGAGATGAAATGGATTTGATGAATAGCAATAAAAGGAGTAATAATGACAACGAGATGCTTTTTGCATTTTTTGATAAAAAAATAAGAAAAAGGTTAAAAAATCTGAGGAAAAAGATAAACTATCATACTACTTAAAGAAGCATGTCACATTATTTTTTCTATTCCCAATTTTATATTTATATATAGATTGGTTTGGTGTAAATATTGTGTGTGAATATTTTAACCATATGCATTTCTAAAAGAAAAGGCAGTTAATGTATTGGTCAAAATCTGATCGCTGTGGTCAAGCTGACCAACATCTCGCCCAGGCGGCAAGGCAGCGAAAGACGACATGGTCTATTCCACATCCAACACTCTCGATACCCGTTGAATAAGAAGAAACAACGTTTAAAGGACGACCAAGGCAGACATAGTGTGAGAGAGCGTCGGACCGAGTGAATAGCAAAGGTCTCATGACTGTATATAATAGGGGAAAACCTTCGATCAGGGTCTCTTGTCCATCTTTTCTCCAAAGTTCTCTCCTTGTAATCTTCATAATAAAGAAGAAAGAAGGAATCTCCAAAAAAATATGCAAAACTACTTCTCCCATTGATTAATGGGAGCCACAATGAAGAGTTTCAATATGATCGATTACCTCTACTTTATCTCGTATACTATTCTTTCAATTAGCTCGTTGATCTGGAGATTATTATACTTAACTAAGATTTACCCCTTCACTTTTTTTGATTGATTTGTCCAAAAAGATTCCAATATCTTTTTAGTCAAACAATTTGGCGCCATCTGTGGGGATTTCTTAGTGAAATTTCCTAATCTCTTCTTGATCAAAGACAAGAAATACGATCACCCACCACAAAGAGCGCTAAGGCAAAACCCAACCCACGTAGGACAAAGGCGCAGCATAGAAGGGGAAAGAGAGCTGAATATAGTCACCGAATTCAGAAAACATCGCCCCATCAACTGTCAAAATGCCAAACAAAACGAACAACGCTACAAACCTACTCTCATTCACTGGTCCATTGGATGGGGGTAAGGAAAGTATCATTTTAACTCACCTTCTGCTCTTTGCTCAAGCAGGAACACAAATGTCGTGCGGGCGAGCAAGCAAAGAAACATCTCAATTAAAGAATGAGAAACTACTACAAGACAACCGAAATATCGCCCGTTGGTGACACCTCCAAGCCGGAAGGTAGGAATCAGATAAGGAAACTACAATGTGTGTGCAGAACGAACATAAGCAAAACAACAACGTTTAGTACTCTCCGACATTACACTCTCTGATGCAAACAATGTCAAACGAACTGGGACTCCCCCAGAGGATGTGTGATTCTCCAAGTACTGGGACTGACGACATGTTAACATTTCGATAAGTTCGAAATAACACCCTTTAAAGCCAAGGGCCTCCGCCAAAAAGAAGAGTTCAACCTCGATCAAATGAAGATGGGTTACTATTTCAATAAGTTCGAAATAACACCCTCTAAGGCCAATGGCCTTTGCCAAAAAGAAGAGTTCGACCTCGATCGAACGACGACGGGTTACTATTTCGATAAGTTCGAAATAACACTCTTTAAGGCTAAGGGCCTCCGCCAAACAGAAGAGTTCCACCTCGATCAAACGAAGACGGTTACTATTTAGATAAGTTCGAAATAACACCCTCTAAGGCCAAGGGCCTTCGCCAAAAAGAAGAGTTCGACCTCGATCGAATGGCGGTGGGTCACTATTTCGATAAGTTCGAAATGACACCTTTTAAGACCAAGGACAAAAAAAAGAAGAGTTCAACCTCGATCGAACGATGACGAGTTACTATTTCGATAAGTTCGAAATAACACCCTTTAAGGCCAAGTGTCTTCGCCAAAAAGAAGAGTTCGACCTTGATCAAACGATGACGGGTTACTATTTTGATAAGTTCAAAATAACACCCTTTAAGGCCAAGGGCCTCCGCCAAAAAAAAGAGTTCGACCTCGATCGAATGAAGACGTGTTACTATTTGGATAAGTTCGAAATAACACCCTTTATGGCAAAGGGCCTTCGCCAAAAAGAAAAGTTCGACCTCGATCGAACGACGACGTGTTACTATTTCGATAAGTTCGAAATAACACCCTTTAAAGCCAAGGGCCTTCGCCAAAAAAGAAGAGTTCAACCTCGATCTAACGACGACGGGTCACTATTTCGATAAGTTTGAAATGACACCTTTTAAGGCCAAGGGCCTTCGCCAAAAAGAAAAGTTCGACCTCGATCGAACGGCGACGGGTTACTATTTCGATAAGTTTAAAATAACACCCTTTAAGGCCAAGGGCCTCTGCCAAAAATAAAAGTTCGACCTCGATCAAATGAAGACGAGTTACTATTTCGATAAGTTCGAAATAACACCCTTTAAGGCCAAGGGCCTTCGCTAAAAAGAAAAGTTCGACCTCGATCGAACGACGACGGGTTACTATTTCGATAAGTTCGAAATAACACCCTTTAAGGCCAAAGGCCTTCGCTAAAAAGAAGAGTTTGACCTCGATCGAACGAAGACAGATTACTATTTTGATAAGTTCGAAATAACACCCTTTAAGGACAATGACCTTTGCCAAAAAGAAGAGTTCGACCTCGATCGAACGATGACGGCTTACTATTTCGATAAGTTCAAAATAATACCCTTCAAGTCCACGAGCCATCGGCAAAGAGAAAAGTTCGAAATATATCTAAGGCCAAGGGCCGTCAGTAAACAAAAAGGGAAGGAAAGATCGGGACTCGCCATACGGGAATCTATTCTGCGCCAGGATCACAAAAAGAGAAAATAAAGATAAAGTTCAGGGCAGATAACAACGAAAATATTCTTATTTATACAAGGTCACCATGCTAATGGTCGCAGATTACATACGGCCCAAGCCAACAACAAAAAAAAAGAAAAAGAAAGGAACAACGACAACCGATGATGAATAATCCGGAAGGGTGTATAAGGGAGTTTTTTCCAACTTAAAGTGACAATAGAAACGGGATTATTTTTATTAAAAATTCAGAGTCGCCACTTGGGATAATTTTATGGTGTCCCAAGTCACCGATTCAAATCCCGAATTGAGGAAAAGATTGACTCTGTTTTACAGTCTGCGAACACATAAATCCGGGTAAGGAATTCTATTAACCCAAGAGAATGTGTTAGGCATTCCCGGGTTCCGTGGTTCTAGCACTGTCGCTCAACTGTTATAATTGGCCTATTATCTGATTTTAGTACATATTTTAACCTATGGTACAATTTTAATTTTATAACCGCTTTTACTTAACTATTTTTTTAGGAGAAAGATTCAACGTCATCTAAAACATGTCTTGAACCACGTCACATAAATGCACCCGCGGTCCACGACACATTTTATCTAACGTTGTTGAGATTTGAATTTGGGTCACATAAATGCACACCCGAATTTTATAAATTATATATCACTACTACGTTACGGGAACCGTACCCGTAGCTATGATATTTTCATTAATAGCACCCAAAGCAAGCTAAGAATGCCCATTACTATTTCCTAAAGCATTTTTGAAATTATCGTAAGTCACAAGAATTATAGAAGGAGTCATCCACATAGGGGGCCAAACTGAATCAAATGCCCTCTTAACCGTAAGTTCAATGATCATTGTATATATAACAGTAGATACAACTACAACAATTGTCTTTGTTTAAAGACCATTATTTTCCTTCATTAGTTTTTCAGTTTTTAAGCATAAAAAATTCAAAAAAAAAAGCTTCTCATGAAACAAAAATGCTCATGTGCATCTAGTAAGCTACTAATATCTACCTTAAGAACAACAGTAGTTAAGCAATCTTGCATGGAAAATAATAAAAGCAGCTATCGAGTCCGATGTCAGATAAGAATAAGAAATGTTCTGAGACTAAACCCAGTAAACTAACACTAATGAGAGTATTATATTTCATGGCTTCATGCAGTTCAACAATTCAAACAGGCATTCAATATTTTTAACTAAAATAAAGCAATTAAATGATTTAGCATAAGCCAATAAACATAATATTCAACTAATCCACAGTAAGGACAAATTGATAATGGACCTTAACTGAGGCAACGATTTTTCATTGAACAAAGCTTCCAGAAAAATTCTTACAATGACCACTCATGATAGATCCTAGGCCCAAAATTGATTTGGATCGGATCCTCGATATCAACCCTTTGTTTGGGGCAGCGAACTGGGATATGACCGGAAGCCACTGGCACCAAATTCTCCCGACCAAAACTGATCAACTCCCTCTGGAATTTTGATTTTGAAATTACATGCTCCAATGGCTTCTTCTTTGATAATTTAGAGGTTTCGAAAGCAGAATTCTAGGATTAATCTGATTTTGCTAATTGGAGATCGGAGAAGGGAAAGTACAAAAAGGTAATGGGAGTTAGACCCACATTTTAATATTCACTAGATTAGAATCTGTTGAAGGGTGAAGCTTGGGATTATAGTAGTGATCGGTTGATTGGAATAAAAAATGGACGCGTATACTCTGATCCCTCTATTGGATTAAATGGTATTAAGTTCACATGATGACCACGACCCCATTCATGAAGCAATTCTGCCAGTTCAGTTGCATGCTCGACCAAATCATTCACTCCAGCTAATAGTGTATATTCAAAGGAAATCCGACTTCTAATTCAAGAGACAAAAGCAAGAACTGATCTTTTTGGATGGAGAAAATGACGGAATCCAATTTTGGTGTCCCCTTATTTTATGTGTTAGATACTATTATATAGGGGTAGGGATTAGGTTAGGGGTATGGGCCTAGGAATTATGGGCTTGAGAATTATGGGCTAGGTCCAAAATTAGGCCTAAAATGGGTTGCTCGAGCCCAAGTTTTATTCTTTCTCTGTGACGAGATTAAAAATACGATCTCATTTATTAATTAATCTTACTTAAGTAAAATAACTATTAAAATAAGACCGACCATTAAAACAAAATTATTTTTGGTATTTTCAAGATTTAAAATGACTACAAAACATTAATGAAACTATTTTATTTTGTAATTTTCATTTTCTTGTAATAAAATAAGGTAAAAGAGTAAAAATGAGTTGAAATAGCTATATCGGCCTAAATAAAATATTTACATACTAAAATATGAAAAATCTTGGGGAGAGTCAAAAATCACATGTCTATAGTTGCCCCTCTTTGACTGGAAATATGCAGTATTTTCAGATAAAGAACGACTAGACATATTTTTTTTTTACCCGACCTTTATTTAAGAAAACCAAAACTAAGAGAAAAAGGGAATGTGACCGAGCCCTGGTATCTGAGCTGCCTACATATCCTTGGCTATAAAGGAATCAGGCCACGTGTAGTTCAGAGGTGAGTGAGATGATGAAGTATACCGAGATGGAGAGCCAGTCGAGGTGCCGTTCCGCTGAGGTTCCGATCCGCGGTCCCGTTATTACATCAAAATCAAAAACGAAAAAGACTAACTAAGCCTATCGGCTACGAGTTATAAGATTCCTATCTATGAGTCTTCTGAAGCTTGATCTTGAGTCTTGGTTGGTTCTTCATGCGGACCCTGATCTGAATCTTGATGCTTGTCAGTCGCACGTGTTTGTTCAATCTTCTTCAGCTTTTCAAACCAAGACGGGACATGCAGAGCTTGTGACCTCAGCCATGTCTTGAGCAGCTCACATCTTTCATTAACTTCTGCATTTGGATTCACTTCTTGTCTTTCCTTTTGTTTTTTTTTCTCATCTTGGACTGCTGACTCGCATTCTTGACGCGAGCTTCTTTTGTTGCTGACCTGAATTGCATTCTGAATTGAATTCTCTTATTTTCCAGGCGGGCGCCTGATTGCTGAACTTGAATCGTCTTCTCTTGTTACTTGACACTATTTTCCCTTACACCTTGAACCATTTTCCCTTGAAACTTGAATTGTCTTCCTTCGAAACTGCTTTCCCTTGACACTCGAGTTGTCTTCCTTCGAAATTGCTTTCCCTTGAAACTCGAGTTGTCTTCCTTCGAAACTGTTTTCCCTTGAAACTTGAGTTGTCTTCCCTTGTTCTCTAGGTGGGTGCCTGATTACAACAAAACAGACAAAACAAAAGAAATTTTTTCTGCCCCAGTTTGCACTAGGAAGATTGGTGAGTTGTTAGCAAAATTGTAAACCACTTGTACTATTGATGCAATGATGAGAGTAAACTAAAGAATAGACTAGAAAAACTATAAACTAAGCTTGATTAAAGTAAAGACTGACCCTATTCTCCAGGCGGGATTCCTGATTTCAAGAAAACTAAACATTGATAACTAAAGAAAACTAAAAATTGACCTTTTTTTTTCAAATTCAGACTTCCTTTTTTTTCTAAAATATCCTAAGAGAAAATTCGTCAGACTAGGTTTTCTATCTTAGGAGAAAGATTCATCAGACTAAGACGTTAATCCTAGGAGAAAATTCATCAGACTAGGTCCTTTTTCTCTTTTTTTTTGGTATCTTAGGAGAAAGATTCATCCGACTAAGATTTCTAACCTAGGAGAAAGTTCATCAGACTAGGTCTTCTATCTTAGGAGAAAAATTCATCAGACTAAGATTTTGATCCTAGGAGAAAGTTCATAAGACTAGGTCCTCTTTTTGTTATCTTAGGAGAAAGATTCATCAGACTAAGACGTTTATCCTATGAGAAAATTCATTAGACTAGGTTTTCTTATCTTAGGAGAAAAATTCACCGGAACTAAGACATCTATCCTAGGATAAAGTTCATCAGACTAGGTCTTCTATCTTAGGAGAAAAATTCATCAGACTAAGATTTTGATCCTAGGAGAAAATTCATCGGACTAGGTCTTCTAATTTATTATCTTAGGAGAAAGATTCATCCGACTAAGATTTTGATCCTAGGAGAAAATTCATCAGACTAGGTCCTCTATCTTAGGAGAAAAATTCATCAGACTAAGATTGTGATCCTAGGAGAAAGTTCATCAGACTAGGTTTTCTATCTTAGGAGAAAAATTCATCAGACTAAGATTTATATTGGGAGGAAAATCCATCAGATTAGGACTTTTTATCCTAGGAGGAAAAATGTAAAGATCAATGGTAAGATTTTATGCACAATAGCAAGACAAATAAAGGCAAAGATTTGAGAAACTTCCCTTTGTCGGCTCTTCTCGTCTTTTTTTTTTTCTTTTTTTTGAATCACTTTCCTTGAACCACTTTGTTCCTGTTTCATACAAAGAAAAATTTGTCAGTTTTGAAAATGGTGGTCGGTTTGTGGCCTTGAATCTTGGGCAGCTTGGCTTCTGCTCAATCAGCTTAAGTCGGCTTCAAGAAATTTTTGCTCTACATCAACCCTAATTGTTTCACACCTAGTATCATTTGTATTTGCGGCTCAATCAGCCTTATCCCAACTGGAGATCCTTGCTTAGGTGACCTTTTCCGATATCTTGAATGACCTCCTACTTTTTGAGCAATTTGTCTGTCAGAGAGAATCACCAGTCATTTTTGCCTGCGCTAAGTGGGCTGACAAGAGTCTTTTTGGGGGAACCTCTGCATGAATCCTCAAGGCACGTTGACAGAAACAACCGAGTGTGCTGGCCAAATTTACTTTGTGCAACTGAAAAGCTGGTAGCAGATTTTGAAATCTTTTGTTGCTTGTTTTGACAAGGACTGACTCAGAGTGGAGGACACAAATGATGCAAAGAAATAATATTAACAAGAAATGTCCCTGTCGGGAAGGATAGAAGGAAGAGTTCTTTTTTTTTCTTTTTCAATAACTAGCCTTAATAATCATGACATGCATTTTGGACTCAACGCCCTGATCTATCAAACTAATCCAATCTTCCCGTTTACCATTCTTATGACCTTTGAAGTCGGGCTTGTTTATGCCAATTCTTCGCATCAACTTCACGACTCACTTTCGACACGTAGTGCCCAAGGGGTTTTCACCAACAAGTCTCTCTTATTTATTCATCTCTGTTTACTATCGTCTTATAGTGCCCGTAAGGATTTTCACTAACAAGACTCTTTTTTCCCTCTTTTTTTCCTGTTGTTTTCTTGAGCAACTTGATAGTGTTCTATGTCGTGTGACCATCGTTGCTCATTGAAGGCTTTTCTTGGCATTCTTGAAGGCATATCTGGAGGTCTTTATTTGGAAGGTTTTTGGATAGGGTTGGACGAAAGGCCGGCATGAGACTCAAAACAGACTAAAGATGACGGGGTTGTATACTTACAAATTTTGGAATCGACTCTTTTAAGAATGAAATAAAATATTTTCCCCAGTTTCAGCTTTGGGTACTTTTTTCTTTTTCATTTTTTTTGAATTCTTATTTGGTTGGACCGAACCGTGAGGCTGCCTACGTATCCTTTTTAAGGAATCAGGTCGAACGTAGTTCAAACATTTGACCTAAACTATTTTTCATCTTTCTTTCTGTTTCTCTTTTTTCTTTTTTTTTTCCTTTTTTTCTTTTTTTTGTTTGCCCCAGCTTCTATTTTTGAAGGCATGGACCTTTGATAATTCTTTTTTTTTTCTGAACTTTCTAAGAATTGCCCTAGTTTGTACTCTTGGGGCATGAATTTTTTATTTTTTTTCTTTTTCTTTTTTTTTTGACTCTAAACTTGATTTCAAAAGAGGGTAGTCAAAGAAAAATAACACAGGCTCAAAAGGGGTAGCAAAGGATATAAAGTGTTTGGGTAGCAGAAAAAGGGCCTCCCAACCTCAAGAACGTCAAACATGGTATCTTTTCACGATCACAGCATTGACGAACATGTCTGTCTTCTTGGTGTGCCATGGTCACAAGACATTTTTTCATCCCTTAGTGACAAACTTTCCAACAAACATCAATTGATTAAACATCCTCAAGCCCGATCTTCACAATGATTTGAAGGTGAATTTTTCTCGACCTTAGTTCCAAAGTATTCCAACTCTTTATTCATCCTCAAAAGTATTTTTTTAGTTATTGAATTTCAGATTAAATCGGTTCCTAAGATCTGGCCAAAATTTCCGCATGTCATGTCATGTCATTAGAATTAGCGAGAAAAGAACTAGGAACAGAATGACACAAAAGGACAAACTGTATTTTATTGAGCAAAGGATAAAAGGGTTTTACAACTAAACAAGCAACCTAAAATACGAGTTACAACCCTAAAATAACCCGAATAATGAAATAGCAACAGAACAGACAAACAAGACTCACACAAACAGCATGGAGGGATAGAAGGGTTTGACTCAATAAAACAAATAAAATCTGGATCAAAACCCTAAAATAACCCAGATAATAGAAAAAACATCAAAACAAGCTACCAAGATTCCTTCCTAGCGAGGAGGGAAGGACTTTTCAATTGCTAGGCTTGACATTTAGCCACAAATCTGCTCATCAGAATCAGCAGAGCCTTCTCCAATTTCAATATCATTAACTTCAGTTAGCAAGTTCCCGAGAGGATTCTCATACTCCATGTCACCATGCATCATCCCCACAAAGTGTGCATCATCACGTGCATGTAAAGGATTCTGCGCGATATTCTGGGTGTCACTGTCTTGGATCACAATCAGGTTTTCCTGGATCATCCTTTCTATTTCTCTTTTCTCCCGACAACTTTCAACATTGTGCCCCTGGGAATTAGAATGGTATTCACACCTTTGAGAAGGGTCAAAGCTTCTTGCACGTGGGTCCACATGATTTGGAGGAATAGGTGAAATCATGTCATAATGCTTTAATTTCTCAAACAAGCTTGCATAAGACTCTCCTATTGGTATAAATTATCTTTCAGCCTTTGTTCCCTTCTATACCCCTGGCTTGGATGTGGGTTATAGGATATTTGAAAATTTTGTGGAGGATGATGAAGATTTTGCGGTGCTGGTGCTCGCCTTCTGGGGTATTTTGGTGGCTGGACAACATACTGAGGTGGAGCGATAGAGTATTGAGGGTTCTGAGGTGGATAATACTGCTCAGGGGAGTCATGGAAAACTTGAGGAGGCTGCTCATGCCTTCGAGATGTTCTCCTGGGACCTTTTCTCGGCCCTGATGTCATCATGATTTCTTCAACCTTCTCATTTGTGTCGCTAAAATTATCAGACTCAACCCGACAGCCTGAGTTGCGGCTTTAAAAACTGCTTGACTTATAATTTTGCCTGTCTTAAGACCACTCTCTACCATTTCTCCCATTTTGATTGCTTCCGAGAAGGATATGCCCACTGCGGACATCATGTTTTGAAAATAATCTGGCTCTTGAGCGTGAAGGAAGACAATGATTAGCTCGTGGTCATCCATGGGTAGCTTAACTCTAGCTGTTTGCTCTCTCCATTTAATGGCATATTCCCTAAAACTTTCAGTTGGTTTCTTCTTCAAGTTTGAAAGGGAATTGCGGTCTGGGGCAATGTCAATGTTGTATTGGAACTGTTTGACAAAGGCCTGTGCCATGTCATCCCAGACATACCAGCGAAACGTGTCTTGATCCATAAACCATTCAGAGGCTATTCCCGTAAGGCTTTCCCCAAAATAAGTCATCAACAATTCTTCATTTCTTCCCGCACCTCTTAGTTGATTGCAATACCTTTTCAGGTGGGCTATGGGATCTCCATGTCCATCATACTTTTCAAATTTGGGAGTCTTGAAACCAGGCAGCAAGTGGACATCGGGGAACATACATAGATCTTTGAAGGCAACACTCTTTTGACCGGCCAACCCTTGCATGTTGTTCAACCATTGTTCTAAGTTTTTCACTCTTTGGGTCATTTCTTCCTTTACCATCTTTCGGGCAGGCTTCTCAATGTTTGCAGGAAGATCAAACGAGTACGAGTGGTACTTAGGAGAGTGGTACTGCTCTTGCTGTGTAGCAAATTATGACTCATGACGAGGCTGTCCTTGACCACTAGCCCATGTTTGACACATTTTGGTCATTTGCTGTTTCAGTATTCTATTTTTCTCAAACACCGTAGACTCTTGTTGAACTCTCTGACCGTGAGTCTCTTGAGCACTTGTAACAGCTTCGATGTCAGTTATCATTTTTCCTTGGATCTTGTGTTTCCAACTTACCACAAACCAACCACCTCAACTTTCTTCACAATTCAAAACAAAACGTGTTAGAATGGACTCAGTCGGTCCTTATTATTATCAACATTTTTTCATTTTTTATTTTTTCATTTCTTTTTAATGGTGATCGAACCTGATGTGGGTTGACTAGGTATCATGTGGAAACATGAATCATATCTTGCGTAGTTCAGGAAAATCATGAATAAAGTAAATAAACTAACTTATTTTTTGAATTTTTTATTTTATTTTTTCGACAGAAAGACTTATAAAGAAGAAAGGGAATATTTTTGGATTTTAATTTTTCTTCAGCATTTTTGCAAAGAAAGACTTCTAAAAAAGAAAGATTTTTTTTTCTGAATTTGAATTTGTTTTTCTGGAATTTCGAAAGAAAAACTTCTAAAGAAGAAAGAAAATATTTTTGGAATTTTATTTTGAATTTATGAAAGAAATGCTTCTAAAAAAGGAAAATATTTTTGAATTTTGAAAGAAGAATGAAAATATTTTGGATTTTTGGAAGAAATTTAAAAACTATTTTTGTATATTTTAAAAAAAAAACAATTAGGGTCTAAAAGAAAGGCTTTCTAAAGAAGCAAGTAATGAAAAATATTTTTGGATTTTTTAAAATTGGAGTCTCAAAAAAGACTTTTCTAGAGAGGAAGTAAAGGAAAATATTTTTGGATTTTTTGAAAATTATGGGCCGGAACCGATGAGGGTTGCCTACGTATCTCACATCCGGTGGGAATCAGACCCGCGTAGTTCGCTCGTTTTGACGGAACAAGGGAAACATGACACTTGAAAATTTTGGCTCATTTTGAACTGACATTTTTTTTTTCTTTTCTTTTTTTAATTCCTGCAGAGTTTCAGAATATTCTACATATCTACCTCTCACTTTTTTTGATTTTTTTTTCTAGAAGCTGGTCAACATGCAAGCCGAATCAAATAATTGTACAAGTAGCACGTAAGATGCATCAGGATAGTCTTTTTAATTTGGGTACACCTGTCCTAGACAGACCCAACCCCTGTGTTGAGTCCCCAAAGTCAAATGCACATGATGCAAACAAACGTTCCTACTAGGGATCCGGCATGAGGCTGAGTTATTCTAGGTTTAAAACCTGGGTATATTGTTCAAGACTTGTGTACCCGAGTGGACAACTCAAGCCGGGGGGGCTGCGTAACGAGAACCAAAAGACCATCTGGCTTTGTAACTTGTCTGAGCCTCTTTCTTATTTCAAGGTATGACACTAACAGAAAAAGGAGTCACGCCAGCGTGCACATCCCCGAAGATGAAAAGAGAAGGGTTTCGTAACAGTTTATATACAATTCAAATAATATCAAAGCGGCATTTATCACATTAGGCTCAAATATGTAAAAATCAGATAATGAATAAAGCCAAAATATAACAGTTATTCTAAGCTCGAATTCTTAAACCCTGAACAAAAGTTCCGGGTTATGATCCCCAACAGAGTCGCCAGAGCTGTCACACCTCTTTTTTTCTTACACCCCCCATAAGGGTGTATAAGGGAGTTTTTACCAACTTAAAGTGACAATCAAACGGGATTATTTTTATTAAAAATTCAGAGTCGCCACTTGAGATAATTTTATGGTGTCCCAAGTCACCGGTTCAAATCCCGAATCGAGGAAAAGATTGACTCTGTTTTACAGACTGCGAACACAGAAATCCGGGTAAGGAATTCTGTTAACCCAAGAGATGTTGTTAGGCATTCTCGGGTTCCGTGGTTCTAGCACGGTCGCTCAACTGTTATAATTGACCTATTATCTGATTTTAGTACATGTTTTAACCTATGGTACAATTTTAATTTTATAACCGCTTTTACTTAACTCTTTTTTTAGGAGAAAGATTCAACATCATCTAAAACATGTCTTGAACCACGTCACATAAATGCACCCGCGGTCCACGACACATTTTATCTAACATTGTTGAGATTTGAATTTGGGTCACATAAATGCACACCCGAATTTTATAAATTATATATCACTACTATGTCACGGGAACCGTACCCGTAGCTATGATATTTTCATTAATAGCACCCAAAGCAAGCTAAGAAGGTCCATTACTATTTCCTAAAGCATTTTTGAAATTATCGTAAGGCACAAGAATTATAGAAGGAGTCATCCACGTAGGGGCCAAACTGAACCAAATGCCCCCTTAACCGCAAGTTCAATGATCATTGTATATATAACAGTAGATACAACTTCAACAATTGTCTTTGTTTAAAGACCATTATTTTCCTTCTTTAGTTTTTCAATTTTTAAGCATAAAAAATTCAAAAAAAAAACTTCTCATGAAACAACAATGCTCATGTGCATCTAGTAAGATACTAATATCTACCTTAAGAACAACGGTAGTTAAGCAATCTTGCATGGAAAACAATAAAAGCAGCTATCGAGTTCGATGTCAGATAAGAATAAGAAATGTTCTGAGACTAAACCCAGTAAACTAACACTAATGAGAATATTATATTTCATGGCTTCATGCGGTTCAACAATTCAAACAGGCATTCAATAATTTTAACTAAGATAAAGCAATTAAATGATTTAGCATAAGCCAATAAACATAATATTCAACTAATCCACAGTAAAGACAAATTGAGAATGGACCTTAACTGAGGCAACGATTTTTCATTGAACAAAGCTTCCAGCAAATTCATACAATGACCACTCATGATAGATCCTAGGCCCAAAATCGATTTGGATCGGAACCTCGATATCAACCCTTTGTTTGGGGCAGCGAACTGGAATATGACCGGAAGCCACTGCCACCAAATTCTCCCGACCAAAACTGATCAACTCCCTTTGGAATTTTGATTTTGAAATTACATGCTCCAATGGCTTATTCTTTGATAATTTAGAGGTTTCGAAAGTAGAATTCTAGGATTAATCTAATTTCGCTAATTGGAGATCGGAGAAGGGAAAGTACAAAAAGGTAATGGGAATTAGACCCACATTTTAATATTCACTAGATTAGAATCTGTTGAAGGGTGAAGCTTGGGATTATAGTAGTGTTCGGTTGATTGGAATAAAAAATGGACGCATATACTTCGATCCCTCTATTGGATTAAATGGTATTAAGTTCACATGATGACCACGATCCCATTCATGAAGCAATTCTGCCTATTCAGTTGCATGCTCGACCGAATCATTCACTCCGGCTAATAGTGTATATTCAAAGGAAATCCGACTTCTAATTCAAGAGACAAAAGCAAGAACTGATCTTTTTGGATGGAGAAAATAGCGGAATCCAATTTTGGTGTCCCCTTATTTTAGGTGTTAGATACTATTATATAGGAGTAGGGATTAGGTTAGGGGTATGAGCTTAGGAATTATGGGCTTGAGAATTATGGGCTAGATCCAAAATTAGGCCTAAAAATAGGCTGCTCGAGCCCAAGTTTTATTCTTTCTCTGTGGCGAGACTAAAAATACGATTTCATTTATTAATTAATCCTACTTAAGTTAAATAACTATTAATAAGACCGACCATTAAAACAAAACTATTTTTTGGTATTTTCAAGATTAAAAATGACTACAAAACATTAATGAAACTATTTTATTTTGTAATTTTCATTTTCTTGTAATAAAATAAGGTAAAAGAGTAAAAATGAGTTGAAATAGCTATATTAGGCCTAAATTAAATATTTACATGCTAAAATATGAAAAATCTTGGTGAGGGTCAAAAATCACATGTCTACAAATAAAAAAAACATAGAAAACAGACTAAGACAACATTCTTTCACTCGGCGTCATCACCGCCACCATCAGCTCTATGAAGCTCTCCCTCATCATCTGCGCCTTCTTCGGCCTCCGGAGTCGCAGAGTCATAACCACAGTTGACACGGGCCTCTCGCGACTTTGCTCGTGCTCCTTTATAGGTGGCATCAATAATATTGCCCGCCTCCCACAGGCTCTTGTAGATATCCCGCTGAGCTTCAGCATGAACCCAAAGCTCGTGTAAGTGGCAGGGAACAATGGCAAAGGAAGACTCAATCTGAGCCAACAGTCGCTCATTTTCAGCCTCAAGAGCGGCGACCCAATCTCTTAAGGTTGAAGCTTCCCGGTCTATCTCACCAATGCGCTCCTCAAGCCTCGCCTCCATTAGCGTTGTCATCGCTCTCTCTGACTCCTGCTCAAACTGGAGGACGCAGATAGTGTTCTCCAGGGCCGCCGCCCTTACTGAAGCGCAGACCAGGCACTCTCAATAATCTCCAGTCCGGCAACCTTTCTCTCCAACTCGGCCATCTTTCCCATCCACTCTGCACTTATCGCCTCAACCTTGATAAGATTCTGGTCCATTTCGGCATGCATTGACCTCGGTCTCCTATGCACATAGTCACACTCTGCGGCCACCCTCTTTCCTACCTCGAACTCTTCATCCTTCGCGCGAAGCTGCTATTCAAGCACGATGTTCCAGCGAATGGACTCCATCAATTACTGGTCTCTCTTCTCCAATTACTCGTCGAGGGATCGAGCACCAGGATTCTCCCTCAGTCGCTCGTGCATCTCACAGCACTTGTTGCGATAGCGTCAGACACTTTTCCAATATCTTCAAAAAGAGCTTGGCCCGAATGTCGGCCCTGGGCATACTCTCCACTTCCCCTATGTACGTCTGAAAAATGAGAAGATGGGTTAAAGCCATATCAACAAGGAAAATGAGTGAAGTGTAAAAGAAAAGTGCAATGTACTCTCAAGCCCGTAGCGGCCACCTCATTCATCAAATCGACATCAGGAATGTTTCGGAGAGCCTCGTTCTCGGCAGTAGAACACAAAATGTCGAACTGTGGCACCAGATCCTCCGTGTCCCCCAGGAGAATAACATCTAAAGAAATCTCAAGAATACGGGCCGGCCCTCCCGCACGAACTACCGAGTAGGTAATACCCTACTCAAACATCCTAGCATCATCAGGATCGAGGTCCGACTCAGACTAATAATCGTCAATCACAATGCCTTTTCCTCTTTCAGTAGCTGAAGAGGAAGCACGACCAGGTACGTAGGACGAGGGTACGTCCGAAACCACAACGACAACCTCAGAAATCTAGACCCCCATCATGACAAGCTGCTGATCAACCACATCAGCAAGAATCTCCATCAACGGGGCAGATACGATGGCTATCTCCATCTCTATGGAAGGAGCGGTATCAACCCCCGCCCAGATTCTATCAAGGGAGAGTCATCCAGGTGAATTACAGTCGGAGGGGCTACCTCGAATTCCACTCGCCGCCTCTTAGACGGCCCTTCTTCTTCCTCAGCACAGGGAGATTCACCCGTCAGACGAGCGACACTAGTCGGGACCTCAGTCTGAGAAGTGGCCTCCGTAGGAATAACCACAGCCGCCGACTTAACTGAAGCTACCCTCGATGAAGGCCGAGCGGCAGATGCTGCAATAGGGCGATGAGACGATGCCGGCTTACGAAAAGCCAATGGAGAGACCTCGCTCTTTGCACTCTCCCTGGCATCGACAAACAACTTATAAGAAACTAAGTAAAAAGAGAGGAAAAAATAACAAACAGAAACGACATCTCACATATAAGGGGCCTGCGTCCAATTTTTTTATAAAAAGGCTGACCAGGTGCGAACCCCCGCCTTATAGGGAAGGATGGCTCTCACCCACTTGCGGATATCTTCGACAGATGGAGGAGGCAATTTCTCGGATACAGAGACATAACAGGATTTAGTACCGAAACAGAAAGTGGTCGGATATATCTCCGACTAAAAATATAAGAAACTTACATACAAAGTTCCACTTCTTAGGGAACCCCTTGGATCCACCACAATGTGCTCAGTCCGCACATATAAATAATTCTCGTAGAAACAATGGTTAGCCCTGTCGTTTATTTTCACCACTGATCACGCCCAACTATGCCTTCTAAAAGATAAAGTGGTCGTTGCAATTATAATCCGGTTTTAAGTCCGGAGTCGAATCCTCAGGGAACTAACCTATCTATTATAACTTTTTGGCAATGCTATTATCAACTCAACCACTTTCTAGATGTAAGATTTTGATCAATAAAGATTTCGTTTTGGTTTAACTACTTCGAATAATATTAAAAATAAAAATAAGCTTAAGCAAAGATAATTCAATGGTAAAAAGGTCTAGGGCAGTTATGTCCCCAATTGCTAGTTTTAGATCTTGACTTTTTCCCTATAATCTCGCCGTAATATTCTACGAGGATTAGGAGCTATGGGTTATCGTAATTATCTCTCGATCAACTACAATAATTTACTAGAGTATTCTCCCAAAGTACTCTAGCTGACAATATGTACAACTCTAAATTATCCCTCCAAAGTTTTGTTATCTCTAAACCCACTTTTAAGTTCAAGTAATGAATCTCTTCAATTACCCATAAGTGGTGTTGTTCAACATCAATCTAACCCAATATTCTTTCTCAAGAAATAAAACGTAACTGGACACGATTAATCAAGGGCCCATTCAATTAATCACCATACAAAACATAGTAGAACAATCATATAATAACTCCGGCTCGATTATAACAAGTTGAGTCAAAACTTCAACCAACAATTGGGTTCATCAACCCTAGATAATTGTTTAATTACTCATAACAAAATACGAGAAAACTACTAAATTGTTCATAATATAAGATTGCAAGAAAATAAAAGGGAGATAGAAATACTCTAATGTTTGGTTGATCTTCTCACACTTGTTCTTGCCTCCATTAATGTCTAAAAACCAGCTTAGCTCTATTGTGGGTGAGCTTCTAAAGTTTAATTATGGTTTGGAACAAGTTTTCCCAATTTTTGCACTTTGGTCCCTCAATTTTCTGGCGAATGAACAGTTCATCGCGATCGCGGCAGAACCGCGGTAGGACCGCGGTGAATGCTAAACATTCTGCCTCGCCACTTGATTTGCCGCGGTTCCACCGCGACCGCGGTGGATTTTCTTCATTCCATTTTCACTATTTCATGCTCGGGTACTTCTTGATTGAGCGTTTTCTTCACATTATTGACTTCAAAATACTCCTTAGTGCTTCCTCGCTTAGATTATTCCCTGCGAAGCAAAAGAACACCAATTAGAGCATTTTGTTATCAATTTGCCTATAAAACCACAGTAAAGTATGGTAATATTGAGGTATAAATATCATCTATATAGCCTAATATCAACACTCCATACTCTATCAAAGTTCCTTCCCTAAGCTTTCCCTTAATGAATCACACCTTGAACAATTTTATCAAAGTTGCACCTAGAATTGAACAACCTTTGCCTCATAAGTCGAATCTCTCATACCATGCAATACTCGCACTTACTCAAACTACTTTATACAGAAGTCAAGATTTAACTTTTCTTTGTGAGTCGCATGCCCTCATATCACACAAGAGAGTAGTTCGACAAATAATATGAGTAAACACAATTAGGAACTCAGATGGACAAAATTCGCTCACTCTCAAAAAAAAATCACATGCCACAAGGATGCACCATAGGCTTGCCCTTAGTGTAATACTCTACTAATCGAGCCTATCCAGTCTAGGATCAATTAGGACTTCACTTGGTTGTAATGTAGGCTAAGGGATGGGTAGGATATATTTGGATATAGTGACTAACCTCCCTAAGCACTTTAAATACAAAACCCACTAACATTCCATATCATTTTTATGTCAACCAGACATTCCCCACAATTTATTCATAGCATCCCCTTTCTTTAGGTGCATTTGCATCAAGCCACCACTTATCAACTACTATATTTATTTATTTATATTTTTTTCGTAGTGCTTCTTCTTTTATTCATCAAACGGCACCTTTCTTCTATTTCATTAGCTCCACTCAAAATCAAACCACCACCCTACACTTTAACTTTTGCATATGTAAAGGCCATTCAAGTGCTAATGGGAGGTAAAAGGGTTCAAACAGAAGGCTATTCAAACAATTGGGTAAGGTCGCAATGTGGGTGCCAAAGAAACAGACTTATAGGCTCAAAAGGGCTAACTAAGATGTATTACATTCAGGTGGGTTTACTTTATATATATCTGGCTTAACAAAAAAAAATGCCTATATCACTTCTAAGACTGAATGAAACTACTATTTCGCTTTGCAAACACACATGGCAAGTTATAGGCATCAAATGCAATGCACAGAATATAACCTCACACACAGATGACATATGACTCACTCTGGATTGATTTATCAAGACATTCTCTTTTGAGTGTTCAAGTTAGCTACAAACATACAATTTTAAGGCACTTTTAGCAAGAGTCAACCACTGAGACTAGGTGTTACACTCTAGGGTCGATTGTGTTCAGGTGTACTAATGCCAATGGATTCTCTTTCTAATTTGGCTCGTATCCCATCAATGCTAACTAAAACTAAAGATAAAATAACAAAACTACCTATACCCGGTTCAAGATAAACCCTTGGAAAAGAACCGTGGCACAAAGAAAAACCAAGGGGGAGTTACTACACTACCTAAAAATAAAATAAAAAATCTTTTTGGTATTTTCTCTAGATTACTTCCCTCAAAAAAACTGTCTCAAGTATCCGTCATCATGAAGAGTCCTTATATATATATATATATATATATATATATATATACATATATGTATATATATATAGATATAGATATATTTATGAAACCAAACACCAAAAACAATCAAAGCAAAACCAAAGAAAAATTCAATAGTTAAATTGTTACAAACACATATATACATTGAAGTATCCCCTACCAAACACAAAAAATGTAGACATGTCCTCATGGAATAAAAACTTAAAGAACGGTGAGGTAAAGGCACTTCCCTAGGAGATCACTCCTAATCGGAGACGGTGTTTGGGTTCACATTACATGCACGACCCAGAGCTCTTAGCCAGCCTAAGAATTTCTTCTCCGGCTTCACTTGCCTGTTAGCCACTGCGTCTATGCAGGCACCCAAATCAGTGACTGAGGTACGTAACCCAGTCATATCCTGCTCCAAATTTGTTAGGCGTGAACTTCGACGGGGCTGTGAAGGGCCTGCCTCTTTAACTCTCGTAGGTGGTGGGACCTCAGCTGCTTCGGAATCATCATCATCAGATTCATCATCTAATTCATCAATATTCATTACCGGCTCCATCCCAATTCTGATTTTTCTTGCCATGAACGGGGCTTGGAGTGTTAATTTTCCATCAACTCTAAGGTCTTCAGGGACTCTAGCAATACGGCACTGCTTGGTGACGAGAGAAAGAAAGTAGAAGCCTTTGAGTAACTCCGGTGATCTAATCAGCATCTCGTCATGGAGGAGTCGTGCCACATCAAAATCCCTATGGGCCATGAAACAATAGATCAATGCCGCTCGTGGTAGATTGACATCAGTCATATTGCTGGAGGGCAACAACTGACTGGTGATAATAGTTAGCCAATACTTAGCCTCCCAATTGAGAGACTGAGAGTTAAGTGTGATCCTTCAAGGCACTTGTTC
The DNA here is from genome assembly GCF_000715075.1 of Nicotiana tabacum. Taxonomy (NCBI): domain Eukaryota; kingdom Viridiplantae; phylum Streptophyta; class Magnoliopsida; order Solanales; family Solanaceae; genus Nicotiana; species Nicotiana tabacum. Next base: position 218,850,402 of record NC_134080.1, on the reverse strand, counting down.
GGCTAAATATACGATAATCATCAGATTCTCCCTTGAACACTGGCAGCCTGTACACCCGACGGATGGTCTCGAGGGATACATTTACCGGTGTATTGCGCACAATAACAACCTCATTCTCACGTTCCGGGCAGTTCGCATAGAACTCTCTTACCATCTGAATATTGGCCTCCCCCGGTACCTCGAAGAAGATGTCCAGCTAATGCCTCCGTAGCTCATTGAAGATATTCGGGCATTCCACCTCTAAGGTATCTCGGTCAATATGGACCTCATGTAGCAACTTCTTAGCTGCGTTGGTGTTGATACCCAATTTTTTCCTGTATATTTTTATATGCAAAATACTTTTAAAATAGTAGGTATATGCATATATAAGTATGTCCCAAGGTTTTACTATTTTTTCTCTTAATTTTTAATAGATTTTAAATCTATTTATTGCCCTATTTTATCAAGAATAACCCAATAATTATCTCCAAAATTATCATTTTGGGTGATTCACTTATTGGATTCTCATATTTATATTAAAATATAGCTGGCATAAATTTTGCATATTTTTACAAATTTGTTCAGTATTTTTAAAGCTAAATTGCGTATAATTGCGATATTAGCCTATTTTAAGTTTTAATTGTTTTCATAATTATAAAATTGACTCCAATATTTTTAATTTGATAATTACGTATTATTAATCATTTTCGTACCTTTAATTTATTTCCAAAAATTATTTTACTATTTTTTATAAAATAAATAAGGTAAAAATGGCTATTTAAATATTAGCCCCGTTTATTTCAATTTTAGCCTTATTTGGACCTTCAATTGAACCCAATTTTTAAACCCAATTACCCTGACCCAATCCCTGTTTGAACCGACTCAAACCCAACCCTGTTAAATCTTCCCACCTACTCAATTAATCTAGGCTGTTGATCAAAATGATCAACGACCACCAAATACCCTTTCCTTTTTAATCCCGACCTACCCCCTAACCCTAACCATTTCACAACCCCAGCCGCCTCTGAAACCCTGAACTCTCTCAAACTCTCTAGAGTCTTCTCAGAACCTTAGCCGCCTCTCACCGCTTCCACCCTGAAAGCCACCGAAATCCATGGCTTCTAGGGCAATGAGAGTCTTATACCTACCTCCCGTTGCTCTTACACACCTGATACCTGAAGATTCGATGCCAAGCCTCGAAGGTTTGCACCCAAACCTCTGCCGATTCAAGGTTCCAGAGTCATCGCTGGCCTTGCTCCGGCGTACCATGATGTTTTGAGCCTGGTTCTGACCTCTCCGACTCAGATCAGTGACCTTTTCAAAGCCTTTCTCATCTCTAGGGTTCTTCTGAAACCCTAACCCTTCGAGGTTTTCTCCGATCTCTTTAGATCCGTTGTGTATCTGTGCTCTCTTTGAGTTTTCAAACGATCTCCCTAACTTTTCTTTCGAAAATTACTTTTCAAAGTCTTTCTTTTACGATTTAGGGTTTTCAGAAAATGCTTAAGTGTTTCTCTAACTTTCTTTTCCTTTTCTTTTATGTGTATTTGCCTCTACTGTGTTCTATGTTTTCCTTCTACCATGTATGTTCTTCTACTGTGCTTTCTATATTCCGTTCTTGTATGTTCTTCTACTGTGCTTTCTATACTATATTCTTGTATGCTTTTCTACTATGTCTTGCTATTTTTTTCTACTATGTTCTGGTATGTTTCGGCTACTGTATTCTTCTACCGTAATCTTAAGTGTTCTTACTATTTTTCTTCTATTGAACTTTGTTTAAGTTTCTATTAAAAGGATTTTCTTAAGCATGCTTTTTTCTACTATTCTTATCAGTCTTTTCTCATCATGTTTCGAATTAGTTTCTTTACTCGGTTTGCCTTGAACCTTTCTACTATATTTACATGCTATTCAAGAGTTCTGTTGCTGAAAGAAGCATGTTAGAAGTTTTAGTTCTTTTCTGAAACCTCTAAACGTGTTTCGATTCGACTACTTGCCTCCTCATCTTTGTACTTGATTCAAGGCGGAAACCCTAGAATTTAGGGGTTCTGCCGAGGTTTGATTGAACTAGGGTTTTATTTTAGAACCCTTAACTCTTTCAGACGGACTTTGAGTCTCTAAACTGAGTTTGGACATCTTTGTTTTCATACAATGTTGAACTTTTTGCTAAACTCTTCTACACTGGATTTGTTTCTACTGATTTACACGACAGTCTTCTTTCATGCTCACATGCTCCTTATATATGATGAATTTTCCTCTAAATGTTTTCAAATTTGCAATTAGCGCAAACTTCCTTCTGAATATGGCTTGATTGATTTCTTTCCATTGTTTGTTGATTCTCCCTGTTACTCGGCCTAACTTGAAACCCTTCTTCATCTTTTCTGACTCGGTTCATTCATACAAAATCTCAGACTCTTTTGATTAACTATTTGTTAATTGATTTGCTTACCTTATTTGCACAAACTGTGTATTTCAAAACCTTGTCCTTAAATAACTTTTTATGTATTTGCCCCTGATTGCATGCTGTGCACAAAGTGCTTACTCAATTTCTTTCCTTAAATGGTTTTCACCCGTTTGAATCTGAATCCCTTAATTAAGGGAAGCCTTATGTAATTGATTGACAATCAGTTCTTTAACTACTTTTTTTGCCTTATTTCTGCCTAATTTTTACACTATAAAAGGCACGACCCTCTTCACACACTACAATATCAGAATCCTTTTGAACTCATACTCTCTCATAATAATATTCTCTTCTTGACTGCACTGTGGCCTGTTTTACAAGACTTACTGCTTTCCTTTACTTGTTTCCTTGAAAACTAATATGTCCTGATTTAATTCTTGGCACCACAACAATGTGTAGTTACTGCTTTTATATCCATGTCATCTGCTATTTCTGTATATCTCAACACTTAAATTAGCATAATGCTGATTTCCTTATGTGTGTTTTGTTATGACCCCCATTCCTCTATCACCCCTATGTGTTTTGAGTGGTGACTTAAGGCATGACAATGTAAGTTGTTGTCCATGAATTAAGTTTGAATCACTGGGGTCTTGACCTCTAAGCAATCAGGCCAGAGGGTGTGTCAGCATCTCCCATTGCTGGGTATGCCCTTCAGCCTGCTTTTCTGTTGCCTCTTGCAACTTCCCATTCCCCTATGCCCTTATGTGTAATGATTTGAGCTGCTTCCCTTTTCCCTTTTCCCCTTTCAGAATCCTACTTCTGCACTTGCACTCTCTCTTAGTCCCTAAGTTTTGCCCCCCTCTTGCGAGCCTTGACTTGGGACCTCGAGCTCCCTCTGAACTTGGACGCATGAGGGATGGACCTTCCACACTACACTATGGCTTAATCCGTGATACATTTGGGTATAAGCATGGCCCGAAGTTTATATGAGACTCTTAGGGAACTCTGATACACCCCAAATAGGAGAAAGGCTTTGAAATATGATCTCTTGGAGTTGATTTACTTTATACTTCAGACAGGAAGTCTGAATCAGGCTCTCCTTAGTTGTACTTTTTAATTTCTGATGTATTTTTCCTTTACTTTACTTTTTCTGGGTTGTAATAATTTTGTAATAAAACTATTGGGGATGACTAGTAAAAGGGGGGAAATAACTATGTATGCAAAAGGGGTAGAGAACCTGCCTATAGGAGTTTATGAATTTCTGCATTTTCATATAGATACCATGTCTATAGGAATCTTGCATTCGCGTCTAGATACCATGTCTATAAGAATTTTTGCATTCTCATGCATAGATACCATGTCTATAGGAATCTTGCATTCTCATGTAGGTACCATGCCTATAGTTTATTTCTGAACTTCTGCATAGCATATATATATCCTGTCTATAGGAATTTCTGAATTTCTGCACATCATGTAGATATCCTGCTTATAGGTTCTTTCTGAATCTTGCATATGCAGTCCTTATCATGCAAACATGTTCGTAGGTCTTAAATAATCAACTGCAGTTAGATATCATGTTCATAGGCTTTAAACAAAATTCAGCATCTAGATGTCATGCCTATAGAGTTCTGCATTTTTTACTACGTTTTTAAGAGTGTCCAAAATCGACAACACATAGAAAGCATGCCTATAGGAGCCTTAATCGAATCTGAATCGTTTCACTTGCTTGTAGGTCTAAAACTAGTAACAATGACGCGTGCTCTTTTGCTAAAACTCGCCTTTCTTTAATAACAGACGATTTTCTCAAATCAGTATGTATTCATGTTTGTTTCATTGTTTTTGGAATCAATAGATATCATGCATATAGGGGTCTTCGTCTAACACTTAGGCAAGCCATAGGGTGAAAATTTATAAACTGAATCAGATTTTATATGCTACAACCAGCAGGCAGGCCTGACTCGGGCTTCTTATCTGAACTATGTGTCGCACCTCCTTTTTACCGCGCCTGCGGGGTGCGTGGGGAGTTTTCTCCAATTGAAGGACAGTCGAAACGGGATTTATTTAATTATTTTAGAGTCGCCACCTGGGAATTTTAAGGCGTCCCAAGTCGCCAATTTTTAAATCCCTGAATCGAGGAGAATATGACTCTGTTTGTTATTCTGCGAACCAGAAATCCTGAGTAAGGAATTCTGTTAATCCGAAAGAAGGTGTTAGGCATTTCCGAATTCCGTGGTTCTAGCACGGTCACTTAACTGTTTTTATTATTGGCTTAATTATCTTGATTTTTACTAAATACGTTTTTATTGCATGATTTTACTACCGCTTTTACTTATTGTTTACAAATATATAAACGAATTACGCGTACATATATTCGTATTATATACCTTTTATAATTACCGGGAATCGTGCCACGCGTACGTGTACACAATAAAATTTGACCATATTATTTCCTTTATTACAAATTCATATGTGCGTGATTTAAAATAAAATTATGAACGTCATCACCCGGTTTAATCGACCTTAGTCGAAGTATTTTCAGTGGAAAATACTTCGACTAAAGTCTGTTTGATTTCAAACAAAATCTGAAGCCAAGTTGAATTCGAGTTTGATTAAAATTCAGAGGTACTGTTCTATTTCTGTTTGTGTATTCTGTATGTATTTTCGTTTGTTTTAATAACTTGTTAATTTTTCACATTTTTGTTTTGATTAATTCTGTCATTTTTTGTCTCATACCCGTCTATATGCTCAAAATATGAAATTGTTTCTGTTGTTCGTGATTATTTACAATGTGAGTAATCGACTCGATTAAGTTCGTCGATTAGTTATATTGTGAATTCTCATTTATGATAATGCTAATGGAAACAGTCTGCTTCTATTGTTTTAGACTGATTATGGACAAATGTTGTAAATAGTCTACTGATTAATACTTGTCAATTAAATCATGTTTGTTTGCAAATCAGTAAATTCAAATGTATGATGTGTATATATTGTTTTCTGAATAGGGTATTGTCAGTATATTGACAATGCTCCTGTGTATGTTTGATCTTGATTCAATGTTTAAGTCCAGTCTGAATTGTTATAATGATTTCATTGATATGTTGTTATGATGTTAGTTCTGAATTCAGTGTGATTTTACAAATGTTGATTAGATGTAATTGTGTTAGAAGGTTACATTCTTAGTTAGGATTCAGTCCAAAACTTTAGGATTGGTTATAGCTGCTTAAACAGATTTTAAAATCTGTATTGTTAGATTCTGAATTTAAGGCAGTAATAACAGTAATTACAGTAGGAAATCTGGGACATTTTCTGGGATAAAACAGTAAGGGTAATGTGACATAATAGTGGGCTGAAAGTGGTTTGTTAATGGTTTTTAATTTAATAGGATAGTGGGAAACAAAGGGTAATGGGCTGCTGAAAAACAGGATAATAGCACTCAATAGGATTTAAAGTATTCAAAAGTAGTTTTAATTGAAACTTTTTGATTTTAAAAGGAGAAAAGGGTCCAAGAAGCACTGAAAAAAATAGGACCAACCCTGTATAAATACAGGGAGCTGGACAGAGCTTTCAGGCAGATTTGAAAAGAGAGAAAAATCAGATTTGAAGAGGAGAGTCTTTCAGAAGAAAAAAAATAGGAAGAAGAAAAATAGGAAGAAGAAAAATAGGAAGAGAAAAATCTGATTTGAAAGGAAAAAGAAATCAGATTTTAACAGTAGCCTTTCAGGAAGAAAAAGAGAGTGTGAGATTGAGAGAAAAATCAGATTTAAAGATCAGTTTTCAGAGAGATACATTTGAGAAAAACAGAAAGAAAGAAAGAAAGAAAGAGAGAAATAGAATCAGAAACAGAAATTTGAAAAGAAAACAGAAACAGAAAAAATCAGAAATAGGAATCCGAAACAGGAAGAAACTGAAAAATAAAAAAAAATGTTACCCTTCTAGAAACTGTCCGTTGTTTGTTTTGTGGATATTATTCAGTCTGAATTTGAAATCTTTCCCTCAAGTTTCTGTCACTGTTCATCTGGGTTAACGGGTCTTGTTCAGACTTGCTGTGTTATTGGTATATTCTGCTGGTTTTGTTACTGCTGCAACTGCTGAAAATTTACTTCTTCTACCTTCATTTCCAGGTATTTATCTCTTAAAGTTCTATGTTGGAAAAAGATCCAGCATGACAAATCAATTAAGCTACTTACCTCATTTCTCGGTAAGAAGTTCACAGTTTATGAGGTTATGAGATTCAACATGGCCATCTACTACCTTAGCAAGAAGTTCACAATTTATGAGGTTAAGTATACTCATCTGGAAAAGACATGTTGCGCCCTAACATGGGTAGCTCAAAAATTGAAACACTATTTGTCATCCTACACTACTTACCTCATTTCTCGGTTGGATCCATTGAAATACATTTTTCAAAAGCCTATGCCAACGGGAAGACTTGCAAAGTGGCAGATATTGCTCACAGAATTTGACATCATCTATGTGACTCGAACTGCAATGAAGGCTCAAGCACTGGCCGATCATTTAGCCGAAAACCCGGTCGATGAGGAATACGAGCCGTTGAAAACCTATTTTCCTGATGAAGAAACAATGCATATCGACGAGGTGGAGCGAATTGAAAAACCTGGCTGGAAACTTTTCTTTGATGGAGCCGCTAACATGAAAGGAGTCGGGATAGGAGCTGTAATCATTTCTGAAACAGGGCATCACTATCCTGTTACGGCTCAATTGCGATTTTATTGCACCAATAATATGGCTGAATATGAAGCTTGCATTTTGGGGTTAAGGCTAGCCGCAGACATGGGTATCCGAGAAATGTTATTCTGCGAACCAGAAATCCTGAGTAAGGAATTCTGTTAATCCGGAAGAAGGTGTTAGGCATTTCCGAATTCCGTGGTTCTAGCACGGTCGCTTAACTGTTTTTATTATTGGCTTAATTATCTTGATTTTTACTAAATACGTTTTTATTGCATGATTTTACTACCGCTTTTACTTATTGTTTACAAATATATAAACGAATTACGCGTACGTATATTCGTATCATATACCTTTTATAATTACCGGGAATCGTGCCACGCGTACGTGTACACAATAAAATTTGACCATATTATTTCCTTTATTACAAATTCATATGTGCGTGATTTAAAATAAAATTATGAATGTCATCACCCTTATAATTAGACAATGAACTGCACGTCTCGGTTTATATGAAACTATTTTGACATCCTCGAAGAAATCCCTTATATTAAATATTCGCTCGAAATTGCGCGTACGCATAATTCAAATTGCTTTTATCGGTATAATCAGGTTACGCGAACGTATCCCTAATTACACCAAATATTCTTAACGGTATTATGAGTTTTCACAAATTGTTTGTTATATCCACACATTTTATATGAGAATACTGAGAAATTCATATTTAAGGGATGTCTTTGAATTCTTTTAAAAGAAATTCACAATTTATTAAATGTTGTCTGTCAATTATAATTTCCGGATATAAATTATATTCAACCCAACTATTCAAATTCAAAGAAAGAATAAAAATATGATTTTAGCAAATACAACATATATATGCCAAAGAATGAATTGTATATGAAACTGAAATGATTTATGAAGGGAAGAAGTATTTTTGAACAATTTTTCATTATTTATTTAGTGCAAATTCTATTTCTAATTGTCATAGATATAAAGTATTGCAATTTGTATATCTCATCTTATTCTCATATACTTGCTTTTAATCTAATAGGCCTAATTATTTTGTTAATTCTGCTTATGGTTAAACGTAAGATGTATATAATCGTCGAACCGATTGGATTCTTAATTTATGTGAACCATTGTTACTAACTTTCACATTATAACATTCCTAGGCCATTTGTTATTATTTTTTTTTTAAAAAGGAACAAATCTACCTAATTGACTTAATAAAGTGATATTGCATACAACATTATTCGCCATATTTTGACGTTTGCGAACATAGTGGAGTATACTAATGCAACTTCCGACTATTGATGTTAACCATAATCACTATTACACCATATATGAATAAAATGCAACCAATCATTATCTAGCCTTAAACAACAATTAACTAACAAAATAAACTAATAGCACATTTTCCTTGATATTTCCATATTATGCTATACTTAGCTAACAATACCATAAAGTTTAAATAATGGCCAACTTTACGCCAAGTTTCCTAACTTGACAGTTCAAATATAACTAAACTAATGAGATTTCAGAACGGCTAACATTATTACAAAGCTTTATATGAATTTCAAAATAAGACAATTAACTCATAGCTACCAAATTGAATTCACTACTAGTTAACTAACATGAAATAAAAAAATGAAATTTAAACTAATGAACTTGGACAAATGGAAAACAGAATTGCAATTCAAGCTTCATTGATTTGTCATGCTGAATCTTTTTCCAACATAGAACTTTAAGAGATAAATACCAGTCGAAGTATTTTCCACTGAAAATATTTCGACTAAGGTTGATTAAACCTCAATCTTTCATCTGAAGTGAACAGAATCCAAAAGTCTGGTATTTCTAGGGTTCTTGAAGGTTCGATTTGGGACTTAACCATTTCTGGTCAGATTCGAGGGGGACCAAATACGACACAAGGGTGAGGGTAGCCTAGGGGTCATTTGGTGTCAGTTTAGAACGGATCTGAGTTTGTTCTTGTTTGGTCCGAATCTTCAAAAGAAGATTCGAGAAGCTCGGAACTGATTCGAGCCAAACAAACTTCAGATCCATAACGAGGCATGCTAGGGGGTACTATGGTGTTATTTTGGAAGCCATTGGAAAGGTTTGAGTTTTCAGACCCACCTTCGATTTAGTATTCGAAGAGTTAGGGTCTGATTCGAAGGAAACTAAGGTCAGATTTGTGTAGAGGATGTTCAGGAGGTTCTAGGGTGGTATTTTGGTGACCGGCGACGTTGATGCCGCCGAGTTTCAGGCGGTGGGATTCTAGGGCGGCTAGGGTTAGGGGTGGGTCTGAGGAAGATGATGATGAACAGTGGAGAGGGGGGGTTTAGTTAGGGGGCCGGGGTAAGGATTATGGGCTTATATAGGGACGGGGTGGGTTGATGCTGACCGTTAGATCTAGTAGGATGAGAGGTCAGGATTTATTCACTTAACCAAACGATGTCGTTTGGTTTAAGCTGGGGGGGACGGGTTGAACCGGGTATCGGATCGGGTACGGGCTATGGGTTACGGTTCGTGGGATCTCAGCCGTTGGTTGGCTTTGATCCAACGGTCTTGATAAAGTGTGACCAAACGTCGTCGTTTGGTCTTGGCTTTGAATTGGACCGGACAGGCTGTTTGGATTGGGCTGTGGGGGGGGGGGGGTAATTTGATTTGGGCCTGGATTTTAATCCAGGTCCAATTTTTATTTTACAACTTGTATATTTTTTATTTTCTAATTTTATTATTAACTAATAAAATCCTAATCGAAAATTATAAAAACAAAATTATCATTACAATAATATTAATTATCTTTTAATAACCATTAACGCGTAGATAAAACATTAATCACACAGTGGAATATAAAAAATAGAGCGAAATGCATATTTTGGTGATTTTATTTAAATTATCTTTCAAATACATAATTAAATCCTATATGCATACAACATGTATTTTATTTTAATTTTTATTTTATTATGACAAAGTAAACATTTACGGACATAACACAAATATTTAATACCACGCAAATTCAAGAATTACACAGTAAAAGAAATTTATTTTATTTTTTGATTTATTTTGGAGTAGTTTTCGTAAGGCAAAAATCACGTGCTCACAGCTGCCCCTCTTTGTGCGGAAACTCGAAGAGTTTTCGTGCAAAGATAAAGTGAGCGGATACGAGCGATTTTTGCCAGTTCAAATACTCCGTGGGAAGCATTTTTTGAAAGATTTGACCGAACCTCTGCTTCAAAGGTTTCTTACATATCCTTGGCTATAAAGGAATCAGGTCAATGTAGTTCGGGAAGTTTTGGGTAGCTGGGACTACCGTGGGACTGTGATGTTACTGCTGCTTCGTGCTGCTTTTACTGCTTGCTGACCTCCTTATTACACCTTACTTCAAAGGTAATGCAAAAACTAAACTAGATTATGGTACAGGAATTATAAAAAATCTTATCTAGATCATGCCCTTGCGTTTCTTGTTGTCTTGATATCTTGGTGACTCTTGGGCATTTGGCTTATTCCGTATTCCTTTTCATTGTGTCCCGTATTTTCTTTTGGGACTCTTGTTGTTTCTTGCTGGGGATTTTGTTGGACTCCTCTGCTTTATTAATTCTAAATGTGCTCCTTTCTCATATGAGCGGATTTTTGATTTCAACACTTCAATTGTACTCCCTTGTTCTCCAGGTGGGTGCCTGACTGCGGATTCATCCTCATTCTCCAGGTGGATGCCTGACTTCTTCTTTTCTTTGTCCTCATTCTTCAGGTGGACGCCTGACTGCTTCTTTTCTTTATCCTCATTCTCCAGGTGGACGCCTGATTTCTGCTTAACTTCTTCATCCTTATTCTCCAGGTGGACGCCTGACTTCTTCTTTTCTCATCCTCATTCTCCAGGTGGACGCCTGATTTCTTTAATTCTCATCCTCATTCTCCAGGTGGACGCCTGACTTCTTTAATTCTCATCCTCATTCTCCAAGAAATCAGGCGTCCACCTGGAGAATGAGGATGAGAAAAAAAAGAATTCAGGCGTCCACCTGGAGAATGTGGATGAAAGATAAAAGAAGTCATGCGTCCACCTGGAGAATGAGGAATGAGAATTGAAGAAGTCAGGCGTCCACCTGGAGAATGAGGATGAGAATTAAAGAAATCAGGCGTCCATCTGGAGAATGAGGATAGCCTCATTCTCCAGGTGGATGCCTGATTTCTTTTTAACTTCTTCATCCTCATTCTCCAGGTGGACGCCTGACTTCTTCAATTCTCATCCTCGTTCTCCAGGTGGACGCCTGATTTCTTTAATTCTCATCTTCATTCTCTAGGTGGACGCCTGATTTCTTCTTCATCCTCATTCTCCAGGTGGATGCCTGATTTCTTCAATTCTTATCCTCATTCTCCAGGTGGACGCCTGACTTCTTCAATTCTTCATCCTCATTCTCTAGGTGGACGCCTGACTTCTTTAATTCTTCATCCACATTCTCCAGGTGGACGCCTGAATTCTTTTTTTTCTCATCCTCATTCTCCAGGTAGACGCCTGACTTCTTCAATTCTCATCCTCGTTCTCCAGGTGGACGCCTGATTTCTTTTTAATTCTTATCCTCATTCTCCAGGTGGACGCCTGATTTTTCTTTTTAATTTCTTATCCTCATTCTCCAGGTGGACGCCTGATTTCTTCAATTCTTTGTCCTCATTCTCCAGGTGGACGCCTGAATTCTTCAATTCTTATCCTCGTTCTCCAGGTGGACGCCTGACTTCTTTAATTCTTATCCTCGTTCTCCAGGTGGACGCCTGACTTCTTTAATTCTTATCCTCGTTCTCCAGGTGGACGCCTGACTTCTTCTTCTTTACCAGGTATTTCCTGACACAAATATTGTCTTTGCCCCTGTTTTAAATCAAAGAAAACTTCGTTAGTTTAAAGCAGGGTGGTTAACTGGGGTATTCTTGCCGATGGTGAGGCTTCTCTTCGTCTCTTTTTTTTATTGCCTTGGAATGGTCGAAAAAGACCGTTTTGTCCTTGTAATTGATCCTTGACTATAGGATTTCCCTCTGTATGTTTTCCTTCAAATCCTTTTAGCCGTGATCATATGTCTCTCCTGACATTGTTGATCCACTTTTGATTTCACTTTTCTTTCTCCCATATCTTATTATTTTTATCTCCCGCCTTTCATGGCCTTATTTTGCATCATGTAACCTTGATTCTTGGTAGTATACCTTGACACTCCTTCTTATTTGTTTGGAATAAAACTTATCTCAAAGCTTTAGAAAAGTAAGATTATTAGTGACGAAACGCGCTGATTTCGACAATTATAGAATGAAAAGAAAAATCCAAATTTGGATGACTGTTGGAAAAGGAATAAAGGACTTATCTGATTGGAATCACTGGCGCCAATGATCAGGGTATGCATTTTGGATTAATCAACCCAGTCTTTAATCAATTTCCTCTTAATTGTCTCATTTTTGTTTTCCCTAAAATTTCCGTAATCCATCTTCATTTTTCCTTTTACAGACCTGTTGGACTTGTAATATCTCAAAGAGTTTTCACCGATAAACCTTCCTCATTTGTTCATTTCTTACTTCTTTTTCGCCTTATGGTGCCTACGAAGGTTTTCACCAATAAGACTCTCTCATTTTACTTTTCTCTCAACTTCCGTCGCCTTATGGTGCCCGTGTGGGTTTTCACCTATAAGACTCTCTCATTTTTACTTTCTTTTCTTGTTTGTACCAGAGTGTTATGAACCATCTTCATTTGCTTGTCTCAGCATTTTTCTAAGATTGATCGAAAGGTCTTTTTGGTATGGGGTTAGAAATGGAAAAGGTATTAAAAGCTAAATAGCTTTGGTATGGGTTTAAAATTACAACTCTTGGAATCTTTTCTTATTTCCAATACAATTCCTGCCCCAGTTTCTTGATTGGGGTCTCTTAATGTTTCTTTTCGTGCACATTGTGTATGTCGTGTACCCTATGACCGAGCCGTGAGGCGCCTACGTATCCTTCTTTGAGGAATCAGGTCAAACGTAGTTCACTAAATAATATTGATTTTTTTTTTGATTCCAAGAGAGGGTAGGAAAGAAACAAGTATGGCTCAAAGGGGAAACAAAGGGTATAGTGTTTGGATAGCAGAATAAATTGCCTTTGTCATTCCAATCTTCGAAATAATGCTAAATACAAACATTCAAAAAGTTATGCGTAATATCTCTTTACCGCGTCAGAATTGATCGCCATGTCTATGCATTTGCCTTCAATATCTGTTAAGCATAGTGCACCATTCAACAATACTCTGGTCACAATGAATGGTCCTTGCCAATTCGGGGGAAATTTACCTTTCGCCTCAACCTGATGTGGAAGAATACGTTTCAGCACATGCTGACCCACTTCAAACTTCCGTGGACGCACCTTTTTGTTATATGCTCTTTCTATTCTTCTTTGATATAATTGACCATGACATACTGCGGCCAATCGTTTTTCATCAATCAAGTTTAACTGTTCCAGACGGGTTTTGACCCATTCATCATCATCAATCTTTGCTTCGACGATGATCCGAAGGGAAGGAATCTCAACTTCTGTAGGAATTACTGCTTCCGTGCCATATACCAACAAATAAGGAGTTGCTCCTACTGAAGTGCGAACAGTAGTGCGGTATCCCAATAATGCAAATGGTAATTTTTCATGCCATTGTTTTGAACCTTCTACCATTTTCCGAAGTATCTTCTTTATGTTTTTGTTGGCTGCCTCTACTGCTCCATTCGCCTTGGGCCGATATGGGGTAGAGTTGCGATGTGTAATCTTAAATTGTTGACATACTTCCTTCATTAAGTTGTTGTTAAGATTAGCACTGTTATCTGTGATGATCACCTTTGGGATTCCGAATCGACATATGATATTTGAGTGGACAAAATCGACCACAACTTTCTTGGTCACTGATTTAAATGTTTTGGCCTCAACCCATTTGGTAAAATAATCAATGGCTACCAGAATGAACCTGTGCCCATTGGATGTTGTCGGCTCAATTGGTCCAATCACATCCATGCCCCAAGCAACAAAGGGCCATGGTGCCGACATTGTGTGCAATTCGGATGGTGGAGAATGAATCAAATCTCCGTGTATTTGGCATTGATGACACTTGCGCACAAAACTGATACAATCTCGCTCCATGGTAAGCCAATAGTAACCAGCACGGAGGATCTTCTTTGCTAATACATATCCACTCATGTGGGGTCCGCAAACTCCCGAATGTATTTCAGACATGACAGCTGTAGCTTGTCTGACATCTATGCATCTTAATAATCCAAGATCTGGTGTTCTTTTATACAAAACTCCTCCGCTTAAGAAGAATCCATTTGCCAATCGTCTAATGGTCCTCTTTTGATCTCCTGTGGCTTGTGCGGGATATATCCCCATCCTGATATACTCCTTGATGTCGTGGAACCATGGTTCACCATCAAATTCTTCTTCGACCATATTGCAATAAGCGTGCTGATCGTGGACTTGAATATGTATCGGATCTACATAAACTTTATATGGATGATGCAACATTGATGCCAAGGTAGCCAATGCATCGGCAACCTCATTATGGATTCTTGGAATATGTTGGAACTCCACTGATTGAAACCGCTGACAAAGATCATGTAGACATTGTCGGTATGGTATGAGCTTCAAGTCTCGAGTTTCCCATTCTCCTTGAATTTGATGTACCAAAAGATCCGATTTATTCACTTAACCAAACGATGTCGTTTGGTTTAAGCTGGGGGGGGGACGGGTTGAACCGGGTATCGGATCGGGTACGGGCTATGGGTTACGGTTCGTGGGATCTCAGCCGTTGGTTGGCTTTGATCCAACGGTCTTGATAAAGTGTGACCAAACGTCGTCGTTTGGTCTTGGCTTTGAATTGGACCGGACAGGCTGTTTGGATTGGGCTGTGGGTCCAGGTCCAATTTTTATTTTACAACTTGTATATTTTTTATTTTCTAATTTTATTATTAATTAATAAAATCCTAATCAAAAATTATAAAAACAAAATTATCATTACAATAATATTAATTATCTTTTAATAACCATTAACGCGTAGATAAAACATTAATCACACAGTGGAATATAAAAAATAGAACGAAATGCATATTTTGGTGATTTTATTTAAATTATCTTTCAAATACATAATTAAATCCTATATGCATGCAACATGTATTTTATTTTAATTTTCATTTTATTATGACAAAGTAAACATTTACGGATATAACACAAATATTTAACACCCCGCAAATTCAAGAATTACACAGTAAAAGAAATTTATTTTATTTTTTGATTTATTTTGGAGTAGTTTTCGTAAGGCAAAAATCACGTGCTCACACTATATAATAAAATAGACTGCCTCGGTCCTTTAAGTTTAATCAGACCCTAAATAGTATGTGTAAGTCATGCTAACTACTTACTTTTCTCTGTTTAAAGGAGGTCTGTTTGAGCCTTTTCTTTTGTTTATATGCTTACCCATACTTGCCATACGTTTTTTGATTGTCGCCTTAGTATTTTACCCTTTGAAACCACAAATAAGCCCAATACCTCCTCCCTTTAGGATTAGTAGTCCCAAGTGCCTCCGGGGCTGATAAGATGGGGATGGGTAATAGCATGCAATAAGTAAGTGAGACCATTCCGCGCTTTAATACCTCAACGGGGTGGGAAAGGGTAGATATTGATATGATGACCACGCGATAACATCTCGTGTAGCCCCTCATTGAGGAGTGATTACCGGATATTGTGTGGGGTGATTCATATTATTAATAAATCTAGGATCCCCCTTCCCTTTGTTTTCTTTGTTTCTTTTAAATCTTTTTAAACCATTTCTTTTAAGAAAATCAACTCCTTTTAGTTCCTTTTTTCTTACTTTTGTTTATTTGTAACCATTACGTGAAAATCCCCTCTTATTTGAAGTCTTTATTTGCCTATGTGTTATTTGCACTTAAGTCACAACAATAGCTTGGCAAGGAACCACACTAGTGGATCCTGAGGGGTGCCTAACACCTTACTCTTGGGATAATTTCAAGCCCTTACCCAATCTCTGGTTGTTCAAACCAAAACTTTCTTAGTGTCCTAATGTACTTAAATCATTAGGTGGCGACTCTCCAATTCAAACCCAATCCCCGAAAGGGAACGAGTTGTCTCCCAAATGTCACAAACCCGATTTTCGCGAGAAAAAAGGGGGGCGCGACACTTGGCATTGTACCTGTCCTCCGCCTGTTTGAAGACAAACCTAGTGGTGTCAAATTGCAACGCACTAGCTTGGCCCCTAGCTCTCGAGGAGCTGCCCGGTCCACTAGCGGAGGACTCGACATTGCGTCTCTTCCTAGAAGGATTCATTGTACCTGTCAAACAGAGTAACACCTATCAGTGAGTGTGTGAATTGTGTGAATATGGGTGGTTACTCAAACTTCACCACAACCATGTCACTTTAGCCCTTATAACTCAATTGGGGCAATTTCCCAAACACCTTGTAGGCAAGACAACTTCTTTAAACATATAACCCATATGGACATAGCTAAGCCTCTCCCAAATCAAAGATTTACTACCTCATTACACACCACAAATATTAGTGCAATCACCCACAAATTTCCACCTTACTACCACTTTATACACACAGCCCCTTCACCAATACATCTAAAAACGAATTTCAAAAGAAAACTAACAAAAATCTACTAAAGATTACTATACAATTAAAAATCACTACATAATTACTAAAATTCATACAATTATACAAAATACAAAAAGAAAAGGCAAGGGGAAAGAGTTACATACTTGGAATGATGAAGGAATGAGAGGAATGGAGATGGAGAAAGATGTATGAGTGAACAAGAAGAAGAAGAGAGGAGGGATTTGGGGGGTAAGGGTTTAAAGAGAGAGAGAGAGATTAGAAAATATGAGGGGGGGTCGCTTATGTTGATATATTAAGGGGGGGGGGGTTGAATAAATGTGAAATAGAGAGGAAGAAAATAAATAAAAGGAAGAAAAAATTAAAAAAACATATCTGGTGCCCACTACGGTCGACCGCGGACCTACCGCGACCGCGATGGGTTAAACAGTCCAAAACAGAATGTTAACGTTTCACTGTGGTTCTACCACGGTTCTACCGCGATCGCGGTGAAACCAATATTATTATTATTATTATTATTATATATATATATATATATATATATATAGGATGTTTCATAAAAACAAATACTACAAACAATATTCGTGGGCTGCCTCCCACGCAGCGCCTGGTTTAACGTCGCGGCACGACGCAGTCTTGGAGCATCACTCCTCATTCACGTACTGGGGCTCTTCCAACATGATTATCTCTCTGTCCCCTTTGTCATTTGCCATTACAAGGTAATGTTTCAACCTCTGACTATTCACTGTGAACTTATTCGTCCCATCCTCTGATTCAATCCCAACAGCTCCACTTGGGAACATTTGCACCACTCTAAAAGGTCCTTACCATCGGGACTTCAACTTACCCGGATACAATCTCAATCTAGAGTTGTATAACAACACTAGCTCTCTGGATTTGAAGTTTCGGTCCACAATGTTCTTGTCATGCATCAGCTTCATCCATTCTTTGTATAATCTAGCACTCTCGAATGCGTGGAACCTGAATTCCTCAAGCTCATGTAACCCAGTGACTCTGTTAGTACCTGTTGTTTCCATGTCCAAGTTCAACTGTCGCAATGCCCAAAGTGCTTTATGCTCAAGCTCCACCGGGAAGTGGCATCCTTACCAAAGACCAATTTGTACGGTGACATACCAATTGGGGTTTTGAAGGCTGTGTGGTATGCCCACAATGCATCATCCAACTTCCTTTCCCAATCGGTTCTTGTTGCATTCACTATTTTTGTAAGGACACTTTTAATCTCCCTGTTGGACACTTCAACTTGCCTTCTCGATTGTGAATGATATAGGGTGATCACCTTATAACGAACTCCATATTTTTCAAGCAGCCGTGCGAACGCTCTATTACAGAAATGAGTTCCGCCATCACTGAGTATAGCTCTTGGGTGCCAAATCGTGTGAAAATGTTCTTCTTCAGAAAGCTTGTTACCCCTTTAGCATCATTGGTCGGGAGAGCCACTTCTTCGACCTACTTGGAGACGTAGTCAACTGCTACCAATATGTACTTGTTACCATATGAGCTGTCAAATGGCCCCATGAAGTCGATCCCTCATAATCCACATGTCAAAAACCTCAACCTCTTGAATTGTGGTCATTGGCATCTCATGTCTGCGAGATATATTGCTTGTCTTTTGGCATTCATCACAGCTTTTGACCCAAGTATGGGCATCCATGAACAAGGTTGGCCAATACAAGCCCAACTCCAACACCTTAGCTGCTGTCCGAATTCCTCCAAAGTGCCCACCATATGGTGAGGCATGGCAGGCCTGCAAAACAGAATTTTGATCTTTCTCGGGGATACACCGCCGGATCATATTATCTACACAGATTTTAAACAAAAGAGGTTCATCCCAATAATAATACCGACAATCACGAAAGAACTTTTTCTTTTGAATAGAGGAGAGCTCGTGAGGTACAATACCACTTGCTAAATAATTAGCAATGTCAGCATACCATGGTGCTTCCTCCAGTGTCATTGCTAGTAATTGTTCATCCGGGAATGTCTCTGTTATATCCTCAACCTCTACTTTCTTTTCAGCTCCATCGAACCTTGAGAGGTGGTCAGCTACTTGGTTCTCTATCCCTTTTCTGTCACGTATCTCCAGATCGAATTCTTGTAACAGGAGAACCCAGCGAATCAAGCGTGACTTTGACTCTTTCTTTTCTATCAGGTACCTAATTGCTGCATGGTCAGTGTAAACAATAACTTTTGAGCCAATTAAGTATGACCTGAATTTGTCGAATGCAAAAATGACAGCCAACATCTCCTTCTCAGTCACGGTGTAATTGACTTGTGCACCGCTAAGCGTTCTGCTTGCATAGTAATCGAGTGCATCAGTTTATCTTTTCTCTGCCCCGAGACTGTTCCTATAGCATAATTGCTTGCATCGCACATGAGCTCAAACGGTTGCTCCAAGTTGGGTGCAGTCACCAATCTCTTTTTCAACTCCTAAAATGCCAACCTGTAATCATTAGAAAACAAAAAGGGATGATCCTTTTCAAGGAGTTTGCATAATGGGTTAGCAATTTTAGAGAAATCTTTTAAGAATCGCCGGTAGAACCCGGCGTGCCCAAGGAAACTTCTCACCACCTTGACCGAAGTAGGCGGTGGCAACTTTTCAATAACGTCAACCTTAGCATGGTCAACCTCAATTCCCTTAATAGACACTCGATTCCCTGGGACTATCCCTTCTTGTACCATAAAATGGCACTTCTCCCAGTTTAGCACTAAATTTGTCTCCACACATCTTTTGAGCACTCTTCTTAAATTGTGAAGACAATCCTCAAATGAATCCCCACTACGAAGAAATCATCCATAAAAACCTCCATAATATCCTCTACCATGTCTGTGAAAATGGCTAACATGCACCATTGAAATGTCGCTGGTGCATTGCAAAGCCCAAAAGGCATTCTCCGAAAGGCAAAGACGCCATACGAACAAGTGAAGGATGTTTTCTCTCTATCTTCGGGGGCTATTGAGATCTGATTGTACCCCGAATATCCATTCAAGAAACAGAAGTGCGATCGCCCAGCCAACCTATCCAATATTTGGTCAATGAATGGCAGAGGAAAATGGTCCTTCTAGGTGGCTGTGTTTAATTTCCGGTAATCTATGCAAATCCGCCATCCCGTGACTGTACGAGTTGAGATCAACTCATTGTTCTCATTTTGTACAACAGTCATTCCCCCCTTTTTCGGCACACATTGGATAGGGCTGACCCAATTGCTATCAGAGATGGGGAAGATGATTCCCGCATCTAACCATTTGATCACTTCCTTCTTCACCACCTCTTTCATATTAGGGTTCAGCTTTCGTTGATGTTCTCTGGAAGGCTTGTGCCCTTCTTCCAAGAGAATCTTATGCATACAGAAAGTTAGGCTGATACCTTTTATGTTTGCCATGGTCCAACCAATGGCAGTCTTCCATTCCTGTAGTACTTGTAGGAGCTACTCTACCTGCACATCTAGCAAACCGGATGATATAATGATAGACAAAGTAGAGTCAGGGCCTAAGAAAACGTACCTGAGGTGAACTAGGAGTGGTTTCAGCTCCAACTTGGGTGGTTCCTCTACTGATGGCTTTGCTGGAGGTGTAGCCCTTTTTCTAACTTAAGGGACTCGTACTGAGGTTCCCTCCTCCAGAATCCTTGGCCTTCAAGTGCCATGACCCACCCAGCTAACCCGTTACCATCCATCTCCTCTAAGTTTGTTAGGCAAGCCTTTAATGGATCTTTAGCAGTCAAGGTCACATCATCTTCGTGTAGGATCACATCCACTGCCTCCACTAAGGAGCAATTAGCATATTTAGTGGGTCTCCTCATGGATTGCTAAACGTTGAATATGACTTCTTCCTCATTTTTAGTTCCCCAGTCTCACAATCAATCAATGCTCTCCTAGTGGCTAAGAATGGCCTCCCTAAAATGATGGGATCTCCTCATCTACGCGACAGTCCAGAATAACAAAATTTGCAAGGAACACAAACTTCCCCACTTGTACCAACACATCATCAAGAATCCCAGTCGGCCGTTTAACCGTGCGGTATGCCAGCTGCAACAACATCGAAGTCGGTTTAGCTCTGCTAATGCCCAGTTTGGTGTATACAGCCAGAGGCATCAAATTTATGCTGGCTTCTAAGTCACATAATGACCTTGCAAAGGCATAACTCCCAATAGTGCATGGAATCGTAAAGCTACCTGGCTCAGACATCTTTTGAGCCATGGGTCTTGTCACTACTGCGCTGCAGGTCTACGTCAGATTCACTGTGGATAGGTCCTGAAAGTCAAACTTTTGTGACCTTAGATCCTTCATCATCTTTACATAACCTGGCATCTCTCTCAAGGCATCCATCAACGGAATATTCAACTGAATTTGTCGCAATATCTCCATGAATTTCCTGTATTGATCTTCCTTCATTTGTTTTACCAGTCTCTGAGGGAATGGTATATGTACCACCTTTTGTGCACTGCTTGCTAGCTTCTCTTTGTTGGGGTTTTGTGGCACAAGAGGTACCTCCTGTTTTGCAGCTTATTCACTCGCCTTTGCCTTACCCTTTTCGCCCTGATCCAGTTCAACCACCATTTCAGTAAGTTCTGCTGGTTCATCTACTTCTAGTGGAATTGGCGTGGCTGGCGTAGTCTCTTTGCTGGCTTGTGCCATTTCCTACTCTTTGTCTAAATCTCTCCCATTCCGGAGACTTATTGCCATCAGCTGATTCGAGTTTTGTTCTTTGGGGTTGATATTTGTGTCGCTGGCAATGTTCCCTGGGGCGGTTGTTTAAAGCCATAGACAACTGCCCCAACTGAGTTTCAATGTTCTTTATAGCTGAGTCATGCACTGCCAACTTTTCCTGCATCTTACCATTTGTCCCAATGAGCTGCTGAAGCATACCCCTGATCTCTACCATGTTGTTATCTTGTTGTTGAGCAGGTGACTGATATGTCAACTGTTGCTGGTTCTGTTGTGGATAACCCTGCTATCTCTGGTATGACACCACTTGGCCTTGAGGTTGCATACCTCCAGGATGTTGCATGTTTGGCCTGTATTGTTGATATGGTGTCGGTCTCCACTGCTGTCCTCCTGGTCTCTGACCCCCAAAGTTGTTGACATAATTCATATCTTCTCTTACCCCTTGATTGTCACCTTCTCCACTCCATGAGCACACATAAGACTGATTAACACAGGGTGTACACAGTCCTCAATTTGTTGTGTCAACAATATGCACCTGTTTCGTACCCATCGCATCAAACTTCTTTGTCAATATACTCATTTGAGTCAGGAGTGTGGCCATGTTCTCTGCATGCGAATTATTTGGGTCAAGAGGAATGGAATGCATTATGGGTGCTAGTGTTGTACCTCTAGTCATCCACCCCTAATTTTGGGGCATCTTGTCAAGAAGGACTTTGCACTCGGTGAATGTCTTACTAAAAAATGTACCTCCAGCTGAAGCATCACATTGGCCTTTAAATTGTCAGCTTACCCCATATAGAATCTCTGCCCGAGCATTTGATCCGGAATACCATGGTGAGGACACTTCACTAGCATCCCTTTGAACCTTTCCCAAGTGTCCCACAAGGTCTCAGTCTGTTGCTGCTTGTACTGCAATATTTCATCAATCTGCATTGCAGTTTTGTTGGGCGGGTAGAACTTATTCAGGAACTACTTGACTAATTTCTCCCAGGTGACAATGGAATTGATTGGGAGCGAATTCAGCCAAGTATGAGCTTCCCCAGTCACGGAAAATAGAAACAGTAGTAGCTTGATAGCTTCTAGGTCACATTCGATTGTTTTTGGGTCACACAAACCGATAGAAAATTTTTCAAGTGTTGCTGAGGGTCTTCAATGTGTGACCCGGAGAACAATTCCTTATTCTACAGAAGGTGCATCATGTTGTTGGTGATCTCGAATGTCTCCACTTGAATTGGGGGCATAACAATGGCAGTATCCAGGTTGTTAGCTGTAGACTGTGCCCAATCATAAAGTGCAACTTCTGGCATAAGAGGTGCCACTACTCCAACGTTTGGGGGCGTTTGCGCATCCCCGATATTTCTATTGATGTTTTCTGCATCACCCATATCAAATTCGAGTTGGTGTGGTGCTGTGATTGGTGGATCCTCTTGTTGGCACGTTTCAATGCCCTGAATGTTTTCTCGGGATCTGAGAGTCCTTCAAGCAGTTCTCCAGTCCTTGAAGAGTTTCTAGGCATACACCTGAAGTTCACAAGAGTTCAAACGTGAGAATTTCAATAAAAAGGTTGTTTAACACCTTCAAAAATTGATTTAAACTAATAATTCTAATACTACTTCTAAGTTGTAATAAATACACCGTTAGATTCTCCGACAATGGCGCCAAAATTTGATCATGCCCAACTATGCCTTCTAAAAGACAAAATGGTCGTTGCAATTATAATCCTATCTATTACAACTTTTTGGCAATGCTATTATCAACTCAACCACTTTCTAGATATAAGATTTTGATCAATAAAGATTTGGTTTTCGTTTAACTACTTCGAATAATATTAAAAATAACAATAAGCTTAAGCAAAGATAATTCAATGGTAAAAAGGTCTAGGGCAGTGATGTCCCCAATTGCTAGTTTTAGATCTTGACTCTTTCGCTATAATCTCGCCGTAATATTCTATGAGGATTAAGAGCTATGGATTATCGTAATTATCTCTCGATCAACTACAATAATTTACTAGAGCATTCTCTCGAACTACTCTAGCTGACAATATGTACAACTTTAAATTATCCCACCAAAGTTTCTAAACCCAATTTTAAGTTCAAGTAATGAATCTCTTCAATTGCCCAAAAGTGATGTTGTTTAACATCAATCTAACCCAATATTTTTTCTCAAGCAATAAGAGGTAACTAGACACGATTAATCAAGGGCCCATTCAATTAATCACCATACAAAATATAGTAGAACAATCATATAATAAATCCGGCTCGATTATAACAAGTTGAGTCAAAACTTCAATCAACAATTGGGTTCATCAACCCTAGATAATTGTTTAGCTACTCATAAAAAAATACGAGAAAACTACTAAATTGTTCATAATATAAGATTGCAAGAAAATAAAAGGGAGATAGAAAAACTCTAATGTTTGGTTGATCTTCTCACACTTGTTCTTGCCTCCATTAATGTCTAAAAACCAGCTTAGCTCTATTGTGGGCGAGCTTCTAAAGTTTAATAATGGTTTGGAACAAGTTTTCCCGATTTTTGCACTTTGGTCCCTCAATTTTCTGGCGAATGAACAGTTCACCGCGGTCGCGGCAGAACCGCGGTAAGACCGCGGTGAACGCTAAACATTCTGCCTCGCCACTTGATCTACCGCGGTTCCATCGCGATCGCGGTGGATTTCCTTCATTCCATTTTCGCTACTTCATGCTCGGGTACTTCTTGATTGGGCGTTTTCTTCACATTATTGACTTTAAAACACTCCTTAGTGCTTCCTCCATTAGATTATTCCCTGCGAAGCAAAAGAACACCAATTAGAGCATTTTGTTATCAATTTGCCTATAAAAACACAGTAAAATATGGTAATATTAAGGTGTAAATATCATCTATATAACCTACTATCAACCACCAGACTCTTCGACCCCCGAGGACGCATGTGAAGCATTGTGCCGTGAATGAGTTGAAGGGCGAAGATATTGATCATGTGATCCAAAGTGATCTTACGACCGACGAGCTCCGCAAACTTGAGCAACATAAGGAACAACTTGTATAGGTACGACGAAAGTTGGGCAGGGCATACCTCGTAAAAATTGTAGAAATCCACCACCAGGAGAGGGAGAAGAAGTGTGTACCCAATGAGAAAGGGCTAGGCGTAGAACACGTAGTACCCGGGACGGTTAAAATGGACTATATCGTCCCCTGCGACCGGCCGCATGTCAACGTAGTTAGGGATTCCCCACCTAGCTTTCAACTCTGCAATGTCTTCTTCTTTAAAGCAGAAGGGACAGGTTCCGGCTCCACCCCAGCGCGGCCGCATAAGTCATTCCATTCTCTCCTAAGACGAGGCAAAATCTTGGCTACCGACGAGACCTCCTCATCCTCCACCACTTCTACTTCACTTGTGGCCTGACAAACATTTTTCGGTGCCGGAATTGTGACAGGGAGATCAGTGCGAGAAGAATCACCAGCCATTTTGTTAAGGGGGAGGGGCAAAAAGACAATGGAGAAGAAGGATGAAAGTTTTCAACCAGTTGGGGGCGAACGAAAATTTGAAGTATCAGGAAGAAAATATGCTCGCAATATTCTTTCAAGCAAAAGGCAAAGAAATGTGTCAATCGAAGGATGTGTTCCTTCTATTTATAAGAGACATAAATTCACCAAGCACGAAGCCCAAGAGTCGCCAATCGAATCTGATAGGGCACGAAATATTTCGGTTCCCCTGGAACATGTGTCATAATGGCGGCAACCACGAAACAACGCTTCAATATCAAACGACGTTTCGGTTCTGAAACAGTCGCAACGGTCCAGGGATATCGGAAGAGCGATGTCATCTCACTTGCAACCTAAAAAGTACAACCAAGGAACAAGCAGTCAGATTCCTTTCGAATTCGTAACAATCATGATCCGTCTGCCTGGCCCGACAGGGGACGACCCCAACAGACAGAGGGATTAACTGTATTGGTCAAAATCTCTCGATACCTGTCGATGCAGTAGAAACAACTTTTAAAGGACGACCAAGGCAGACATAAAGTGAGAGAGCGTCGAACCGAGTGAATAACAAAGGTCGCATGACTATATATAATAGGGGGAAACCTTCGATCAGGGTCTCCTGTCCATCCTCTCTCCTAAGTTCTTTCCTTGTAATCTTCATAATAAAGAAGAAAGAAGGAATCTCCAAAAAAAAAACATGTAAAACTACCTCTCCCATTGATTAATGAGAGCCACAATGAAGAGTATATGATCGATTACCTCTACTTTATCTCGTATACTATTCTTTCAATTAGCTCATTGATCTGGAGATTACTATACTTAACTAAGATTTACCCTTTCACTTTCTTTGATTGATATGTCTAAAAAGGTTCCAATATTTTTTTAATCAAACAGTTAAGTAAAACTAAAATATGGGTAAATGACGATGAAGATATTTTATCAATAAAGCAAACCTCCATCAACATAAATTAATTCGATTTGTTTTTATTTCCTTCTTTTTTTCATTTTTGAATATTTTTTTAATTTGGTATTTGATACTCCCTCCGTTTCAATTTATGTGAACCCATTTGACTCGGCACGGAGTTTAAGAAAAGAGAGAAGACTATTGAACTTGTGGTGTAAAATGAAGCACATATATTTTGTGTGGCTATAAATTATTGCATAAAAGTAAATTGTTTCCAAATAGGGAAAGAAGTCATTCTTTTTGGCACGGACTAAAAAGGAAATAAGTTCACATAAATTAAAACGGAGGGAGTACAAATTTTTATAGCCCGAATAATGGAATTACATTGAAATGTCTTACTTTTGGAAGTAAAATACATTCTACTAAAGACGATTTCATTCCAAAGCTCAAACTCGAGAGCTCTAAGTTTATATTGTACTAGAATTTGCTACTTTGATTTCTATCGCCCCAACCCATAAATTAAAAAAATAAATAAAATCAAAGCAAAACCCTAAATTGGATCCCGGGTTAATAATCAACCCGTCAACTTTTTCGTCCGTATCAAATACCCCCACTAAAACAGTCCAACTTAATTCCACGACCGTAAACTACGCGCGGCACATTGTGCGGTTCAGTAACCAATGGAGGTTGAGGGCTTTTTGTACGAAACTCTCAGCCCTCTCTCCGCCACCACTACCTCCACCACCACCGAGCACCCACCTCCGTCGTCCTCCGACGAACATGAGCCTTACCTCGTATTCCGCAACGAAATTTCTCTGTCTACTATCCAATGTCCCTCACCGGAAACCGCCGCGGTCGATTACTTCTCACTCGACCTCGACGGTGACGCCGCCGAGCTGAACAACGGTTCCGTTTCGACGCCGGCATCAGCTGCTGGTACTCCGTTGCCGGTTAAGGAAACAGCGAGAGGACTTGAAGGCAATTGGTTTCGTGCTAATTGTCGGTTTAAGAGTCCTATGCTTCAGCTTCATAAGGGTATTGCGACGTCGTTTTTAGTTCTCGCAATTCTGTTTTCAGTTATTTTCTTTCGATTTTCCTCCTCACACTTTCCTTTAATTGTCTCATTAATTTCTGGTTGTGATTAATCTATAATCAAGCCTCAACTGAAATATGATTTTAAAGAATGAATAAGCTCACGCAAACACATAGATATGTGTGTGTATGTGTATGTGTATATCTATGCATGTGTATAACATTCTCTTTAGTTTACAAGTAACTTTGCTCCAAACCTTGTATTTGTAAATTCATTGAATATGTACAAAATAGTAATCTAGAACCCAATAACTTAAAAGGACTAGAATCCCAAACCCATAAGCTTCAAATTCTGACTCTCCTCTTGATTCTTCTTCTAGAAGCAGTGCAATTAAATTTGCTTTGTATATGTGTCGATCATGGATGTATGCCTGTACTGTTCACACGCATGCGTTTTTGTGCATGCATAATTTTTTTTTTCATGATGGTGGTATCCGGTTAGCTTGGGTCCACCTCAACTATTCCATATGGTTTCTGCCTCTCACCAACACTGGTGCCGGGAGGGCAGATGCAACATATGGTACGGGTCTGGCAGTTTAGCCCGGACCCCATATATGTGTCTGAGAAATCCATTATGTATAATAAACTAGAACCCAGTAACATAAATGGGCTGTGGGTTCGGTGGCAAGCGCAAGGTCCTCAAAACTCATAAACTTCAAATCCTAAATCCGCCTTTAGGTATCGGGTAACTCTGCTAGATAAGGCTATCTAGGCATAGGCATGTGGGAAGAAATCACCTAGTATCTTTTGGCTCCGCTAGAATTTGATCATGAGACCTCATGGTCCTCCTTCCACTTCATTGACAACTAGATCACACCCTTGGATAAAAGTTTAATTGTGTGCATGCATATTTGCCGAGGTCTATTGGACACTGTCCTCCCCAGACCCCACATGTGGGATTACACTGCGCAATCCCACACTGGGCTTCTTCTTGTTGTTGTGTGCATGCATATTTATGTACACATATTTATATACTACTACATAATGTTGAACTAGAAGCTGTGCAGCTAAATTTGCTGTGTGCTATATTTGCAGAGATAATAGATTTTTGTGAGTTTTTATCACCTACACCTGAGGAGCAAGCATCTCGTAATGCAGCCATAGAATGTGTCTTTGATGTTATCAGATATATCTGGCCCAACTGCAAGGTCTGTTCTCACACTTTCCATTCTCCTCCCATCACTATATAGCACATTATATCTGTTGTGATGTACAGAAGCAGATTGATTTACTTTGTTGAAGTTCGTTGTTTTAATTTATCATTCTTATTCTTTTTTCCAGCCAGAAGTCTTTGGATCATTCAAGACAGGGCTATATCTTCCCACTAGTGATGTTGATGTAAGCTTACTCTGCTTATTTTTCAAGTAAATTTGAGATTTCCTTTCTCGGTAGAAAGATATTTTTCCTTAAAATTTCTCACTGAAGTGCTGCTACTTCTGCCTAAAGTTGAGCTAATAGAATCCTAACTTTAACAACAATAACAGTACCCCTCAATATCCTTTTATCCCCCCAAAGAAAAGTTACAACAGCAACAGCAACTACCCCTCAATACTGTACTGGTTGGGTTCCAAATCCTCCACATGACATGCAACAAAAAGCATCATGCTAACCTGGACATCCTGTACTTGACCACTTATTCTGTGATGTGAAACCTGTAAAGGCTGTTGACCCAATTAAGGAGCATGTGCTTTTATAAGAGAAACATAATTAGTTGCTAATTGAAAAAATAGTTCTGGAGCGTGATACTGCTCTGTGGTGGTTACCGTGTTATGAATGTGTTTAAGTTTGCAGACTTGCTTTGTTTGTGATGATAGATCTTTCCATTCACAGTCATTAGACATATGTGACTTGTTGGCTGATTGTGGTGTGGAAACAATAATGATCTAAGTTAAAGTTAACGTGTTGAGCTACTCTTTGATATACAGCTGGTGATTTTAGGGTCAGATATTAGAAGTCCTCAACTTGGGTTACAGGCTCTTTCCAGGGCTCTCTCACAAAAAGGAGTTGCAAAGAAGATACAGGTTCATGACATGACCCTGTGATCTCTCAATGAGGAACATTTTCTTTCATTTCCTCCCTCCCCCAACCTTGTGATAGGTTTCTGCGAAGAGAACTTACAATCTGGATTTTTCATGTGCTTTTCCAAATTAGGTGATATCAAAGGCTCGTGTGCCAATAATCAAATTTGTGGAGAAGAAAAGTGGCATTTCATTTGATATAAGGTTTGATTATGTACAACTTTTATGGGATTCTGACAATACTATTGTAAGTTTGTAGAAGATAGTTCATATTTTTTATGTTTATTTGTGTTGTCTTTGTCCTGAAATGTAGCTAAATAAAACCATGTTTTGAATTGGCGAGAACTTCTTCCATTTAGAGCCCGTTTGGATGGGCTTGTTGTAAGTGGCTTTTAAGCCAAAAGTCATAAGTTAGGAATTTTAACTTTTGGCTTTTGACTTATTTTTGTCATTTTAGCTTAAAAGTAAGTGCTTAAAAGCACTTTTTTTACTTTATCCAAACACTATAAAGTGGCTTAAAAGTTATTTTAGCTTAAAAGCACTTAAAATAAGCCAATCCAAACGGGCTCTTAGTCTCTTGCTGCAAATTATCTTGCCCCTACTTGGTGGTCATTTGGATAGTGTGGGGAGCTTGATTTGTGCTTTTCAGCTTTTCCATTCTTGATTTCAGTTTATTATCTAATGGAAATAATTCCACAGATTTTATTATGTACTTTATTTTGTGTTTTGGGATAATCCTCTATCTTGTGTTCCTCTTGTGTTTGAGTTTCTTGCTTGGTGCATGTGATTGTCAATTTGTTCATATTAGTTTAGACTTTATTATCTTAATGAGCTAACAAAATGAAATGGAGAATTGACCAATCTCTCCCCTTCTGTGCTTCTTGAAAGTTAGAGAAAAAACCTATGACAACCCACTCCTCATCCTAGGTAACTGGAAATCGCTTTGGGACATACCTCATTATTTTTAGCTGCTTCCTCTAAAGGTCGGCCAACCGTTTACTATGCAAACAAGACTACCAACCTTTTGAACTCATTTGACTAAGTCTGATATTGAGACGGCCCATCTTCCAAACCCTACAATATGACCGTAGCCTAGGTGTTAGGAATTTGTATATTAGCAGTTTTGGCACAAATTTTAGAGCTGGTTAGAGATGTTGTGCACTTTTTTTTTTACAATAATGATAATAATAATAATTGCAAAAGCAAATATTTTTGCAAATATTTCAATTGACGAAATGGATGAGAAAGCACGCTGCAACTTCATCTTAGTACCCATTTTCCTTACTACTTAATGTTGGGAACTTCCATAATATCTAAGATTTGGCTACTTATAGATTGGTGAAGAGAAATGGTAAACATGCATAATGCACACTCTTCATAGAATTAGAGACAATTGGGCAATGTCAATATCAGTTAGAATTCACCATTCAACATTAAGAAGAGATAGATGGAGGACTGTCCCCGCATGTATATGGTGGACAATATGGAAGGAGAGAAACTCTAGATGTTTTGAGGATAGTAGCAATTCAATACAGAAGATCAAAATGAATTGTGTCCTACTTTTTTATTTTTGGTGTAAACAAAAGTGGCCAGAAGATACTGTATCGATCCTAGAAGTCCTAGAATACTGCTAGGATTGTAACTCAGTAGTCTATCCTTTTGCATATTGTAAATATGGTTTCAGTACAACCTATGTACTGTTATATATCAATACACACAAATGTTACCTTCTCAAAAAAAATACCTAACCAAGTGCGTTGATTCACCACACAAAATTTCTACCTTAAAGTCAAATGGTGTACTTGGTAACCGTGATAGTGATATTTAGTTTCATTTTCCCGCAACAAGTCATTTTTCAGACCAATTACGATCATATGCAAGTTGTACTCCAGTGGTCACTGACATTTTGTCAGATGCCTGAAAATGACTGCAGAAGTTCTGTTAATAAATTAAAGTTCATCGTGCATGGCCTAAAGAGCAAAGGTACTTAGAATGGGGAGATTCGTAGCAAAAATTATAGCGCAAAAGTGGGAAACCTGGGGGCGTTGAGAAGAAAATGCAAGTTAGGAGGATAGAGAAAGAGCGGAAGGTGGAAGACCTAGTAGTACTGCTTGAGATGTGACAGTGTGAATAAGATCAGAAAAAAAAACAGTGTTGCTGCTCCTTCTATTGGCTGTAGTGTGGCCTTCCCAAATTTAAGGCAAACCCTAGCACACTATATATACTCCTTTTTTGTTAAAGCCAGGAACCTAACCAGAAAATCAAAATCCTTTAACCCTTAAAACCAAAAAATGACTGAAAAGCACAAGTTAAAGAAAGAAAGAAAGAAAGAACCAAACAGATGAAAACTTTGGTCAGTCGATTTACTTGGTATAAACTGAATAATGCACACCTCTGGGAGAGGATATATTTTGATGAAGAAGTGGGTGGTATTGGGAAGAAATGGAGGCTAAATTTCTGTTGGAGTTGCTCGTTCCATCAATGAAGTTACTGCCATGGCTCATCTCAATAAAATAAGGGTTTACTAAGAATAGTCCCTTGTAAAAAAAGGTTTAGTAAGCTAATTGGGATAGTACTCTGATTTACTATCGAATTAGCCCAACTGCTTTTATACTTTTAGTTGGTTGAGATGACTTGGATAAGGTAGAGTACGATGACTTGAGGGAAGAATTGAGTTTGTATTTTGAAGATAAGTTTCTTATGGGTTGACAAAAAGGGGTCTTCATATCACTTGCCTTAGCATATGGTTATTTAGCTAACTTCTTACTACTAATTTTCTGTTTTTGACCACAGTTTTGATGTGGAAAATGGACCCAGAGCTGCTGAATTTATTAAGGTTTGTGCTGATGTATCCACAATCTACTGATGTAGAAACTAACTGCATCTGATGTTACTGTGTTTGCAAACCTCTATAGGATGCTATGTCTAACTGGCCCCCTCTACGACCATTGTGTTTGATTTTGAAAGTATTCTTGCAACAGAGAGAGTTAAATGAGGTACGGTATTCTTAATATCTTCTAATATATCCAAGTTGCTAACTGTCAGCGGAGACATGCTTAAAAGGCATGTTAAGGTTACTTGCTGATGATAATGTTTAGATCTTTTCTGCTTTGACTTATGGTCTTCTTGTATTGCAGGTTTATACTGGTGGGATTGGTTCCTATGCGCTGCTTGTGATGCTCATAGCAATGTTGCAGGTGAATAAACTCAGTCACATGCTCTTATAGTGTGAATGGTAAATTACGACTGGTCACATATTAATGTCTAAAATTGGACTTATGGTCTCACAAGTAGTTATTTGAGTGAAATAGTTGTTTGAATAAGTGAAGAATTAGTTTTACGGCAGTCCTCTAATAACTTAGAAAAAGACCCTCTTGTCGCTGTTACACTTTATGTTTCACTGGTGTTATATCCTTTCTCAACTGTGCCAACCCTTGCTTTTCACTTGCAAAATGCCTGTGGCAGTACTGGCCTGTTACAAATGAAACAAAGATGGAAATTCCATCTGGGATTGAAGGAGTATGGATTAAAACACTTTTCTGAAATGAGGAAACTCAGTCTTGTTGTCTTTATTTGATCAATTAGTATTGGCCTTTTTCTTCCCCAGTCAGTTTGGCATTAAGGTTTGAAGAACTTATTGTGTTTTCTATTAGACATAGGTTGAGATGGAAAAAAAACTGAGAACTGAGGTACCAAGGAATTCTGCTGTGAGTCCTGTTTCCTTTGCATCTGATACTTCATCCATCTGGGAAAGGTTGTCTTGTTTTCTGTTTTGGTTAGATCAAATATGTATTGTTATCACTTCTGTATTAACTACTTTTGAAGACTTTAAGTGAAATCATTTTACGGAAAAGAATTTTTTTTAGTGGAATCACCCTGAAAAAAGAAGAGGAAAAGAATCGAGTTTTACGATGTACCACTATTTGATACTTAAGAATTAACTTTACTCTCTGTGGGGTATTATTGTGATGTGCTAGTTTGTATGTAAAATTAGTTGTCACCAATGTGTTTTTGTGTTTTACCTTGTTCTGATTATTTGGTCATGCTATGTAATTCATTTGCCAGAATCATCGAAATGGTCAAGCTTCTCCGGAACAGAATTTGGGAATTCTTTTGGTATGTCTCCTTCGAAGTTTTATTACTTGAAAAGTTTCAATGAAATCAATGCTGTACCTAAGATGACCCAACAATGTTCTTGTCTTTGAAAGAGAATGGTCAAGAAAGATAGCGTACTGCTGGTGGGAGAACGGATAAAAGAATCAAAACTGTAGTTTCTTAGAGGGGCAAAAGAGAGAAATCCTTAAAAGAGATAATTTAGCAAACAAATGTCTTTCTAAGAGGAGATGAAAGCCTAAGGCAAAGTTTGTCTACTTACAACTTCTTCTTAATACAAAGCCATATCAGCTGTATGCGAGCATGCCTGTGCGGAACTTCTAAACCATATTGAAAAGGTGTTAGCTTTATATGTTCCTTGCTAATATACAAATCTTCTCTCTTCCTTGTCACAAAAAAAAAATCTCTTATTTCTTTTTAAACAGATGAACACAAGTCTTCTCTCTTAAAGTTCCAATGTGATAATTCACGGTTGTCATGTTTAACCATGACTGCTATTGACCTTTCTTCTCAGCTACCTCTCTCAAAAACTCCATGGACAATTTAACTCACCTATTATATGCTTCATATGTTCCTTGCTAATACACAAATCTTCTCTCTTCCTTGTCACCAAAAAAAAAAAGAAGAACTTCTCGTATTTCTTTTTAAGATATGAAACAAATCTTCTCTCTTAATGTTCCAATGTGATAATTCACGGTTGTCATGTTCAACCACGACTGCTGTTGACCTTTCTTCTCAGCTATCTCT
Source organism: Nicotiana tabacum (assembly GCF_000715075.1). Taxonomy (NCBI): domain Eukaryota; kingdom Viridiplantae; phylum Streptophyta; class Magnoliopsida; order Solanales; family Solanaceae; genus Nicotiana; species Nicotiana tabacum. Next base: position 218,816,687 of record NC_134080.1, on the reverse strand, counting down.
CTCAAAAACTCCATGGACAATTTCACTCACCTATTATATCAGTTCAAAATCATCAAGCAATTGTGTTGTTTTTGAAGACTACCAAAGAGGATTGAGAGAGATCCAAATTGACTGTTTTATCTTCGCATGGAGAACATCATAAGTAGTGCGGAAATTCAAACGGGATTTTCGCTTTCCTTAAAAGAACCTCTCTTCCAGATTACTTTATGATATATCTGAAATTTCCTACTAGCTTCTTGGATTTTTGCTTGAACCTTATTTGTTTTTTGTTTTACTAGAAGAAGTGTCTTTTTTTGGATAAAGGCTAGACAAAGTGTTATTGACTTGCTATTAATTTCTTCAAGAAGTGTTATTGACTTGCTATTAATTTCTTTTGATCCAATTGTTAACACTATTATTGATATCAGGAAGAAAAACATTTTGACTCTACTGCCAACTAATACAGGCGAGTGGTGGGGACAAAATTTTACCTTGGCTCATCTCTAAATCTTAGTTTGTCTGGGACTGGGAGAACTAAAAGAAATACTTTTTTTTAATCAGGAGAACTAAAAAGAAATACTTAATGGGTAGTTCAAGCAGATTCTTGGAGGAACAATACAAAGATAAAACCAAAGCCATATCACTTGCATTTGTAGGAGAAAGAGTATGAATGCTAATTGTTATCAGTCTAGGATGTCTAGTTCTTGCCACTTGAAAGATCTCTAAAGGAAGTTTCCATTACTCAAAAGCAATCAAGAGAAAGGGAAGGTTGTAACTTTTGTGCAGTGCAGGTTGTGCATTTTGTCCTGTCTGTGTCCTGTGCTCACTTCTTTCCTTCTTAATCTTAGATTCCAGAACTAATTATTTAGCTGAGCGACGACCTCTTTTCCAGTTCCTCCTTGCCTGCTATTTCTGTTTGCTTCCATTCCTTCTCCTTTTCCTTCTTTTATGCTATTTCAGCATATTGGGACTTCTTAAAAGCAAAAACCTTCCTACAGGTTTATATTATTCAGGGTAAGCTGCTCACATTTGTTCTTATGTTGTTGATTTAGGTTAGTTTCTTTGATATTTATGGACGCAAATTAAATACATCAGATGTTGGCGTATCTTGTAATGGAGAAGGTACCTTCTTCCTGAAGAGTAGCAAAGGGTATGAAATTTTGATATATAGTTAGATATTTCTGTGTTTTGCTTTAAGTTGTCAAAATATATCCGTTGGGTAATTTACTTTGTTGCCTTTTTGTTCTTCAGGTTCTCCATTAAAGGGAAGCAATCTCTTATTTCTATTGAGGATCCACAGGTTACCTCTTATATCTATGCCTTTCACATTTCTGTATGGTCTATTTGAACATCACAGAGTACATCCATGAGCCAACATTGTTATCTCTGTTCTTCCTTCTTTCTTTTTTTTTTTTTTAAATTTTAGTTATATAATATTCTATTTAATTTTGTGCTTTTTAAGCTTGACTATGGTGTCAGTTATTTCCGTTGTTTTTGTTCATTTTGTGTTTGTACAGTTATTTGGTGTGTACATTAGAAACAAAGTACTAAGTAACTTTTTCCTTTGAAGGTTGCATACAGTATAAACAAAGTACTAAACTAGGTGTTTTCTTGTGATTGCAGACACCAGAAAATGATATTGGAAAGAGCTCCTTCAATTATTTTCAGGTACATTCCACATGATTCCAGAATCTGCTCATCGTTTTAATCCATTTTCAGTCAAAATCATATTAGAGGCAACGCACCAAATCAATAAGACTGCTTAAGTTTTGTTGGGCGATATAAGAAGCTGCTTTGTCTGGCAAATATATATGAGTTTCAGTAATTGTGAAAAGTTGGCATGTTTCTGTTGTCTTGAACATTGGGTATTTAACAGGCAGCTTATTATCAAACAGCATGCATTATCGTTTAGGTTTATCTTAGCTGTTCGATACACTTGGCAATTTCAAGCATCCAAGTTTGAAATATTAGTTTAGATTGCATGCCGATCCGAATTTTGATGTGATCCTTTCATACGTTTGCTCAGCTTTTGTGTATAAAAACAGGAAATCATAGAGTTTAATACCTACCCCAATCAAGAGGACTCTAGGTCTCTATTATTTTTGTTAGTTACTTGTTTACACGGTTCTCTTGCTTCTTGCCTCCTCTGGAGCTACACTCTGAGGTTCTTGTTCATATTGGTGCAGGTCAGATCTGCTTTTGCGATGGCTTTCACGACATTGACAAATGCAAAAGCCATATTTGGCCTAGGTCCCAACAGGAGTATTCTTGGCACAATAATTAGACCAGATGAAATACTAGTGGAAAGGAAAGGGGGGTCCAATGGGGAAGTGACTTTTACTAACTTGCTACCAGGCGCCGGGGAGGGACTGCAGCAGTATACCGACCAGCAGGAAATCTATTGTAACTGGCGGTTAAATGATGACGATGAAGAAGCACTCCCTCGAGGAAATGGGGTCGCAGAGGATGGTGGAGCGCTGCAGTCCTCAGGAAAGAAGAGGAAATCGTCAAAGGAAAAAAAATCTGCTAAGAAGGTGAAAGAAAATGGGGAGAGTAGTAATGTTAGAGATGAAGGGAATTCCTCGAGGAAAGAGAAAAGTTCGAAGAAGCATTGGAAACATAATAGATGGTGATAAGACGACAGCAATATTTATTTGTAATGGTTAGAGTCCATCTACTGGGATGCCTCTACATGATATTTAACCTGCATCAAATAGTCAGATCATGAGGAACCTTACTGTAATTTTACTGATGTATCGCTGGAGATGCCCATTTGTAAAGCGTAACTCCATTTGGGTTGCCAAGATACCTGTTTTCTCTGGTGAACTGAATGGCAGTGTTTATATGGCAAAGTTCTTTAGCTAGTTTCTCTGATGGCTATAACGTTGACGTGTGCACTAGCGAATCAGGTTCAAGTGCATTGGAGAATTCATATTGCACAAAAGTTTTGATACAAAGTGGTGAAGATCATCCTCAGTGTTGTAACATGCCAGTTTTGACAAGAGAGAACTGCTGTTGTAATTCTGGGAAAATAAAGCTGCTTTTGTAAGACTTCTTTTAAATTTGAATATAAGAGACTGCTTGTTAGTTAATGAATTCCTAAAAACACAATTTGATGAAATGCAGATACATTTTTGGGCGTTTCATTGGTATTCTTGAACTAATGTAGTTTCAGTGAGGCTCTTCTTTTTATATTTCTCTTATCTCCCAAAGAGTAAATTTGACAGAATTATCCGATAATTGTATGGATAAAAAGTATAGTATGTGCTCCCTCCGTCTCATAATATGTGTCGTGGTTACTAGAAATAGTTGTCTTAAATTATTTGTCATTGAAGTTCAAAACAAAATTGATTATATTTTTTTTTTTACCCTTAATAATCAATTGTATTCACATTTAATCAAAATATGGATAACGTTATTCATAGAGATTGACACATAAATTGAGAAAACATTTAATAATGGTAAAGTATTAAAAAATTATTCTTTCTTAAGGGGCGTGCATAGCAGAAATCACGACACATATTATGAGATGGAGGAAGTAGTATGGAATAGTCGAAATACACTGCAAGCGTGTACATACATTACAATTATTAAAAAAACATATTTTTCGAAAATTCTCTTTAAATTCTTGATTGTAACATACTTTACAGTCTATTCACCGAAATTAATACAGTACTATGGAACTATGTGACAACCACAAACATATGTAGAGATAGATCTAGCATTTGAAGTCAATAATAGATCCAAACTAGGTGTAATTTGTTATTAGCTTTGTCCCAATTTATATTTCCTACCTTACTTTTTAGTCTGTTAAAAAAATATTTATATCTTTCTTGATAAATATTTTTAATTTTTATTTTATTTTTACTTTAATCTTAATGATATGTTTTATAGCTACGCAAATATCTACGACTTGATTTAAATTACAAATTTAAATTTTTTTTTTCTTTCTTAAACTCCATGTCAAATCAAACAATGCCACATATATTGAACTCAGAGAGTATATAATAAACTTTTTATCGACAGACACATATGTGAGTCAATATTATTATATTAATATCGTATTAGTATATTATTATATTACTATATAATATTATAATAAAATTATTATTTTCTTTTTCCTTCATTGAGTTGTAAAGTTGCAATAGCAAACTTTTGCAAAAGTCAGTCTTCAACTTTCCACATTGAAATAAACACCGACAAATTCCCAATTTCTCAAACTACTCTCAACTTTGGCGCTGGGAAAACTGAAAACCGTAAAAGCGCATTGCCGATGTCGATCTGCAGCTCGTCATCGTCATCGTCATCGTCATCGTCAAGTTCTACAAAATCATGGATCCTTCACGGTTTAGCTGTGGGAGCTGCAGTAGCCGTAGCTCTCGGCGCTCGCGCTTACCTCGCCCGATCCAGCAAGTTTCGGAGCCGGGTCATAGGAATTATACCCGCCCGTTTTGCTTCTACTCGATTTCAAGGAAAACCCCTCGTTCAAATTCTCGGCAAGCCCATGATCCAGGTACTTCTATTGCTCCCCATGCTTTTCTTTCCTTGCTTCGGAGCTCAATTAGAATGTAAATCGTGTGATCACATTCATAATTAACTTCATCTCGAGTTATTTATTTATTTTTTTCATATTTATACTAAGTCCGAATGCATAAACTATGATCTAAAGAAACTTTTGAACCCCCTTTACCTGTGCACTCAAATTTTTCTTACATGTAATAAAAAAAATATTTATTTTTACCCGATTTGTACAGTGTAAATTTCCGACAAAGGGGATTCAGTTGAACCCCCTTTACTCTACTTAGTTCCACCTTTGATTGGAGTGGTGAAATGGAGAGTAAAATGAGGCACATATGCAAAATGAGGGATTTGTTCCAATTACGTGGAATGAGATACTTCAACAAGGAAGTAGTGCCCGACCTTTACCTTGTTCTTATTTTAAGGCTTTAGGTCCAGGAGAGGTCAAATCCTTTTGATAAGAGCTTTTGGTAATATTTTTAGTTCTTGTGCCTGTCCTGGTTGCTGGTAGAGATTCGAGAATTTGAGTACTTTCTGATTCTACAGTGGCATAGCTCCAGACATGAGCTTCTTCCCTTCATTGTATGGATATCCAGATGGTTAGCAATAGGGTATTAATTGCCATTTATCCACTATCAATGTATCAAAGGATAAAACTGAAGCAGTGATTTGTCAAATTGAGAAAAGAATCCTGAGCAAACTACTAATGCCAAAGGAAACATAGTTACAAATCAATGTTACAACCGAAACATCAGTTTTCACATGAATACCTGAAATGATGTCGGTACTGAGTATTTATAAGTTTGCTTTGAATAATTAAAAGTAAGGGATCTGATATTGTCAGGTATGAAGTTTCTAGATCCATTTATTGCTCTTGCAAGGTGCTTTCCCTTCTGGCAATATTAAGATCCCAAAAATCTGCTTCAAACTTTTCAGGAAGTTGCAAAATTTAGGAACTTATATGCCATATTCAAGCGATTTCTCTCTTTTTTCCATGTACCCTTGGGTGAAGCTTTGATTCAGCAGTGTAATTATCGCCATTTTTTTCTAAAAGAAACTGAAACCTTCCACCATATGCAAAATCTTATTGGCAGAGAACATGGGAAAGGGCAAAGCTTGCTGAGACATTGGATCAAGTTGGTATGTATCCATTTGACCTGGCTTGACTGCCTCTATAACCAAGCCTACTTTTCCCTCCCACATCCACCACGCCCCCTGCTCCCCTAAAAAGGAAAAAAAAGAAGATTGCGGTGGGTGCAGTTTTGAAAGAGGGTTATTGCATGTGCTTATTTGGTTTGTTGTTTGACAGTTGTGGCAACAGATGATGAAAAGATAGCTGAGTGCTGTCGGAGTTTCGGTGCTGAAGTGATAATGACTGCTGAATCATGTAGAAATGGTAAACACAATACCATTTATTTTCTACATACTTGTTTTGCAACTTATGGAAATTTCAGTTTTTGAATAGATGATGCTTAGTTGTTAAATTGTAGGAACTGAGCGTTGTACCCAAGCTCTGGAAAAACTTGGTAAGAAGTATGACATTGTTGTTAATATACAAGGAGATGAACCTCTTATTGAACCTGAAATAATTGATGGTATCGTCAAAGCCCTGCAGGTAATTTTCCTTTCTTGTTTTTTCCTTAGTGATGATAAGAATTGTTGTTATACTCTGGAATTAGTTTCTTGGAGACTTCAGATAGTCGCTTGTTTTTCTCCTGTAAAATGTAAATACACTAGCCAACTCTCCTCGCTCGCTGATTGTTTAATTTATATTCAGTGTCAGTCAAGTGTTCAATACCTTTGACCTATTGCTTCATAGTTTGATGCACCGAACTTGAGATCACCTTTTCTTTCGGAGTACAACACTCCTTGGGCTGTTAAAAGGTCCCTTTATTCTGTCTCCTTGCTAATAACTGGAAACACGAGTCAGTATTCATTTTCCTCTCTCTTTGTCTCTTACTACAAATTTTAGTGCTACAACTTGTTCGGTCTTTGTATTCACTCCAGTAAAATTTCACTTAGTTTTTGGGGTAGGGAAGATCCGTATTCCCTTTCTCATATACCAGCTATTATTTGAAAGATATTTAACTATGTAAAATGGCCATTCCTCTTTATGAAGGAAAAAGAGCTCATTCATACTCTATTTTCCTCAATCTCCATATTCAACCAAAATAGATATACCATTCTGTCACACCCAAGTAGTTCTTAGGTGAATATACTATCGGGGATATGTTGACTTGGAACGTGAAGCTACATATTTTTGGGCTCTTATCAGCTATTCTGTCCATCATATATTATGTGAGTTAGTGTGAATATGGAGATTTAGGAAGGGAAGTGTTAAACGGGCCACTAAGACCAAATTTTAATGAGGTATGTGTAGATTTTTTGAGATTGACTGAGGAAAATTGTAATTTCTGAGTACGACATCAAATTTAGGACAATATAGTCCAAAGTATAGATACTTTCTAGTTAGTATAATTTCTGTGGGTTGGCATTCTTTACCATTTATGTAGAAATGACAATTCTCTTGGGACTGTTCAATTAGGATGTAGATCTGTAAAAGGAACTGGGAAGTAGGGAGCAGCATGGACGTTTAACCCCGAGATGTAAATCCAAATTGGCTAAAGAACTTAGACAATAACGAGCATAAACTCATAGAGTCATAGTCACCAAAAGTTGCCTCTTTGCTGGTTTGTGGCTGTTTCCCATAGATATATTTTTAATTAGCAGATTATCTAGATATTATAGGGTATCATCTTTTACAGGTAGCTATGAATATTAGGGAGCTAATTACCCATGAAATTGGATATCATATCATACTGTATTTGAGAAGTGAAGTTTACTTTGTATGAGAATTCTAACTGAATCTCCTCTGTCCACAACTTTGTACTTTTTGCCTTAAAATGACTAATAGCATTACTCTATGATTCGTGCAGGCTGCACCGGATGCAGTCTTTAGCACTGCTGTGACGTCCTTGAAACCTGAGGATGCATTTGATCCAAATCGTGTAAAATGTGTGGTTGACAATCGTGGTTATGCAATATATTTTTCACGAGGGCTTATCCCTTATAACAAGTTAGTCCCCTTTTCGCTTAAAAAGCCTGTTGCAATGGCTGGTTATATCTTCCGTTATAGAACCTAATCAGCTTTTCCATACATTCAGGTCAGGCAAGGTTAATCCTCAGTTTCCTTACTTGCTGCACCTCGGGATCCAGGTATCTAGTAGTACAATTTTAGTTCACCTATCAACTAGTTTTTCTGGGTAACTTTATATGATCAAAATGATACAGTGTCTTTTATTTCATTCTAGAGCTATGATACAAAGTTCCTGAAAATATATCCAGAGCTGACGCCAACACCATTGCAACTAGAAGAAGATCTTGAACAGCTAAAGGTCCTTGAGAATGGATACAAAATGAAGGTAACATTCTCTCTTCAATTTGCACATCCCTATGTTGAGTATCTGTTTAAATGACGGGGAAATGTATTTCTAGATGAAACTATAGTTAACCAAACAAAACAAAAGAAGAAACATTGGTAGAAAGGTTGATAAGCATTTCAAATATGCGGAAAATTTTGCAGCCTTTTTATCTATTAATTTATTCTTTACATTCTGCCTGTTTGCTTTTCCTCTTGTGTTTTTTCTGTAAGAAAGTGGTTATATAACTGCATGGCTCTTTTTTTTTGCTGCAGGTTATTAAAGTTGACCATGAGACCCACGGTGTTGACACCCCGGAAGATGTAGAGAAGATAGAGCGGTTCATGCGTGAAAGAAACTTGGCTTAGAGCAAAGATAGTTATTTTTTTGATAGCTTATGCGACTCCTAGAGCTATAAAGGTGGAGTTCTTTGGTTTCCATTTGCACTTTGAATTAACACGTCATTTGTCTTCCAGAGTTATTTTTGTAAAGAAAAAGAAATAGGAACTTACTGTATCAATCCTGCAAATAGTTCATATTTAGTGTTCTGTGATGTGTATGTTTCACTTAGGTATTCATTGCTGTGCTAAGGTTGTGTATTCTTATTCTTTAATTGGTGGAAGTTAGATTTCGTCGACAGACAACCCTCTCTATGTATGCCCATAGTTAAGGTTGAGGGCTGTTACTGGAAGCTATTTTGAGATAATATTTGCCGGGATTGTTTATTGTTGTATCTTCCATGAGTTTGAACAACATTTTCTGCTTTGTTTTGTTATTGGAAATACTTGAATACGTTTGAGCTTATTTTTGCGTTGTGTGCACAATATTATGCAAATAAAAGTAATACAAGACAGACAACTTTTTGGTAGATGAGTGTGCTGATAATGCTTCAGATATCATGATCTGTGGGGGTGAAAGAAGTAGAATGCAGTGGATGTGTGACTTTTGTGTGCATTCTGAGAAAATATACTAGTTTGTATGATGAAGAGGAGTCTTATATAACTGGTAAAGTTGCCATGTGACCAGGAGGTCACGGGTTCAAGCAGTATAAACAGCCTCCTGAAGAAATGTAAGGTAAGATTGCGTATAATAGACTTTTGTGGTCTATCCCTTTCTCGGATCTCGCATAACGGGAGCTTAGTGCATTGTGCTGCCCTTACTTTTCTGCTAACTCTCAAATAAATCTCCAAAAAGCATTAGACCGTTTGTAATGGCTCGTCCTTAGTACCTTTGAACGAACTGAAAACCATTTGGCTCAATTTATGTACTCAATAATTTTTGCTTTTCGAGATTCAAATTTTTTAATTTTGACTATATATTTGAATATAGAATCTTTAAACTTTTTTTTTAAATAAAATTTATATATTTTAAAACTACATAAAAAAGTATTATTATAAGTCATAATATTTTATAATTTAAAATACTTAAAAGACATAAAAGTTTATGATCAGAGAATAATTCATTTGATAGCGCAATGCATTTTCAGATATGCATTATTTGAAATCAATTGAGAGAAGTGTGAATAATTAGTAACCGAATAAGATCACATGTCTGTTAAAGATTTATGCCTATAATAATTTTGGTAATATGACAAGCAAGAACAGAAAGATAATTTCTCGAAAAATATTCTGCCCACGAAAATATAATTTTTGGAAGTATATATAAAAAAGTCACGTGCGAATCACGTGGAGTCCTGATCCTAACGAACGGATATTCGTATCATATATGAAATCTCACAAAAACAATACAAACTCCACTGAACCACAGACCTCACTCTCACTAACATTTTCTCTGTAAAAAAATTTAATTAAAATCAGTACTCTCTCTCTTACACATCGCCGTTTCTCTCTCTACTATTTCAATGGCTGGTGTGTTGGAAACCATCGCAGTTCCACGCGCCTCCGCTTTCTCATCGGCGCGTTTGGCTCCTATAGCGAATTCTTCTTCGTCCTCCGGCCGTCGCTCCTCCGTTAATTTTTCTCAGTTCAGAGGACTTAAGTTCCAACCGGTCCGGTCGCCGGTCTCCCTCAGCTCACAGTCAAAATCCGTTCGCCGTGGTGGACGAGTCGTCTGTGAGGCGCAGGAAACAGCTGTTCAAGGTGTTTCTACTCTTCTTTCCCGTCAAATTCACTACTTAATGATGGATGATTGTTTTTAATTGTGATTCTTTTGGCCTAGAACAACGTATCTTGTTTCTTCTGTGATATTCAGGGGCGGCTCAATAAAATTGATGCCGGAATCTATTCAATAAAATTTGTATATATTGTTATTGCTTAAATTTTCAGTGTAATGTTATTCGGGTCATTTTGCACACACCTGGCCCATTCACTGGCTGTTCAAGCAACTCTACTTACTAAGAACTTGAGTAATGTATTAAGAAATATTCAAGGTTAAAACATAATACTATTATAGTAAAATTTTGAATCTCTGTGTAAACTAGTTCCAGGCCATTTAAAACTGCATTATTGAAGGGTAAATCTGTCGTTTGAGGAACAGAAGTTGAGACAAGCTAGCAATATTTTTGTTCCAACACATCTGTTCAATATTTAAGTGATGTACGCATCACGTTCTAACTAGACTGAGAGCTTCTGCTGTACTGCTAATCAGATATCATTGGAATTCCTTGCATTTCTTTTCTAAAGATAAATTTATTTGGTAATATGTATCTGAATAAATTTGGCTTTTCTTCTGGTTTACTTGTGCATTTTCTGGAGGTTGGTTACTTGGTTTTGCTATTTACTTGTGTCATGATTCTCGTGACTAGCAACTTTGTCGTCTTCACTTCTCCCCCTCCCCACCTATACAGTCCCTGTCCAAGCTCTTTTTCCCCGTCTTCCAGAACCAACCTCACAGCTGCAACTTAGATTCTTAGCGTTGAACCTATTGTATTTTCAACATTATGGAATCTACTATTTGTTGCACTTTTTGTAGGTTTTTACACATAAATTTATGCTCCACAATAACTGGGTTCAGATGAACCCGATGTCACCACTCTAGATCCACCTCTGCCAAGTTGAATGTCAAAGACATCTAAGGGGCTATATGTAATATTTTGCCTGGAAATTTGCTACTTACTAACCTTCTTAGAATTCATTTATACTCATTAGCTTGGCGATTCATGATGACATATGCTTTGGAACAACATAGAAGCTTGTACTGTCTCAAGCTTCTGTATCAACTTTCAGACTCCTATGAGTACTTTGCCTATTGAGTAAAAGCATCTATGCAATATGTTATGCAAGTTACTTTGACCTTGTGTTCAGATGTCGGAAATCTGTGCAGTGGACTTTGCGCTGGCTTCGTTCTTCAGTAAAGTGGGAAGCATTGCTTATGCTTTTGTGTGACTATAGGCATTGCACTAGTATATAGAATAATCCTTAGTTGAATGAATGAGATCAGATGTTGTAAATTTTCTCTTTGGCCTAACTTAATAGGATGTTAAGATATTCAATGCATCGGCTATCTCCGGTAGTAAATTTCATATTGTTTCTCAGTTTTAGTTGCTCTGATAAGCATTGCTTCTGCCTCACTCCCATCATTTATCAGTTTTTTTTCTTGTCTGACATGGTTCATGGAAAATGCAGTGCCTGCTGTTACCGACAAAACATGGAAATCACTTGTAATTGAGTCCGATTTACCTGTCTTGGTCGAATTTTGGGCTCCCTGGTGTGGTCCATGCCGAATGATTCACCCCGTCATTGGTGAACTATCACAGGAATACGCTGGCAAGTTCAAGTTCTTCCAGCTGAATACAGATGAAAGCCCCTCAACAGCAAGCGAATATGGAATCCGAAGTATTCCAACTGTCATGATTTTCAAGGGCGGAGAGAAGAAAGATGCAGTCATTGGCGCAGTTCCGAAAACGACATTGACCACCAGCATAGAGAAGTTCTTGTAAAATGATGCAATGCAAATATAAATTATGGGAATTTAGCTGTTTCTCTTCTTTATATATTCTCTCTTTGCCTTCAACACAGGTAGAGTAATATGCTTAATAAACCTGAAATTCTTCTGTATAGATTGAGGAGCTATGTTTCCTCTCCTCTCACTTTTGCATTACATTAGTAACTGAAATTCACTGGTATTCTGTGCTACACTTTCCCTTAGAAGGATCCTTGTGTTTGTTATTATTGCAGAACACGGCATCAGGTATGCTTCTAACTAAAAACTTCTACATGTAATTTTTGGGATCTGTTGTATCTATCAATGGCCGTTGTTGTTGATATTTCTATTGTTTCTCTTCATCTTACTTGAGCTGAAGGTCTAGCGGAAACAACTTCTCTACCTTCCCAGGGTAGGGGTAAGGTCGCATACATACTACCCTCCCCATACTCGTGGGATTCCACTGGGTTTGTTATTATTGTTGTTGTATCTAATCATTGTTGAGTTTTATGCAAAGTGAAAATTTAGGATTTAAATTTGATGGGTTCAACCTTGAAGGTTTCTAGCTTAACTTATTCTACTTTTGAAATTATGAATTTAAATTTAATATATGTTAAATTTTTAGTAATCATCAAATATATTTAAATTTTGTGTCGAAAGTATATTGGTTTTTATGCATAGTGCATAAATACAAACAACAGACTAGAGCACCAAATTCCACTTATGCTATTTTCACCATTTTATTTAACATTACATCTAATTTTCAAACTTATCGAAAAGCGACCTACTGTTTGGCCGCCGGATCGAAAAGCAACTACAGTTAGGCTTCTTTTTTCTAAATTTTTTTACATAACTAGAAATTACATACAACTTCTTACAATTAAAACATTGTTAGAAAATGGAAAAGCTGTGGTCAACGAAAAAGATGTTCATTCACCTAATTGTAATAATGTCATGTAAAGTGAGTAAAACAGATGGATAATTAATTCTGATTATAGATTTTGATCAAATATTTTAAATTTTTTATACACTACTTAGGACAAATTACGTGAATAAATATTTCTATAATTAAAGATTTTATTTCTTTGAAAGATCTCTAAATATATTTCTATTCCTTTGGACAAAAGTTCTTCATCTTGTATAAAGTTTAAGATTTGAAGAATAAGTATTAAAGTGTAAGTTTTTCATTCTCCAATTCGAAAATGATTGAAAATCTATGTAGATGGAAAAAATTAGCTTTTTCTAATTTTTAATTAGTAAAATATACCTTCTGAAATTTTAATTTTTTTTGTATTTTATAAACAACAACAAACCCAGTTTGATCCCAATATGTGGGGTCTGGGGAGGGTAGTCTGTACGCAGACCTTACCCCTACCTAATGCAGGTATAAAAGCTGTTTCCAATAGACCCTCAGCTCAGGAAGGGCAAGAAGAAGAGGGAAGCAAGCAAGGAAGAAAGATGGAAGAGAAAAAATATAATTTTTTTTGTATTTTATAATAATACAACAACAACAACCCAGTAAAATCCCATTCAGTGGGTTATGGGGAGGGTAAAGCATACGCAGACCTTACCCCAACCCCGGAGGGGGTGGAGAGGCTGTTTCCGGGAGACCCTCGGCTCTGAGACAATAGATATGTGACAACAAAACCCGAAAAAATAATATCAGCAACGTGAGAGACATCAAATAGATGGAAAAGCAGTACCACAAATATTATACAAAAGTCTGACCATGTCCTCGAAAATCTGGAGTCGCGTCATGTCCTGTCTGATCACCTCGACACAATACTTCTTAGGCCGCCCTCTACCTCTTCTCGTACCTGCCAAAGCCAACCGCTCACACCTCCTAACCGGGGGCATCTAGGCTTCTTCTCTGCACGTGTCCGAACCATCTAAGTCGCGCTTCCCGCATCTTGTTGTCCACCGGAGCCACGCCCACCCTCTCCCGAATATCTTCATTCCTAATTTTATCCAGCCTAGTGTGCCCACACATCCATCTCAACATCCTCATTTCTGCAACTTTCATTTTCTGGATATGTGATTTCTTGACTCAGCCCCATACAACATGACCGGTCTAACCACCGCTCTATAGAACTTACCTTTGAGTTTCGGTGGCACATTCTCGTCACATAATAAAAATTATATTTTTGGATAATTTTGTATATAATAGTCAAATGATATTTACACGTCAATTATTACTTCTCTAATTTTTTTTTTTGAAAAAAGTGTATTCTCCATAAAAAGGACAAGATCCAAGCGCGTGTAGCATAAGGCCACGTGTAACTCCAAGAGAAAAAACCGCCCACACGCGCCTCCCTCTTCACGTGTCAACCCATATTTCTCTCCCATTTGCGGTCGAGAAAAACATTTTACTGTTTTTAAATAATAAATACTAACCCCAAATAATTTACACCCCATTCGTTGCTACATTTGCTCTCCTTATCTTCCTTCATAACTTCATTTCTCCTCCAAAATCACTTCCGGCGACACTTTTTTTTTGGGATTCGCCGTTGATAATCTCCTCGTCCACGCGATTCAGTCGCCGTTCATACTCTTCCGTTATCCCACGCGCCGGTACATTATTCGCATTGTATTCTGTTAATGTTCTGTCTGTCTCGTGGTTTACTTAATTTTGTTTTCTGTTAATCTTTTGCTTCATACTGAGGCGAAGCTATAATTTTAACCTTATGAGTTTTAGATTTTAGAACGACAACTTCACGTGCTAATAACTAGGTTTTACGTTTAATATTTGTTCGTATTTAATGAATTTTTTAACACAAATAATGTATTTGAGCAAAAGTTACTGGGTTCGTTTGATCCTGTATTCAGGCTTCTAGCTCGGCCCCTGACTTCATAGATAATAATAGAGTATAATGCAAATAAAGTTGGTGAGAAACTTGTATATAGTGTGTAGGATAAATGTGGCAATTAGAAAATTTCTTTTGTTGTATAAGAATGTCTAATTTGGCTTAGAGGATAAATTGTTTAATATTGATAAGAAATGGATCCAATAAAGCAAAATGAATATAGAGGATTTATAGTTGAACTCTTGGCTTCAAGATTTGCGTGGTGATTGATCTTGTTTGATGTGTATTTTCATGCTTGAGATCGTTTATAGGCGTTTTTGTTTTAGTGTCCAGGGGATATGGTGTCATCAATTGATTACAGTATTAACAAGGAAGTTAATACAAATTATTTAGCATTGGAACGGAATGGATCTGAATAAAGCTAAAGGGATATAAAGGAATGTTTGGGATTACGCTGGATATGTTGTTGTTGTTGCTGATGTAAGTCGTGTCAAGCTTGAGATTTGTTGCTGATGTAAGTCGTGTCAAGCTTGAGATCATTTGTAGGCTTTATTTCAATGGCCAAGGTTAACGCATGCTTAATTGACTAGAGCAATTGCCAATAATTTTAATGCTTTATAAAATAGGTTGTCTTTCTTTTCATTGCCGCGATACAATGTTTCCGACATAAGTTTTTCCCCTCCAAGGAATAGAAAATGTGGAATTGCAGCTTTCCTTCCATTTCGGGATAAATCTTTGTTGACCTATCACTTGTTGAAATTAACATTTCTGATGTTGAAATTTTAGTTAACTTGGCTTTTCTTCACATTTTCCACCTCTTTTTGGACTTCCTTTTCAATCAGTTACACTACCTCCACCACCCCAAAATCCCCATCCTCTGATCCTTTAAAGAAAAAAATTTAACCTTAAAAGAACAAAAATACGATAATGAATCCAAATCAAATGTTGCATAATAGTTTACAAACTTCTGAAGTTTTTGAAGTTCGATTCTTAACATCCCCTTTAATGGGAAAATGTCTGGTGCATTTGAAATAACTTTAAGTCTCATTATTCTATATTTGTTACCATATGCTCCTTTTCATTCATGAAGATCTTAATCGTGGCTCTCTCGTTGTCATTCGCACTTACTTTTTCGTGCTTCTGTTTTAGCATACATTCAGAAAAAATTTCTTAAAATTCTGCGTTGCTGCTATTCTAGTTTCTTGGTGTGCGAGCATACATATTTAGATTATTTGGATTGCCTCTGTGTGTGCAACTTACTGGATTTAAGCCTACTGTCAGATTGCGGTACTTCAAAAAATGAAACATTTCAGTTTCATTCTTGTAGCATAATAGTAAATCTCCACAAATAAATTGTATGTCCTTGGGCATTGTTGGAAATAGTTAAACGAAAAACAGAATTGAGACTCAGGAGTACAGGTGGGGGTTATTATTTAAGTATGAGTGCGAGCGAGAAATGCACATACATTCAAACACATTTCAAAGGAATTTAAAGAAAAAGTAATGAATCCAAGTGGAGCATAGTCTAATGACTAATGTAGTGCTCATCTGATTTGAATTTCTTTCTTGGGGAGCAAATGCCAGCATTTTGTGATTATAAATAGTAGTAGATACTAACTTAATTTTGTACTAATCTGGTTCGAAGTGGACAGGCAAAAAGAAATGTAGCTATGCTGGTAAAGATATATGTTTTCTTTTATATGGTGCCTTTCCTAGTTATTGAAGTATAGCCATATGTTACATAGACTAAATTATGGGGCATGTATCCGATATGGTTGTGTGAGTATCCATTGTACGTGACAGTAGCATAGACCATAGTCGTAGCTCCTGTCGTCATGTATTCTCAAAGTTCAGATGTGTAAAAACCAGCTCTTTATTTTCATGTGGATTTCTTAGATGATTTTCAAAGGAATATCGTCAAGTGATTGATATGTTTGTGATTTTTTATCTTTTTAACAGATTCTATGGATCTAGAACAATCTTTTGGTGAACCTATAATCAGTTTTGGATCTGATGAAGACGTTTCCCTTAAAGCGAGGAACTCAGTTCCGGTTCCAACGGCAAACTCTGGAAATATAATGGGATGTTTCGATTGCAACATTTGTCTCGATTCAGCTCATGATCCTGTAGTCACCCTCTGCGGTCACCTCTACTGCTGGCCTTGCATTTACAAGTGGCTCCAAGTTGAGAACTCAAACCCCGGATCAGAAGAGACACCTAAATGTCCGGTCTGCAAAGCTCACATCTCAAACTCCTCACTGGTACCTCTCTATGGCCGCGGAACATCATCAGCAGAACACCGATCCACTGAGTCTCAAGTTGATGTGGCCATACCTCGCCGTCCCCCAGCCATTTGGACAACCACACAAGTCAATACATCATCGCCAACTTCTCACGTTCATCAACAACTTCATCACACTTCTTTGTATTATCCCCACGCTTTTGGTGGCTTTTCGGCTATAGCTCCATCTAGCGTTGGAGGCACTGCGATGACTAGTTTATTCAGCCCAATGGTTGTGATGTTCGGAGAAATGTTCCTCACGAGGATGTTGGGGGGCTCGGATGCAAGTTCGTTTTCATATCCTTATCCGGGGTCGTATCCCATCCCGGGAGGTGGTAGCTCTAGAATGAGAAGGCAAGAAATGCAGGTGGACAAGTCTCTTAACAGAGTATCCACCTTTCTCTTCTGTTGCTTCATCTTGTGCCTTCTCCTATTCTGATTATAGTATCATATTTCTTCATCACTGTATAGATGTACAAATGTGACTGTGCTTACCAGCAGTCGGGCATGTAGTTGATAGTAAAAAAGAAAAGAAAAAAGAACAGACTTATAGTGATTAAACAGAAAAGGCTCTATACCTTGCAATTTGCAAAGGTTTATTTTATCCTTTCTAGGGCCTTATCCACACAGTTTATATATGCTAATCATCGTTCGAACTTGAGTGTGATATGAAGATATATATCTGCGCGAATTCTTTGAATTATATGAGAAAATTAGCAAAAAATGTGTTGGATACGTATGTATACCTGATACAACAACGTATTTATTACTACGAAGATTCATCATAAATGACTAGTTTTATGTTGTTCAAGATTCTGCAGTCCTCACTATTTACTCATAAAATAAACTTGAAAGTCATGGCGAAACAATGAATATTGGTCACTAGGCTGTTTCCTATTACCTATGAAATTTAGGCCAATTGGTGTCCGTTATTATTTTTGTTATTATTATTATTATTTTTTTAACAAAATCAGCATGTACTTATACACATGAAAAAGTGGATATAATAAAAAATTCGTGTTGCATGACCCCGAAACACTATAAAATGAATCTAAAAGTCATGACAAAACAATGAGCATTGGTCACTAGGCCGATTCCTATACGCCTATAAAATTTCAGGACAATCGGAGTCCGTCAAAAAAATAATTAGCATGTACTAATACACACGGAAAGGTGGATATAATCATAAATTCGTATTGTATGACCTTAAAACGCCAAAAAAAGAATCCGAAAGTCATGATGAAGCTATGAGTATTGGTCATTAGACCGTTCCCTATGGACTTACGAAATTTCAGTCCAATCGGAGTCCATAAAAAAAAATAACTACAAAATCAACATATATTAACCCATAGAAACAGTGGATATAATCACAAATTCATGTTGCGTAACCACGAAACGCCATAAATGAGTCCAAAAGTCATGGCGAAGCGATTGATATTGGTCACTAGGCCATTTCCTGTGGACATAGGAAATTTCAGGCCAATCATAATCCATCAATTTTTTTACTATATAAGCATGTACTACACATAAAAAAGTGGATATAATCATATGTTGCATACAAAAAAATGAATCTAAAAGTCATGGAGAAGCGATATGTATTGGTCACTAGGCCTTTTTTTTATAGATTAACGAAATTTCAAATCAATCGGAGTTCGTCAAAAAATTCTACAAAATCAGCATGTGCTAATACACACAAAAAAACGAATATAATCATAAATTCGTATTGCATGACCTCGAAACGCCATAAAATAAATTCGAAAATCATGGCAAAGTAATGAGTATTAGTCACTAGGCCAATTTCTGCGGACCTACGAAATTTGAGGCTAATCAGAGTCCGTCAATATATATATTTTACAAAATCAACATATACTAATACACATGAAAAAATATATATAATTACAAATTCTGTGTTGCATGACCCAAAAATACTAGAAAATGAACTAGAAAGTCATGGCGAAACAATGAGTATTAGTCACTAGGCTGTTTCTATGGACCAACAAAATTTCAAACCAATCGAAATCTGTTAAAGAAATTCTACAAAATCAGCATATGCACACGAAAAGTGGATATAATAAAAAAAATTATTGCATAACCCCAAAAGTTAAATATCTTAATTTTAGCTGCAAGCTATCGAGTTAGACATAATGAACTTTAGTTTTTTTTTGGTCAAAAGGATACTATATTTATAATACTAAGTTAAGATTGTTCTTACATTGGGCTGTTGAGGAGTTAAGCACATCGTACCAAACAGTGAGTAGTGCAAAGATACATTTACAATATTACAACTTTTAACGTTTCTTTCAAAAATAGTTCCAAGGGTGTCTGCCCATAGTACTTCATTGACAAACATCGGAAGAACTACCAAAAAGTTGATTCCTGCTTCCCTGCCTCTGTTGCCAACTTGTCTGCCACCCTATTTCCCTCTCTGAATGTGTGATTTACTGGTGGATGACCCAACGCTGCTAGGAGAGAGCTGCATTCACAGATCAGGGAATCATATATCATATGACCATTGTTTATGCATTATATTACCTCTGTCGAGTCCACAGTGGCCTCTAAGGGCACTAGATTGTTTGATATTGCCATTTTTAGGCCCTCCAAGAAAGCTGTTAGCTCATAATGGAGGGTATTTGTGCACTTAATTTTCCCCATGTACCCTGTTACATAATCCCCATTGTTGTTTCTAATTATTGCTCCTATTCCCCATGTGGTATCTTTTTGATGGTAACACCATCAATGTTTAGCTTGTAACAACCCTTCCCTGGGGGGCTGTCATTTAATAGAGACAACAGTACTGTGTCTGGGCTCTTTCCCTCCTATTGCTATGTGCATGAATTCTGCAGCCTTGTTAATGGCCACTCTAAAGGGGACATGATCCTTCATATAGTTGAAGCTAGGGGTGTTCATAAAAACCCGAAAAATCGAACCAAACCGAAAACCAAACCAAACCGACCAAAAAAATCGATACTTTTTGGTTTGGTTTGGTTTGGTTTTGACTTTGAATTTTAAAAATCGATCAAATTTGGTTTGGTTTTGATTTTAATCACAAAATAACCGGAAAAACTGAACCAAACCGACTATAGGAGTAACTATTTCAAATTTATTATTATACCTATATATATGTATATTTTTATACAAAGTTTCAAATTTTTTATGGTGAATGTTAATCGTTTGCACTTTTAGTACAGTTCTTTACCTTTACATTCTATTTTGATTAGTAATTTTCTTTTGTTAAGTGTAAGAATCCATTTCATGTTAAAAAAATATTTTTTTAATTGAGTCCTTAAATTATTCATCACTATTTGATTCAATTATCATCATTATATCTTAGTAAATAATCGATTTTTCAAAGGGCAATTGATTTGATAGTGTTACATTGAAAATGTAGTCGCCGGAATATGTGTTTGGTAGTGTATGTCTTATATTTAAGAAAAAATCGGTAAATAACCGACAAAACCCAACATAAACCGAATCGAGATAAAACCGACTTAATTGGTTTGGTTTGGTTCTAATATTTGACAAATCGACTTACTTGGTTTGGTTTCTTTTTAGGAAAAAACCGATCCAAACCGAACCATGAACACCCCTAGTTGAACCTGTTAATGTTCATGGTTATCCAAATTTGCCAAGGCAGAAAGGGATTAAGTGCCCCCATTTGAGTATGTCATTAAAGGGTTGGTGCTTTACCTTGTTAAGAGTGTGCACCCAGTTTGTTTGGCTAATTATAAGGTTTAGGATGCAGAGGTTAGAATGGCATTGCTCAGCTAACTTCTGGAAACATTGGTTAGCATTGCCACATCTGGAGAGTATGTGTTCAATAGTTTCTTCTTCCTTGTTACAGAAGAAGCACATGGGGTTAAGATTCATACCCATCGAGTGAATTTATTGAGTTGTAGGGAGCCTAGCATGGGTTACTAACCAAAGAAAGTATTTTATCTTGTTTGGAAGTTTTTGGCCCCAACACCAGTTGAAGTATTTCCCAGAGTTATGATTCTGATGATTATTCAGACTTCTAATGCGGGTATATGCAATTTTTATTGAGAAAAGGCCACTATCAATTTACCATCCTATCCAGATTCCCAGAATTAGGATTAATAAAGATAGAATTGATAATAATAACTACCTTCTCAGGAAGGTCAAAGGAGATATTACTAATGTCCCAATGACCTTCATTGTAGCATGAGCCTACATTCAAACTCTCCTCTCCCATTTTGAGTGGACCATTGATAATGCTCCTAAGAGTCTCCATACCAGGGATCCATCTGTCACTATAAAGGTTAATTCTATCCCCCTTTATGTACTACCCACCTAGTAGCCTTACTACAAACATACCAACCATTTTGACATTTTGCCAAGTCCTAGAGGCAATGTGCCTAGAAGGGTTCCTACTAGTACAGTGCTTGTGGAACAGAACCCCGGCTCAGAGGGCATTGGTATTGTTGTACATCCTTCAGGCCAGGCCAGTGTGGGTGGCAATGTTTCTGTTTTCAGCTGTTTGAACTCCCAAACCACCCTCATCCCGAGGCTTTGTCATAGTTTTCCATCCAACTAGGTGCATTTTCCTTTTAGCTGCAATGATACCCCGAATGATATTCCTCTGAATTATGTTAATTTGGTTGGACACCTGAGCTGGGAGCTTAATGTATTGCATGACATGGCTAGAGATGCACCCAAGGAAGGATTTAGCTAGTATAGTTCTCCCAGCCATATTCAGGAACTGGGTTTTCCAGCCTGCCAGCTTAGACTGCATACTATCAATGATAAACTGATAGTCTCTATTGGTGGGTCTTTTGTGGAAGACGGGAAAGGCTATGTACTTACCAAAAGAGAGACTGGGTTTAATGGTCAATATCCTGGCTAGTCTAACTTCCTCTTGCTGGCAGTTTGTGGAGAAGATAACTTTGGACATGATATTATTTACCTTTTGGCTAGACTTACATTTATGCTCCCAGAGAGTTTCTATTATGGTATTGCAGTTCTTGGTGTATGCTCTAGCAAAGAGAGTGAGGTCATCTGTAAAGAAGAGATGGGAGATTTTTAGCCCTGTTTGACTGAAATTGGTTGGGGAACCAATTCCCATTATGCATTTTTGCATCAATGCTTCCGGGTAGTCTCTCCATAAAAAATGATGAAGATGTAGGAAGATAGAGTCTCCTTGTCTGATGCCCCTACTAGGCTTAAAATACTCAGTCCTGCTCCTATTGACAAGCACAAAGATAGAACTGGTGAAAATGGAGGACATAATCAGCTTTGTGGTGTTGCTAGGGAAACCAAAGAAAAGCAGTGTGTCCCTGATGAAGGACAATTCTAACCTATCAAATGCCTTCTCCAGGTCAATCTTTAGGATCTTGTTGGCATTTCTGCCTTTTATTTTCTTAAAGTGACTAATGTATTCTTGCACAATAATAGCATTATCACAGGCCCTCCTGTTAGACAGGAAGCTAGCTTGGCTAGGGCTTATGATAGAGGGAAGTATAGGCTTAACTCTGTTAACAATGATTTTAGTGATCAATTTGTACATTGTATATAGGCCAATAGGTTTGAAGTTCTTCAGCACAATAGCATTTGCACATTTAGAGATTAGGCACATATGGGTAGTGTTAACCTCAAGGTTCATTTCAAGGGTGTGGAAGACCTGCTTACAAAAGCATGTTTTCTTACCCTCAAGGATATTCCAGTACTTTTGGTAGAATATTGGGTGTAGGGCATCAAGCCCAAGGACTTTGGAAGGTTTGAATGAGAATAAAACAATCTTTATTTCACTATTCCTTAGGGGAGCACTAAAAATGTTCTGTTCCCTATGTGAAAGGGTGTGAGAGTCATAAACGGTAGTATCCCTACCCTTGGTAGAAGATTGATGGTTAGTGTTGAATATGAATGAGTAGAACTGGAATATGATATCTTCAATTCCCTTATGGTCATCTATCCAATCCCCTGCCTCATTTTGGAGTCCCAGAAACATGTTCCTTCTTCTCATGTTGGGAGCGGGGGTGTGCAAGAACTTTGTGTTAGCATCTCCCTCCATAAGCAGTTTATCCTAGACTTAGTTTTTCAGAATTCCTCTTCACTTCTCAGAATAGGTGAATAGTCTTCTAGAAGTTGGCACTCTAGATGCTAAAAGTAAGGGCTGAAGGGATAGACATTGGATTTTTGGAGACCTCCAAGCCTAGCTAGTAGATGTTTCTTTTTATGGAAGATGTTACCAAAAACTATCTTATACCAAGTAGTAACTTGGTCTTGGAATTTGGTAGTTCCCTCAAGTAGGTTACACTTACCCTCATAGGCCTGGTGCACCACACTGGTGAGGGAGGGATGGCTGCACCATATGGGCTCAAATCTAAATGGTTTAAAGAGACTGCTGGGCCTGAACCAAAGATTTATAAGCATAGGGCAAGTGATTAGAGTGAGTTCTAGGAAGGGGGCTAATTGTACTAGAAGGGAATTTTTGGATCCAATCCTCATTAATAAATCACCTGTCTAGTATTTCCAGGATTAAGTGACTTCTATTCCTATATCTCATATTAGTCCTGGTAAATTTGCTACCTTTGAAACCAAGATCAATCAGCTTACATTGATTTATGCATTGCTAGAAGATATTAGCCCGAGGAGCAGAGATACAATTTCCCCCATACTTGTCTCTAGCTCTCAGGACTTCATTGAAGTCCCCCTACTAGCTAGCTTCCATGATAGGTATCAGGTATAGTTCTGAGCTTCTGTCAGTGGTTTCTCCTAAGTGCATAAGTGTTGCTAGCATAAACAACAATGAAAAGCCAAGAGTTGGAAGAGGGGATTACCTTGACTATGACATTAATGCCATGAGATGTGGCAGAGACTTCATCAATTTTGAGTAGATCATCTTTCCACATGATGACTATGTCCCCAAATAGGCCAATAGCTGGGCTTTGGATTTTCCCAGAGAATCCCAGTTCATGAATCCGGTTCTTATGCTCAGTCATCCTAGTTTCTAGGAGGACTAGCATTGCAGGCTTGTGCATTTTGACCATCTCAGCGTAATGCCTCCTAAACTCACTACTATTGGCACCCCTATCATTCCAAATGATGAAATTCATTAACAACTTGGAGTGTGGTGGGGACTTCCTTTTCAGGCATTTCGCCTTCCCTTTCACAGGATTGGCCTCCAAGTTCACTTGTACAGAGATGACCTGTTTGTCTTCCTGTATCAGAACTGGGCTTAGTCTTACAGCTAAGTCTCCTGAGTTTGGATTTGAGGCTAACCTTAGGCTCATCCCGCACAGTTTCATGCTCTATGCGATAAGCATTTCTCACCCAGGCCCTCTAAACTCTATTAACTCCTCTTGTTGTAGGAGATTGCCTTTGTTTTGGCACTCCCAGCTTTACAATCAGTGCCTCTAGCTCTGTGTTGGAGGCTTGGAGGTGCTCGTGGACTTTTTCTAATCCTGCCATCAGGGTTTCCCTTTATGGTGGGGTCGTGGTCCATGCTGCTCCATTGGGAGAATAATGGGCTTACAATCTCCTTCCCTGGTGTTACTAGGGGGAAGAAAAGTAGGGAGTTGCTGATCTGATCCATCAGGGCACTCAATTGGTTTGGTGTCATTGTTTGTTGGCTGGGTGTTACCTAGGCTTGTACCAAGGTTGCTAGTCACAGTTGATGCCCATAGTTCAACATTGCATAATTGAAGCATGCAGTGACTATCTTGGCTAAGTAATGAGGGTTCTGGATTACGACAGTGATTAGCAAAGACCCTATGAGAGGGTCGGTGGAAAGGTTGCTCTCTACAATGCCATTTTCATCCAAGAAGTGGGAAGGTGGTCTGGTGGTAGTGGGGCTGTTATTACCATTAGAGGCAACGATTCCCTTTCGAGGTTCTGGGTCGTGGGGAAGTTTGCATGTTGTTCTGATTTAGTTTTGAAGATTAGCCAGATTGACTCCGGAGAAGCAATAACTTATTTGTAAGTGGGCGAGTAATTCAAATGAAAATAACAGAAAAGACTTTCATTTGTTAACTATCGGTTTGTGTGATTTTGGAAGTCTTTTATGAGTAGAAAAGACTTTCATTTACTTTCCCCTTGAAAAAACAATCACAGACACATGACTAGTTGTCCAATAACAAAAATACAAAACTATTTAATTACATTATTTGCGAATACATACAACACGCAATCTATTCCATTGGGTGTTCTTAAAATAATTTTGAAACATTACTAAAAATATGACAAATATTTCTTTAGTACGATATATTTTAAGAAAGAGTCAAATATAAAGACTACTTACTTTTCTAAGAATTCATTTAATCTACTTACAGTTTAAACTTTACGTGAAATTTATCAATCAAACTAACTTTACAACACACTTTAATACTTATTTTATTTGTGTATCATTAATGAAACCAACTTTTCAACACTACTTTATTAAGCATTTTAATATGACAGTGTCTATTTTTGGTCAAAGATGGCGTTTTAAGTTATTTTAGAAAATAAAATTGGACAATTGGCGTTCATCTATTGAGGGGCCACAAACTTTTTTTTTGGTTTTCCACCCGGTGTTCGGTACCCGCATTGGAGCCCGACTATATCCGGATTCGCGTCGCATAGGCCCTATTCGAGGAGAAGCGCTCCCTACCAAGAATTTTTCCATACCCAGGACTCGAACTTGAAATCTCTGGTTAAGGGGAGGGGCCACAAACTTATTTTCATATAGGAGTACTTTTTTATTCCTTTTCGATAACAACAAATAATGTCACTTTCATTTAGAGTTGAATTTTAGTGTTTTCAATTATTAATCAATCTAATTATTAAAAAAACAATTTGTGGTACATAAAATCTTTAGCCCCATTATTATCCAGTATGATAAATATTATAAAAACAGTATGCCGACTTTATTTAATTAAATAAAGCACTTCCCCGTTTTATTTTATGTGATATTCGGATAACATAAATTCTAAAATGCCAGCTTGATTTAAATGTTTAATAACACTAAAGTTGCTTTCACAGATTACGTATACACACACACATATATATATATATATATATATATATATATATATATATATATATATATATATATATATATATATATATATGTGTGTGTGTGTGTGTGTGTGTGTGTGTGTGTGTGTGTGTGTGTGTTATTAAAACATAAAACAGTCCGGTATATTAAGTTCCCGTTATGCGCTGAGTTCGGGGACCGCTACAAAAGTGATTAGTACAGGAAAATGTTTTTAAAGTAAATGACATGAACAAGCAGCTCCATATTAATTTCACTAATACACAGAATCATCAGCATTTACTTTATTGCTTACTACTTTTTAATTAATACTAATTTAAGCACAACATTACTTCTTCAGTCCTTTGTAATCAATAGGAAGAGAAATTGGCCATGCAGGAAGCATGAACAAGAATGCTGATGACCAACAAGGCAATAATCTTTGAATCATAACTGGAACATCATCTGGATCACCAAGGCAGAGTCGACTGAACGGTGAAGCCGGTACAGTACCGGCTTTAGGCCACGAATTTTGTTGAGCCGCTGTTACAGCAACGACATCCAACTTCAATGTCTTCATGTTATATGAAACAACAGCATCCCCGAAACCAAGGTATAAGATGTTGGCATCAAGCGGATGGAAGGCGATTGGAGTAGGAATGAGCCCAGTTAACGCTTTGCTCATTGAAATATCATCAAACACGATGTCACGGATCTTCACCCTGTGTTGCAGACTCCAATTTGAAGAGTCATAATCGTCAAGAACCCAAACAGAAAAGCCTGAAAATCCAAAGGGATATGAGGGAACAAGAGACACCTCGATATACCTCAGGCGACCCTGATGAACATCACACAAAGTAGGACTTCCATTATTTCTAGCATCATTACATTGCTTATCAATATCATCATGAAGTTCAATTACGCGACATTGATTCAAGTCATTGGACGGATCGAACGCCATAATACCAAGGCGACGATCAATCCAATGTAGGTTCCCATTCAAAGAAACAGGCCTCCTGAGGGACACAACTTCAATTGGTACATCATTATGAACAACAAGACTTCTCCAACTTCCAGTCTCAGACAAGAATATCTCAAACTTGAGTATATACGACTCGCCAAACTGACAATCAAATCTCACCACTTTAAAACTTCTCAGAGACCCCCCTTCAGATTCCGTTATAAAACCAGTACTAACACGCTCAAAACTCATCGAAGGTGGAGGAAGCGCAATACAATCCCCTGTAATAGCATTGTAAATGCGATAATCACTTCCACCTCGATCATACAAAACTAGCCCATCACTGACTGCTACAATAGCATATCTTTCATCTTCAGGACAACCAACATAAGGAAAATGAATAGTACAGAATCTCGGATGTAACCGATTATCAGACAACAAATCAGGCAAGTATGACTGAGCAAAATAGTTAACACCATTATTAACACTCAAAGTGTTAGCAAGAATGGTCCAAATAGGTGTTTGTTGGGGCAACAAAGAAGCTCTAGAAATATAAAGAGATACAAAAGAAGGTGCAGAAATTAAAGAAAGCCATTGTTTTGAAACACATTTGTACCTAAAAACACATTTTACAGGCAATCTTAAGAAAATTTCTTCCAAGAACCAATTAGGAAGGTATTCATTCTTGAAAAAAATCTTTAATTTAGGTTTTGTAAATTTCCCTTCAATGGGGTTGTCAAATTTTTCTCCCTTTATGTTATGAACATAAAGTTCCATTTTTTTAAAGCTTAAATTTGGAGAATAAAGAATTGAGTAGACAAATCTTGAGGGAGTCAAGAAATAAAGAAGAAATGAGCTTAGATTTAGAGGACTTAAGATTTTACATATTTATAGCTTGAGAATGTATGTAAATATGGCTTAAAGTCAAGCAGACTAAAAATGACTAGCAAAATTCATAAGACAGATTTTCTCACCTCGTGGATTCGCCCATTCCTGCAATTTGATACTGACTCCATTTTCTTAGTCTTTTCTGGTATACTGGTATACCATTTTTTTAATAACAACCAAATAAAAATACTACATAAAAAAATAGAGAGTAGTTATAAAAAAAATAAATGGAGTGTATATTGGGTAATGAACTCTTGATTATTTAAAAAAAAAAACACTTTTTGATTTGGTGATGGAACGGATTTTTTATGTTTTATTTTTAAAGAAAGATCTGGTCTCCAAAATTTATTGGGGATTGGCAGGGGATGGCCGCGCCGTAAGCGGCTGATCTTTTCTTAGCCAATTTTTTTAAAGTTGGCAGTATTTGAAAAAGGGAAAAGGCCAAATATACCTCTTTACTTTCGGATATTGTCCACATTTAATCTGAGTCCGAACCTAAATGTCAATATTTTGGACTCAAAATACCGTTTACTGTATTAAAAAAATAGATACTTTTCTATATATAACGCGGTATTATACCGCGCTATAGTTTAACAGTGTTTCTGCCGTTAAAGTATAATGCGGTATAATAACGCGTTATATATAGTGCAGTATAATACCGCGTTATATATAGCGCTATATTATAACGCGCTATACCTGTTTTTGGGCCCAACAATTAGTCTCCTGCATTTAACTGACATAACTGTAATTCAAATATATATAGCGCGATATTATACCGTGCTATACATGTTTGTGGGCCCACCAATAACTCTCCTGCGATTAACTGACATAACAATAATTCAAATGGGTATAGCGCGGTGTAATACCTCGCTATACATCAAAAAATTCAGCACCCTAGGCTTGACATTGCCTTATTTAAAGGAGTTAGGATTTTATGAAAATCCATTCAAAAAATATTCTAACTTCCGTTCAAACTTTTCTTCTTGTCATCAAACATTTTTTATAATGTCTGAAGAGCCAAAAATAAGGGTTTCATTGTATTGGTGGGGGTGAGGTTGTGGGGAGGGAGGGAGGAATGCAGTTGTAATAGAGAATAACTCTGTGAGGTATAGTTCATCTCCATAGTATCATGTTAAATTGCCGCTTACAATGGAGTACGATAAATTGGTATCATTGTTACGTAAAAAAATGAGTGTGAGGAAACGTTCGGTGAACCTTAAAGTAACCGGTAGATTTCCGTATTTTGTGACTCCACAAGGGTTTGCTTATTATTCTAAGTTTAACATCGAAGATGATGAAACTCTTAGAGATTTTTTGTGGATTCGCGATGAATACAGGAAATTTATTGTAATAAAATTATTGAAAATGTACGTCAAGGCTGAAGACGTTAGCAATAATGAGATTGCGCAAAGCAGGGATAAGCCCCAATCATCGGGTGGTTATTCTGGAGCAATTTTAACCCAACATGTTCCAGCTGAAAGAGTTTGGCCGGATCTTAACTTATCTCTGCGGGCGAACGAGGAGTGAGGAAATAATTTCTCTCCTACTTTACATAATCCACAAGACGACTGGTAAACTTCAATTTTCCTTTCTGTTACGATGTTTATTTTTTGTTGAATTGAATTTGTATTAACACTCATATTTTTCACAGGGGATACCATCCAGATATGAATTTTACAAGTTATGACCCCACGCCCAGTTGGAATATGCGTAGTTCTGGCGTGTTGGATCACGGTGGTCCATCCGGGAGTCATCACCAACAGGAAAATGTGCATCATAGAATGTCAACGCAGTACGACTTGTAAGTGAAGTGATATAGCTATATGTAAAATATTTATCAATTTGAGTAGCTTATCATTTTGTTCTTTTTCTGCAGTGAAAACGAGCAACTTGATGGTCCTAACCTCAATCAGTTGCCCGTAGACGACGTATTTACTCGTGATCTGACAGATGCGCAGAGTCGGGAAGATAATAGTGATTATGACAACAATGCCGATGAGTCTAGAGATGGAACATCCTTCTCCGACGAGGGTGATGATGAGGAGGAAGTGAATGTTGAACCTGAGCCGACGAGGGATCATGTTCCCCCACCTCCCGTTAGACCAAGAGTGTACGAGTTCCACGTGCCGTTTCATGAGCGGAATATTCCCTACCTTGATAATTTGCCAAGTATGCCGGATGTGGATGTCCTCACAAGGGATGCTGACGAATTTCGGTCAGCAACGTAGGATGAGTCTAGACCAACGGTGCTGGAAAATGGTATGTATTTTCCCGATAAAGCTCGCTTAACCAGGGCTGTAAAAATATACAACGTAAGAGAGTGTCGTGAGATGACGGTAAAAGAGTCAACTCCGGAGGTATACAAGGCTGTATGCCATAGACAGTTTATGGGTTCTAACTGGATGTTGCGTGCGATCAAGAAGGAAACAGGGTTGTGGAAAATGGGTAAATATATTGGCACCCACAGATGTGAAACAAACCCATTTAATCATAATCACTTCAACTTAGATGTAGACTTGATTTCTCTTGTCTTGATTCCATACTTGGAAGTGTCCATTAGGTACAAGATCAAAGAGTGTATTGCATCCCTCCACCAGGAATATAGGTGTACTATAACCAAAAAGAAAGGCATATATCAGGCGCAAACGTGCACTTGAAATTATTTATGGTGATTGGGATAAGTCATTTTCATCTCTACCCAGCCGCACTGAAACACTTTAACCCCGTGTCTGTTGTTGAATGGAGGCATTTGTGGAGTCTAGGATGCCCGAAATATATTTTCAACTATGTGTTCTTGTCATTTAAACCAACAATTGATGGTTTTGTGCATTGTCGTCCGGTCATTTCCATAGACGGTACTCATGTCTATAGAAAGTATGATATTAAGCTTTTGATCGCAGTTGCAGTAGATGCCAACTGACAAATATTTCCACTAGTTTTTTTCATTTGTGCCAATGAAAGCGAAGAGACGTGGACACTTTTTTTGAACCACTTGAAGCAGCACGTTGTCAAACAACGTTCAGGTATTTGTCTAATATCTTATCGACATAGTGATATTTCAAGCTTTGTAAGGCATTTGCCTGAATGTCAGGAACCATATGCATACCACTGTTACTGTGTGAGGTATCTGAAAGCCAATTTCCAGAAGAAATATCCCGACAAGGCCTTGCATGATTTAATGTGGATGGCTGCAACTAAGCACCAGCAGTGCAAATTCGTGAGGCGCATGGAAGCGATCCAGCAGTTAGACGAAAGAGCCTATAATTGGCTGATGGGACATGAGCTTCACAAGTGGACATTACATGCTAATGGTGGCAGACGATGGGGAGCCCTGACTATAAATGTGTCGGAGTCACTCAACGGCTTATTGAAGTCTGCACGCGGATTGCCTGTCACTGCCATGGTCCGGATGACATTCAAACAAATTACGAAGAGGTTTGTTGAAAGGCATAGAGCTACATCGGAATTGATGGACAATGATGTTCAATTTATTCCATTACCGATGAGAAGATTTGAGAAATAGAGGAGGCGAGCACATTGGCATTCATTTTTACAATATGATCACGACCGGGGTATTTTTGAAGTTCGCAATTCGCGGAAACCGAGGGAATAATCTACAAACCGTGAATGAAGTCAGCAGGTTGTGTTCATGTGGGAAATGGACTATCTACCACATGCCGTGCGCACATGCCATGAAGTGCTTTCAACAAGTTGGTTTAGGGGCAACCAACTATGTATATAGGCAATACAGTGTTGTTGCATACGTAAACACATATAGTGGGTAGTTGCAGCCATTGGGTGCTGAGCATTATTGGCTGCCGGAACCATTTAAAATGCTGTGTAACAAGGACTATTTGTGCAAGCTGCAAGTGCAAAAGAGAACGCGTATACGAAACCAAATGGATGTTGGTGATACTGTTTATGCGCGTAAATGTGGCATATGCTCGCAAACAGGACACGCTCGTCATAAATGTCCTTCAACTGGTCTGGGTGGCGGTGGTAATCCAGCTCCTGGTGCAAGTTCGTCTAATGTACCCAACTATCAAGGATACACCTAGTGTTTTATTTTTCGTAATATTTTTTGTAATAAGTGTCTGTACTTGTTTATGTTGCAATATCTATCAAATAAAATTATATTCCACTGTCTTGTTACATCTTATTTTTTAACATGACCTTTTGAATTGGGATGATGATATGATAGTTCCAACATTCAACTTATTGGTGTTAGTAAAGAAGACCAATATAAAGATTGAAATTTTATAACATAATATTCGAAGAGATAAAAGCACAACAACCATAACTAAAGCAACATACCTGAAAATAAAAGATAATAAAGGGATAAATCAAGACAAAAATGTTTCGTTTCAGAAAAAGTCAATATGTATAGCGCGGTACAATACTACATTTTGTGTGTTGTCTTGTTGGTATGAAAAGCTGACCGACTGCGAAAAAACTGTTTCGTTTTAGAAAAAGTGAATATGTATAGCGCGGTACAATACTACATTTTGTGTGTTGTCTTGTCAGTCTGAAAAGCTGACCAACTACGAAAAAGTTGTTTCATTTCAGAAAAAGTGAATATGTATAGCGCGGTACAATACTACATTTTGTGTGTTGTCTTGTCGGTATGAAAAGCTGACCGACTGCCAAAAAGCTACTTCATTTCAGAAAAAGTGATATATGTATAGCACGGTACAATACTCCGTTTTGTGTGTTGTCTTGTCGGTCTGAAAAGCTGACCGACTGCGAAAAAGCTGTTTCGTTTCAGAAAAAGTGAATATGTATAGCGTGGTACAATACTACATTTTGTGTGTTGTCTTGTTTATAAATAAAGGGTGCATTCTAGTTATTTTCTGCACTTAACAATAACCAATAGCAAAATTTTCCATAAAAGCAAGGTTTTTCTTTACACTTTAACAAATGTCTGAACCCCTTTATGTTCCAAGGTGCGAGTGCGGCAAAAAATACATGATGCAAGACTGTTGGTATGATGGTGAAGCTGGACGCCGCTACTGGGCATGTATGAACAAGTTTTATAGGGTTCCCGAAGAACCTGTTTGCAATTTTGAGGTATGGATTGATGAACCCTGTCAGCAGGAATACTACAAAGAAAAGTTGTAGTATCTTCATTGTTTGTGTTTGAAGCAGTGGAAAAGAGAACGACAATCCAAACTAGAAGTTGCGGAGTTGAAGGAGAATTCAAAGAGGTAGAAGAAGAAAAAAATAAGCTGGAAGACAAATTTAAGTGGTTGGAGCAGAGAATACTAGGCGGTCGTGACTAAACAATGACATGTACGTGTTGAGCGTAGTAGTGTATCTTTATGTTTTCCGTTCATGTGTTTTCATTAGTTGTACTGAATTTAAGTTATGTTAAGTTTCGATGTTTGTGTTTATGTTATACTATTAAAATAAAGAAGAAACGGGGTAATAGCAACATAATGCGCATATTATGTAAGCATAAAAAGCTGTTATTATTATTTACATAAAATAATATTTACATAGTGTACATAAAATACAAAAAAGAAAAAGAAAATCAATGAGTCCCACATCCTTTGTGCTTCAATGCAGCCGTTGGTCTGAAGCGTATCCCCTTATGCCCGGATACACTATCAAGATCATCCTCATCACGCCGCCTCTTTATATGAGGATGCGCTGTAGGATGATCGTTAGTTGGGCTGGCAGGGTAGGTAGAAGGGGTCGTTGGTCCATCAACAACCTACAAAACAATAAGTAAGCTCAGTATATAAAAATGTATATTAGTAATGTACGTGTTAAGTCAAAAATATTTTCTTACCATGGTTTCGTCGGGTTCCTGAATATAAGCATCCGTGGTGTCCTCATCATCGCATAAAGTGGCCTCCGTGACGGGCTGGGATAAAGCCTTAATAAGAAAATAAAGATTAATTTATGGTAAATCATTGAGAAAAAAAACAAATTAAAATTTAATTGTAATACAAGCATACCTGCGCCTGTGATAGATCCGCCGCATCCGACGATGATGGGCCAAAACTCAACCTGCGCCCACCATCCACGTTTAGGGTCGGCTGATCCTCTGCTGCGCTCGATGGGCCTGAAAAACACTGCTCTATATCTGCGGTGAAGCTCGTGCCCGTGATCAACAATGGATCTGACGGGGTCACCTGCGATGCTGGCAGCTCCAGCTGAAGGCTGTACGACGGCATCCTGCTGGGAGGCTCGTCTTGCTGAGGGATGTAACCCGGCAGATCAGCTCCAAGATCCTCATCAGGTGCCTCAACGTCCCCTTGCTGGGGACCACCTCCTCACTGGCCCCCATGACCCCGTAGGGCACCCCTGCCTCGTGGGGCACCCCCGCCTCGTGGGACAGCCTTGCCTCGTCCCCGTCCCCTCGGGAGTGCGACAGGCCTACCCCACTGGTGGTTCTCTGGCTCCCCATAATCAGGGTCGTGATCTAAGTGCTCGCCTAGTCTGGCTCGCTGCAGTGTCTGGAGAGCCAACTCTGTCATATGCCGACCATACTCAGCGGCTGTAGGATCGCCGACATGCTGCTGCATCTGCAGTCCCAACTGGTAGAATAAATGATGACCAATAGCTTGCACAATATTTCAAATATTAATTATAAAATGCTATATCACAGTTATAAGTAAGAATACCAAATAACATACCAGTGCCTCGTGCCTCCCGACGTATGGTGTGTACCGACCGCCAACTTGATGAATGGGGTCCCCGATAAAAAGTTGGGTAATGTGGCCGTACCATGACATATACATCTGAATAGTCGCCGCCTGGATTTGTGACGGTGGGGGCGGAATGAGGTCCTCTCGCCCCTCCTAAGTATGGACCTGCGCCTTTAGCCATGCCATAAATGTGTCGTCCGCCCTCGAACGACTATCCCACCGATAATGTGTAGCCTCCCATGTAGGCCCCCTCGGTATAGTCTGCGGACGGCCAAACTGGCGAAGTACCCGCTCTGTGGCATGATGCTCCACAATATCGAGGCACATCAGCGGGATGGAAGTGCTCCAAATTAGTCGGCCGGCCGAGCAATAATCGGGCAGGCCATCTATCAAGTCGTCGTTGTATGGCGTCCAGATGAACTATCAAATAATAACATAAAAGTGAGTATGCGCAACACAAGTGAATTTATAACAAGTAAGTTTAGTTACACATTTACATGTGTGCCCTCCAACATATCTAACATATCCCTGACTAGGGGGAGATTATGATGAGCATCAATGGCTCGTAATTTCCACGCCGGAGAACTCACCTCGTAGATAGAGGGAGAAACAGAGGCTGTACATCCGGAGGTAATAGTGGTAGAGGTGGTTGCAACGGCAGGAACCGCTCCCAGGGCCAAACCTAACATACAAGGTTGACGTAAAATTTAAGAAATTTTTTGACTAGATAGAATTGGAAGTAATGAACATAGTATTCGAATATGTTGTCACCTGTAGAAGCGGTAGAAAACCACATACGTCGCTCTGGTTTCCCATGCTTGACCGGCACATCTGCCTGTACAAGTAGGCGAGAACAACATCACCCCAGCTGTACTGGGGTAAATCATCTAGCTGCTGAAGATAATGTAGAAATCGCAAACTCACAAGATTTCCCGAAGTGTTCGGGAACAAGACACCCCCAAAAAGAAGGAGCAACACCAACCTCGTGTACCGGTGAATATGTAGATCATCTGGCTCGCCGGTGATGTCGGGGTGCAATATCTGCAGATGCTGTCTAATAGTTGTCAAAGCCATGCGACTGGCCCCTGAAGCTGCAGTCTCAGCCTGTGGCCTGAAACCAGTGAACTGCTGCAGCAAGTCCCAATACTGCTCATGCGATATAGATTTCATTTTCTGAGGCAGTGCAACGGCCAGTCCATCAGCAGGCAGCCCATATAAAACCTCAACATCCTGCAGCGTGATGGTGGCCTCGCCAATGGGCAAATGGAAAGTGTGCGTCTCCGGCCGCCACCGCTCTATCAAGGCCGTGATCAGAGACCAGTCGAGCTGCAACCGCCCAATCTCAAATATCCTATAGAAGCCGGTATCCTTCAGGCGCTGGACTACACGGGGATGGAAACTCTGCCCCTCATAAAGTCCCACAAGTCATCCACTCTCCTGGCGTGGAGAGTCTGCTCCAGTAGCTCTCCCTCCCATACGTAGGCGGACCTATGATCGCCCTGTAACACTAATAGCTCATCCGAGAAAGGTCCAGGATGCACAGGCGGCACGTCCATGTCGTCTATTGTAAATTAAACAATATTAATTGTGTGTTTGTTTTGTAAATAATTAATATTTAATTATTAATTGGACAGAGTATATATCTATGGGTTCCAGACTCGATATTTGAGTCCCAGTAGCACCAAGCTATCCTGAATTCTTATGTGTATCAATTTCAATATTTTTTATAATTTTGTGTGTTTGTTTTAT
Source organism: Nicotiana tabacum (assembly GCF_000715075.1). Taxonomy (NCBI): domain Eukaryota; kingdom Viridiplantae; phylum Streptophyta; class Magnoliopsida; order Solanales; family Solanaceae; genus Nicotiana; species Nicotiana tabacum. The sequence goes on along the minus strand of NC_134080.1, from coordinate 218,780,588 downwards.
AAATTAAATAATTAATTTTTTATTGGACAGCGTATATATTTATGAGTTCCAAGCTCGATATTTGAGGCCCAGTAGCACCAAACTTTCCTGAATTCTTATGTATGTCAATTTCAATATTTTTAGAATTTTGTGCGTTTTATAAATTAAATAATTAATTTTTAATTGGACAGAGTATATATCTATGGGTTCCATGCTCGATATTTGAGGCTCACTAGCACCAAGCTATCCTGAATTCTTATGTGTGTCAATTTCAATATTTTTCATAATTCTGTGTGTTTGTTTTATAAATTAAATAATTAATTTTTAATTGGACATAGTATATACCTATGGGTTCCAGTCTCGATATTTGAGGTCCGGTAGCACCAAGCTATCCTGAATTCTTATGTGTGTCAATTTCAATACTTTTCATAATTTTGTGTGTTTTATAAATTAAATAATTAATTTTTAATGGGACAGAGTATATACTTATTGGTTCCAGGCTCGATATTTGTGGTCCAGTACCACCAAGCTATTCTGAATTCTTATATGTGTCAATTTCAATATTTTTCATAATTCTGTGTGTTTGTTTTATAAATTAAATAATTAATTTTTAATGGGACATCGTATATATCTATGGGTTCCAGGCTCGATATTTGAGGCCCATTAGCACCACGCTTTCCTGAGTTCTTATGTGTGTTAATTTTAATATTTTTTATAATTCTGTTTGTTTGTTTTATTAATTAAATAATTAATTTTTAATTGGACATCGCATATATCTATGGGTTTCAGGTTCGATATTTGAGGCCCAGTAGCACCACGCTTTCCTGAATTCTTATGTGTGTTAATTTCAATATTTTTCATAATTTTGTGTGTTTGTTTTATAAATTAAATAATTAATTTTTGTAAAATTGTAATTGGACAAAGTTTGTCTTTGATCTATCAATATAGTAGATACTTAAACTACAAAGATTCTATGCTAAAAGTCTCTATATTTTACTACGCTAAAAGGCTCTATATTTTACTACGCTAAAAGGCTCTATATTTTACTACGCTAAAAGACTCTATATTTTACTACGCTATAAGGGCACTAGTCTTTAAATAAATAATCTAAACAAAATAAAAACAACAAACATATTTTAATAACATAACATTCACGAAATTACATATAAAACAATAATAGAATTATTTCTCAATTTTAAATATTTTTTTAAAACACTAATATCTTAATCCGGATAAAAATAACATACTAATTTAATCGCAAACAAAACACAAAAAAATATGGACACACATTCAAGACAACTAATGTGCATTATTATACGAGTTTCGACATAAACTAAATCAGAATACCTCGATTTATGTTTCTAGAAAAGTCGAAAAATTAAAAATTTGAGCCCAAAACGAGGAAATTACAATAACAGAAGGCTTGGGTTGGATGCGGGACCTACAATACTATCTTTTTATGTGGTGTGACGGGTGGGGTCCACTCGAATTGTTTTAGGAGAAAAAGAGTGGGGTCCACTCGAATTGTTTTTGGAGAAAAAGAGGGGGGGGGGGGACCCCAATATTGTTTTAAAAAATGGGGGGGGGGGAGGAGAGAAAGGTCTCTGTCGTGGGGAAGAAGAAGGGGTTATTATTTAATAGGTATAGCGCGTTATAATACCGAGCTATTTATAACGCGTTATAATACCGCGCTATTTATAACGTGGTATTATACAGTGCTATATATAACGTGTTATTATATCGCGCTATATTTTAACGGCAGAAACATCGTTAAACTATATCGCGGTATAATACCACATTATATATAGAAAAGTATCTTTTTTTTAATATAGTAGAAAGGTATTTTGAGTCCAAAATATTGGCATTTAGATTTCGGACTCCATTTAACCTTCATTATACTATCCAGCCAAATTTACCCGTACCATTATACTCCTTTCGTTTCAATTTAGATGATGTCATTTGACTTGGCATGGAGTTTAAGAAAAAAAAAGACTTTTGAAACTTGTGGTCTTAAAAGCTTAAGGGGTAAAAGTTTTGTTGGGTCATAACATTTGTGTGGTTATAAAAGCTTCTCATTAAGGGTAAATGGGTAAAATATAGAATTTAAAGTTGAATTATTATTTGAATTATTTCCAAATTTAGAAATATGTCATTTATTTTGGAACGGACTAAAAAGGAAAGTACCTCATCTAATTTGAAATGGAGGGAGTACTATCGGGCCAAATTTACCTCTACCATCAATAAACTTTTAAAAATTACCCCCAGATCTGTTATTTAGTCGGATAGTATAACAATAGGGATAAAATTGACCGGATAGTATAACGGAGGTATAAATTTAGCCTGTTAGTATAACAGAGGTTAAATGTAGACAATATCCGAAAGTTGAGGGGTATATATATTATCAGAACCAGCACTTAGTTATTGTTGATCAACGTTTTTCTAGCAGATAGTAGAGTTTATGCTATATTTATTCTACTTATTTGTTAGGTTGCTCCTCAAAGTCTATCACGTTGGCATGATTTCACTGTTCTGGGATTTCTCTACTAGATTGGTAGAGTTTATGTTATATTTTACTCTACATATATGTTAAGATGCTCATCAAAGTCTACCGGGTTGGCATGAATTCGTGGTCAGGTATTTCTCTACCGGATTATTAGAGTTTATGTTATATTTTACTCTACACATATATTAAGATGCTCATCAAAGTTTACCAATTGACATGATTTCGATGTTCAAGATTTCTCTGCCGGATTGGTAGAGTTTATACTATATTTTTTAAGTTACTCATCGAAGTCTGCTCGATTGGCATAATTTTTTGTGTGTTGTTTTAACAAAGTATTCTTCGAATTTACAACTTTAATTTCTATTAAAGTGTTCAGCTTCAAATGATCTCAAATTTGAAATAAAACTTCCAAATATCAATATAAACAATCCCCAATAAACAATTTAGTCAAATAACACCAAATTAAAAAGATCCATTTTGTCTTCTTCAACACTTTCTAAAGTCAAACAAAGAGTTTAACGCTATTTAAAGTACATCACTAAATCGGTATTTGAACTAAAAAATTTAAGCATAAATTATCAACAATCAAACGATTTTAACAATATCTCATTCTTGGGGTGTGAGGAAATTCATGATATCTCATTCTTTACGAACATATCAATAACGAAAAAATTTAAAATGAATCAAACAAGAATATATACGTAAAATAAAATAAAAGAGAGCAAATATTATTTTACTTTAGTGATAAGAATTAGAATTGGTCAAAAAGTCCAAAAGACTTATTTTCAAGCTTCTTGACTTTTTTTCCTTGTCAACTAAAACGATAATTAGTTGGTCTTGAGAAATAACGTCCTTTTTCATATTAAAGTTGAATTCTAGTGTCTTCAATTAGTAGTCAACTTAATTATAAAAACTAATTTCAGGTACATTAATTCTTCATCTACATTAATCATTAATGCAGCTGGTAAACCAATTATGTAGGTAATATTATGCTTGCCTTTCTTTAATTAAAGAAGATATTTTATCCGTTTTAATTTATTTGATGGTATTTGGCTGAATGTGAATTTTAATACGAAAAATGATACTATATAACCGTTATAAAAATAATATATATATATATATATATATATGTTATATGTAAAATTATACAGATTTTATATACTTTTTTAATTATCAAATATAAATAATTTTTGATATAGGCTAAAAGTGATTATACCCGATATGCTAGTGAAATGGATTAAAAGATTAAAATTGTGGTTGAAAAAAGAGCAAACCTCACGCCATAATCATAGTAGATAGTTTAATAAATTGAACTTTTTTTAAAGTTATATAATAATAAAATGGTCATTAATATTTTTGGAGCATTCCAAAATTGAAAGAGTGTCAGTTATAATTGGAGTGGATAGAATCATAGAATAATTTTTAGAGGTGCAGAGCTAGAGTATGCTTACGGGTTCGGCATTAGTAGTTTTAGTTTAAATAGTTTATCTGTCTTAAGAAATTCATTAAATATATATATATATATAAAGCATTTATTTAAAATCTCAATAACTTCGAAAGATTAAGATTTCGAACCTATATATATTAACTTTGCCTATGTATAATAACACTTAATTGGGGATAAATTCAAAATAGCCAAATTTGTCAGTGGTATTTGAAAATAGCCATCGTTTTAAAAGTAATCAAATTTAGCCATTTTTCATATAAAAGATAAATCTGAACAAAAATGTCACGATCCGGATTTTCTACCCTTGGGATTCGTGATGGCACCTACTAATGAGAGCTAGGCAAGCCAATCCTTAACTACTTACATCGTTAACAATTACTTCTTTTAACAATTATCGGCGATAGCATGAAAGCAACAGAATTAAATAAATATACGGAAGACTTAAATTTAAAGAAAAACTGAACAATAAAGCGAGAATCAACATATGCCCCTACCCAAGAACTGGTGTCACATTACTCACGAGCTTCTAAGAGTGCTAAATACAACCGTTTGAAAGAAAATATAAACTGTTTGTCTCGAATATATGAGATAACAGACGGAAATAAAAGATAGAGGAGACGCCGGGCCTGCGAACGTCTGCAAGGCTACCTCAGTGTCTCACTGAACTGAAGGCTGGCTCCCGCGCTACTGCTGCTGTCCAAAACCTGGATATATGCAAAAGAGCACAGAGCGTAGTATCAGCACAACCGGCCCCATGTGCTGGTAAGTGTCTGGCCTAACCCCGACGAGGTAGTGACAAGGCTAGGACCAGACTCCAGATAAACCTATACAATTATATAATATATGGCGGAAAAGTAAACAAGTAATAAGCATTTAAAGCTGGGGAAGGGGAACATGCTTCGGGGATAGCAGTAAAAGGAATAACACAGAATAATAAGGAAGCTAGCACTATAACTTCTATCACAAATGAAGAAAATAAAGCAACTTTCACTTTCAGTTTCCTCTTGTTGCAGGCGTGCAACCCGATCCCATTTCTCATATCTCGTGGTAGGCGTACCACCCGCTCCCATTTCATAATATCTTGTGGTAGGCGTACCACCCGCTCCCATTTCATAATATCTTGTGGTAGGCGTACCACCCGCTCCCATTTCATAATATCTTGTGGTAGGCGTACCACCCGCTCCCATTTCATAATATCTTGTGGTAGGCGTACCACCCGCTCCCATTTCATAATATCTTGTGGTAGGCATACCACCCGCTCCCATTTCAATTAACCACACAATCACAAGAAATTCCGGCAAGGGAACATAGGTAATATAATAACTTCCCGGTAAGGGAACAAGGATATCGAAATAGTCATCCCGGCAAGGGAGAATCAGCTATAACCAATCTCACTTTACTAGTACTTAGTTAAATTAATGGAAATACTTAATCATATAGGATCATTAATTAAAGTATACACGGTGTCATTCAAAAACACAACAATTTTCAAGTTAAGACCCACGGTCATGCTTGACACCAACGCATAGATACTCGTCGCCATACCTATACGTCGTACTCAACAAGAAGCAAGTAGCAAATATGACCCAACTTCTAATCCCTCAAGTTAGGGTTAAACCAAACACTTACCTCGGTGCCTTGAACACCACTCAAGTCTCAATTATAGCTTTACCCCTTGATTTCACCACCAATCCGCTCGAATCTAGTCATAAGTTACTTAATCACATTAATAAATGCTAAATGAATCAACCCCAATGCATGAAAATGAGTTTTCAAAAGTCTTACCCAAAAGTCAAAAATGACCCCCGGGCCCACGTGGTCGAAACCTGAGGTTCGGACCAAAACCCGATTACCCATTCCCCCACAAATTCAAATATATGGTTTATTTTGAATTCGGACCTCAAATAGAGGTCCAAATCCCCAATTTTTTGAGAAACCTAGGTTCTACCCAAATCACCCAATTTCCCCATGAAAATCTTTGATTTGAAGTTGAAATCATGTTAAAAGATGTTAAGAAGTGAAGAAAATAAGTTAGAAATCACTTACTAATCATTTTGGAGAAGAAAAGTTGTTTGAAAAATCGCCTCTTATGTTTTGGGGTTTTGAAAAGTGTAAAATAACTGAAATTCACGTGTATTTATACCCCTCCGAAGTCCCCACCGCGGACCGCGCAAGAAGGAACGCGGCCGCACAGGCTTCCTGAAGGCCTGCGGATCTATGCCCCGTGCGGACCCCGCAAGGCCGACCGCGGCCGCACAGCACCCACCGCGGACCGCGCAAAAGTGACCGCGGCCGCACGCGTTTCCTCGCGGGCCGCGCCAAAGGGTTCAGAGGTCTGCAATATTTTTCTGAACCTGCAACATCTGATCTTTTTAAGCTTAAAACATCCCGGAACCTACTAGAAACTCACCGAGCCCTCGAAACTCTAAACCAAGCATGCACACTACCTCAAAACACCCTACGAATATATTCGTGTGATCACATCACCAATATAATGTCATGAACATCGAATTGAGCCTCACGATCCATGAAATTTCTCAGGTTTCCTTTTAAACATCATTTTTCCCAATTTGGGTCCGGATCACGTCAAACGACATCCGTTTTTGACCAAACTTTACAGGAGTGATTCAAAACATATATAAAACCTGTACCGGGCGCCGGAACCAAAATACGGGTCCGATATCATTACTTTCACATCAGTTTTCATTTCACTTTTCTTTAAACATTTTCAGAGAACAATTTCACTTAAAAATTCATAACTCGGGCTGGGGACCTCGGAATTCGATTCCGGGCATACGCCCGAGTCCCATATTTTCCTACTGACCCTTCGAGATCGTCAAATCACGGGTCCGGGTCTGTTTACCTAAAATGTTGACCGAAGTCAAACTTATTCATTTCGAGGTAAAAACTTAGAAATTTTCACAAGATTTCACGTTTAAACTTTCCGGCTACGCGCCCGGACTACGCACACAAATCGAGGCAACTCTAAATGAGGTTTTCAGGGCCTCAGAGACAAATTTCAATTAGAAACAGGTGATGACCCCCTTTGGGTCTTCACATTCTCCACCTCTAAAATAATCGTTCGTCCTCGAACGGACAGAAGAAGGAAGTACCTGAGTCGGGGAAAAGATGAGGATAACGGTCCCGTATATCGAACTCGGACTCCCAGGTCAATGCCTCAGGAGGCTGACCTCTCCACTGAACACGAATCGAAGGAAAACTCTTCAACCTCAGCTGGCGAACCTGTCGGTCTAGAATAGCCACCGGCTCATCCTCATATGACAAATCCTTGTCCAACTGGACAGTGCTGAAATCTAACACGTGGGATGGATCACCGTGATATTTCCGAAGCATGGACACATGAAACACTGGATGCACGACTGATAAGCTAGGCAGCAATGCCAGTCTATAAGCCACCTCTCCCACTCGATCAATGATCTCAAATGGACCAATGAACCTATGGCTAAGCTTGCCCTTATTCCCGATCTCATCACGCCCTTCGTAGGCGACACTCGGAGCAATGCCCGCTCACCAACCATAAAAGCCACATCTCGAACCTTACGATCTGCATAGCTCTTTTGCCTGGACTGAGCTGTACGAAGCCTATCATGAATGATCCTGACCTTATCCAAGGACTCTTGAACCAAATCTGTACCCAACAACCGAGCCTCTCCCGGCTCAAACCATCCAATCGGAGATCGACACCGCCTACCATATAGAGCCTCGTAAGGAGCCATCTGGATACTTGACTGGTAGGTGTTATTGTAGGAAAACTCTGCTAAAGGCAAGAACTGATCCCACGAACCTCCAAAGTCAATAACACAAGCTCTGAGCATATCCTTCAATATCTGAATAGTCCGCTCGGACTGTCCATCCGTCTGAGGATGAAATGATGTACTCAACTCAACCTGGGTGCCTAACCTTCGCTGAACTGCTCTCCAAAAACGCGAGGTGAACTGCGTACCTCGGTCCGAAATGATAGATATTTGCACACCATGAAGACGAACAATCTCCCGAATATAGATCTCAGCTAACATCTCGGACGAGTAAGAGACTGCCATAGGAATGAAATGCGCTGACTTGGTCAGCCTATCAACAATGACCCAAACTGCATCAAACTTCTTCCGGATCAACGGAAGTCCAGTAACGAAGTCCATAGTGATTCTCTCCCACTTCCACTCGGGAAGCTCAATCCTCTGAAATAAACCACCAGGCCTCTGATGCTCATACTTAACCTGCTGACAATTCAAACACCGAGCCACATAGGCAACGATATCCTTCTTCATTCTACGCCACCAATAATGCTGCCGCAAATCCTGATATATCTTCGCGGCACCCGGATGAATAGAGTACAGGGAACTATGGGCCTCCTCTAAAATCAACTTTCGAAGCCCATCCACATTAGGCACACAAACTCGACCCTGCAAACTCAAAACTCCATCATCACCTAAGGTAACCTGCTTGGCACCTCCGTGCTGCACTGTGTCTCTAAGGACACACAAATGGGGATCGTCAAACTGCCGATCACAGATACGCTCCAATAACGAAGAACGAGCGACCGTGCAAGCTAAAACTCGACTAGGCTCAGAAATATCCAACCTCACAAATCGATTGGCCAAAGCCTGAACATCCAAAGCAAGCGGCCTTTCACCGACCGGAATATAAGCAAGACTGCCCATACTGGCTGACTTTCTACTCAAAGCATCGGCCACCACGTTGGCATTCCCTAGGTGATATAGGATAGTGGTGTCATAATCTTTCAACAACTCCAACCACCTCCTCTGCCTCAAATTCAACTCCTTTTGCTTGAACAAATATTGAAGACTCTTATGATCCGTGAACACCTCACATGCCATTCCATATAGATAGTGCCTCCAAATCTTCAATGCATGGACAATGGCTGCCAACTCCAAATCATGCACTGGATAGTTCTTCTCATGAACCTTCAACTGCCTCGAAGCATAGGCAATGACCTTGCCATCATTCATTAACACTGCACCAAGTCCAATGCGAGATACATCACAATAAATGGTGTAAGGCCCTGAACCTGTGGGCAAAACTAACACCGGCACCGTAGTGAGGGTTGTCTTGAGACTCTGAAAGCTCGCCTCACACTCGTCCGACCATCTGAACTGGGCACCCTTCTGGGTCAACCTGGTCATCGGGGCTGCAATAGACGAGAACCCCTCCACGAACCGACGATAGTAGCCTGCCAATCCCAAGAAACTCCGAATCTCTGTAGCTGATGCTGGTCTAGGCCAGTCCTTGACTGTCTCAATCTTCTTTGGATCAACCTGAATACCCTCTGCTGATAAAACGTGACCCAGGAATGCCACCGAACTCAACCAGAACTCACACTTCGAGAACTTAGCATATAACTGACTATCCTTCAGAGTCTGAAGAACCACTTTGAGGTGTTGCTCGTGCTCCTCCTGGCTGCGGGAATATATCAGGATATCATCAATAAAGACTATCACGAACAAGTCCAAATAAGGCCTGAACACTCAGTCCATCAACTCCATAAACATTGTTGGGGCATTGGTCAACCCGAATGACATAACCAATAACTCATAATGCCCGTACCGAGTGCGGAAAGCTATTTTAGGGACGTCAGATGCCCTAATCCTTAACTGATGGTAGCCAGATCTCAAGTCAATCTTTGAAAATACCTTGGCACCCTGAAGCTGATCGAACAAATCATCAATCCTCTGCAGTGTATACTTATTCTTGATCGTAACCTTGTTCAATTGCCGGTAATCAATGTACATTCTCATCAACCCATCCTTTTTCTTCACAAACAACACCGGCGCACCCCAAGACAAAACGCTGGGTCTAATGAAACCCTTCTCAAGCAAATCCTGCAACTGTTTTTTTAACTCTTTCAACTTCGGCGGGGGCATACGATACGACGGGATAGAAATGGGCGGGGTGCCTGGAGTCAAATCAATGCAAAAGTTGATATCCCTGTCGGGCGGCATACCCGGCAGGTCTGAAGGAAAAACCTCAGGAAACTCCCGAACAATGGGTACAAAATCAATAGAAGGGACCTCCACACTAGAATCACGAACATAAGCCAAATAGGCCAAACACTCCTTCTCGACCATACGCCGAGCCTTCACATAAGAGATAACACTACGGGTAGAATGACTAGGGGTCCCTCTCCACTCTAAACGGGACAAACCCGGCAAGACTAAGGTCACGGTCTTGGCATGACAATCCAAGATAGCATGGTACGGGGATAACCAATCCATTCCCAATATAACATCGAAATCGACCATGTCCAAAAGCAACAAATCGACACGGGTCTCAAGACCCCCAAACACTACAATACAAGAACAATGAACTTGATCGACCACAATAGAATCACCCACTGGTGTAGACACATAAACGAGAATACTCAATGAATCACTAGGCATGACCAGGTACGGGGCAAAATAAGATGACACGTACTAATATGTAGACCCTGGATCAAATAGCACTGAAGCATCTCTATCACAAACCAGTATAGTACCTGTAATGACTGCATCTGAAGACTCAGCCTTGGGCCTGGCTGGAAGTGCATAACATCGGGGCTGAGCCCCACCACCCTGAACTGCTTCTCTAGGACGGCCTGCTGCTGGTTGGCCTCCACCTTTGGCGGCTTGAGCTCCATCTCTAGGACCTCTACCTCCACCTCTAACACCTTTGCCCCCGCCTCTTGTTGGCTGGGCAGGCTGTGGGACATCTGATGCTTGTACCATAGCACGAGTACCCTGATGCGGAGAACTGCTCGAAGCTCGAGGGCAATACCTAGCAATGTGCCACGTGTCGCCATAAGTAAAACAAGCCCTCGGTTACTGGGGCTGACGAACCTAGAAACTCTGAAGCGGCGGTGCACTGATAGGTGTTGATGGTGCACTGTAAGGCTGCTGATCAGAATAGTGCGTCTGAGAACCACGACCACCTGAAGTACCATGGGAAACCTGAAGAGTTGACTGAAAGGGCCTAGGAGGATGTCCTCTACCATATGAATCTCTACCTCCAAATGAGGTACCACTAAATCTACCTTAATGACGGTGCCTCTTATCCGACCCATGACCACCTCCCTGTGACAGAACCATCTCAACTCTGTGGGCCACATTGGCTGCCTCCTGAAATGTAATCTCACTCTCGGCCTCCTTGGCCATCTGAAGACGAATCGACTGAATAAGACCATCAATAAACCTCCTCACCCTCTCTCTCTCTCGGTAGGAAGTATGACAAGACATGGCGAGCTAGATCGATGAACCTAGTCTCATACTGAGTGACCGTCATGGAACCCTGTTGAAGGCGCTCAAACTGCCTCTGATAGGCTTCTCTCTGCGTCACGGGGAGAAAATTCTCCAGAAACAACACTGAAAACTGCTCCCATGTCAAGGATGGCGATCCGACTGGTCTCGCTAAGCAATAATCCCTCCACCAAGTCTTGGCGGATCCAGATAAGCGAAATGCAGCAAAATCGACCCCATTGGTCTCAACAATGCCCATGTTCCTGAGAACCTCGTGGCAGCTGTATAGGAAATCCTGGGGATCCTCAGAAGGAGCTCCGCTGAAAGTAGTAGTGAAGAGCTTGGTGAATCTGTCCAGTCTTCACAAAGCATCGGCGGACATAGCCACTCCATTGCCGATCTGAGCCACTACACCTGGATGAACTACCACCGCTAGCTGAACTGCTGGAATTTGAATCTGGGGAGCTACCTGCTCCGGAGTGCGAGTAGCGGGAGATTGAGCCCCTCCTCTAACCTGAGAAGTGGCTGGTGCTACTGGAAGCAAACCTGCTCGGGTGACACTCTCCATAAGGCCCACCCATCGAACCAGAGCGTCCTGAAGAACTGGGGTAGAGATAAACCCCTCTGGGACCTAAGCTGGGCCCAGCGGAACTGTTGGGCTGGAACCTCCCCCTCCTCAAAATCAACATGAGGCTCCGCCACTGGTGCCGCTGCTCGAGGCTGAGCTCTGCCCCTACCTCGACCTCTAGTACGGCCTCGGCTTCGCCCTCTGCCCCTAGTGGAAGCTACTGCAGGGGGTCAGGCTGCTGAGCGGTAGATGAGGAAGCGCGTGTTCTCGCCATCTGCGAAGAACAAAGTATAAGTTCAATTAGCATTTGAGGAATAAATCCGCACGACAAGAAAGAACAAAAATGAAGTTTTCCTAACTCGGTAGCCTCTGGGGGATAAATACAGACGTCTCCGTACCGATCCCTCAGACTCTACTGAGCTTATCCGTGAGTTGTGAGGCCTATGTAACCTAGTGCTCTCATACCAACTTGTCACGACCCGGATTTCCCACCCTCGGGAGTCGTGATGGCACCTACTAATGAGAGCTAGGCAAGCCAATCCTTAACTGGTTACATCGTTAACAATTACTTCTTTTAACAATTATCAGCGATAGCATGAAATCAACAGAATTAAATAAATATGCAGAAGACTTAAATTTAAAGAAAAACTGAACAATAAAGCGAGAATCAATATATGCCTCTACCCAAGAACTGGTGTCACATTACTCACGAGCTTCTAAGAGTGCTAAATACAACTGTTTGAAAGAAAATATAAACTGTTTGTCTCGAATATATGAGATAATAAACAGAAATAAAAGATAGAGGAGACGCCGGACCTGCGAACGCCTGCAAGGCTACCTCAGTGTCTCACTGGACTGAAGGCTGGCTCCCACGCTACTGCTGCTGTCCAAAACCCGGATCTGTGCAAAAGAGCACAAAGCGTAGTATCAGCACAACCGGCCCCATGTGCTGGTAAGTGTCTGGCCTAACCCCGGCGAGGTAGTGACGAGGCTAGCACCAGACTCTAGATAAACCTGTACAGTTATATAATATATGGCGGAAACGTAAACAAGTAATAAACAGTTAAAGCTGGGGAAGGGGAACATGCTTCAGGGATAGCAGTTAAAAGGAATAACAAGGGATAATAAGGAAGCTAGCACTATAACTTCTATCACAAATGAAGAAAATAAAGGCAACTTTTACTTTCTGTTTTCTCTTGTTGCAGGCGTGCAACCCGATCCCATTTCTCATATCTCATGGTAGGCGTATCACCCGCTCCCATTTCATTCTATGTCGTGGTAGGCGTACCACCCGCTCCCATTTCATTATATCTCGTGGTAGGCGTACTACCCGCTCCCATTTCATAATATGTTGTGGTAGGCGTACCACCCGCTCCCATTTCAATTCACCACACAATCATAAGAAATCCAGGCAAGGGAACATAAGTAATAAAATAACTTCCCGGTAAGGGAACAAGGATATCGAAATAGTCATCCCGGCAAGGGAGAATCAGCTATAACCAATCTCATTTTACTAGTACTCAGTTCAATTAATGGAAATACTTAATCATAGAGGATCATTAATTAAAGTATACAAGGTGTCATTCAAAAATACAATAATTTTCAAGTTAAGACCCACGGTCATGCTTGACACCAACGTATAGATACTCGTCACCATGCCTATACGTCGTACTCAACAAGAAGCAAGTAGCAAATATGACCCAACTCCTAATCCCTCAAGCTAGGGTTAAACCAAACACTTACCTCAGTGCCTTGAACACCACTCAAGTCTCAATTATAGCTTTACCCCTTGATTCCACCACCAATCCGCTCGAATCTTGTCATAAGTTGCTTTATCACATTAATAAATGCTAAATGAATCAACCCCAATGCATGAAAATGAGTTTTCAAAAGTCTTACCCAAAAGTCAAAAATGACCCCCGGGCCCACATGGTCGAAACCCGAGGTTCGGACCAAAACCCAATTACCCATTCCCCCACAAATTCAAATATATGGTTTGTTTTGAAATCGGACCTCAAATTGAAGTCCAAATCCCCAATTTTTTGAGAAACCTAGGTTCTACCCAAATCACCCAATTTCCCCATGAAAATCTTTGATTTGAAGTTGAAATCATATTAAAAGATGTTAAGAAGTGAAGAAAATAAGTTAGAAATCACTTACCAATCGTTTTGGAGAAAAAAAGTTGTTTGGAAAATCGCCTCTTATGTTTTGGGGTTTTGAAAAGTGTAAAATAACTGAAATTCACGTGTATTTATACCCCTCCGAAGTCCCCACCACGGACCGCGCAAGAAGGACCGCGGCCGCACAGGCTTCCTGAAGGCCTGCAGATCTATGCCCCACGCGGACCGCGCAAGGCCGACCGCGGCCGTGCATCACCCACCGCGGACCGCGCAAAGGCGACCGCGGCCGCGCTGGCCCCTCTGCAGCCGCACGCGGTTCCTCGCGGGCCGTGCCAAAGGGTTCAGAGGCCTGCAATATTTTTCTGAACCTGCAACTTCTGATTTTTTTAAGCCTAAGGTATCCAGGAACCTACTAGAAACTCACCGAGCCATCGAAATTCTAAACCAAGCATGCACACTACCTCAAAACACCCTACGAACATATTCGTGTGATCACATCACCAATATAACGTCATGAACATCGAATTGAGCCTCAAGATCCATGAAATTTCTCAGATTTCCTTTTAAACATTATTTTTCCCAATTTGGGTCCGGATCACGTCAAACGACGTCCGTTTTCTACCAAACTTTACAGGAGTGATTCAAAACATATACAAAACCTGTACCGGACGCCGGAACCAAAATACGGGCCCGATACCATTACTTTCATATCAGTTTTTATTTCACTTTTCTTTAAACATTTTCAGAGAACAATTTCACTTAAAAATTCATAACTCGGGCTGGGGACCTCGGAATTCGATTCTGGGCATACGCCCGAGTCCCATATTTTCCTACGGACCCTTCGGGATCGTCAAATCAGGGGTTCAGGTCCGTTTACCTAAAATGTTGACCGAAATCAAATTTATTCATTTCGAGGTAAAAACTTAGAAAATTTCACAAGATTTCACGTTTAAGCTTTTCGGCTACGCGCCCGGACTGCGCACACAAATCGAGGCGGCTCTAAATGAGGTTTTCAGGGCCTCAGAGACAAATTTCAATTAGAAATAGGTGATGACCCCCTTTGGGTCGTCACAAAAAATACTGTTCAAAATCCGGAAAATATTCCAGCATAATATGTTGGAGTTCAAATTTTTTACATGTGTTCCAGCATAACATGCTAGGATTTCATAATGTGCTGGAGTTTCAGCATAATATGTCCAATCTCTAGTATGTTATACTGGAACTTTCCGTGCGTGTGAGTTCCAACATAATATGATGGAAGTTCATACACAGGTGCTCCAATCTCCAATATATTATGCTGGAACTTTTTGTGTTACAGCAAAATAATAGCTATTTTTCAATGACTTTGCAAACACTGACTATGTTTTCTAATTACCCCTCCGAAAACTGGCTAACGAATGTTATTTTGACCTTAATATTGCTGGCCGTTACCATAAAAAATACAGCGTGTAATAAAACTAAAGTTGCTTTCACAAATTTCGTATACGCAAGCAGCGGCCATACATGCATAAAGATTTGACATATTTTTACTATTTCCAAATAACTTGAAAACCACATTTCTTTTTATTAGGACTTTGAGATTAACTCAAATTTTTGTTATCAAATATTTTCTTATTAAATTATGTAATTTAAATCTAGTTGTATGATCTTAACAATGTGAATATGAAATCTTCTTATGATGTCTATGATTCAAAAAAGGTTCACAATTTGAACTTAGAATATCAGGCATACTACTATTGCTTGTCAAATGGTTATCTTAATATTTCAAATTTTATATTCTCTGTGTTATACACAAAAAATATACAAATTTTATATATTTTTTCAACTGTCCAATACAAATAGTTTCTGACGCAAATTAGAAGTGATTATACCCAATATGCTAGTGAAATGGACTAAAAGATTAAAGTTTTTATTTGGTCAAAATAAATTTTTTTATTCAACCAAGTGTATATATGTACGTCTACCTTTTGGACTCTAGGACTAGTCCTCTATAGTCAATACCTATCTAAGTGGCATCTCAAACTATACAAAGAATCTAAAGAGCCTGCTACTTCTATATAGGAAAACAATTCAGACTTTCTAACACTTTTTGCCATTTGTGATACTTCGGCTATTTCGTTCATGCAAGACATGGTAGACAGTAGCAGCAAACAACCATCTTATAATTTCTTGTCTTGCTCTGCCTTCCCGCGTTCTTTTAGCCATCCAATTTAGTTCTTCATTGTCACGACCCAAAAATCCCTCCGAAGGAGTCGTGATGACACCTAGTCTCTAAATTAGGTAAGCCTAACATTAACTGAGATAACATTATATTTCCTAACTTTAATTTAAATAACTCTTAACAATCTACAACTCCCAAAACTAGTGGTATAAGTCATAAGCCTTCTAAGAGTAGTTATACAAAATAAATACATCATTGTTCCGAAACAAAAGGAACAAATGAAAATAAGTACAAATGAAGGTGACTCCTAGACCTGCGAACGCTGCAGCAGGTTTATCTTGAGTATCCACCGCGACGACTCACACAGCTACTACCGATCAAATACCTGGATTTGTACACAAAAATATACAGAAGTGTAGTATGAGCACACCGCAGTGGTGCCCAGTAAGTATCAAGACTAATCTCGGTGGGGTAGTGACGAGGAACAGTCCAGACACCTACTGGTCAAATAAATTGAACAGGATATGATAATAAACTATCAACCTAAAGATGACAAAGTAATTTCAACAACAGAGAAAGAACAAACTACAATCAGCAGAAACAATAAAGGAAAACACGGATGGAAACGAAAGATAACCAAATAAATTAACACCAACACAGCTGGAACACAGACAAGTAAAAATGTACTCAAACAAGGAAGGCGATGTCAGCTCAATAAATTATATCACGTCTGATGCACAATTCCAGCCATCTCAAACTCAATGTCTCATATCATAACCTCAATTACCAAACCTTTAGCACCCTCGGCACCTTGTGCCCACATATTTCTATCTCTCTTTGCACAACGACGTTTTCATGTTATTCAGTATATAACGTCCATAACCAATGCAATTAAGATGTTCAAGAAATCTCATCTACATAACATAAAGTAGAGTACATCTTCAAAGCCAATTAGGAACTCAGCAAGAAAAGGTGAAGTTATTTTTAGAAATCATTTGAATAAAGAAAGTACCATTTTCAATTAAAATACAACATCGAATGAGTTATTACCTTTAACATGTGGATTAATAAATTAACTTAGTAGAAATTCCTTTTTAAGTAAAATACAACATCAGACGAATTAGGGGAATTTAATTGAGTAACTAATTGAATTAAAATGAAGTAATTATTAAAATTTAATTATGGATATATATATATATATATATATATATATATATATATATATATATATATATATATATATATATATATATATATATATGGTGAATTGTTAGGAAATAACTATGGGGTTCCATCACAAAGGATCACAACGGTAACGGAATCTGAATAGTTAAAGCACTTGAATTGATAACCACAAATAAATACAACAAATAAAAAGTGTACGACATCACCCTTCGTGCTTTATCACTCTTCCTCACCATATGCATAAATAGAAATGTGCACGACATTACCCTTCATGTTTTAACTCTCTCATAATCATGGCACGACATCACCCTTCGTGCTTTTACTCTTAATGATGTGGTGTGACATCAACCTTCGTGCTTTTACTCTCAATAATGTGGCACGACATCATCCTTCATGCATTAACACTCACAATATTGGCACAACATCTCCCTTCGTGCTTTAACACTCACTCATAATATCAGGCACGACATCACCCTTCGTGCTTTATCACTCACTCACAATATCATGCACGTCATCACCCTTCGTGCTTTACACTCTTCCTCACCCAAACAATAGAAACCATAACATCCTATCAAGGGAATTAACAATGGAAATAATAACATCCCGACAAGAGAATCAACAATAGAAACAATAACCTCTCGGCAAGGGAATCAACATTAGAAACAATAACATCCCGACAAGGGAATCAACAATAGAAACAATAACCTCCCGGCAAGGGAATCAACAATAACCAATCTTGTATCAACAGTTAGCTTCGCAATCTAGATACTTGAGTTAATACTCAATAATGGTCAAATACCAAGAGAATATCATAAATCTTATTCAAATGAATAATCGTCAATTTAAGCATGAATAGTACATAATAAGGATCACGGAAAAACCAAGAAGCACAATAACCTTAACAAAACAACAAGACATAATAAGCACGTGATAACTACACCGGTAACCACAACAATTGGACATATAGCATATTTGCACGAAGTCACAGATGAATTCACAATCAATAAGTATCAAAGCAATAAGGAAGGCAATCACTTCAATTAAGGCAAGTAAGGGTCAAGTAACAAGTAAGAGTGCGAGAAAAGCTAACAACATCATATGGAGCATATGGAGGTGAAACAAGCAATTAGGAAACCTAATCATATCGGAAAAACTCTCACTTAATGAACATAAGGACTTAAGAACCCTAAAGGTAAATTTTCCACAAATAAGTCCGAGCACACACTCGTCACCTCGCATGCACGGACTACAATTAGCATAAAAGACTCCAATCCTAAGGGGAAGTTTCCCACACAAGGTTAGGCAAGATACTTACCTTAATCCGGCCAATTCAATACTCAATTTAGCTTTTTCCTTTACCAATTCATCAACGCTCGGCTCAATCTATCTAAAAACGACTTGAATACATCAAACAATGTAATAGAAAATAATTTCAATTAACAAAACTATGATTCTTACACAATTTGCAAGAAGTCAACAAAGGTCAACTCCCCGAGCCCGCACCTCGAAACCCGAAAAATTTATAAAAATCAAATACCCATTCCGATACGAGTTCACCCATACAAAAATTATCCAATTTCGATAATATTTGGTCCTTCAAATCATCATTTTGCATTTTTGAAAGATTTCACAATTTTTCCCCAAATTTTCCTTTAGATTCTCATGAATTTGATGTTAAATCTAATATATAATCACAAAATATAGTTGGAAATTAGTTAGAGACACTAACCCAATGATTTGGCATGAAAAGCTTCTCTCAAAATCGCCCACTCTCGGACCAAGGGTTCAAAATATGATAAAATGAAGCTAAGTCCTGAAATGGGAGTCTTATTACCAGCCTCGGATGTCGCATTTGCAACTTCAGGATCGCAAATGCGACATAAGTATCGCAAATGCGAAGGCTGGCCAGCTCTGATGATGTCGTAAATGTGACCCAAGTCTCGCAAATGCGAGCTCTGAGATGATCGCAAAAGCGATAGTTTTATCGCAAATGCGGAGCTGCTGATCGCAAATGCTATGAAGTTATTCGCAATTGTGAACTCCTCTGTCACAGCTCAGCGTTGCAAAATGCGAGAAGAATCTCGCAAATGCGGTCATCGCAAATGCGATAGAATCCTCGCAAATGCGATGGAATCCTCGCAAATGCGAGAACTGCAGCACCTGCACAGCTAAACCTCTTCTAACACTCCGGAACGCGTACGAATCTCACCCGAGCCCTCGAGGCTCCAAACCAAATACCCGCACAAGTCTGAATACATAACACAAACTTGATTGCGCGATCGGAACACCAAAATAACCTCTAGAACCACGAATCGGATGCTAAAACGCATGAAAATCTCTATGAACTTCAAGATCTTCTAGAATTGCAACCAAGCGTCCGAACCATATCAAATCAACTCCAAACGACACCAAATTTTGCAAGCAAGTCCCAAATGACATAACGGAGTTGTTCCAACTTTCGAAATCGTATTCTGACCTCGATAACACAAAATTCAACTATGGGTCAAACCTCTCCATTTTCTAAACTTCAACTTTTCCAACTTTCGCCGAAATGCCTCAAATTACTCTACGGGCCTCCAAATCCGAACACACGTCTAAGTCCAAAATCACTATACGAAGCTACTGACATCATCCAAAACTCATTCTAGAGTCGTTCACTCAAAAGTCAAAATTCTGGTCAAATTCTCTCCGCTTAAGCTTCCAAAACTATATTCCTTCTTCCATTCGACTGCGATTCATCCGGAAATAGAATCTAACCATTCACGTAGTCGATACATATAATATGAAGCTGCTCGTGACGTCAAACTATCGAACCGGACGCAATTGCTCAAAACGACCAGCCGGGTCGTTACATTCATTCCATGTAGTTATCTGTCTAGGTTCTTCTATCCATCGCTGCAAGGTAGCCCATATATGTCTGGAATAGGTACATTCAAAGAATAAATGTGCAAAGGTTTCATCCTCACTTGAGTTGCATAAAACACATTCCTTAGGAACATAAATTCCCATCTTTCCGGTCGATCAATGGTAGCCAATTGTTGTCGAACTGCGAGCCACAGTATGAACTGATGTCTTGGTACCAACTGTGTTCCGATAGTAATGTGTTTCCAAGTGACCTTCTGGCACTGCAAGCCACAGCTAAAAGATTAAAGTTGTGGTTGAAAAAAGAGCTGTTAGCGAAAACGTAAAAGAAAGAACACAAGATTTAACGTGGTTCGGATCAAAATATTCCTACGTCCACCAGAGAACAATTGCCCTTTTAATATTAACAAAGGAAGGGGAGATTTTCCAATTACACTTAAGAGAATTTCTCTCTTAACTCTCTACTCACTACAATGTATTGTATTATTTTGGGATGATTTCTACAAGTGAAGGAGTGCATCTATTTATAGAGGTAGAGACCTCCTCTTGATGTCATTGGTGACATCAAACTACCTCCTCTTGATGTCATGGGTGACATCAAAGGAGGAAGCTTCCTCCTAGCATCCACACCAACTCTTTCCACCAACTCTTTCAATTGTCATGCCATTGTTGACTAAACATAAACCAACATTTTCAGGATGCCATTGTTGAATAAACATAAACCAACATTTTCAATCTCCACCTTGGTTTGCGTTTCGAGCGTGTGAACAACTCTGGCCAAAACTTCTAAGCTTACTGGGCAACCCCATTGTAAGAAACAAGAAGAATAAAACCATTGTTGAACATACCACCTCCACCTAGCAATTGTTCTCTTCGGAGTTGCATCAGTTGATGCACACCCCCGCCAAGTCCTTGCAGTGTGCAAACTTAGCGAGCGGGACTATCTTGGTCAACATGTCTGCAGCATTATCGTCTGTGATAACCTTCACGACCTTGATAGTTCCCTCATCAATAACATCTCGAATAAAATGAAATCTGACATCAATGTGTTTAGTGCGCTCATGAAATCTCTGATTTTTCATTAGATGAATAGCACTCTGACTATCACATCTAAGAGTTGATTCCAGCTGAACCAAACTCAATTCCGCTACTAAACTTTTCAACCAGATAGCTTCCTTTACCGCCTCCGCTGCTGCCATGTATTCTGCTTCTGTCGTAGACAAAGCGACAATCGACTGCAAAGTCGACTTCCAACTGACGGCACTGCCAACGAGGGTAAAGATGTATCCAGTTGTGGACCTTCTTCTATCAAGATCTCCTGCATAGTCAGAATCCACATAACCGAGAATTGAAATACCTGTACCACTTTTTCGAAAGGTAAGACCAACACCAAAAGCTCCTTTGAGATATCTCAATATCCACTTGACAGCTTTCCAATGTCTCTTTCCTGGGTTGGACATGTATCTACTTACCACACTTACAGATTGAGCAATATCTGGACGTGTGCATACCATAGCATACATAATACTACCAACTGCACTGGCATAAGGAATCTTTGACATATGCTCCACCTCATCCTCAGACTGAGGCATTTGTGACTCTGAAAGTTTAAAATGAGGAGCTAATGGTGTACTTACAGGCTTGCACGTTTGCATATTGAATCTTTCGAGAACCCTTTCAATATACCTCTTCTGAGAAAGATGTACAACATCGTCTTCTCTTGAAATCTCCATACCAAGGATTTTCTTTGCAGCTCCTAAATCCTTCATGTCAAATTCCTTACTCAATAGTTTCTTCAAAGCATTTATCTCTGTAATGTTGTTAGCAGCAATAAGCATATCATCAACATACAACAGTAAATAAATTATTGAGTTACCATACATCTTCTTGTGATACACACAACTATCAAATGCACTCCTTAAGAATTCATGTGTAGTCATGAATGCATCAAACCTCTTGTACCACTGTCTAGGGGATTGCTTCAAACCATACAAAGACTTCTTTAGTTGGCATACGTGATCTTCTTTTCCCTCAGCTAGGAAACCTTCAGGTTGATCCATATAGATTGTCTCTTCTAGATCACCGTGTAAGAAAGCAGTTTTGACATCAAGCTGTTGAAGCTCCAAGTCAAATTGTGCAACCAATGCTAGTAGCACGCGAATTGAGCTATGCTTCACGACCGGAGAGAAAATCTCATTGTAGTCAATTCCCTCATTTTGGCTGAAACCTTTTGCAACCAATCTCGCCTTGAACCTAGCATCTTCCACTTCAGGAATTCCCTCTTTCTTTCGGTAGACCCACTTGCATCCAACTGTCCTCTTCCCCTTTTGTCTTTTCACTAAGACCCATATCTGATTCTTGTGAAGAGACTCCATCTCTTCAGTCATGGCTAACCGCCATTGTGCGGCATCCTTGCAAGAAGTTGCTTCAATATACGAGGAGGGCTCCAGATCTTTAATCTCTTCTTGTGCAGCTACGAACGCATATGCAATCAAGTTTGCTTGATTTATAAGGCGTTCCGGTTCTCGTGTCTGCCTCTTCTCCCTCCCCTTCGCAATTGTGTATGGTTCATTGACAGCAAGTTCTTCAACGCCTACATCTTCTGACTCATCTTTAACCTGAGTCTCTTGATCAAGCTCCACCGGAAGCTCCACCTGCTCGTTGTTCTTGTTTCCTGAAAACTCCACGGAAACTTTACGGGGATCAAGTATAGAGGATTCATCGAAGGTGACATCTCTACTAACTATAAATTTGAGTAAAGACAAACACCAAAGTTTGTACCCTTTTACTCCATCCACATACCCTACGAATATGGCCTTCTTAGCCCTTGGTTCAAGCTTTCCTTCATTAACGTGATAATAAGCTGGACACCCAAATACTCGTAAGTATGAATAGTTAGAGGGTTCACCTGACCATACCTCATTCGGAGTCTTAAAGTCAATTGCCGATGCTGGAGATCGATTGACAATATGAGCAGCAGTGTGAACTGCTTCAGCCCAAAATACTTTGGACATTTTGGCTTGTAGGAGCATACAACGAGCCTTTTCAAGAAGAGTTCTGTTCATTCTCTCGACAACTCCATTCTGCTGTGGGGTATGCCTGACAGTCCTATGTCTTGAGATCCCATAAACCTTGCAGAATTCATTAAACTCTTCATTGCAAAACTCCAAGCCATTGTCTGTGCGAAGATACTTGATTTTCCGCTCCATTTGATTTTCAACCAAAATCTTCCACTCTTTAAATGCTTCAAAAGCATCACTTTTTGCCTTCAAAAAATACACCCAAACCTTTCGTGAGAAATCATCAATAAAAATGAGAAGATACCTCTTTTCGCCCTTCGATGGAAGTTTAGAAGGACCCCATAAATCTGAATGGATATAGTCTAGCACTCCTCTTGTCTTGTGTTTGCCAGTGCTGAAGCTGACCTTCTTCTGCTTCCCTAGAACGCAGTGCTCACAGAAGTCAAGCGTGCTGATCTTCTCACCTTCCAAAAGTTTACGATTGCTCAACATCTCCAGTCCACGTGCGCTCATATGACCCAGTCTCATGTGCCATAGTCTTGCCTTGTCATCATTAGATAACTGCACTGTAGATGCATTTGCAGAGCCAACAATGGTGCTTCCGGCCAATGTGTAAAGGCCGTTCTCCAGCTTGCCTTTCAGCATGACTAAAGAACCTTTAGTCACCTTCATAGTTCCTGCTTCGCTCATGTACCTGTAGCCTTGTTCATCCAGAGTACCCAAGGAGATCAAATTCTTCTTCAGATCAGGAACATGACGGACTTGTGTAATAGTCCTCACGATTCCATCATGGTAGCGAACCCGAACTGAGCCAATGCCAACTATTGCACAAGTTGCATTATTGCCCATTACTACGGTTCCTCCACTTTTCTCGTAGCTGCTAAACCAGTCTTTTCGGAACGTCATATGCAGAGTACAAGCAGAGTCTAACACCCATTTGTTTTCATAACTACTATTATTATTACACGATGTTGTTAGTACATAATCATTATCAAAATTATGTACCTGTTCAACTATAGATGCACTCGCCTTTTCCTTGGACTTTGACATTGGGCAATCTCGTTCAAAGTGCCCCTTCTTGCCACAACCCCAACACTCTGTATTCTTCTTGTTCACACGAGACTTTGATCTGTGCTTTGATTTGGTCTTTCCCTGTTGGCTAGTCCGGCCTCTTACAAAGAGGCCACTTGCCTGGTCATCTCTATCTCCTTCAATGTGCCTCCGCACATCACTAGAGTTAAGTGCCTGCCGCACTTGCTCAAGCTTGATAGGCTCCTTGCTATACATCATTGAATTCTCAATATCACGATATCCTGAAGTCAATGAAAATAGCAAAGCACATGCAAGCGTCTCCTCCTCCCTTTTAATTCCTGCAATCTGTAAGTCCATGACAAGTTTATTAAACGCATCTAAATGATCTTGTAACGAAGTACCTGACCCCATCTTAAATGTGTGAAGACGCCGTTGTAACAACATTCTTGTTGTCACTGATCGGTCTTGGTATAGCCCTTCTAGCTTTTCCCACAACTGTTTGGCCGTCTCTTCGGTACCCGTACTCACTTCACAAAGCACGTTAGGTGCAAGGGATAGTTGGATTGCACTCAATGCATCCCCTTCAATCTTCTCCTTGTCGGGAGCTGATATATCCGTAGGATACTTTCCGTCAATAGCATGGATTGAACCTTCCCTCCGCAGTAACGCCATCATCTGGATCTTCCAGATATTGAAGTTGTTGCGTCCATTGAATCTATCAATTTCAAACTTCATGGAACTCATATTTGCTTGTTCTTTCTCCTTGGATCGTTAAAGAATCCTGTCGCTCTGATACCAATTGTTAGCGGAAACGTAAAAGAAAGAACACAAGATTTAACGTGGTTCAGATCAAAATAATCCTACGTCCACCAGAGAACAATTGCCCTTTTAATATTAACAAAGAAAGGGGAGATTTCCCAATTACACTTAAGAGAATTTCTCTCTTAACTCTCTACTCACTACAATGTATTGTATTATTTTGGGATGATTTCTACAAGTGAAGGAGTGCATCTATTTATAGAGGTAGAGACCTCCTCTTGATGTCATTGGTGACATCAAACTACCTCCTCTTGATGTCATGGGTGATATCAAAGGAGGGAGCTTCCTCCTAGCATCCACACCAACTCTTTCCACCAACTCTTTCAATTGGCATGCCATTGTTGACTAAACATAAACCAACATTTTCAGCATGCCATTGTTGACTAAACATAAACCAACATTTTCAAGAGCAAACCTCACGTCATAATCATATTAAATGGTTTACTAAATTGAAATTTTTTAAAGTTATATAAAAATAGAATGGTCTAAAATATTTTTGGAGCATTCCAAAATTGAAAGAGTGTCAGTTATAATTGGAGCATATAGAATCATAGAATAATTTTTAGAGGCGCGCACAAGAGTGTCAGTATTTGTCTTAAGAGATTTATTAAATATATATAAATTATTAATTTAAAATTTCAATAACTTAATAATTTAATTCATAAATTTTAAATATTGGCTCTGTGTATACTAACACTTAATTGTTGTCCCAGTTACCATAGTTGTAAAAATATGTAGTAGAAGTTACGGGCCATTTGGCCATAAAAAAGATCCTTTTTTGTCGAGTTTTTTTTTTCTTTCGAAATTAGTGGTTGACCATAAAATTTTAGATTTTTACTTGAAAATATATTTCAGAATTTTTTGAAATTTTGAAATTCTTCAAAAAGCTATTTTACAAAATTTTCACTTCAAATCACTCACAAAAAATCAAAACAGCCCAAAATTATATTCATGTCCAAACACAACTCTAATTTTCCAATATCATTTTTACTTATTTTTTTTTGAAATTTTATAATTTTTATGTCCAAATGCCCACTACATATAAGCAAGCAGCAACTATATAATACATAAAATCAGAGGCGGATTCATGATTCGATGATATTGGGCGGCATATCGATTTAAACATAGAAATATTATAATTAACACAATCCTAATAGGGTATCATTCTGCCGGTTTGATGTTTAGTATTTTGGTTCGAATTTTTCGTCTTGAAAACAATGGATATTTTTTCCCCCTGAATTGACTTTAAATGATTCCAAATTGACATCATCTTTAAGATGGAAAGAAATGACATTCGCTAAGAATTTTTGTTGTCAAAATTTTTTCCATCTCATTTCACAAGAATTAGGAACACTTTCCTAAAAAGAAAAGTTCAATCCAACCCATTAGCAGAAGAACTAGCTAGGATAAGATAGAAGCATCACCCCAGAATTGATCCTTCTTTTCTTCTTACTTTTATTAAGTTTGACTCTAGTTTCTCGTTCAACAAAAATAAAAAGGAGTATGATTCTTTTATTCCTAATATTTTTCATCTCTTTCTTTTTCTATTTTCTCCGGATCTACTTACTTTCTCGCTTAGATGTTCTTTTGGTTGATCTTTTCTCTTTTGTTTTGGTTTTGAGTGTGGGGGGAAGGCAAGGACTTCCTCTTCCGGGCCCTTCAAACTCCTCATCGGAAGATTTATTCGGGCCCCAGGTCCTGTCGGAGCCTTGGCCGATCCAAAAAAAAAAAGGACTAAATAGTGATATCAAAAAAGTTAAAGAAGAAAATGAAAGAATTAATGAAACAACTACTCATTAATGTCCTAGAAATAAATAACGAAATAATTATTAATCAAAGATTATACATTACTTAGGTCATTAGTTAGGGGCTTAGAGTTCAAAACATTGATAAGAAATGCAAAACTCCACTGGCATCTTACGGCCTTTTGTTTATCTAGGTGCCAAAAGCTAAATTTATCCATTTTCTTATCCATATACACATACTATATAGGAGTACAAAGTTTCTACCAAAATTTGCGGGTGGTACCTACTGAATAGATCCGCCCCTAAATAAAATATCTTTTTGCGTGACATGAGCCACCTTATTTAGTTATTTATCATAGATTGGTTTCGTCATCGTATAATAGAATGTTAAAGATTTGACCTATTTTTACTATTTCTAAAACTTGAAAACCACATCCCTTTTTTTTTTAGGACTTTGAGATTAACTCAAATTTTTGTTACCAATTTTTTTTTTTTATTAAATTCTGTAATTTAAATCTAGTTGTATGATCTTAACAATGTGAATATAAAATCTTCTTATGACGGCTATGATTCAAAAAAGGTTCACAATTTGAACTTAGAATATCAGGCATACTACTATTGACTGTCAAATATAATGGTTATCTTAATATTCCAAAAGGTCCAAATTAAAAAAAAATATTCCAAAAGGACTGCATTTGATCGGATTGCATTCATCAACTGTTAGTATTATATATTAAAGTACTAAAGGTTTTGGCTGCAGCATCTACCACGAAGGAGCAGATATAAAAACAAAAGGCAACTTTTTAGAGCATGTTAAATTGTAAAGGTAGTGACATGCATGTCAATTGGGGTAGGGCGGGGCAGGCGCGGGCGCGACGGGACAGGGCAGGGCAAGCTTTCACCTGTTAAGATTTTGACCCGTCCCGCCCCGTTTAACCTTTTTCCAAATTTTTGCTGGTTATTAGGAGGAAAATGGTATTTTAGATGACTTACATGTGTTGATAAGAGTTATTTATTAAAGAATTATTAAGGTTGAGACGATTAGTTCTAACTTGGTGTACACGTCGATCGACATAATAATTTCTCTGTTACAAATCTGGAATGTAAAGAGAATGAAGGAGAAAACACATTTGCTCCATACATTGCCCCGTTCTGTCCTAACCCATCGATTTTTTCAAAAAAAATTATTTTATCTCGCCCTGCCCCGCCCTATTCTGTCTCGCCCCAATTGTCATCCCTAGGTAAGGTAAAACGATATTACTTTTTACATGAATATAAGATGAATTCTTAATAGTTTAAGAATATCTATGCACTATGGTGAAAAAAATATGTATATGTATAATCAGGTCAAGCTTAAGGTAATTTTAGGTAAATTTTTATAATTACTATTACACTTACTGCGTAGAAAACTGACATTGATTAACTAGATTATAAGCCGTGATTATTGGTTGGAAAAATATTGGGGTTTTTTCTACATTAGATTTTTTTAGAGTTACAAATAACAATAAAATAAAACACCACTCAAGTATCCAAAATCCATAATTTTATGAAAACTTTTCAATTCGTACGTTCTGTCATAAATCAATTGTCTCTGTATCTCTAACTTCTTTAATTTTAAGTATTTCAATTAAAATTGCAAATATTTTTACTTTTGCAATTAGTAAAACTGTGATCAGTAAAATCCAAAATACATACTTCATGAAAAAGGATGTAGGTAGTGTTTACCTCAAACCACCTCTGAACCTCCTCTATATCTCTCTCTCTTCATCTGTTTCCTTTCATTATCTGCTTCTACCGCCTTCTTAGTGCCGGAAAACACCAAGCTCCGCCGTCTTCTGCATCTTATAATCCAAAATTATGGTGAAAACCTCTAAAATTGTCCCTAAAAAAGAAAAAGGCTTCCTCCTTTTCTTCCCGTCCGACCGGTGACAAAGCGCCGGCCCTTCACGAGATTGTTTCTGTCGCCTGCGTTATAAGGAAAGACTTCGATGTCGAGAACCCCCCTGCATCGAGGTACATCTGTTCGATAACAGAGAAGCACATCGAGGTTGTGAAAAAGGAGTGCGGCTGGGGGAACGAGGTCGTGGTACAAATCCTGGCCCCCGAGGAGAGCATCACAACTCATATGAAGGGTTTTTTAAGTGTTTACAATTACCCCTTCACACTGGGTCCCCTCGATCCAGTGGTGATCGATTTTTGCAAAAGGCACGAGGTCACTCTTGGTTAGATCCATCCCTCCTTTTGGCGCATCGTGATTATGTTGCGCTATTTTTCTAGTAAGGCCAAGGGGCTGGAGTTTACCCTCCATCACCTTATCAAATTGTATCGGCCTCATCTTTTTCGCGGACTGATCAAGCTCCAACGTCGATCGATCAAAGCCTTTTTTTCTAGCAATGATGAGACCAAAGATCGAGGCTGGATGAGTCGGTTCATCCGAGGGAGGACCTCAGACATCATTCCCGAGGGAAAATGCCGTTTTCGGAGAGATGGAACCCCATCATAAGTAAAAAAAATTTTCCGGTATCCCCTTGTGTTTCGTTCTCGCATTGTGTGATGCCTTTACCTTTTCATGCAGCTGATGTTTGGATGACACATGCAATCCATGACCTCGAGGACTGGGTCAGGAAGTTGGCTGCGACCTCCTCATATGACGAGCGCAAATGGCGTGACTTATCGAGGGGTAAATGTGAAGCCAAACACCATGGTGATTTTTCCTGTATACGCTTTTTCCTTTGATGTTTTTCTTCTTTACCGAAGCCGCCTGTTTCTTAACACTCTATTTCAAATTCATGCAGGCATTGGAGATTCCTCCGAGATAAGGCCAGCCCCTCCTAGGGAAGAGATCGAGTCCCCGATTCTTAAGTCGGGGAAAGATAACAAGAGAAAAAGGGTTTCGAAACCCGAAGACCCCCAGGAGAACAAGGCTCCTGGTCAAAGACGAAGGAGGAATGTTGTCCACGTGGACACAGACTCGGCCTACCAGTCCCGAGATGATGAAGGGGACTCGGACGAAGAATGGACGCTGGTGACCCGAACTAGGAAACCAGCCGAGGCCGCCGAACCCTCCGGACCAAAGATCTTACTTGTGGAAAGGAAACTCCGAAGGAAGATTCGGGCAAAGTCCCCGAATCACCCGGGGTAGAGATTATTCCGCCTCCTCCGATAAACATACCACATGGGACAAGTACCGAGAACCCCGAGGCCGAACAGAGTGCCCAGTGACTTGCTCGGGGCCGTGACAATGGGCCATTCTCATTCCTTACCATCTTTTTCTGAGAAGACGATAAATGAATCTCGAGCTCTACGAGCTCCTGACTTGAGCAGAGTCCCCGGTGAAGAAGATCCTTTCCGGAACTGCTTTACTGGGGTTGATGATGCTGCTGACCTCAACGACGCATCCACCCTCTTCGAGGAGGCTCAACGTCTTTTTTCCGGGTAAGTGTTGGCTCCCGATGTTGTAAATTTTTCTTCTTCTCCTTTTCTTTTAACTGATAACTTTTTTTATTTTTGTGTAAGCCATTACTAATTTCAAGGCCGAGCTGAGCCAATGTGAGACTGAGCTTAAGAAGTCTTCGGATAAAGAGAAGGCCCTAAGGCTCCTTTGCGGCCAAAAAGAGAAGGAGATCAAGGACCTTCGGGTTGAGTTGTCCAAAGCCCATAAAAACGAAGCCGAGCTAGACAAGTAGGTAACTATGATTTTAACAGAGTATGGTCTTTTTGTCCTTATTGCGGAGGCTAATACGTCGATGCCTCAGCTGCAGCAAAAGTTGGAGATGATTGGGCATCTCTGGGGCGAGGTCGATCAAGTTAAGACTGATTGCCACCGATAGAAAGAGAACATGGACCGGCTCGCTATCGATAAAGAAGCTGTTACAGCCCAACTGGCCTCAGCTGAAACTCAACTCCAAGGCATTAAAGTGAAGAGTCTGGTTCAAACCAAGAAAATTGAGGAGTTAGAGGTAGAGCTGGCCAAAGCCGGGGCCGAAGCTGCACAGTCCAAGGCTGAAGTTGAGAAGACGAATGCTACGTCTGATAAGACCATCACCGTATATTTAAGGGATGCTGTGGTTGTTCAGGCGGATCTGAGGGAGGCCTCCGACTGGGAAAAATGTAGTAATACTTTGGCGAAGTGCCAAGCCCGGAGGGAGACTCTCGAAGAAATCCATGCCCAAGGATTTGACCTCACTGAAGAAATAGCCAAAGCGAAGGCGCTGGAAACCGATGCCAGGTTTCTTGTTTTTTCTGATGCTGAAGATGTTGTGAGTGGTTCCGAGGGCATGGAAGGTGAAGATGGAGTCCCCAAGGAGGAGGAGGTTCCCGAGGATAGAGCTCCCGAGGATGCAGTTACTGAGGATGTTGCTTCCGAGAGTTTGGCCTTAAAAGTAAATTAGGTTCTTTTGCTTTTGTTATTTGTATAAGGCCCTTTGCGGGCATTTGTAAATACTTTCCATGCTTATAAGAAGTTCCCTTTCTTTTCACTTTACCTTTGTATTGATTTCTGCTTTGCTTCTGTTTATGAAAAGCTTTGATATTACAATTTCAATGATCAAGCGAGCTTTTTGGCCCGGACTCAGAATAAACCCTTAGGTTTTTTAGGGATCAGTGGGTGATTTTTGTACTTATAATAAAAAAATACCTCTTAATTTTTTTTGGTTAACCCACGAGCAATGCTTAAGTCGATTTGATGCGAGTTCGGGACGATGGGACTCTTGAGTCCGAGTTGAATGAGAGCAAGGTCTCGAACTCCACGTGTTTTCGACCCTTAGGCTTTTTTTGTATTGGCCCTCGGCTCTTTTAGGTCGGCCCTTAGGCTCTTTAAATTAGGCCAATTCGGCCTCCAAGACAGCTATAATTTCCCCTCTTTTTGGCTAAAAGACTTAGTGAAAGTTATTTATGTCTTAGCATGTGTTTTTGTACCCGTTGGGTTTTTCGAAGGTTCAGCAGATCAAAATCTTATTTGTAATTTGTTTGTGTAAAAACAATTGAATACCTCTTGAGGTTTTTTCGAAGGCTGATGTTATCGAAGCCTTTAAATTATTCGAGGGCTGATTTTATCGAAACCCTTTATCATTCGCTTTTTCCGATGGTAGCCTGATTTAACCGGGTTTTTCAATGTGTTTGAAGGCCTATAATTTATGAAGGAAGTCGGACGTCTCTGAACCGCATTATTTTGGTCGTAGCCTTTTTTTATGATCGTAGTCTTTAATATTGCCGTAGCCGTTGGGTATGTCTCTTGGACTTATTTCCCGATAACATTTCGAACTTGTTCGAAAGTTTAGTCCCCGAGTATGGTGGCCTTGGCCTTTATATCGAGGGTATGCCTTTTTGAGGTCTTATGAGTTCGAGTTTTTGATAACTCGGATGTGTTGATTATCGATGATAGTCCCCGAGTATTCGGGGTGTATTTGCATTTTGGCCCTTGGGCCGTTTCTCGTAGAATATAAGTGTAGAGCTCGTATAGTAATAGACTTATTTGAGACACAAAGTATTTTGATATAGAAAGAATGCTTCTTTGACTAATTGATACATGCATACATGTTTCGCCGTCGGGGCTCGATTATTCTATATGGACACGGTTCATCTGACCGTTTGGCTCCTTATAAAGTTCTCCTATCGAGGCCCTCTTTGGCATGAAAATATAACCTCCGAGGGTGATGCCCCCTAGTATTCAAGGTTGATTGAAAAGAAGCCTTTGATACTGTTGAGTTCTCCTTAGGTAGCACATAGTTGTTGCCTCGTTAAAACCCTCTCCGGTAAAACCCATTTGGGACAAAATACGATCTAAGGGAAAAAGAGTGCAATGCATGCTTTAAAACCTAAGGCCTTCGTGTAAAAGTGTGCCTTCGATAGCTTCGATCGAACACTCGCAATGGGTTAGTTTCAAATTCAAATGGACAAAAAGAGAAAGTCATACCTTAGCAATAGTATCGTTTGAGTAATGACACGTTCCAATTGTTTGGCAGTTGTCCACCTTCCATTGTGCTAAATTTGTAAGATCCTTTTCCGACAACTCCGATGACTCGGTATGGTCCTTCCCAATTCGAGCCCAATATCCCTTCATTCATGTCTTGAATGTTGAGGGTGACTTTCTGTAGAACTAAGTCCCCGATTCCGAAGTGTCGAAGGTTGGTCCTTCTATTGTAGTATCTCTCGATTCTTAGCTTCTGTGCGGCCATCCGAATAAGTGTTACCTCTTATTTTTCATCTAACAGCTCGAGGCTAGTATTCATAGCCTCGTGATTTGACTCCTCCGATGCATGTCAAAACCTGGCACTAGGTTCTCCGGCCTCGATAGGGATAAGGGCCTCGGAGACATATACTAAAGAGAACGGAGTAGCCCCCGTGCTAAACTTTGATGTCGTTCGATATGCCCAAAGGACCTCGGGTAGAACTTCTCTCCAGTTTCCCTTTGCATCGTCCAACCTCTTCTTTAAGTTTTGAATGATGGTTTTGTTTGTTGATTTAGCCTGCCCGTTCCTGGTTGGATGATATGGCGTTGATAGAATCCTCTTTATTTTGTGCACTTCGAGGAACTCTGTTACCTTGCTGCTAATGAATTGTTTGCTGTTGTCACATACGATTTCGGCAGGTATCCCGAATCGACACACAATATGGTCCCAAATGAAGTCAATAACCTCTTTTTCTCTGACCTTCTCAAAGTCCTGTGCTTCCAGCCATTTGGAAAAATAATAAGTCATAAATAAAATAAATTTAGCTTTACCTGGGGCCGTTGGAAGAGGGCCGACTATGTCCATTCCCCATTTCATGAAAGGCCAGGAGGATAAGACCGAGTGGAGTTGTTCTCCGGGCTGATGGATCATCGATGCAAACCGTTGGCACTTATCATACTTTTTAACAAATTCCTTAGTATCTTTTTCCATGTTGTCCTAGAAATACCTTGCTCTGATAATTTTAGAAATCGAAGACTCGGCGCCGGAGTGATTCCCAAAAGTACCTTCGTGGATTTCTTGTAGAACATAATCGATATTCCCCGACCCTAAACATACTGCCAATGGCCCATAGAATGTTCTTCTGTATAATGTTCCATCCCCATCTACTGTGAACTTAGCAGCCTTGGTCCGCAGAGCCCTCGATTCTTTGTGATCCGATGAGAGCTTTCCATTTTTTAAATAATCGATATACTTATTTCTCCAATCCCAAGTCAAGCTCGTAGAATTTATTTTGGCATGACCTTCCTCGACCACGAATCTTGATAGCTGGATGACAGTCCCCGGAACAATGTCGTCTTCTTCGATCGACGATCCCAGATTCACGAGCACATCGACCTCACTATTTTGTTCTCAAGGCACGTGATCCAGGGTCTATTCCTTGAAGCAGTGCAATGTCACCTGTAGTTTTTCTAAGTACATCTGCACTCTATCCTCTCGAACCTCGAAGCTGCTGTTTACTTGGTTCACCACCAATAGAGAGTCGCATTCGGCCTCGATGACCTCTGCCCCAAGCTCTTAGCTATCTCGAGACCTACAATCATGGCCTTGTACTCGGCCTCATTGTTAGTCAAACCTTGAAGTTTTAATAGATTGTCTAATAGTACTACCTGTTGGTGGTTTCAAAACAATGTCGAGCTCGAACCCTTTCACATTCGAGGAATCATCTGTAAAAAGGGTCCATATGATGTACCCGATCTCAACAGAAGTTTTTTTCTACTTCGGGTACGAGGTTTGGCATAAAATTTGCCACGAAGTCAGCCAAGATTTGGGACTTGATAGCCGTTCGGGATTGATATTCGATATCATACCCACCAAGTTCGACCGCCATCTGGCCAATTGACCCGACAATTCAGGCTTATGTAAGACATTTCTGAGAGTATAAGTGGTTAGTACACATATGGGATGACATTGAAAATATGGCTTCAACTTTCTAGATGCGCTTATTAATGCAAGTGCTAATTTTTCTAAGTGAGGGTATCTAGTTTCAGCATCTCCCAGAGTTCGACTTATATAATAAACAGGGAACTACATACCTTGATATTCACAAACTAGTAATCCATTTACCGCTATCTCGGATATTGCAAAATATAAGTAAATCTTTTCATCTACCTTCGGGGTGTGGAGCAAAGATGGGCTCGATAAGTACCATTTCAATTCTTCTGGCATTCCGGGGTCCATGCGAAATCCTTTTTCTTTTTTAGCAAGGAAAAGAACCTATGACTTCATTCTGATGACCTAGAAATAAAATGACCCATTGGACATGCTAGCCTTTGCACGGCCTTCACACTATCCACAACGGTGATATCCTCGATGACCTTGATTTTGTCAGGGTTAATTTCGATGCACCGATTCGACACTATGAAGTCGAGGAACTTACCTGTGCCGACTTCGAAGGCATATTTTTTCGGGTTAAGCTTCATGTTGTACTTCCTCAAGATTTTGAATGTTTCCTGCAAATGAGTTAAATGGTCCTCTGCGCGCATGGACTTAACTAACATATCGTCAATGTAAACTTCCATCGTTTTACTTATTTGTTCCTCGAACATCTTGTTAACTAAGTGTTGGTATGTAACTCTAGCATTTTTTAGCCCGAAGGGCATTACATTGTAACAATACGTTCCAAACTTAGTGATAAACGAGGTTTTTTCCTGGTCTTTCGGGTTCATTTGGATTTGATTATACCCGAAGTAGGCGTCGATAAAGGTTAGAATCTTGTGACCGGCCGTGGCATCGATCATGCGATCAATATTAGGCAATGGAAAAGAATCTTTAGAGCATGCCTTGTTTAAATCTTTATAATCTATGCACATTCTAAGTTTGTTTCCCTTTTTCGGAACTACGACCACGTTGGCTAACCACTCAAGGTATTTTACCTCCCAATAGACCCTATTTTAAGAAGTTTAGTTACCTCGTCCTTTATGAATGCATGCTTCACCTCGGACTGAGACCTTCTTTTTTGCTTCACTGGTTTGAACCTCGGGTCCATGCTTAGTTGGTGTGTTGTTATTTCTGGTGGGATCCCTATCATATCTAGATAGGACCAAGCAAAACAATCATATTATCGATAATAAATTGAATGACTGAGTGCAGGGGTTAACCCCATTCCCAGGTATACCTTTTTCTTGGGCATGTGCTTGATTAGTATGACCTATTCCAATTCCTCGACCGTTGATTTGGTTGCGTCTGACTCTTCGGGAACAACGAAGGTTCGAGGAGTAAGGAAATACTCTTCTTCCTCTTCGATTACCTGTTCCTCCAGCTCGATCGGTACTGGGATCGGTGATTGCTATTTGACCGCTTGCTTATCCTTGGCCCCCAATTTTTTTTGAGGTCGAAGGCATCGGTATCGGTGTAACTTCATTGACTGCAAACATTTCCTTTGTGGTATGTTGTTCCCCATAGACCGTTTTCACACCATCCTCCATTGGGAATTTCATCATCTGGTGAAGTGTCGAAGGTACTGCCCTCAGTTGTGGATCTATGGCCTCCCGAGAAGTGCATTATACCTCATGTCGCCTTCGATGATGTGGAATTTCATATCTTGAATGGTTCCGGCCACATTTACTAGTAGGACGATTTCCCTCTTTGTTGTTTTGCTTGCAATGTTGAAACCATTTAGGACTCGGGATGCTGGTACAATTTGGTCTTGCAGGCCAAGCTACTCTATGACCCTAGATCTGATTATGTTTGCTGAGTGTAACAATCCGGCCAATCATTTTGAGAATTAAAGTCCCGATCCCCTATTAACTGCTTCCCCCGTATCTATTTATGTTATTGTGAATTGCCAGGATGGTTCATCTTGAGTTTTGGAGTGTTTTGGGACACCTAGTCCCTACATGAGAGCTTATATCTTAAAATCTTGACCGTCATCGGAGCAGTATGAAGACAGCTTGGAATAGAATTCTGTGTAATTTCGGGCTTAGGGGCGTGTCCGGATTGTGTTTTGGAGGTCTGTAGCTCATTTAGGCTTGAAATCGCAAAAGTTGATTTTTTGAAGTTTCGGGTTGATAGTGGGAATTTTGATATCGGGGTCGGAATCTGATTTCGAAAGTTGGAATAGGTTTGTAGTGTTGAATATGACTTATGTGCAAAATTTGGGGTCAATCGGGCGTGATTTGGTTAGTTTCGGCATCGGATGTAGAACTTCGGAAATTCAAGTTCATTAGTTTTGGATTGGAGGGTGGTTCGCGATTTTATCATTGTTAGATGTGATTTGAGGGCTCGACTAAGTTTGAATAATGTTATGGGATGTGTTGGTATGTTTGGTTGAGATCCCGAAGGTCTCAGGTGAGATTCAAGTAGTTATCAGAAGGTATAGTTGTTGAAAACAACTGCTGGTGTTGCTGGTATTCAGATTTTGGTCTCTGAAGTTGGGAGTGCGGACCGCGGTGGAATCTTGCGGTCAGCGGAGGAGTTCGCGGGGGCGGCAGAAATTTTGCGGTTAGCGGGGAAGGCTGGCACGGACAACAGAAGAAGGGACGCAACCCCCAGGAGCTGGAGGCTTTCGCGGTCGCGGTGGGAATTCCGCGGACCGGGGAGAAAGGAGCACGGTGGTGTTGGTTTTTGGCGGTCAGCGATATTTGAATCCGAGGGATGCACTATAAATACGAGATTCAGGGTTTTATTTCATATTTTAACCTAGAGAGCTCGAGACTTAGCGATTTTTTGAAGGTTTTCAAGAAATTCATCGAGGTAAGTGATTCTAACTCAGTTTTGGCTAAAATACACGAATATATCGTTGGATTTATCATTTGATTAGATAATTGGGATGAAAAATTGGGGATTATTGTAGAAACTTCATAAAATGGAATTTTGTTTTTGAGTTTTGAATGCCGAATCGAAGTTGGATTTGAGTGAAACTCGTTTAGTTAGTCTCGTTATCGAGCAGGTTGTCGAATTTTGTGACTTTGATCGGACTTCGAGACGTGGGTCCGAGGAGGATTTTTGGGTGTTTTCTATTTTCTTGCCTTAGCTTTTATTTTTTAGATAAACTAGTTGCTTGTATTTTATTTACGTTATGTAATTGATTTGATTAGATTTGGGCCACTCAGAGTTGGATACTCATGGCAAAATCGTGATATAGGATTGATTGTGAGATTGGTTCGAGGTAAGTGGCTTGCTTAGCCTTGGGGGGGGGGGGACTCCCCTTAGGATTTTGGTACTGTTGTTATATGAATGCCGTGTACGTGAGGTGACGAGTGCATACACGTGCTAATTGTTGAAAAAACCCATTTTCATTAAGTAAATATCTATGTTTTTCTTTTAATTGGGCAAATGCTAGTATGTAAAGCCTCTGGTTTAGCTTAGGAAAGCATGCTTATGTGACTTAACTATCTTATCTACTTTAACTGCTTACTTGGATTCTGTGTAGCATGCTTAGAGTAAGAATTACCTGCCTTTTTATACGAACTTGAATAGAACTGTAGATCTTCTTTCCGCCCCCTTCTTAGTCAATGGGGCACAGTAGGTTCGGCATCTACTACAAAAGAGAGAATCCACTTCAGATAACCACATGAGACTGCTGTGTATTTACTTTGGGACTACAGAATGATATTCCGGGAGATTTCCCTGCACATTTATATTTGGACTACAAGACGGTATTCTGTGAGATTCCCTTGTACTGGATATTTACTTTGGGACTACAGAAAGGTATTCCGGGCGATCCCCCTGTGCATTTACGTTTGGGACTACGGGACGGTATCCTGGGAGATCCCAGTTGCTTTTATGTGTGTACTGAGTTATGCTCTTTTGTGATTTCATTTCATTGACTATTAGCAATTATCTTCTCTTCCATATTTCATATTGTTTTATCTTTACATATATAACCAGTAGGGCCCCGATCTGATCTCGTCACTACTCGATCGAGGTTAGGCTTGACACTTACTGGGTACTGCTGTGGTGTACTCATGCCCTTTCCTGCATATGTTTTTTTGTGTGCAGATCCAGGTTCTTCTGCTTAGCCATACTATCCGTGAAGCAAGGTGATCCAGAGATTTCGAGGTATATCTACCACATCTGCAGACTTAGAAATCCCTCTCTATTCTCCCTTCAGTTATAGACTTCTTGTAATTTTCCTTCGTTTAGACTTCTGGAGTTAGAACACTATGTATTTCTTTAGCTTGAGATTCATGGTAGGGTCCTACGTGTCCAAGCAGCTAAAGGTGCATGAGAAGAATTATCATGTTCCTGATCTCAAGTTAGCTGCTATTGTTCACGCCTTGAAAATATGACGTCATTATTTGTACGATGTTCCTTGTGAGATCTATACTGATCATCGGAGTTTGCAGTATCTGTTCAAGTAGAAGGACCTTAATTTGCATTAGAGAAGGTGATTAGAGCTGTTTAAGGATTATGATATCACTATTTTATACCACCCGGGGAAGGCCAATGTGGTGGCCGACGCT
The DNA here is from genome assembly GCF_000715075.1 of Nicotiana tabacum. Classification (NCBI taxonomy): domain Eukaryota; kingdom Viridiplantae; phylum Streptophyta; class Magnoliopsida; order Solanales; family Solanaceae; genus Nicotiana; species Nicotiana tabacum. The sequence continues at coordinate 218,741,545 of NC_134080.1, read as the reverse complement.
TTGAGTCACCGGGCAGAGAGTTTGGAGAGTTTGACTTATCTACCAGTAGCATAGAGGCCCATGGCGATGGATTTTCAGGCCTTAGCCAGCCAGATTATGAGATTGGATGTTTCGAACCCAGGTCAGGTCCTAGCTTGTGTGGTTTCTTGGTCTTCCTTGATTGATCGAATTAGAGAACGTTAGTATGATGACCCTTATTTGCTTGTCCTCAAGTGCAAGGTTATGCATGGTGATGCCAGAGATGTGACCATTAGTGATGACGGGGTATTGATGATGCAGGGTCGGATATGTGTACCCAATGTTGATGGGCTTTGGGAGTTGATTTTGGAGGAGGCCCACAGTTCGCGGTATTTCGTCCATCCGGGTGTCGCGAAGATGTACCCGATTTGAGTCAGCACTACTGATGGAGGAGGATGAAGAAAGATATAGTTGGGTTTGTAGCTCGATGCCTCAATTGTCAGCCGGTAGAGTATGAGCACCAAAGACTGGGTGGCTTGCTTCAGCATATAGAGATTCCGAAGTGGAAGTGGGAGCGAATCATTATGGACTTCGTAGTTGGACTCCTACGGACCTTGAGAAAGTTCGATGCCACTTGGGTGATTGTGGATCGGCTGACCAAGTTCGCACACTTTATTCCTGTGTGTACTATATATTCTTCAGAGCGGTTGGCTGAGATGTATATCCGAGATGTTATTCGCCTGCATGGCATTCCGGTTTCCATCATTTCAGATAGATGTACTCAGTTTACATCACGGTTCTGGAGAGCCGTTCAGCATGAGTTGGGTACTTGAGTGGAGATGAGCACAACATTTCACCCCCAGACGGACAGACAGTCCGAGCGCACTATTCAGATTCTTGAGGATATGCTCCATGCGTGTGTGATGGAGTTTGGAGGTTCTTGGGATCAGTTCTTGCCACTTGCGGAGTTTTACTACAACAACAATTACAAGTCCAGCATTCAGATGGCACCGTATGAGGATCTGTATGGTAGGCGATATAGATCCCCAATGGGTTGGTTCAAGCCGGGTTAGGCTAGATTATTGGGCACAGACTTGGTTCAGGATGCTTTGGAAAAGGTTAAGGTGATTCAGGATAGACTCCGCACAGCCCAATCTAGACAGAAGAGTTATGCGAACCAGAAGGTTCACGATGTTTCATTTATGTTTGGAGAGCGGGTCTTGCTTCGGGTTTCGCCTATGAAAGGCGTTATGAGATTTAGGAAGAAGGGCAAGTTGAGCCCAAGATTTATTGGTCCCTTTGAGGTGCTGCGACGTGTTGGAAAGGTTGCTTATGAGCTTTCCATACCTCCCAGCTTGGCAGGAGTTCACCCGATATTTCATGTTTCGATGCTCCGAAGGTACCACGGTGATCCATCTCATGTGTTGGATTTCAGTTCAGTCTAGTTGGAGAAGGATCTATCTTATGTTGAGGAGCCAGTGAATATATTGGACAGGCAGGTTAGGAAGCTGATGTTAAAGAATATTGCATCAGTAAAGGTTCAATGGTGGTCAACCGATTGAGGAGGCGACTTGGGAGATCGAGTAGGATATGGCAGCTATTACCCTCATCTTTTCACCACTTCATGTATGTCTCTATGCTCGTTCGAGGACAAACGAATATTTTAAGAGGGGGAGGATATAACGACCCGGCCGGTCATTTTGAGAATTAACGCCCCCATCCCCTATTAACTGCTTTCCCCCATATCTATTTATGTTATTGTGAATTGTCGAGATGGTTTATCTTGAGTTTCGGAGTGTTTTGGGACACCTAGTCCCTACATGAGAGCTTAAGTCTTAGAATCTGGACCGTCATCGGAGTAGTGTGAAGACGGCTTCGAAAAAGAATTTGGTCGATTTCGTTAGCTCCGTTGGGTGATTTCGGGCTTAGGGGCATGTCCGGATTGTGTTTTGGTTCCGTAACTCATTTAGGCTTAAAATGGCAAAAGTTGAATATTTAGAGTTTCGGGCCGATTGTGGGAATTATGATATCGGGATCAAAATCCGATTTCGGAAGTTGGAATAGGTCCGCAGTGTTGAATATGACTTGTGCGCAAAATTTGGGGTCAATCGGACGTGATTTGGTTGGTTTCGGCATCAGATGTATAACTTTGGAAATTCAAGTTCATTAGTTTTGGATTGGAGGGCGGTTCGTGGTTTTAGCGTTGTTTGATGTGATTTGAGGGTTCGACTAAGTTTGAATAATATTATAGGATGTGTTGGTATGTTTGGTTGAGGTCCCGAGGGCCTCGGGTGAGTTTCAAGTAGTTATCGGATGAGTATAGCTGTTGAAAATAGCTGCTGGTGTTGCTGGAGTTCAGATGTTGGTCTCTGAAGTTAGGAGTGCAGACCGCGACGGAATCTTGCGGTCAGCGAAGGAGTTTGCAGGGGTAGCAGAAATTCCGCGGTCAGTAGTGAAGGCTGGTGCGGACAACGGAAGAATGGACGCGACCCCTAGGAGCTGGAGGCTTTCGCGGTCGCAATGACAATTTCATGGGCTGTGAAGAGAGGGGCGCGATGGTGTTGGTTTTTGGCGGTCAGCGAGATTTTAATCCGAGGGGTGCACTATAAATACGAGATTCAAGGTTTTATTTCATATTTTGATCTAGAGAGCTCGGGACTTAGCTATTTTTTTAAGGTTTTTCAAGAAATTCATCGGTGTAAGTGATTCTAACTCAGTTTTGGCTAAAATACATGAATATATCATTGGATTTATCATTAGATTAGAGAATTGGGATGAAATATTGGGGAAAATTGTAGAAACTTCATAAAATGGATTTTTTTTTGAGTTTTGAATGCTGAATCGAAGTCGGATTTAAGTGAAACTGGTATGGTTAGTCTCGTAATCGAGTGGGTTGTGGGATTTTGTGACTTTGCCGGACTTCGAGATGTGGGCCCGGGGAGGATTTTTGGGCGTTTTCTATTTTCTTGCCTTAGCTTTTATTTTTTAGCTAAACTAGTTGCTCGTAGTTTTATTTGCATTATGTAATTGATTTGATTAGATTTGGGCCACTCAGAGTTAGATACTTGTGGCAAGAGCGTGATATCGGATTGATTGTGAGCTTGGTTTGAGGTAAGTGGCTTGCTTAACCTTGTGTGGAGGAACTCCCCTTAGGATTTTGGTACTGTTGTTATATGAATGTCGTGTACGTGAGGTGACGAGCGCATACACGTGCTAATTGTTGAAAAATCACGTTTTCATTAAGTAAATATCTATGTTTTTCTTTTAATTGAGCATATGCTAGTATGTGAAGCCTCCTGTTTAGCTTAGGAAAGCATGCTTATGTGACTTAACTATCTTATCTGCTTTAACTTCTTACTTGGATTCTGTGTAGCATGTTTAGAGTAGGAATTACCTGCCTTTTTATACAAACTTGAATAGAACTGTAGATCTTCATGCTGAGACTACTGTGTATTTACTTTGGGACTACGAAACAGTATTCTGGGAGATCCCCCTGCACATTTATATTTGGGACTAAGGGATGGTATCCTAGGAGATTCCCCTGTACTGGATATTTACTTTGGGACTACGGAACGGTATTCCGGGAGATCCCCCTGCGTATTTACGTTTGGAACTACGGGACGGTATCCTGAGAGATCCCCTGTTGCCTTTATCTGTGTACTGAGTTATGCTCTTTTTGTGATTTCATTTCATTGACTGTTAGCAATTATCTTCTCTTCCATATTTCATATTGTTTTATCTTTACATATATAACCAGTAGGGCCCCGACCTGATCTCGTCACTACTCGATCGAGGTTAGGCTTGGCACTTACTGGGTACTGTTGTGGTGTACTCATGCCCTTTCCTGCACATGCTTTTTATGTGCAGATCCAGGTTCTTCTGCTTAGCCATACTATCCGTGAAGCGAGGTGATCCAGAGACTTCGAGGTATATCTACCACGTCCGCAGACTTAGAAGTCCCTCTCTATTCTCCCTTCAGTTATAGACTTCTTGTAATTTTCCTTCGTTTAGACTTCTAGAGTTAGAACATTATGTTTCTCTTTAGCTTGTGATTCATGAGATTCCGGGTTTAGGAGTGCTATGTTCAGTCGAGAATGTTATTATTGTATATGCCGAGCGGCATTTTAAACTCTTCTATTATACTTACCTGTTAAATTGTTAGTTTTGTATCTTTAATTTCCTTTCCGCAAATTGTTAGGCTTACCTAGTCGTAGAGACTAGGCGCCGTCACGACAGTTCACGAAGGGAGAACTTGGGTCGTGACAAAGAGCTACCTACATCCACTAGAACACGTTTAACTTGAATTTTATTTAAAAGAATAGAAATTACCAGGGCATCATTATGCGGCTGAGATATGCCTTCTGCTTCCTCATCATAGAACGATAGGTCATCCTCTGGCACATAGCTCCGAGTCCATTTTTCTCTAGTGATCGACACCTTGGTGCGTTTGAATACATGTCTTTGTGGGACATCGACATCGCCTACGATCATGTAGATTATATGATGAGGTTCTTCCTGCTCAGTTTTTCTGCTTGCATCTCGCTCCCTGAAGTGATTCTTAGCTCGATCACTGAGAAATTCTCGAAGGTGACCCTTGTTGAACAACCGAGCTACCTCCTCCCTTATTTTTCTGCAGTCTTCGGTTCTATGGCCATATGTGCCATGATACTTACATATCAAGTTTGGATTCCTTTTAGAGGGGTCAGATAGTATAGGCTTGAGCCACATGGTATCTTTGATTCTTCCAATAGCTGACACAATCCCCGATGCATCTACACTAAAATTATATTCTGACAATTAAGGTGCCTCCGCAGGGTCGGTATGTTTATCCAACCCATTCTTACTCATGAGTCTCCGAGAGCTTTGACCTCGATCATTTCTCTGATCTTTCCGAGGAGTGTTACAACCCGAGCCGTTGTTTCTCCGATCGACATATGGCTGATATCACTCCTTGTTGGATCTTGATTCCCTGTTTGTATCCCTCGGGGGCTTAGCTGCCAACCTATTAGGATGAACCAAACTCGAGGGGGCTCCCAACTGGTCGTCCTCAACCCTGATCTTAGATTAATAACGGTTATGCACATCTGACCACGTCACAGTTGGATACTCGATCAGATTCTACTTCAATTGTCGAGACGCGATCGAACTCTTCTCTTTCAAACCCTGCATAAAAGCTTGTACTGCCCAGTCATCCGAGACCGATGGTGGTTCCATTTGCTCCATTTAAAGCCTGGACATAAACTCCCTTAACATCTCACCGTTCCCTGTTTTATCTTAAAGACGTCAGATTTCCTCGTTGCCACCTTTATGGCCCCGGCGTGTGCTTTCACGAAGGCGTCCACCAACATAGCAAATGAATCGATAGAGCTCGGGGGCAGGTTATGGTACTAAATCATGGCTCCTTTCGACAATGTTTTCCCAAACTTTTTCAACAATATTGATTCGATCTCGTCGTCATTTAAGTCATTCCCTTTGATCCCACAAGTGTATGAAGTAATATGCTCGTTAGGGTCGGTTGTCCTATTGTATTTGGGTATATCGGTCATGCAACTTCTTGGGGATGGTCATCAGAGCTACACTTGGAGGGAGCGACTTTTGTATGAACTTTTTGGCATCCAAATCTTTCAAGACCGGGGGTGGCCCTGGTATTTGATCAACACGGGAATTATAAGTCTCCACCTTTTTGTCATTATCCCCAATCTTCTTTTCCCCGGACTCAATCCTCTTGCTGAGTTCCTCGAGCATCCTCATAATGGTGGAGTCAGTCCCCGAGCTATTTTCGTTTGATCTTTCTGACATCGGTTCAGTACGTCGAGTATTTTCTGGTTCAGCTACACTTAGAGTTTTATTCTGACTTTGAAGTTGAGCAATGGCAATCTGTTGAGCTTGTAGTATCTCGAATATCACTTGGAAGCTTATTCCTCCATTTCCTACACCATATGTTCTCTGGCCACCAGATCTGACTTCCCTGCATACACTTGCTTTGGGGTCTGCACCTAGATCTGCATTAAAAGCAATGTGTGAACTAACATCCACAGGTTCCACATTTAGCATTTTCCCAAGGTTTATCGGTGATACATCGACCCCTGGAGCAACAATATTGTCATTTTCTCCGTGGAACCCAAGATCTTTGTTGCCATGAACATGTGCGTTTTGTGAGCTAGACATGTTCCAGCCTGAGAATCAAAAAATTCTTGACAAGAAAAAGTGTAAAAATAGCGTGTGTTATGAGAATCAGTAATGAAAGAGTCACTATTATCTTTAGCCCCATGGTAGGTACCAAACTGTTTACCTCGAAAATATGAATAACAATTAAATTTGATTTGTGGTTTTAAAGATACGTGATTTAGTTCAATACCAATTAATAATCAAAAATTTGAAGTATAAATAAAGGAAATAAGTAAAATCAAACCAGTAGATAAGTCAATATCGATCTCGAGCCTAGTGACCTCGAGACGGGCTAGAACAATAAAGCAAGAATAATAAAGCTAAAGGACAATTCTGATGCATATGAGCGAAAAAGTAAGATAGTATATTCTTTGCCAATGATTATATGATGTTTACAAATGATTGGGGTCCCCTTTATATAGGAAGAGAGCCCTAAATAAGGTAAATTTTCATTTACAGTAAAGAATCTTATTGGGACAGCTGTATAACCGTCTAGTACAGATTTGTACTAATTCGTACAAAATCAATTTCGGAATTTACGCCATGATCTTGGAGACGTGGCGAGAATCTTGTCCTTCTATAACAAACTCATAACGGCATTATCTCGGAGTCGGTTATACTTGGCTCCGATGCTCCTCGAACACTTAGGTCTTCGAGCCCGAGCTTGGTCTTTATCGAACTTCTGCCCTTGATGCGACGTCTCGAGCCTACTAAATCGGGGGCACCTGATTTCACCGTATACAGGTAGTTACTAGTAACTATCAATAATTGAATCAAGTAAAAATTTCTTTCTCCTTCTTTAGGGTGGGAGGGAGTTCATGATATCTCATTCTATAAGAGTATTCGATTAACGAAAAGTTCTATCTATAGTTAAAGAAGAAGAAAAATTATTCTCATTTCGCCCATTGTCATCATCAAAATATGCCACATGACACTTTAGGATAACCTTCCAAAAAATATAGAAGCTATAAAATTATTTGAAAAAAAAGACTCTTTCACAATTTCATATATCTTATTTGTAAAAGATAAATATTTCTTTATTTATAAAAAAATAACTAATTTGGAAACATACATTATTTATCTTTAGCTTTAAAAAATAAATCTAATTTAGATTATTATTTTAAATTTAAAAGTTGAACATTTTAAAACATATATTTTTTACTCTTTAGCATTGAACCATGAAGACCGAATTTTTTTTTAAAACAAAGAGTTTAATTTAATTCAAAATTTAAGACTTTTAATATTAACTAATTTTAAAACATACATTTAAAAAATTTATTGATTCAAAATTATTTGGTCATGTGCTTTTGAACCATGAAGACCATAAATTTTTGTAAAGAAAAGAACTTTATTTAATTAAAAAATAAAACTAATTTAGATTATTATTTAAATATTAAAAATTGCATAATTAAAACTCACTTTCCCTAGATTTCCTATGCAAAAACAACAGTCGCTCTAATTTGAAACTCCCGAAACAGACGCACGATTGAAACTCATAAAACTGCTCCAAACTGACGGCCAACTTCTGCAAAATATGGTTACTCACACTGATTTATTCAAGGATAACAATTTATATCTATATTATATTATATTATTAAAAAGAAGAAAGTGTAGCCTAGAATTATGATAAGTGGAACATAGGAGAAAGATATGTAATAATTTTAGGACAAAATTAGTTAATTAATAATAAGTTATTTAATTTTTTTAAATTCAAATTCAAAAACAGCTTTTTTGCCTTTTTTTAAATTTCTTCTTTATTATCTTTTTTGTCAATTATTGGCTTTTTATGTTTACCAATTAAAATAAATAAATTTTATCAACTGTTGTGTCCCAAGATTGACGGTTTCCTACTATTTATTTTCTATTTTGTGATATTTTTTTCTTTCTGTTTTGTGCTATTTCATTGATTTCGATGTGGAATTTGTTGAAAACTGTATTTATTCTGTGTTAGTTATTTCATATTAATGTTTATGTTCATCTTCTTCAGTCATGCATTAATACTCGAAATTGTCAATAAGAAAAATAATTCTTTTAATACGCAATTTTCCACTTTTTTCTCTTTTGTAAATACCCCTATACAAATATAGTTTTCTCAGTTACATAAACGGTTGATTTACATTAGTTAAGCTTGTATTTTAAAGAATTCATACTGAAAGTTTCTCCTTTTTTTGGTCATGTACTTTGTATTTGATCCCTAATTGAGATCATTTTTCTCTATTATATGATTTTCCTTGAGTATGTGATTCGGGTAGGGGTGGACGTTCGGACAGTTCAAATTGCATATGAAAATTTTGATTTGAATTTTCGGATTTCGGATTGAATAAATTACAATCCAAACTATTCAAAATCCGGAAAATACAATATACTTAAGATAAATCTGAACGAAAACACTATTCAAAATCCGAAAAATATTCCAGCATAATATACTGGATTTCCAGTATAATATACTGGATTTCCAGTATAATATACTTGAGTTCCAGTATAATATACTTGAGTTCCAACATAATATACTGGAGTTCCAGCATAATATGTTGGAAGTGCATACACAAATGCTCCAATCTCCAATATATTATGCTAGAACTTTCCATGTCTTGGAGTTCCAGCATATATAATATGATGGAAGTTCATACATATGCGCACCAATCTCCAGTATATTATGCTGAAATTTTCCGTGTTGTAGAAAAATAGTGACTATTTTTCAATAACTTTGCAAATGCTGTCTATTTTTCAATTACCAGTCCGAAAACTGGCTAGCCAATGCTATTTTCACGAGCTAGAGTATGCTTACCGGTTCGGATAGTTTTAGTTCACACGTTGTATTTATTTTATCAAGAGATTCGTTAAGTATGTATAAATTATTAATTATTTTATGATTCCAATAACTTAAAAAAACTAAAATAGCCAACTAACAAATTTTAACTGTGGTTTTGCCAATGTATAATAACACTTAATTGCTGTCCCCTTATATAATTGTAAAAATATGTAATAAAACTAAAGTTGCTTTCACAAATTTCGTATACGCAAGCAGCAGACATGCATAAATTAAAAAAATATTGGTTTACTTAATTATCGTATCTTGATTTTGTCATCGAATAATGTTAAAGATTTGAAATATTTTTACAACTTCTAAAACTTGAAAACCCCATCCTTTTTTTTTTCTCCCCTCCTGGTTTCTGGATATTCCTCCTTATATAAAAACAAAACAAAAATAAGAATAGCAAAAGCAATTTGTGTACATAACGGCATGAATATATTTTCAAACCAATTGTTCTTGAAAGAATTAGCCTAAATAGCCGCTCAGCCAATTGCCTAAATTAAAAATAATCACCGAATATATATAATATATAGAGAGAGACCGTATATATGTATGAGTGTAACCGTATATAATCATTGTATAATATTATATAACCTGCTAGAAAAATTAAACAATGAATCCGCTAGATATCTGTGTAAAATCACTTATTCTTTCATGGAACTAGGCAATGAGTTTAATAAAATACATAAGTTCACACTTAATTTTTTTGATTATGTATTGAATTTTATCGGTGTTTCTTTCTCCAACGTGCTACACGTTCTACTATTTGTATCTAATTTTTTTTGAGATTACCTAAATTTTTTGCTATTAACTCTTTCCTTATTGAACTATGTAACTAAAATGTAGTATGATTTTAGAATTTTGTGTATTGTTTAGCATCTGAATACAATTAATAGAATTTTCTATTTTCTAATGGAAATATAAAGTTCAATAATATACTAATTCCAGTTGGTCAATACCAGATCCATATCTATCGCTAAAGAGATGACAACTGACTTCAATGATCTTAACAATGTGAATATGAGTAAAATATCATTAAATAAAAAATTAGAATGAATCAAACAAGAATAAACGTAATATAAATAAAAAAGAGAGCAAATTAATTTAATTTACTTTCGTGATGAGAATTAGAATTGGTCATCGTCTATTAAAAAAGTCTGAAAGACTTCTTTTCACGCTTCTTGATTTTTTTTCTTGTCAAATTAGTTGGTCTTGAGTCTTGACAAACAACGTCCTTTTTCATTTAAAGTTGAATTCTGGTGCCTATAATTAGTAGTCAACTTAATTATAAAAAATCTATTTCACGTACATCAATGCATTAATCATTATAATGCAGCTGGTTAACCAATTACGTATATAATATTATGCTTGCCTTTTTTTAAAGGGAAAATGGATAAGTACCCCCCTGATACCTGGATTATCAACTACACACTCTATTTTTGGGAGAGTTTTTTATTATTGCCCTGAATTATGGTGCACATAATTCTCAAAGATTCTACAAAATTAATAGGTTAGCTATAGGGCTTGAACCCACCCAAATAAAGCTCTAAAACCCAGCAAAAACAACTTTACTTTCCAGTAGAAAACTCAGCAAAATCAGCCATGAAAACTAGTTGAAAACCAGTCCAAACAACCACTAAAAGTTCTCATTAACACCACCTATAAAAACCTTCGAAACCAGCCACAAACCTCCATCGAAACGACCCCATTTACACTAGAACAGTTGTCCAAATCTGGTTGAGTAAGTATAATTTTCGTCTAAATCTTGGTTCAAAGTCGTCGTCGAGGTTATGGTCGATTGGTTCTATTCCGTTTGAAGCTCCACTTCACACATAAAAAATAATTTGTGTGTAAAAAGGATAGAAAGAGGAAGAAAAAAATAGAATAAATGGAAGAAGAATGATTAGACAAAGTAACCGGCGATTAAATGTCCGCCAGATTTAGAGAAGAAACAGAAAAAGAAGTAAAAGAAAAAGAAAAAAAAGTAAGAAACTATATATATCACTAAAAACGGTAAAAAAAAGCAAAAAAGGAAAAATCGAAAAATCGCTTTTTCTTGGTTCTCACGCTCCCAAGGAGAGTGAAATACACACACTGTAAGCTTTAAGTGTGCAAATTGTTTGACCAAAAAGTGTTAAGCTTTTTGTTAAACTAATTAATGATAAGATAGAGGATGAATCTTGGCTAAATATAATAAATTCTAGATCTAATATTAAAGGATATCTGTAGCACGGATAATGTTTAAGAATAATAAATATCAGACGTGAGCTCAATGATTGCCAATGAATGTTATAATAATAAGAACATGCAATAAATGCAGACAATAACAATAAATGTAATAAGAGGGAATTTATCACCCAAATATTATGTGACTTGGATGATTCTTCCACCTGACAGCAACCTGGAGAGATGGGAAATGGTGATGGATAAGGAATCCTTGGATCTAGCAAATAGAGAATGAATACGTATGTTGAGCTAAGTAGTCAGTGAACAAGACAATATTTGTATATTCTTCTTAGTCAACTATTCACAAAGTGTTCTTATCAAGAAAAATGAAGATCCACCTTTGTTCTCTATCTCTTCCTATTTATAAGGGATATTCCCAAGAAACCTTAAAAAGCACAACATAAGGAATATTCCTTGTGTCCATTTCTAAGCCTATCTTACCGTTACTTCTTTACTCCAGTTGCTCGTCCTTGGCAATAATCCTTCTGAGGATGACTCATCGCTATTATGTCGTGGTCGAGCCCGTCCTCAACCTAATTTATCTACAGTTATCAAGTCGCCAAATTTAGACCAATACAGTTAGTCGCTTCGCTTGTTGAGGTCGTGATCTTGCATGCCCTCGATAAGCGAACCTGATATGCGTCTATTTAGAAGAAATTTGGTCATGTTGATTAAGTCGAATTGGCCGAGGTCGAAAAAAACGGCGTGACCAGCGAGGCTGCAGTTGGTTTGGCTAATGCGGGGTGACATCATGACCATGCACGTCATCATTATGCATCTTCCCGAGGCAGTATATTTGCTTCTGACATTTCGATTTTGGTGCCATTATCGGTCTGTTGCTTCGATTCTGGTGCCACCCAACCCTATAAATAGATGAGGGGCTTCATTTTTGAAAATATTCATCATTTCTCATTTCACATGTGCATTGCTCCTCTTTGATCTTCTTCTCTGATCTCCGCTTTCAATTCATTGCAGCCTCTTCAATTCTAATCCCTGACTTCTTACCTGGTCAATATCTTCTTCAAATTTTGTTGCATACATTTTGCTACGGAAATATGTCCAACTCTTCTCATGTTCATGATGAGGTTTCCGATGCCACTCCATTATCGGTGGCCCTTCCTCCCGGCGGTGAGGAATTCATGGCTGAAGAGGAAGAAAGCTTCCTCAGCGCGGAAGAGATCGTCCCCAAGAACCCTTTGGGTAGACATGACTTCCCAAAGGAACCCGCTCCTGCTCCTGCTCAGAAACTTTCTGAGATGGGACCGCCTCACATAGCCGACCTCCAGTCTAAATATCGCATTCCTCCTCACGTAGAAATTGTTCCGGCCGGAAGCGACATCGTAGAGGTTCATCGACCCGGATATTGTGCTTTCTACATCTATCCGTTCTTAATTGGTTATTATCTCCCTCTCATCCCGTTGGCGGAGGAGTTTTGCCAATTTTACAATGTCTGGCCGGCGCAACTTTCCCTTTATTTGTATAAGGTTTTCCAGATGCTAGCGAAGTATGCAGAGTTGGCCGTCTGTGAGGTCGACGTTCGCCACCTGCTGCATCTATTTACGCCTAGCTTTTATAGAGGTACTTTGATACACCTTCGATATTGTGGGACCAGAGGATTGGTGGCCGGGATGGACGATAAGACGAATCGGCGGTTTTGGCACAAGTACTTCTTCATCAAGACCGAGCACTTGGTGGCGGACCCGACTGGGTTTCCCGAGCAATGGAACTATAATTGTAAGTATCTTACCGTATGCTCGTTATTTTCCTTCATTCTTTCATTTTCGGCTCACTCGTTGCTTCTTTGTTTTTTAGCTGAGAGGAATGCACCTTCTCCCGTTTTCGATATTGAAGATTGGGTGGCTCGCGTGTTACCCCATACCGTGGGAATTAATGATTGGGCATCCTTTCACAAACGTTTTTGACCCAAGATCTCGTCCAGTAAGTGATTTCTACTTCAGTTTATTTGTTGTTTACCATTGCTCTTTTATGCGACCTCCCTTTGGTGTTAGGTCGACAAGTTTCCAAGAAGAAGGCTCTAGTGCCTGCATTTCGCCATGCTATCGTGTCGGCTGGAATGCAATTTTGCCTTAGCTGAGTCCGCTCGAGGGAGTCGGACTCAAGTTCTGCCAATGAGGGACTCCGCGCCTCAAACTGTTGCTGTGCAGGATGAGATCTCTTCCCAACCCATCTGACGGCGAAAGCTCACCGTCGAGAAAAAGGCGAAGAGTGGAAATCGGGAAGGTCGTTGTCGCTGACGTCGAACTGGAAAAATTCATCGCCTTGGAAGCGGAATCTGCGCTTACACCGGATGTAGAAACTGTTTTCACGGCAGGTGTCGTTATGGAGAGGAGGCCTTCTGGGGTTTGTAGTAGCGGAGAGCTTACACGGGCCATAGAAGGTGGCATATCATCGGCGGCCGGGGGAAATAAAGCGATCCCTGCGGGAGACGATGACTCTGGATCGGATATAAGGAACACTCGTGTGGAGATAAGGACGGAGGGTCCTAACCGGCACATAGTCATTCCTATAAACTATGATCTTTTGACCAACTCAGAGCGGGCGGTGCCGACCTTTGCTCCCCTATGCGCGACTTCTGAGAACACGACGCTACAGGCAATGAACGATGTGGATATGTCGTTAGGCATATCCGGCATGGCTCTGCGAGTGAGTGTTTTTTTTATGTTAGGATTTGTTTTGTATGTTTGATTTGCTCACACCGACTCCTCTCTTTTTGCTTGTCAGACTCTTATTATGGGAATCGAGCGTGACCGGCGGGAGGAGTGGAGGACGACCATTTTTAAGAAGATGACCTCCATGTACAAGGAGTACCATACAAAGCATCGAACACTGGTCGACTTCCTTAGCTAGGATGGCGAATTTCAATCGCTTCGTGATGGACTTAAACAGAAAGATGATAAGCTGATGAAGAAAGGTGAAGAGCTGAGGGAGAGGGATGGTGAGCTTATGAGGGCCATCGGTAAGTGCAGCTAGCTTGAGGTAGCTCTAAAGGCCAAAGAGGACGAGCTCGAGGTGAGCAAGGGGGTGATGGATGAGAACGCTGACCTTCAAACGCAGTTGGCATCTTTAACGGCTGAACTCGGGCAGAGGGAGGCAAGGGTCGTCGATCTAAGGGGTGAGCTGAGTGCCAAGGTCAAAGAATGAGACATGCCGAGAAAGGCAGAATGGATGCCATGGCTGAAGCGGCGGCCTAGAAGATGCCCTCCGCGTTTGCAGGTCTGAGTGGACTAATAAGGTGGAGACATCGGTGCTTAAGGTGGCGGGGTTAGAAGAACGGATCCAGGGTTTATAGGCGTAGTTGTCTTGGTTAAACGAGCAGGTCATTACCTTGAGGGTCGAGGAGGCGCGACGGCAGTCACAACCGTCCACATCTCATACTTCTGCCGATCCCAGTGTGACGCGGGAGTTGTATGAGATATGGGTTCATACCGAGGCTCAACTTGACGTGTATAAATCTTTGAAGGCTGCCGGGAAAGTTTCTGAAGCAGAGCTTGAGGGCGTCCATGTCAAGGCACGTGCAACCCATGAAGCTTGTGGTTATGACCCTGGTACGCCTGGCGGGGATGAGGATGATAACGCCACGTATAGGCTTGCCTCTGATCCTTGGTATGCTGATGAGTACGCCGATAGGAATGGTGAAACGTGAAGCTTCTTTACTTAGTTTTTTTTTTATTTGCTATTTTTGTGAGGGTTCTCGAACCCCTTTGTAAAAAGTTGTAATTTGAACAGTCGAAATTGAACGATTGCCTTTTTGTTATGTATTTTCGGATTCTCGTTATCTTTTTTGTTTGCTATGCGGTGAAGTCCCTGACTTTTCGACTGTTTGCATGTAGTGTTTTGGCATAGTCGAACGTAAAGTAATTCGAGCGAGGTCGAATGTAAAGTAATTCGAGCAAGGTCGAATATAAAGTAATTCTAGCGAAGTCGAATGTAAAGTATTTCAAGCGAAGTCGAATGTAAAGTAATTCGAGCGAGATCGACTGTAAAGTAGTTCGAGCGAGATCGAATGTAAAGTGTAAAATGGCTTGGTGGAGTTGTGCAAAGACGCTGATTTATTTCATTAATTGGAGAATATTATATGTTTCTGTTTGTTCCATACACATATTGGAGAAGTTCCAATGTACCTAGTCCATTTATCGTTCGGCCTGGAGAAAGAGTCGGCAGGCGGGGCGATGAATCATACTTGAACTCCGAGATGTCCCCTTCGTCTCCTCATTAAAAACCTCCCCGAGAAAACCCAATTGGGACATGTCACACCTCCTTTTTGCGCGCCCGCCCCGAAGGGTAAAATGCGCGAGGGAGTTTTTCCAATTTAAGTGACAATATTCGAAATGGGATTATTTGTTTAATTCAGAGTCGCCACTTGGGAAAGGTTTGGCTTTTGGTGTCCCAAGTCACCGGTTTATCTTGAATCCCAAATCGAGGAAATTTTCGACTTTCCAAATGAAGTCTGCGAACCAGAAATTCTAAGTAAGGAATTCTGTTGACCCGAGGGAAGGTGTTAGGCACCCTCGAATCCCGTGGTTCTAGCACGGTCGCTTAAATTGTTATAATGGCTAAATATCTGATTTAAATACCTATTATGATTTATGTGCTTTTATTAAGTTTAAACCGCTTTTATTATTATCATTTATTTTTTATAGAATTGCAACGTCGTGAAAATGCATCTCGAACCACGTCACAATCAATGCACCCGTAGTTGTTAACACACTTCGAATCCGTTGAGATTTGAATTTGGGTCACATAAATGCGCACCCGAATTTAAGAATGTAATTTAATTAAGTCGCGCCTAAAGAGTCTAACGCGTTATTATCTTTGGGGAAGGCAGTGAAATTCACTAAACAGTCCATCCCAAATTCTAAGTATTTATTATGATCAATTATTGAGGGCCCCGCAATTTGCATTTTTATTTGGCGAGGCTCGTCTCATTATTTTTTAAAAGGATAATCTTAGCACGACTACATTTTCTATTTTTTGTTTTCTAAAATAAATGAAGATAAGGTCCTACTTTATTTACATACTTTCGAGTTATTATGGTTAAGTTCCAAAAGTGAGTTGTTTAAGGAGTTTGCATGGCAATTTGAAACTATAAGTGAATACAAAATCGACAAAATAATATATTCAAAGAAGATTAGTTATCCTATAAGTAGGTTGACTCCGCATAATTATGTGAATAGACCAACAATTATTTTCGACTACTCAAAATAACATTAACCTTAATTCTTAGTGTTTATCCGAAAGTTTATTAGATCTAAACGTTAAACCGTCTTGCTAGATTCAAGCCTTTTAGATTAAAGCTCTTAACCCTATAGCGTTGATTCGTACTCCCAAACCTGTAAAGCCTACCGATTCCCTAAAATTGCTAGCCGCTTCATTTAAGTGGTGAGTCGATGCTATTAATCATTAATCTACACTATTAGACCTACATTGAAACAGGGAATTCAAACAAGAGAGTTGACATATATTGCTGAACAATTGGTATTAACTAACACAATACGAAAATTTATGTGAGGTGCATGTTTCTTAAAAACGAACTGAACCGGGCCATAGCAGACTTAAATAATCCAAAGGTCCGACAGGGTACATACTGACACCTATTAGATATGCGTTATACCGCCTGTGTCAGCTAAGTTAAACCAAATTACTAAATACATGGTATACGTCTATCAATATAACAACATACTACTTAACAGTCCACATTGGTTCGAATATGCCCCAATTTACATAAAACGAATACGATTAGAATGAGCCCAAACAAATATGAACTAATTGAATCATTTTTATCCTATTGCTACATCTTAAACACAGATATTGTAAAATAAAACAGGTGGATGTTTCGTTTCTTGTTTATTTCAACTCAACTTCCAGTTCAAGCTTACATCAAACCATAGTTTCAGAGGTGTGTACCTTAAGGTAAAAAAAAGATCAGAAGACCCTGTCTCGGATTTGAATCGACCTTTCTTGGGGTTGAACGGACTTTAATCGAAGTGTTCTCAACTGAGAACACTTCGATTAAGGTCCATTAGACCCTAATCTTCTGGTTCAAACAAACAAAAATCGGACTCAGGACTTCTAGGGTTCCTAAGGGCAGATTTGGGATTCAGGTTGTCCTGGTTGGATTCGGACCAAACCAAACCTGGTTTGGTCATGAGGGAGGTCAGGGGAGTGCCTGGCATGGATTTGGGGTGGTTTGGTGTAGGTCGAGGTATGACTCGAATCTTCAAATGAAGATTCGAGATGGTGGGGGAGGATTCGAGACCCACGGTTAGTGGATCTGTGTTCAGGGGGTCGAGGTGGTCCTAGGGTATTAAGATGGTGGTCACCGGCGTCCTTGCCGCCGGGTTTATGGTGAGGGGAAAGGGGGCGGCGCTAGGGTTCCGTGGGGTTTAGGTCTGGTGAGGGAGATGAAGATGAGGGAGGGGTGCTTGGATAGGGGGTGGGGTACGAGATGAGGGCTTATATACAGGGTAGATGGTTTGATATTGGCCGTTGGATCACTAATGATCAACGGTCTTGATCATTCCACTGGGGGGAATGGCGTCGTTTGGTCTCATGCTGGGAACAGATCAAACCGGGTTTCAGTGGGTCGGGTATCTGGGGAAAGCTTGGGAGCTGTCGGATTGGACAAGATGTACAGCTCCGTTTGAGTATCCTTATGCGGCGTCGTTTGGTTTAAAATAGGAGTTGAACTGGACCGTTTGATCAACGGTCCAGATCTGATAGTCCTTAAACGACGTCGTTTGGTGATGCTATAGAGGTCAGGGAAACGGGCTGGGTCATAAAATGATTTGGGCCTGATTTTGGTCTCAAATTTGAGCCCAAATCCGGATTTGCTCCAATTTAAACTCTTTCTTCTCCTTCTTTTAATTTCTAATTTAAACAAAATTCCTAACTAAGTTGTAAAAATCAAAAATAAGACTTATACAAATATTGATTACTACTTAAACAACAATTATCACACATATTAACCATTTAAATAAAATCAATTAATGACAACATATTTTTTGTGATTTTTCCTTAAAACCAAATTATGGTTTGATTAATTCCTAATAGTAGAAGCGATATCTAAACTTACACACGACACATATTTTTTGTGTTTTTGTTTGATAAGACTAAATAATCATAGACAATACCACAAATAACTACCAAAAATGCCACGTAAATTCCAAAGTTGTACATCAAAACCAATTGTTATTATTTTTGATTTCTTTTGAGTGATTTTCGCGTAAACAATAATCACGTGCTCACAACTGCCCCTCTTTGTCCAAAAACATGAAGAGTTTTCGTGCAAAGATAAAGTGAGCGGATATGAGGGATTTTTGCCTATTGGAATACTCCGTGTGAAGCACATTTTGAAAGATTTGACTGAATCTTCGCTTCAAAGATTTCCTACATATCCTGGGCTAAACAGGAATCAGGTCAATGTAGTTCGGGAAAGTTTGGTAGCTGGAACTACCCTGGGATTTCGATGCTTGTTGTTACTGTTGTTGCTACTGCTGCTACTGCTTACTGACCGCCTTATTACACCCAAAGGAAAATTGAAACTGAACTAACTACTTAAGCCTGCCAACTGCTAGTTACAAGATTCCTATCTATGATTCTTTTGCAACTTGATCTTGGGTCTTAGCTGATTCTGCTTATAGACTTCGATCCAAATCTTGATGTTTGCAAGTTGTAGGCGCCCGTTTATTTCTGCGATATTGAGTGATACGGGATTAGCGGAACTCGGGACCTTGATCAAATTTGGAGCAATCCGCCCTTTGTTTGTTCCAATATCTCGGAACATCTTCTTTTTGTCCTTTTCTTCTTTTCTTTATTCTGGATTGAGACTCATCCCGTAGGTCATCTCGATCCATGCGCCTCGAGGTCAGACCTGCTGAGACAAACAAAACAAACGACCGAAATTTTCTACCCCAGTTTTACTAGGAAAATTTTGTGAATTAATCGCCATAACAACTTACAGAATTGATGAGGGGATTGGAAAACTCTAGTCTACAAAACGCAACTCAGGGATTGGAGTCCTAATATCGTCATAAGGTAAAGATGCTCAGTTCAGGGATTGGAGCCCTAATGCTTGCTAACAGAAAAATGCTCAGTTCAGGGTTGGAGCCCTGATGCTGGCTAACAGAAAAATGCTCAGTTCAGGGTTGGAGCCCTAATGTTGGCTAACAGGAAAATGCTCAGTTCAGGGTTGGAGCCCTAATGCTAGCTAAAAGGAAAATGCTCAGTTCAGGGTTGGAGCCCTAATGCTGGCTAACAGAGAAATGCTCAGTTCAGGGTTGGAGCCCTAATGCTGGCTAACAGGAAAATGCTCAGTTCAGGGTTGGAGCCCTAATGCTGGCTAACAGAAAAATGCTCAGTTCAGGGTTGGAGCCCTAATGCTGGCTAATAGGAAAATGCTCAGTTCAGGGTTGGAGCCCTAATGCTGGCTAAATGGAAAATGCTCAGTTCAAGGTTGGAGCCCTAATGCTGGCTAACAGAAAAATGCTCAGTTCAGGGTTGGAGCCCTGATGCTGGCTAAATGGAAAATGCTCAGCTCAGGGTTGGAGCCCTAATGCTAGCTAAATGGAAAATGCTCAGTTCAGGGTTGAAGCCCTAATGCTGGTTAACAGAAAAATGCTCAGTTCAGGGTTGGAGCCCTAATGCTAGCTAAATGAAAAATGCTCAGTTCAGGGTTGGAGCCCTAATGTTGGCTAACAGAAAAATGCTCAGTTCAGGGTTGGAGCCCTAATTCTGGCTAACAGAAAAATGCTCAGTTCAGGGTTGGAGCTCTAATGCTGGCTAAATGGAAAATGCTCAGTTCAGGGTTGAAGCCCTAATTCTGGCTAACAGAAAAATGCTCAGTTCAGGGTTGGAGCCCTAATGCTGGCTAAATGAAAAATGCTCAGTTCAGGGTTGGAGCCCTAATGTTGGCTAACAGAAAAATGCTCAGTTCAGGGTTGGAGCCCTAATTCTGGCTAACAGAAAAATGCTCAGTTCAGGGTTGGAGCTCTAATGCTGGCTAAATGGAAAATGCTCAGTTCAGGGTTGAAGCCCTAATGCTGGCTAACAGAAAAATGCTCAGTTCAGGGTTGGAGCCCTAATGCTGGCTAAATGGAAAATGCTCAGTTCAGGGTTGGAGCCCTAATGCTGGCTAAATGGAAAATGCTGGTGATTCTAAACTGACCCTTTTTTTTCGAGTTTTCTTCGTTTAGTAAAAATGTAAAAGAGAATTTTGGGGAAACTTCCCTTTTGAGTGGATTCCTTTGCCGAGCCGTTTCTTGCACTCATGTATTTCTTTTCTTTTTGGGCAGCAACCTGCTTCTTGTACGGTTGCTCTGGGTCACACCTGTTTTAATTTCCAAACAAAGAACAATTGTCAGTTCGGCAATGGCGGTTGATTCGGTGACCTTGATTGTTCCAGTTGCTTTGTTACGTACTTATTTCTGTTGAGAAACTCTGCCATTGATTGGATTCACAGGCGAAACCCTTCGGACTACTCAGGCTCGCGTTTCCAGATTTTGTGATGATTTGCCTTGTAAGACTTTGGTTTTTCCATCCCGTTTTGTTTGGGGGATTTCAGTGGGGATTTTTATTGGGGAGACTCTGTGGGGATTTGTACAAGGGGAGGCTCTGTGGGGATTTGTCTAAAGGGAACTCTGTGGGGATTTTTACAAAGCAGACTCGCTGGGGATTTGCTGGGGCAGACTCTTTGGGGAATTTTTACAAAGGGAGGCTCTGTGGGGATTTTTACAATGGGAGGCCCTGTGGGGATTTGTACAAAGGGAAACCCTGTGGGAATTTGTCTCGGGATTTGTCTATCTCTCTCTCTTCTCTTTTTTTTTATTATTTATTTTTTTTTATATGTGTGTGGCTCTACTTCGAATGCAGCCAACATCATGATCCATCGGGTTTGGACAAACGTACCACTGAAGCGGGGTATTTACTTCTAACGAAACGGAATTCCGTGAAACCGGTCCTGCCACCTATTCTTTCCGGTATATCTGGAACTTGGAGTTAAAAATGGAAGGGATTCAAAAAAAAGTAAAACGAAGAAAGGAGTAAGCAAATTTTAGAAGAGAGGTGTCCCTTTCGGGACAAGAAGGACTTATCTGATGGAAACATGCTGACTTTAAATTGACATGACATGCTTTTTGGACTGGACGCCTGACCTTCAATGAACTTGCATTTCCTCAATGAACCATAACTGGTCTATGTTTCCAAACCGGTGGAACCTTGCCAAAACTTCTGAGGTGGAAATCCTTTTTTCGGCTGATAGCGCCCTTTGCGGGTTTTCGCTAGTCGACCTCTCTCATTTCTCTCCTTACTGTCGCTTGATAGCACTCTTTGCGAGTTTTTGCTAAACAAACTCTCTCATTTTCGATTTCTCTACTCCAGTCGCCTCAACGGTGCCCATAAGTTTTCACCGATAAGACTCTCTCGTTTTATTTCTCTCAATTTGAATGTGCCGGCCTTCAAATCATGATGTCTCTCAACTTCCCCTGCCTTTGGCGATTGATCCGAAGGATTTGTGCCTGATGAAGGAATGGTAGGTGCAACCACAACTTCTAAGCCATTTGGTGTGCCCCAGTTTCAATTTCAGGGTAAATGGGATTTTATTTTTGGTGTGACTGAACCTCAGAGAGAGGCTGCCTACGTATCTTTTCGGAATCAAGTCAGACGTAGTTCAGGCTCAATCAATGTTTTGTTTTGTTTGTTTTTTTTTCTTCTTTTTTTTCTTTTTTTTTGATAGGTAGCCAAAGAAATGTAACCGACTCAAAGGGTTTGTATAGAGAGTTGATAGTGTTTGGGGTAGTGGGAATAAAACCTTCATCATTTCAAATGTGTCAAGACCACTGGAGTATAACTCAGACATAGTACCTTTTGACTGCATCCGCATTCACTGCTGTTTCAGGATCATTTCCTTCAATATCACCTAGATACAACGCTCATCTCGGCAATATCTTCCTGATGATGTATGAGCCTTTCCAATTTGGAGCAAATTTTCCTTTCGCTTCCTGGTGATGTGGCAGAATGCGCCTCAGTACCAGTTGACCCACTTCGAAATTCCTGGGTCGGACTTTCTTGTTGTAAGCACAGACCATTCTTCGTTGGTACAACTGCCCGTAACAAACCGCAACCATTCGTTTCTCGTCAATCAAAGTCAACTGCTCCAATCGAGTCTTAACCCACTCGCTATCTTCGATTTCTACTTCGACAATGGTTCGGAGCGAAGGAATTTCTACCTCTGCTGGTATCACAGCCTCGGTCCCATAAACCAAAAGATAAGGGGTTGCTCCTACTGACGTGCGTACCGTAGTGCGATATCCCAACAATGCAAAGGGTAACTGCTCATGCCACTGTCGGGAACTCTGGATCGTCTTCCTCAAAATCTTCTTGATGTTCTTGTTTGCTGCTTCCACAGCGCCGTTGGCCTTGGGCCGATAAGGAGTGGAATTCCTATGCGTTATTTTGAACTGTTCGCATACATCCCCCATCAAGTGACTATTCAGGTTTGCCGCGTTATCTGTGATGATAGTCGCGGGAATACCAAAACGACAAATAAGATTTGAATGCACAAAATCCACTACAGCCTTTTTAGTGACCGACTTGAGAGTGACAGCTTCCACCCATTTTGTGAAGTAGTCGATAGCAACCAATATAAATCTGTGTCCATTTGAGGCCTTCGGCTCGATCGGACCAATGACATCCATACCCCAAGCAACGAATGGCCAAGGTGCAGACATGGGATGCAGTTCTGTAGGGAGGCGCATGAATCAAATCGCCGTGCACCTGACACTGATGACACTTTCGAACGAAGCTAAAACAGTCCTTTTCCATGGTCATCCAGTAATAACCTGCTCGAAGGACTTTCTTTGCCAAAACACACCCATTCATGTGGGGCCCGCACACTCCTGTGTGTACTTCGTGCATGATTCTTCCTTCCTCCTCGGCGTCAACACATCTTAGCAGATTGAGGTTCGGGGTCCTCTTATACAACAACTCGCCGCTCAAAAAGAATCCACTTGCATGCCGCTTAATGGTTCTCTTTTGATCTCCAGTAGCATGTTCGGGGTATTCTTGTGTCTTCAAGAACCTCTTGATATAATGATACCACGGCTGTGTACACGATCCTGCCTCGATTACGTTACAGTAACCGTGTCTTTCCCTGATTTGGATTTCCAAAGGATCGACGTGGGCGTTGCCTGGGTAGGGTAACATTGAAACTAAGGTAGCAAGTGCATCTACTAGTTCATTGTGACACCGCGGGATATACCTGAACTCTATTGTTTTAAAACGCTTGCCGAGGTCCTCCACGTGCTGTTGGTAAGGAATGAGCTTGACATCACGAGTTTCCCATTCACCTTGGGCTTGCCGGATAATCAGGTCAGAATCTCCCATAATCAATAAATCTTCAACATCCTGATCGATTGCCATATGCATGCCCATGATGCAGGCTTCATACTCAGCTATATTGTTCGTGCAAAAGAAACGTAGTCTAGCTGTAGCTGGATAATGCTGACCAGAGGGCGAGATCAAAATTGCCCCGATTCCTACACCTTTGGCATTTACGGCCCCATCAAAGAACATCTTCCAAACATGAGCGTTTTCCGAGACTACTTCTACGGTGTTTATTTCTTCATCCGGAAAATAAGTACTCAACGGTTGGTATTCTTTATTAACCGGGTTTTCGGCCAAATGATCGGCTAACGCCTGGGCTTTCATTGCCGTGCGGGTGACATAGACTATGTCAAATTCAGTAAGCAAGATTTGCCACTTGGCCAGTCTTCCAGTAGGCATTGGTTTCTGAAATATGTACTTCAAAGGATCCAGCCTGCTTATGAGGTAAGTAGTGTGAGCTTGGAGATAATGTCTCAATTTTTGAGCAACCCACGTCAAAGCACAACACGTTCTTTCTAGCAGAGTGTACTTGGCCTCGTAGCCGGTGAATTTCTTGCTCAAGTAGTAGATCGCTTGTTCCTTCTTTTCGGTTATGTCATGTTGCCCGAGGACGCAACCGAAAGAATTTTCCAAGACTGTCAGATACAGGAACAGTGGTCTCTCTGGCTCTGGCGGGACCAAAACTGGGGGATTCGAAAGATATTCTTTGATTTTGTCAAAAGCTTGTTGACACTCAGCCGTCCATTTGATCGCTGCGTCTTTCCTCAATAGCTTAAATATGGGCTCACACGTGCTAGTCAGTTGGGCAATGAATCGACTGATATAGTTTAACCTGCCCAACAAACTCATCACGTCTTTCTTCGTTCTTGGGGGAGGTAGATCTCTGATAGATTTTATCTTTGTTGGATCTAATTCGATGCCTCTCCTGCTTACTATGAATCCCAAAAGCTTGCTCGATGGGACTCCGAAAGCGCATTTGGCTAGGTTCAGCTTCAAGTCGTACTTCCTCAGTCTCTCGAAGAACTTTCTCAAGTCTTGGATGTGATTATCCTGCGTCCTGGACTTGATTATCACGTCGTCCACATACACCTCTATTTCTTGATGCATCATGTCATGAAAAATGGCAGTCATGGCCCTCATGTAAGTTGCCCCAGCATTCTTCAGACCAAATGGCATAACCCGATAATAGTAAGTGCCCCAAGGTGTAGTGAAGGCAGTCTTCTCGGCGTCTTCTTCATCCATCAACACCTGATGATACCCAGCGTAACAATCTACGAAAGACTGTATCTCATGTTTGGCACAATTATCAACAAGGATGTGGATGTTGGGCAATGGGAAATTGTCTTTGGGACTCGCCCTATTCAAGTCTCGATAATCCACACATACCCGAGTCTTTCCATCTTTTTTCGGCACTGGAACTACATTCGCCAACCATGTGGTATACTGGACTACCCGAATCACTCCCGTTTTCAGCTGCTTGGTGATCTCTTCTTTAATTTTGTCACTGACATCAGTTTTGAACTTTCTTTGCTTTTGTTGAACTGGAGGACAGTCAGGGTGAATTGGCAATTTATGAACCACTAGATCAACACCTAATCCTGGCATGTCATCGTATGACCAAGCAAACACATCTTTAAATTCAAAAAGGAGTTGAATTATCGCGTCTTGCGTTTTCTCGTCCGTGTGAATGCTTATTTTGGTCTCTTGGATTTCTTCAGGAGTTCTCAAATTAACCGGTTCAGTGTCATTCAGATTCGGCTTAGGTTTATTCTCAAAGTGTTCCAATTCTCGGTTTATTTCCCTAAAAGCCTCTTCTTCGTCATATTCTTGTTCTTGGTTCATTATTTCACAATTAAATAGCTCGTTGTGATCTGGGCGTGAAGTATGCAAGCATGTCATATTATTTAAAGCCGCATTATTATAACTGAAAGAAAAGATAAAGGAAAAATAACAAAAATCAGAACAAAGGAAAAATGAGAAAACAATGATTTTTATTTTCTTGGAATTTGGAAGATAACAATGTTTATAACTCAGGAATTCAAAACAACAATTGAAGGGAAAAACATCCAAGTTATATCCTGGGGATAACTCGTGATGCATGAAGGGTGGCAAGACAGGTCTACCCGGACTCCTGTCTAGTAGGGAACGGCGTGGCCTCCTAGTTTCGAAGCTTGGCGTTTGGCCCCACATATAGCATCTCAGCGGTGCTTGTGCCTTCTCCTGGTTGAACCATGTGAGCTTCGTAGAGCATTTCTCTCATTGCCCCACATATCTCCTCGATATCTTCGGCTGTGAAAACCTCATCGTGTTCTTCTTCGGTGTATTTTGGTCCGACGAAAGTTTCATATAAATCCGGCAATGGACGAGGCAGTTTCCAACCCTCATTTTTCCTCTTCTTTGCCCACGCTTCATCTTTTGGAGTGGGTTGAAAACCTATCCCAATAGGTTTCTTGGTGGAAGGCAAGGTGATGGGTTCCGTTATTCCTTGCAATGTTCGTCCGAGCCCTTTCCCTGGCCTGAATCCATGTCGGATCATTTCTTTAGCCACCATGATTGAGGCGTTAGACAAGAAAGGTTGGGGGCAAGGTCTTCCCTCTTCATACTGCTCTGCTAGCACAACTTCGAAAGCCTGATAAACCGTGTGCTCGCTCTCTTCCCTTGGTTCAAGATATGGGATGGATGGGTCCCGATAAATAGACTGTTCGTCTTCTCTGTGGACCACAATTTCCCGGTCTTCGTACTCAAACTTCACTATTTGGTGAAGAGTGGAAGGTACAGCTCCTGCCGTATGAATCCAAGGTCTGCCAAGGAGAAAATTCTAGGACGTATCCATGTCACGCACCTGGAAAGTTATTTCAAACTCCATTGGTCCTATAGTCAACACCAAGTCTATTTCCCCGAGGGTGTCCCTCTTGACACCATCAAAAGCCTTACGCAGATATTATTGGGGCGGATTCTTCCGGTCCCAATTTCCATTCTCTGTAGCGTGGAGAGCGGACAAATGTCAACACCTGAACCTCCATCCAACATTACCCGCTTGACGTGGTAGTCTTCGCATTTAACTGTCAGATGTAAGGCTTTGTTGTGAGCTTCTCCCTCTGGGGGTAAGTCGTTTTTGCTGAAAGAAACCTAGTTAACGGCGAAGAACCTCTCCGTCATCCATTCCAGTTGTTCGACTGAGGTTTCAACTGGTACGTATGCTTCGTTCAGGGTCTTAAGCAAGATCTTTTGGTGCTCGGCCGACCTCATCAGCAGTGATAGCATGGACACTTGCTCGGGGCACTTACGTAGTTGATCTACCACTTCGTAGTCTGGCATTTTCATCTGTTGGAAGAAAACTTCCGCTTCTTCAACGCTTACAGGCTTCTTCGGTGGGAAGCGTCTCCGTGTGGCATTGTTTAACTCTTGAGTGTTTGAATACCTTCCAATGAAAGTATTTTCCGGAAGTTCTCCCGTGACTTCTCTACCTTTGTATGTAACCAACGTTCTTTGATAGTTCCACGACACTGTGGACGGGTTTGTCATCGGCTTCTGTGGCACGCGTCCGATAACCACTGGCTCATTCAGCCGAGGTGGTTGAATTGTTCCCCGGATCACATAGGCCCCTTTTGGTACGTACATTGGTCTTGCCCTTTTGACTTCTAAACTCTGCGGTTTCTCTGCTCAACCTCGTGGAACGCAAAGAACTTCATTCCTTACAGGCACCATCATTACTGTCTTTTTCTCCACCTTCTCTTCGGGCTCGCCCTTGACAGTACTGACCTTCTTTTCCCCTTTCTCTAGCTTCGGGGTGGTTTTAGGCCTTTCCCTGCATCGACGATGGCGATTATAGCTTTTAAAGCAGGATCAAATTCTTTGTCCTCGCAGATCATTCCAATCAGCGGCCCGTTATTGTGAGCAGGCAACGGATTGTTAGTCACATTTGGGACCTCCTCGTCCCTTAGTACTATTTTCCCCTGCTCTATTAAATTCTCGACTACCCTTCTCAAAGCCCAGCAGTCATTTGTATCGTGCCCTTCCGCTCCTGAATGATATGCGCACCTAACACCGGCTTTGTAAGTAGGTGATGCCGGATTGTGCCTTGTCTGAGGGACTGGCTGCAGGAAACCCAACTGGACTAGCTTTGGGAACAAGGTAGAATATGGTTCACCGATGGGTGTGAAAGTCTGTCTTCTAGGTGGTTCCTGAGGGCGGAAGTTATTTTGAGGAGGCTGTGGATTATAGTGGTTGCGGTAGGGAGGCTGATTTCTGGGAGGTGGAGCTTGGCCTCGATTGGCTTGCTGTGGCGGATGGACATAGGGCTGGGTATTCATGACCATGTAGGGTTGAGGAGCATATGTCACATTTTGGTGGGGGTAGTAGTGTTGTGGGGTTCTTTCTGAAAAACGGGGCCTGGGATTATGATATTCCCTTGCTTCTGATGCTGCCATGGCCGTTTCTTCCTTTTTCTTTCCTCTTGCCATTCCTCCGGACCCCGCTTTGGACGGCTTGGGAGGTTGCCCTTATGGCTGCCTGACTTAAGATTCTACCCGTTTTCAAACCGTTCTCCACCATCTCCCCAATCTTGATTGCTTTCGCGAAAGACTTTCCCATGGCTGACATCATATTCTGGAAATAGTCTGATTCTTGAGCCTGGAGAAAAGTAGTGACCATTTCTATCTCGTCCATGGGAGGTTTTACCCTCGATGCCTGCTCGCGCCACTTAATAGCATATTCTCTGAAGCTTTCTGAAG
Source organism: Nicotiana tabacum (assembly GCF_000715075.1). Lineage (NCBI taxonomy): Eukaryota > Viridiplantae > Streptophyta > Magnoliopsida > Solanales > Solanaceae > Nicotiana > Nicotiana tabacum. The sequence continues at coordinate 218,713,246 of NC_134080.1, read as the reverse complement.
GTTTCTTCTTCAAGTTTGACAGAGAATTTCGGTCTGGTGCAATGTCGATGTTATACTGGATTTGTCTCACAAAATCTCTGGCGAGATCATCCCATATATGCCATCGAGATATGTCTTGGTCCATATACCATTCTGAGGCTATTCCTACCAGACTTTCCCCGAAATATGCTATTAGCAATTCCTCTTTGTTGTCGACTCCCCGCAGTTGGTTGTAATATTTCTTGAGATGAGCAATGGGGCTGCCGTACCCGTCGTACTTCTCAAACTTTAGGGTTTTGAAACCCATGGGTAGGTGCACGTGAGGGAACATGCATAGATTGGTATAGGAGACGCTCTTCTGTCCGCTCAAACCTTGCATGTTTTTCAAACTCTGCTCAAGGCTTCTCATTCTTTTGGCCATCTCAACTTGTTCAGCAATTTTAGGGTTCTGATCCTGCCCAGGTGCAAACTCGCATTGAGGTTGTAGAGGATGAGTGCTGGTGGCGAACCGAGTTGGTTCCAGTGAGAAAGATGGTGCTTGGAATGTGAATGATGATGAGTCAAAATTTGGCTTGTGTGTAGCGGGTTGTGCCACGATTGGACAGGGAGGTGCAGTAAAGATATTTGTAGCTACATCTGTTGTTGACATCCGGGGATAAGAATCAGAGGGCGATCTAGCAGAGAAGGCCGAAATGGATGGGTACCCGAATGGGTTAGCCGGATAGCTTATGGGGACGTTAGAAGTCCCACTTGTCCTGGAGAACAACTCAGGGAATCCAGGGATAACACTTGGTGGCTCTTTTCCGTTATTCCAGTCATCCAATATTTTCAACATGCGGAGCCGCAGGATTCTATTTTCCTCCACAGTTGCGGACTCGGGCGTGAGGACGGCCGAGATCGAACTCTCCTCGGAAATAGGAACTGTCGGCAAAGATATTTCTGAAGACATTTCTATGCTTCCCTTTGATCTTGTGAAGTAAGTGTGAGTACTGCCTCTTGACTTAACAACAGGTAATTGAACACTCCCTTTCGACCTCGTGAAGTATGAAGGTGAGGCCAGACTTTCACCAAACCAACCGCCTTTTCTAAAACCTGGAAGGACTCAACGACAAACGAACGGTTAGTTCGAAACAAATAACAGATAGGCAATCTCACGTTGGGGCATGATGCACCTATATAGTTAAGTGAATTCCTACATGTTTGCAACGAAAGCATGCGTCATTCCGGCTTCCTTTTAGGCTTCCTCTTTATTTTATTTTATTTTTATTTTTTATTTTTATTTTTATTTATCATTTTTTATTTTTCTTCTTTCTCTTTTTATTACTGTTTTCAATTTTTGCAGTTAAAATGTGACCGGATCCGATGAGGATTGCCTACGTATCACGATGCCGCGTGAATCAGATCATTACGTAGTTCAAAACAGATGAGTGTAAAAGGAGCACACATTTTATTCCTGAACAATCTATTACAAACTAACATTCTTTGAAAAAGGAAAATAACAAGCATCGAAAATAGTACAGACTCAATAGACTAATACACCTTGAATGCAAAAGACGGACAGACTCGACCTATGAATACATTAAGGTTCTGAGAACTGGCGTCCGCGGGGCATCGTTCGGCCTCGCCGCGGTCCTAGGTGTGAGATCCCTTTCAAGTTGTTCCAGCTCATGCATGTTCTGCTTGACATAACCCATCACTGCCGAGAGAACGGTAATGCTGGTCATGTTTTCACACCGTAGACACCGTCTGATGATGGCGTGGGCAATGGTCCTGATCTTATCTCTGGTTTGCTTCTTTTCCACGAGCAGGCGTTTTATCTGATCACTGCACATTTTTAAAACCTGAGAATCCTGCACATGCTGACTCTTCAGTTGCCGTACTTCTACCTTCATCCGGGCCAACAAGTCGTAACAATATCTGCTCTCAATTTGGAAAGCCTCGGCCTGATTAACTGCTTTAACCTCAAGTGTAGCCATCTCTCTCTTCATTTTGGCAGCAGTTTTCTCGTGGTCGCGTTTCAATTGATTCAAGTATCGGCGATGCTTATCTGCTATTGTACCCCACTATAGCTTGAGCTCTGCCATGATGTTTTCAGACTTTTCTATACCATCTCGCCATTCCCTGACTTCACTTTTCAGCCCTTTTATCAACTTCTCGTCTGATTGACTCCTTGGTTGTTTATCAAGAGCCAATCTCAATTTCTGGATTTCAGACTGTCAACCTGTTGCTTCAAATCACCGATCTCTGCCCGATACCCCTTTTCTTTTGCTAACCAGTTCCATTGCTCTCTGGATGACTCAACGAAATCTTTGAGATGAGGTCTTTTTGCTGGTCTCTCGCAGGATATATCACCTCTAAACCAAGCGTGATACCCCGGGGCAACTTCCCCTTTAGCCGTATCCTTCACACAAATGTCCAAGCTGTGACTCCCTCGGGTAGACTAAACCCTTTGATTCTTGTGTAGAATTCTCCAATACAAGTTTTCTCGGGCGAACCGTAACCAAAGAGCGGGGAGCGGTGGCATAAATGATCGGTCATCCACATTTGCAACAATAGGTTACATCCTTCGAAAAAGTCACCCCTGGCTCGGCAAGCAGTGAGAGCCCGGAAGATGTCAGCCATAATCATAGGCGCCAGAGTACTTTTATCTTGGGTGAGCAAAGTACTGACGACCCCAGTTGCTTTTAGATCGATGTTTCCGTCTTTCCTTGGGAACACTATAAGACCCAAAAAAGCTGTCATAAAAGCTACCAGCATGTGTTCGTCCCACTTTTGTCGGTTACCTCTACTGCATAGTTTGAAGTCTGGCTTATTGAACCCGCCCACGTGGCCGTATCTAGCATATATGAGGTGGAGACTGCAGAAACCTTTGGCAAGATCTAGATGGTGAAATGTTCGGGGTATTTTTAGAAAATCCAGAAACCGATGTACCGTGACGGCCCTAGGTGCAATTAAGTACTTGAACCTTAACGGGGCTTCATCACCTCCGATGTATCTCGCTATTTCTTCCAATGTCGGGGTGAGCTCAAAGTCCGAGAAATGAAATACATTGTGTGCTGAATCCCAGCAAGTGACTAATGATCTGATAATATCACCCCGAGGCTGAATGTCTAGTAAATCCGAGAGATCTTTCAGATACTTCTTTACTTTGTCTTGCCCCTCCTTGCCTAAATCATTCCACCATAATCGCAACTCGAAAGGGATCTTGGTCATTATTGAAAAGGGTTTGTTTTGTATCGTGCTCATCCTGCACATTTATTAAGGTGATTATGCCAACGAAAAACTTTCATTAGACTAAAAAAAAACTATGTTTTCTTTTTTGTAAAATGATGGACTCGGTTTCCAAATGTGGCCTTTTAGCACTTCGGGAATGAAGATTTTAAGGCTGCGAGGATCAAACGGTCGAAAACCAAAACGATGACCAAAGACGATCGTTTATGCAATGGCAGCCTTCCGTCGTCCCTTTCGGGAACATTCGGCTATTTTTGACAACGAAAGCATCACTTGATTTTTTTTTGTTATTATTTTTTTTAGGAATGGTGACCCGATATTGGGAACATGGCCTCGCCGATCCTCGGGGACGAGGATCCTAAGGTCATTGGGCAATTTGGTCAAAATTTAAAAATGACTAAAATGGCTGTTTATGTAAAGATAGCCTTCCAACGTCCCTTTCGAGAACATTTGGCTATTCTCGACAAAACGACATCACCCGACTCACAAATTAAAATTCTGATATTTTGGCTATTTCCGAAAACGGGGAGGTTGGACCCGATGAAGGTTGCCTACGTATCTCGCACCCTGCGAGAATCAAACCGGCGTAGTTCGGGCTTGATCAAGCGTAGAGTAAAACCCCTTCTGAATACAATCTTTTTAAAGAAAATAAAAAATATTTTTCTGGATTTTTATTTTATTTTATTATTTTTTTTAATTTTGAAAAGAGATAAAGACTAAAGAAAAATCTTTTTAAGGAAGTATTTGGACTATTAGTGTGAATTTATAAAAGAGATACTACAAAAGAAACAACATTTTTTGGAATTTTGAATTTTCCCTTCTTTTTTTTTTTTACTTTTTTTTTAAAAAAATTATTTTGAAAGTGACTAAAAGATTTTTTTTTTGTTTTTTGTATATACATTTTTAATAAGTCAAACTAAAAGACAAATTTTGTTTTCATTTTTCTTTTTTTTCTTTTTTTTTTAAGAAAATTCTGGCGAGATTTTGACATTACTTGGACATTGATTTTATTTTTCCAAAATAAGTAATTATCTCCCTACGCTGTTATTTTCTCTTCTTTTTTGAACCCTTTTTAGAAACCGGTCGGCATGCAAATCTGAAGCAAATAAATGCGCAAAACAAACGGGATGCAACAAGATGGTCTTTTCATTTCAGGTTGCCTGTCCTATACGGACCCAACCCCTATGTTGAGTCCCCTATGTCAAATGCAACATGATGCAAATAAGCGTTCCTACTAGGGATCCGGCATGAGGTTTCGTTATACTTAGGTTTATAACCTGGGTATATGTTCTAGACTGTGTCCCCGAGCGGACAACTCGTGTCGAGGAGGGAGCAACTTACCGGGAACCAAAAGGCCATCCGGCTTCGTAACTTGTCCGAGCCTTTTTTTCATTTAAGGGTTTTTGACACTAACAGAATAGGGAGTCTCAACCAGTAAGCACATCTCCGGAGGTGAAGAGAGAAGGGTGTCGGCACAGTTTATATACAGTTCAGATAATATCAAAGCGGTAAAAAGACAATATTTAGCATGTTATGCCAAAACATGTAATAAATATCAGATAATGAAGCCAAATATAACAATTATTCTAAGCTCGAATTCTTGAACCCTGAACCAGTGGTTCTGGGTTAATTCCCCAGCAGAGTCGCCAGAGCTGTCACACCTCCTTTTTGCGCGCCCGCCCCGAAGGGTAAAATGCGCGAGGGAGTTTTTCCAATTTAAGTGACAATATTCGAAATGAGATTATTTGTTTAATTCAGAGTCGCCACTTGGGAAAGGTTTGGCTTTTGGTGTCCCAAGTCACCGGTTTATCTTGAATCCCAAATCGAGGAAATTTTCGACTTTCCAAATGAAGTCTGCGAACCAACATACTACTTAACAGTCCACATTGGTTCGAATACGCCCCAATTTACACAAAACGAATACGATTAGCATGAGCCCAAACAAATATGAACTAATTGAATCATTTTTATCCTATTGCTACATCTTAAACACAAATATTGTAAAAAAAAAACAGGTGGATGTTTCGTTTCTTGTTTATTTCAACTCAACTTCCAGTTCAAGCTTACATCAAACCATAGTTTCAGAGGTGTGAACCTTAAGGTAAAAAAAGATCAGAAGACCCTATCTCGGATTTGAATCGACCTTTCTTGGGGTTGAACGGACTTTAATCGAAGTGTTCTCAACTGAGAACACTTCGATTAAGGTCCATTAGACCCTAATCTTCTGGTTCAAACAGACAAAAATCGGACTCAGGACTTCTAGGGTTCCTAAGGGCAGATTTAGGATTCAGGTTGTCCTGGTTGGATTCGGACCAAACCAAACCTGGTTTGGTCATGAGGGAGGTCAGGGGAGTGCCTGGCATGGATTTGGGGTGGTTTGGTGTAGGTCGAGGTCCAGCTCGAATCTTCAAATGAAGATTTGAGATGGTGGGGGAGGATTCGAGACCCACGGTTAGTGAATCTGTGTTCAGGGGGTCGAGGTGGTCCTAGGGTGTTAAGATGGTGGTCACCAGCGTCCTTGCCGCCGGGTTTATGGTGAGGGGAAAGGGGGGCGGCGCTAGGGTTCCGTGGGGTTTGGGTCTGGTGAGGGAGATGAAGATGAGGGAGGGGTGCTTGGATAGGGGGCGGGGTACGAGATGAGGGCTTATATACGGGGTAGATGGTTTGATATTGGCCATTGGATCACTAATGATCAACGACCTTGATCATTCCACTGGGGGGAACGGCATCGTTTGGTCTCATGCTGGGAATGGATCAAACCGGGTTTCAGTGGGTCGGGTATCTGGGGAAAGCTTGGGAGCCGTTGGATTGGACAAGATGTATGGCTCCGATTGAGTATCCTTATGCGGCGTCGTTTGGTTTAAAATGGGAGTTGAACTGGACCGTTAGATATGTTCGATCAACGGCCCAGATCTGATAGTCCTTAAACGACGTCGTTTGGTGAGGCTATAAAGATCAGGGAAACGGACTGGGTCATAAAATGATTTGGGCCTGATTTTGGTCTCAAATTTAAGCCCAAACCCGGATTTTCTCCAATTTAAACTCTTTCTTTTCCTTCTTTTAATTTCTAATTTAAACAAAATTCCTAACTAAGTTGTAAAAATCAAAAATAAGACTTATACAAATATTTATTACTACTTAAACAACAATTATCACACATATTAACCATTTAAATAAAATCAATTAATGACAACATATTTTTGTGATTTTTCCTTAAAACCAAATTATGGTTTGATTAATTCCTAATAGTAGAAGCGATATCTTAAACTTACACACGACATCTATTTTTTGTGTTTTTGTTTGATAAGACTAAATAATCACAGACAAGACCACAAATAACTACCAAAAATGCCACATAAATTCCAAAGTTGTATAGCAAAACCAATTGTTATTATTTTTGATTTCTTTTGGAGTGATTTTCGCGTAAACAAAAATCACGTGCTCACAGGACAAAACTCGGGCGAGGGAAAAATAATACAACTTGAAGGGCGTCCGTTTTCAGAAGTTGAAGTATTTAATGTTGGCGACGTTCTAATTGTTTTGTAGTAGCTTTACCTCTATTGTTTCTAGTTGGAATGATCCTTTGTTTGCTGCTGCTGTAATTTTGTATGGCCCGTTCCAATGGGTTCCTAATTTGACTTATCTTGAGTCTTTGTTTGCCTGTGTTTTGGCCTTGAGTACATAGTCTTCGACTTTGAGTGGCCGTACTTTGGCCTTTTTGTTGTAGTACTGTTCTACTTGCTATTTTTGGGCTATCATTCTTATGTAGGCCATGTTTCTTCACTCCTCTGCTTCGTCGAGGTATTGTTTCCTGTTTTCGTCGTTGCTTGGTTCGTTTCATTGGAGTATCTCAAACTAGGTTCCCTGACCTCGACTAGTATCATGGCGTCAGTCACATAGACTTGTGAATATGGTGTTTCTCCTGTGCTTGTTTTTGGCATGGTGCGGTATGCTCAAATACTTCTGGTAGCAATTCCGGCCATAGTCCCTTGGCATCCTCAAGCTCTTTCTTCAAGATATTTAGTATTGTTTTGTTAGAGGATTCGGCCTGGCCATTACCGGCAGGGTGATATGGCGTGGAGAGTATTCGTTTGATGTGCCACTTCTTGAAGAATTCGGCGGTCTTTTTTTCGGTGATTTGGGGTCCGTTGTGACAGCTGATTTCTTTGGAGATGCCAAAACGGCATATGATGTTTCTCCATATGAATGTGATAACTTCATGTTCACGTATTTGGGCGAACGCACCTGCTTCTACCCACTTGGAAAAATAGTCAGTTAAGATCAAAAGAAATTGTATATTACCTCGCCCTGATGGAAGGGGTCCGACAATATCCATTTCCCATTTGATGAATGGCCATGGCGATGTAACCGAGTGGAGGTGCTCGCTTGCTTGGTGTATCATAGGAGCATATTTCTGGCACTGCTCGCACTTCTTCATTGTGGGCCAATAATAACCCACCTGAATGAGGCATCTGACAAGGGCTCGGTTGCCAGTATGGACACGGTAGTGGCCTTCGTGTACTTCCTCGAGGATGCGTCTTTTTTGGTTCGGCCCTAGGCATTTTGCCAAGGTTCCTCCAAACATTCTTTTGTATAGGTCGTGGTTTATGATGTTGTACCTGGCCACCTATATTTGAAGATTTTTGGCTTCCTTTTTGTCTAATAGGAGTACTCCCCCATGCAAATATGCTATAATACGGTTGCGCCAGTCTCAAGTCAAATTTACAGAATGTACCTCAAGTTGGTTTATTGACGAGTGGAGGAGAGTGACCACATTTTCTTTTGTAATGTTTTTGGTGGCCGCTGCTAACTTGACGAGGCCATCTACCTCGATATTTTATTCTCGAGGTATCTGGTCGAGTCGACATTGGTCGAATTCTGGCAGCAGTTTATGAATTTTTGCCTGGTACTTTTGTAGCCTCTACTCTTTGATTTGGAAAGTGCCTGTGACTTTGTTGACAACAAGTTGTGAGTTGCATCTGAGGATGACTCGTCGTGCTCCATTTTTGAGAGCTAGCTCAATTATAGCCTCATACTCGGCCTCATTGTTAGTTCATATCGGGACACCATATGGATTGGCGGATGACTTCACCTATTGGGACCTCGAGTACGGGTCCCAGTCCAGATCCTGACGCGTTGGATGTGCCATTGGTGTATAGGACCCATAGGTTGGGTAGCCTGGGGGAGGTACGAGAAGTTTCCTGCTCGACCTCAGGCATTATTTTAGCACTGAAATCGGCGATGAAGTCGGCAAGTACCTGTAATTTTATCGTTGTTCGCGACTGATATGTTATATCATGCTCGCTTAATTCTATGGCCCGCTTGTCCAATCTCCCCGATAGTTCAGGTTTATGTAGGATGCTCCGTAGGGGGGAAGGTCGTCACCACCGATATGGGGTGGTATTGAAAATAGGGTCTAAGCTTTCATGAAGCTATGACCAACGCCAAGGTCAATTTTTTGAGGTGGGGGTACCTCGTTTAGGCGTCGACTAGGGTTTTGCTAATATAATAGATTGGAGATTGCGTATCTTTATTTTCACGGACCAACACTGCCCTTACCGCGACCTTTGATATGGCCAAGTATATCAGGAGGCGTTCACCGGGTTCTACTTTGGCGAGTAGAGGGGTGAGGACAATTATGCCTTTAGTTCTCTTAAGGCCTCGATGCATTCTGAATTCCACTGGAGCCCGTTGAAGAATTTGTAGCACCTGTCGGAGGATCGTGAGATGAACCTCGACAAGGCGGCTATATGGCCTGTCAGTTTTTGCACCTGTCTCTTGCTAGTTAATACTTCAAGTATTCCCTTAATGGCTTTGATTTGGTCGGGGTTGACCTCGATGCCTCTTTGTGATACCAGGAAGCCGAGGAACTTGCCCAAAGTTACGCTGAAGGCACATTTTTTGGGGTTAAGCTTCATTCCGTACTGCCTTAGTATATCGAAGGCCTCTTTCAGGTGGTCAATGTGATCTTCCTTCTTTTTTGATTTGACCAACATGTCGTCGATGTAAACTTCCATTGTTTTGCCGAGTTTATCCTTGAATATCTTGGTGACCAACCTTTGATAAGTTGCCGCTGCATTCTTCAACCCGAATGACATGACTTTGTAACAGTACGTTCCCTGATGGGTGATGAAAGTAGTCTTTTCCTGGTCATCCTCCTCCTTGAGGATTTGGTTGTAACATGAGTAGGCGTCCAAGAAGCTCAACAACTCGTGCAATGCTATTGCGTCGATCAGCTGGTCGATACGAGGCAATGGAAAGGAGTCTTTCGGGCAGGCCTTGTTTAGGTCCATAGAATCCACACACATCCGCCACTTCCCGTTTTTCTTTTTCACCATGACTACATTGGCGACCCATTAGGTATATCCACCACTCTGCCACGTAAGCTTTAAGGGGCCAAATTATTTGACCAAAAAGTGTTAAGCTTTTTGTTAAACTAATTAATGATAAAATAGAGGATGAATCTTAGTTAAATATAATAAATTCTAGATCTAATATTAAAGGATATCTGCAGCACAAATAATGTTTAAGGATAATGAATATCGGAAGTGAGCTCAATGATTGCCAATGAATGTTATAAGAATAAGAACATGCAATAAATGCAGACAATGGCAATAAATATAATAAGAGAGAATTTATCATCCAAATATTATGTGACTTGGATGATTCTTCCATCTGATAGCAACGTGGAAGGATGAAAAGTGGAGATGAATAAGGAATCCTTGGATCTAGCAAACAGAGAATGAATAACGTATGTTGAGCTAAGTAGTCAGTGAACAAGACAATATTTGTATATTCTTCTTAGTCAACTCTTCACAAAGTGTTCTTATAAAAAAAATGAAGATCCCCTTTTGTTCTCTATCTCTTCCTATTTATAAGGGATATTCCCAAGAAACCCTAAAAAACACAATATAAGGAATATCCAAAGGAATATCTAAAGGAAAATTCTTTGTGTCCATTTCTAAGCATATCTTACCGTTACTTCTTTACTCCAGTTGCTCGTCCTTGACAATTATCCTTCTGAGGACGATTCCTCGCTATTATGTCGTGGTCGACCCCGTCCTCGACCTAATTTATCTACAATTATCAAGTCGTCAAATTTGGACCAATACACAAATAATTCTACTTTAAAATAGTTTAGTGGAAAGGAGGTAATAAAACCCCGCAAAAATAGATTATGTTTGAAAAAAGAGCAAACATCACATCATAATCATAGTGTAAAGAGTTTAATAAATTTAAATTTTATAAAATTATGTAAAAATAGAATGGTCTTGAGTATTTTTGGAGCATTCCAAAGTTGAAAAGAGTGTCAGTTATAATTGGAGTGGATAGAATCATAGAATAACTTTTAGAGGTGCAGAGCTAGAGTATGCTTACTGGTTCGGTATTAGCAGTTTTGGTTTAAATGTTGTATTTGTCTTAAGAAATTTATTAAGTATATATAAATTATTAATTTAAAATCTTAATAACTTGAAAGGTTTAAGCTTTTGAACTCATAGATGTTAACTTTGCCTATGTATAATGACACTTAATTGGGAAGAAATTTAAAAATAGTTAAATTTACAAATGATAATTGAAAAATAGCCACAATTTCAAAAGTAATCGAAATTTAGTCACTTTTTATGTAAAAGATAAATATGAACAAAAATACTGTTCAAAATCCAGAAAATATTCCAGCATAATATGTTGGAGTTTGAATTTTTTACATGTGAACTTCCAGCATAACATGCTGGAATTTCATTATGTGCTGGAGTTCCAACATAATATGCTGGAAGTCCATGCACACGTGCTCCAATCTTCAGTATATTATGCTGGAACTTTCCGTGTGCTGGAGTTCCAACATAATATGCTAGAAGTTCATATACATGTGTTCCAATCTCCAGTATATTATGCTGGAACTTTCCATGTTGCAGCAAAATAGCGGCTATTTTTCAATGACTTTGCAAACGCTGACTATTTCTCAATTACCAGTCCGAAAACTGGCTAACCCGTGCTATTTTGACCTTAATTGTTGTCCCGTTACCATAAAAAATACAGCGTGTAATAAAACTAAAGTTGCTTTCACAAATTTCGGTGAAAATAGCATGGACTAGCCAGTTTTCGGATTGGTAATTGAAAATAACCAGCATCTGCAAAGTTATTGAAAAATAGCCACTATTTTGCTGCAACACAGAAAGTTCCAAGATAATATACTGGAGATTGGTACATATGTGTATGAACTTCCAGGATATTATGCTGGAACTCCAACACACGAAAAGTTCCAACATAATATACTGGAGATTAAAGCACCTGTGTATGAGCTTCCAGTATATTATGCTGGACCAGTACATTATATTGGAACTCCAGTATATTATGCTGGAAGTCGACTATAATATGCTGAAATATTTTTCGAATTTTAAACAGTATTTCCGTTCAGATTTATCTTTATATAAAAATATCCTTTTGCATGACATGAACCACCTTATTTACTTATTTATCGTATCCTTTTGCCGTACATACAAGTTCCACATAATATACTAATTCCAGTTGGACAATAACAGATCCATATCTATCGCTAAAGAGATGGCAACTGACTTCAATGATCTTAACAATGTGAATATGAAATCTTCTTATGGCGGGTGTGATTCAAATAAGGTTCACAATTTGAACTTAAAATATCAGGCATACTACTATTGACTGTCAAATATAATGGTTATCTTACTATTCCAAAAAAGAAAAATATATATTCCAAAAGGTCTGCATTTTGATCTGATTGCATTCATCAACTGTTAGTATTATATGTTAAAGTTCTAAAGGTTTTGGCTGCAGCATCTACTACGAAGGAGCAGATATAAAAATGAAAAGTTCACTACAATTAATTGGTGGATTTAGTAACCTGCAAAAAAACAAAAGGCAACTTTTTAGAGCATGTTAAATAGTATTGGTAACGTAAAACGATATTACTTTTTAAATGAATATAAGATAAATTATTAATAGTTTAAGAATATCTATGCACTATGGTGAAATATATATATATATGTATGTATGTATAATCAGGTCAAGCTTAACGTAATTATTGTTAAATCTTTATAATTATTATTAATTGATAACCTAGTATAAATGGTTCAGTTAACTTGTTATCACATATTAAAAATTATTTATAATTTAAAAATATTTGAAGTATCCGTATATATAACTTAAATCCAGTTGTTTATGCAGTGAAACAAACTAAAGTGTTTAGAGTGAAAAAAAGGACACTGCATGCCGTCACATTTTTTTTTGGGGGGGGGGGGGGGGGTTCCACTTAATTAACCTCTCAAACCTACTATGAACATAGCATTCAATCGAGTACATCATTCAGCCTTTGTAGCATGTGGTCAGCAGATTAGATTATATCAATTTAAAAAAATATATACATAAAGTAACTAGTTTGAGAAAGAGACCATATGTTCATATGCCCCATATTTTGGACAGTAAATATAATCTTTCCTGGTGGGTAGGAGGAAGGGAGGCGGAGAGGGAGCCAAAAATTTAAAGTTTATGGGTTCTGAATTCGTTATCGAACTCATAACTTGTCTTAACTCACTACTAGAAAACTGCCAAAAAGGTCCAAGAAAATCGATTGAAATCGGTCGGAATGCAATAAAAACCGACCGATTTTCAACCGACTTTAATTCATCGAAAAAACAATGGTCGCCAACGCGACCATAGACGGCCGATATTTCCGACCGAAGTCGATCATTAAATTCAACGCACTTTTGACCAAATAATCAGACAAAAACTAAATATGCCGACCGAATTCCATCGGTATTCCAGAAAATAGTTTTTATTTTTTTTAAATTAACGCCCGATATCGGTCGGAATATGAATTATTATTTTTATAAAATTGCACATTTCTGACCGAAATCTGTCGGTATTGTTAAAATATTTTAAATTTAAAATAAACAATTTCGACCGATTTCGGCAGGTAATTTCAAAACCTGGAAAAAGTTATTGCTGATATGTCACGATCCGGATTTTTTCATCCTCGGGGGTCGTGATGACGCCTACTAATGTAAGCTAGACAAGCCAAACCTTTAATTACTTACCTCATTATCCAATTATTTCTGGTTAACAATTATAAAGCGATAACGTGATAACAGCGGAAATTCAAATTAAGCGGAAGACAACAATAAAATATATGAAAACTGTATCTATTACAAATACTTAAGCCTTAACCACCCAAAACCTGGTGTCACAGTATCATAGACTGTCTAAGTATGCTACATACAAAGTTTGAAGAAATAGAAGTACACTGTTTTGTGAATAAAAGGAAAATGAAACAGGAAATAGGGATAAAGGGAGACGCCAGGGCCTGCGGATGCCTGCAGGTCTAACTTGGATCTCTGCGTGGAGTGAAGGTAGCCTCCACACTGCGGTCCAAAAGCTACTCCAGGATCTGCACATAGTGCAGAGTGTAGTATCAGCACAACCGACCCCAGTTAACTTGTTACCACATATTAAAAATTATTTATAATTTAAAAATATTTGAAGTATCCGTATATATAACTTAAATCCAGTTGTTTATGCAGTGAAACAAACTAAAGTGTTTAGAGTGAAAAAAAGGACACTGCATGCAGTCACATTTTTTTTGGGGGGTTCCACTTAATTAACCTCTCAAACCTACTATGAACATAGCATTCAATCGTGTACATCATTCAGCCTTTGTAGCATGTGGTCAGCAGATTAGATTATATCAATTTAAATAAAAAAAACATAAAGTAGCTAGTTTGAGAAAGAGACCATATGTTCATATGCCCCATATTTTGGACAGTAAATATAATCTTTCCTGGTGGGTAGGAGGAAGGGAGGCGGAGAGGGAGCCAAAAATTTAAAGTTTATGGGTTCTGAATTTGTTATCGAACTCATAACTTGTCTTAACTCAATACTAGAAAACTGCCAAAAACGTCCAACAAAACCAATTGAAATCGGTCGGAATCCAATAAAAACCGACCGATTTTCAACCGACTTTAATCCATCGAAAAAACAATGGTCGCCAACGCGACCATAGACGGTCGATATTTCCGACCGAAGTCGATCACTAAATTCAACGCACTTTTGACCAAATAATCTGACAAAAACTAAATATGCCGACCGAATTCCATCGGTATTCTAGAAAATAGTTTTTTTCCTAAATTAGCGCCCGATATCGGTCGGAATATGAATTATTATTTTTATAAAATTGCACATTTCTGACCGAAATCTGTCGGTATTGTTAAAATATTTTAAATTTAAAATAAACAATTTCGACCAATTTCGGCAGGTAATTTCAAAACCTAGAAAAAGTTATTGCTGATATGTCACGATCCGGATTTTTCCACTCTCGGGGGTCGTGATGACGCCTAATAATGTAAGCTAGACAAGCCAAACCTTTAACTACTTACCTCATTATCCAATTATTTCTGGTTAACAATTATAAAGCGATAACGTGATAACAGCGGAAATTCAAATTAAGCAGAAGACAACAATAAAATATATGAAAACTGTATCTATTACAAATACTTAAGCCTTAACCACCCAAAACCTGGTGTCACAATGTTATAGACTGTCTAAGTATGCTACATACAAAGTTTGAAGAAATAGCAGTACATTGTTTCTGAATAAAAGGAAAATGAAACAGGAAATAGGGATAAAGGGAGACGCCAGGGCCTGCGGATGCCTGCAGGTCTAACTTGGATCTCTGCGTGGAGTGAAGGTAGCCTCCACACTGCGGTCCAAAAGCTACTCCAAGATCTGCACATAGTGCTGAGTGTAGTATCAGCACAACCGACCCCATGTGCTGGTAAGTGTCTAGCCTAACCTCGGCGAAGTAGTGACGAGGCTAGGACCAGACTACCAAATAAACATGTGCAGTTCAAATATATACAGCGGCAAAGAAGTACAGAAATAACCAGACAAAATGGGAGGAGGAGCATGTTGTGGGGAAGATAACAGTTCCGAATAGAAAGACATTAAATAAACGAAAGAAACAACATAACTCGGATATCAACAAAGAATCAGGAATCAATAAATGCACGGCATCACCCTTCGTGCTTTTACTCTCATCCTTACCAAAGCAATCATATAATAAAAATGTGCATGGCATCACCCTTCGTGCTTTTACTCTCGTCCTCACCAAAGCAATCATATAATAAAAATGTGCACGGCATCACCCTTCATGCTTTTATTCTCTTTTCTACCATATAATCAATAAAATCGGTACGGAATGATACATCGTGCGGCACGGCATCACCCTTCGTGTTTTACACTCTTTCCTCACAATAATACACGGCATTACCCTTCGTGCTTTACACTCTTTCCTCACAAAACAAACAATGCACGGCATCACCCTTCGTGCTTTAACTCTCTTCCTCACCCAAACAACAGTCACAAACAATAGGGCAAGGGAATAAATGAAGTTGCAATAAAGATCCCTGGGCCCACATGGTCAAAACCCGATGTTCGAACCAAAACCCGATTACCCATTCCCCCAGGAACCTAAATATATAATTTGTTTTGAAATCGGACCTCATATCGATGTCCAAATCCTCAATTTTTGAAAAACCAAGGTTCTACCCAAAACACTCAATTTCCCCCATAAAAATCATTGATTTTGAGTTGAAATCATGTGAAAAGATGTTAATGATTCAAGAAAACGGGTTAGAAATCACTTACCAATGTTTTGGAGAAGAAATGTTATTTGAAATACCGCCTCTTATGTTTTTGGGGTTTTGAAAAATGAAAAATAACTGAAAATCCCGTCATAATATACTACTCTCCGATGCCCTGTGCGGACCGCACAAAATCAACTGCGGCCGCACAACCATCAGTGAACCTATGCAGACCGCAAAAAATCAACTGCGGTCGCACAATCACCAGTGCGGACAACACAAAAACCAGTGCGGACCACACTAGCAGGTTCAGAGGTCTGCACTTCTCTGAACCTCCAATAGCCATGTTTTAAGCTTAAGACACCCCGGAACCTACACGAAACTCACCCGAGCTCTCGGGACTCCAAACCAAATGTGCATACTAACTCAAAAGCATCATATGGACCTACTCGTACGATCACAACATCAAAATAATATGTAAAATCATGAATTAAACCTCAAAACTCAACATTTTCATCAAGAACTCTCAAAGTTCATAACTCTTCAACAAGAAGTCCAACTCAAATCAAATAAACTCCGTTTTTCACCAAACTTCACAATTATCTTTCAAATACTATAACAAGTTTGTACCGGGCTCCGGAACCAAAATACGGGCACAATAATAATGGTTTCAAACATTAATTTTTTTTTATTTCTTAGATAATTTAGTAAAACAATTTCTTTCAAAAATTAATTTCTACGGCTTGGGACTTCGGAATTCATTTCTGGGCATACGCCCAAGTCCCATACATTACTGCGGACCTTCCGGGATCGTTGGAACACAGATCCGGATCTGTTTGCTCAAAATGTTGACCAAAGTCAACCATAATCAAATTTTTAACTCTAAAGATTTCTATTTCTCATATTTTCACATAGAAGGCTTTCCGGATATAGGTCCGGACCACGCACGTAAATCATAGTGAGGTAAAAAGGGAGGTTTTTAGGCCTCGGAACACTGAATTCACTTACCACCTTTAAAACAATCGTTCGTCCTCGAACGGACATAAGAAGGAAGTACCTAAGTCGGGAAAAAGATGGGGATAACGGCTCCGCATATCGGACTCGGACTCCCAGGTCGATGCCTCAGTGGGCTAAACTCTCCATTGAACACGAACAGAAGGAAAACTCTTTGATCTCAATTGACGAACCTGCCGGTCTAGAATAGCTACCGATTCCTCCTCATAAGACAAGTCCTTGTCCAATTGGACAGTGCTGAAATCTAACACGTGGGATCTAAGCCACCTCTCCCACTCGATCAAGAATCTCAAATGGGCCAATGAACCTAGGGCTAAGCTTGCCCTTCTTTCCAAATTGCATCACACCCTTCGTAGGTGACACTCGAAGCAATACCCGCTCACCGACCATGAATGCCAAATCACGAACCTTGCGGTCCGCATAACTCTTTTGCCTGGACTAAGCTATACGAAGCCTATCCTGAATAATCCTAACCTTGTCTAAAGCCTCCTGAACCAGATCTGTACCCAACAACCTAGCCTCTCCCGGCTCAAACCATCCAACCGGAGACCGAAACCGCCTACCATATAAAGCCTCATACGGAGCCATCTGAATACTCGACTGGTAGCTGTTGTTGTAGGCAAACTCTGCTAAAAGCAAAAACTGATCTCACGAGCCTCCAAAGTCAATGACACAAGCTCGGAGCATATCCTCCAAAATCTGAATAGTCCGCTCGGACTGCCCGTCCGTCTGAGGATGAAATATTGTGCTCAACTCAACCCGTGTGCCCAACTCTCGCTGAACTGCTCTCCAGAAATGGGAGATAAATTGCATACCTCGATCCAAAATGATAGACTCGGGCACACCATGAAGGCGAATAATCTCCCAGATATAGATCTCAGCTAACCTCTCGGAAGAATAAGAGACTTCCACAGGAATAAAATGCGCTGACTTGGTCAGCCTGTAAATAATAACCCACACTACATCGAACTTTCTCTGAGTCCGTGGGAGACCAATAACGAAATCCATAGTGATACGCTCCCATTTCCACTCAGGAATATCAATCTTTTGAAATGAACCATCGGGCCTCTAATGCTCGTACTTAACCTGCTGACAATTCAAATACCGGGCCACATATGCAACGATATCCTTCTTCATTCTCCACCACCAATAATGCTTCCGCAAATCCTGATGCATCTTCGCGGCGCCCGGATGCATAGAGTACCGGGAACTATGGGCCTCCTCTAAAATCAACTCTCGAAGCCCATCCACATTAGGCACACAAACTCGACCCTACAATCTCAAAACTCCATCATCACCTAAGGTAACCTGTTGGACACCTCCGTGCTGCACCGTGTCTCTAAGGACACACAAATGGGGATCATCATACTGTCGATCTCGGATATGCTCCAATAATGAAGAACGAGCAACTGTGCAAGCTAACACACGGCTGGGCTCAGAAACATCCAACCTCACAAACTGATTGGCCATAGCCTGAACATCCAAAGCTAGCAGTCTCTCACCGACCCGAATATAAACAAGAGTGCCCATACTGGCTGACTTCCTACTCAAAGCATCGGCTACCACATTGGCCTTTCCCGGGTGATATAAGATAGTGATATCATAATATTTAAACAACTCCAACCACCTCCTTTGCCTCAAATTCAACTCCTTTTGCTTGAACAAGTACTACAGGCTCTTGTGATCCGTGAACACCTCACATGTCACACCATACAGATAATGCCTTCAAATCTTCAACATGTAAACAATGGCTGCCAACTCCAAATCATGAATCGGATAATTCTTCTCATGAATCTTCAGCTGCCGTGAAGCATAAGCAATGACATTGCTATCCTACATCAACACCGCACCAAGTCCAATGCGAGATGCGTCACAATAAACTGTATAAGGCCCTGAACCTGTGGGCAAAACCAATACTGGTGTCGTAGTCATAACTGTCTTGAGCTTCTGAAAACTTGCCTCACACTCATCCGACCATCTGAACGGGGCACCCTTCTGGGTCAACCTGGTCATCAGGGCTGCGATAGATGAAAACCCCTCCACGAACCGACGATAGTAACCTGCCAATCTCAAGAAACTCCAAATCTTTGTAGCTGATGCTGGTCTAGGCCAGTTCTTAACCACCTCAATCTTCTTTGGATCAACCTGAATACCCTCTGCTAATACAACATGACCCAGGAATGTAACTGAACTCAACCAGAACTCACACTTTGAGAACTTAGCATATAACTGACTATCCCTCAAGGTCTGAAGAACCACTCTAAGATGCTGCTCATGCTCCTCCCGGCTGTGGGAATATATCAAAATATCATCAATGAAGACTATCACGAACGAATCCTCGTAAGGCCTAAACACTCGGTTCAGCAAATCCATAAAAGCTGTTGGGGCATTCGTCAACCTGAATGACATCACCAAGAACTCATAATGCCTGTACCGAGTGCGGAAAGTTGTGTTAGGGACATCAGATGCCCTAATCCTCAACTGATGGTAGCTAGATCTCAAGTCAATCTTCGAAAATACCTTGGCACCCTGAAACTGATCAAACAAATCATTAATCCTTGGCAATGGATACTTATTCTTGATTGTAACCTTGTTCAACTGCCGGTAATCAATACACATTCTCATTGATCCGTCCTTCTTCTTAACAAACAACACCATCGCACCCTAAGGAAAAACACTCGGCCTAATGAAACCCTTCTCAAGCAAGGCTTGCAACTGCTCCTTCAACTCTTTCAACTTAGGCGGGGCCATACGATACGACAGGATAGAAATGGGCTACGTGCCCGGAGCCAAATCAATGCAAAAGTCAATATCCCTATCGGGTGGCATACCAGAAGGTCTGAAGGAAATACCTCAGGAAACTCACGAACAACGGGCACAGAATCAATAGAAGGAACCTCAGCACTAGAATCATGAACATATGCCAAATAGGCCAAACACCCCTTCTCGACCATACGTCGAGCCTTCACATAAGAGATAACACTAGAGGTAGAATGACTAGGAGTCCCTCTCCACTCTAAATGAGGTAAACCCGGTAAGGTTAAGGTCACAGTCTTGGCATGACAGTCCAAGATAGCATGGTAAGGTGATAACCAGTCCATCCTAATATGACATCAAAATCAACCATGTCCAAAAGAAGAAAATCTACACGAGTCTCAAGACCTTCAATCACAACTATACATAAACAGTGGACTTGATCTACCACAATAGAATCACCCACCAGCATAGACACATAAACATAATCACTCAAAGAATCACTAGGCATGACCAGATACGGTACAAAGTAAGATGACACATACAAGTATGTAGACCCTAGATCAAATAAAACTGAAGCATCTCTATCACAAACCAGAATCGTACCTGTAATAACCGCATATGAGGCCTCGGCCTCAGGCCTGGCTGGAAGAGCATAACATTGGCCCCGGGCCCTACCACCTTAAACTACATCTCTGGGACGGCCTGCCGCTGGCTGGCCTCCACCTTTAGCGGCCTATGCTCCACCTCTAATACCTATACCTCCACCTCTAGCACCAATACCCCCACCTCTAGCTAGCTGGGCGGGCTGTGGAACACTCGGTGCCTGAACCATAGCACGAGAACCCTAATGCTAAGAACTACTCGGTGCTTGAGGGCAAAACCTAGCAATGTAACCCATATCACCACAAGTGTAGCAAGCCCTCAACAGCTGAGACTGCTGGCCCTGACGACCTAAATGACCACCCCGAAAACTCTTAAGCGGCGGTGAACTGATAGGAGCTAGTGGTGCACTGTAGGACTGTTGATCGGAATACTGCATCTGAGGACCACGGCTACCTGAAGCACCATGAGAAACCTGAAGTGCTGACTGAAAAGGCCTAGGAGGATGGCCTCTACCATATGAATCCCTACCTCCAGATGAGGTACCACTGAATTGGCCTGAATGATGGTACCTCTTGTCTGACCCGTGACCACCTCCCTATGACAGAACCATCTCCACTCTCCTGGCCACATTGGCCGCCTCTTGGAAAGATATCTCACTCCCTGCCTCCCTAGCCATCTGAAGACGAATCGGCTGAATAAGTCCATCAATGAACCTCTTCACCATCTCTCACTCTCTCTCGGTGGGAAGTATGATAAGAGCATGACGAGCCAAGTCGATGAATCTGGTCTCATATTGAGTAACGGTCATAGAACCTTACTAGAGGTGCTCAAACTACCTCCGATAGGCCTCTCTCTGAGTGATGGGGAGAAACTTCTCCAGAAATAGCTGCGTAAACTGCTCTCAAGTCAAAGTTGGCGATCCGGTTGGTCTAGCCAAACAGTAATCTCTCCACCAACTCTTGGCGGATCCAGATAAGCGAAAGTAGAAAAATTGACCCCATTGGTCTTAACTATCCCCATGTTCCTAAGAACCTCGTGACAGCTGTCTAGATAATCCTGGGGATCTTTAGTAGATGCACCACTGAAAGTAGTAGTGAAGAGCTTGGTGAACCTAACCAACCTCCACAAAGCATCGGCAAACATAGCTACTCCATCGCCGGTATGAGCTACCATACCCGGCCGAACTGCTCCAACTGGCTGAACCGCTAGAGTCTAAAATTGGGGAGCTACCTGCTCTAGAGTGTGAGTATCATGAGTCTAGGCTCCTCCTCCAGCCTGAGAGACGGCTGGTGCTATAGGAAGCAAGCCTGCCCGAGTGACACTCTCCATAAGGCCGACTAGGCAGACCAGAGCATCCTGAAGAACTAGGGTGGCAATAAACCCCTCTGGGACCTAAGTTGGGCCCACCAGAACTGCCGGGGCCGGAATCTCATCATCAAAGTCAACCTGAGGCTCTGTCGCTGGTGCTGCTGCTTTGGGCTGAGCTCTGCCCCTACCTCAGCCTCTAGCACGGCCTCAGCCTCGCCCTCGGCCCCTCGTAGGAGTTGCTGGTCAGTGGATGAGGAAGCACGTGTTCTCGCCATCTGCGAAAGAACAGAGTAGAAATTCAATTAGCATTGAGAAATCAAACCGCACGACAGGAGAGAATAAATGTGAAGTTGTTCCTAACTCTTTAGCCTCTGGGGGATAAATACAGATGTCTCCGTACTGATCCCTCAGACTCTACTAAGCTTGTCTGTGAACTGTGAGACCCATGTAACCTAGAGCTCTGATACTAACTTGTCACGACCCAGATTTTCCCACCCTCGGGGGTCGTGATGGCGCCTACTAATGTGAGCTAGGCAAGCCAAACCTTTAACTACTTACCTCATTATTCAATTATTTCTGGTTAACAATTATAAAGCGATAACGTGATAACAGCGAAAATTCAAATTAAGCGGAAGACAACAATAAAATATATGAAAACTGTATCTATTATAAATACTTAATCCTTGACCACCCAAAATCTGGTATCACAGTGTCACAGACTGTCTAAGATTGCTACGTACAAAATTTGAAGAAATAGCAATACATTGTTTCTGAATAAAAGGAAACTAAAACAGGAAATAGGGATAGAGGGAGACGCCAGGGCCTGCGGACTCCTGCAGGTCTACCTTGGATCTCCGCGTGGACTGAAGTTAGCCTCCACACTACGGTCTAAAGCTGCTCCAGTATCTGCACATAGTGCAGAGTGTAGTATCAGCACAACTGACCTCATATGCTGGTAAGTGTCTAGCCTAACCTCGGCGAAGTAGTGACGAGGCTAGGACCAGACTACCAAATAAACCTGTGCAGTTCAAATATATACAGCAGAAAAGGAGTACATAAATAACCAGACAAAATGGGAGGGAAAGTATGCTGTGGGGGAGATAATATTTTCGAATAGAAAGACATCAAATAAAGGAAAGAAACAACATAACTCGGATATCAACAAAAATCAGAAATCAATAAATGCATGGCATCACCCTTCGTGTTTTTACTCTCGTCCTCACCAAAGCAATCATATAATAAAAATATGTACGGCATCACCCTTCATGCTTTTACTCTCATCCTCACCAAAGCAATCATATAATAAAAATGTGCATGACATCACCCTTCGTGCCTTTACTCTCTTTCCTCACCATATAATCAATAAAATCGGCACGGAATGATACATCGTGCGGCATGGCATCACCCTTCGTGCTTTACACTCTTTCCCCACAATGATACATGGTATCACCCTTCGTGTTTTACACTCTTTCCTCACAAAACAAATAATGCACGGTATCACCCTTCATGCTTTAACTATCTTCCTCACCCAAATAACAGTCACAAACAATAGGGCAAGGGAATAAATGAAGTTGCAATAAAGATCACTGCAAGGGAACAACAATTCAACAAATAGATCTCGGTAAGGGAACATCATCAATAACCACAACATCCCGGCAAGGGAGATAACGAATAAATCAACAATAGCCCGGCAAGGGCGACAACATAATGATCTCTTATCTTTCTCACTTTTGCTTCACAATTCACCTCACAACTCGAGCCAATGCTCTAAAGGTTCAATTATCACTTATACTTTCACAATTCGTTATACAAATTGAGCCAACGCTCCTCAATGTTCATAGGTCACAATTCCTTCCACAAACTTTACACAACAAGTAGAAACCATTACCAAGGCATGAAAGATACAACGAAGTCATGATAATCACAATATAAGACTCACGGGTATGCTAGACACCAACGTATAGATACTCGTCAACATGCCTATACATCGTACTCAACAATTATCACATAGCAAATAGGACTCGACTCCTAATCCCTCAAGCTAAGGTTAGACCAAAGACTTACCTCGATGTCACGAACACAATTCATGATTTAGTTATAGCTTTACCCCTTGATTCCACCACCAATTCGCTCGTATCTAGTCACAAGTTACTTAATTACATTCAATAAACGCTAAATGAATCAATTTGAATGCATGAAAATGAATTTTCTAAAGTATTACCCAAAAGTCAAAAATTTCCCCCGGGCCCATATGGTCAAAACCCGAGGTTCGAACCAAAATTCGAGGTTTGAACCAAAACCCGATTACCCATTCCCCCACGAACCTAAATATATAATTTGTTTTGAAATCGGACCTCAAATCGAGGTCCAAATCCCCAATTTTTGAAAAACCTAGGTTCTACCCCAAATGCCCAATTTCCCCCATGAAAATCATTGATTTTGAGTTGAAATCATGTGAAAAGATGTTAATGATTGAAGAAAACGAGTTAGAAATCACTTACCAATGTTTTGGAGAAGAAAGGTTATTTGAAATATCGCCTCTTATGTTTTTGGGGTTTTGAAAAATGAAAAATAACTAAAAATCCCGTCTTAATATACTACTCTCAGATGCCCTGTGCGGACCGCACAAAATCAATTGCGGCCGCACAACCACCAATAAACCTGTGCGGACCGCACAAAATCAACTGCGGCCGCACAGTCACCAGTGCGGACAGCACAAAAACCAGTGCGGACCGCACTAGCAGGTTCAGAGGTCTGCACTTCTTTGAACCTCCAATAGCCATGTTTTAAGCCTAAGACACCTCGGAACCTACCCGAAACTCACCCGAGCCCTCAGGACTCCAAACTAAATGTGTATACTAACTCAAAAACATCATATGGACCTACTCGTGCGATCACACCATCAAAATAACATGTAAAATCATGAATTAAACCTCAAAACTCAATATTTTCATCAAGAACTCTCAAAGTTCATAACCCTTCAACAGGAAGTCCAACTCACGTCAAATAAACTCCGTTTTTTACCAAACTTCACAGTTATCTTTCAAATACTATAACAAATTTGTACCGGGCTCCGAAACCAAAATACAGGCCCGATAACAATGGTTTCAAACATTAATTCTTTTCTTTATTTCTTAGATAATTCAGTAAAACAATTTCTTTCAAAAATAGATTTCTACGGCTTGGGACCTCGAAATTCATTTCCGGGCATACGCCTAAGTTCCATATTTTACTGCGGACCTCCCGGGATTGTCAGAACACGGATCCAGGTCCGTTTGCTCAAAATGTTGACCAAAGTCAACCATAATCAAATTTTTAACTCTAAAGATTTCTATTTCTCATATTTTCACATAGAAGACTTTCCGGATATAGGTCCGTACCACGCACGTAAATCATGGTAATAAAGGGAGGTTTTTAGGCCTCGGAATAGTGAATTCACTTGCAATACAAGTTATGACCCTTTGGATCATCACATGATACCAATCAAAATTATTGTCGGTCAGAAATTTGAAATTACTAACCGACTTCGGTCGGTATGAGGTCGGTTTTCTTGGGAAATTTTGGCACCAACTGTTTTACAGCTGCACCTCCTGCCAACAACCAATAACCTATAATGACTACAACAATAAGAACAACTACAACAATAATAACAACTATCAAAACTATATTAACAATATTTATAGAGTTACAAAAAATCCAACAACAAAACGTTTCACAAGTTAAAACTTCAAACATCATTCAATGGGTGTTTTTACTACATCATCTCCATCTCCACTACTAGAAGCTTCATCGTTTGCATGGTTCGAAGGATCACGACGAGAAGGATTAGCATTTGGGGAAGACTCACGAGATCGAGGAATCGGGAAAGCACCACTAGCAAGAAGATTGGCCAGCTGACCTTAAAGGATATTAAATTGCCCATCCCTCTTTTCTAGTTGACCTTGAAGGGTATCAGATTGTTTATCGCTCTTTTCTTCTCTAATCTTTCCTCTTCAAGCTCTGCTGATAGCTTTGCGATCTTCTTCTCCATAGCCGAGAAAGTCGACCTATTAAGTGATCGCCTTGGGCGGAAGTCCCTATACCTTGCAATCCAGCCCTGTAGCGACGAAATGATCTCTCTAGAAGGCCGTATGCTATCCCCTTTTTAGGACCACCGATAACATCCAACCATATCTTTTGCGTTTCTTCGTCTGAAATAGAAAGTAGCTCACCTTGCTTATTCGGTGGCAAGCTCTGACTGTACTCCGATCCTCCACAGTAGTCTTGTAGCGACCCTTTATTTAGAATATAAAAAATTATTAACTATATAATATTATAAACATTAATTTTAAGTTATATTAAATCTGAAACTTACATATGTAGTTTCCACCCGGTCCTCGACCTATCTAGTTGGATTTGTCGGTGCCTTCTTCTTCCGGATGTGAGTCTCCATGAAGAACTTATCATGAGTCATCTTCCTCCCATATTTTTTTTCCTACAAATATAATAAAATATGTTAAATAAATTAAAATATATAAATATAGTTTGATAAAGATAGAATCAAATATTTTAAAAAATTACCGGTTGTCTCCTCGCAGTCCCATGCATAATGGCTGCGTTATTATCTTAACAATAATGTGAATATGAAATCTTC
Organism: Nicotiana tabacum; assembly: GCF_000715075.1. Taxonomy (NCBI): domain Eukaryota; kingdom Viridiplantae; phylum Streptophyta; class Magnoliopsida; order Solanales; family Solanaceae; genus Nicotiana; species Nicotiana tabacum. The sequence goes on along the minus strand of NC_134080.1, from coordinate 218,687,113 downwards.
TCATAATGGCTGTGATTCAAAAAAGGTTCACAATTTGAACTTAGAATATCAGGCATACTACTATTGACTGTCAAATGGTTATCTTAATATTCCAGAAGGTCCAAAAAAATAATATTCCAAAAGGTCTGCATTTGATCGGATTGCATTCATCAACTGTTAGTATTATATGTTAAAGTTCTAACGGTTTTGGCTGCAGTATCTACTACGAAGGAGCAGATATAAAAAATGAAAGTCACTACAATTAATTGGTGGATTTAGTAACCTGCAAAAAAACAAAAGGCAACTTTTTAGAGCATGTTAAATTGTAAAGGTAGTGTTAGTAATCTGTATTACTTTAATATATTATGAAACAATAAATTTCCTGGAGCAAAATCAGAAACATGAAAAACATTAGTAAAGCAGAAATGTAAATAATCAGAAATAGAATCTGAAAATATATTTCGGAATAAAATCGAGCTCATTGAATGCATAGTATGTCCTTAAGGAAATTATTCTCTTCAAATATTCGAGGTGTTGAGGCAACTTTTTAGAGCATGTTAAATTGTATTGATAATGTAAAACGATATTTGCAAATATAAGATAAATTATTAATAGTTTAAGAATATTTATGCACTGCGGTAGAAAAAATATGTACATGTACAATCAGGTCAAGCATAAGGTAATTATAGGTAAATTTTTATGATTATTATTAATTGATAACCTAGTAAAAATAGTGCAATTAATTTGTTATCACACCTTAAAAATCATTTATAATTTAAAAAAATATTTAAAGTATTCATATATATATAACTTATATCCGATTGTATATACAACGGAACAAGAAGTGTTTAGATCGGAAAAAGGACTTTACATGCAGTCACATTTTTTTTAGGTTTCATTTAACCTTTCAAACCTACTATGAACTCATGATATATATGTTGGAAAAATTTGGTAGATATTATATTATGGAGAATAAGATTTAGCTTGAGGCGTGTCAAAGATACTGTCTTTAAAGATATTTTACTTACACTGTGATAAATAAAATTAGGCGTACCCCCCAGGATTCAACAAGCTCTTCTAGTATAAACTAGGAGCAGAAACAACAAAAATTAACAAAGATAACCCAACACACTACAAGAAAAGAGAAGAATAATTTGTATTCAAATCTGTCTTCTAATGAAAGTACTAGATTATATATATATATATATATATATAGAGAGAGAGAGAGAGAGAGAGAGAGAGAGAGTAGGATGGCTAACTCTTGATAGTCAACCAAAGTTATTGTCACTTTATGATTGCTATTCAAATAACCTTATATTGTATTATGGAGAATAAGATTTAGCTTGAGGCGCGTCAAAGACACTGTCTTTAAGGATATTTCGCTCACACCGTGATAAATAAAATTAGGCATATCCCCCAGGATTCAACAAGCTCTTCTAGTATAAACTAGGAGCAGAAACAACAAAAATTAACAAAGATAACCCATCACACTACAAGAAAAGAGAAGAATAATTTGTATTCAAATCTGTCTTCTAATGAAAGGACTAGATTATATATAGTAGGATGGCTAACTCTTGATAGTCAACCAAAGTTATTGTCACTTTATGATTGCTATTCAAATAATCTTATATTGTATTATGGAGAATAAGATTTAGCTTGAGGCGTGTCAAAGACACTGTCCTTAAGGATATTTCGTCCACACCATGATAAATAAAATTAGGCATATCCCTCAAGATTCAACAAACTCTTCTAGTATAAATTAGGAGCAAAAACAACAAAAATTAACAAAGATAACCCAACACACTACAAGAAAAGAGAAGAATAATTTGTATTCAAATCTGTCTTCTAATGAAAGGACTAGATTTTATATATATATATATATATATATATATATATATATATATATATATATATATATATATATATATATATATATATATATATATATATATATATATATATATTGATAGTCAACCAAAGTTATTGTCGCTTTATGATTACTATTCAAATAACCTTAAATGATGAAAATAATGGATATAAGGCTGACATTCTGTTACAAAAGAAAACATCTCAATATTGAATATCAGTGAACGTCATTAAGGCTATTTAATTGTCTTAGCCGTTTTGAACAATTTTTCAAAATCATATTTGTGCTAAATAAATATGAAGAGAATAAATCAAATTGATTAGTACAATAAAGATCATTAATATTATATTAAGAGAATGAACCTAGACATAATTATTTGAATTTTATTTTTGAGTTATCAAATTATTTTTCCAACAATCCTCCACATAATTCAAAAAGTATATTAAGCAATAGAGTAAAATAAAAAATTTTGCTGAGTTTTTACAAATGAGCATAATGCGTCAAATCTGGTGTCTCTTGGACTATGAACCAGACATAGATAAAATAAGATTAAACTTACAAAAAAATTGGTGAAGTTTAAAACTTCTATGAACCAAGAATTCTTTTGTAAGTATAGTGTCTTATCTATCACATTATACCCTCACACACTTTGTTGCTTATCGCGATTTTGCGCTAATAGGCCATGCACACGCCTGATTTTCATGAGTGCTCTAGAAATTTTTGCCACAAATTTCTGTCACAACTCGGATTTTCCACCCTCGGGAGTCGTGATGGCGCCTACTCGTATAAGCTAGGCAAGCCACGAAATATAGAAAATTCAATCTCTTTCATTTTTAACTCTTTTTAACAAATTGAATTAGTAGGTGATCAATATTTTAATAATAGCGAAAGATGAAATCAAGCGGAAGACTTAGTCTAATATAATACCAAAATCAGTACAAAAATGCCAACATACGTCTCTACCTAGAAACCGGTATCACAATATCACGGACTGTCTATGAGTACTACATACAAGTGTCTGAAAAAGGGATACAGTCTGTCTTGGAAACAAGTGAAAACAGAACATATAAATAGATAGAAGAGAACGCTGGGCCTGTAGACGCCTGTAGGACTACCTCGGGATCCCTGTGGACTGAAGGCTGGCTCCCCAAGTACTATTGTCCCGCTGCTGCTCCGATACCGGCACTGAGTGCAGAGTGTAGCATCAGCACAACCGACCCCATATGCTGGTAGGTGCCTGGCCTAACCCCGCGAGGTAGTGACGAGGCTAGGACCAGACTCCAGATAAACCTGTGCAGTTCTATAATATACGGCGGAAAATAAACAGGAATAAATAATTTAAATGGAAGGGGGTACATACTACGGGGAATAATATCAAATCCAGCAGAAACTTATGAGAAATATGAGGGAACGATTCAAAATCTACAACGAAACAATAATAATACTGTTGCGGCGCACAACCCGATCCCTTATCATTTAACATTGTTGCGACGTGCAACCCAATCCATTTATATCACTGTTGCGGCGTGCAACCCGATCCAATATAATATTTGTTGCAGCGTGCAACCCGATCCATTTATATCACTGTTGCAGCGTGCAACCCGATCCAATATAATATTTGTTGCGGCGTGCAACCCGATCCATATATATTAAGGTTGCAGCGTGCAACCCAATCCATATATACAGTCAACAATAATCATAATAAAAGTCTCGACAAGGGATCAATAACGAACTATACTATCCAAGCAAGGGAATCGACAGCATAAATAAATACGTCCCGACAAGGAAGAAACAGCTATAACCAATCTTAATCCAACATCTAACCATTTTAGCTATCACCAATACTCAAACTTAGTAATTTCCACGAAAACAAACTTAATCCTTGCTCAATATCGAGAGTCATCAATTAAAGCATCCGTAGTATCATTTAAGAACACAACAAGTTGCAATTTAAGACTCACGATCATGCTCGACACCAACGTATAGATACTCGTCAACATGCCTATACGTCGTACTCAACAAGAAGCAAGTAGAAAATAGGACACAACTCCTAATCCCTCAAGCTAAGGTTAGATCGAACACTTACCTCGATACCACGAACACAATTCACGATTCAATTATAGCTTTACCCCTTGATTCCACTACCAATTCGCTCGTATATAGTCACAAGTTACTTAATTACATCAATAAACACTAAATGAATCAATTGGAATGCATGAAAATGAGTTTTCTAAAGTTTTACCCAAGAAATAAAAATTGGCCCCCAGGCCCACATGGTCAAAACTCGAGGTTCGAACCAAAATCCGATTACCCATTCCCCTAAGAACCCAAATATATGATTTGTTTTTAAATCAGACCTCAAATCGAGGTCCAAATACCCAATTTTTTTGAAAAATCTAGGTTCTACCTAAAACACCCAATTTCCCCCATGAAAATCATTGATTTTGAGTTGAAATCATGTGAAAGGATGTTAGTGATTGAAGAAAATGAGTTAAAAATCACTTACCAATGTTTTGGAGAAGAAAGGTTATTTGAAAAATCGCCTCTTATGTTTTTGGGGTTTTGAAAAATGAAAAATAACTGAAAATGTCATCTTAATATACTCCTCTCAGACCTCCTGTGCAGACCGCACAAAATCAACTGCGGCCGCACAACTCCCATGTGGATTGCAGTGATATATTTTAGTATTTTAGCCATAACTTTCTCTACATATATCCAAATTGTGATTTATGTACCTTTCTAGAAACTAAACACAAAGGACTACAACTTTCATTCTTGAATCATCTCATAATTCCTTGTAGATCAAAAGATATAGGCTTCCGAAATCGGACCAGTGAAATGTTCTTCACCGCGTACCGAACAGAATCTAGTGCGGCCGCAAAGCCCTCACCGCGGTCCGCACAAAATCCAGTGCGGCCGCACAAGCCCCTCCGCGGCAGCATTCCTTTTTGTGAGGACCGCACTGGTCTGTTCAAAGGCCTTCCACTTCTCTAAACCTGCAACAATTGTGTTTTTAAGCCTAAGACATCCCGGAACCTACCTGAAACTCACCCGAGCCCTCATAACTCCAAACCAAGCGTGCATACCAACTCAAAAACATCATATGGACATACTCGTGCGATCACATCATCACAAATAACATATAAAATCATGAATTAAACCTTAAAACTCAATATTTTCATCAAGAACTCTCAAAGTTTATAACTTTTCAACCGGACGTCAAATAAACTCCATTGTTCACCAAACTTTACAGACAAAATATATAAATCATATTGAACCTCTACCGGGCTCCGGAACCATACTACAGACCCGATACCATAGGTTTCACATAACATTTCACTTTCAAAAACCTTTATATTTTTCAGAAAATAATTTCTTTCAAAAATTCATTTTTCGGGCTTGAGATCTCGGGATTCGATTCCGGGCATACGCCCAAGTCCCATATTTTCCTACGGACCCTCCGGGATCATCAAATCATGAGTCTGGGTCCGTTTACCCAAAACATTGACAGAAGTCAAATTAATTCATTTTATAGTCAAAATTTATCATTTTTCACAGATTTTCACATTTAGGCTATTTGACTACGCACCCGGACTGCGCATGCAAATCGAGGTGATGCTAAAAGAGGTTTTTAAGGCCTCAGAACACAGAACTTCATTTTAAACAAGTGACATTCTCCACCTCTAAAACAACAGTTCGACCTCGAACGGACAGAAGAATGAAGTACCTGAGTAGGGGAAAAGATGGGGATAAAAGCTCACCATATCGGACCCGGTCTCCCAGGTCGATGCCTCAGGAGGCTGACCTCTCCACTGAACACGAACAGAAGGAAAACTCTTTGATCTCAACTGACGAACCTGCCGATCTAGAATAGCTACTGGCTTCTCCTCACAAGACAAGTCCTTGTCCAACTGGGCAGTGCTGAAATCTAAGACGTAGGATGGATCACCGTGATATTTCCGAAGAATGGACGCATGAAACACTGGATGCACGGCTGATAAGCTCGGCGATAATGAAAGTCTATAAGCCACCTCTCCCACTCGATCAAGAATCTCAAACGGGCCAATGAACCTAGGGCTAAGCTTGCCCTTCTTCCCAAATCTCATCACGCCCTTCATAGGCGACACTCGAAGCAACACCCATTCACCGACCATGAATGCCAAATCTCGAATCTTACAGTCGGCATAACTCTTTTGCCTGGACTGAGCTGTACGAAGCATATCCTGAATAATCCTGACCTTGTCCAAGGCTTCCTGAACCAGATCCGTACCCAACAACTGAGCCTCTCCCGGCTCAAACCATCCAACCGGAGACTGACACCGCCTACCATATAAAGCCTCATACGGAGCCATCTGAATACTCGACTGGTAGATTTTGTTGTAGGCAAACTCTACTAAAGTCAAAAACTGATCCCACGAGCCTCCAAAGTCAATGACACAAGCTCGGAGCATATCCTTCAAAATCTGAATGGTCCGCTCGGACTGCCCGTCCGTCTGAGGATGAAACGTTGTGCTCAATTCAACCCGCGTGCCCAACTCTCGCTGAACTGCTCTCCAGAAATTTAAGGTAAACTACGTACCTCAGTCCAAAATGATAGACTTGGGCATACCATGAAGACGAACAATCTCCCGGATATAGATCTCAGCTAACCTCTCAGAAAAATAGGAGACTGTCACAGGAATGAAATGTGCTAACTTTTTTTCAGCCTATCAACAATAACCCATACTACATCGAACTTCCTCTGAGTCTGTGGGAGTCCAACAACAAAGTCCATAGTGATCCGCTCCCACTTCCACTCAGGAATCTCAATCTTCTGGAACAAATCACCAGGCCTCTGATGCTCATACTTAACCCGCTGTCAATTCAAACACCGAGCCACATATGCAACAATGTCCTTCTTCATTCTTCTCCACCAATAATGCTGTCGTAAATCCTGATACATCTTAGCGGCGCCCAGATGAATAGAGTACCTAGAACTATGGTCCTCCTCTAAAATCAACTCTCGGAGCCCATCTACATTAGGAACACAAACTCGACCCTGCAATCTCAAAACTCCATCATCACCTAAGGTAACCTGCTTGGAACCTCCGTACTGCACCATGTCTCTGAGAACACATAAATGGGGATCATCATACTGCCGATCTCGGATACACTCTAATAAAGAAGAACGAGCGACTATGCAAGCTAACACACAGCTGGTCTTAGAAACGTCCAACCTCACGAACTGATTGGCCAAGGCCTGAACATCCAAAGCAAGCGGTCTCCCGCCGGCCGGAATATAAGTAAGACTGCCCATACTGGATGACTTCCTATTCAACGTATCGGCCACCACATTGGCCTTTCCCATATGATATAAGATGGTGATATCATAATCTTTCAACAACTCCAACCACCTCCTCTACCTCAAATTCAACTCCTTTTGCTTGAACAAATACTGAAGACTCTTGTGATCCGTGAACACTTCACATGCCACACCATACAGATAATGCCTCCAAATCTTCAATGCGTGAACATTGGTTGCCAACTCCAAATCATGAATCGGATAGTTCTTCTCATGAATCTTCAATTGCTGTGAAGCATAGGCAATGACCTTGTCATCTTGCATCAACACTGCACCGAGTCCAATACGAGATGCATCACAATAGATTGTATAAGGCCCTGAACCTGTAGGCAAAACCAACATAGGTGTCGAAGTCAGAGCTATCTTGAGCTTTTGAAAGCTCGCCTCACACTCATCCGACCATCTGAACTGGGTACCTTCTGGGTCAACTTGGTCATCGGGGCAACGATAGATGAAAACCCCTCCACGAACCGACGATAGTATCCCGCCAATCCTAAGAAACTCTGAATCTCTGTAGCTGATGTTGATCTAGGCCAGTTCTTGACTGCCTCAATCTTCTTCGGATCAACCTGAATACCCTCCACTAATACAACATGACCCAGGAATGCAATTGAACTTAATCAGAACTCACACTTCGAGAACTTAGCATACAACTTACTATCCCTCAAGGTCTGAAGAACCACTCTAAGATGCTGCTCGTGCTCCTCCCAGCTATGGGAATATATCAAATTATCATCAATGAAGACTATCACGAACGAATTCAAATAAGGCTTGAACACTCGGTTCATCAAATCCATGAAAGCTGTTGGGGTATTTGTCAACCTGAATGACATAACCAAGAACTCATAATGCCCGTACCGAGTGTGGAAAGTTGTCTTAGGGACATCGGATGCCCTAATCCTCAACTGATGGGAGCCAGATCTCAAGTCAATCTTCGAAAATACCTTGGCACCCTGAAGCTGATCAAACAAATCATTAATCCTCGGCAATGGATACTTATTCTTGATTGTAACCTTGTTCAACTGCCGATAATCAATACACATTCTCATTGATCCGTCCTTCTTCTTAACAAACAACACTAGCGCACCCCAAGGCAAAACACTCGGCCTAATGAAACCCTTCTCAAGCAAGTCTTGCAATTGCTCCTTCAACTCTTTCAACTCAGGAGGGGCCATACGATACAGCGGGATAGAAATGAGCTGAGTGCCCAGAGCCAAATCAATGAAAAAGTCAATATCCCTGTCGGGTGGCATACCCGGCAGGTCTGAAGGAAACACCTCAAAAAACTCACGAACAACGGGCACAAAATCAATAGATGGAACCTCAGTGCTAGAATCACGAACATATGCCAAATAGGCTAAACACCCCTTCTCGACCATACGCCGAGCCTTCACACAAGAGATAACACTACGGGTAGAATGACCAGGAGTCCCTCTCCACTCTAAACGGGGTAAACCCGGCAAGACTAAGGTCACAGTCTTGGCATGATAGTCCAAGATAGCGTGATAAAGTGATAACCAGTCCATCCCTAATATAACATCGAAATCGACCATGTCTAGAAGAAATAAATCTACACGAGTCTCAAGACCCCCAATCACAACTATACAAGAGTGATGGACTCGATCTACCATAATTGTCACGACCCTAACCCCAAACCTGGTCGTGATGGCTCCTTTCATGAAGACAAGGCCAGCTAGTTATACCCAATTCGCTTTTCAAAACAGTTCAACATAAAAATAGTCTAAACAGGATTAATAATACCAAACAGTGGAAAATATCGATAACAATGCGGAAATATACCCGACACAGCCAAATTGGGGTGTTACAAGTCACGAGCATCTACTAAGGTCTAAATACAACTGAAGGTCTGGAGTGTACAAAACACAGACTAGTGAATTAAAGAGAGAGAAAAGCAATGCCGCGAACGCCGGCGGCTACCCTGCTAAGCTCCGATGACTCTGCCTCCGATCAGCCAAAACCTGCTAGGTGTAGAAATACCTAAATCTGCACACAAGGTGCAGGGAGTAAAGTGAGTACTCCAACTCAATGAGTAATAATCATAACTAAAGTCTGAATGGTAAGAAATCACGTAAAGCATATCAAGATGCTGAATAGAAGTAGTTCAAAAACTAGTAAGAAAGTAGTGAAGTTGTAAAATCTCTTAAAAACCTCTTAGCTCAGTTTAAACTTCTTTGAAAATGACTTTCCAACAGTTACGCAAATGAATGCAAAACAGTTAGTGCAGATAAGCACCGAAATCCTCCCCTTGGGCACAAATACCATAATTTAACAGGTAAAATGACAAGTAAGAATGAAAGATAAACACATAAAGGTTTGCCCCTCGGGCACAATGTCAACAACTCCGCCCCTCGGGCAATATCTCAGAACAATACCAGCTCCTCGGGTAATCACATAGAATAATATCAGCCCCTCGGGCTATCACATAGTACAACATCAGTCCCTCGGGCTATATCTCACATCACAATGGGTACCCACGCTCACTGGGGGTGTACAGACTCCGGGAGGTTCCCCTTACGGCCCAAGCGCAATATCAAGCCATCTCCTGGCATCAAATCTAGGCCTTCGGCCTCATATCAATCAAGCCACCTCGTGGCGCATAAATCTCAAGCCCTCGGCCTCATAAATAATATCAACAAGCCACCTCATGGCGTACATATCTCAGGCCCTCGACCTCAAATCAGTATCAGTATCTCACTACTGTGGCGTGCAGCCCGACCCAAAAGTATCCTCACAATACAGGCCCTCGGCCTTACTCAGTCAAAAATCACGTAAGCCACTCGGGCGATAGTAAAACATGATGCTCAACCCAAAATATTTTTTTTGAAATATCATTTCAAGTGTTAAAGCAAAATAAACTTGGCTGCGTTTTGAAAACAGTGGAAAATAACATGGATGAGTTCAAGTATAAAATCAAAACAGTGAGGAAATATCAACAAAAATCCCCGAAGGGTTCAAATAGCTGGCACTAGGCCCAAATATGGCATTCAGCCAAAATAACGATGATAGCAAATAGTTTTTAGTCAAATAGGCGGTAAAATTTTCAATCAGGACGGACCAAGTCACAATCCCCAATAGTACACAACCCCACGCCTGTCATCCAACGTGTGTCTCACCTCAATATAGCACAAAGATGTGCAATCCGTGGTTTCAAACCCTCAGAGCATCATTTAAAATCATTACTCACCTCGAACCAGCTAAATCTCTAGCTCGCAACGCCTTTGCCCCTCAAATCGGCCTCCACACGCGTCAAATCTATTCAAAATCAGAACGAATACGTCACAATATGCCAAGGGAACAAAGCCCAAGCGAAAACAATCGAAAATATCAAAAATTCCGAAATTAGCAAAACTCGAGCCCTGGGCCCACTTTTCGAAACTCAGAAATTGTCACATCAATAGATTCCTTATCTCCTCACGAGTTCATACATATCAAAAGTTCTCAAATCTGACCCCGAATGGTCTTTCAAATCCCAAATCAAAAGTCCAATTTCTCAAGCCCTAATTCTTAAATTTTAGGCTTAGTTTTGATGATTTTCTAGGTGGAATTCACAACATAATTGAGTATTGGGTTCAAAAATCTTACCTCCAAGTGATTCCCCTTGAATCCCTCTTCAATCCTCTTCAAAAAGCTTCAAAATTGACCAACAATGGAGGAACTTAGCCTCAAATTTGCGAAAATGAGCTATTAAAACATTCTGCACAGCTCTGACTTTTACTTAATTGCGATCGCGGAAAACCCATCGCGATCGCGAAGCACAGCCCCATAATTTACTCTATGTGATCGCGTATACCTTCACGCGAACGCGATGTTCAGAATCTTCTAATTACGCGATTGCGAGTGACACCACGCGACCGCGTTTCACAGCAACATACACATACGCGATCGCAACCCTATCTACGCGAACGCGAAGAACAACCTGGACAGCCTCCTCAAATCCTTCTATGCGATCGCGATACACCCTATACGATCGCGAAGGGATAATTTTCTGCAACAACTGAAACCCAAAATCTGCAATCTTTTAAGGCACAAAATGGTCCGATTGACCACCCGAAACTCACCCGAGTTCCCCGGGACCTCAACCAAAAGCACCAACACATCCTAAAACCTCATTCAAACTTGTTCGAACCATTAAAACACCTCAAACAATATCAAATCACTCAAAACACATCAGATTCAAGCCTAAGTTTCTAAAATCTTCCGAAATACACTTTTGATTAAAAAACCCAACCAAACCACGTCCGAATGACCTGAAATTTTGCACACACATCCCAAATGACACAACGGAACTACTGCAACTTCCAAAATTTCATTCTGACCTCTATATCAAAATCTCACCTATCAACCGGAAAACGCCGAAATCTCAATTTCGCCAATTCAAGCCTAAACCTTCCACTGACTTCCAAAAAGCATTCCGATCATACTTCTAAGTCCCAAATCACCTAACGGAGCTAACCAAATCATAAAAATTCCGATCTGAGATCACATACAAATAAGTTAAATCTTGGTCAACCCTTTCAAATTTCAAGCTTAAACTGAGAAATGTTTCTTCCAAATTCATTCCGATTACCCTGAAAATCAAAACCAATGATTAACATAAGTCGTAATACATCACACGGGGAAAGTCATACCCGAGAACTGGTGATCAAAGTGCAGAAGCTCAAAACGACCGGTCGGGTCGTTACATCATCTCCCACTTAAACATACGTTCATCCTCGAACGTGCCCAGAGTTGTTCTAAAAGCCAACCAATCGCTGAATAACTTTACCATGTATATACTCGTAGGTGATCCCACGTTACCCTATCTCACATAGGTTCAATAACACAATATAACTGAAATTTCATAATCCATCCTAGTCCATAAACCATAGAACCATTTTTCTGCTTCTAAAATCATCAATATGGTCAGAATCTCACATTTATACTGTGAATAAGTCCAAACAAGCTGTAACAACCATATCCGCTATCTCAGGTGAAATCACATGATATACCATATAACTCAAACACTTGTAGCGATAACTTCTATTCACAACAGCTGCCCACAACTACCGAATACCGGTAGAAAACCTCTTATCAACTAAAGTCCCATTCCAAAACTTTCATATACTGCCGACAATAAATGAAACACGCAATAAATCATAACCATTTCTCAGATCGACCATTCACGAAGCCACTTCTCCTTGGGCAAATACCATAGCAAATTTTCGAGCCGAACCTCGATATTATCCTTCCAACATGCTGAAATCAAATTCGTTCGTATTCATTAACGACCCCGACAATCTCATCTAATCCAACACAATTACTCTGGTGACATTACCCATCAATACAGACTAAAGCCACAACTTGCGCAGTCCACGCACCAATAAGAAACAATCCGAACATACTCACATTATGAAACTGACTCAAATGAAAGAGATGTACCCCAAGTTCACCAGTACCACCACAACACAAGGCTGAGAACCCGTCTCCTATCATAGGAACAGAATACACGATTCTAACCCGCAAGGTCATACCTCCACATAGCTTCGCTACAATGCGCGATCCTATCCAAACACTGCTCCACATGAAACACCTCAAATCACTATGCTCGAAATCAACAACCACGCACAATTTGATGTCTGGAACCAAAGCAAATCATTACACCCACGGTGAAACAAATAACATATACTACACAAACTCGATAGGACATAACCGATACGCCATTCACCGAGCAACACCCAGTTACTCTCCCTGCTCGACTTCCACTATGAAACCCCAATAGAACTGCACCATATGTGCCCATAACCGACAAGTCATACATCTCGCAACACAGAAAGATAACTCATAGACCTCCCCAGATTACTAATAAGCTCAATAATAATCGAATCAACACATCTCTCAACAATACAATTTGGTGCCAACCAAGCCAACTCAAGTTAGAACACGCATCCACATTGGCCTGCCAACGAAACTCCTTTTATCAAGGAAACCCTGAAGTTACTCCTTCAACCCCTTTAACTCTGTTGGTGCCATACAATACGGCGCCCGACACCAAATTAATACCGAAATCAACAACCTTGCTCGGCGACATGTCCGACCACAAGAAACACATCCGAAATGTCCCTCACCACCGGAACTCAATCAATGGTAGAAGCCTCTACACTGACATCCATCACGAAACCCCAACTAAGAAAGGCAATCCTTCCCAGTCGTCCGATGGGTCTTCGAGATATAAAACCACTCCACAAGGACATAATCCGTCAAATATCGCCACTCAATCCGTGGTATTCCCGGCATGGCCAACAGCGCCGCCCTAGCGCATTAGTCCAGAATGACATAACATGGAGACAACCAGTCTGAACCCAATATCACATCCAAAATCTAACATACCAAGCAACAAAAGATCCGCTCGGGTCTCCAAACCTTGATAGTCACTAAACAATGCCGATACACGAGACCCACAACCACAACATAGCCTGAACATGAGAACTCCCAGTCTCCAACTCCATATAGCACACGAATCACCATACCTGACCCCAATTCCGCCGTCCAATACATACCACACCTCTAATACCCAATCATTCCACGAGAGATAATCTAATTTTTCCTCTGTGCTACCAAGCAAACTCGAATACCCGTAGTCGATCTAACAAGAAAGCGCCGCAATACTACCGAAGTACCATCAACTTCAGTGCATTGCCTCTTTTGAAACATATACCCTCGTCAAATCACTCCAATTAGTAATACCTTTTCCTTTAATCATCTGAAGATCATCCCCCTAATCATCTGAAACTCGTTCTTCTAATCATCTGAAACTGCCCCCTGCCTAAGGATCTTATGATCTTCCTTTTAGAACCGAACTGCAACCTCACACACGCAATTCTCAATCATTTACAACATACCGCATAACCCATACCATTCTAGGATAACCATGAGAACTCCATATCCCTTCCGAGCCACAAGCAACTATGCACTCGACCAACCAAGAACTTCCATTTGCCCTATTCAAAAGAGAATCACTACACATCCCATGATTCTCACACTTGCAAAAAATACGCATCTCTAATCGTAGTAGAAATCATCATGAACTCTCCGACTCCCTTTTGTATGAAAACCAAACCTGACATGACTGAATCCGTCTAACTCGACCAAGCTATGCAAGCCATCAATACCTAAGAGCACTGCCGCAAAATACCTGCAGAGACTCATAACCCCATAAGCATCCAAAGAGTTAATCATATCCTTACCATATCGATCCGACCCACTACCAAGCTATACCATCTATCCGAGTTTCCTTCTGATTTACCTTCAACCTGATATTCCTTCTTGCTATAACATCACAATTCCTCAACCCAAACTTACCACACGGGACCCAAGCATAAAGCCACACTGTCTGAGACCCATAAGCCATTGAATACTCTCTTAACTATTCTCAAAGGCACCACATTCAAAATACTTTACTCTAAGGAAACTTCCTGCGAATCTAAATCTGTTACCTTTACCTTCCTGATACTAATACATAGAATTCCATAATTAGTATAGAAAATACCATAAGTTTTGACATCTTCCAATGAAAACTCAGTCTCTAGCCACATATACAACTTTAAAATACCTCATTGTTACATGTAGAATCTTGAACACATTGGAACCATTATCGCAAGTCATCCACTCTACTCAAACCGCAATTAGCCCGATCGAAAGAACTGAACAACCTGTGCCTCATTAGCATTTCAGACACTGCAGAACGCAACCTCGTACCAATACAACCAAGCCACTTCCTGCTTTATGCACTGATCATCTTTTACTAACAATGACTCCAGACATTCCGAGATTCCCGTACCCTATGAAGCATAATATAGCCTATGTCAAAATTTCCCTTTACTCGAGCCATCCTCGATCTCAATCTTCGGGGGCCATAACTAATCCACCTGACCGCCTCAAACTAGAACCGACATAGCACCTAGCCGTGCAATCAACTACTCAACAGCAGACTCCCCCATTTGGCTCGAATCCATAGATCAATATACACTCAATAACTCATAACACATAAACTCTATTGATGTCGTAATACCACAGTGAGATTAAACTCCAATCCTTTGTAAGCTTGTGAAAACACAGATCATCTAGTACTTTAAACCTTCTGCAAATCTCGCATTCATCCTAGCAACAGCCAAGCCCACTCTCTTAAGCGGCCCAAATTTAAATCTTCAACACTTATATTTCACTTTGCAATTGAGATCTTCTATCAGACAACATAAAGATCGCACAAACTTCCGAACACTCCGCAAGAGATAACCCACATGCTTCGCCTCGAACTAACCTTTTCGCATACCTTCTACTGTCATAAACTTTACGTAGTCACATAGTCTTCCTGAGCCTGAACTCAAAGCGCAACATGAAATTTACTTCACTCCCAACTTGGAAACATAAAAAGATTCTTCACACACCCATAACTCGGGGCTATATCTCGAATCAAGATGGAATTCAAGCACTTAATAGTTCTTCTGTCCTCCAGTAGACCTTCTCGTTGCTTCAAATCACATGGATACATCTTGCAGTACTAACATACTCATCACATAGCCATCCAGCTGTCACTTCCACTAATAGGGACAATACCGAACATATAAGTTCAAAAACACTTGCTCATACAATCAGCACCTCGGTAATCAAGCTATAGGCAAAATCCAGCCTCAAGTCCTCCCGACTAACCCAATATCAACTCACAAATATCACATCTCGCCCCTCGATCAGGGAACCACAAGCCATCAAGGCACATCTGATACTGAGCGCCCATGTGCGCATGCGAACGTGTGGAAGGAAGTCAAGGAGTTACATTTCAAGCTGAATCAAAGAACGCACAACAAGAGTTCGAGAATGTGGAGTTTTCCTAAAGGTTCTGCAGCCTCTCGAGGATAAATACAGATATCTCTGTACTGATCTGCGAGACTCTACTAAACCTGCTCATGACTCGTGAGACCTATGTAACCTAGGCTCTGATACCAACTTGTCACGACCCTAACTCCAAACCCGGTCGTGATGGCGCCTTTCATGAAGACAATGTCACACCTCCTTTTCTGTTCCCGCGGGGGTGCGAAGGAGTTTTCTCCAATTAAAGGACAGTCGAAACGGGATTTGTTTGTTTGTTTCAGAGTCGCCACCTGGGAATTTTAAAGCGTCCCAAGTCACCGGTTTTAATCCCTGAATCGAGGAGAATATGACTCTGTTTGTTATTCTGCGAACCAGAAATCCTGAATAAGGAATTTTGTTAATTCGGGAGAAGGTGTTAGGCATTCCCGAATTCCGTAGTTTTAGCACGGTCGCTTAACCATTTTTTATATTTGGCTTAATTATTTTGATTTACTAAATACATTTTTTCTTGTTGCCCGATTTTATTACCGCTTTTGTTTAGATTGTTTTCAATTAAAGATTTTCTTTGAATCGAATCACGCGTACGTATATTCGTATTATATATTATATATTTTTAACGTGAGGAATCGTGTCACGCGTACGTGTACACAATAATATTGATAATATTATTTTTTATACATTTTATTATAAAAAAGGACTTATGTTTGCAATTGTGCTTAAAATAAAATTAAGAACGTTCGTCGCTCTTGTATAATTAAGTAGTGAACTGCACATCTCGGTTTTTTGTGAAATTAATTTAAGATACTCCGACGAATCTCTTTTTATTAAAATTCGCTCGAAGTTGCGCGAACGCATAATCCGAATTGCTTTCAGAAATATAATCAGGTTACGCGAACGTATCCCTAATCACACAAACATTCTTGATGGTAGTATAAATTTCCCACAAATCATTTATTTCAACAATTATTTTAAATATGAAAGTCATGGAAAATCTCTGATTTGTACGCCTCTAAATTTTTTGAAAAGAATTCGAAACTTTTGGACGTTGATCGCATGTTTTAATGTGGGAATTATATATACCTCAAAATTATTTAAAAATAATGGTGTGGAAAACGAAGTATCACGCAACTAAATTTACCATTTTTTTATTAGTTAATATGGTATTAGCCTAGAAAAGGGTGAATTATATGCAAGATTCGAAAAGAATTAATTGGATAAACAAAAATAATATTTTCGAAGAAAAACTCATTATTCTATTTGGAGCGATCACTATTTGTATATCCAATTTTTATTACATTTTTTATATTCTAAACTTGACCTTCTTAGCTACTAATTTTAGTCCAACGGTCGAATTATCCGATCAATTTGCTTACAACGATTGAATTTTGGATAGATAAAAATTAAATCAATTCTCTCTTGCTTATACAAGCCATCTTCAAATACTAAATCTATAATTTTTGCAAATTGTTATCATAATTTTTATGTATTATTTATAGAAAATGATCTAATTATAATCCTAGATAAGTAGGCCATTTGTTATTAAGAAAGAGAACTAATATACAAATCGATTTAATAAAATAATATTACCTATAACGTAAACATACATCTACACCCTTCGTCATATTCCAACATTGTGAACGTAACGGATTGTATCAATGCATCTTTTAACTATTGATTATACATACCATTATTACGCCATATATAACAAAATGCAACCAACATCATCTAGCTTTAAACAACAACTAACTAATTAACAAAATAGACTAATAATGTATTTTTCCTTGATATTTCCATACTATTCTGTACCTAACTAACAATACCATAAAATTTAAATAATGGCCAACTTTCTGCCATGTTCCCTATTTTGACAATTCAAATATAACTATACTAATGAGATTTCGAAATGGACAACATTATTACAAAGCTTTATACTAATTTCAAAAGAAGATGATTAACTTATAGCCATCGTATCGAACTCACTACTAATTAACCAACATGAAACAAAGCTGAAATTTAAACTAATGAACTTAAATGAATAGAAGACAGAATTATAATTCCAAACTTCATTTATTTGTCATGTTGAAAGCTTTTCATGACATGAGTTTACAGATATGTACTTGGAAATGAGGGTAGAAGAAGTAAATTTCAGCAGTGACAACAGCAACAAAATCAGCAGAATACACCAATAACGCAGCAGATTTTGAGCAAAAAACAACAAGTGCCGTGAAACCAGACCAATCAGTAACAGAAAATTAAGAAGAATTTCAGATTTAAACCAAACAATATCGACAAACAAACTCGGACAGATTCAAGAAACACTGTTTCAGATTTTCCTTCTTTCTTTTTAATTTTTTTTGATTTTGTGTGTGTGTGTGTGCTTTCTTTTCTATTTCTTTACTGGTTTCTTCCTCTCTCTCTTAATGTCCTTCTCTCTATCCGTGTCTCTATTCCTCTCTTAATTTCTGTCCAGATTTTCTCTCTGTCTCTCTCTGTGTATATGTATATCTCCCTCTCTTAATTTCTTCTTTTTTCTTTCAATCAGTCCCAACTCCCCTCTTATATAAGTTACTCCCCTAATGCTGCCCGGACCCCCTTTTGTTATCTAAGGCAGATTTTCCCTTAAAATCTGCCACTGAACTGCTTTTTCTTATTCAAACAGCACTAAGGATACCTTTCCCTTATTTTCAGCTCCTCCACTTCCTTTGGTTTCCTATTATCCTATTAGATTATAGCCATTAACAATCCACTATTACACACTAACATTATCATATTACTTTCACTATTTCATTCCCAAAATACCCCTGAAATCCTACTGTTATTACTGCCCTTAATACAAAAATCAGAATCTAGTACAAAACAGATTTAAAAATCTGTTCAAACTTAATTATCAACCTGGTTTCTGATTTAAATAGCTTATAACCACTTTTCTTAAGTTTTGGACTGAATCCTAGCTGTGAATGTAACCTTCTAATACAATTACATCTAATCAACACTTGTAAAATCACACTGAATTCAACATAACAATTTAAACAGAACTTCAACATTGAATTAAGATCAAACAAACACAGGAGCATTGTCAATATACTGACAATGCCCTGAAACTTAATGCTCAGAAATCAACATACACACAACATCTTATTGAATTACAAACAAAGATGATTTAATTGACGAGGATTAGTGAACTGACTATCTATAACATTTGCCAACAATCAATTTATAAACAGATAAACAGATCATTTCAATCAGCATTTTCAGAAACAGGATTTTATAATATAACTAATCGACGAACTTAATCGAGTCGATTACACACATTGTAAACAAACATAACCAATAGAAACAATTCACTTATTTGATCAAATAGACGGGTATGAGACAGAATCACATAATTAAATAAACAAAAATATGAAAAATTACACAGGTTACTGAAACAAACAACAATACATTTAGGAAACAAAAGAAATAGGAAAAATACCTCTGAATCTTTAAATTTACACGGACTCAGACTTAACTTGGATTCAGACCTTTTTGAGGCTGAACAGACTTTATTCGAAGTATTCTCAATTGAGAATACCTCGGTTAATGTCTCTTAGACCTCAATCCCTCACTTGAATTGGAAAAATTCCATGACTGGAAATTTTTAGAGTTTCAGATTTTTTGATTTCAAATTCGAACATTTCTAGGTATATTCGAATCAAACCAATGGTGTTCTAGGCACGAGGGGGGCCAGGTGGATAACTGGTGTGAGTTTGAGGCAGGTTGGGATAGGGTCAGGTTTCACTCGAATCTTCAAATGAAGATTCGAGCAATTCCAGGAGGATTCGAACCATGCTACTAACAGATCCATAGTGAGGGTAGTTAGGGGAAGCTGTGGTGTTAATTTGGAGGCCATTAGAGAAGATAAGGTTTTTAGGCCAACCTTCGATTTAAGATTCGAAGAGTTGGGGCCTGATTTGAAGGAAACTGACACCAGATCCGTAAAGAGGAGGTTGTGAGGAGTCGAGGGTGTTCAGGTGGTGACCGGCAGCGTTGTTGCCGCCGGGTTTCAGGCGATGGAGAGTTAAGGCGGCTAGGGTTAGGGGTGTGATTTCGGAGATGACGATGAACAGTAGAGAGGGGGGTGTTTAGTTAGGGGGTCGGGGTAGGGATTTGGACTTATATAGGGATGGGGTGGATGGATATTGACCATCCGATCAAGTAAGATACACGGTCAGGATCAGTTCACTTAACCAAACGACGTCGTTTGGTTTAAGTTGAGGGAAAAGGTTGGATCGGGGCAATGGGTCAGGTAGAGGGTTCCGGGTAAAGGGTGTGGGATCTTAGCCGTTGGATGGATTTGATCCAACGGCCCTTGATGAAATATGACCACACGTCGTCGTTTGGTATTGGTTTTGAATTGGACCGGACCTGGGGTTGTTTGGACTGGGCTGTGGGGAAGTGATTATGTTTGGGCCTGGATTTCAATCCAGGTCCGATTTTTTACCTTTTATAAATTATTTTTCATTTCCTAATTTTATTTCTAATTATAAAAATCCTAATTTTAATTATAAAAACAAAATTACTCTTACACAAAATTAATTACTTTTTTAACAACTATTAACACATAAACAAAACATTAATCCCACAATGACATAATTTAAATAACAAAAATAGAATAAATTCATATTTTTTGTGATTTTCCCTTTTAATTCTTAAATGCATAATTAAATCCTATATATGCATGCAACATGTATTTTTATTTTATTTTTTCATTTTACTATGACAAAGTAAACATTTACGGACAAAACACAAATAATTAATAAATGTCACACAAAATTCTAAAAAATTACATACTAAGCAAAATCGTTTTATTTCTTTTTATTTATTTATTTATTTTGGAGTAGTTTTCGTGAGGCAAAAATCACGTGCTCACAGCTGCCCCTCTTTGTGCGGAAACTTGAAGAGTTTCCGTGCAAAGATAAAGTGAGCGGATACGAGCGATTTTTGCCTGTTCGAATACTCTGTGGGAAGCATTTTTTGAAAGATTTGACCGAACCTCTACTTCAAAGGTTTCCTTCATATCCTTGGCTATAAAGGAATCAGGTCAATGTAGTTCGGGAAGTTTCGGTAGCTGGGACTACCATGGGACTGTGATGTTACGGCTGTTTTGTGCTGCTTTTACTGCTTGCTGACCTCCTTATTACACCCTGCTTTCAAGGTAAAACAAAAGCTAAACTAGACTATGGTATATGAATTACAGAATCTTATCTAGATCATGCCCTTGCGTTTCTTGTTGTCTTGATGTCTTGGTGACTCTTGGGCATCTTTTGCTTCTGACTTGTTCCGCATTCCCTTTCATTGTGTACCGTATTTTCTTTCTCTGTTTGGGGACTCTTGTTGTTTCCTGCTGGCGATTTTGTTGGACTCCTCTGCTTTATTGACTCTAAGTGTGCTCCTTTCTTATAAGGGCGGGCTTTTGATTTCAAACACTTCAATTGTATTCCCTTGTTCTCCAGGTGGGCGCCTGACTGCTTCTTTTCTTTATCCTTGTTTTCCAGGTGGACGCCTGATTTCTTCTTCTCTTTGTCCTTGTTCTCCAAGTGGACGCCTGATTTCTTCTCTTCTTTGTCCTTGTTCTCCAGGTGGACGCCTGACTTCCTCCTTTCTTTGTCCTTGTTCTCCAGGTGGACGCCTGATTGCTTCCTTTCTTTGTCCTTGTTCTCCAGGTGGACGCCTGATTTCTTCTTCTCTTTGTCCTTGTTCTCCAGGTGGACACCTGATTGCTTCTTCTCTTTGTCCTTGTTCTCCAGGTGGACGCCTGATTTCTTCTTTTCTTTGTCCTTGTTCTCCAGGTGGACGCCTGACTTCTTTTTCAATTCTTTGTCCTTGTTCTCCAGGTGGACGCCTGATTTCTTCTTTTCTTTGTCCTTGTTCTCCAGGTGGACGCCTGACTTATTCCTTTCTTTGTCCTTGTTCCCCAGGTGGACGCCTGATTGCTTCCTTTCTTTGTCCTTGTTCTCCAGGTGGACGCTTGATTTCTTCCTTTCTCTGTCCTTGTTCTCCAGATGGACGCCTGACTTCTTTTTCAATTCTTTGTCCTTGTTCTCCAGGTGGACGCCTGATTTCTTCTTTTCTTTGTCCTTGTTCTCCAGGTGGACGCCTGACTTCTTCCTTTATTTGTCCTTGTTCTCCAGGTGGACGCCTGATTGCTTCCTTTCTTTGTCCTTGTTCTCCAGGTGGACGTCTGATTTCTTCCTTTCTCTGTCCTTATTCTCCAGGAGGACGCCTGATTTCTTCCTTTCTCTGTCCTTGTTCTCCAGGTGGACGCCTGATTTCTTCTTCTCTTTGTCCTTGTTCTCCAGGTGGACGCCTGATTTCTTCCTTTCTCTGTCCTTGTTCTCCAGGTGGACGCCTGACTTCTTTTTCAATTCTTTGTCCTTGTTCTCCAGGTGGACGCCTGATTTCTTCTTTTCTTTCACTGGGTGTTTCCTGGCACAAATGTTATTTTTGCCCCTGTTTCAAATCAAAGAAAGTTTTGTTAGTTTGAAGCACGGGGGTTAATTGTAGCATTCTTGCTGTCCTATTTTTATTTCCTTGGAGTGGTTGAAAAGACTGTTTTGTCCTTGCAATTGATCCTTAACCGTAGGATCCCCAACTGTTGTTTTCACTTCAGACCCTTTCAATTGTAATCATATGTCTTTCCTGACATTACTGAACCATTTTTCTGATTCAATTTCCCTTATACCCACATCTTATTTTCATCTTGTTACCTCCCGCCTTTCATGGCCATATTGTGCATCATGCAATCTTGAATCTTGGTAGTATACCTTGACATTCCTTTTTATTTGTTTGGAATAAAACTTACCTCAAAATCTTTAGAAGAGTAAGATTATTAGTGACGAAACACGATGATTTCGACAACTATAGAACGAAAAGAAAAATCCAAATTTGGATGACTGTTGGAGAAAGAATAAAGAACTTATCTGATTGGAGTTACTGGCACCAATGATCAGGGTATGCATTTCGGATTAATCAACCCAGTCTTTTTAATCAATCTCTTCTTTCCAATTGTTTTCATTTTCACAACACACTTTTACTTTTGCCAATTTAACAGACCTTGTTCGACTTGCAATATCTTAAAGAGTTTTTCACCGACAAACCTTCCTCATTTGTTCATTTCTTATTTCCTTTTCGCCTTATGGTGCCTGCGAAGGTTTTCACCAATAAGACTCTCTCATTTTCTTTCTCTCAGCCTTCGTCGTCTCATGGTGCCCGTGCGGGTTTTCACCTATAAGACTCTCTCATTTTCTTTAGCTCTTCTTGCTTGGACCAGAGTGTTGTGAACCATCTCCATTTGCTTGACTCAGCATTTTTCCAAGATTGGTCAAAAGGTCTTTTGGTATGTGGTTGGGATGAAAGGGTATAAAAAAATGGGTTTAAAATTACAGCTCTTGGAATCTTTTCCTTATTGCACATATAATCCCTGCCCCAGTTTTCTTGATTTGGGGTCTCTTGATGTTCCCTTTTGTGCATATTATGCCTACTATGCATATTATGCACCCTATGACCGAGCCGTGAGGCGCCTACGTATCCTCTTTGAGGAATCAGGTCAGACGTAGTTCACTACAATAATAGTGATTTTCTATTTTTTTTTTTATATATATATATTTTTTATTTGACTTTCATTGATTCCAAGAGAGGGTAAGAAAGAAAGAATATGGTTCAAAGGGGAAAACAAAGGGTACAGTGTTTGGATAGCAGAATAAATTGCCTTTATCATTCCAATCTTCGAAATAATGCCGAATACAAACATTTAATAACTATACCAAAAAAATAATGCATAATATCTCTTTACCGCATCAGAATTGATAGCCATGTCTATGAATTTTCCTTCAATATCTGTTAAACATAATGCACCATTGGATAATACTCTGGTCACGATGAATGGTCCTTGCCAATTCGGGGCAAATTTGCCTTTTGCCTCAACCTGATGTGGAAAAATACGTTTCAGCACATGTTGACCCACTTCAAACTTCCGGGGACGCACATTTTTGTTGTATGCTCTTGCTATTCTTCTTTGATACAATTGGCTATAACATACTGCGGCCAATTATTTTTCATCAATCAAGTTTAACTGTTCCAGACGGGTTTTGACCCATTCATCATCATCAATCTTAGCTTCGGCGATGATCCGAAGGGAAGGAATTTCAACTTCTGCAGGAATTACTGCCTCAGTGCCATATACCAACAAATAAGGAGTTACTCCTACTGAAGTGCGAAGAGTAGTGCGATATCCCAATAACGCAAATGGTAGTTTTTTGTGCCATTGTCTTGAGCCTTCTACCATTTTCCGAAGTATCTTCTTTATGTTTTTGTTGGCCGCCTCGACTGCTCCATTCGCCTTGGGCCGATATGGGGTAGAGTTGCGATGTGTAATCTTAAACTGTTGACATACTTCCTTCATTAAGTTACTGTTAAGATTAGCACCGTTATCTGTGATGATCACCTTTGGGATTCCGAATCGACATATGATATTTGAGTGAACAAAATCAACCACAACTTTCTTGGTCACTGATTTGAATGTTTTGGCCTCAACCCATTTGGTAAAATAATCAATGGCTACCAGAATGAACCTGTGCCCATTGGATGATGCCGGCTCAATTGGTCCAATCACATTCATGCCCCAGGCGACGAAGGGCCATGGTGCCGACATTGTGTGCAACTCGGATGGTGGAGAATGAATCAAATCCCCGTGTATCTGGCATTGATGACACTTGCGCACAAAACTGATACAATCTCGCTCCATGGTAAGCCAATAGTAACCAGCTCGGAGGATTTTCTTTGCCAACACATATCCGTTCATGTGGGGTCTGCAAACTCCCGAATGTACTTCAGACATGACAGCTGTAGCTTGTCTGGCATCTATGCATCTTAATAATCCAAGGTCTGGTGTTCTTTTATACAAAACTCCTCCGCTTAAGAAGAATCCATTTGCCAATCGCCTAATGGTTCTCTTTTGATCCCCTGTGGCTTGTGCTGGATATATCCCCATTCTGATATACTCCTTGATGTCGTGGAACCACGGTTCACCGTCAAATTCCTCTTCAACCATATTGCAGTAAGCGTGCTGATCGTGGACTTGAATATGCAGTGGATCCATATAAGCTTTGTCCGGATGGTGCAACATTGATGCCAGGGTAGCCAATGCATCGGCAACCTCATTATGGATCCTTGGAATATGTCGGAACTCCACTGATTGAAACCGCTGACAAAGATCATGTAGACATTGTCGGTATGGTATGAGCTTCAAGTCTCGGGTTTCCCATTCTCCTTGAATTTGATGTATCAGAAGATCCGAATCTCCCATGACTAAGATTTCCTGGATACCCATGTCTGCGGCTAGCCTTAACCCCAAAATACAAGCTTCATATTCAGCCATATTATTGGTGCAATAAAATTGTAGTTGAGCCGTAACAGGATAGTGATGCCCTGTTTCAGAAATGATTACAGCTCCTATCCCGACTCCTTTCATGTTAGCGGCCCCATCAAAGAAAAGTTTCCAGCCAGGTTTTTCAATTTGCTCCATCTCATCGATATGCATTATTTCTTCATCGGGAAAATAGGTTTTCAATGGCTCGTACTCCTCATCGACCGGGTTTTCAGCTAAATGATCGGCCAACGCTTGGGCTTTCATTGCAGTCCGAGTCACATAGATAATGTCTAATTCTGTGAGCAATATCTGCCACTTTGCAAGTCTCCCTGTTGGCATAGGCTTTTGAAAAATATATTTCAGCGGATCCAAACATGAAATGAGGTAAGTAGTGTAGGACGACAAATAGTGTTTCAACTTCTGAGCTACCCACGTTAGGGCGCAACATGTCTTTTCCAGATGAGTATACTTAACCTCATAAGCTGTAAATTTCTTGCTAAGGTAGTAGATGGCCTGTTCTTTTCTGCCGGTGAGGTCATGTTGCCCCAATACACAACCAAATGAATTTTCCAAGACCGTTAAGTAAAGAATCAGAGGTCTTCCTGGCTCCGGCGGGACCAGCACGGGTGGGTTCGACAGGTATCCTTTTATCTTATCAAACGCCTCTTGACACTCATCGGTCCATTTGACCGCAGCATCCTTTTTCAACAATTTGAAAATAGGCTCACAGGTTGTCGTAAGCTAAGCAATAAACCTGCTGATGTAATTCAACCTTCCCAACAAACTCATTACTTCAGTTTTGTTCCTTGGATGTGGCAATTCTTGGATGGCTTTGATTTTTGATGGGTCTAGCTCGATGCCTCGCCGACTGACTATGAATCCCAGCAACTTTCTAGATGGAACTCCAAATGCGCATTTGGCAGGGTTGAGCTTGAGGTTGTACCTGCAAAGTCTTAAGAAGAATTTCCTCAAATCCCCAACGTGGTCGGCCTGATGCTTTGATTTTATGATCACATCATCCACGTATACCTCAATCTCCTTTTGTATCATATCATGAAACACCGTGGTCATTGCTCTCATGTAAGTTGCCCCGGCGTTCTTCAAACCAAAAGGCATTACTCGGTAGCAATAAGTTTCCCATGGTGTGATGAATGCTGTCTTTTCTGCATCTTCTTCATCCATCAGAATTTGATGATACCCGGCATAACAATCCACGAAAGATCCTATCTCATGCTTGGCACAATTATCGATCAAAATATGGATATTGGGTAATGGGAAATTATCCTTTGGACTTGCTTTGTTGAGATTGCGGTAGTCGACGCATACTCTAATTTTGCCGTCTTTCTTTGGTACAAGAATGATATTAGCTAACCAAACAGGATATCGAGTGACTCGAATGACCTTTGCTTCCAACTGTTTGGTGATTTCTTCCTTAATTCTCACACTCATATCAGGCTTGAATTTTCTCAACCTTTGCTTGATAGGAGGCACCATTGGATCGGTGGGCAATTTGTGAACCACTAAATCAGTGCTCAAGCCCGACATGTCGTCATATGACCATGCAAAAACATCTTTGAATTCTATGAGTGCTTTAATTAACTCTTCTCGGATCCTTGGTTCGAGATGGACACTTATTTTAGTTTCCCGGATATTATTCGTGTCCCCTATGTTGATGTCTTCGGTATCACTCAGGTTAGGTTTGGTTTTTACCTCAAAGTGAATTAACTCTTTACTAATCTCTTCAAAAGCCTCATCTTCATTATATTCTGATTCATAATCACAATATATTTCTTGAATTATTATTTCGGAACCAGATTGATTTTTAAGACTGGGCTGAGGATTCCTCATGCATGCCATATCACTAGAGCCAACGTAAAAAGAACTGTACAGAAAAATAAGAAAAAGAAAAGAAAACTATCAGGAACGATAATGAAAAAGGAAACTGTATTTTATTGGATGATGAAAGATAACAAGGTTTGCACACTTCAAACAAACTGTAAGATAAGCATTGGGATTACAACCCCGAGGTAACCCAAACAAACTGAAGGAAAATCAAAATAAACTACCAAGACTGCTTTCGAATGGGGAGAGGAGTGGCTTTCCAATTATTAAGCTTTGTTTGTGGCCCAACGAATTGAACTTTTGCGTTGCTACAACCTTCCCCGCTTTCTACCATATTCACATCGTCAAACAATTTCTCGAATCTTTCAATTAATTCCTCCTCAGGATTGACCAGGGATTTAGGAATTGTTGTTATCGGGCGATTTTTAGCACCGGTCTTGACAAAAGACTTTGATAGATGTGGGACTGGTTTTGGAAGAACCCATGCCTTTTGTTTCAGCTTTCTGGCCTTTCTCACGTCTGTGACAGTGGGTATGAATCCCAACCCAAATGTTCCCCAGTTCTCGGGGAGAGATACTGGTTGTATAATTCCTTGCAAAGATGAGCCCAAACCTTTGCCGGGTATAAAACCATTTTTTAACATTTCATACGCTACCATGACTGATGCAGAGGTTATCTTTGGATTCAGAAGGTACTTCCCCTATGGAATTTTCTCTACCGACACTGTGTCGAATACTTGGTATACCCATGGTCCCTGGTCATTTTCTATTCCCTCGACCGGTACAATGGCACTGCTGTGAGCATTTAAACTTTCTACCCCATGCACAACTATTTCTTGATGATCCCATTCAAACTTGACCGCCTGGTGTAGTGTTGATGGGAATGCTTTAGCAGCATGGATCCATGGTCGACCCAACAACAAATTATAAGAAACAGTTATGTCCAGTACTTGAAACTCCATCGTGAATTCAACTGGCCCTATTGTCAGTTCCAGCACTATGTCACCAAATGAATCTCTGCTTCCACCGTCAAACCCCCGTACACAAATACTATTATTCTGGATCCTCTCCTCTTTGATTTTCAATTTGCTTAAAGTGGAGAGAGGGCAGATGTTTGCACTTGACCCGTTGTCAACCAATACCCGGGTTACTATGGAGTTTTCACATTTCACGGTGAGGTAAAGAGCTCTGTTGTGCTCAGTACCTTCCACAGGCAATTCATCATCAGAAAATGTAATTCTGTTTGCCTCAAAGATTCTGTTGGCTATTCTTCCCAAATAATTTACAGAGATTTTATCCGGAACGTGAGCCTCATTCAGGATTTTCATCAACGCCAGACGGTGCTCCTCTGAATGGATCAGTAATGACAATAATGAAATTTGAGCGGGCATCTTCTTCAGTTGATTCACAACAGAATAGTCATGGAGCTTCATTTTTCTTAAAAACTCTTCCACTTCTTCTTCCGTCACAACTTTCTTTATTGGTGTTGGATTATTTTTAGTTTTTCTTAACTCTTCGGGAGTAAAACATCTTCCCGAACGAGTCAAACCTTGCGCCTCACAGACTTCTTCTTTGACTTCTTTTCCTTTATACATTACTGTTACCCGTTCGTAGTTCCATGGAATAGCTTTGTTGCTGATCACTGGTAACTGGGTTACTGGCTTGATAATGACCCGATCTATACGGGCTCCTTCCACGACTACAATGGGTTTGCTGGCGACCCCTGGTACTATCACTTTCAATCCTTCTTGCTTTGTGGCGACTTTGCTCGAAGATCCCTTCTTAAATACCACAGATGGTTCATCACCCTTTTTGTTCTGCTTAGGTACCGACTTCTCCTCTGTAAATTGTTCTTCTGGCTTGGCTTCATGAGACCTGATCATCATGACGGTTTGCGATGGCTTCTTTGTTTCTCCATCGGCCTGTACTATTTCTATCATATTGGCCTCCTGATGGGTTGGCATTGGATTTTTGTTGATATTGGGAGCTTCGGGGGTCTGAACTTCAATTTTGTTAGTATCAATCAGCTCTTGTATTGCATTCTTCAAATGCCAGCATTTTTCTGTCTCGTGGCCTGGTGTACCGGAACAATATTCACAGCTTATGGTGTAGTCCAAATTCTTTGGAGGAGGATTGGACAGCTTGGATTGTATCGGCCTTATCATGTCTAGCTGTCTCAACCTGTGGAACAGACTAGTGTAGGATTCACCCAATAGAGTGAAGGTTTTCTTTTTCTGATCCCTTTCTCCCCTGAATGCTTGCCTAGGCCTGAAACCTGGTCCGGGGTAGGTTCGTGGGTAAGTACTTGGTATGACAGGGGCACGCCAATGAGCGTGAGCTGGTGGTAGATTGTATGCTTGTGCATGATTGATGGAAAAATGAGGTTCCAAGGGGTGATAGTAGTATTGGGGTGAATTGTGGTGGTAAGTTGATTGGTGGGATCGATGTTGATTGCAGTAATGAGGTGAGCCTTCGGATCCCGACCAAGTTCCTGAATCAACCACCGTGGCTTCCTCCCTTTTCTTTCTTCCAATTCCTCCTACTCCGCCTTGAATAGCTTGAGTAGTCGCCTTAATAGCCGAATAACTCATGATTTTATTTGTCTTGAGGCCTTCCTCCACCATACCTCCCATCTTCACTACTTCATTAAATGATTTTCCTATCGCCGAGACCAAATGGGCATAGTAAGTTGGCTCCAAGGCTTGTAGGAAGTAGTCTACCATTTCACTTTCTTTCATAGGAGGATCCACCCTTGTTGCCTGTTCCCTCCACCGGAAACCATACTCTCTAAAACTTTCATTGTGATTTTTCTCATATTTTGTCAAAGATAATCGATCTGGGATGATTTCCAGATTGTATTGGAAGTGGTATGCAAATGCCTGTGCTAGGTCATCCCAGGTGTACCATCTCCCATGGTCCTGTCGTGTATACCACTCTAAAGCTGATCCGCTCAAACTTTGACTGAAGTAAGCCATCAATAATTCGTCTCTTCCCCCTGCTCCTCGCATCTTGCTGCAGAATCCTCTCAAGTGGGCTACTGGATCGCCATGCCCGTTGTATAGGTCAAATTTGGGAATCTTGAAACCAACTGGCAATTGCACATTTGGGAATAAGCATAAATCCTTGTAGGCCACACTGACCTGTCCTCCTAACCATCGTATGTCTCGGAACGATTGTTCTAGTCTTTTGACCTTTCTGAACATCTCTTCTTGTTCAGCATTTTTGGTTGGCTTGTCAATTTCGGTTATGAGGTCAAAACGAGGAGTAGTTGAATGGATTTCGGAGGCTTTGAAGGTGGGCTCTGGAGGGTAATATTGATTGTCCTGGGCCTGGAGTATAGGCTCATTAGGAGATTTGTGGAATGTAGCCGAGGGAGGTGCTACGAAGACAGGAGTCATTGGTGGAGGATGGTATGAAACTGGTTTCGGAGGTGGAGACTGCGGTGTCTGGGAGGTGGTGCCTTGGTAGTGTTGGTAGATGGGGAAATTTGGGGATAGTTTAGTGGTAAGATTATCCTGAGCTTTGGCTAGTGATGGATCAGGGTTAGCTGGGTAAGATGGGGGTGATTGCCCTATAGACCAGGCTCGGTACATCTCAGCCATTTGTTGCTTGAGTTTAAGCATTTCTTCTTTCATTTTGCCAACGTCCATCTCCTCTATCTCAATACCTGTGTCGACATCCGGAATAGACATACTTTCGGGTATCGGTCCTTTTGATCTGGTGTGATAATGATAATATGCCAGTATCTCTTAGAAAAACTAACTGCTTGAAGTCTGGAAATAAGCAAACTTGTTAGTTTTGAGAGTTTAACACATATATAATTACACGTTGAGATGCAATGTTCCTAAATAACCCTTTTCTATTATGCATTTGCTCGGCTGCTTGTGTCATCCCAGCTTTCTTGAATTTTTTATTGTTACTCACTTTCAATTTATTTATTATTTTTTATGATTGTGGTCGAATCTTATAGAGATTGCCTACGTATCATGCCTCCGCATGAATCAGACCTTGCGTAGTTCGGACGTAAGGCAAACACTTTTATTTATTCTTGAAAATAATACAAAGATGGAACAGACATTACATTTGGAAAACCTTATAAGAAAATCGTTTGAAACATACACACCCAAATCAAAATAAAAGACACAACTCTTAACATCTCTGAACATGCTCCACTTTCCACTTTTGTTGTCAATCATTTGGATTATCTGCTCAATGTGGGGCTTGACTTGGATGACCTCCCAACGTACGATACATTCTTTCTAATTCCGTTGCCAGATGACGGGCCAAAATAGGTGCATGTTCTATAAACCTTTCATAATCCATCCCTTGGCAGTTCACATAACTTTGAGAGGTGTAAACCGCTAAATCATGGATTTGTGCCCTGAAATCTTGGAGACGTTGGTCTTGGTTTTGCAGTTGTTGTTGGCGAGTGGTGGCTATATCTCTGATACGGTCCTCACGATCTAAAGCTGACTCTAACTGAGCTCGGAGTCTGGCCAGATCGAGTCTTGCCTGTGCTCTTTCTCTGTCGATGTCCGCATGTTGATGTTCTCTGTTGTATCTTCTCGCCTCTTCCAGTTGTGCACGAAGTTGGTCTTCTGAACGTATCCAATGGTCTTTTTCCTTCTTGAATTGTGCCCTGTCTTCTTCGGATTGCCTTACTTGGCGTTCCTTATTAGATCTGGCTTCTTCGTTTAATTGTTGGATTCTTTCTTTAGCTTTTCTCAACGCCCTTTCGTTTTTTGCAAAAATGGAATCATAATCTTGCATTCTTTCAAAAAGATTGGCGATGGTTTTTTGATCCTTCCAACTCCTCATTGGTGTTTCAGAAGCTTTTTTCATTTTTTTAAATCGAGCGTGAAGATTTTTATTCTCACAAGCTAGACTCTTCTTCTCGCCTTCGGCTTCTTGTGCTTGCAAATCTTTCTCCAGACTGAGGCTCCTCAGATTTTCCTTTAGGGCATGGATAGTTGCTTTGTACCCTTTTTCCTTTTCTCCCCAAGTCAACCGCTCTTGGATTTTATCATTAAAGGTTTGAACATGGGGTCTTTTTGTTGGCCTCCTTAGCTCGGGTTCTGGTACATCATCCACGCAGGACCGTTTCTCAAACCACCTTGCATATCCCGGATTTATCTCGCCTTTGTAGTGTCTGGGACTTGAGTATCACTTTTCAAGTATCGACATCCATTCCATATCTGCTGAATTAGAGCCTCGGGAAGAGTGGCTTCAGGGTGTATCTCGATTACTTGCATACTCAAATCTTCATCATCAGGAACTACTTGGTATCTCTCTAGTTGTCTTAGAACTCTTAGTGGCGCATATGGCTGGATGCTTCTCAATCCCAATAGTAGCAAATAACTATTCGAGGTTGACATGTGTATCACTTCCCTCACCGGGAGCCATCCAAAAGTCCACTCAATTTGACTTGTCGTTAATGATCTTAGATGAGATACCCAGGCTTCGATCCCTTCTGGAGACTTATAATCTTTTACTCTTTCTTCATAACTCTCGATGAAATTATCATGGCTTGGACCATACTGTATGAACTTGGGGTGATGTTGGAGATGTTCAATCATCCACATTTGCAACAAAATTTTGCACCCTTCGAAGATCTTTGCCCCTGATTTACATAAGGTCAACGCCCGATAAATGTCTGAGAGAATGATCGGGACAAGGGTGTGATTTTCCTTGGTAGTGAGGACCTGTACGACTTTTGCTGTGCGAATATCGATTGTTCGTTCTTTGTTTGGAAAGACCATGATTCCTAGAAAAGCCACCATGAATGCGAAGTGACGGTGAATTTGCCAGTTGTCTTTGTTCTGTTTGTTAGTAAGGCCCTTTTCATGAATTTCAAACCCATCCGGCTTTCCGAATCTTGAATATAGGAAGTTGAAAGAACAACACCCGTTAACAATATTGCTTTTTCTGATTTGATTACTGATGTTTAGAAGACCGAAGAATCGATGCACTGAGGGAGCCTTTGTGAATATAAGATTTTGATTTCTTAGATCTCTGTCAAAACCAACATATCCAGCTATCTCTTCTAATGTAGGGGTAAGCTCGAAATCAGAGAAACGAAAGACATTGTGAACGGGGTCCCAAAAAGTTACTAACGCCGCAATCAGATCATCCCGTGGTTTAACTTTCATAATATCTGTGAGATTTCCCAAATGCTTAATGACCCATTTTTGACCATCTTCACCTAACTCATACCACCACATCTGAAGCCGAAATAGAAACTCATCTGCATTTGCGGACGGTGGGTTTTGTGTGGTGCTCATTTTGTATCTGAAATTAATTTTAACAAAAATCAAAACTCATTTTGAAAACAGACACTCATAAAAAAAATTTATTTTTTTTTTATTTTTTATTTTGATTAACACTTTTTTTTCAAAACTTAAAACTATTTTTGGGTATTTTCTAAAACAACTCATTTTATTCCTCGGCTCTCACAATGATTTTTTTTTTCAATTAAGCTGGTCAACAACCAAATACGAGGCAATGAGTGCACAAGTAGCAAGTAGGATGCATCAGGATGGTCTTTTCATTTCGGGTTCACCTGTCCTAGACAGACCCAACCCTTGTGTTGAGTCTCCAATGCCAAATGTACATGATGCAAATAGACGTTCCTACTAGGGATCCGGTACATGGCTGAGTTATTCTAAGTGAAAAACCTGAGGCAGATTGTTCTAAACCTGGCTCACCCAAACGGACAGTTTGAGCCGAAGTGGAGGCAACGTACCGGGAGCACGAAAGTCTACCCGGCCTAGTTACTTGTCCCAATTTCGTCTTATTTGGTATGACTTTAACAGAAGGGTGGGCCACGCGCACGTGTGCACCATAAATTCAGAAGACTCAGAAAGAAGGGGGTTTCGTAGCAGTTATATATATTCACAATTCAAATAATATTAAAGCGGTAAAAAACAACATTTAGCATATTAAGCATAAACAGTTGAAAATCATATAATAAATAAAGCCAATTATAACAGTTATTTTAAGCTCGAATTCTTAAACCCTGAACCAGAGATTCTGGGTTCGATCCCCAGCAGAGTCACCAGAGCTATCACACCTCCTTTTCTGTTCCCACGGGGGTGCGAAGGAGTTTTCTCCAATTAAAGGACAGTCGAAACGGGATTTGTTTGTTTGTTTCAGAGTCGCCACCTGGGAATTTTAAAGCGTCCCAAGTCACCGGTTTTAATCCCTGAATCGAGGAGAATATGACTCTGTTTGTTATTCTGCGAACCAGAAATCCTGAATAAGGAATTCTGTTAATTCGGGAGAAGGTGTTAGGCATTCCCGAATTCCGTAGTTTTAGCACGGTCGCTTAACCATTTTTTATATTTGGCTTAATTATTTTGATTTACTAAATACATTTTTTCTTGTTGCCCGATTTTATTACCGCTTTTGTTTAGATTGTTTTCAATTAAAGATTTTCTTTGAATCGAATCACGCGTACGTATATTCGTATTATATATTATATATTTTTAACGTGAGGAATCGTGTCACGCGTACGTGTACACAATAATATTGATAATATTATTTTTTATACATTTTATTATAAAAAAGGACTTATGTTTGCAATTGTGCTTAAAATAAAATTAAGAACGTTCGTCGCTCTTGTATAATTAAGTAGTGAACTGCACATCTCGGTTTTTTGTGAAATTAATTTAAGATACTCCGACGAATCTCTTTTTATTAAAATTCGCTCGAAGTTGCGCGAACGCATAATCCGAATTGCTTTCAGAAATATAATCAGGTTACGCGAACGTATCCCTAATCACACAAACATTCTTGATGGTAGTATAAATTTCCCACAAATCATTTATTTCAACAATTATTTTAAATATGAAAGTCATGGAAAATCTCTGATTTGTACGCCTCTAAATTTTTTGAAAAGAATTCGAAACTTTTGGACGTTGATCGCATGTTTTAATGTGGGAATTATATATACCTCAAAATTATTTAAAAATAATGGTGTGGAAAACGAAGTATCACGCAACTAAATTTACCATTTTTTTATTAGTTAATATGGTATTAGCCTAGAAAAGGGTGAATTATATGCAAGATTCGAAAAGAATTAATTGGATAAACAAAAATAATATTTTCGAAGAAAAACTCATTATTCTATTTGGAGCGATCACTATTTGTATATCCAATTTTTATTACATTTTTTATATTCTAAACTTGACCTTCTTAGCTACTAATTTTAGTCCAACGGTCGAATTATCCGATCAATTTGCTTACAACGATTGAATTTTGGATAGATAAAAATTAAATCAATTCTCTCTTGCTTATACAAGCCATCTTCAAATACTAAATCTATAATTTTTGCAAATTGTTATCATAATTTTTATGTATTATTTATAGAAAATGATCTAATTATAATCCTAGATAAGTAGGCCATTTGTTATTAAGAAAGAGAACTAATATACAAATCGATTTAATAAAATAATATTACCTATAACGTAAACATACATCTACACCCTTCGTCATATTCCAACATTGTGAACGTAACGGATTGTATCAATGCATCTTTTAACTATTGATTATACATACCATTATTACGCCATATATAACAAAATGCAACCAACATCATCTAGCTTTAAACAACAACTAACTAATTAACAAAATAGACTAATAATGTATTTTTCCTTGATATTTCCATACTATTCTGTACCTAACTAACAATACCATAAAATTTAAATAATGGCCAACTTTCTGCCATGTTCCCTATTTTGACAATTCAAATATAACTATACTAATGAGATTTCGAAATGGACAACATTATTACAAAGCTTTATACTAATTTCAAAAGAAGATGATTAACTTATAGCCATCGTATCGAACTCACTACTAATTAACCAACATGAAACAAAGCTGAAATTTAAACTAATGAACTTAAATGAATAGAAGACAGAATTATAATTCCAAACTTCATTTATTTGTCATGTTGAAAGCTTTTCATGACATGAGTTTACAGATATGTACTTGGAAATGAGGGTAGAAGAAGTAAATTTCAGCAGTGACAACAGCAACAAAATCAGCAGAATACACCAATAACGCAGCAGATTTTGAGCAAAAAACAACAAGTGCCGTGAAACCAGACCAATCAGTAACAGAAAATTAAGAAGAATTTCAGATTTAAACCAAACAATATCGACAAACAAACTCGGACAGATTCAAGAAACACTGTTTCAGATTTTCCTTCTTTCTTTTTAATTTTTTTTGATTTTGTGTGTGTGTGTGTGCTTTCTTTTCTATTTCTTTACTGGTTTCTTCCTCTCTCTCTTAATGTCCTTCTCTCTATCCGTGTCTCTATTCCTCTCTTAATTTCTGTCCAGATTTTCTCTCTGTCTCTCTCTGTGTATATGTATATCTCCCTCTCTTAATTTCTTCTTTTTTCTTTCAATCAGTCCCAACTCCCCTCTTATATAAGTTACTCCCCTAATGCTGCCCGGACCCCCTTTTGTTATCTAAGGCAGATTTTCCCTTAAAATCTGCCACTGAACTGCTTTTTCTTATTCAAACAGCACTAAGGATACCTTTCCCTTATTTTCAGCTCCTCCACTTCCTTTGGTTTCCTATTATCCTATTAGATTATAGCCATTAACAATCCACTATTACACACTAACATTATCATATTACTTTCACTATTTCATTCCCAAAATACCCCTGAAATCCTACTGTTATTACTGCCCTTAATACAAAAATCAGAATCTAGTACAAAACAGATTTAAAAATCTGTTCAAACTTAATTATCAACCTGGTTTCTGATTTAAATAGCTTATAACCACTTTTCTTAAGTTTTGGACTGAATCCTAGCTGTGAATGTAACCTTCTAATACAATTACATCTAATCAACACTTGTAAAATCACACTGAATTCAACATAACAATTTAAACAGAACTTCAACATTGAATTAAGATCAAACAAACACAGGAGCATTGTCAATATACTGACAATGCCCTGAAACTTAATGCTCAGAAATCAACATACACACAACATCTTATTGAATTACAAACAAAGATGATTTAATTGACGAGGATTAGTGAACTGACTATCTATAACATTTGCCAACAATCAATTTATAAACAGATAAACAGATCATTTCAATCAGCATTTTCAGAAACAGGATTTTATAATATAACTAATCGACGAACTTAATCGAGTCGATTACACACATTGTAAACAAACATAACCAATAGAAACAATTCACTTATTTGATCAAATAGACGGGTATGAGACAGAATCACATAATTAAATAAACAAAAATATGAAAAATTACACAGGTTACTGAAACAAACAACAATACATTTAGGAAACAAAAGAAATAGGAAAAATACCTCTGAATCTTTAAATTTACACGGACTCAGACTTAACTTGGATTCAGACCTTTTTGAGGCTGAACAGACTTTATTCGAAGTATTCTCAATTGAGAATACCTCGGTTAATGTCTCTTAGACCTCAATCCCTCACTTGAATTGGAAAAATTCCATGACTGGAAATTTTTAGAGTTTCAGATTTTTTGATTTCAAATTCGAACATTTCTAGGTATATTCGAATCAAACCAATGGTGTTCTAGGCACGAGGGGGGCCAGGTGGATAACTGGTGTGAGTTTGAGGCAGGTTGGGATAGGGTCAGGTTTCACTCGAATCTTCAAATGAAGATTCGAGCAATTCCAGGAGGATTCGAACCATGCTACTAACAGATCCATAGTGAGGGTAGTTAGGGGAAGCTGTGGTGTTAATTTGGAGGCCATTAGAGAAGATAAGGTTTTTAGGCCAACCTTCGATTTAAGATTCGAAGAGTTGGGGCCTGATTTGAAGGAAACTGACACCAGATCCGTAAAGAGGAGGTTGTGAGGAGTCGAGGGTGTTCAGGTGGTGACCGGCAGCGTTGTTGCCGCCGGGTTTCAGGCGATGGAGAGTTAAGGCGGCTAGGGTTAGGGGTGTGATTTCGGAGATGACGATGAACAGTAGAGAGGGGGGTGTTTAGTTAGGGGGTCGGGGTAGGGATTTGGACTTATATAGGGATGGGGTGGATGGATATTGACCATCCGATCAAGTAAGATACACGGTCAGGATCAGTTCACTTAACCAAACGACGTCGTTTGGTTTAAGTTGAGGGAAAAGGTTGGATCGGGGCAATGGGTCAGGTAGAGGGTTCCGGGTAAAGGGTGTGGGATCTTAGCCGTTGGATGGATTTGATCCAACGGCCCTTGATGAAATATGACCACACGTCGTCGTTTGGTATTGGTTTTGAATTGGACCGGACCTGGGGTTGTTTGGACTGGGCTGTGGGGAAGTGATTATGTTTGGGCCTGGATTTCAATCCAGGTCCGATTTTTTACCTTTTATAAATTATTTTTCATTTCCTAATTTTATTTCTAATTATAAAAATCCTAATTTTAATTATAAAAACAAAATTACTCTTACACAAAATTAATTACTTTTTTAACAACTATTAACACATAAACAAAACATTAATCCCACAATGACATAATTTAAATAACAAAAATAGAATAAATTCATATTTTTTGTGATTTTCCCTTTTAATTCTTAAATGCATAATTAAATCCTATATATGCATGCAACATGTATTTTTATTTTATTTTTTCATTTTACTATGACAAAGTAAACATTTACGGACAAAACACAAATAATTAATAAATGTCACACAAAATTCTAAAAAATTACATACTAAGCAAAATCGTTTTATTTCTTTTTATTTATTTATTTATTTTGGAGTAGTTTTCGTGAGGCAAAAATCACGTGCTCACAGCTGCCCCTCTTTGTGCGGAAACTTGAAGAGTTTCCGTGCAAAGATAAAGTGAGCGGATACGAGCGATTTTTGCCTGTTCGAATACTCTGTGGGAAGCATTTTTTGAAAGATTTGACCGAACCTCTACTTCAAAGGTTTCCTTCATATCCTTGGCTATAAAGGAATCAGGTCAATGTAGTTCGGGAAGTTTCGGTAGCTGGGACTACCATGGGACTGTGATGTTACGGCTGTTTTGTGCTGCTTTTACTGCTTGCTGACCTCCTTATTACACCCTGCTTTCAAGGTAAAACAAAAGCTAAACTAGACTATGGTATATGAATTACAGAATCTTATCTAGATCATGCCCTTGCGTTTCTTGTTGTCTTGATGTCTTGGTGACTCTTGGGCATCTTTTGCTTCTGACTTGTTCCGCATTCCCTTTCATTGTGTACCGTATTTTCTTTCTCTGTTTGGGGACTCTTGTTGTTTCCTGCTGGGGATTTTGTTGGACTCCTCTGCTTTATTGACTCTAAGTGTGCTCCTTTCTTATAAGGGCGGGCTTTTGATTTCAAACACTTCAATTGTATTCCCTTGTTCTCCAGGTGGGCGCCTGACTGCTTCTTTTCTTTATCCTTGTTTTCCAGGTGGACGCCTGATTTCTTCTTCTCTTTGTCCTTGTTCTCCAAGTGGACGCCTGATTTCTTCTCTTCTTTGTCCTTGTTCTCCAGGTGGACGCCTGACTTCCTCCTTTCTTTGTCCTTGTTCTCCAGGTGGACGCCTGATTGCTTCCTTTCTTTGTCCTTGTTCTCCAGGTGGACGCCTGATTTCTTCTTCTCTTTGTCCTTGTTCTCCAGGTGGACACCTGATTGCTTCTTCTCTTTGTCCTTGTTCTCCAGGTGGACGCCTGATTTCTTCTTTTCTTTGTCCTTGTTCTCCAGGTGGACGCCTGACTTCTTTTTCAATTCTTTGTCCTTGTTCTCCAGGTGGACGCCTGATTTCTTCTTTTCTTTGTCCTTGTTCTCCAGGTGGACGCCTGACTTATTCCTTTCTTTGTCCTTGTTCCCCAGGTGGACGCCTGATTGCTTCCTTTCTTTGTCCTTGTTCTCCAGGTGGACGCTTGATTTCTTCCTTTCTCT
Organism: Nicotiana tabacum; assembly: GCF_000715075.1. Taxonomy (NCBI): domain Eukaryota; kingdom Viridiplantae; phylum Streptophyta; class Magnoliopsida; order Solanales; family Solanaceae; genus Nicotiana; species Nicotiana tabacum. Next base: position 218,646,917 of record NC_134080.1, on the reverse strand, counting down.
GTCCTTGTTCTCCAGATGGACGCCTGACTTCTTTTTCAATTCTTTGTCCTTGTTCTCCAGGTGGACGCCTGATTTCTTCTTTTCTTTGTCCTTGTTCTCCAGGTGGACGCCTGACTTCTTCCTTTATTTGTCCTTGTTCTCCAGGTGGACGCCTGATTGCTTCCTTTCTTTGTCCTTGTTCTCCAGGTGGACGTCTGATTTCTTCCTTTCTCTGTCCTTATTCTCCAGGAGGACGCCTGATTTCTTCCTTTCTCTGTCCTTGTTCTCCAGGTGGACGCCTGATTTCTTCTTCTCTTTGTCCTTGTTCTCCAGGTGGACGCCTGATTTCTTCCTTTCTCTGTCCTTGTTCTCCAGGTGGACGCCTGACTTCTTTTTCAATTCTTTGTCCTTGTTCTCCAGGTGGACGCCTGATTTCTTCTTTTCTTTCACTGGGTGTTTCCTGGCACAAATGTTATTTTTGCCCCTGTTTCAAATCAAAGAAAGTTTTGTTAGTTTGAAGCACGGGGGTTAATTGTAGCATTCTTGCTGTCCTATTTTTATTTCCTTGGAGTGGTTGAAAAGACTGTTTTGTCCTTGCAATTGATCCTTAACCGTAGGATCCCCAACTGTTGTTTTCACTTCAGACCCTTTCAATTGTAATCATATGTCTTTCCTGACATTACTGAACCATTTTTCTGATTCAATTTCCCTTATACCCACATCTTATTTTCATCTTGTTACCTCCCGCCTTTCATGGCCATATTGTGCATCATGCAATCTTGAATCTTGGTAGTATACCTTGACATTCCTTTTTATTTGTTTGGAATAAAACTTACCTCAAAATCTTTAGAAGAGTAAGATTATTAGTGACGAAACACGATGATTTCGACAACTATAGAACGAAAAGAAAAATCCAAATTTGGATGACTGTTGGAGAAAGAATAAAGAACTTATCTGATTGGAGTTACTGGCACCAATGATCAGGGTATGCATTTCGGATTAATCAACCCAGTCTTTTTAATCAATCTCTTCTTTCCAATTGTTTTCATTTTCACAACACACTTTTACTTTTGCCAATTTAACAGACCTTGTTCGACTTGCAATATCTTAAAGAGTTTTTCACCGACAAACCTTCCTCATTTGTTCATTTCTTATTTCCTTTTCGCCTTATGGTGCCTGCGAAGGTTTTCACCAATAAGACTCTCTCATTTTCTTTCTCTCAGCCTTCGTCGTCTCATGGTGCCCGTGCGGGTTTTCACCTATAAGACTCTCTCATTTTCTTTAGCTCTTCTTGCTTGGACCAGAGTGTTGTGAACCATCTCCATTTGCTTGACTCAGCATTTTTCCAAGATTGGTCAAAAGGTCTTTTGGTATGTGGTTGGGATGAAAGGGTATAAAAAAATGGGTTTAAAATTACAGCTCTTGGAATCTTTTCCTTATTGCACATATAATCCCTGCCCCAGTTTTCTTGATTTGGGGTCTCTTGATGTTCCCTTTTGTGCATATTATGCCTACTATGCATATTATGCACCCTATGACCGAGCCGTGAGGCGCCTACGTATCCTCTTTGAGGAATCAGGTCAGACGTAGTTCACTACAATAATAGTGATTTTCTATTTTTTTTTTTATATATATATATTTTTTATTTGACTTTCATTGATTCCAAGAGAGGGTAAGAAAGAAAGAATATGGTTCAAAGGGGAAAACAAAGGGTACAGTGTTTGGATAGCAGAATAAATTGCCTTTATCATTCCAATCTTCGAAATAATGCCGAATACAAACATTTAATAACTATACCAAAAAAATAATGCATAATATCTCTTTACCGCATCAGAATTGATAGCCATGTCTATGAATTTTCCTTCAATATCTGTTAAACATAATGCACCATTGGATAATACTCTGGTCACGATGAATGGTCCTTGCCAATTCGGGGCAAATTTGCCTTTTGCCTCAACCTGATGTGGAAAAATACGTTTCAGCACATGTTGACCCACTTCAAACTTCCGGGGACGCACATTTTTGTTGTATGCTCTTGCTATTCTTCTTTGATACAATTGGCTATAACATACTGCGGCCAATTATTTTTCATCAATCAAGTTTAACTGTTCCAGACGGGTTTTGACCCATTCATCATCATCAATCTTAGCTTCGGCGATGATCCGAAGGGAAGGAATTTCAACTTCTGCAGGAATTACTGCCTCAGTGCCATATACCAACAAATAAGGAGTTACTCCTACTGAAGTGCGAAGAGTAGTGCGATATCCCAATAACGCAAATGGTAGTTTTTTGTGCCATTGTCTTGAGCCTTCTACCATTTTCCGAAGTATCTTCTTTATGTTTTTGTTGGCCGCCTCGACTGCTCCATTCGCCTTGGGCCGATATGGGGTAGAGTTGCGATGTGTAATCTTAAACTGTTGACATACTTCCTTCATTAAGTTACTGTTAAGATTAGCACCGTTATCTGTGATGATCACCTTTGGGATTCCGAATCGACATATGATATTTGAGTGAACAAAATCAACCACAACTTTCTTGGTCACTGATTTGAATGTTTTGGCCTCAACCCATTTGGTAAAATAATCAATGGCTACCAGAATGAACCTGTGCCCATTGGATGATGCCGGCTCAATTGGTCCAATCACATTCATGCCCCAGGCGACGAAGGGCCATGGTGCCGACATTGTGTGCAACTCGGATGGTGGAGAATGAATCAAATCCCCGTGTATCTGGCATTGATGACACTTGCGCACAAAACTGATACAATCTCGCTCCATGGTAAGCCAATAGTAACCAGCTCGGAGGATTTTCTTTGCCAACACATATCCGTTCATGTGGGGTCTGCAAACTCCCGAATGTACTTCAGACATGACAGCTGTAGCTTGTCTGGCATCTATGCATCTTAATAATCCAAGGTCTGGTGTTCTTTTATACAAAACTCCTCCGCTTAAGAAGAATCCATTTGCCAATCGCCTAATGGTTCTCTTTTGATCCCCTGTGGCTTGTGCTGGATATATCCCCATTCTGATATACTCCTTGATGTCGTGGAACCACGGTTCACCGTCAAATTCCTCTTCAACCATATTGCAGTAAGCGTGCTGATCGTGGACTTGAATATGCAGTGGATCCATATAAGCTTTGTCCGGATGGTGCAACATTGATGCCAGGGTAGCCAATGCATCGGCAACCTCATTATGGATCCTTGGAATATGTCGGAACTCCACTGATTGAAACCGCTGACAAAGATCATGTAGACATTGTCGGTATGGTATGAGCTTCAAGTCTCGGGTTTCCCATTCTCCTTGAATTTGATGTATCAGAAGATCCGAATCTCCCATGACTAAGATTTCCTGGATACCCATGTCTGCGGCTAGCCTTAACCCCAAAATACAAGCTTCATATTCAGCCATATTATTGGTGCAATAAAATTGTAGTTGAGCCGTAACAGGATAGTGATGCCCTGTTTCAGAAATGATTACAGCTCCTATCCCGACTCCTTTCATGTTAGCGGCCCCATCAAAGAAAAGTTTCCAGCCAGGTTTTTCAATTTGCTCCATCTCATCGATATGCATTATTTCTTCATCGGGAAAATAGGTTTTCAATGGCTCGTACTCCTCATCGACCGGGTTTTCAGCTAAATGATCGGCCAACGCTTGGGCTTTCATTGCAGTCCGAGTCACATAGATAATGTCTAATTCTGTGAGCAATATCTGCCACTTTGCAAGTCTCCCTGTTGGCATAGGCTTTTGAAAAATATATTTCAGCGGATCCAAACATGAAATGAGGTAAGTAGTGTAGGACGACAAATAGTGTTTCAACTTCTGAGCTACCCACGTTAGGGCGCAACATGTCTTTTCCAGATGAGTATACTTAACCTCATAAGCTGTAAATTTCTTGCTAAGGTAGTAGATGGCCTGTTCTTTTCTGCCGGTGAGGTCATGTTGCCCCAATACACAACCAAATGAATTTTCCAAGACCGTTAAGTAAAGAATCAGAGGTCTTCCTGGCTCCGGCGGGACCAGCACGGGTGGGTTCGACAGGTATCCTTTTATCTTATCAAACGCCTCTTGACACTCATCGGTCCATTTGACCGCAGCATCCTTTTTCAACAATTTGAAAATAGGCTCACAGGTTGTCGTAAGCTAAGCAATAAACCTGCTGATGTAATTCAACCTTCCCAACAAACTCATTACTTCAGTTTTGTTCCTTGGATGTGGCAATTCTTGGATGGCTTTGATTTTTGATGGGTCTAGCTCGATGCCTCGCCGACTGACTATGAATCCCAGCAACTTTCTAGATGGAACTCCAAATGCGCATTTGGCAGGGTTGAGCTTGAGGTTGTACCTGCAAAGTCTTAAGAAGAATTTCCTCAAATCCCCAACGTGGTCGGCCTGATGCTTTGATTTTATGATCACATCATCCACGTATACCTCAATCTCCTTTTGTATCATATCATGAAACACCGTGGTCATTGCTCTCATGTAAGTTGCCCCGGCGTTCTTCAAACCAAAAGGCATTACTCGGTAGCAATAAGTTTCCCATGGTGTGATGAATGCTGTCTTTTCTGCATCTTCTTCATCCATCAGAATTTGATGATACCCGGCATAACAATCCACGAAAGATCCTATCTCATGCTTGGCACAATTATCGATCAAAATATGGATATTGGGTAATGGGAAATTATCCTTTGGACTTGCTTTGTTGAGATTGCGGTAGTCGACGCATACTCTAATTTTGCCGTCTTTCTTTGGTACAAGAATGATATTAGCTAACCAAACAGGATATCGAGTGACTCGAATGACCTTTGCTTCCAACTGTTTGGTGATTTCTTCCTTAATTCTCACACTCATATCAGGCTTGAATTTTCTCAACCTTTGCTTGATAGGAGGCACCATTGGATCGGTGGGCAATTTGTGAACCACTAAATCAGTGCTTAAGCCCGACATGTCGTCATATGACCATGCAAAAACATCTTTGAATTCTATGAGTGCTTTAATTAACTCTTCTCGGATCCTTGGTTCGAGATGGACACTTATTTTAGTTTCCCGGATATTATTCGTGTCCCCTATGTTGATGTCTTCGGTATCACTCAGGTTAGGTTTGGTTTTTACCTCAAAGTGAATTAACTCTTTACTAATCTCTTCAAAAGCCTCATCTTCATCATATTCTGATTCATAATCACAATATATTTCTTGAATTATTATTTCGGAACCAGATTGATTTTTAAGACTGGGCTGAGGATTCCTCATGCATGCCATATCACTAGAGCCAACGTAAAAAGAACTGTACAGAAAAATAAGAAAAAGAAAAGAAAACTATCAGGAACGATAATGAAAAAGGAAACTGTATTTTATTGGATGATGAAAGATAACAAGGTTTGCACACTTCAAACAAACTGTAAGATAAGCATTGGGATTACAACCCCGAGGTAACCCAAACAAACTGAAGGAAAATCAAAATAAACTACCAAGACTGCTTTCGAATGGGGAGAGGAGTGGCTTTCCAATTATTAAGCTTTGTTTGTGGCCCAACGAATTGAACTTTTGCGTTGCTACAACCTTCCCCGCTTTCTACCATATTCACATCGTCAAACAATTTCTCGAATCTTTCAATTAATTCCTCCTCAGGATTGACCAGGGATTTAGGAATTGTTGTTATCGGGCGATTTTTAGCACCGGTCTTGACAAAAGACTTTGATAGATGTGGGACTGGTTTTGGAAGAACCCATGCCTTTTGTTTCAGCTTTCTGGCCTTTCTCACGTCTGTGACAGTGGGTATGAATCCCAACCCAAATGTTCCCCAGTTCTCGGGGAGAGATACTGGTTGTATAATTCCTTGCAAAGATGAGCCCAAACCTTTGCCGGGTATAAAACCATTTTTTAACATTTCATACGCTACCATGACTGATGCAGAGGTTATCTTTGGATTCAGAAGGTACTTCCCCTATGGAATTTTCTCTACCGACACTGTGTCGAATACTTGGTATACCCATGGTCCCTGGTCATTTTCTATTCCCTCGACCGGTACAATGGCACTGCTGTGAGCATTTAAACTTTCTACCCCATGCACAACTATTTCTTGATGATCCCATTCAAACTTGACCGCCTGGTGTAGTGTTGACGGGAATGCTTTAGCAGCATGGATCCATGGTCGACCCAACAACAAATTATAAGAAACAGTTATGTCCAGTACTTGAAACTCCATCGTGAATTCAACTGGCCCTATTGTCAGTTCCAGCACTATGTCACCAAATGAATCTCTGCTTCCACCGTCAAACCCCCGTACACAAATACTATTATTCTGGATCCTCTCCTCTTTGATTTTCAATTTGCTTAAAGTGGAGAGAGGGCAGATGTTTGCACTTGACCCGTTGTCAACCAATACCCGGGTTACTATGGAGTTTTCACATTTCACGGTGAGGTAAAGAGCTCTGTTGTGCTCAGTACCTTCCACAGGCAATTCATCATCAGAAAATGTAATTCTGTTTGCCTCAAAGATTCTGTTGGCTATTCTTCCCAAATAATTTACAGAGATTTTATCCGGAACGTGAGCCTCATTCAGGATTTTCATCAACGCCAGACGGTGCTCCTCTGAATGGATCAGTAATGACAATAATGAAATTTGAGCGGGCATCTTCTTCAGTTGATTCACAACAGAATAGTCATGGAGCTTCATTTTTCTTAAAAACTCTTCCACTTCTTCTTCCGTCACAACTTTCTTTATTGGTGTTGGATTATTTTTAGTTTTTCTTAACTCTTCGGGAGTAAAACATCTTCCCGAACGAGTCAAGCCTTGCGCCTCACAGACTTCTTCTTTGACTTCTTTTCCTTTATACATTACTGTTACCCGTTCGTAGTTCCATGGAATAGCTTTGTTGCTGATCACTGGTAACTGGGTTACTGGCTTGATAATGACCCGATCTATACGGGCTCCTTCCACGACTACAATGGGTTTGCTGGCGACCCCTGGTACTATCACTTTCAATCCTTCTTGCTTTGTGGCGACTTTGCTCGAAGATCCCTTCTTAAATACCACAGATGGTTCATCACCCTTTTTGTTCTGCTTAGGTACCGACTTCTCCTCTGTAAATTGTTCTTCTGGCTTGGCTTCATGAGACCTGATCATCATGACGGTTTGCGATGGCTTCTTTGTTTCTCCATCGGCCTGTACTATTTCTATCATATTGGCCTCCTGATGGGTTGGCATTGGATTTTTGTTGATATTGGGAGCTTCGGGGGTCTGAACTTCAATTTTGTTAGTATCAATCAGCTCTTGTATTGCATTCTTCAAATGCCAGCATTTTTCTGTCTCGTGGCCTGGTGTACCGGAACAATATTCACAGCTTATGGTGTAGTCCAAATTCTTTGGAGGAGGATTGGACAGCTTGGATTGTATCGGCCTTATCATGTCTAGCTGTCTCAACCTGTGGAACAGACTAGTGTAGGATTCACCCAATAGAGTGAAGGTTTTCTTTTTCTGATCCCTTTCTCCCCTGAATGCTTGCCTAGGCCTGAAACCTGGTCCGGGGTAGGTTCGTGGGTAAGTACTTGGTATGACAGGGGCACGCCAATGAGCGTGAGCTGGTGGTAGATTGTATGCTTGTGCATGATTGATGGAAAAATGAGGTTCCAAGGGGTGATAGTAGTATTGGGGTGAATTGTGGTGGTAAGTTGATTGGTGGGATCGATGTTGATTGCAGTAATGAGGTGAGCCTTCGGATCCCGACCAAGTTCCTGAATCAACCACCGTGGCTTCCTCCCTTTTCTTTCTTCCAATTCCTCCTACTCCGCCTTGAATAGCTTGAGTAGTCGCCTTAATAGCCGAATAACTCATGATTTTATTTGTCTTGAGGCCTTCCTCCACCATACCTCCCATCTTCACTACTTCATTAAATGATTTTCCTATCGCCGAGACCAAATGGGCATAGTAAGTTGGCTCCAAGGCTTGTAGGAAGTAGTCTACCATTTCACTTTCTTTCATAGGAGGATCCACCCTTGTTGCCTGTTCCCTCCACCGGAAACCATACTCTCTAAAACTTTCATTGTGATTTTTCTCATATTTTGTCAAAGATAATCGATCTGGGATGATTTCCAGATTGTATTGGAAGTGGTATGCAAATGCCTGTGCTAGGTCATCCCAGGTGTACCATCTCCCATGGTCCTGTCGTGTATACCACTCTAAAGCTGATCCGCTCAAACTTTGACTGAAGTAAGCCATCAATAATTCGTCTCTTCCCCCTGCTCCTCGCATCTTGCTGCAGAATCCTCTCAAGTGGGCTACTGGATCGCCATGCCCGTTGTATAGGTCAAATTTGGGAATCTTGAAACCAACTGGCAATTGCACATTTGGGAATAAGCATAAATCCTTGTAGGCCACACTGACCTGTCCTCCTAACCATCGTATGTCTCGGAACGATTGTTCTAGTCTTTTGACCTTTCTGAACATCTCTTCTTGTTCAGCATTTTTGGTTGGCTTGTCAATTTCGGTTATGAGGTCAAAACGAGGAGTAGTTGAATGGATTTCGGAGGCTTTGAAGGTGGGCTCTGGAGGGTAATATTGATTGTCCTGGGCCTGGAGTATAGGCTCATTAGGAGATTTGTGGAATGTAGCCGAGGGAGGTGCTACGAAGACAGGAGTCATTGGTGGAGGATGGTATGAAACTGGTTTCGGAGGTGGAGACTGCGGTGTCTGGGAGGTGGTGCCTTGGTAGTGTTGGTAGATGGGGAAATTTGGGGATAGTTTAGTGGTAAGATTATCCTGAGCTTTGGCTAGTGATGGATCAGGGTTAGCTGGGTAAGATGGGGGTGATTGCCCTATAGACCAGGCTCGGTACATCTCAGCCATTTGTTGCTTGAGTTTAAGCATTTCTTCTTTCATTTTGCCAACGTCCATCTCCTCTATCTCAATACCTGTGTCGACATCCGGAATAGACATACTTTCGGGTATCGGTCCTTTTGATCTGGTGTGATAATGATAATATGCCAGTATCTCTTAGAAAAACTAACTGCTTGAAGTCTGGAAATAAGCAAACTTGTTAGTTTTGAGAGTTTAACACATATATAATTACACGTTGAGATGCAATGTTCCTAAATAACCCTTTTCTATTATGCATTTGCTCGGCTGCTTGTGTCATCCCAGCTTTCTTGAATTTTTTATTGTTACTCACTTTCAATTTATTTATTATTTTTTATGATTGTGGTCGAATCTTATAGAGATTGCCTACGTATCATGCCTCCGCATGAATCAGACCTTGCGTAGTTCGGACGTAAGGCAAACACTTTTATTTATTCTTGAAAATAATACAAAGATGGAACAGACATTACATTTGGAAAACCTTATAAGAAAATCGTTTGAAACATACACACCCAAATCAAAATAAAAGACACAACTCTTAACATCTCTGAACATGCTCCACTTTCCACTTTTGTTGTCAATCATTTGGATTATCTGCTCAATGTGGGGCTTGACTTGGATGACCTCCCAACGTACGATACATTCTTTCTAATTCCGTTGCCAGATGACGGGCCAAAATAGGTGCATGTTCTATAAACCTTTCATAATCCATCCCTTGGCAGTTCACATAACTTTGAGAGGTGTAAACCGCTAAATCATGGATTTGTGCCCTGAAATCTTGGAGACGTTGGTCTTGGTTTTGCAGTTGTTGTTGGCGAGTGGTGGCTATATCTCTGATACGGTCCTCACGATCTAAAGCTGACTCTAACTGAGCTCGGAGTCTGGCCAGATCGAGTCTTGCCTGTGCTCTTTCTCTGTCGATGTCCGCATGTTGATGTTCTCTGTTGTATCTTCTCGCCTCTTCCAGTTGTGCACGAAGTTGGTCTTCTGAACGTATCCAATGGTCTTTTTCCTTCTTGAATTGTGCCCTGTCTTCTTCGGATTGCCTTACTTGGCGTTCCTTATTAGATCTGGCTTCTTCGTTTAATTGTTGGATTCTTTCTTTAGCTTTTCTCAACGCCCTTTCGTTTTTTGCAAAAATGGAATCATAATCTTGCATTCTTTCAAAAAGATTGGCGATGGTTTTTTGATCCTTCCAACTCCTCATTGGTGTTTCAGAAGCTTTTTTCATTTTTTTAAATCGAGCGTGAAGATTTTTATTCTCACAAGCTAGACTCTTCTTCTCGCCTTCGGCTTCTTGTGCTTGCAAATCTTTCTCCAGACTGAGGCTCCTCAGATTTTCCTTTAGGGCATGGATAGTTGCTTTGTACCCTTTTTCCTTTTCTCCCCAAGTCAACCGCTCTTGGATTTTATCATTAAAGGTTTGAACATGGGGTCTTTTTGTTGGCCTCCTTAGCTCGGGTTCTGGTACATCATCCACGCAGGACCGTTTCTCAAACCACCTTGCATATCCCGGATTTATCTCGCCTTTGTAGTGTCTGGGACTTGAGTATCACTTTTCAAGTATCGACATCCATTCCATATCTGCTGAATTAGAGCCTCGGGAAGAGTGGCTTCAGGGTGTATCTCGATTACTTGCATACTCAAATCTTCATCATCAGGAACTACTTGGTATCTCTCTAGTTGTCTTAGAACTCTTAGTGGCGCATATGGCTGGATGCTTCTCAATCCCAATAGTAGCAAATAACTATTCGAGGTTGACATGTGTATCACTTCCCTCACCGGGAGCCATCCAAAAGTCCACTCAATTTGACTTGTCGTTAATGATCTTAGATGAGATACCCAGGCTTCGATCCCTTCTGGAGACTTATAATCTTTTACTCTTTCTTCATAACTCTCGATGAAATTATCATGGCTTGGACCATACTGTATGAACTTGGGGTGATGTTGGAGATGTTCAATCATCCACATTTGCAACAAAATTTTGCACCCTTCGAAGATCTTTGCCCCTGATTTACATAAGGTCAACGCCCGATAAATGTCTGAGAGAATGATCGGGACAAGGGTGTGATTTTCCTTGGTAGTGAGGACCTGTACGACTTTTGCTGTGCGAATATCGATTGTTCGTTCTTTGTTTGGAAAGACCATGATTCCTAGAAAAGCCACCATGAATGCGAAGTGACGGTGAATTTGCCAGTTGTCTTTGTTCTGTTTGTTAGTAAGGCCCTTTTCATGAATTTCAAACCCATCCGGCTTTCCGAATCTTGAATATAGGAAGTTGAAAGAACAACACCCGTTAACAATATTGCTTTTTCTGATTTGATTACTGATGTTTAGAAGACCGAAGAATCGATGCACTGAGGGAGCCTTTGTGAATATAAGATTTTGATTTCTTAGATCTCTGTCAAAACCAACATATCCAGCTATCTCTTCTAATGTAGGGGTAAGCTCGAAATCAGAGAAACGAAAGACATTGTGAACAGGGTCCCAAAAAGTTACTAACGCCGCAATCAGATCATCCCGTGGTTTAACTTTCATAATATCTGTGAGATTTCCAAAATGCTTAATGACCCATTTTTGACCATCTTCACCTAACTCATACCACCACATCTGAAGCCGAAATAGAAACTCATCTGCATTTGCGGACGGTGGGTTTTGTGTGGTGCTCATTTTGTATCTGAAATTAATTTTAACAAAAATCAAAACTCATTTTGAAAACAGACACTCATAAAAAAAATTTATTTTTTTTTTATTTTTTATTTTGATTAACACTTTTTTTTCAAAACTTAAAACTATTTTTGGGTATTTTCTAAAACAACTCATTTTATTCCTCGGCTCTCACAATGATTTTTTTTTTCAATTAAGCTGGTCAACAACCAAATACGAGGCAATGAGTGCACAAGTAGCAAGTAGGATGCATCAGGATGGTCTTTTCATTTCGGGTTCACCTGTCCTAGACAGACCCAACCCTTGTGTTGAGTCTCCAATGCCAAATGTACATGATGCAAATAGACGTTCCTACTAGGGATCCGGTACATGGCTGAGTTATTCTAAGTGAAAAACCTGAGGCAGATTGTTCTAAACCTGGCTCACCCAAACGGACAGTTTGAGCCGAAGTGGAGGCAACGTACCGGGAGCACGAAAGTCTACCCGGCCTAGTTACTTGTCCCAATTTCGTCTTATTTGGTATGACTTTAACAGAAGGGTGGGCCACGCGCACGTGTGCACCATAAATTCAGAAGACTCAGAAAGAAGGGGGTTTCGTAGCAGTTATATATATTCACAATTCAAATAATATTAAAGCGGTAAAAAACAACATTTAGCATATTAAGCATAAACAGTTGAAAATCATATAATAAATAAAGCCAATTATAACAGTTATTTTAAGCTCGAATTCTTAAACCCTGAACCAGAGATTCTGGGTTCGATCCCCAGCAGAGTCACCAGAGCTATCACACCTCCTTTTCCGTTCCCGCGGGGGTGCGAAGGAGTTTTCTCCAATTAAAGGACAGTCGAAACGGGATTTGTTTGTTTGTTTCAGAGTCGCCACCTGGGAATTTTAAGGCGTCCCAAGTCACCGGTTTTAATCCCTGAATCGAGGAGAATATGACTCTGTTTGTTATTCTGCGAACCAGAAATCCTGAGTAAGGAATTCTGTTAATTCGGGAGAAGGTGTTAGGCATTCCCGAATTCCGTGGTTTTAGCACGGTCGCTTAACCATTTTTTATATTTGGCTTAATTATTTTGATTTACTAAATACATTTTTTCTTGTTGCCCGATTTTATTACCGCTTTTGTTTAGATTGTTTTCAATTAAAGATTTTCTTTGAATCGAATCACGCGTACGTATATTCGTATTATATATTATATATTTTTTAACGTGAGGAATCGTGTCACATGTACGTGTACACAATAATATTGATAATATTATTTTTTATACATTTTATTATAAAAAAGGACTTATGTTTGCAATTGTGCTTAAAATAAAATTAAGAACGTTCGTCGCTCTTGTATAATTAAGTAGTGAACTGCACATCTCGGTTTTTTGTGAAATTAATTTAAGATACTCCGACGAATCTCTTTTTATTAAAATTCGCTCGAAGTTGCGCGAACGCATAATCCGAATTGCTTTCAGAAATATAATCAGGTTACGCGAACGTATCCCTAATCACACAAACATTCTTGATGGTAGTATAAATTTCCCACAAATCATTTATTTCAACAATTATTTTAAATATGAAAGTCATGGAAAATCTCTGATTTGTACGCCTCTAAATTTCTTGAAAAGAATTCGAAACTTTTGGACGTTGATCGCATGTTTTAATGTGCTAATTATATATACCTCAAAATTATTTAAAAATAATGGTGTGGAAAACGAAGTATCACGCAACTAAATTTACCATTTTTTTTATTAGTTAATACGGTATTAGCCTAGAAAAGGGTGAATTATATGCAAGATTCGAAAAGAATTAATTGGATAAACAAAAGTAATATTTTCGAAGAAAAACTCATTATTCTATTTGGAGCGATCACTATTTGTATATCCAATTTTTATTACATTTTTTATATTCTAAACTTGACCTTCTTAGCTACTAATTTTAGTCCAACGGTCGAATTATCCGATTAATTTGCTTACAACGATTGAATTTTGGATAGATAAAAATTAAATCAATTCTCTCTTGCTTATACAAGCCATCTACAAATACTAAATCTATAATTTTTGCAAATTGTTATCATAATTTTTATGTATTATTTATAGAAAATGATCTAATTATAATCCTAGATAAGTAGTCCATTTGTTATTAAGAAAGAGAACTAATATACAAATCGATTTAATAAAATAATATTACCTATAACGTAAACATACATCTACACCCTTCGTCATATTCCAACATTGTGAACGTAACGGATTGTATCAATGCATCTTTTAACTATTGATTATACATACCATTATTACGCCATATATAACAAAATGCAACCAACATCATCTAGCTTTAAACAACAACTAACTAATTAACAAAATAGACTAATAATGTATTTTTCCTTGATATTTCCATACTATTCTGTACCTAACTAACAATACCATAAAATTTAAATAATGGCCAACTTTCTGCCATGTTCCCTATTTTGACAATTCAAATATAACTATACTAATGAGATTTCGAAATGGACAACATTATTACAAAGCTTTATACTAATTTCAAAAGAAGATGATTAACTTATAGCCATCGTGTCGAACTCACTACTAATTAACCAACATGAAACAAAGCTGAAGTTTAAACTAATGAACTTAAATGAATAGAAGACAGAATTATAATTCCAAACTTCATTTATTTGTCATGTTGAAAGCTTTTCATGACATGAGTTTACAGATATGTACCTGGAAATGAGGGTAGAAGAAGTAAATTTCAGCAGTGACAGCAGCAACAAAATCAGCAGAATACACCAATAACACAGCAGATTTTGAGCAAAAAATAACAAGTCCCGTGAAACCAGACCAATCAGTAACAGAAAATTAAGAAGAATTTCAGATTTAAACCAAACAATATCGACAAACAAACCCGGACAGATTCAAGAAACACTGTTTCAGATTTTCCTTCTTTCTTTTCTATTTTTTTTATTTTGTGTGTGTGTGTGTGCTTTCTTTTCTATTTCTTTTCTGTTTTCTTCCTCTCTCTCTTAATGTCCTTCTCTCTATCCGTGTCTCTATTCCTCTCTTAATTTCTGTCCCGATTTTCTCTCTGTCTCTCTCTGTGTATATGTATATCTCCCTCTCTTAATTTCTTCTTTTTTCTTTCAATCAGTCCCAACTCCCCTCTTATATAAGTTACTCCCCTAATGCTGCCCGGACCCCCTTTTGTTATCTAAGGCAGATTTTCCCTTAAAATATGCCACTGAACTGTTTTTTCGTATTCAAACAGCACTAAGGATACCTTTCCCTTATTTTCAGCCCCTCCACTTCCCTTGGTTTCCTATTATCCTATTAGATTATAGCCATTAACAATCCACTATTAGCACACTAACATTATCATATTACTTTCACTGTTTCATTCCCAAAATACCCCTGAAATCCTACTGTTATTACTGCCCTTAATACAAAAATCAGAATCTAGTACAAAACAGATTTAAAAATCTGTTCAAACTTAATTATCAACCTGGTTTCTGATTTAAACAGCTTATAACCACTTTTCTTAAGTTTTGGACTGAATCTTAGCTGTGAATGTAACCTTCTAATACAATTACGTCTAATCAACACTTGTAAAATCACACTGAATTCAACATAACAATTTAAACAGAACTTCAACATTGAATTAAGATCAAACAAACATAGGAGCATTGTCAATATACTGACAATGCCCTGAAACTTAATGCTCAGAAATCAACATACACACAGCATCTTATTGAATTACAAACAAAGATGATTTAATTGACGAGGATTAGTGAACTGACTATCTATAACATTTGCCAACAATCAATTTATAAACAGATAAATAGATCATTTCAATCAGCATTTTCAGAAACAGGATTTTATAATATAACTAATCGACGAACTTAATCGAGTCGATTACACACATTGTAAACAAACATAACCAACAGAAACAATTCACTTATTTGATCAAATAGATGGGTATGAGACAGAATCACAGAATTAAATAAACAAAAATATGAAAAATTACACAGGTTACTGAAACAAACAACAATACATGTAGGAAACAAAAGAAATAGGAAAAATACCTCTGAATCTTTAAATTTACACGGACTCAGACTCAACTTGGATTCGGACCTTTTTGAGGCTGAACAGACTTTATTCGAAGTATTCTCAATTGAGAATACCTCGATTAAAGTCTCTTAGACCTCAATCCCTCACTTGAATTGGAAAAATTCCATGACTGGAAATTTTTAGGGTTTCAGATTTTTTGATTTCAAATCCGAACATTTCTAGGTATATTCGAATCAAACCAATGGTGTTCTAGGCACGAGGGGGGTCAGGTGGATAACTGGTGTGAGTTTGAGGCAGGTTGGGATAGGGTCAGGTTTCACTCGAATCTTCAAATGAAGATTAGAGCAATTCCAGGAGGATTCGAACCATGCTACTAACAGATCCGTAGTGAGGGTAGTTAGGGGAAGCTGTGGTGTTAATTTGGAGGCCATTGGAGAAGATAAGGTTTTCAGGCCAACCTTCGATTTAAGATTCGAAGAGTTGGGGCCTGATTCGAAGGAAACTGACACCAGATCCGTAAAGAGGGGGTTGTGAGGAGTCGAGGGTGTTCAGGTGGTGACCGGCGGCGTTGTTGCCACCGGGTTTCAGGTGATGGAGAGTTAAGGCGGCTAGGGTTAGGGGTGTGATTTCGGAGATGACGATGAACAGTAGAGAGGGGGGTGTTTAGTTAGGGGGCCGGGGTAGGGATTTGGACTTATATAGGGATGGGGTGGATGGATATTGACCATCCGATCAAGTAAGATACACGGTCAGGATCAGTTCACTTAACCAAACGACGTCGTTTGGTTTAAGTTGAGGGAAAGGGTTGGATCGGGGCAATGGGTCGGGTAGAGGGTTCCGAGTAAAGGGTGTGGGATCTTAGCCGTTGGATGGATTTGATCCAACGGCCCTTGATGAAATATGACCAAACGTCGTCATTTGGTATTGGTTTAGAATTGGACCGGACCTGGGGTTGTTTGGACTGGGTTGTGGGGAAGTGATTTTGTTTGGTTCTGGATTTCAATCCAGGTCCGATTTTTTACCTTTTATAAATTATTTTCCATTTCCTAATTTTATTTCTAATTAAAAAAATCCTAATTTTAATTATAAAAACAAAATTACTCTTATAAAAAATTAATTACTTTTTTAACAACTATTAACACATAAACAAAACATTAATCCCACAATGACATAATTTAAATAACAAAAATAGAATAAATTCATATTTTTGTGATTTTCCCTTTTAATTCTTAAATGCATAATTAAATCCTATATATGCATGCAACATGTATTTTTATTTTATTTTTTCATTTTACTATGACAAAGTAAACATTTACGGACAAAACACAAATAATTAATAAATGCCACACAAAATTCTAAAAAACTACATACTAAGCAAAATCGTTTTATTTCTTTTTTTTTATTTTTTATTTTGGAGTAGTTTTCGTGAGGCAAAAATCACGTGCTCACAGACAAGGCTAGCTAGTTTTACCCAATTCACTTTTCAAAACAGTTATTCAACAAAAAGACAGTCTAAACATGATTAATAATTCTAAACAGCGAAAAATATCGATAACAATGCGGAAATATACCCGACATATCCCAAACCGGGGTGTCACAAGTCATGAGCATCTACTAAGGTCTAAATACAATTGAAGATCTAGAGTGTTCAAAACACAAACTAATGAAGTAAAGAGGGAGAAAAGCAATGCTGCGAACGCTGGCGGCTTCCTTGCTAAGCTCCGATGACTCTGCCTCTAATCAGCCAAAACCTGCTACCGGGTGTAGAAATACCTGAATTTGCACACAAGGTGCAGGGAGTAAAGTGAGTACTCCAACTCAGTGAGTATAATCATAACTAAAGTCTAAATGGTAAGAAATCACATAAAGCATATCAAGATGTTGTATAGAAGCAGTTCAAAAACCAGTAAGAAAGCAGTGAAGCTGTAAAATCTCTTAAAAACCTCTTAGCTCAGTTTAAACTTCTTTGAAAATGGCTTTCCAACAGTTACGCAAATGAATGCAAAACAGTTAGTGCATATAAGCACCGAAATCCGCCCCTCGGGCACAAATACCATAATTTAACAGGTAAAATGACAAGTAAGAATGAAAGATAAACACATAAAGGTTCACCCTCGGGCACAATGTCAAAAACTCCGCCCCTCGGGCAATATCTCAGAACAATACCAGCCCCTCGGGCAATCATATAGAACGGTACCAGCCCCTCGGGCAATCACATAGAACAATACCAGCCCCATGGGCTATCACATAGTAAAACATCAGCCCCTCGGGCTATATCTCACATTACAATGGGTACTCGCGCTCACTAGGGGTGTACAGACTCCGGGAGGGGCCCCTTACGGCCCAAGCGCAACATCAAGTCATCTCGTGGCATCAAATCTAGGTCCTCGGCCTCATATTAATCAAGCCACCTCGTGGCGTATAAATCTTAGGCCCTCAGCCTCATAAACAATATCAACAAGCCACCTCGTGGCGTACATATCTCAGGCCCTCGGCCTCAAATCAGTATCAGTATCTCACTGCTGCGGCGTGTAGCCCGACTCAAAAGTATCCTCACAATACATGCCCTCGGCCTTACTTGGTCAAAAATCACGTAAGCCACTCGGGCGATAGTAAAACATGATGCTCAGCCCAAAATATTTTTTTTGAAATATCATTTCAAGTGTTAAAGCAAAATAAACTTTGTTGAGTTTTGAAAACAATGGAAAATAATATGGCTGAGTTCAAGTATAAAATCAAAACAGTGAGGAAATATCAACAAAAATCCCCGAAGGGTTCAAATAGCTGGCACTAGGCCCAAATGTGGCATTCAGCCCAAATAACGATGATAGCAAATAGTTTTTAGTCAAATACGCGGTAAAATCATCAATCGGGACGGACCAAGTCACAATCCCCAATAGTACACGACCCCACGCCCGTCATCCACCGTGTGTCTCACCTCAATATAGCACAACGATGTGCAATCCGAGGTTTCAAACCCTCGAAGCATCATTTACAATCATTACTCACCTCAAACCGGTTAAATCTCTAGCTCGCGATGCCTTTGCCCCTCAAATCGGCCTCCACGCGCGTCAAATCTATCCAAAATCAGAACGAATACGTCACAATATGCCAAGGAAACAAAACCCAAGCGAAAACAATTGAAAAATACAAAAAATCCCGAAAATAGTAAAACCCGAGCCCCAGGCCCACTTTTCGAAACTCAAAAATTTTCACATTAATAGATTCCTTATCTCCCCACGAGTTCATACATATCAAAAGTTCTCAAATCCGACCCCAAATGGTCCTTCAAATCCCAAATCAAAAGTCCAATTTCTCAAGCCCTAATTCTTCAATTTTAGGCTTAGTTTTGATGATTTTCTAGGTGGAATTCACAATATAATCGAGTATTGAGTTCAAAAATCTTACCTCCACGTGATTCCCCTTGAATCCCTCTTCAATCCTCTTCAAAAAACTTCAAAATTGACCAACAATAGAGGAACTTAGCCTCAAATTCGCGAAAATGAGCTTTTAAAACATTCTGCTCAGCTCTGACTTTTACTTAATTGTGATCGCGGAAAACCCATCGCGATCACGAAGCACAACCCATAATTTACGCTACGCGATCGCGTATACCTTCACGCGAACGCGATGTTCAGAATCTTCCAACTACGAGATCGTGAATGACACCACGCTACCGCGATTCACAGCAATATACACATACGCGATCACAGCCCTATCTACGCGAACGCGAAGAACAACCTGGACAGTCTCCTAAAATCCTTCTACGCGATCGCGAAGGGATAATTTTCTGCAACAGCTGAAACCCAAAATCTGCAATCTTTTAAGGCACAAAATGGTCCGATTGACCACCCGAAACTCACCCGAGGCCCCAGGACCTCAACCAAAAGCACCAACACATCCTAAAACCTTATTCAAACTTGTTCCAATCATCAAAACACCTCAAACAACATCAAATCACTCAAAACATATCGGATTCAAGCCTAAGTTTCTAAAATCTTCCGAAATATACTTTTGATCAAAAACCCAACCAAACCACGTCTGAATGACCTGAAATTTTGCACACACATCCCAAATGACACAATGGAACTACTGCAGCTTCCAGAATTTCATTCCGACCTCTATATCAAAATCTCACTGATCAACCGGAAAATGCCGAAATCTCAATTTCGTCAATTTAACCCTAAACCTTCCACGGACTTCCAAAAAGTATTTTGATCACTCTTCTAAGTCCAAAATCACCGAACGGACCTAACTAAATCAATCCGATCCGAGATCATATACAAACAAGTCAAATCTTGGTTAACCCTTTCAAATTTCAAGCTTCAACTGAGAACTGTTTCTTCCAAATTCATTCCGATTACCCTGAAAACGAAAACCAATGATTAACATAAGTCATAATACATCACACGGGGCAAGTCATGCCCGAGAACTGGCAATCAAAGTGAAAAAGCTCAAAACGATCGGTCGGGACGTTACAATAATAGAATCAGCCATCGGTGTGGACACATAAATAGGAACACTCAATGAATCACTAAGCATGACCAAGTACGGTGCAAAATAAGATGACACATATGAGTATGTAGACCCTGGATCAAATAACATTGAAGCATCTCTATCACAAACCAGAACAATACCTGTGATAACCACATCTGAAGCCTCAGCCTCAGGCCTGGCTGGAAGAGCATAACATCGGGGCTGGGCCCAACCACCCTGGACTATATCTTTGGGATAGCCTGCAACTGGTTGGCCTCCACCTCTAGCGGTCTAAGCTTTACCTCTAAATCTTCTACCTCCACCTCTAGCAACTCTACCCCCACCTCTAGCTGGCTGGACGAGCTGTGGAACACCTGGTGCCTGAACTATAGTACGGGGACCCTGCTACGACTGAGTACCTACCAATCTCGAACAAGCCCTCCTGATATGACCATACTCACCACACTCATAGCATCTACCTGGGTGCTGCGGCTGAGGAAACTGAGACTGACCCTGGCGACCTAAATGACCACCCCAAAAACTCTAAAGCGGCGGTGCACTGATAGGAGTTGGTGGTGCACCACAGGACTGCTGATCAGAATACTGCATCTGTGGACCACGGCTACCTAAAGCACCGTGAGAAACCTGAAGTGCTAACTGAAAGGGCCTAGGAGGATGGCTCTACCATACGAATCTCTGCCTCCAGACGAGGCACCACTAAATCTACCTGAATGACAGGGCCTCTTGTCCGACCCATGACCACCTCCCTGTGACAGGACCATCTCAACTCTACGAGCCACATTGGCCGCCTCCTGAAAAGTAATCTCACTCCCAGCCTCCCTAGCCATCTGAAGACGAATCAACTGAATAAGACCGTCAATAAACCTCCTCACCCTCTCTCTCTCGGTAGGAAGTATGACAAGAGCATGGCGAGCCAAGTCAATGAATCTGGTCTCATACTGGGTTACAGTCATGGAACCCTGCTGGAGACACTCAAACTACCTCTGATAGGCCTCTCTCTGAGTAATGGGGAGAAAATTCTCCAGAAATAGCTGTGCAAACTGCTCCTAAGTCAAGGCTGGCGATCCGGCAGGTCTAGCCAAGCAATAATCTCTCCACCAAGTCTTGGCGGATCCAGACAAGCGAAATATAGCAAAATCGACCCCATTGGTCTCAACAATCCCCATGTTTTTTAGAACCACATAACAACTGTCTAGATAATACTGGGGATCCTTAGTAGATGCACCACTAAAAGTAGTAGTGAAGAGCTTGGTGAACCTGTCCAGCCTTCACAAAGCATCGGCAGACATAGCCGCTTCATCACCGGTCTGAGCTACCATACCCAGCTGAACTGCTCCAACTAGCTGAACCACTGGAATCTGAATCTGAGGAGCTACCTGCTCCAGAGTGCGAGTAGCAGGAGTCTAGGCTCCTCCTCCAGCCTGAGAGACGGCTGGTGCTACGGGAAGTAAACCTGCCAGGGTGACACTCTCCGTGAGGCCCACTAGTCGGACCAGAGCATCCTGAAGAACTGGAGTAGCAATAAACCCCTCTGAGACCTGAGCTGGGCCCACCGGAACTGCTCGGGTTAGAACCTCCTCGTCAAAATCAACCTGAGGCTCCGCCACTGGTGTTGCTGCTCGGGACTGAGCTCCGCCCCTACCTCGGCCTCTAGCACGGCCTCGCCCTCTGCCCCTTGTGGGAGCTACTGCTAGGGGCTCGGGCTGCTGAGCCGTGGATGAGGAAGCGTGTGTTCTCGCCATTTGCGAAAGAAAAGAGTAAAAATTCAATTAGCATTGAGAAACGACACCGCACGACAAGAAAGAACAAATGTGAAGTTTTCCTAACTCTGTAGCCTTTGGGGGATAAATGCAGACGTCTCCATACCGATCCCTCGGACTCTACTAAGCTTGTCCGTGTATTGTGATACCTATGTAATCTAGAGCTCTGATACCAACTTGTCATAACCCGGATTTGCCACCCTCGATAGTAGTGATGGCGCCTACTCGTAGAAGCTATGCAAGCCACGAAATATAGAAAATTCAATCTCTTTCATTTTTAAATTTTTTTAACGAATTGAATTAGCAGGTGATCAATATTTTATTAATAGCGAAACATGAAATCAAGCGGAAGACTTAGTATAATATAATACCAAAATCAGTACGAAAATGTCAACATACATCTCTACCTAGAAACCAGTATCACAATATCACGGACTGTCTATGAGTACTACATACAAGTGTCTGAAAAAGGAAATACAGTCTGTCTCAGAAACAAGGGAAAACAGAACATATAAATAGATAGAAGAGAACGCCAGGCCTACAGATGCCTACAGGACTACCTCGGGATCCATGTGGACAGAAGGCTGGCTCCCTAAGTACTACTATACCGGTGCTGCTCTGATATCTGCATAGAGTGCAGAGTGTAGCATCAGCATAACCGACCCCATGTGCTGGTAAGTGCCTGGCCTAACCCCGACGAGGTAGTGATGAGGCTAGGACCAGACTCTAGATAAACCTATACAGTTATATAATATACAGCGGAAAATAAACAGGAATAAACAATTTAAATGGGAGAGGGGTACATGCTACGGGGAAAAATATCAAA
Source organism: Nicotiana tabacum (assembly GCF_000715075.1). Classification (NCBI taxonomy): domain Eukaryota; kingdom Viridiplantae; phylum Streptophyta; class Magnoliopsida; order Solanales; family Solanaceae; genus Nicotiana; species Nicotiana tabacum. The sequence goes on along the minus strand of NC_134080.1, from coordinate 218,624,282 downwards.
TCAAGTAGAAACTTAAGAGAAATATGAGGGAACGATTCAAAATCTACAATAAAACAATAATAATACTGTTGCGGCGCGCAACCCGATCCCTTATCATTTTACAATGTTGCGGCGTGCAAGCCGATCCATTTATATCATTGTTACGCGTGCAACCCGATCCAATATAATATTTGTTGCGGTGTGCAACCCGATCCAATATAATATTTGTTGCAGCGTGTAACCCGATCCATATATATTAATGTTGCAGCGTGCAACCCGATCCATATATACAGTCAACAATAATCATAACAATAGTCCCGGCAAGGGATCAATGACAAACTACACTATCCCGGCAAGGGAATCGACAACATAAATAAATACGTCCCGGCAAGGGAGAAACAGCTATAACCAACACTCAAACTTAGTAATTTCAACGAAAACAAACTTAATCCTTGCTCAATATCGAGAGTCATCAATTAAAGCATCTGTAGTATCATTTAAGAACACAACAAGTTGCAATTTAAGATTCATGGTCATGCTCGACACCAACGTATAGATACTTATCACCATGCCTATACGTCGTACTCAACAAGAAGCAAGTAGCAAATAGGACACAACTCTTAATCCCTCAAGCTAAGGTTAGACCGAACACTTACCTCGATGCCACAAACACAATTCACGATTCAATTATAGCTTTACCCCTTGATTCCACCACCAATTCGCTCGTATCTAGTCACAAGTTACTTAATTACATCAATAAACAATAAATGAATCAATTAGAATGCATGAAAATGAGTTTTCTAAAGTTTTACCCAAGAAGTCAAAAATGGCCCCTGGGCCCACATGGTCAAAACTCGAGGTTCGAACCAAAACCCGATTACCCATTCCCCCACGAACCCAAATATATGATTTATTTTGAAATCGGACCTCAAATCGAGGTCCAAATCCCCAATTATTTTGAAAAACCCAGGTTCTACCCAAAACAGCCAATTTCCCTCATGAAAATCATTGATTTTGAGTTAAAATCATGTGAAAGGGTGATAATGATTGAAGAAAACGAGTTAGAAATCACTTACCAATATTTTGGAGAAGAAAGGTTATTTGAAAAATTGCCTCTTATGTTTTTGGGGTTTTAAAAAATGAAAAATAACTGAAAATTCTATTTTAATATACCCTTCTCAGACCCCCTGTACAGTCCGCACAAAATGGAACTGCGGCCGCACAGCTCCCATGTGGACTGCAGTGATATGTTTTAGTATTTTGGCCATAACTTTCTTTAAAAATGTCCAAATTGTAATTTCTTTACCCTTATAGAAACTAGACACGAAGGGCTACAACTTTCATTTTTGAATCATCTCAAAATTCCTTGTAAATCAAAAGATATAGGCTTCCGAAGTCGGACCAGTGAAATGTTCTTCACCGCGGACCGCACAGAATCTAGTGCGGCCGCAAAGCCCTCACCGCAGTCCACACAAAATCTAGTGCAGCCGCACAAGCCCCTCCGCGGCAGCATTCCTTTTTGTGCGGACCACACTGGTCTGTTCAGAGGCCTTCGACTTCTCTGAACCTGCAACAACTATATTTTTAAGCCTAAGACATCCCGGAACCTACCCGAAACTCACCCGAGCCCTCGGAACTCCAAACCAAGTGTGCATACTAACTCAAAAACATCATATGGACCTACTCGTGTGATCACATCATCAAAAATAACATATAAAATCATGAATTAAACCTCAAAACTCAACATTTTCATCAAGAACTCTCAAAGTTCATAACTCTTCAACCGGAAGTCCAACTCACGTCAAATAAACTCCGTTGTTCACCAAACTTTATAGACAACATATATAAATCATATCGAACCTGTACCGGGCTGCAGAACCATAATAAGGGACCGATACCACAGGTTTCAACATAACATTTCACTTTCAAAAACCTTTATATTTTTCAGAAAATAATTTCTTTCAAAAATTCATTTCTCGGGCGTGGGACCTCGGAATTCGATTCCGGGCATATGCCCAAGTCCCATATTTTCCTACGGTCCCGGATCATGGGACCGGGTCCGTTTACCCAAAATATTGACCGAAGTCAAATTAATTCATTTTATAGTCAAAATTTATCATTTTCACAGATTTTTACATTTGGGCTTTTCGACTACGCGCCCGGACTGCGCACGCAAATCGAAGTGATGCTAAAAGAGGTTTTTAAGGCCTCGAAACGCAGAATTTTATTTTAAACAAGTGATGACCTTTTGGGTCATCACAATCATAGGAGCGGCCCTACTCCACACTCATATAGGTCCATCCATCAAGTGTATTCTGCAACGCAATACACCACCTATAAAAGACTATGAATTATTGGATTAAGAGTTTAATAACTCAACCTCACATTCCTTGCAGCCTTGCACTATATACACGCACGCCATAGGAAGAGACATAATTTTAATAGTGCACATTTGATCAACTAATGACTTATTATTACCCATATGAACCTACTTCATGGGATCTCCAATCACATAAGTTGGGTTACCATCATTGTTGATACATCTCAAATTGGAAAAAGTCTCAACCCCTCGATGTTTTACTTATAAGTCAAAGGATCGGCCAAATCCTCGTTTGACTACACATAATATGTATAAAAATTTCTTTCTAAGCAATTGCTTTATCACATTATGTCTCAAGAGAATGTATCTACTCTTCCCATTGAAAGATTTATTTTCTTACAACGGCTATTGCGCCTTGGTAATCACAATTCATCGACATAATTATTGTCGGTTTAACTCACCAAGAGGTTGCTTAATCAACCTCATTGTCAGATAATTCCAATATCGTAACCACCACCAAAAGGTGATCATACAACAACTAGCTAGTTTTTTCTCATCTGAATCAGAGATTCAATATCATCAATGTATCCTTCTAATACAGTGGAAGATTCACATACAAAATACTAACTCATAGTATTTCTCAAATAAGGCATAAAATCATCTCAAATGAAACAAAACTTGACTTCTTTATCAGTGCCTTTTGAAACATCTTTCAACACATGAGAATTTATTTTCTTTATGTATCTTCCATAGTCAAGCACCAAAATAAATTTTCTAAAATATAGGAGCAACTTTAACTTCTACAGAAATATCTCAAATCAATAGGAAGCGGATCATAATTCAATGATTTTTTCATCACCCAAATGACTAAGAGATCCGTAATGAAATAACTTTTCAGAGCCAAAAATACAACATACTTTTGATCCTCCAATATTTTTTTTTCCACAAAAAATCTCATTTTTGTAAGGCTTCAATGTTATAATTTTAATAAACAGTTTTTTTATTTTTTTCCCCTTCTTCTTAGGATCAAGCTAGATAACTCAGGACACCATGGTCCCTCACATTTTCGAAAATTTCAAGTTAAGGAGATAACATTTTCACAACTCATAAAGAGTTCCACCAATTTATAAATAACAAGCTAATGATATAGCTTCACCCAATAAGTCACAAAAACATGGAGATCTTATCTTATCTATTATTTCTATCATACTAATACGGAGGAGATTTAAATTTAAACCCACTATCTTAGAGCTTTCAAGATTTAAAAAAATAGATAACAATAAAAGTCTACATTTTTGTAGGCTTAGGTGCATTTAAATACTATAAAAACGTACCTTAATTTTGTGGTGCAATTTACCCTCCATAATGCGATAATGCACAAAATCGAAATAGCAACTTGATTAACATTTCGTTGCTCACAAAAACAATTTTAATAAAGAGTGGTATTCTTTATAAGACCTTGTACAAACTTGAAGTGTAGGTTCCATTTTCAGAATTAGAATAATAACTTGGACAATGTCAAATTTGATTCTCTATAATTAAAAAAATGTGGAAATATCCATAAGATTGTTGGAAAAATTTGGTAGATATTGTATTATGGAGAATAAGATTTAGCTTGAGGCTTGTCAAAGATACTGTCCTTAAGGATATTTTGCCCACATCGTGATAAATAAAATTAGGCGTATCCCCTTGGATTCAACAAGCTCTTTTAGTATAAACTAGGAGCAGAAACAACAAAAATTAACAAAGATAACCCAGCACACTACAAGAAAAGAGAAGAATAATTTGTATTCAAATCTATCTTCTAATGAAAGGACTAGATAATATATATATATATATATGTGTGTGTGTGTGTGTGTGTGTATGTGTTATTGTCACTTTATGATTGTTATTCAAATAACCTTAAATGATGAAAATAATGGATATAAGGCTAACATTCTGTTACAAAAGAAAACATCTCAATATTGAATATTAGTAAATGTCATTAAGGTTATTTAATTGTCTTAGCCGTTTTGAACAATTTTTTAAAATCATATTTGCACTAAATAAATATAAAGAGAATCAATCAAATTGATTAGTACAATAAAGATCATTAATATTATATTAAGAGAATGAACCTAGACATAATTATTTGAATATTTCTTTTTGAGTTATCAAATTATTTTTCCAACAGATTCAACCAAGTACATTATTCATTCTTTGTAGCATGGGAACCGCAGATAATATTAGATCATCAATTTAAAAAAATATGTATATAAAATACCTAATTTGACGGATAGACCATGTGCTCACATGCCCTATATTTTGGGAAGTAAATCTTCCTTGGTGGCTGGGTGGGAGGAAGGGAGGCAGAGGTAGAGCTAGAATTTAATGTATATGTATTCTGAATTCGTCATCAAACTCATAACTTGTCTTAATTATCATGCTCATAATTAAATATTTTTACATATTTAATAAAAATACAAAATCTAAGCAAAATTACTGAATTCGTTCGAATTCGTTCAAAAAGATAGCGGCATATATATAGGCGTTATATTGACGTACATATAGAACTCATGTTCGTTTAATGTCCCATGCAAGGTTGATGATTCCGTAATGGTAGACAAAAAAAAAAGCGAGCAATGTAAAGAGTGCTTTTTTAATTTACAAGAATCAACTGCTAACTAGGCTTCTTTTTTCAAGCTACATATAGAGATGATGAGTATTCCCTTGGTAATTCAAAGCATCATAAGTCTTTAATTACCTGCAAGAATGGCTTCTCCAAAATTTGTCATGTTGGGCTTATTACATTAAATGTGTTTAACCCTTGGCTCTGCTCGTAATAAAGATTTGGACCCTATGAAAGTCCAAAAATCAAAAGAAATGCATGTCCAAATGGAGTTACGAAACCTTCTTGCATGCCTAGTGTTGGTGGCGTAGGCGGCGGTTGCAGTGGTGGGGTAGACAGCGATAATGGTGACACCAGCGGTGGCAGAGGTGGTGGCGGTAGCAGTGGTGGCGGTGGCAGTGTCAGTGGTGGTGGCGGTGGCAGTGGCGGAGGTGGAGCCTATGGTAGCGGGTGTGGTAAAAATGGCTGTAATTACCCGCCCGTTATACCTGGACCTCCACAAACAGGCAAAAACCCTTATTGCATGCCTGGTTGTAGCATAGGTGGTGGTTGTGATGGTGGGGTAGGCGGAAGTAATGGCGGAAGTGGCGGTGGAGGAGGCGGTGGTGGCGGCGGAAGTGGAGGTGGAGGATATGGTAGTGGTTGTGATGGAAATGGAAATTGTAATTACCCACTCGTTATACCTGGACCTCCACAAACATGCGAAAACCCTTATTGCATGCCTGGTTGTGGTTGCAGTGGTTGTTGCAGTGGTAGCGTAGGCATCAATAACGGTGGCAGTGGTGGTGGAGGCGGCAGTGGCGGTGGAGGCAGAGGTGGAGGATATGGTAGTGGATGTGGTGGAAATGGAAATTGTAATTACCCACCCGTTATACCTGGACCCCCACAAATAATTGGGCCTATATGCAATTGTCCAATAACTCAACCAACATTCCCATTTCCTTATCCATATGGATGTCAGCCACCACCTAGTTATGGCTGCCCAAGTGGAAATTCTAAACTGACTCATGACAAGGAAAAATAGAATTATCAGCCCAAGACTACTGAAAACGAAAAGCAAGATGGAGAGCCAATTAGGTCCGAGGGAAAGATAAACAAAAATGGTGACGAAGATAAGGTAAAGCAAAATGGAGAGCCAATTAGGTCCGAGGAAAAGATAAACAAAAATGGTGACGGAGATAAGTTAAAGCAAGATGGAGAGCCAATTAGGTCCGAGGAAAAGGTGAGGAAAAATGGTGATGGAGATAAGTGTCACGACCCAAATTTTCCACCTTGGGAGTCGTGATGAAGCCTACTAATGTGAGTTAGGCAAGCCAATTATTAAACCATCTACCTTTTTACCAATTTTATTCTCTTTAACAATTACGAAGAAATAACATTTAAACGACGGAATATAACATAAGCGGAAGAAAATAATAAGCCATCTGAACATAAATATCTATTACAACTGTTTGAGTCTCGACTACCCAGAACTAGTGTCACAGTTTCACAGACAGTCTAAGAATTCTACAAATAAAGGTTTGAAAGAATTTAATACAACACTGTCTCTAGAAATACATGTAAGAAACAGGAAGGTAAATAGAAAGGAGACGCCAAGGCCTACGGACGTTTGCAGGGCTACCTCGGGTCGCCTGATGAACAAGAGTCAGCAATCTTACTGCGGTCCAAAGTCTACAACACTGGGGTCTGCACAAAAGAGTGCAGAGTATAATATCAGCACAACCGACCTCGGCGAAGTAGTGACAAGGCTAGGACCAGATTATCAAATAAACCTGTGCAGTTATATAATATACAGCGGAAAGTAAAACATGAATAAGCAAGTAAACATGGGAGAGGGAAACATGTTGCAGGGGTATACCAGTATTAACAGTAAATCCAGAGTAACAGTCTAAGGGCAGCCCGATCCACATATAATATTGTTGCGGCGAGCAACCCGATACACATATAATGTTATTGCGACGTGCAACTCGATCCACATATAATATTGTTGCGGCGTGCAACCCGATCCACATATAATATTGTTGCGGCGTGCAACCCGATCCACATATAATATTGTTGCGGCGTGAAACCCGATCCACATATAATATTGTTGCGGCGTGCAACCCGATCCATATATAACATTAACAACAATCATAACAAGAGTCCCGACAAGGGATCAATAATGTTGACACTACCCTGGCAAGGGATTCGATAGCATGAGTAATCACATCCCGACAAGGGAGGAACAGCTATAACCAAACTTGTTACAACATCCAACTACCTCAGCTATAACTAAACTCGTTACCACACCTAACTACCTCAGCTACAACCAAACTTGTTACAACACCTAACTAACTCAGATACAACCAAACTTGTTACAACACCTAACTACCTCAGCTATAACCACAATCCCTACCCGACACAAATAATCATCAACCTAAGCATCCGTAATATCAATTAAGAACACAATGCAAGGGAACCACGACTCAACAATAGCCCGGCAAGGGGGCAACATAATGATCTCTTCTCTTTCTCACTTTTACTTCACAATTCACTTCACAACTCGAGCCAATCCTCTAGAGTTTCATTTATCACTTATACTTTCACAATTCATTATACAACTGGAGCCAACGCCCTTCAATGTTTATAAGTCACAATTCTTTCCACAACTTTACACAACAAATAGAAATCTTCACCAAGGCATGAATAATACAACGAAATCATGAAAATCACAATATAAGACTCACGGTCATGCTTGACACCAACGTATAGATACTCGTCATCATGCCTATACATCGTACTCAACAAGAAACAAATAGCAAATAGGACACAACTCATAATCCCTCAAGCTAAGGTTAGACCGAACACTTACCTCGATGCCAAAGAACACAATTCACGATTCAACTATAGCTTTACCCCTTGATTCTACCACCAATTCGCTCGTATCTAGTCACAAGTTACTTAATTACATCAATAAACACTAAATGAATCAATTGGAATACATGAAAATGAGTTTTCTAAAGTTTTATCCAAGAAGTCAAAAATCGCCCCCCGACCCACATAGTCAAAACTCGAGGTTCGAACTAAAACCCGATTACCCATTCCTCCACGAACCCAATTATATAATTTATTTTGAAATCGGACCTCAAATCGAGGTCCAAATTCCCAATTTTTGAAAAACCTAGGTTCTACCCAAAACACCCCATTTCCCCATGAAAATCATTGATTTTGAGTTGAAATCATGTGAAAAGATGTTAGTGATTGAAGAAAATGAGTTAGAAATCACTTACCAATGTTTTGAAGAAGAAAGGTATTTGAAAAATCGCCTCTTATGTTTTTGGGGTTTTGAAAAAACGAAAAATAACTGAAAATCCCGTCTTAATATACTCCTCTCAGACCCCCTGTGCGGACCACACAAAATCAACTGCGGTCGCACAGCCTCTCAGACTCCCTGTGCGGACCGCACAAAATCAACTGTGGCCGCACAGTCACCAGTGAACCTGTGCGAACCGCACAAGATCCGCTGCGGCCGCACAACCACCAGTGCAGACAACACAAAACCAGTGCGGACAACACTAGCAGGTTCAAAGAGCTGCAGCTTTTTCTGAACCTCCAAAAGCCATGTTTAAGCCTAAGACACCCCGGAACCTACTCGAAACTCACCCGAGCCCTCGGGGCTCCAAACCAAATATACACACAACCTCAAAAACATAATATGGACGTACTCGTGTGATCACATCATCAAAATAACATGTAAAATCATGAATTAAACCTCAAAACTCAACATTTTCATCAAGAACTCTCAAAGTTCATAACTCTCCAACCGGAAGTCCAACTCACGTCAAATAAACTCCGTTGTTCACCAAACTTTGCAGACACATATATAAATCATATCGAACCTGTACTGGTATCCGGAACTATAACACGGCCTGATACCACAGGTTTCACATAACATTTCACTTTCAAAAACATTTATATTTTTCAGAAAACAATTTCTTTCAAAAATTCATTTCTCGGGCTTGGGACCTTGGAATTCGATTCCGAGCATACGCCAAAGTCCCATATTTTCCTACGGACCTTCCGGGACCGTCAAATCATGGGTCCAAGTCTGTTTACCCAAAACATTGACCGAAGTCAAATTAATTCATTTTATAGTCAAAATTTATCATTTTTCACAGATTTTTACATTTAGGCTTTTCGACTACGCGCCCGGACTGCGCCCGCAAATCGAGGTGATGCTAAAAGAGATTTTTAAGGCCTCAGAAGAACAGAATTCAATTTAAAATCAAGTGATGACCCTCATCACATTCTCCACCTCTAGAACAATTATTCGTCCTCGAACGGACATAAGAAGGAAGTACCTGAGTCAGGAAAAAGATGGGGATAACGGCTCCACATATCGGACTCAAACTCCCAAGTCGATGCCTCAGGAGGCTGACCTCTCCACTGAACACGAACAGAAGGAAAACTCTTTGATCTCAACTGACGAACCTGCCAGTCTAGAATAGCTACCGGCTCCTCCTCATAAGACAAGTCCTTGTCCAACTAGACAGTGCTGAAATCTAACACGTGGGATGGATTGTCGTGATATTTCCAAAGCATGGACACATGAAACACTGGATGCACGACTGATAAGCTCAGAGGCAATTCAAGTCTATAAGCCACCTTTTCCACTCAATCAAGAATCTCAAACGGGCCAATGAACCTAGGGCTAAGCTTGCCCTTCTTCCCGAATCTCATCACGCCCTTCATAGGCGACACTCGAAGCAATACCCGCTCACCGACCATAAAACCAAATCTCGAACCCTGCGGTCGGCATAACTCTTTTGCCTAGACTGAGCTATACGAAGCCTATCCTGAATAATCCTGACCTTGTCCAAGGCATCTTGAACCAGATCCGTACCCAAAAACCGAGCCTCTCCCGGCTCAAACCATCCAACCGGAGACCGACACCGCCTACCATATAAAGCCTCATAAGGAGCCATCTGGACACTCGACTGGTAGCTGTTGTTGTAGGGAAACTCTACTACAGGCAAAAACTGATCCCACAAGCCTCCAAAGTCAATGACACAAGCTCGGAGCATATCCTCCAAAATCTGAATAGTCTGCTCGGACTGCTCGTCCGTCTGAGGGTGAAATGATATGCTCAACTCTACCTGTGTGCCTAACTCTCGCTGAACTGCCCTTCAGAAGCGTGAGGTAAACTGCGTACCTCGGTCCAAAATGATAGACACGGGCATACTATGAAGGCGAACAATCTCCCGGATATAAATCTCAGCCAACTTCCCAGAAGAATAGGAGACTGCCACAGGAATAAAATGTGCCGACTTGGTCAGCCTATCAACAATGACCCACATTGCGTCGAACTTCCTCTGAGTCCATGGGAGACCAACAACAAAGTCCATAGTGATACGCTCCCATTTCCACTTAGGAATCTCAATCTTTTGAAATGAACCACCAGGTCTCTGATGCTCATACTTAACCTATTGATAATTCAAACACCAAGCCACATATGCCAGGATATCCATCTTCATTCTCCGCCACCAATAATGCTGCCGCAAATCCTGATACATCTTCGCGGCGCCCAGATGAATAGAGTACCTGGAGTTGTGGGCTTCCTCCAAAATCAACTCTTGAAACCCATCCACATTAGGCACACAAACTCGACCCTGCAATCTCAAAACTCCATCATCACCTAAGGTAACCTTCTTAACACCTCTGTGTTGCACCATGTCTCTAAGGACACACAAATGGGGATCATCATATTGTCGATCACAGTTACGCTCCAATAAAGAAGAACGAGCTACTGTGCAAGCCAACACACGACTGAGCTCAAAAATATCCAACCTTACAAACTGATTGGCCAAAGCCTGAACATCCAATGCAAGTGGTCTCTCACCGACCAGAATATAAGCAAGACTGCCTATACTGGCTGACTTCCTACTCAAAACATCGGCTACCACGGTGACCTTTTTCGGATAATATATGATAGTGATATCATAATCTTTCAACAACCCAACCACCTCCTCTGCCTCAAATTCAACTCCTTTTGCTTGAACAAATACTGAAGGCTCTTGTGATCCGTTAACACCTCACATGCCATGCCATACATATAATGCCTCCAAATCTTCAATGCGTGAACAATGACTGCCAACTTTAAATCATGAACCAGATAGTTCTTCTCATGAATCTTCAACTACCGCGAAGCTTAGGCAATGACCTTGTCATCCTGCATCAACACCGCACCAAGCCCAATACGAGATGCATCACAATAAACTGTATAAGGCCCTGAACCTGTGGGCAAAACCAACACCGGTGCCGTAGTCAAAGCTATCTTGAGCTTCTGAAAGCTCGCCTCACACTCGTCTGACCATCTAAACTGGGCACCCTTCTGGGTCAACCTGGCCATTAGGGCTGCGATATATGAGAACCCCCTCCACGAACTGACGATAGTAGCCTGCCAATCCCAAGAAACTCCGGATCTCTGTAGCTGATGCTGGTCTAGGCCAATTCTTGACTGCCTCAATCTTCTTCGGATCAACCTGAATACCCTCAACTAATACAACATTACCCAAGAATGCAACTGAACTCAACCAAAACTCACACTTTGAGAACTTAGCATATAACTGACTATCCCTCAAGGTCTGAAGAACCACTCTGAGATATTGCTCGTGCTCCTCCCGGCTGTGGGAATAAATCAAAATATCATCAATGAAGACTATCACAAACTAATCCAAATAAGGCCTGAACACTCGGTTCATCAAATCCATAAAAGTTGCGGAGGCATTTGTCAACCCAAATGATATAACCAAGAATTCATAATGCTCGTACCGAGTGCGAAAAGTTGTCCAAGGGACATCGGATGCCCTAATCCTCAACTGATGGTAGCCAGATCTCAAGTCAATATTCGAAAATACCTTGGCCCCCTTGAAGCTGATCAAACAAATCATCAATCCTCGGCAATGGATACTTATTCTTGATAGTAACATTGTTCAACTACCGATAATCAATACACATCCTCATCGACCCATCCTTCTTCTTAACAAACAACACCAGCGCACCCCAAGGCGAAACACTAGCCCTAATAAAACCTTTTTCAAGCAAGCCTTGCAACTACTCCTTCAACTCTTTCAATTCAGGCGGGGCCATACGATACGGCGGGATAAAAATGGGCTGCGTGCTGGAGCCAAATCAATGCAAAAGTCAATATCCCTATCAAGTGGTATACCTGGCAAGTCTGAAGGGAATACCTCAGGAAACTCGCAAACAACGGGCACCGAATCAATAGAAAAAACCTCAGCGCTATATCACAAACATATGCCAAATAGGCCAAACACCCCTTCTCGACCATACGCCGAGCCTTCACATAAGAGATAACACTACGAGTAGAATGACCAGGAGTCCCTCTCCACTCTAAACGAGGAAAACCCGGTAAAGCTAAGGTCACAGTCTTGGCATGACAGTCCAAGATCGCGTGGTAAGGTGATAACCAGTCCATCCCCAACACAACATCGAAATCGACCATGTCCAGAAGTGACAAGTCTACACGAGTCTCAAGACCCCCAATCACAACTATACAAGAGCGATGGACTCGATCTACCACAATAGAACCACCCACCGGTGTAGACACATAAACAGGAGCACTCAATGAATCACTAGGCATGATCAGATACGACGCAAAATAAAACTGAAGCTACTCTACCACAAACTAGAACAGTACCTGCACCTCCACCTCTAATAGCTTTACCTCCACCTCTAGCATCTCTACATCTAATAAGTTAGGATTTTAACATGTTTTATGCCCCTACTTGCCTATGCTTTGATCATATATTGTTACAAAATAGTCTTAAAAAGCTCACAAGTTGTGCTTGATCGTAGGTTTGATCGACAAAGTGATGAAATGTCAAAGATTGGCTCAAAAAGGATTGAAACTTGCTCAAGTATCAAAGACCAAGAAATTCAAGAAAAGAAGGCCTAGTGCGGACTGTGCAAAGTGGAATGCGGTAACACTAGGTGGTTCAGAGATTGGTGAATCAGGCTAGAAGAAGCGCAGTCGCGGTACACATCTTGCGGTCCACGGTGAAGGCTCCATGGCCGCACTACTCTTTTGTGCGATCCACGGTCATGAGGTTCAGAGAGATGAAGTTTGCAAAGCTAGTGCCATGCGGTCCACGGTCGTTGTTGCGCAAACCGCGCCAACTCCCTCCACAGCCGTGGTCCATTCTACACGGTTCGCGGAGTCCAAGTTCAGAGAAGCAGAAGTGAGCCCAGTGCGGCCGCGATCCATTTAATGTGGCCCGCACCGACCCCACAATGGTATTTTTGTCCAATTTTTCCAGCCTAGTATAAATATAATATTTTGCCATTTTTTAAGTTATCAGATACATCAGTGGAGAGTTGCGCTCGCGAGAGCATATTTTGTAGCCATTTTTGGCACTTTTGCTTTACATTTACGATAGATTCTTGTAATTTAATTTTAGCAATTAATTAATATGCTTAGTTCTTCATCTATTTCTTCAATTTCTTTATCTAGCATGAGTAGCTAAACCCATTAGCTAGGGTTGTGGCTCAACCCTAGTGTGGGTAATTGATGGGTGTTGCCATCTAGTGTTAGATTGACTATGGGTGCTTGCTATTTGGGTTGATTTTATGTTTTAATCTAGAATTGGTGGTTGCAAATACTGATTCAAACTTTGTGGGTTTAACTCTTCTTGAGAAAGAGAGCCTATGACCCCAAAAATTGACTCAACAAGGAATTGGGATGGACTCATGAGAAATGATAGTCCCAATTAACGGGTTAAACCTCGAGAGAGTAATTACCCTACTTGAACCCTAGTTGCTTGGTCTAATTTGCCTACCCATTTGGTCTCAAGAGAGTCAATTGGGTAAAATCACTCCCTCTACCTAGAGGTGTGAGAGTGGGTAAAATTGTGCAACGGTTGTAGCATAAGCCTCAATTATGTCAATCGGACCTTAGTAACATCTACCCGTCAATTAGCCACCTAGGTAGTGTCACGACCCTAGTGCCCCTATTCCCATTAGATACAATTTTGCAATATTCTCATAGCATAATTTAGTGTTAATCAATAGTTTTACAAAAATAGTTATAATTTGAAAACCCAAAAATATTTGAAGTGACATTAGGAGTACAAACACATCTCTAGGATAGACAGACAATCCAACTCCACTACTAGCTCCCTGAGGAATTCGATCCTGACCCTCATATTGGGTAAAAGCTATTACTACCCGCTCTACCTACCTTAGTGTAGCGTCGAGTTGGCCGTGATCACTTTTTGGCGTCGTTGTCGGGGAGCTTACAGTGTTGACTATCTATTTATTTAGTTTTGTGTTTTGCTTCTCCTTCCTTCTTGTTTACTAATTTTGTTTGTGTCGATCAATTAGGTACAAATGGCTCTTAATGCAAATGACCCTCTCGGCAACGTGATAGCAGGGGAGGAGGTAGAGGATCTAGAACAAGATGAGGTCTTACCTCAATTTCCACGGAGAGGCCAAAATGCCAATGTAAATGCAAATGAGAACAACAATATTCCAGACCCTCTTCTGGCACCATCGAGAGTGGCTCCCAGAGTTTTACCAAATCAAGGATACACCAGTTCTATTGTTCCTCCCCAAATCCGAGCGGGGAACTTTCAAATCACAAATGTTATGTTGACCTTGCTCGAGCAAAGAGGGTATTTCACGGGCGCCTCCGATCAAAATGCATACAAGCACTTGAAGGGGTTCGTGGATACATGCTGGGGTAGTAAGCAAACAAATGTGTCCGAGGATGCATTGAGATTGAGGCTTTTCCCGTTCTCTCTTCGGGGTAAAACATTGGATTGGTTAGAAAGGCTCCCCAATCATTCTATTACAACATAGGATGAATTGGCGGACAAATTTATTGCCAAGTTCTTTTCTCCAAGTCATATGGCGGCTCTTCGGGATGAAATTCTAGCCTTCAAGCAAGAGCCAACGGAACCTTTGCACGAGATATGGGTAAGATATAGAACAATGGTGAAAGAGTTCCCTAATAATGACATAACCGACGCTATGATTCAACAAACCTTTTATCGGGGCATCAACACTACGAATCAATGCATTGTGAACCAATTGGCTG
Source organism: Nicotiana tabacum (assembly GCF_000715075.1). Taxonomy (NCBI): domain Eukaryota; kingdom Viridiplantae; phylum Streptophyta; class Magnoliopsida; order Solanales; family Solanaceae; genus Nicotiana; species Nicotiana tabacum. The sequence goes on along the minus strand of NC_134080.1, from coordinate 218,609,279 downwards.
GAGGGAACTTTATGAAACTTTCTTACCAAGAGGCATGTGATGTACTTGATGAAATGGCCGACACCTCTTCAGCATGGCAAAGCCAAGCAAATATGTCCCAAGGTGACCCTATGGTCATCCATTTGCACAAGGAATTGCACGATCATGGCCAAGCTATTGCCGAGCTTACAACAACTATGAATCAATTGGCAAAGGCGCAATTGCAACAAGTCCAAAACCCGCGCCAAGTCAATGCAATGGAAGGTGTTTCTATGTTGAAAAGGAGGCAAAGAGGGCAACATCCTCAAGGTAATTGTGAACAATATGACAACAACAATGATGGTGGTGGTTATTCAAATGAATGCTATGATTACCAAAGCGAAGAGGTCCAATATGTCAATAACTACCAAGGGAATAGAGGCAACTCTTCGAATCAACAATGGCGTCCTCAAGGAAATTGGGGCAATCAACAACAAGGTGGAGGTAATTGGAATAACAACAATCAACAACAAGGTGGTGGCAATTGGAATAATAACAACCAAAACAACAATTGGGGTAATCAAAGAAACCAAGGGAATTGGAATGGTAATAACAATAATTGGGGCAACAACAACAATCAAGAAAGGTGGAACAATAGCGGAAACCAAGGCAACCGGGGACAAGGCTTTCAAAGGCCCCCCATGTACCAACAACCGAACAATCCACCCCCCTTTCCTTCTCAAGGTCCTAGTTCTTCCGGGAGTGATATGGGGAGAATTGAAAGCATGTTCGAGCAAATGATGAAAAAGAACCAAGATTCTGATGCCTAATTAGCTTCTCATAATACATCTATCCAGAACTTGGAGGTACAATTAGGACAAATCTCTCAAGCGTTGAATACTCGTCCCAAGGGTGTTCTACCAAGTGATACGGTAGTGAATCCGAAGGGTGGAAATAAAAATCATGTGATGGCGGTTACAACAAGAAGTGGGAGAGGTGGTGATGTGAATGCCTCAAAGCAAAAGCAAGTTATGGATGAAGATGTTGAGTTGCGGGATAATGATGTACCTTTGATTGTTAATGATATGGTTAATCAAAATGTGAACAATGATGTGCGGATTGATATTGATGATGAAGCTGAGGTAGAGACTCAAGATGTCGTGAACCCGTCTAGGGAACACGTGATTGACATGCCCGAGCCAGTTGTACCAAAGTCCAAGGCACCTTTGCCTAGGCCACCTCCACCTTATCCTCAACAGTTAGCAAAGCAAAAGAGTGACAATCAATTCAAAAAGTTCATTGACATGATGAAGAGCCTCACAATCAATGTGCCTTTGGTGGAGGCACTTGAGCAAATGTCGGGGTACGCTAAGTTCATGAAAGAAAGAGGTCTATGGAGTGTGAAACAATTAAAATGACTCATCAAGTGAGTGCCATAGTGCATTCAATGGCACCCAAGCTTGAGGACCCCGGAGCTTTTACTATCCCTTGTACTATCGGAAGTGCGGATTTTGCCAAGGCCCTTTGTGACTTGGGGGCTAGCATAAATTTGATGTCGTACTCGGTCTTCAAGACTTTGGAAATTGGACAACCTCGACCCACTTCAATGAGACTTCAAATGGCGGATCGATCGATGAAATGACCTTTGGGCATAATCGATAATGTACTTGTCCGGGTGGATAAGTTTATACTGCTGGCCGACTTTGTCATATTGTATTGTGAGGTGGACTTTGAAGTGTCGATTAGTCTTGGTATGCCTTTCCTAGCTATGGGGAAGGCATTGGTTGATATTGAAGCGGGTGAGTTGACTTTTCGAGTGGGGGATGAGAAGGTGGTATTCCATGTTTGCAAATCAATGAGACAACCTAATAGCACGGAGGTGTGTTCATTTGTATACATTGTCACATCTGTGATAGTGGATGACACAAGTTTCATGATCCATATTGAAGATCCCCTTGAGGTCGTGCTTCTTAATATGGATGTCAATGATGACTCTAGTAGAGTGAAGTGCGTGAATGCATTGCATGGTATGGGTTTATATTCATATGAGCCTAGGAGGCTATTTTTGGATCTTGAAAACTGCAAAACTCCACCAACAAAGCCATCGATTGAGGAGCCACCGGTGTTGGAGTTGAAGCCACTTCCTCCACACCTTAGGTGTGAATTCTTGGGTTCAAATTCTACTTTACCTGTTATTCTTTCTTCTTGCCTTACTAACAGGTTGAGGCCACCTTGACAGTTCTTCAAAAGCGGAAAAGGGCAATCGGATGGACTCTAGCTGATATTCGGGGAATAAGCCCCGCATTTTGCATGCACAAAATCATCTTGGAGAAGGATGCAAAGCCTTCCTTGGAGCATCAAAGAAGACTAAATGAGGCGATGCAAGAGGTGGTGAAGAAAGAGGTTATCAAGTGGTTAGATGCTGGGGTGGTTTATCCTATTTTTGACAGTTCGTGAACTTCTCCGGTGCAATGTGTGCCGAAAAATGGTGGTATGACTGTGGTGACCAATGACAATAATGAGCTCATTCCCACTAGAACGGTCACCAGGTGGAGAGTTTGTATGGATTACCGGAAGCTGAACAAGGTGACTAGAAAAGATCATTTCCCATTGTCATTCCTTGACCAAATGCTTGATCGTCTTGCGGGCCGGGCTTTCTATTGTTTTCTGGATGGTTACTCGGGGTACAATCAAATTATAATTGCCCCGAAGGACCAAGATAAGACCACCTTTACATGTCCTTATGGCACATTCGCTTTCTCTAGAATGCCATTTGGATTGTGTAATGCTCCGGCGACCTTCCAACGTTGCATGATGGCTATTTTCACCGACATTGTGGAGGATATCTTGGAGGTCTTCATGGATGATTTCAGCATGGTTGGGGATTCTTTTGATGAGTGCTTGGTAAACTTGGATAGAGTGTTGGCCCGATGTGAAGACACAAACCTCGTTCTCAATTGGGAAAAATGCCATTTTATGGTAGAAGAAAGTATAGTGTTGGGTCACAAATCTCGAAACGAGGAATTGAAGTTGATAAGGCCAAAATTGAGGTTATTTCGAGGCTCCCTCCCCCTACTTCTGTCAAAGGGGTGAGGAGTTTCCTTGGGCACGCGGGTTTCTACTTGGGGCTCATAAAAGATTTTTCTAAAGTGGTACATCCGTTATGCAAGTTGCTAGAGAAAGATGCAAAGTTCTTGTTCGATGAGAGTTGTATGCACGCATTCGAGCTTCTTAAGCTCAAGTTGACTTCTACCCCCATCATTACTGCACAAAATTGGAGCTTGCCTTTTGAGCTCATGTGCGATGCTAGTGAGGCTGCGATTGGGGCTGTTTTGGGCCAAAGAATCAACAAGATGTTTCATCCGGTATACTACGCAAGCAAGACCATGAATGAGGGTCAAAGAAACTATACAGTCACCGAGAAAGAATTGTTGGCTATTGTGTTTGCTATGGAAAAGTTTCGACCTTACCTTATGGGGGCCAAAGTTATAGTGCACACCGATCATGCCGCCCTTAGGTATTAGATGACCAAGAAAGACTCCAAGGCGAGATTGATGAGATGGGTGTTACTTCTTCAAGAGTTTGATCTAGAAATTGTTGACCGGAAGGGTAGTGAGAATCAAGTGGCGGACCACTTGTACCGTTTGGAGGAGGAGGGGAGGCCTTGTGACGGTCTTGAGATCAATGATTCATTTCCCAACAAACAACTCCTTGTGGTGTCAATGAAGGATATGCCATGGTTTGCTGATGTTGCCAATTACCTTGTGACCGGAATAATCCCGTGTGAGCTCTCTTCTAACCAAAGGAAGAAGCTCAAGCGGGATAGTTTGGATTTCTATTGGGATGAGCCATACTTGTTCAAATTTGCACGGATGGTGTGATTCGACGATGTGTCCCGGAGGAGGAACAATTAGGTATTTTGGAGGCTTGCCATTCCTCTCCCTATGCTAGCCATCATGGCGGGGCGAGAACAGCTTCTAAAGTGCTTAGTTGCGTATTTTACTGGCCTACCTTATTTAAAGATGCGGGCGATTTGGTGAAGATATGTGATGAGTGCCAAAGAGCCCGCGGAATTTCTAAAAGGGATGAGATGCCCCTCAATACAATTCTCGAAGTGGATATTTTTGATGTTTGGGGCATCGATTTCATGGGTCCTTTTGTGAGCTCTTGTGGGAACACTTACATTCTCGTGGCGGTAGACTATGTCTCAAAATGGGTTGAAGTCATGGCTTTGCCCAACAATGAAGCCCAGAGTGTTGTGGCATTTTTGAAAAAGAGTATCTTCACATGGTTTGACACTCCTCGTGCTATCATTAGTGATGGGGTCCCACTTTTTCAACAAGGCTTTCGACATGTTGCTTTCTAAGTACGGTGTCAATCATAAGGTTTCGACCCCCTATCATCCTCAAGATAGTGGCCAAGTGGAAGTCTCCAATAGAGAAATTAAGAATATCTTGTCTAAAATTGTCAATGCTAATAGGACCGATTGGTCGAAAAAGTTGGATGACACTCTTTGGGCTTATTGGACGGCCTACAAAACTCCGATTGGTATGTCACCGTACCGGTTTGTGTTTGGGAAAACTTGTCATCTTTCGGTGGAATTAGAGCACAAGGCCATGTGGGCTTTGAGGAAGTTGAACTTAGAATGGGATATTGCGGCAAATCTGCGGGTTGAACAACTTAATGAGCTTGATGAGTTTAGATTCCATGCCTACTCCAGCTCGTCCTTGTACAAGGACAAAATGAAATACCTTCACGACAAATATGCTCGGGGCAAGGAGTTCAAGGTTGGAGATATGGTTTCTCTTGTTCAATTCCCGGTTACGTCTGTTTCCGGGTAAGCTCAAGTCAAAGTGGAGTGGGCCGTTTGAATTGTGTTCGTGACCCCATTTGGTGCTCTTGATATAAGGAACAAGAATGGTGAAGTATTCAGAGTCAATAGACATCGGGTCAAGCATTATCTTGGGAAATTTGATGATATCCACGTGGTGGAACTTCTCCATCTAAAGTGATGTGATGGAAACATGCGTCGTGCCGCGACGTTAAATCAGGCGCTATTTAGGAGGCAACCCATGTTTTTTTCTTTGTTTTTGTTTTTTTCTGTGTTTTTTTGGTAGTGTAGGTTTGATTTTTGAGCTAACTGATTGTGAGATGTTGCAGGGATTGAGTTGATGTAGTGCAAAATAATTTGAAAAAAGAGTTAAATAGTCTCTGAAGATTGCCAGTGTGATCACGGTTACTTTTGTGCGGTCCGCACTGGTGATGGTCAAAAGTGGTGCTCTCTGAAGTTTGTCATCGCAGCTGCATTCCATTTAGTGCGGTCCACAGTGGACCTCCACGACCGCGGTCTGTTTTGTGCGGACCGCGGAGATTGCCTACTGAAGCTTTATTTTGAACAAACCCAGCGCGGTCCGCGATCGGTTTTGTGTGGCCGCGCTGGTAGGTAAGGCTGGGTCCCACTGTTTTCTATAAATAGAACTTATGGGTCACTATTTACCTTTTTCTAACTTTTTACACTCAGAGAAATAAAAGTACTATTCATAACCTCTCTTGACCGTGATTCTTGCTTAAGATTGACTAATTACATTTTATTTTCTCATCTGGTAATGTTTCACTCAGTCCTTATACATTTACTTGATTAATTTTATTTTATTTTATTATCATTAGCTCATAACTTCTTTTTCTTCTCATTAGTTTTTTCTTCTTTATTTAGTTGTTAGCTTAGGGTAGTTTTAAATGCTGGATTTGTGTGCTAAATATGCATAATGGTTGGGCAAGTGAGTAGGGACGAAGTAGGTGAACAAATTTGAACAATTGTGCAAAAAAATAATGAAATCCTAACTTAGTGCCTGTGCAAATTACTCTCCGCGGCTCGCGGTCGCCTTTGTGCGGTCCGCGGTGCCATGACGCGGTCCGCATTACCATTTTGTGTGGACCACGGTGCCTAAGTGACTGAAATTGAACCTATGCCTAGCGCGGCCGCATTGCACTTTATGCGGTCCGTGCTGGCCCACCACGGCCGCAGTGCTTCTTTGTGCAGGCCGCGGTGGTTGGATTCAGAGAGGTAGTGTTACAGACCTCACCTTAGTGCGGACCGCGATTGCTTTTATGCGATCTGCGGTGTCCCCAATGCGGCCGCAGTACTTTTTATGCGGACCGCGGTGGGGAGATTCAGAGAGATGTTTTCCAGGTCCTTGTCCCAATGCAAACCGCGGTTGCCTTTGCGCGGTCCGCGGTGCCCCCAGTGCGGCCGCACTCCTGTTTGTGCAGGCCGCGGTGTTCTGTTTTGTACTATTTCTGCAACCTGTAATCTGTTGTCTGCAATTCATTTTCAACCCTTGTTTCACTACATGTGCTGATACTAACCATGTTAGATGTGTATGCTTGCAGATAATGGTCAAACAATGAGGTAGAGGTACCAAACAACCCGGGCGAGGTAGTTCCTCCTGGAGAGAGAAACAAAGAATGGTAAAACTCACTCCCCAGGCTAGAAAAAACATAAAAGAAATGAGGAAAGCAATCAAAGCGGCTGATAGAGCCATTGACAACTCGGGGAGTGAGTACGAGCCCTCCCGGGAGATCTCTTCAGATTCAGTCCCTCTCTACATCCCGTATCCGGAGAACGTCATACATAGAGACACTCCTCCATCTTCCCCCGATGCTCGAGCTTCAATCAACATTTCTTCTGGGTTGTCTGAGGGCTCAGCGACAGGTAGTGGGGATGAATACTCTACCTCTCCCAGAGCGTCTCTATCAGGAGAGGGTGTTTAGTGTAATGACGGAGATAGGGAGTTACCTGGGGGTGGTGTGCCTCAGGTTGGGGGTGTTGATCGGACTAGGAATCCCGATGTGTGGGAAGATAGATTTGTCAGCCAGGTGGCGTTCCACAAGTTTAGGGAATGGTGGCCGACAAGGAAATTGATTCTTGAGAGGAGTTTCATTGACAGAGACCTTCTACTGTACATAGACAGTTTCAGGCCGGGTGGGTTGGGAGTTCTTTAAAGATAATTGTGTGAAGGCGAATGAGCATATGGTCAAGGAGATCTATAGCAATGTGGCCCACATTTTGAAGGGCACTAAGGTGACCAAAGTGAGAAACAAAAATGTGGTATTTACCAGGAAGGCACTAAATGAATACATGGGGTTCAATGATGAAGATGAGTCCCTTTACAATAAAAGGTTGGCAATGGGCGAGGAGGTTCGTCCGTGGTTAGCTTCATACCTGGCAATCCCGGGTACGGTTCCAGAGTGGTTGCAAGTAGGGGCCAAAATACTTCGGAGAACTTTCAACTTTGAGGCTAGAGGGTGGTTGACTTTTGTGTGCAGTCGGCTCGACCCCATTACCCATGATCAGACTATTCCACTTGCCCGGGCTATTTTTGTTGCTTCTATTATGGCAGGGTATCCGATCAACGTGGGCAATGTGATGTCCCGCATCATTTCTGCAGTGGGGGTTGAGCATGACCGGAACTACCCTTTCCCAGCACCCTCACTATGTATTTCCGGGACCTGGAGGTGGAGAAGAGACCTTTTGACGTAAAGGTCAAACCTGTGGCTCCGTTTTCATGGTACAGTTTGAAGGGGTCAGACAACCCCAAGGACAAAAATTACAAGTCGCTTGCTTCTGCCCCAACCGGCCAATCTGAAGAGCCGGTTGCGCTAGAGCCCTCCACTGAGCCTACTTCCACCATTGCTGATATGCCTCCCGGACCTTCCACTTCTGTTGGTCCCTCGACTTCAGCTGGCCCGAGGATTCCATCTTCTCGGGCCCATCCTATCACCGCAGACCAGCTGAGCCAAACACTTCATAGTTTGAACAACTGGATGGTGACTGCTTCATCCAAGTTGTCCACCTTGACTTCTACCATTGCGGTTCAGTCGGCACCACAACCAGTGTAGGCCCAGTCTATCGAGGATTCACTTAAGGAGATTCTTGCCAACCAGCAAAAGATCCTCGATTTTCAGGCTTCCTTGGCTAAGGCAGTGGATTCACATGGCAAGGCCCTAAAGGAGCTTGCTAGGGAGCACAAGAAGCTGCGCAAAACACGAGCTTCTAAGGAGTCTGTGAAGGCACTGAGGGAGGATGTTGACAAATTGAAGGCAGACCAACTGCCTTTAGACTTGCTACTTGAGGATCCAGCCCCAGTAGCAGAGCCACAACAGGAGCAGACACAGAGGCTTCCAAAGAAGAAGAGGAAGCTCCCTAGTGCAGATGAGGTGATCATCCAGTTGGCAGAACCCCCGGAGGTTTCCCCCAGTCAGCCACAGGATGTTCCAGATATTCAGCCCATACAGGTCCAGGCCCCAGTCCCAGTAGCTGAGCAGCAGGAGACCGGGAACCATTTTGAGGTTCCCGTACATACAGAGGACCAGGGGACCACTCATGTTCACATGCAGACAGACGAGACTTAGGGAGCTCCAATATCCTTTCCTTTTGATTTCTTGATGCTTATTTGTTTAGTTGGCATTGAGGACAATGCCAGCTTTTATTTGTGGGGGTTTTTATTCGGATGATTATATATATTAGTTGACTTAGTTTATGTTTCTGTTGTTTTTTTTATTTGGTCTGTATATAACTTTACATTTAGTTACTTTTATCACACTCTTTATCTTCTCTTTGGTCTGTATATAAAGTTAAATTTTTGTATATATATTCATCCCTCGTTGTATATTCTAATCCCCTATTATAAATATTCATTCTATTTTCTATTTTCGTATAATTTTTTCATTCTTAGCTTAGTAGATAGGCTCGCAGCCTTTTTGTTTCGGTTTTGGCGCTTTCAATAAACCCTTGGTTTTATTAATGTCACGGTTCTTTCCAAGGGTGGAGTATTGTGCGAACCGGGTGGCTCTTCCCGATGATAGATGGTGTGACAACCTTCTTAAGGGTTTGAGTCCGTTTTTTATTTTCTATTGATTTTAGTAGTTTATAGTTAATGGTACCTCAAGCAAAGCTTCACTTGGGCCTAACACATTTGCCTTTGATCCCATGGTCAAAGACAAGGGGTTGTGTTTAGGATGGTGAAAGTAGTGACTTTGAGACTCTTGTTTTGACCAAACAAACATCATGTGGTCTTTTGGGACTATTGTGTACTCAATCGTGTCTAAGGTTGTTGTGGGCCCCCGACTCTATGTCTTTAGCAATCCTTGAGTGTGTGCGGTGAGAAATCAAATTGTGAGTCCAAGTCCCGAGCCAATGGTATAGAACTTGCCCTAAATGTTTGTTGAGGCGAAATTTTGAGTGAAATTCGATTTGAGAAGTGATTATAGGCTCTCCTTGATCCAAACAATAGTCGAACAATTTCATAGCCTACCAATGATATAATCCTTAGCTAACCCTTTTGAGCCTTAACCCTTTTTCTTTCAAGAACCAATGCGACAAGCATATACCCGTTCTAAATTATACCCTCTCTTGGCACCCAAATCGTTCCTTAAGTAATGGCAAAATTCTAAGTTTGGGAGGGAGAGACGAGAAAGGAAACAAAGTGATAAAAGGAACAAAAGCAAAAGGAAAGGAAGAAGATGAAAAAGAAAGAAAAGAAAAAGACAAAAAGAAAGCCCAATGTGCAAAGAATAAAACGGGATTCAAGAAAAACAGAAGTGAAAAAGGTGTGGAAAAAAGTAGAAAAGTGAGAAATGCTTTGAATTGTATATGAAAGAGTGACAATGTGTCTCTCTAACCCCTTGAAAAGAAGTGAAATACTCAAAGAGAATTGTGCCAGAATGAATCAAAAGAAGTGCTTAAGGGAAGATGGAAACAACTTTTCCTACCCTGAACCAAAAGCCTTCATATTGACTCCACAAAAGCCCTATATGATCGTGAGTTGGATGACGCTTGCATTAGTGGATACTTACATGAGGGTCAAACATATGGTACTTAGAGCCGGACTTGTGACCTTTCCTTGAGAGAGAGACGAGTGACTTCCCATTAACCTTGGTTTGCGTGCTTATACTCTAAAAGGTGAGGTTTGCTTAGGGAGAGTTGAGGATGTGTGAGTTTGGGGACCACAACGACCAAAGTAATTAAGAGATTTCGTTGATGTAATGAGTCAATTCTTGATGCTCTTGTGTCACACTTGATCCATAGTTTTTAAAAGTTTAAATTTTGTTAATGATCCATTTGTATTGAGGGCAATTGTTAGTCCCAATTGGTGCTTGTTGAGGTTACTTTAGGATAGCTGGAATTACTTGGATTTTCCTTTAAGGGTGAGTCTTATTTTGTTTGCTTGAGGACAAGCAAAGGTTTAAGTTTGGGGGAGTTGATAAGTTAGGATTTTAACATGTTTTATGCCCCTACTTGCCTATGCTTTGATCATATATTGTTACAAAATTGTCCTAAAAGGCTCACAAGTTGTGCTTGATCGCAGGTTTGATCGACAAAGTGACGAAATGTCAAAGATCGGCTCAAAAAGGAGTGAAACCTGCTCAAGTATCAAAGACCAAGAAATTTAAGAAAAGAAGGCCTAGCGCGGACCGCGCAAAGTGGAATGCAGCCATACTAGGTGGTTCAGAGAGTTGTGAATCAGGCTAGAAAAAGCGCGGTCACGGTACACATCTCGGGGTCCGCGGTGAAGGCTCCGCGGCCACACTACTCTTTTGTTCGGTCCGCGGTCATGAGGTTCAGAGCGATGAAGTTTTCAAAGCCAGTGCCATGCGGTCCGCGGTCGTGGTTGCGCGTACCGCGCCAGCTCCCTCCGCGGCCGCGGTCCATTCTACGCGGTCCGCGGAGTCCAAGTTCAGAGAAGCAGAAGTGAGCCCAGTGCGACCGCGGTCCATTTAATATGGCCCGCACTGACCCCGCAGGGGTATTTTGTCCAGATTTTCCAGCCTAGTATAAATAGAACATTTTGCCAATTTTTTAGGTTATCAGATACATCAGTGGAGAGCTGCGCTCGTGAAAGCGTATTTTGTAGCCATTTTTGGCACTTTTGCTTTACATTTCCGATAGATTCTTGTAATTTAATTTTAGCAATTAATTAATATGATTAGTTCTTCATCTATTTCTTCAATTTCTTTATCTAGAATGAGTAGCTAAACTCATTAGCTAGGGTTGTGGCTCAACCCTAGTGTGGGTAATTGATGGGTGTTGCCATCTAGTGTTAGATTGACTATGGGTGTTTGTTATTTGGGTTGATTTTATGTTTTAATCTAGAATTGGTGGCTGCAAACACTGATTCAAGCTTTGTAGGTTTAACTCTTCTTGAGAAAGAGAGCCTATGACCCCAAAAATTGACCCAACAAGGAATTGGGATGGACTCATGAGAAATGATAGTCTCAGTTAACGAGTTAAACCTTGAGAGAGTAATTACCCTACTTGAACCCTAGTTGTTTGGTCTAATTTGCCTACCCATTTGGTCTCGAGAGAGTCAATTGGGCAAAATCACTCTCTCTACCAAGAGGTGTGAGAGTGGGTAAAATTGTGCAACGGTTGTAGCATAAGCCCCAATTATGTCAATCGAACCTTAGTAACATCTACCCGGTAATTAGCCACCTAGGTAGTGTCACGACCCTAGTGCTCATCTTCCCATTAGATACAACTTAGCAATATTCTCGTAGCATAATTTAGTATTAATCAATAGTTTTACAAAAATAGTTCATAATTTGAAAACCCAAAAATGTTTAAAGTGACATTAGGAGTACAAACATATCTCTAGGATAGACAGACAATCCAACTCCACTACTAGCTCCTTGAGGAATTCGATCCCGACCCTCATATCTAGTAACAGCTATTGTAACCCGCTCTACCTACCTTAGTGTAGCGTCGAGTTGGTCATGATCAACTTCTACCTCTAATACCTCTACCTCTACCTCCACCTCCAGCTAACTAATTAGGCTGGACGAGTCCCTCAATGAAACTCCTCACTCTCTCTCACAATGGGAAGCATGATAAGAGCATGACAAGCCAAGTCATTGAATCTGATCTCGCACTGAGTAACAGTCATAGAACCCTGCTGGAGATGCTCAAACTGCCTCTGATAGACCTCTCTCTGAGTGATGCAGAGAAACTCCTCTAGAATAGTTGCGTGAACTGTTCTCAAGTCAAAGCTGATGAACTAATTGGTATAGCCAATCAATAATCCCTCCAACAGGTTTTGGCGGATCTAAACAAGCAAAAAGTATCAAAATTCGACCCCATTGCTCTCCACGATCCACATGTTCCTGAGAGCCTCATGATAGCGGCCTAGATAATCTTGGGGATCCTCAGAAGATGCACTGCTGAAAGTAGTAGTAAAGAGCTTGGTGAAACTTATCCAACCTCCACAAAGCCTCCGAAGACGTAGCTGATCTATCACCGGTCTATGCTGCTGCTCGGCTGAAGAAGCCGTACATGACATTTCCATTCGCGAAAGGACAAGAGTAAAGGTTTCAATTTAACATTGAGAGATCAAAATCGCACGACGGGAAGGAATAAATGCGAAGTTTTTCCTAACCCTGTAGCCTCTAGGAGATAAATACAGGCGTCTCCGTACTGATCCCTCAAACTCTACTAAGCTTTTCTATGAACTGTGAGACTCATGTAACCTAGAGCTCTGATACCAACTTGTCACGACCCAAATTTCCCACCCTTGGGAGTCATGATGGCGCCTACTAATGTGAGCTAGGCAAGCCAATTATTGAACCATCTACCTTTTTACCAATTTTATTCTCTTTAACAATTATGAAGAAATAACATTTAAATGACGGAATATAACATAAGCGGAAGAAAACAATAAGCCATCTGAACATGAATATCTATTACAACTGTTTGAGTCTCGACTACCCAAAACTGGTGTCACAGTTTCACAGACGGTCTAAGAATTCTACAAATAAGGGTCTAAAAGAATTTAATACAACACTGTCTCTGGAAATACATGTAAGAAACAGGAAGGTAAATAGAAAGGAGACGTCAAGGCCTAGGACGTCTGCAGGGTCCTCAGGTCGCCTGATGAGTAAAAGTCAGCAATCTTACTACGGTTCAAAGTCTACAACACTAGAGTCTGCACAAAAGAGTGCAGAGTGTAGTATCAACACAACCGACCCCATGTGATGGTAAGTGCTCAGCCTAACCTCAGAGAAGTAGTGACGAGGCTAGGACCAGACTATCAAATAAACCTGTGCAGTTATATAATATACAGCGGAAAGTAAAACAGGAATAAGCAAGTAAAAATGGGAGAGGGAAACATGTTGCGGGGGTATACCAGTATTAACAATAAATCCAGAGTAACAGTCTAAGGGCAACTTAGAATTCACAGTGAACAAAAGAAACTAATATCCAAAATAAACACACTTGTATCAATAATTGTTGCGATGTGCAACTCGGTCCCAATATGTATCAACATTGTTGCGGTGTGCAACCCGATCCCAATATATCATTGTTGCGGCCTGCAACCCGATCCACATATAATATTGTTGCGGCGTGCAACCCGATTCACATATAATATTGTTGCGGCGTGCAACCCGATCCACATATAATATTGTTGCGGTGTGCAACCCGATCTACATATAGATCAATAAGGTCTACACTACCCCGGCAAGGGATTCGACAGCATGAGTAATCACGTCCCGGCAAGGGAGGAATAACTATAACCAAACTTGCTACAACATCAAACTACCTCAGCTATAACCAAACTCGTTACCACACCTAACTACCTCAGCTACAACCAAACTTGTTACAACACCTAACTAACTCAGATATAACCAAACTTGTTACAACACCTAACTACCTCAGCTATAACCAAACTCGTTACCACACCTAACTACCTCAGCTGCAACCAAACTTGTTACAATATCTAACTACCTCAGCTATTACCATAATCCCTACCCGACATAAAGAATCATCAACCTAAGCATCCGTAATATCAATTAAGAACACAATGTAAGGGAACCACGACTCAACAATAGCCCGACAAGGGGGCAACATAATGATCTCTTCTCTTTCTCACTTTTACTTTACAATTCACTTCACAACTCGAGCCAATCCTCTAGAGTTTCATTTATTACTTATACTTTCACAATTCATTATACAACTGGAGCCAACGCCCTTCAATGTTCATAAGTCACAATTCTTTCCACAACTTTACACAACAAATAGAAATCTTCACCAAGGCATGAATAATACAACGAAATCATGAAAATCACAATATAAGACTTACGGTCATGCTTGACACCAACGTATAGATACTCGTCACCATGTCTATACGTCGTACTCAACAAGAAGCAAATAGCAAATAGGACACAACTCCTAATCCCTCAAGCTAAGGTTAGACTGAACACTTACCTCGATGCCACGAACACAATTCACGATTCAACTATAGTTTTACCCCTTGATTCCAAGTTACTTAATTAAATCAATAAACACTAAATGAATCAATTGGAATGCATGAAAATGAGTTTTCTAAGGTTTTACCCAAGAGTCAAAAATTGCCTCGGGCCCACATGGTCAAAACTCGAGGTTCGAACCAAAACCCGATTACCTATTCCCCCACGAACCCAATTATATGATTTGTTTTGAAATCGGACCTCAAATCGAGGTCCAAATCCCCAAATTTTGAAAAATCTAGGTTCTACCCAAAACACCTAATTTCCCCATGAAAATCATTGATTTTGAGTTGAAATCATGTGAAAAGATGTTAATAATTGAAGAAAACGAGTTAGAAATCACTTACCAATGTTTTAGAGAAGAGAGGTTATTTGAAAAATCGCCTCTTATGTTTTTGGGGTTTTGAAAAAATGAAAAATAACTGAAAATCCCGTCTTAACATACTCCTCTCAGACCTCTAGTGCGGACCACACAAAATCAACAACGGCCACATAGCCTCTTAGACTTGTAACGACCAGACTGGTCATTTTGAGCTTTTGCACTTTGATCGCCAGATTTTAGGTAGGACTAGCCCCGTGTGATGTATTATGACTTGTGTAAATCATTGGTTTTGGTTTTCAGGGTAATCAGAATGAATTTGGAAGAACAGTTCTCAGTTTAAAGCTTAAAATTTGAAAGAGTTGACCAAGAATTGACTTGTTTGTATATGATCAGATCGGGATTTTTATGATTTGGTTAGCTCCATTAGGTGATGTGGGACTTGGGAACGTGATCGGAATGCATTTTGGAAGTCCGTGGAAGGTTTAGGCATGAATTGGCAAAATTTAGATTTCGGTGTTTTCCGGTTGATAGGTGAGATTTTGATATAGATGTCGGAATGAAATTACGAAAGTTGCAATAGTTCCGTCAGGTCATTTGGGATGTGTGTGCAAAATTTCATGTCATTCGGACGTGGTTTGGTTGGGTTTTTGATCAAAAGCGTATTTCGGAAGATTTTAGAAACTGAGGCTTGAATCTGATGTGTTTTGAGTGATTTGATGTTGGTTGACGTGTTTTGATGATTGGAACAAGTTTGAATAATGTTTTAGGATATGTTGGTGCCTTTGGTTGAGGTCCCGGGAGCCTCGAGTGAGTTTCAGGTGGTTAATCGGATCGTATGAAGTTGGAAAAATTGCAGTAAATTTGCAGGTTCAGTTGTTGCAGGATTTTGCCCTTCGCGATCGCGTAGATAGGGTTGCGATCGCATAGCTTTATGTTTCTGTGTATCGTGGTCGTGTGGTCGCAATAGTGATCATGTAGTTGGAAGATTTTGGGCATCACGTTCGCGTGAGGATACACGCGATCGCGTAGAGTGAATTATGGGTTGTGCTTCGCGATCGCGATTAAGTAAAAATGAGAGCTGGGCAGAATATTTTTAAGTCGTCTTGTTCGCGAATGTGGGTCTATTTCACCCATAGCTGCTCATTTTGAGAGATTTTTGAAGGGGATTGAAGAGGAATTCTAGGGGAAACGATTGGAGGTAAGAATTTCGGACTAAAAACTCGATTATATTGTGAATTCCAACTAGAAAATCATCAAAACTAAGCCTAAAATTGAAGAATTAGGGCTTGAGAAATTGGACTTTTGATTTGGGATTTGAAGGACCATTTGGGGTCGGATTTGAGAACTTTGGATATGTATGAACTCATGGGGAGATAAGGAATCTATTAATGTAAAAAAAATTGAGTTTTGAGAAGTGGGCCCGAGGCTCGGGTTTTGCTAATTTCGGGATTTTTGGTATTTTTCGATTGTATTCGCTTGGGCTTTGTTTCCTTGGCATATTGTGACGTATTCGTTCTGATTTTGGATAGAGTCGATGCGTGTGGAGGCCTATTTGAGGGGAAAAGGCGTTGCGAGCTAGAGATTTTGCAGGTTCGAGGTGAGTAATGATTGTAAATGATGTTCTGAGGGTTTGAAACTTGCACATCGTAGTGCTATATTGAGGTGAAGCACACGCTTGATGACGAGCGTGGGGTCGTGTACTATTGGGGATTGTGACTTGGTCCATCCCGATTGATGATTTTACCGCGTATTTGACTGAAACTTATTTGTTATCATCAGATTTGGGCTGATTGCCATATTTGGACTTCGTGCCAACTATTTGTACTCTTCGGGGATTATTATTACTATTTCCTCACTATTTTGACTTATTAATTGAACTCAGTTATGTTATTTTTCACTGTTTTTCTACTCAGCCATTTTTACTTAGTTTTGAGACTTAAATAATATTTTAAATGATGTTTTGGGCTGAGAAATACTGTTTTACTAAAGCCCGAGGGGCTTGTGAGTATTTTTGACTGAGTAAAGCCGAGGGCCTAGTTGTGAGGAAACATTGATACTGATTTGAGGCCGAGGTCCTGAGATATGTACGCTATAAGGTGGCTTGTTGATATCGTTTATGAGGCTGAGGGCCTGAGATATATACCCCACGAGGTGGCTTTTCTGATATGAGGTCGAGGGCCTAGATTTGATGCCACAAGATGGCTTGATATTGCACTTGGGCCGTAAGGGGCCCCTCCCGGAGTTTGTACACCCCCAGTGAGTATGGGTACCCATTGTGATGTGAGATATAGCCCGAGGGGCTGATGTTGTACTATGTGATAGCCCGAGGGGCTGATATTGTTCTATGTGATAGCCCGAGGGGCTGGTATTGTTCTATGTGATTTGCCTGAGGGGCTGGTACCGTTCTATGTGATTGACCGATGGGCTGTTATTGTGCTGAGATATTGCTAGAGGGGCGGAGTTGTTGATATTGAGCCCGAGGGGCGAGCCTTTATGTATTTATCTTTCATATTTACTTGCCATTTACCTATTAAACTATGGGATTTGTGCCCGAGGGGCAGATTTTTTGCTTATCTGCACTAAATGTTTTGCATTCATTTGCGTAACTGTTGAAAAAGTCATTTTCAAATAAGTTTAAACTGAGCTAAAATGTTTAAGAGATTTTTTTTACAGCTTCAGTGCTTTTTTATTAGTTTTTGAACTGCTTCTCTACAACACTTTGATATGCTTTACGTGATTTCTTACCATTCAGACTTTAGTTATAATTATTACTTATTGAGTTGAAGTACTCACTTTACTCCTTGCACCTTGTGTGCAGATTCAGGTAGTTATACACTCGGTAGCGGGTTTTTGCTGATCGGAGGTAGAGTCAGCGGAATTTAGCAAGGTAGCTGCCAATGTTCACAGCACTGCTTCTCTCTCTCTTCATTCATTAGTATGTATTTGTACACTTCAGGCTTTCAGTTGTATTTATACCCTAGTAGATGCTCGTGACTTGTGACACCCCGGTTAGGGCTGTGTCGGGTTGTATTTCCGCTACTTATTATCATTAAATCATGTTTAGACTGCTTTTATATTGTTTAACTGTTTTAAAAAGCGAATTGGGTTTGATTGGCTGGCCTTGTCTTCACAAGAGGCGCCATCACGACCGGGTTCGGGGTTAGGGTCGTGACAAGTTGGTATCAGAGCCTAGGTTACATAGGTCTCACGAGTTATGAGCAGGTTTAGTAGAGTCTCGCGGATCGGTACGGAGATGTCTGTATTTATCCTTGAGAGGCTGCAGAACCTTTAGGAAAACTTCACGTTCTTGAATTCTTATTGTGCGTCCTTGATTCAGCTTGAAATGTGACTCTTTGAATTCCTTCCACGCGTTCGAATGCGCGTATGAGTGCTCACTATCAGATGTGCATCGATGGCTTGTGATTCCTCAATTGAGAGGCGAGATGTGATCTCTGTGTGTTGATATTGGGTCAGTCTGGACAACTTGAGGCCGGATTGTTTTGCCTATGGCTTGAGCACTAAGGTGCTGATTGTGTGGGCATATGTTTTTGAACTTATATGTTCGGTAGTGTCCCTATTTATGGGAGTGATGGCTGGATGGCTCCGTGATGAGTATGTTATGACTGCGAGATGTATCCGTATGAATTGGAAGCGATGAGAAGGGTCTGCTGGAGGGTAGAAGAACTATTAGGTGCTTGGATTCTATCTTGATTCGAGGTATGACCCCCAGTTATGGGCGTGTGAAGAACCTTTTCATGTTTCCCAGTTGTGAGTGAAGTAAATTTCATGTTGCGGTATGAGTTTAGACTCAGGAAGACTAAGTGACTGCATAATGTTTGTGACGGTGGAAGGTATACAAGAATGTTAAAAGAAGGCAAGCAGGTGGATTATCTCCTGCGGAGTGTTCTGAGGTTATGTGATCCTCATGTTGTCGGCTAGGAGATATCATTTACAAAGTGAAATATAAGTGTTGAAGATTTGAATTTGGGCCGCTTAAGAGAGCGGGCTTGGCTATTGCGAGGATGAATGCGAGATTGCAGAAGGTTTAAAGTACTAGATGATCTGTGTTTTCATAAGCTTACAAAGGATTGGAGTTTAATCTCGATGTGGTATTATGGCATCAATAGAGTATATACGTTATGAGTTATTGAGTATGTGTTGATCTATGGCTTCGAGCCAAGTGGGGGAGTCCGCTATTGAATAGTTGATTGCACGGTTAGGTGCTACGTTGGTTCCAGTTTGAGGCGTGCAAGTGAATCAGTTTTGGCTTGCGGGAATTGAGACCGAGGATGGCTCGAGTAAAGGAAAATTTTGACAAAGGTTATATTATGCTTCATAGTGTATGGGAATCCTGGAATGTCTAGAGTCGTTGTTAGTAAAGGATGATCGGTGCATAGAGCAGGAAGTGGCTTGGTTGTATTGGGATGAGGTTGCATTCTACAGTGTCTGAAGTGCTAATGAGGCACAGGTTGTTCGATTCTTTTGATCGCGCTAATTGCGGTTTGAGTAGAGTGGATGACTTGCGAGAATGGTTCCAATGTGTTCAAGATTCTACATGTAACCATGAGGTATTTTAAAGTTGTATATATGGCTAGAGACTGAGTTTTCATTGGAAGATGTCAAGACTTATGGTATTTTCTATACTAATTATGGAATTCTATGTATCGGTATCCGGAAGGTAAAGGTAACGGATTCAGATTCGCAGGAAGTTTCCTTAGAGTAAAGAATGTGGTGCCTTTGGGAATAGTTAAGAGAGTATTCAACGGCTTATGGGTCTCAGACGGTGTGGCTTTATGCTTGGGTCCCATGTGGTAAGTTTAGGTTGAGGAATTGTGATGTTATAGCAAGAAGGAGTATCAAGTTGAAGGTAAATTAGAAGGAAACTCGGATAGATGGTATAGCTTGGTAGTGGGTCGGATTGATATGGTAAGGATATGATTAACTCCTTGGATGCTTATGGGGTAATGAGTTCCTACAGGTATTTTGCGGTAATGCTCTTAGGTTTTGATGGCATCCGTAACTCGGTTGAGTTAGAAGGATTCAGTTCTGATGAGGTAGTGTTGTGCAAATGGAATTCGGGGAGTTCTAGATGGTTTCCACCACAATTAGAGAGGTATATTTTTCCTATTGGCATGAAGAGCATGGGATGTATAGTGGTTCTTTTCTAGATGGGATCAATGGGGAGATTCTTGGCTAGTGGAATGCATAGTTGCTTGTGGTTCGGAAGGGATATGAAATTCTCATGGTTATCCTAGAATGGTATGGGTTATGCGGTTTGTTGTAAATGATTGAGAATTGCGCGTGTGAGGTTGAGGTTCGGTTCTGAAAGGAAGATCATAAAATGCTTAGGCAGCACGAGCAATCTTCTGATGATTAAGGAAATGGTATTGCTAATTGGAGTGATTTGACGAGGGCATATGTTTCAGGAAATTCAATGTGGTTAAGTTGATGGTACTTTGGTAGTATTGCGGCACTTTCTTGTTAGATCGACTGCGGGTATTCGAGTTTTCTTGGTGGCATAGAGGAATTTTAGAGTATCTCTCATGGGATGATTGGGTATTTGAGGTGTGGTATGCATTCGGATGGCAGAATTAGGACCAGGTATGTTGATTCATGTGCCATATGGACTATTGCGCTAAGGTGGCGCTGTTGGCTCTGCCGGAAATGCCACAGATTGAGTGGCGAGGTTCGACGGATTATGTTCTAGTAGAGTGGTTTTATATTTCGAAAAGCCAGCGGACGGCTGGGAAGGATTGTCTTTCTTGTGTGGGCTTTTGTGATAGATGTCAGGGCAGAGGCTTCTACCATTGATTCAATTCCAGTGGTGGGGGACTTTTCGGATGTGTTCCTTGTGGCCGAGCATGCCACCGGGCAAGGTTGTTGATTTCGGTATTGATTTGATGTCGGACATTGTGTATCATATAACACCGACAAAGTTATAAGGGTAGAAGGAGCAGCTTCAGGACTTCCTTGATAAGGAGTTCGTTGGCAGGCCAATGTAGATGCGTGTTCTAACTTGAGTCGGCTTGGTTGGCACCAAATTGTTTTGTTGATGGATGTGTTGATTCGGTTGTTATTGAGCTTATTAGTAATCTAGGGAGGTCTATGAGTTACCTTTTCTGTGTTGTGAGATGTATGATTTGTTGGTTATGGGCACATATGGTGCAATTCTATTAGGGTTTCATAGTGGAAGTCAAGCCGGAAGAGTATTGGGTGTTGCTCGGTAAATGGTGTATTGGTTATGTCCTTTCAGGTTGGTATGGTGTAGGTTATTTGCTTTACCGTGGGTATGATGATTTGATTTGGCTCTAGACATAAAATTGTGCGTGATTGTTGATTTCGAGCATAGTGACTTGAGGTGGTTCATATGGAACAGTGTTGGATAGGATCGCGCATCGCGGCAAAATGATGTGGAGATGTGACCTTGTGGGTTAGATTCGTGTGTTCTATTTCTATGATGTGAGACAGGTTCTCAACCTTGTGTTGTGATGGCACTGGTGAGCTTGAGGGACAGCTCTTTCGTTAGAGTCATTTTCATGATTTGAGTATGTTCGGACCGTTGCTTATTGGTGCGTGTATTATGCAAGTCATGGCTTAGGCCTGTATTGATGTGTCATGTCACCAGAGTAGTGTGTTGGATCAGAGGAGATCGTTGGGATCATTAATGAATACGAACGGATTCAATTTCAGCATGTTGGAAGGATAATATCGAGGGTCGGCTCCCGAAATTTGCTATGGTAATTGCGAAGGAGAAGTAGCTTCATGAATGGTTGATCTGAGAAACGGTTATGGTTATTGTGTGTTTCATTTATCATTGGTAGTATATGAAAGTGTTGGAATGAGACTTTAGTTGATAAGAGGTTGTCTACCAGTATTCGGGTGTTGTGTGCAGCTGTTGGAAATGGAAGTTATTGCTACATGTGTTTGCGTTACGTGGTATATCATATAACTGCACCTGAGGTTGCAGGCATAGGTTATTACAGCTGGTTCGGTCCTATTCAGAGTATAGACGTGAGGTTTTGATCGTATTGATGGTTTCAGAAGTGGAAATGTGGTTCTATGATTTATGGGCTAGACTGGATTGTGTAATTTCAGTTACAAGGTGTTATCGGACCTATGTGAGATAGGGTGACATGGGATCACCCCCGGGTATGTGCATGGTGAGGTTATTCAGCAAATGGTTGGCTTTTAGAACAACTCTGGGCACGTTCGAGGATAAACGTATGTTTAAGTGGGGGAGGATGTAACGACCCAACTGGTCGTTTTGAGCTTTTGCACTTTAATCGCTAGATTTCGGGCAGGACTAGCCCCGTGTGATGTATTATGACTTGTGTAAATCGTTGGTTTTGGTTTTCAGGATAATCGGAATGAATTTGGAAGAACAGTTCTCAGTTTAAAGCTTAAAATTTGAAAGGGTTGACCAAGATTTGACTTGTTTGTATATGATCCCGGATCAGGATTTTTATGATTTGGTTAGCTCCATTAGGTGATTTGGGACTTGGGAGCGTGATCGGAATGCATTTTGGAAGTCCGGGAAAGGTTTAGGCTTGAATTGGCGAAATTTAGATTTTGGTGTTTTCCGATTGATAAGTGAGATTTTGATATAGAGGTCGGAATGAAATTCCGGAAGTTGCAGTAGTTCTGTCAGGTCACTTGGGATGTGTATGCAAAATTTCAGGTCATTCGGACGTGGTTTGGTTAGGTTTTTGATCAAAAGCGTATTTCGGAAGATTTTAGAAACTAAGGCTTGAATCCGATGTGTTTTGAGTGATTTGATGTTGGTTGAGGTTTTTTGATGATTGGAACAAGTTTGAATAAGGTTTTAGGATATGTTGGTGCCTTTGGTTGAGGTCCCGGGGGCCTCGGGTGAGTTTCGAGTGGTTAATCGGATCGTTTGAAGTTGGAAAAATTGCAGTAAATTTGCAGGTTCAGTTGTTGCAGGATTTTGCCCTTCGCGATCGCGTGAGGAGGATCGCGAATGCGTAGAGTATCTAAGGGGGGCATCCAGGTTGCTCTTCGCGTTCGCGTATATAGGGTTGTGATCACATAGCTTTATGTTTCTGTGTATCGTGGTCGCATGGTTGCATTCGTGATCGCGTAGTTGGAAGATTTTGGGCATCACGTTCGCGTGAGGATACACGTGATCGCGTAGAGTGAATTATGGGCTGTGCTTCGCGATCACGATTAAGTAAAAATGAGAGCTGGGCAGAATGTTTTTAAGTCGTCTTGTTCGCGAATGTGGGTCTATTTCACCCATAACTGCTCATTTTGAGAGATTTTTGAAGGAGATTGAAGAGGGATTCAAGGGGAAACGATTAGAGGTAAGTATTTCGGACTAAAAACTCGATTATATTGTGAATTCCACCTAGAAAATCATCAAAACTAAGCCTAAAATTGAAGAATTAGGGCTTGAGAAATTGGACTTTTGATTTGGGATTTGAAGGACCATTTGGGGTCGGATTTGAGAACTTTGGATATGTATGAACTCGTGGGGAGATAAGGAATCTATTGATGTGAAAATTTTTGAATTTTGAGAAGTGGGCCCAGGCTCGGGTTCTGCTAATCTCGGGATTTTTGGTATTTTTCGATTGTTTTCGCTTGGGCTTTGTTCCCTTGGCATATCGTGACGTATTCGTTCTGATTTTGGATAGATTCGACGCGTGTAGAGGCCGATTTGAGGGGCAAAGGCTTCGCGAGCTAGAGATTTAGCCGGTTCGAGGTGAGTAGTGATTGTAAATGATGTTCTAAGGGTTTGAAATCCCGGATTGCACATCGTAGTGCTATATTGAGGTGAGGCACACAGTTGATGACGAGCGTGGGGTCGTGTACTATTGGGGATTGTGACTTGGTCCGTCCCGATTGATGATTTTACCGCGTATTGACTGAAACTTATTTGTTATCATCATGATTTGGGCTGATTGCCATATATGGGCTTTATGCCAACTATTTGTACTCTTCGGGGATTTTTATTACTATTTCTTCACTGTTTTGACTTATTAATTGAACTTAATCATGTTATTTTCCACTGTTTTGCTACTCAGCCATTTTTACTCAGTTTTGAGACTTAAATAATATTTTAAATGATGTTTTGGGCTGAGAAATACTGTTTTACTAAAGCTCGAGGGGCTTGTGAGTATTTTTGACTAAGTAAGGTCGAGAACCTAGTTGTGAGGAAACACTGATACTGATTTGAGGCCGAGGGCCTGAGATATGTACGCCACGAGGTGGCTTGTTGATATCGTTTATGAGGCCGAAGGCCTAGATTTGATGCCACGAGATGGCTTGATATTGCGCTTGGGCCGTAAGGGGCCCCTCCTGGAGTTTGTACACCCCCAGTGAGTGCGGGTACCCATTGTGATGTGAGATATAACCCGAGGGGCTGATGTTGTACTATGTGATAGCCCGATTGGCTGATATTGTTCTATATGATAGCCCGAGGGTTGGTATTGTTCTATGTGATTTGCCCGAGGGGCTGGTACCGTTCTATGTGATTGCCCGATGGGCTATTATTGTGCTGAGATATTGCCTGAGGGGCGGAGTTGTTGACATTGAGCCCGAGGGGTGAGCCTTTATGTATTTATCTTTCATATTTACTTGTCATTTACCTGTTAAACTATGGGATTTGTGCCCGAGGGGCGAATTTTTGTGCTTATCTGCACTAAATGTTTTGCATTCATTTGCGTAACTGTTGAAAAAGTCATTTTCAAAGAAGTTTAAACTAAGCTAAAATGTTTAAGAGATTTTTTTTACAGCTTCAGTGCTTTCTTACTGGTTTTTGAACTGCTTCTCTACAACAATTTGATATGCTTTACGTGATTTCTTACCATTCAGACTTTAGTTATAATTATTACTCATTGAGTTGGAGTACTCACTTTACTCCATGCACCTTGTGTGCAGATTCATATTGTTATACATCCGGTAGCGGGTTTTGGCTGATCGCAGGCAGAGTTAGCGAAATTTAGCAAGGTAGCTTCCAGCGTTCGCATCACTGCTTCACAAGATCCACTGCGGCCGCGCAGCCACCAGTGCGGGCAACACAAAACCAGTGCGGACCGCACTAGCAGGTTCAGAGAGCTGCAGTTTTTCTGAACCTCCAATAGCCATGTTTAAGCCTAAGACACCCCAGAACCTACCCGAAACTCACCCGAGCCCTCGGGGCTCCAAACCAAATATACAAACAACCTCAAAAATATCATATGGACCTACTCGTGCGATCACATCATCAAAATAACATGAAAAATCATGAATTAAACCTCAAAACTCAACATTTTCATCAAGAACTCTCAAAGTTCATAACTCTCCAACCGGAAGTCCAACTCACGTCAAATAAACTCCGTTGTTCACTAATCTTTACAGATAACATATATAAATCATATCAAACCTGTACCGGGCTTCGAAACCATAATACGATCCCGATACCACAGGTTTCACATAACATTTCACTTTCAAAAACCTTTATATTTTTCAGAAAACAATTTCTTTCAAAAATTTATTCGGGCTTGGGACCTCGGAATTCGATTCCGGGCATACGCCCAAGTCTCATATTTTCCTACGGACCCTCCGGGACCGTCAAATCACGGGTCCGGGTCCGTTTACCCAAAACATTGACCGAAGTCAAATTAATTCATTTTATAGTCAAAATTTATCATTTTTCAAAGATTTTCACATTTAGGCTTTTCGACTACGCGTCCGGACTGCGCACACAAATCAAGGTGATGCTAAAAGAGGTTTTTAAGGCCTTGAAAACACAGAATTCAATTTAAAAGCAAGTGAAGCAAGATGGAGAGCCAATAAAATAGTGACGGAGATAAGGTAAAGCAAGATGGAGAGCCAATTAGGTCCGAGGAAAAGGTGAGGAAAAATGGTGATGGAGATAAGGTAAAGCAAGATGGAGAGCCAATTAGGTCCGAGGAAAAGATAAGCAAAAATGGTGATGGAGATAAGATAAAAGCAAGATGGAAACCAATTAGGTCCGAGAAAAAGATAAGCAAAAATGCTGATGGAGATAAGGAAAAGCAAGATGGGGAGACCAATCTTGTGGAGAAGGAAAATCAGGACACTAATGTTGAGGACTGAGGATCCATGGCTCGAATTTCAGATATATGATTAGTCAGACCAATGAATTAAGAATCACATGCATGGTGTCTTTAGCTAGGTAGGATGAATAAAAGAATAAATATGAGTTAATAAAAAAAAGGTGCTTGTGTGTCAAGGCACAGTGGTGTATAGTTAAAGTCTATATGAATGAGATACTAATAATTGGATATGGTTTACTTTTACTTAAGTTGTATTTACGTTCTTTCATTTGTGGCTTTTGTTTTTCTCCTTGCTTCACCTTGTGTGTCAAGGTCCAACATATTACTTTTTATAATTTTCTTAACTTTCATGAATTTAAATTCATTAAGTTATTCACATTTTAAACTTTAATGTGATATTCTCGCCATCAAATTAATTTTCCAATCGTTACTTTAGTATTTTTTTCTTCATATTTTCCAATATAATATATAAGTCAAATTAACATTTTAAACTCCTTACTTAGTTAAAGCCATCACATCAAATAGATGGAACGGTCTACCTGTTTAACCAAAAATCTGAGTCCTTGGTCAAAGCTAAAAAAGAAATTCGGGTTACTGATAATCAGGAGACAAAAAATAAAATACTTTTGAGAACAATGGTAGAAGGTAAATAGATAAGTATTTCAATGAATTCTCAATAGTATTCCCTGTCCTTACAAATGATGATATTTCTTCCTTTTATAGATCATTCTAGGTAAAGGAATAAAGTTTCAGCTTTAATGATATAATCATGAGCAATAAATGACATTAAATAAGCCGTTATACAATCATTCCTATTAAATACCAACTTTATAACGTATCAAACGTTGAATAATGAATTTGGACTCCTTTCTGTCATCTGATCCTTGCTTTCAATGCCTTCTAATCCATTGGCTGTAAATAATTTAAATTGGTACGAGACTCGTATCTATACGTCGTCTCGTGCCTATTTAAATTCTTCTTCCCGTGGCTGTCTTCACCGTGTCTCTTAGTCAATTGCTGTTCTTTGACCATTCAGCTAATCCACGTGTCATGCCACATCATTTTTAATATAAATTCAGTTTTTTTCCAATACACTAACTATCACAGATGATATATAGATATATGTAACAATATATAGATATCTAGAGATTTTTAGCAATTTTCTATTAACAAAAATATCTCTAATTTGGCATGGATTTTGAGAGTTTACGTCTTTTGAGAGAACTACTTTCATGGTGATTTTAGGTTTACGTGGTCGATAAACTCTCCATCATCTTGGTTCACACCATTACTAATCTTACAATCATTTTATAAAACTTATATATTTCACTTTTACAAGTATTCTTCTATCATGTAATAATTCCGTGGTATTCCAGTTCAACTGTCGTATATTAATCGTATGTATTACATCTTGAGATAGAGATTAGTTCAAAATACTTATGAGAAAAAAAAGGGAGTTGTATGACGCATTCTGAATATGTACGGTTACTATATGCAGTAACGATATATACAATTAAATCATATGAGTAATATATAATTATAGGACAACATTTCTTATTATAAATTCGTAATATGATAAAAATAATATTCTAAGTTGCTATCACAAATTAAAATTCATTGATAATTTAAAAATATATCTATTGTCAACGACAACAACTTAAGAGCCCGTTTGGATTAGTTAATTTGAAGTAGCTGACAAGCATTAGGTGCTGAAAAATACTTTTAAGTGTTGAAACTGATTTAATAAATAAGAGGGTGTTTGGCTAAGCTTATAAGCTGGATAAACTGGCTTATAAACATTTTTTGGCTTATCTACGCATTTGGTAAAATTAAAAGTGCTTATAAGTTAAGTGCTTATAAGCCAAAAATAAGCCAAAAGTCATAAGTTGGTCTCCCCCAACTTATCAAATTTCAGCTTATAAGCACTTTAGGTTTGACCAAAATATTTACTATTCTATCCCTAAAATACTTATTTTTAAAACAAAACTCTTTGTATACCCAGTTCTTCAGTTGCTTATTATTAATTTCAGCACTTTTATCCAAACACGTAACTGTTTATTTTTAAATCAGTTTCAGCACTTAAAAGTGCTTTTCAGCACCTAATGCTTATCAACTACTCTAAATCAGCTAAGCCAAATAGGCTCTAAGCAGTTACGTCTTTCGGTACAAGTGCTGAAATTGATAATAAGTTGCTGCAGTATTTGATAAAAAAGTGCTGATAAGCTCTTTTTCTGTTAAAATGACTTAATTAACCTTAGAACTGTTTACACTTATAAGGGCGTAATTTCTTCAAAATTTTAGATTCCAGATTAATTCAAATACAAAATATTCTATTTGTCATTTTATTTTAAATATAATTGTGCTTAGATAAGATAATTTTTATGATAAATATAATTTATTTTATGCTAAGCATATAATCTTAAGTTATAATAATTAATAAATTGACAAAAGTTTCTCAGTAAAAAATAAACCTAAATAGGATAAATTATTTGAAGAGAAACAAACATTGTCTTCATCACCACAACACTCAGAAAGCAATACACCAAAAAATTTGATATGTCCTTATTTATTATATACAGTTCAAAGATTAATACATAATCACATAGATATAAGTATGCAAAGGAATATAGAATTTTCTTATCTTAAATAGCCAATGAGAATTGCAGACTTGAGGAGGGGGAGGGGTTAGGTTGAATACTTGAGGCAGTGAGTATCGATGTAGGAGTTTTGTTCTAAAAATAAATATTTTAAAGATAAAATAATAAAAATTTTGGTCCAACTTAAAGTGCTTATAAGCTAAAAATTCATAAGCCAGGGGACCAACTTATGGTTTTTGGATTATTTTTGACTTATAAGCACTTAGCTTATAACCTTTTTAACTTTATCAAACCTCTAGATAAACCGAAAAGTACTTATAAGTATCCTCTAAATCCAATGAACTTTTGCCAAAGTCTTCACTTTCTTGAACCGAGGGTCTCCTGGAAATAACCTCTCTGTTTCTCGGGTAGAGATAATGTCTGGGTACATATTACGCTCCCAAACGTGACTTGTGGAAATATACTGGATTGTTGTTGTTGTTGCTTTCATTTCCAAGTTTAAAGTACCTAAGTACCAAATGGTATTACACTTTACCAAACGGGCGCAAGAGAGATCTTATTAAACATTCTTTCTTTCTCTCCACACAAATCTGAATCAATCGCCATGGATCGAGTCCTGAAAGCTGCGAGAACTTCCGGTTCTCTCAACTTATCAAATCGCTCTCTCAGGTGAATTCCCTAATTCTTCTCGCATTTTTTATTGTTATTGACTGATTTATACATTTCCTATTTCGCCACTGAAGATTTAATTTACTGTTCGCATTGTGCTTCTATTTCGCCACTGAGGATTTAATTTACTGTTCGCATTGTGCTTAAAACGATGAATGTAGAACATTCTAGAAGCTGAAATCGATTTTATTTTGTAATAATGCTGTGTGAGGACCTAGGATATGAAAGATCATTAACGATTCTGGACCTATTTGTACTCCGATGAACAGTTTGTCAGAACTTTTGAAAAAAAGCTATGAATTCAATATAGATTTAAGGATATAATTTATGTACATTGACAGTGTATATAAATTTTTATACCAAAGTAATTCTAACCTGTTTTAGCAAGTCACTTATAATTTATTCTAGGTTACTAATTCGTTCTATTAGATAGAGTTACCTGCGATTACCTTTAAGTGACCTGATTATGCAAATATCTTTTATACTGTCGGTGTATAGAACTTAAAAGTCTAGATTTTTTTATGACGGGTCCGAGCTAGCTTTTTAGCACCTCAACTATTCTACTAGGTATCTCCTACATCCACTTGCACAAGTACCGGATCACTCCGACCACCAAAGCTTAGGTAGAGGCCAGAGAGGAAGACATCACCTAGTGGTTTTTGCCTCAGCTGGGATTTGAACCTAAGGCATCATGGTTCTGCCCCCACTTCATTGACCACTAGGCCACAATTTTGGGTGCAACTCTAGATTTAAAGTTTCACAAAAATTGATATTGAGCTTTGTTCTCGTGGAAATTACGGTTTGAAAGAAGTGGATCGACTTGGTATATATATCGTGGTAGATGGAAATGATCTATCTTTTGGTACAAAGTTGTTTGCTTTTGAAGAGAATCTGAGGCTAAAGTGAAGAAAATAAAGGCAGTGGCTTGTTTTCAACAATTCTTCATTCATGAATGAAGACGAACAACTGATGGTTATTTTTTCGATTCAAGATATAAAATTTTCGTTTATACGCCATTGTGCCAGAAATGATTTATGTCTAATGACTCTTAAGACAAAAAACAACAGCTGCTGCATTGAATGGTCTTTGGATAGGAGAAAGGACGTCACTTTTCTTCTGTAAGCACGTTATTACTTGTAGATACATTATTAAGGGTGGAGGGGATTGGAATGGACATTGAGATTAATCATCCTTTTTTTTCTTCTTTTTGGATAAAGAGATGGCTTTGATGGTCTTACAATCATGCATTCTATTCCGATGACTTGCCATAAGGATAATGATCTTTTCGATTTCCTTAAATCAATGTGGTTTGTTCAAGTCCATATGAGCTAGTGATAAGCCTGAAATCACCTGTTGATCAAAATGCACAAATACTGGCTTGCGGTGGTTTCAAACATCAACTCATCAACTTTGAATTACACATGAAACTAAATACAACTATGCATGGATCCAGATACCAAGGTTTGCCTTAACTTTCAAAAGGCTAACCGTTGTTCGGTGAAATGGAAAAATTCAGGGGGGACTAATTGGCTAAAGAAATACAGTTGGATATGGGATTAAAAATTCAGTGTTATCCATGCCATTATTTAATTCTGTATTCTCCATACCATAATTTTGTTCTTCCTTGACAAGTCAAGAAAAGGGAACATTGACTGATGCATGTGATGTATGTCTGAAAATTAAAGATCATTAATTTGCAATTTTACCCCTGTTTATTTTTTTCTCGTTACTTCTCAAAGAGGAAGTAGTTTTATACTCCCTTCTATGAGAAACAATCTTAACATAGTGGCTGTCTATCGAGATATGATGCATAATAAGAGAAGCTCAAGACATTGGTGCTACCGTGTTTTATGTTTAGGGTAACGTCGGAAAGTTAAAAAGTTAGAACTATAATATATTCATTATTGAATTTGGACAATGTTTTGGAATGTCTAATAAGCAATGTGGGAAAATAAATTATGGGACAAAGGGAGCAGTATCTTATGCATCTGACTGGTTAACTATTGGTATATTGATATTTACATTATGCCAAGAAATTTCATATTGCTCTTCTCCAGTAATATATAGGTGTCAGCAAGGTGATTGAATGACCACTGTACTTGTTATGCAGATAATAAGTTCAAGATATAATGTCGTAATGTTTTTAAGCAGAGACATTGTAAATGGTCGATTTGCATCAATTATAGAAAGTAGGAGAATGACTTGCTTCTTCATGTGCA
The DNA here is from genome assembly GCF_000715075.1 of Nicotiana tabacum. Taxonomy (NCBI): domain Eukaryota; kingdom Viridiplantae; phylum Streptophyta; class Magnoliopsida; order Solanales; family Solanaceae; genus Nicotiana; species Nicotiana tabacum. The sequence goes on along the minus strand of NC_134080.1, from coordinate 218,578,180 downwards.
GTGAGGTGCCCAATGATGTATACAAAAGTTTGGATGCAGCCAGCGAGGACGAGAAGTGGTGGGAGGTATATGAATCTCTCGTTAGTTATATGTCTTAGTTCATAGGCACCTGGTTTATCTCCTTGGAAATTTCTAACTCTGATGCAAATTTTTGCCTTTTACTTTTTTCAGGCCGTGGAACTACAGAAGCTGATTTTGGCTCATAATGACATAGAAACATTGAAGGAAGATCTTCGAAATTTACCTCTACTGTCAGTGCTTAATGTTAGTCACAACAAGCTAACCTGTCTTCCAGCTGCTATTGGAGAGTATGACTTTTTAACCTCTTCAATCTTGAAATACTTTGGACTGGTCTTTTTAGCATCTTGCATGAAAGCTGATCACAGAGGTTTAAACGACTTCTCTTTTTGTTCTGCTAGGCTTCACATGCTAAAGTCCTTAGATGTATCATTTAACTTGATCGTGAACATTCCAGAAGAGATCGGAACAGCAGCTTCTCTAGTCAAGTATGTTTGAGCATTTCACCAATGTATTAAATAACATTTGATATACTACTTTCTTATTAAATATCTACTGACTCCAGGTTTGATTGTTCAAACAACAAACTAAATGATCTCCCTAACTCCCTTGGAGGATGTGTGGAGTTATCAGATCTCAAGGTAGCACCTCATCTTTCTGATGATATGTTATTATGTTAAGAAAAGATGGTTCTGATTAAAATGCTGAACTGTTTATCTTGCTTTTTAGAGACAGCAGTCATTTTTGCACATCTTAGTGAATTATTCGCCACCTTAAATTTTGAATGTCTACTTCTAGAAGGGCATCTGTGAGAATGGCACCGTCGATGTCATTCTTATAAGGAAGTTCTTTTCTAATGTTAACATGAAAATTGCCAGAGGAAAAAGAATTTTTTTGACTTTTTAACCACGATCTTGAACTTTAGCAAAATCACGATGCAAGAAAAGTTTAGCTTGGACTTTATGTCAATATGCAAGTTCCTAAAGGGTCTATCTGATGACCACTTCTGTGAAAGTTGTAAGTTGTGGAAATACTTGGTGTTTCATAAATAATTAGCCATTCTAGGATAAATGATTTTAAGTTCACTTTTTAAGTCATAAGTGGGATTTTGTAACATGATATTGGAAATTATGAGATGACGAACAATTTTGAAGGTCATTCTTCTTTGTCCTTGGAAGGGAGGACACATTTTATTGAGATCATAAGAGATCATCTCATTCTGCATTTATTGGCCAAACCATCTCTTCATGTAATAGCCAGATATTTGAGTATTTTACCCGAAGATATTCGATAAAGAGTGCAAGAAATTGAAGATTTGCTTACGGCGTGGGAGAATGTCACATGAACAATAAGTTCGAGTGCACTCGAAACACTTGTTGATCCATATCCAATTGTGCCGCATCTGTTTGTCCAAGATGTAGCTCCTATAAGTTGAATAACATTTTGCCCAACATCAATCAATCAACTAGGTCTTAATCCAAAATTAGTTGGGGGTCGGCTGGAGCAATCCTCTGTATCCATTTTGTTCTATTCAGGTTTGTTTTAGAGGAATACTTGTATATAGACTAAATTTACCCTAGCAGTTATCTTATTGCAACCGTCATGCTTTTGTTGGACTTGAGACCAACTATACTTTATGAAGCTCACGTAGACGGAGTTCTAGAAAATATTAATTACTCTGATTAGTGGAGAACATTATTTTGGATAGCGTGCGACGACAAATAGCGACGAGGGCCCACTTCACTGAGGCGAGAGGCGCGCAGCAAAGCGCTCTCTTTTTTGATGTGAAGCGACAATTTATACAAAAACATAAAATATTATATACATATAACTAAAAACTCAATAATAATAATATATTAATAAATATATCATTCAAAAATTAAAGACTCAATAGATAGTAATAACTCATAGTAGATTTGAGAAAAAAAAATTCATTTGAGTTCAAAATGCAATTAATTCTACTCTATAAATAATTGAAAAAACAGAGCAACAAAGTAAATAAAGCTATTGCCTCTGCTCGATTTTGAAAAACAGAGCAACAAAAAAAATAAAGCTACTGCTGCCTCTGCTCGATTTTGAAAAACAGAGCAACAACAAAAAAAAAGGCTGCAACAAAAAAAAAATAAAGCTACTGAACAAAAGATAAACAAAGCTGGGCTGAAAGAGAAAGAAAAAAGAAGAAAGAAGAAAGAAAAAGAAAAAAGAAGAACCGGAGAAGGGGTTGACCAGAAGAAGAAGAAAGGAGAAGAAGAAAAAGAAACCCTCAGGGGTTGGCCTGGTGGCAATTGACTTGAGCCTTGGGGTTTGCTCCCTTTCAAGGTCTCAAGTTCGAAACCCACTGCGTGCAAACAATTTCTGAGGGTCATTGGACTAGGTAAAACCTGAATTTACCGTGGTGCACTTGCGGGAAACTCCTTGCCGAGGGCATGTGCACCCCCGGGATTAGTCGGGGCTCTTAGAGACTCGGACACCCGGTGCAAATCAAAAAAAAAAGAAAAGAAGAAAAAGAAAAAAGAACTGGAGAATAAGGGTCGACGTCGACCAGAATAAGAAGAAAGGAGAAGAAGAAGAAAAGAAGAAGAAAAAGAAAAAAGAAGAACTAGAGAAGAAGGGGTTGACGCCGACCAGTAGAAGAAAAAAGAAACATACATGGGTCGCTGATGGCTGACAAAGACGATGGCAGAAGAAGCTTGTTCAAAGAAGCTCTGTGTCAATCTCAAGCCCTTATCGCTGTTAAGTGCCTTTTTTCTTTTCTTTTTTTAAATAGCGATGCTATGCTCGCTTCTCACCTCACTGTCGCCTCTCGCTACTCAAGAAGAGGCGACCGCTATTTTCAATCGCAACTCAACATGCTCTCTGTAGCGACACACGCTCGCCTCGCGTCGCTACACGTTTTTAGCGCTGTAGCGAGCGCTATTTATAACACTGGTGGAGAATGATTTATTTGAGGGAGTTCAGCACATTTAAAAGTCTTATTAGCATGGAGACTTGCTGTGACTTGAAGAAGCAATTTTTTAGCATGTGGATCAAACATAAACTATCAGACATTCTCCACTCCTCTCCTCCATTTGTTCATACCAGTTTGTTTTTTCCTTCTGTCTGTTCCTTCAATCAGGCATCAAACAATAGCATTTCCAGTTTGCCAGGAGATCTAGCAAAGTGTTCAAAATTAACAAAGTTGGATGTTGAGGTACTAAAACCTTATTGACTTTACTGCTTGATGATTTCTTATAGTCTTGCACTCGGAAAGTCGTGCTTGACAGTTAGCATCTTACTATCTTCATGGCAGGGAAACAAGTTAACTCTGCTACCTGAGAGTTTGATTGCATCATGCAGAATGCTTACTGAACTCAATGCATGTAAAACTCGGAGTATTCTATTCACTGTACTACCAATTGACTCTTAGTAACTCATATTAAGGAATTGGATTTACTGTACATCTAACTTTTACAGCGAAAAACTTGCTCAATAACATTCCAGAGAATATAGGAAGCCTTTCACGCTTGATTCGCCTAGACCTTCATCAGAACAGTGAGTACATCAAGCTTTTATCGTGGTTGTGACAGCACTCTAAATAATGCTGAATTTTTTGCATTGTGTAGCTTTTATCAGTTAACATGACCTGGTTTGCTCTCTTTATTTGAACTCTGTAGGAATTTCATCAATTCCATCCTCAATAAAGGATTGCTCATCTCTTTTGGAGTTTTATATCGGGTATTTCATGTCATTGATGCTTGTATTTCATTTTTTTTAGAGGCATAATTATTCTATGTCATTGCATTCTCATTTGTCCTCTCCACCGCCCCATCTGCTGCCCCATCCTTTGGTTTTGTCCACCTCGACAGGAATAATGCGCTTGCTTCATTACCTGTGGAGATAGGTGCACTTAATAGATTGGGGATATTTGATCTCCACTCAAACCAGGTGATTACTTATTCTTCATCTTCAATTCACAAGGTGATTCTCATAATTATGCCAAAGTATTTCAGTGAAAAAAAAAATCTGAAGATATTAGCAGTGCCCTGAAAATCAGATGTTGCAATTTGGTCTCTAGTGTAACCAGTTTCATATTGGTGAAATCATTTTGTCAACTGGCTATACAGTTGGAATAAGTTGTTTATTGTCATCTGCAGTTAAAGGAGTACCCAGTGGAGGCATGTAAATTGCAACTTTCAATGCTGGACTTATCTAACAACTCATTGTCTGGATTGCCTCCAGAGATTGGTAGGTTGTATTTGTTTTTGGTAGGCTGTATTAGAGGCTTACTTACTGTATTTTATATAAATTTATCAATAGTAGTGTATTTGGGTGTAGCTATGTTGTTTGACTTTGTGTCGTTTTATTCTGGTTCTCACTATCATTTCTGTTCTGTCCTTTTCTTTTTATATAGGTAAATGTAACTTTTATTATAATACCAGCATAACGGAAACTTATTGCTTTCTGTCCTTTTCTTTCTTGGTGCATTTTCTTGAGAGTGCAAGAGCATATAACATTATTTTGTTACTATATTGTGTTTATACGGGCTAATCTTGGCTACAACTTCATAACTTAGGCTTAATGACAACTTTGCGGAAGCTTCTGCTTATTGGCAACCCTATTAGAACACTTCGGAGGTTGAAATTAGATCTTAGTGCTTTTATTATTTGTTTTTAATTGTTTTCTCAGTACTTGAAATTATTCAAAATTTCTTTTAACTTGAAAAATTTCTCCAGCTCGTTGGTAAACGGACCTACACCTGCTCTATTAAAATTTCTTCGAAGTAGAATTCCAACTGATGAAGGTAAGATGGTGCTATATGCTCAATAAGGGCGTTCTTTCTATTTCTTGTTTTCTTGATGCAACTACTCTGAATGTAGAGTCTGCAGCTGCTACGCCCGGAAAGGAGGATGTTATTGCCATGGCAGCTAGGCTGTCCCTGTCTTCAAAGGTTATTCACTAACTTTATAGTTCTAAAATCTCCCATGCTCATGTCAGTAATAATGTATTTATTCTGCTGAATGTTTGGCCACCAGTGGAGATGAGTAAAGTTAAATCTCACTATAAAAATTAGTTTCCATAAATGTCGTCAATTCGTGATTCTTGTAGTCTACATAGCCAAGTTGTCCAGTCCACTTGTTTTTAATATTCTTTAATGGACTGGAGGCAGTGGAAGCACGATATAGGCATGACTATGAGATTTACAACAGTTTAGTTACTACTGCAACCTTCTTTTCTCTTAAGCTTCAAAATATTTGAGCAGAGGGGCAGTTCAAATTTGTAAAATTTTCATTTCTGATAAATTCCATATTATGGTCTCTACTGTCTAGCTTTGTAATATAGTTTCTATCACAATTCTTCTGTTAATTCAAGGGACAACTGATAAGAATTTTTGTTTTCAGAGAGCTGATAGAGACAAATGTGTGCAAAAAGCATCTGTTGTACACTGAAGCCAGAACTTGATAGTCGAATATGTTTAGTGTTTCTCTATAGTCTAAATATGATTTAATGTGGTCCTACAATGAATGCTAAGTGACTGCATGTAGTGCTACATTCTATGGGAAAATCCATTTGATTCTTCTCCCTGTCTGGTGATCGTATCATCATGAGTAGTTGTATTTGCAGGAGCTTTCTTTAGGAGGGCTTGGTTTGACTGCTGTCCCTTCAGATGTCTGGAAGTCACGAGACATCTCAAAATGTGATCTTTCAGGGAACTCAATCGAAGAACTTCCTCTTGAACTTTGCTCTTGTATTTCCTTGGAGGTAAACTATGTATTTTGCTGTTTCCCTATGTTTGCATGGAAAAGGTGATCAAGCCTGATTGACAAAAAAAATGAAGGCCAATCATTATTGTTGTGAAAGATATAACTGAAAGAAGAACCTTTTCATATATCTTTGATTTTAGTTAGTAGAGTGATAGTTGTCATTATGCAGTAGTTGAATTGTAACTCAATTGCCTCTGCATGCGGTCAACTTACTTGTGGGGTATCTGATTCATTCTGTCACTCTTTAACCACATATTTTCTGGATTTCTACGTCATTTATTCTTGTTTTTGGCAGGTTATAGTCGTTTGGTCCATGATAAGATAAAACGAATAAATCGAACTTTTGGGAACTCTCACTTGCTAGGACATGTTTATTTAGTTAGTCATAATGTCTTGAAAATTATGAATGAAAAATTTAGGGTTGGTTGGTTGGATTTACTTGTCTGTTGCTTATCACTTTATTTTATCTGTGCAGGCTCTCATTTTATCCAAAAACAAGATAAAAGATTGGCCCGGTTCAGTCTTAACATCTCTTCCTGCACTTACATGTTTGAAGCTAGACAATAACCCCCTCAGACAGGTAAATGGTTTTAGGTTGGTCCTGCGCTACTAACAGAAGATCTTTTGATGTTCCCGAGTTAGATCTACCAGAGAAAGGCTAACAATTGAATCACATACTTAAGATATGGACTAAAGAGGGATAATGAGAAAATATAATCAATCTGGCAGCTGTTCAATACAGCTTCCCGTCTTTTATCTTATGAGATGCATAAATGATTGTGTGGTAAATTCTACCTTGTAAAATATTATTGAAATAGAAAAGAAAAATGTAGCGTGAAAATATATTTTGCACGATAGAAGGAGCAGTTCAGTTACTATCCTTGAAAGTTCTTCAATGAACTTGAGTATTGATAGCCTTCTCAGAAAGGCAGCCCTATGAGAGAGGGATAAGGAACTTCTATCCTCTTTTTCTTTTTTCTTTTGTGGGGGGGGGGGGGGTTGTTCTTATTTACATTACTTGCCACTGGTCTACAGAATAGATCAATATACCATGGCAATTTTATGGTTAATACTATGACTAGCAGACTAGTCTATATTCTGCTATCCATGTCATTGTTGGTTAACTTTATGAGAAAGGGGGAAGCAGGAAACAACTATAAGGCAGAAAGTAGAGGATTAGCTCTGGATATCTTGAATGTATTAATTGTTCAAAGCTGTATGATCTCTCACAGCCCCCGAAGAATGGTGGTAGGATGATTTCTAACATCCTATTTGTGGGAAAGAACTTATTAATTGCATATGGGGATTAAGAAGTTTGTTTGATTGTTTCTGGTAGAGAAAGGCATTGATTTGATAGGTGAAATTTGTGTTTCTAGTTGATTTGTGAAGGACAAATTTTCTCCTAGTTTAAGCTAAAAGCATTTAAAGAACTTGAATTCTTGCATTTTGAATGATTTATAGTTGTGTAATATTTTAAGATGTCTCATAATGAGAAGTGTCTCATTAAATAGGGAAGAAGTAGCCAGTTGATTGGGCATAGAACTCTCTAGGCCCAAGTCACTAAAAATGCTGTCTTTTGTCAAGGGCCAAAGGAATAAATTTCATGGATGACAGTGGAGAAAACTGCCATCAAATTTGTTAGCACCCAACTCCAAGTACATGGAGAAAGTTCTAGTGTTTTCTTTTCTTTTTGTATTATTTTCTTAATCATATTTCTATGCCAATTTATTTCTAATCCTATTTTTTTCTCCTAATCATAGATACCATCCTCTGCCTTTCAAGCTGTATCCAAGCTTCAGATTTTGGATCTGAGTGGAAACATAGGTTCTTTACCAGAGCATCCCGCATTTTCTTGCCTACCAGAGTTGCAAGAGCTTTATTTGAGGTCTTTTAACAATCCTCATACGTAATTGATATAACTTTTTAAACTTTAGACTTGAAATATGTTTGGTACTTGGTTTAACAGAAGGATGCAAATATCTATTTTCCCAAGTGATATAATTAACTTAAAGCAGTTACGACTTCTTGATTTGAGCCAAAATTCCCTTCAATCAATTCCACAGGTAAAGTTATATTCTTATTAGCAAACAGAGTTCTTTATCCTACTGAAATCTTGGTTTAATATGGTATCATTTGTCTATAGGGTATAGTAAACTTGGGTTCTCTTGCGGAACTTGACCTGTCAGACAATAACATTTCTTCTCTTCCACCAGAATTGGTAAGTCTAAGCATTTACATCTCAAGAAGTTATAATTTGAGTCAATAGACAACGTGAGTTTTTGGAGTATGTCTTGCTACCTGCATACTGAGATCAAGGTTTGGCACAGTATTCATTTCCTGTAAGCCTTATTTACCTGAAGATACATTATAAACTTCCTGATTTGCAAGCATTTATCAATCAAATTCGTGAAGTAATAGTATATTTAGCACCAAAGGTGTTGCCTAGCGGTCAGTGAAGCTTAGATGAACCATGGGAGACCGGGTTTCAAATCCTAGCCAGAGGCAATAACAATTTTGCTTCTTTTTTCAACAACATTATATATATTGAATTTTGCCTCCTGTGTCGAAAATAATTTTGCTTTTGTTTGATCAGAATCTTGAAGTAGTAGTATATTTCTGTATCTTCCGAATTTGTGCCATTGAATCTTCGTTTTTGTGAGTGATATATCTTCTGTGTACTCTTCCATCTTTTGCTGCTCTGTACATGCACTTCCGAGGTGGTTCTTTTCTTGAATGTTGATACAATCTCCCTATATTGCCATCAGAGAGTTTATAGCTTCCTTAGGGCTGAAAAAAGAAAAAAGGAAAAAATAAAAATAAACATCCTAGTATTCTTCCCATAGGCTGAATTCTACTGTTGTTGGTAACCAGTGAAGAAAGGATCTTGTTAACAACAGGATTATCTCTTTTCTGGACATGTGTGTCCTTATTCTTAGAGATTTGTCTGCAGGTTTTTACATTTACTAAATGCTTTTTTATAAACATGATCCTGTAGGGTTTGCTTGAACCTAGTCTGCAGGTGCTAAGACTGGACGGTAACCCACTTCGAAGGTGAATTTAATGACTTCCTCTACTTCTTTTTTTTATTACTTTTTTTGGTTATTCTCTCTTCTGTTTGATTTTATCTGCTAATAAATGGAATTGGTGCAAAGGCTGAAAACAAGAACAGAAACACTTCACCAAAAACATGAACATAAAATAAGTCGGCCTAGGATGACAGTTAATAGAGAGACGAAAGCAAGCACTAAAAAATGCTCTGTTCTGCATATTCCCAATCAACCGTTTCAGTGGAGCCTGAAATCAGTATGGAAGTATCTTTCTTTCGATGTTAGCTTCAATCTGTTTCTCTCATCGTCCACTATGCCTATCCAGCTCACGTTTAACCATTTATTCAATAGTGAATTTTCCGATATGCCAACTAATCAGTATTACTTGAAAAAACTAGTAAATTAGATGCTGCTGGGATTGCTTCCACTTTCTGCTTGTAGCACCTAAACACTAACACCTTAGAATTGCACCAACTTTTCTCGCAAAGTACCATAAGATTCCTTAATCGCTCATATAGCAATCCTGCAGTAAAATTATTGTAAGAAACGGCATTTGGTTGAATTATTTATTCTCTCAATTCTGACCATATTTCCTTTTTTTTCTTCCCTCCTTTTAAACCCCCAGCATCCGAAGGCCCATTTTGGATCGAGGAACAAAAGCTGTTTTGAAGTACTTGAAGGAGAGAATTGTGGAGCATTAGCCTGTTTGAAATTTGATTCCTGTATCAGGCCTGTGGGCGTGAGTATTAAATCAGAGCACTTATTTCTGCGTCCAGTGTGTGAAAATTGTATCTTACCACTTCTTTGATATGTATTCCCCAACTTAAGGGAACTTGGAATGTAACATTATTGTATCCCATAGTTTATTGTGATACTGAGAATGACTGAATCGACAAACTCAGACAATTGACAAACCTGTTTGGTTTTTGGTGTTTGGTTGTCAAAAGATATTTTTAAGGACATTTTTCACCAGAAGTTCACTCGTTTTTTGCCGTTGGCAACTATCTTTCATATCACTACTTCAATCAACATTTAAAGTACATGAACTTTCATATGTCACAATTTCTTTAAATAGCTGTATGTGAACTTTTTCTTTTTATATCACTCTCGGATATTAAGTATGAATTACTACGGCACTATATTAATTAGCCAAATTTAACATTAATTTTAAGAAAGTCTTTATAGTTTTTGGAGATACATGCTATGGGTTTAAAATAGATTCGTTACAATTCAAAAGAATCTAATAGCCTGTTTGGCCAAGCTTATTTTTGGCCAAAAGCGCTTTTTTTTTGCCAAAAGCACTTTTGGCCTTAATTTGAGGTGTTTGGCCAAGCTTCTGGGAGGAAAAAAAGTGCTTTTGAGGAAAAGCAGAAACAGTTTTGGAGAAGCAGAAAAAAGTAGTTTCTCTCCAAAAGCACTTTTTTGAGAAGCACTTTTGAGAAAAATATACTTAGAAGCAGTTTTTTAAAGCTTGGTCAAACACTAATTGCTACTCAGAAGTACTTTTCAAACTAATTAGCCAAACACAAACTGCTTCTCACCAAAAGTACTTTTGAGAAAAGCACTTCTCAAAATAAGCTGATTTTTGCAGCTTGGCCAAACGTGCTATAAAGCTTGTACTAGTGTGGGACATTTTGTACCATTTAAATATACCCACTTTTGGGTTCACCATTGAAGTTATACATGTATCGTACAAAATTTTGCTAAGTATTCCCCTCGGATCTGAAGTAGTTCAAAATTTTGCTAAGTATTCCTCTCGGATCTGAAGTAGTTCAATTTCTTCAATGCAAGCTCAGAAATTAAATCTGAAGTTTCTCTATCTTTTAAATGCAACTTTAGAAATTTGAATTTTAATTAGTTCAATCTCTACAATGCAACTTCAAAAATCAAATTTGAAGTTCTTCTATCTTTTAAATATAACTTCAAAAATTCGAATCTTAAGTAGTTCAATCTCTTCAATGTAACTTCAGATTTTGAATCTTAAGTTTTGAACATAAATTTGTTCTTCAAATTTTAACAATCTAACACACGATTCAACGCCCAAATCTACTCCAAATGAGCTCAAATTTGAAATATAATTTCAAATATCATAAAGAATAAATCTCACGTTCAAATTGTCAAAAACAACAATAAATTAACTAACTCATTTTGTAAGTAAAAAGACGAAGAAGAAATTCTAAGCACAAAGAAGAAGAAAACATCAAGGAAGACCACATGAAAATTGCACAGCCAGTGGGCATTTGGTTTCAGAAGTTTATTGGAATCATTTCAGGAAATATTAATTAACTTTGTTATGTATGGAAAGCTAGACCAATTCTTATCAGCCTACTTTTGGAAACAAAAAATCAACTCAAATTCAATTTCCTAGTAGCAAATTATTTTGATTCTAGAAGCAATTTAACTCAACTATTTGTATTGTAATGCAAAACTAATCCAACAATCTCATGTAAACACTCAACTATTTCCCAAAAGTATTTTCTACTACATTTTCCAAATCAATCCTTTAGAAAACTAAACCAAAGTTAAACCCAAAAACTCATCTAAGATTAATAATAAGATCCCAAAGAATTCAGCACCAGTATCTTACCCATCCAAGAGTTGTTACCCTCATTTGAAGATTGCTATAAATAAATAAATAAATAAATAAATAAATAGCCAAATCCTCTTAAACCCTTACCAGAGTCAAATCTTACCTATCTCAGTTAAAGCCTTGTTCCCACATAAGATGAGCATAGGAAAATAGCTATTACTAAAAAAAAAAAAAAAAAAAAAAAAGCATAGGGAATGGGAGCTGAAAAACCCAACTCTATTGGAAGCATAGTCGGAGTCAAGACTCGAAGTTTATGAGTTTGGGATTATAAATTTTTGAATTTGTTACGTTTTAAATTAATAATTTGTACATATCCAATAATTTTTTAAGATAAATACATAATTTAGATCAAAGCTATAAAATTCGACCGAATCTCTAACTTCTACTTTCCCTCCGCCCTGATTGGAAGATCATTTATTAATCTTTAATTTGATTCTATGGGTATCTCTCATACAAAACTCGAGAAGACAGAATGTCAAATCTGCTTCATTACGTGAGATTCTTGATTTGCTTCACATATCAAATCATTACTATATTTTTACTATTATTATAAAACACTCACTAATCCCTATTCCAAGTTTCTCTGTTCAAGTTATGTACCTAACTGTTTACTATTATTAACAAGCTTGGCTTTAAAAGCTTTCCTGTCCTTTTTCCTTTTTTTTTTGTTGTTCACCCGTCCGAAGCGAATTCAAGATTTAAATTTGAAGAGATCAAAAGAATATGATCTCGATTCCATCTTCTTATAGCCCCTTTCAGCCAAGTCAGTGAGTTAAACACATTTCTCTCAACCATATTCAAAGTTGTTAGTACTGAATTCGTTATATTTTAAAAATTACGAGTTCAAATATATTATTAGTTGAAATATTAATTGATTTTTATATATATAATTTATATTTAAAATCAAGTAAAAGTAAAGACATGATTACACACGCACAAGAGATTTAACTTATTGCTCCAAACGTGTAAGGCGTGAGAAGAGAACTGAAAAGTTTCCCTTTTTGCAGGAAAAAGTAGTTTTAAGAGTTTAAGATTTATATTCACTTAATATGCGTAAAGTGTTAAGTAAAAATGAAAATTTATTTTTAGTATACATGTCAAGTAAAAGTGAACAGAGAGAATATTAGTAAGCGGTTAAACATTACTCCTTCCGATCCACAATAAGTAATTTTTGGCTGTTTTTCGGCCTTTTCCCTTTTGGCTGTTTTCACACAAATTAAAAAAAATTCACCTTTTAATATTAATTAGTAAGGAAATTGACCATATTAACTTTTACTATCTCTTCACATAAACACTCATAACACATACTCCAACACTATTTATTCCAAGGACAATATAGAAAAAAATAATTAATTCATTCTTAAAATCTGGAAAATCAGATATTTTGGAGCATAAAAAAAAGGCAAAAATTACTTATTATGGACCGGAAGGAGTACTATATTCGATTTCTATTAAATGTGTTTAAAAGTTTCAATACACTCTTTAAAATGGCTTATAATGTCTAGTGCGATTAACATTTTTTGTGTCAGTACTTCACAAAGTACACTTTATCAATTCTTTAATAACATTGATGGGTGAAAAAGCATTAAAAATAGGAATTTCCGTGCAAGCTTGCTACACCTATATTTGGAGAAGAGGAGCTACAAAACTCCGTTAACTTCGACAAAAATTCTAGATACATATGAATATATATATATTAATAACGGTCATATATTTTATATGGAACTCTTAAGATCAAAAGTCAGATGAGGACACTGGTCGAGCAATCCGCTCATATCTCTCGATACCTTCAAATTCTGAGCCCGCCTTTACGTGCTATCTCGCCATAATTATTAAATAGGCAATGTTGATTCAGTCAAGGAAGTTGCTTTCTTCCATACTGCTATGCAACTCATATCTAATACTAGTGACTAATGAAAACGAAAGAAAACTAAAACATGTACTTTTTCGCTTTTAGATCTCTTTATAAGAATTGATTATATCAATGCTATCCTTTTCAAAGCAGAAACAGCGTAATTAAGAAATGCTTATTTTCCTATAAATTGATTATTTATTTGAATTTACGGTTAAAATAAGAAGTTTGCTGTGAGGTTGTAGTAGAAGGAAAGCCTTGGAGAATTGTGGTGGAGCGGTAAGTATTCCTTTATCCTTAACCAGAGGTTTCGGGTTCGAGTCTCTGGGTATGGAATTACCTTTGTTAAGGAGCGCATTACCCCAATGTGGGACTTTTCGTCGCGAATCCGGATTTAATCGGATCCCAATATGGGTACCGAACACCGGGTGAAAAACCAAAAAAAAAAGAAAACCTTGGGGCAACGTTAAAATTGTCTCTATGTGACCTAGAAGTCGGTTCGAGCTTGTGGAATCAGTCAAATGCTTGCATCAGGGTAGGTTGCCTACATCACATCGATTAGATGCGACTCTTCCCCGGATCCTACGTGAACACGAAATACTTCGTGCACCGAGCTCGCAACCCTTTTCCGGATTATGCGCAAACACTACTAAAAAAGCGCGAAATCCTTTGTGCACCGGGCCGCTAAAAAAGGGGAGTGGTACTTATTTCTTACTCCTCCTAAGAAAAGTGTGGATCCCTTGAAAAAGACCCTTATTTTTATTGCATCCCTATCAACTTTTCTTGCTCTTTTATACTTATACCTAATAGATAGTACTACAAAAAAGCTCAAAAGCAATACTTTTATATTCCTTAAATAGAAGATTGATACACTTTATTCCATCCACCAGTCTTGAAACCAACAAAATAGTACCATAATATTACAAAGTCACATGGGAATACAAAGCTCAAAATAGAAGTGGAAGAAAAAGTAAGAGAAGTACATTCTCATATTCACAAGAACTTATAGCCTCACCATGATCTGTGAACAACAGATTTTAGAACTGCACTTTGAAATACTAATCAAAATTTCATCACATTATTGACTCTAATTGGTCACGAAAAACTTCTAACATGTTAGCAAATGTCACAATACCTACAACACTGCAATCATCTTCAATCACCCACACGTAGTTGACGCGATGCGCGATCGCCTGAACCATTACAGCGACCAGAGAACTGCCCGGATAACACACGATCGCCTCAGCCCGTCTCACCATCCTTGCGGAATAGCTACTCGACTTATTGTACCTCCCCGACCTCGAGGATGAGAAACTCGTGGTCGGGGAAGGTAACTCCTCATCGGATAACGATGAGTTGGAGGAAATGTCGGAGGGATCAATCTCGAATTCCTCAAGCATTCCTTCAAGATTTCTTTCCTTCAACCTCGCCTTCACTACCCTCACGATGTCCTCCGGTGGCCCTCCACAATCAATGTAGGCCATGAGTTCACCAGCCGAGAGGGTCATGATTGCTGCGGCCACAGTCTCACCACAACAAGCTAGGGTGGACGGAGAGATTTCTCCGATTAGTAGACCATCATCATCCACAATTGCCACGGACGTTTGGTCCACGAGGGATCGAGAGATCGCCTCAATGGCCGATGACGCTGGCGAGTGATACCCTATCGATATAAACTCCGTGCTAATAATGCCAAGGGCCTCAATGGAGAGTGTTGGAAGGGGTGAGAAAAACCCAATTGAGCTTAGGAAATATCTAATGATATCTTCTTGAGTTAGCCAACAAAATTCGCGCCCATTGTGGAGCGTACAACTCTTTGTTGGTGAAGATTTTTGCAACAATTTCCTTCTTGAGCTGCCACTAAATCTACTCTCTATAGGAACCACTAGATTTTGAGCTCCTTGAAGTATTAGATCAATGGCTTCTATTAAGCTACAAAGGAGAAAAACAAATACATAAATCAATTTTTGAGGCATAGAATAACTAAGTGAATGTGAAAAAATACTTTCACTAGTTGGGCTACATCAATGCTAAATTAAAATATGATTTCTGAGACAAATATCCCTAAAAACTACAGTCAATCAAGAATCTTGGAAATGTGAAACATAAGTAAGAGCCCGTTTGGCCATGAATTTTTTTTTTTTTTACTTTTTTCCGAGATTAGTGTTTGGCCATAAAATTTTCAATTTTCACTTGAAGATGAATTTTGAAATTATTCAAAAATTTGAAAAACTCCAATAAGCTATTTTTCAAAATTTTCACTCACTTCACTCACAAACGTTCAAAAACAATACAAAATTATATTCATATCCAAACACAACTCTAATTTTCAAATTGCATTTTCACTTGAAATTTTTTTTTCATTTTTTTTTTGAATTTTACAATTCTTATTTAAAGAACACCCACTAAAAATGCCAAGAGTTACTAAACCAATAAAAAAATCAAGAAAAGTAGATATTGGAAAATAGAAAAAGGGCAAATTTTGATGGTTCAATTCTAAAATTAAGTACAAATTCTTGAATCTTTGAATTCCTATCTACACCAAGAATCATCAGATTGATATTTGAGGTGGCAAAATATAAGAGAGCAAATGAACTAAGAGCCAAACAAGATCAACTAAAAGAACCCCACATAAGAAAAAAAAAACAAATTAAAGAGAGTAAGAACCCCACATAAGAAAAAAAGTAAATTCAAGAGAGTAAATGAAGTAAGAGCAAAACAAGAACAATTAAAAGAACCCCACATAAGAAAAAAGTAAATTCAAGAGAGTAAATGAACCAAGAGCAAAACAAGAACAATTAAAAGAACCCCACATAAGAAAAAAAGCAAATTAAAGAGAGTATATAAAGCTAAGAGCAAAACAAGAACAATTAAAAGAACCCCACATAAGAAAAAAAAAAAAAAAAGTCAAGAATTTGACATAACAATTAAAAAAAAAAAACTTAATTTTTTTTTTACCTTGTAGAGGGTTGCACATGCCTAACAAGAGAAGAATCTTTAGGCAATAGAGCAGTGAGAGGAGATTTGAGAGCCAAAGAGGGAGAGGCAAGATTTTCTTGTTTACAAAGAAAACAGATTATATCAACCATACAAATTTTCCCAACACAAAGACAATCTTGATTTTCAAGATTCTTGAAATGGTGACAATCCCAAATACTAATGCAATAATCTTCACAAGATTTGAGAGAAGCTAAAGCTTCAGCGATTGAGGAAGAAAGAGAGAGAGACCTAAGCGGTGGCTTGCCCAGGCAAAGGTCAGCTACCTCATGAGCTAAAAGACGAGCTGCCATGCAAGAAAAGACACTAATTTTTGATGAATTAAATACAGTGAAATCAGAGATTGAAAGGGGAAAAACCAGAGAGATTTTTTAAAGAGTTCTGAGAATTGAGAAATGAGTGTGTCATTTGAGAGAGTGGAAGTGTGCTGATTTATAAAGCAGGGGATGACACGTTAACCCCGAGGGTGGGGGAGTTCTGGGGGGTGGGGGGGTAGGTGGGGGATTTGGTTTTTCTTTTTTCTTTTTTGGGGGGTGTGTGGGGGTGGGGGGTGGGGGGTGGGGGGTGACAGTAGAAGTAGAGTAAACATGTTGCTGAGTCCTTTTCTGTTGGTTTGTTGGGGAAGGACATTTTTGTTGTTTTATGTATTTTAAAAGTTTTATGGATTTAAGGAGTATATTTAGGCAGAGGCCACCTAGAATTCTTATGGGACGGGGTACAGTATTATATCCAGTTGATAAACACTTTTATTTGATAACGTTTTGACTTCCAACGTCCCTTAAAAAATAATAAATAAAATATATAATTTACCATAATAGTCATATTAATTGATGCATATTTTATTGGATATAAGAAAATAATTTGAAATAAGAATAAATACAATGGGTATAATAGAAATTTTTTTTAATCTTCTCTTAATATGTAATAACAACAACAACAACAACGACCCAGTATAAATCCCACAAGTGGGGTCTGGGGAGTGTAATATGTACGCAGACCTTACCCCTATCCCAAAGGATAGAAAGGCTGTTTCCAGGAGACACTCAGCTCAAAAAAGCAACAAGGGCCGATATATTAGTACCATAACTCTTCTCTTAATATGCGTAAAGTGACAAATAAAAATGAAAATCTATTTTTGTATACATATCAAATAAAATAAAGTGAACAGAGGGAGTATTCAAGTAGTATCCCTAAAGACTTTTAGTATTTAATTGCTTTAAATTAACTATTTTAAGTTAATGATCTAATATTGTAGTGCGATGTATAAAAATTTTCTAATTTTAGATGTCTGAGGTTCGAGTTGAAAATGCGAAAATTCTCATACGAAATATTTTCTCCTTAAATAAATCTTATCCTGCGCGTATCTAGATTAGATGGAATTTAGATAATACGGGCACGGGAACCTAGTGAGAATAGAAAAAAGGAATTTTTTTGCGGCATTTTTGTAATTTAATAATGTGATAGTAAGTTAATTATAATTTTATGATTTTATAAATTAAGATGTATTATAGAAAGTTAATCGTAATTATTTTATAGAAAATGTAAACATTATTTTTCACCATCAGCATACTTTAACACATTTCATTTAATTTGATCTACTTTAACAAGTTATTCGTTTTTTTTTGGGTCTAGTTGTGAACTTATGTGTAGTGTAAATATTTATTTGTACTCCCTCTGTTCCAATTTACGTGAACCTATTTGACTAGATATGAAGTTTAAGAAAAAATGAAGACTTTTGGAATTTGAGGTCCTAAACAAATCAAAAAAGGGTCCAGAGTATTTGTGCAGTTATAAAATCTTCTTGTTAAGGGTAAAATTATAAATTTAAGCTAAATTGTTACCAAATTTAGAAATGGGTCATTCTTTTTAGAACGGACCAAAAAAGAAATAGGTTCACATAAACCGGAACAGAGGGAGTAGTTAGTTTTTAAGTCATCTAATTGTGAAAGTACCACCAAAGGATGTGGTGCAATAGATGAGACTGCTCTTTCCTTAACCAGAGGTCTCGGGTTCGAGCCCTGGGTATGGAAAAATCCTTGGTACAGCGCTTCCCCTGAATGGGACCCTATGCGGCGCGAATCCGAATATAGTCGGACTCTAATATGAGTATCGGACATCGGGTGGGAAACCAAAAAAATCTAATTGTGAAAGTATATTCAATACCTTGAGTTGATAAAACTTACTCTTTTCTTCATGTTCATTGAAGAATCATGTAAATACAAAAATCACCTCAACTCATTCTCATTTTGTTTCTTTTTTCTCATGGATGTTGAATTCTAAACTTTGACATCTTCCTCAGTATAAAAAAGTTATCGAAATTAATTTGGTCCAAACATAGACACAGAGATCGAGATTGTAAATAAATTGGACAAAAAAGGTGAAGAAATTTTGTCTTTATATAAATTGGACAAAAAGTTTTCTCAAGATTATCTATTACTCTTAGATTATCTATAATAAAGGACTTCCATATATTTACAATTAATGAACTCGTTAATTTTAACATGCTTGCCTTTGAATGTGTACCACAAAGTCCCATTTTGTAATTGTTCCCGGGGCGGAGCTAGATACCGAGGAACGGTTCTGTGACGATCCAAAGGGGTCATCACCTGTTTTCTTATTTATTCTGTGTTTTCGAGGCCTTGAAAATCTCATTTAGAGTCGTCTCGATTTGTGTGCACAGTTCGGGCGCGTAGCCGAAAAGCTTAAATATGAAATTTTGTGAAAAATATTAAGTTTTGAGGTTAAAATGAATAAGTTTGACTTTGGTCAACATTTTGGGCAAACTGACCCAAACTCGTGATTTGATGGTCCCGGAGGGTCCGTAGGAAAATATGGGATGTGGGCATATGTCCGAAATCGAATTCCGAGGTCCCAAGCCCGAGAAATGCATTTTTAAGTAAAATTATTTTTTGAAAATATTTAAGGAAATTGGAAATAAAATCTGATTAGAAAGCGATGGTATCGGGCCCGTATTTTGGTTCTGGCGCCCGGTACAGGTCTTATATATGTTTTAAGCTCTTCCTGTAAAATTTGGTTGAAATCGGACGTCGTTTGACGTGTTTCGGACTTGAAATCCTAGATTTGAAAGTTGATGAAGTTTTTGAAAAAATTCTTGATTTTGAGGTTTGATTCATTGTTTTGAGGTTATTTAGGCGATTTGATCACACAGATAAGTTCGTATGATGTTGTTGAGTTAGCACATGTGTTTGGTTAGGAGCCCCGAGGGCTCGGGAGTGTTTCGGAATGGTTTTAGCCTTGTAAAAGTTGCAGATTTTCTGCAGTCAGTGCACATGCAATTTGTTCTTCGTGTTCGCGTGGTCCCACTCGCGAACGCATAAGGCAAAGATCCTAGGTGCCCAGTTTCTTCATCGCGAACGCGAGCTTTGGGACGCGAACGCGAAGCTGGGGGGAAACCCTTCGCGAACGCGGCCCTACATTCGCGAATGCGTAGGGTTCACGGGAGGGCCACCCAATTTGTTCATTGCGAACGCGAGGGCTCGAGAAGCTGTAGCTTCGCGATCGCGAGCCCCTTGACGCGAACGCGAAGGCCAAAAGGCCTGACCCATCGCGAACGCGTAGCTTTAAATCGCCCAGTTATTTTAAGTTTCAAAAACAGAATGCAAACGGGATTTCTCAAAATTTTGCAAAACTTCTTCTTCTCCAAAGCTCATAGACGATCCTTGAAGCACTTTTTCACCAAAACTTCTTGGGTAAGTAATCTCCAACTCGTTTTCTTCCATTTTCCTCAACATCTAATGAATTTCTAGGCCTAAAACATATGATTAAGGGTAGAAAATTAGGGATTTGGGTAGAGTTAGGGCTTTTTGATTTTTCTTGATTTAGACCTCGTTTTGGGGTCGAATTTGAAAATAAATTATATATTCGGGCTCGTGGATGAATGGGTGATTTGATTTTTGGTCCGAACCTCATGTTTTGACCAAGCGGGCCCGGGGTCGATTTTTGGGTTTTTGGGAAGAATACTTGGGAAGCTACAATTAGGCATTGGATTCGAATTGTTTAGCACTTATTGATGATATTGAGTCAATTATGTATAGATTCGATTGGGTTGGAGCCGAATTTGAGAGGAAAAGCGGTGTTCGAGGCTTGAGTTGGCCGTGAAAGTTCGAGGTAAGTATTCGGTCTAACCTCAACTTGAGGGATTAGGAGTTGAGTCATATTTGCTACTAGCTTCTTGTTGAGTGCGATGTATAGGCATGGTGACGAATATCTATACGTTGTTATCGAGCATGACCGTGAATCTTAAATTTGAACGTTGTTGTGCTCTTAGATGGCACTTCGGATGCTTTAATTAATGACCTCCTATATTGAGTAAAGATTGATTTTATCCTCGTAGATCTTAGTTATGATTGAGTATTGTCATTAATTGAGCTGAGTACAAAATGAGTTAGGATTTGGTTACAGCTGATTCTCCTTGCCAGGATGACTGTTTTGATATTGTTGTTCCCTTACCGGAAAGTTATTAAATTATTTTTGTTCCCTTCCCGGAATTTCTTGTAATTTTGTGATGACTTGTAAATGGGAGCGGGTGATACGCCTACCACAAGATATGATGAAAAGGGAGCGGGTGGTACGCCTACCACAAGATCGATGAAATGGGAGCGGGTGGTACGCCTACCACAAGATATGATGAAATGGGAGCGGGTGGTACTCCTACCACAAGATCGATGAAATGGGAGCGGGTGGTACGCCTACCACGAGATATAATGAAATGGGAGCGGGTGGTACGCCTACCACGAGATATAATGAAATGAGAGCGGGTGGTACGCCTACCACGAGATATAATGAAATGGGAGCGGGTGGTATGCCTACCACAAGATATGAGAAATGGGATCGGGTTGCACGCCTGCAACAAGATGAAACTGAAAGTGAAAGTTGCATTATTTCTTTTTATCCGTGTTAGAAGTTAAATTGTAGTTTCCTTATTATTCTTTGATATTCTGTTTTATCTGCTACCCCCGAAGCATATTCCCTTTCCCTGGCTTTGATTGCTTATTACCTGTTTATTTTTTTCCGCCATATATTATATAACTGCACAAGTTATCTGGAGTCTTGTCCTAGCCTCGTCACTACCTCGCCGGGGTTAGGCCAGACACTTATTAGCACATGGGGTCGGTTGTGCTGATACTACACTCTGTACTATGTGTAGATACCGGAGTAGCTTTTGGTCAGCAGCAATAGCTCGGGAGCCAGCCTTCAGTCCACCGAGACACCGAGGTAGCCTTGCAGGCGTCCGCAGGCCCGACGTCTCCTCTATCTTATTTCATATTCCGTTATCTCATGTATTCGAGACAAACAATGCTATATTTCTTTCAAACGGTTGTATTTAGTACTCTTAGTAGTCCGTGGATGTTGTGAAACCAGGTTCTGGTTAGAGGCACGTGATGGTCTTTGAGACATTTTCGTTTTCTATTTATTTAAGACTTCCGCTAAATTTTATATTCCGCTGTTATTTAACGGTTTATTTCCTTGTTATTATAA
Source organism: Nicotiana tabacum (assembly GCF_000715075.1). NCBI lineage: Eukaryota > Viridiplantae > Streptophyta > Magnoliopsida > Solanales > Solanaceae > Nicotiana > Nicotiana tabacum. Next base: position 218,556,436 of record NC_134080.1, on the reverse strand, counting down.
TTGGTAAGAAGTTTTAAAATAAAGGAGTTAATGATTTCTAAGTTCATGGCTTGCCTAGCTTCTACGAGTAGGCGCCATCACGACTTCCGAGGGTGGAAAATCCGGATCGTGACAGATTCAGCCGAATCCAGTAACTTTGGTCCAAACTTTATATTTGTCTTAAGAAATTTATTTAATATGTTCAAATTATTAATTTAGAACCTAGTAACTTAAAATAGCTAAAATTATGAACCTAAAAAGTTCAAATTCTGGCTTCGCCTCTGATTGTTCCATCCTTTTTTCAACACTAATGTACTACAAGTACCAATAAGCAAAGTTTAATTTATATTTTAGAGCCTTAACTTAGAAAAATCGGGTCCATGTAAATATCCCATAAACCTCCTTATTTTTGGCTTAAATATATTTTGAGTTGAATTTAAGTTATATACATAATAGTGTAAAAATCTTTTTATATTAATATCAAAATTAACATGTTAATTATTATTTTTACTGGACAATTAATATTTATCATAAAAATTTACATGTAATTAACTCTGGTTAAATTACTGTGTTACTTGATTATGTCATTTTCCTATTGTTTGGGTAAAGATTCATTCTTTAGTAGGCTCATCTCTCTAGTTTATTTTAATGACGGAGACACTGGAAGAGCAATAAATTAAAAAAATACTTTAAAGGTTTAAGGACTGAGATTTGACTGTACCAAAGTTAATCACGTTTAACATGTTAATCGAATACAAAAATTTCACTAGTGGTAGTCTACTAGAGCGATAATTACGTAATACTCCCTCCGGTCCAAAATAAGTGATTTTTTGTCCTTTTTTTTATGGTCTAAAATAAGTGATTTTTTCAGATTTCAAGAATGAATTAATTATTTTTTTCCTACATTGTCCTTAGAGTAAATAGTGTTGGAATATGTGTTAGGAGTGTTTATGTGAAATAATAAAGGTTAATATGGTAAATTTCATTGCTAATTAATGCTAAAAGGTGAATTTCTTAATCTGTGTGAAAATATCCAAAAAATCACTTATTTTGGACAGGAGGGAGTATGTGTTTTTTTACCTATGATTTACTTTAGTTTATCGTTTAACTATAATAAATTAACATGATTAATTATAGCGCATCCACACTATAACTTTTTTTTTTCCAGAGAAGTACCGTCCAAATGCAACATAATTACGAGTGGACAATCACAAATGGGCCATCTTTTAACTTAAAGGGAATATACCACGTTAATTTCCTTTTTAAGATCCGTGCAACTTGTCACGATTCAAATTTAATCGAGATCGTGATGATACCTAACTAAAATCGTTAGTCAAGTTAACTAACATAAACACAGCTCGAACTGAACATCATCAAATAAATAATAATATAAAAATGCAAAGATTAATACATACTATCGCAAGAACTGAAAGTACAAGTCATGAACGACTAAGATTAGGATTGTAATGTTGATATGAAGAAAAATAAATTATTTGTTTGAATATACATAAACATGAATACAAAATCCTAGACTACCATGAACAATTAGCAGACTATAGTAAAAAAGTTTGTAAAGCTTAACTTTGAGTTGATATCCTTAGCAGTTAGTGTAATTCAAAACAATTACTCCCACAGTTTTCATTTTAATTACATAATATTGTTTGATCGGGTATAAAATATAAAAATACTATTAAATTGCATATTAATATTGCGAATGACCAGACAGGCAGACAACCTTTCCAAAGAACTCATTGATTTAATTTTCATCTCTCTCATTGCATACACATTTTATGTCCTTTTTTTTTCTTTTTAAATAATTATTTGATATTCAAAATTTACCGGTCCAACTGATTTAAATTCGCGCTACGGAGGATGCATTAAAGGGAAGCACCACATATTATGAGTTTTTTTTTTCATTCTCAAGATTCGAATCACAGACCTCTGGTTAAGGGTAAATGAATCTCGTCCATCCCTCCCTGAATAGTTAACCTATTCTCACTTTAGAGAAGGACGGGTAATGTATATCAGCTGGCATATTATTACCCTGTTTGGCCAAACTTCTAAAATCAATTTATTTTGAAAAGTATTTTTCTCAAAAGTACTTTCTAAAAAATTATTTTTGGTGAGAAGTAATTTGTGTTTAGTTAATTAGTTTGAAAAATACTTTTAAAAATATTTTTGGTGAGCAACAATTAATGTTTGATGAAACTTTTAAAAAGTGTCTCTAAGTGTATTTTCCTCAAAACTAATTTTTAAAAAAAGTATTTTTGGGAAAAAGCTAATTTTTTCTGCTTCTCAAAAATTGCTTCAATTTTTACTCAAAAATACTTTTTTTCCTTAAAAAAAAACTTGACTAACACCAGCCAAACAGACTAATAGTACTACTAGTTTGGGATGTGTAACTTTAATGATTCAGTTAAATGTTTTAATATTCTTTGTATTTTTTATGCTGCTGCTTGTTCCAATTAAAGATGAATTTATTAAAAAAATAAACAAATCTAACAAACTTAATATAAACTTTCCCACAATTACTCATTAACATTATTGTAACCAAACTCTGAAATCTAACATTTTTTTAAGTCGTATTTAGAGGCGGATCCAGGATTTTAGGTTTTTGGGTTCTTACAAAAATCTGAGTTAATAAACAATACTAACTCGATGAAGGACTGGGTTCCAAACTTTCTTATACATTTAATAGATTTTTCAATACAAATACAGCTTCTAGACAAAAGCTACTAGATTCATGGGAACCCGTAACTATTGAACTGAATCCGCCCCTGGTCGTATTCGACCTGAAGGATATTCAAGGCATATCTCTCTATATACGTTAAATTGAAATACTGCATGAAGCATTCCTACACATGCATATATTATTAATATCATTATTATCATTAGTAAATCGGTGAAAGAGAACCACTAAATATCAATTTTAAAATAAATATTCTTTTTCCTCAGAATAATGTAAACATATATATTAATCTTAGAAGCTTCATATATTCTGCTTATTATAATTTAGAGAGTAGGTAATGGGTTAGTCAGCAACAAGGGCATAAACTCATTCTATATTTCAATATCGTGGAACTATGATTTGAAGTTTATGTTTGAACGTGTTACTGAACTCTTAATTATTGGATTCGTAGTTAAATAAAAAGTCAGCACGGTGTACTAAGCTCCCACTATGCGTGAAATCCGGGAAAGAATTTAACCACAAAGGTCTATCGTACGCAGTCTAGCCCTGCATTTCTACAAGAGAAATTTTTTCACTGATTGAACCTGTGACCTCCTAGTCACATGACGACAACTTTACTAGTTATATCAAAGCTCCACTTTTGGTTTTGTAGTTAAATATTTATATATATTTTTATAATTTTTTAATATAAATACACGATCTAAACAAAAACTAGTAAATTTATTTAATCTGTAGTTAATACTCCAGCTCCGCCTCTGTCTTTCATTGCGCTTTTTATTTTTATTTTTTATTTATTTATTTTGATTCCCTTCTTTTTTGAGCTTTACACATTAATTATTTCTGCTGAACTTTATTCATCCAAAATATTACAAAAGGCCACGTCAAATACATGGTATTGTCTGTTTCTCTTTCATCTCTGATTTTTAAAATTTTATTTAATATATTTGTTTTTTCTTTTTGGTCAGCAAAAGGGAGTGAAGGTGTGATCGATTATAGTTGTTTTGTACTGTGACATCAAGATCTAAACGTAGCATTGACAGATTAGTGTACAGAGAGGAAGAGGCCAAGAACGTGACATTTTTAATGCTCTTGAATATAGCAACTTGTGTTTTTTTTTTTTTTTTTTTCTTTTTCACTCAAACGTCCGATACCAACTTTGAGGCCCGATTAAAGAAGAATAACATAATTAGGATTATTTAATGCCACCGTTTAAATTTTATCGCCGATGAAAAAAGTACTAGATATCTGATAAGAATTTTAAAGCACGTTGGTCAAAAATTCTTGGGCAAATCTTACGGCGATTCATCAAAATTCTAATGAGTACCAAAATTTTGCAAAGTTATGGTAGTGTCACAAAATTCTGATGGTTGCTGTAGTTTTGTGCAACTGGGCAAATTCTAGTCGATCACTAGAATTTTTCGCACTGTGGCTGAAAATTATGAAGATTGTCAAAAATTTTGGTGCTTCAAAATTTTGACCATCGTGCTTTAAAATTCTGACGCGGGACTATTTTTCCAAAAAAAATTTAAACAAGATTAAAATATAAACAATAGTAAAAAATGTCCATAAGCATCATTTTTTGCTCAATTAATCTGGATCGGCACCGCATAAAGCCCATTAAAAGAGAAAGTATTCATTACTAATTTTTTTTATTTCATGACTTAAACTCGTAACCGACCACAACCTTTGTGGTTATTCTTTCAATATATTAAGCAACTACTTTTGCAACTTGTATTAGAGGTCAACTTAATTTGCTATAGTATTTACACATAAATAAACTAGAGGTTTTGATTGTTAAAGCCTTGTCAATGTCTACTTGCTATTTATCGCCAAACCTTTTATATATTTAGGGATCGTTTGGTGGGAAACAAGTTATCTCAAGATTAATTATATCAGGAGTAGTTATTTCGGATTGTCATTCCACCCTTCAACATGGATAAAAGAATACTACAATTTTGGGTTAGCTAATCTTGGGATTAGTTATACTATAATTATATTCCAACCAAACGTGGGATAAACTTATCTCAAATTCAATCATGAAATTAATTATCTCTTATCCTTCGTACAAAACGAGCCATATTAGTATGTCCTTCGAATTTGGAGGGAGCCCTATATATAGATTATTCTGCTATAGTAAGTTATAAAGTATATATATGATAAATGAGAAGAAATTGCTGATAGCGTATCAATTTTTATATATCATAAAACAGAAAAATATATATATGAAGTGAAACAATTTTATATATATATAAAAATCTAGGCTACTAGCTGAAGCAGACTCGTGATCACAGCTCATGGTGAAGGTACTATTCTCAACAACTATTCCCCATTGATATTTTATTTAATTAGGGACGTAACCTGAAATTAGACGTCTCCTCTTCATTTCCTTAATTTGTTTTATGTACTTACCGAATCAAGTGGGCAACGTCAAGCATGTACAGTTCATACTCTTCGGGTCGTTTGATACGAGGTATAAGAAGGTATACGAGTGGTATAAAAATTTAATACCACCTTAATATTCTGTTTAGTTAGCAAATCAGGTATAAGTTATCCAGGTGTTAATTTTAATACCGGGATAACTTATACTTTAAAGAGGGTGGAGTAATTAGCAACAGTATAACTTATATCTTCTTCTTATAATTATACAATTATCATTCTTAATACAATATACCAAATAGTAAATAAATAACAATCCCAGCATAACTAATCCCATCATAATTTATCCCAACATAACTTATACCGGCATAACTTATACCGACATAGGCCCTATTCCAACCAAACGACCCCTTCTTAAGTAATGAATTTTATATTACTAAATCCGAACTTGACAAAAGTCCATTGATATATATATATATATATATATATGAATGTGTGGAAGTCCAGCATTAGGGTTGAAGGTAGGATAGTTGAGTGTTTTTCTACTTCGTATCGGGTGTGAGGCTAGTCTAATAGTGTTGTGTCTTAGACTGCTAGTGGTTAGTAACACTATTTACCGGGCTTTTATTACTAGTTATTGTTATTGTTTTTCCATCTATTTTCTGGTTCTTACGATTGCCTGCTTTCTGTTGCTGCTACTTATCTATTGTCTTTTTTCGTCACCTTGAACTGAGGGTCTATCGGAAACAATCTCTCTACCCCTCGAGACATGGGTAAGGTCTGTGTACACACTACCCTCCCTAGACCCCACTTGTGAAATTTTACTGAATTGTTGTTGTTTGTAATGTATTTTAACTTGTTTTAATAAATATTTATTTAGAAGAGGTCTTGGAGCAATGATAAAGTTGTCTCCGTATAATTTATATGTCACGGTTTGAGCCGTAGAAGTAGTCACTATTACTTTATTAGGATAGGTAGTCTACATCACACCGACTCTTCTTCGAACCCCGCACGAACGCAAGCGAGATGCTTTGTATATCGGACTATTTTTTTATAATAAATATTTATTTAAAGATTTAGTGAATTTTAATAAATATTAAATTTAAAATTATAATAATTTTAATATAAAATTAAATCTATCAAATTTAAATCCTTGTCGTTTGGTAGGATGCATTAGATAAGCTAATGCATGCATTGGCTTTGTGTATTAATAATACATTGTTTGGTAGATATTTTGAACCTATGCATTAGTTATGCAGACATTAGTTATACATCCTATTTGGTATTATCCTATGCATAACTAATACATAGAAAACAATGGTATTAGCAATGCAACGGGTTTTAATGCCTGCATTAGCTTAGTTAAAGACAAAATTGTCCTTCAAAATTTATGCTTGATTAAAATATGCTAGTTAGTATATTAATGCAAGTTCAAAATAATCCAAATAGTGAGAAATAAAATTATATCCCTAGTAAATAAATAAATACTTAGCATATTTCCTTTTTTATAAATAAATATTTAATTTTATTTTACAATATAGGTAGACAGATAAAATAATTTTTTTAAAACTTTTTCATATAAAAATATTTCTCAACATATATTTCTTTTAAAAAGTTAGAGTGTAGACTAGTTTTGAAGGCATTTTTGTAAACATATATTTCTTTTAGAAATTGTGCAATACTTTAATATATCAAACCAAACAATAAATAAGAAATATGTCAGTATAACTAATATCAACATAACTAATGCAAGCATAACTAATACCAGCATTACTAATACATTTTATTCAGCATTATTCTTATGCACGCTACAAACGACCCAACGTGTTTCCATTCATGTAGTGAATTTCCTTCAATCATTTGTGATGGTGGGTGAGTTGTGTGTGTCGGTGTCGGTCCAAAAAATGACGTACGTTTCACATGTGAGAGATAAGCAGGCTAAAGTTTCAGAGAGCATGGGATACCAATTATGAATGCTGGCAGAAGATAAATTAAGTACGTACCTATCTTGTCTACGTACAGCCATAGACAACAATTTCTAATATTGAGAGGCGAATTTAAGATTTAGATTTAATTTTATAGGTTTAGAACTCTAGTTCCAACAATGGAACCTATTATACATTTCAGTTAAAATTTACTTTTTATGCATTTATTTTAAATCTCGAACATTTTTAACGAAATTTATGATTTCACGTCCATGATCCAAAGCAATAACAATAACATACGCAATGTATTTTCATAAGTGGAGTCAGAGTAGGGTAGTGTGTATGCAAACTTTATCCATACTTTGTGAAAGTAGAAAGGTTGTTTCCGATAGACCATCGGATTAAGAAAATCATTTTAAGCAGGATTGAAAAAGAAACCATGTTGAAAAAAAATAGTGAAGAATGTTAGGATCGAAATAATCAAGTGTCATGCGGAAGATAGTAAAACAGATTTTTACCTACGTCCACAGGTAGAGATGAACAATCTACTATATAAAAGAGTACAAAATATCGGGAGAATAACTCCACACAGAGGCAAACACACACTAACACCTGTCACGAAAAGTTCTCCCCCTAAGCAAGACTCTCTACCGCATATGGCTACATTGTGGATGCTGTTGAATGAGCAGGAAGGATCCTCAATTTATAGAAGTCTAAAATTTTTCCTCCAAGAAAAAGGAGTAGCCAAACATAGAAAAATTACATTTTCCTTTTTGTAAAAGGAAAAATTAATTATGGTAAATATACTACACTTCCTTCAAAAAATAAAAGAACTAAATATGATAAGAAAATCAGGACAACATACGCGTAAGAAAGAAACCATATTGAAAGTAATAAAGACAAGAATAGTAACAACAACAAAATAATAAAACTGTAAGATAATCAAACCAAAGAAAATAATATGTAGTACTAAAAATCAAAGAATAAGATAATAATAATAATAATAATAATAATAATAATAATAATAATAATAATAATAATAATAATAATAATAATAATAATAATAATAATAATAATACTGATATGAAAATGAGGAACTGTTAGCTGCCATGGACAACTGATCTAAAGCTTGAGCAGAGAGAAGATTGGCTCAGCAAGAGAGAAGAGAAACAAGTACTGTTTCATTGAATAGCAGCTCAAGAAGCAAAATGAAAACCATCTCTTAACAAACTAAAAGTAAATATATTTATATATATTTCTAACTAACAACTAACTACTTATATTAACTAACTAACCAACCTAGTTAGTGATGTCACGCCCCGAACCTGGGGGGCGAGACCGGCACCCGGTGCCTTATCTATCCTTGGATACCAACTTGCGACTAAGGGACTCTGAATATATAATATCATAATTTAGCCATGGGCCACAATGCATGACAATTTACGAAGCAAAATATAAAACTGAATGGAAGCTAACCCTGACTGATGTCAATATAAAGCTGGGTCGGCTAGACCGTCATAACCACTATAAGTTGAGGGGCGAAGATGCTGAGCATATGTGTTGGCCCAAGAACAAGTGAAGTTTTGAAGAATGACAAATGAACTCAGTCATGGACCAGGTCCATCATATGAAGCACAATCACGATCAACCTATACATGTGAGATGCACGTGAAGGAGATAAGTCCCATTGATCAAGCAGCAATATCTCCTGATCTGATTGAAAAGGTTGCATATTGGATAAGGGGAGAAAGTCTCCTTATCTGAAGAGAACACAATTCGGATAAAAGATAGTGTTGGAGTTTGTGTTGTTCAAGGACTCAACTTCGATGAAAGATCAGCAATTGAGTCTCAATCAAACTCTAATTACTAACTCATTAAATAACAGTGATTGTTCTCTTTTACAGGTATTGCACATACGCAGAAGTTAAACTAAATTGAAAGCAAAAGAGCAAGGCGATTTTGCAAGCAATTTATGTGAGATTTGAGTGTACACTACTGAAGCTACTTGAACGAGATAGAAGAACTAGTTCGATTGTATTTTTTCTTATTCTAGTTCAATTGTAGTAGGTGGTTTAAAATTGTAGCTTTCCAGCTTTCATAGAAGCAATTGTATTAGGTACTTTGAGAGTTCAAGTTATAGGCTAACTTGAAGTTGTCGCAACAGTTGAGGCTGTGTGCTACAACGGAATTAGAGTTAATCCTTAGGTTTACAAAGAGTTTTGTAAATGATATTTTGACTAAGTGATTTTAGTGGAAGTTTGGGAAAATTTTACTGAGTAGTAGGTCGCGATTTTTTTACCTTTTGAGCCAGGTATTTTTCACATAAAATCTCTGTGTTCTTTATTTTATGTACTTTTTTTCCACAAACAGTAGTAGTTAAAACACATAGAAGAACTAGGTTTTTCTAGAGCGAAATTTGGGTACCACACAAATCACTCCCCTCTTGTGTGGTATTGACGTTTAGAACATCAATTGGTATCAGAGCGGGTTATCCTTGAAAAGGCTAACACCTTAGGAAAAGATCAACATGAGTGCACCACCTAGGAACTGGGAAGGGCAATCCACTGTTGGGCCTCCACTTTTCAATGGTCAGTACTATTCTTGGTGGAAGAACAAAATAAGTGATCACATCATAGGAGAAGACTATGAGCTCTGGGACATAGTCACCGATGGTCCTCTAGCAACTACAAAGAAGAATGTTGAAGGAGTGGATGTGCCTAAGACAAGGGCTGACTGCACTGCTGAAGACCTGAAGAAGTGGGAGAAAAATGCCAAGGCCAAGAAATGGCTTGTGTGTGGACTAGGTCCAGACGAGTACATCAGAATTCAAAGTTGTACTACTGCTAAGGAAATCTGGGACACTCTGCAAGTGGCTCATGAAGGAACACCTCAAGTAAAGAGGTCCAGAGGAACACTATTGTATTCCTAGTATGAGAACTTCACCATGAAGGATGGAGAAACCATCCAAGAGATGTATACAAGGTTCACCACACTGACAAATGAACTTAAATCTCTTGGAAGGATTATTCTCGAAGAAGGCAATGTGGATTAACCAAGGTTCTGCCAGTCTCTTGGGAAAGCAAAATCACTGCTATTCAGGAATCAAAGAATATTGCTACCCTTAAGCTGGATGAACTAATAAGAAACCTTACTGCCTATGAACTGAGAAGGCAGACCATGAAAATGGATGCACCTAAGAAGGAAAGAAGTCTGGCTCTCAGAATAGCTGAAGGTTCAGATCTGGAGGATGATGAAATGGCTATGATCACTAGAAATTTCAAAAATTACTTGATGAGAGGAAAAGGTTCTTCAAGAGGTACAACCTTCAACAAACCAAGGGCTCTCGAGAAACAGACCAATGAAGACTGACCACATGATCAAGAACTGCCCTCAATGGAAAATTGAGTGGAGGAAGGAAAGGGCTAAATGAACGAGCAAGAAGAATGAACAGGTTCAACCAAAAAAGAACAAATGATCAACAAAGGCCATGGTTGCTGCTTGGGGAGAAACATCAGATGAGGACTCAGAAGATGAAACTAGAGATGAACAAGCTCTTATGGCCATAGGAGAATCAGATGATGAACAAGAGGTAAGTATTCTTCATCTCAAAGACAAGATTAAATTCCTGTCTAAAGAAAGGTTGTCTGAGCTATTGTAGGATTTCATTGATGAGTTTGAGATAATTAACAATGAAAAGAAAGAGCTGTCTAGGGAATGTATGATCCTAAAAGCCAAGTGTAGAAATTTAGAGTCTAGGGCTAATGAGAGTGAAAGTAAAAATACTGAGTTGAAGAACCAGGTTCGTGAACTTGACACTAGTATCCTAGAACTTAGGTCTGAGAACTTAAAACTGAAACTAGGAACATGAAAGAAGATAGTTGATCACACTCATCTCACCCTAGAAGAAAACTTAGGAAAAATGAAGGATGAGCTATACAGGAAAGATGAGCAGATAAGAGTACTAAAAGAAGATCTAGGGAAGGTAAAACATGAACAAGACAGAACTTGCAAATGGAACAAGGCTTCTGATGCACTCTCTTGGCTACACGAATATCACAATAGCAACAAAAGAGGACTTGGTTATGGAACTCAAGCACCTAAGTGGGATCCTAAAAGCAAGTACCTCACTCTTCCTGAAAACAAAATTTGCACACATTGTGGCAAGACTGGCCATTACAAAAATGAATGTAATGTAAAAGAGAAGGCTATCCAAAAGAACAAAACTTTTGTTCAAGAAAAAAATAGGCTGCCTGGGTGGGCTAGAAGGAATCTGATTTATCCCTTTGCCCATAGAAAGGGACCCAAACTAGTTTGGGTTCCTAAGACTAACCCCTGATTTCTTTTTGCAGGTCCAAGTGAAGGGAAGAAGCCAAATATGGTACATGGATAGTGGCTGCTCAAAACATATGACTGGAAGCAAGAACCAGTTCCTTTCCCTTAAGGACTTAAATGGAGGTAATGTCTCCTTTGGAAATGGGAAGAAAGGTGAGATTATTGGGGTTGGAAAGGTAGGTAAGACAGACTCTCACTCCATTGAGAATGTCTACTTGATAGATGGCTTGAAATACAGCCTTATCAGTGTGTCACAACTGTGTGACAGAGATAACCTTGTAGCATTCACCTCTACTAAATGCTTTGTGATTAATCTTACCACTGACAAGATTGTTTTGCAGGGAAAAAGAGTTAACAATATTTACATTGTAGATTTGTCCACTCTCTCCGAAAATGAACTAACCTGCCTAAGTGTGTTGGATAATGATCCCCTCTTGTGGCACAAAAGACTTGTCCATGTCAGCTAAACAAATTGGTCTCTAAGGACTTGGTGATAGGGTTACCAATATCAAGTTCAAGGAAGACAAAGTTTGTGAGGCTTGTGCAAGGGGGAAGCAGGTAAGATCATCTTTCAAAAGCAAGAAAATGGTTAGCACAACCAAGTCGTTGGAACTGGTCCATATGGATCTATGTGGTCCAATAAGAACCATGAGTAGAGGTGGAAAGAAGTATGTAATGGTGCTTGTTGATGACTATTCTAGATTCACCTGGGTACTGTTTCTAACATCTAAAGATGAAGTATTTGACATGTTTACTGCCTTTGTTCGAAAAACTCAGAAACAATTAGGAAATCAACTTGCATCAATTAGGTCTGATCACATAACTGAATTTGAGAATGCTAAGTTTGCTGAATTTTGTGATGAAAATGGTATAGATCATAACTTCTCTGCCCTTAGGACACCTCAACAAAATGGAGTAGTTGAAAGAAAGAATAGAACTTTTGAAAACATGGCTAGGACTATGCTTCTTTCTAGTAAACTGCCCATAGCTTCTGGGCAGAGGCTGTAAACACTGCATGTTACATTATCAATAAATGCATGACTAGACCTCTTGTAGAGAAGAATCCCTGTGAGTTACTTAAAGGGAGAAAACCAAATATATCCCATATGAGGGCATTTGGTTACAAGTGTTTTGTGCACAATAATGGAAAAGACTCCCTAGGTAAGTTTGATCCCAGAAGTGATGAGGGAGTATTCTTGGGATATTCTTCACACAGCAAAGCATATAAAGTGTTCAATAAAAGAACTTTGTGTGTAGAAGAAAGTGTACATGCAGTATTTGATGAAACTAACATTATTTTTGAGAGACATGAACATGAAGATGAAGCCATTGGATTGGTAAAGGATCTGACTCAAGCCTCAGCACAAGTCAAAGTGGCACCAACCGAAGGAATAGGTGATGGAACAGGTTCTTCCATCCAGGGCAACCTGACAGGGGGAACTAATCAAGGAGAAACTGAAATAAATCCCCTAAAAGAACTTGTTCATGACCCTGTTCCTCAACAACAGAACATGGGAGAAATATCTAGCAGAAACCAGTTGGTTGTGAAACCTCACAAGTAGCAAAGTTCTCATCCTATTGAGAACATTATCACTGATCCAACATCTGGAGTCAAAACTAGATCACAATTAAAGAATCCGTGTGCTTTTGATGACTTTTTATCTCTTATTTAGCCTAAAAATGTTGTTGAGGCTTTGCAGGATGCAGATTGGATTAATGCAATGCAAGATGAACTCAATCAGTTCGAGAGAAGTCAAGTTTGGCATCTAGTTCCAAGACCTAAGGACAGATCAGTTATTGGCACAAAATGGGTCTTCAGAAACAAACTTGATGAAGATGGAACCGTTACAAGAAACAAGGACCACCAAGGTTACAGCCAAGAGGAAGGCATAGATTATGATGAGACTTTTGCTCCAGTTGCAATATTAGAGGCAATAAGACTCCTCATAGCCTTTGCAACACACATGGAATTCACTCTTCATCAGATGGATGTCAGAAGTGCCTTCTGAATGGTTACCTGAAATAAGAAGTGTTTGTAAAACAACCTCTAGGTTTGAGAGCAAAGAATGTCCTGAGCATGTGTACAAGTTAGACAAGGCTCTCTATGGACTCAAGCAGGCTCCAAGAGCATGGTATGAACGACTGTCCAAATTCCTGTTGGAATATAGTTACAAAAGAGGTAAAATTGATAGTACCTTATTCTTAAGGGAAAAAGGTAAGGATCTCCTTGTTGTACAAATATATGTTGATGACATAACCTTTGGGGCCACTGCTGATAAGCTAAGTAAGGACTTTGCAAAATTAACGGGGAGTGAGTTTGAAATGAGCATGATGGGTGAACTTAACTTCTTCTTAGGCTTAGAGATCAAACAAAGTCCAAATGGAACCATGATCCATCAGCAGAAGTATGCAAAGGAGCTAATCAAAAAGTTTAAAATGGAAGAATCTAAAGAAATAGACACACCCATTACAACTGTCACTAAATTAGATGTTGATGAACCTGGTTCATTAGTTGATCAAAAGTTGTATGGGGGTATGATTGGTTCACTCTTGTATCTTACTGCTAGCAGACATAACATTGTTTTCAGTGTAGGGCTTTGTGTTTGCTTTTAGGCAAATCCTAAAGAGTCTCACCTGACTGCTATCAAAAAATTACTAAGATACTTGAAAGGCACCACTGATCTATGTCTTTGGTATCCCAAAGGTAGCAATTTCAATCTAGTAGGATATGCTGATGCTGATTATGTAGGTTTTCTAGTGGATAGGATGCTTAATATGTTGCTGCTGCTTCTTGTTGTGCTCAATTTCAATGGATCAAACAATAGCTGGTAGATTTTGGTATAGAAGTAGGTTGCATTCCTATATTCTGTGATAACACTAGTGTTATAAGTATGACAAAGAACCTTGTTCATCATAAAAGGACTAAGCACATAGATGTTAGGCACCATTTCTTAAGAGACAACTATGAGAAAGGTCTGATCTCAATAGAATTCTGTGCTACTGATAAGCAAATTGCTGACATCTTCACTAAAGCACTGAGTAGAGAAAACTTTGAGAGGAACAGATTGGAATTAGGGATGATTAAGATCACCTAATAAGTCCATCTCAGAATACAAAAAACAATTGGTTAGGAATTCTAACTTTGTGTAAATATCTAGATTAATTTACTCAGTCTCATACTTTAATTAGTATACTCCTGTGACATGTGTATTGTCATGGGCGGCTATCCAGCCGTGCCCCATGACCCCTTGGACGCGCCCCGTGGCGTCCTAGCAAGCCTTCCAATGACTAGCGCCACGGACGGCCCCGTGGTCTTGCCCCCGCCAAGTGACAAGCGTGCATGTACCTCTGTCGCCCCACCGATATCCCTCGCCAGTGCCCAACCGCAGGCAGATGCCAACAGCGCCGCGTGCGCAGACCCTGATGCTAAAGACTATGTTGCTGACAACGGACCTGTTTTCTGCCTTATAACAAACTAAGTCTTTTTCATTGTAAATATAGAGTAGTTTTATTCCATGTACTTCCATTATGTTTCTCTAGCTTAATCAAGTCAAGTCTTGTAGCTTTGGATTATTTTTTTAAGCATTATTAGGGGGGATCAAGCAATCAAACTTTCTAGCAAGCAAACATTTCTCTGTACTGGTGTCTCTCCCCCTCGACACCGCGTTGCCTTTCTGTAATAGCTTTCATTAATGCAATCAAGCTTTCTTTCATTCTCAATTCTCATTCCTGTTCTCTCAATTGCTCTTGACATTGGTTTTCCTGTACGGCACTGACAATCTAGTCTAGCGTACGGAAGGGACCTCAGTTGGCGGACAACAACTGCACTGACATCGGTTGCTTAGCCTTACGTCGCCCTTCCAAGGAATCTCAGGAAGGCGCCGCGTAACAGTTGGTATCAGAGCCTAGGCTCGACATCGGACGAGGGAACGCATTGTCATTACCACCATTTCTGACCATGGTGAATCATGGGGACCGCATTGCGGCACTTGAACAGACGGTTGACGGATTACTGCCCATCATGGATACGGTGCATGAACTAAGAACCAGCCTAGGGAAAAGGTTGGACGACCTGGACCTCAGGGTGCTCCAAGCCGAAGTTGACATAGAAAACATCAGTCGTGACTCCGAGGGAGACCGGCAAACGGCAGCCACAGAGGCAGCCGAAATATTTGGAAAATTCGAGGGACTCCAACAGGAGCGTGCCGAGGTTTTAGCTTACAGGGCACAAGAGGCAGACAGGGTGACTGCCATGCAACAAACTATTGACGACTTGACAGATAAGCTCAATATTGTCAATGCTGCTTTATAGGGCCTGCTGCGAGGCGGTGGAAACTAGATCGGGGGCGCTGCAAACCCCACGTCTGCGACACAAAAACTGAAAATTCCTGAGCCAAAGCCATACAGTGGAGCTAGGAATGCCAAGGAAGTGGAGAACTTCATCTTTGATGTCGAACAATATTTCGATGTTGTTGGGGGCCTAGAAGAAGCTAAGAAGGTAGCAACTGCTGCCATGTATCTTCAGGGTGATGCTAAACTCTGGTGGCGGGTGAAATACGAAGCCATCAAGGCCGGTGAAGATGCTCTCGAAACATGGGCAGAACTGAAGGCAGCCATACGCCTACAGTTCTTCCCCGAAAATGTTGAATACAATTCAAGGAGAAAGCTACGGGAGCTCCGCCAGACCAAATCCGTGCGGGACTACGTGCGGGAATTTTCCGCGCTCATGCTAAGCATACGCGACATGGGGGACAAAGACAAGCTCTTCACTTTCCTAGAAGGGCTGAAACCTTATGCCCGTATAGAGCTACAAAGACAACGGGTAGATACCCTGCCCAAGGCGATCCAAGCAGCTGAATGCCTTGGGGACTATCAAATGGAAGCTCGGAAGGATAGGCCTCAGCCGCCTGCCCGAGCGGGATTCAAAGGGGGACAGTCTAGCAATGGTGGCCCTAGCAGAAGTGGGGGAGATCGGGGCTCAACCAAACCTAAGGCTACCTCCACAGGCAGCAACAGTGTTGCGTCTAACAACAATGATCGGGAGAGGAAGCCTCCTTCAGGATGCCGTCATTGCGGCGGACCACATTGGAACAATGAGTGCCCACAGGCACAGATGAACGCCCATCAGACTTTTGATGATGAGATGGATGACGACTCAGACGATGCGGATCAGACTGAACTAGTAGGTGCCTTCAATGTAATTGTTGGCTCCATTTCTGAGGCATTTGCAGAGACTAGTGCTGGTATCCGTAAGAAGAAGGACCCATGTCCAGTCACCAAGAAAGGGAAAAAAAAGGCAGATGATGAGACTCCTCTTAAGCACGAGAGGACCTTAATGTTCGTTGAGATGAAAGTGAATGGCAAGCCCATTCGGGCCATAGTAGACACGGGTGCTACCCACAACTACTTAGCCTCGACTCAGGTGGAGCGCCTTGGTCTAGTTGTAGGGAAAGGTAGAGGCCGTGTCAAGGCTATCAACTCACCTCCCCAGCCAGTGGGTGGAATAGCCAAAGAAGTACCGGTGAAGCTTGGCCCTTACGAAGGAAAATTCAACCTGCGCGTGGTGATCATAGATGACTTCGAGTTGATAGTTGGATTGGAATTCCTGAGGCAAACCAACACCATGCCTGTACCGTATGCTGACATGTTACTGATGATGGGAGCAAACGGGACCAAGCCCTGCATTATCCCATGCATGCCCATGAAGATGGCCGCTGAAAACATCTCGGCCTTGCAATTGAAGAAGGAGGTCAAAAGAAATGAACCCATGTTCCTGGCAACCCTCTGCATCGAAGATGTAGAACGCTCCTCGGGTCCCATTCCTGAACCCGTGTAGGAGCTACTACTAGAGTTTGAAGATGTCATGCCACAAGACATGCCAAAGCGACTACCGCCTAGGCGCACTGTGGACCATGAAATTGAGCTGGTGCCAGGCGCGAAGCCACCTTCCCGGGTGCCTTACAGAATGTCACAACCCGAACTCACCGAGCTTCGGAGACAATTGACGGAAATGCTAGACACAGGGATTATCGTGCCCTCCAAATCCCCATACGGGTCCCCTGTGCTATTCCAAAAGAAACATGATGGTAGTCTACGACTCTGTGTGGACTATCGGGCTCTAAACAAAATTACTGTGAAGAACAAGTACCCTATTCCGCTAATGGCAGACTTGTTCGATAGACTGGGTGGTGCGACGGTGTTCACCAAAATAGACCTGAAGACAGGTTATTGGCAAGTTCGTATTGTAGAGGGTGATGGGCACAAGATGACTTGTGTGACAAGATATGGGTCATACGATTCCTGGTTATGCCATTCGGCTTGACTAACGCCCCAACTACGTTTTGCACTTTGATGAACCAAGTCTTCCGAGAGTACATTGATGAATTCGTGGTGGTCTACTTGGATGACATTGTGGTATATAGCCAAACATTGGAGGAACACTTGATGCACTTGCGGAAGGTCCTAGCTCGATTGCGGGAGCATGAACTATATGTGAAGCTATCTAAGTGCTCCTTTGCTCAAAAGCAAATTGACTTCCTCGGACATGTCATCGACGAAGGGCGGATCAAGATGGACCAACAGAAGATTCAAGCAATCACAGATTGGCCGCCGCCTAAGGATATCCACGCCTTGAGGGCGTTCCTTGGTCTATGCAATTTCTATCGGCGATTCGTGAAAGACTACTACCTCATTGCAGTACCATTGACAGAACTTCTCAAGAAGGTCATGCCTTGGGAATGGGGACCCAAGCGAGCAGAGGCCTTCAATGCATTGAAAGCGGCTATGTCTAGTAGCCCCGTCTTGGCCCTTCCTGATTTGGCCAAGCCATTCGAAGTACAAACAGATGCATCTGACTATACCCTCGGTGGAGTCCTGCTACAAGAAGGGCATCTTGTAGCGTATGAGAGTCTGAAGCTAAAAGATGTAGAGCGGCGCTATGCCGCCCATGAGAAAGAATTATTGGCTGTCGTCCACTGCTTGTGCCTCTGGAGGCACTATCTGCTGGGAACCCCGTTCGTGGTCAAGACAGACAACACAGCTGTTAGCCATTTCATGACCCAGCCGAAGTTGAATGGTCGACAAGCCAGGTGGCAGGAACTCCTAGATGAATTCCACTTCAACCTGGAGTACCGAAGTGGGAAGACCAATCATGTTGCGGATGCGCTTAGTCGGAGAGCTGATCTAGCATCGGTGTGCCTACTCGCCACCCTAAGGGGGAGCGAAGTAGCCACCTCCATCAAGGACCAGATACATGATTTACTCATCAAAGACCCTGCTGCACAGTATTTGGTTGATTTGGTGGGACAGGGCAAGACTCGCCAGTTCTATATGGAAGATGGTTTTCTGAAAGTGAAAGGGAACTGAATTTATGTTCCTAAAGGAGGAGATCTACGAAGGACTCTTCTAACGGAATGTCATGATACTCTGTGGGCCGGCCATCCCGGTGAAGAACGCACCATGACGTTACTTCGTCGTGCATATTATTGGCCTCAAATGGCCGATGACGTTGCTCAGTATGTGAAGACTTGTCGAGTATGCCAGAAGGACAAGTCAGACCGCTTAACACATGCGGGACTCTTGGAACCACTAGCTATCCCAAAGAGACCTTGGGAAAGTGTTTCCCTAGATTTCATCACCGGATTGCCCAAGGTCAAAGATCTAACAACTATCTTGGTTGTGGTAGATCGGTTTTACAAATATGCTACCTTTATTGCTGCCCCTCAATATATATCAGCAGAAGATACATCTCGACTCTTCTTCTCTCATGTCGTCAAATATTGGGGCCTACCCAAAGACATTGTTAGTGATCGTGACTCACGCTTCACTAGTAACTTTTGGACCCAACTCTTTAAGTGCCTTGGGTCGAAGCTGAGTCACAGCTCAAGTTTTCATCCGCAATCTGATGGCCAGACGGAGTGGTTCAATGGTATGTTGGAGGAATATCTCCGTCATTTTGTAATCGGATCGCAAAAGAATTGGGTGAAGCTTCTGGATGCTGCTCAACTGTGTTTCAATTCACAAAAGAGCTCTAGTACAAACAAAAACGCTTTTGAAATTGTTACCGGACAGCAACCGCTACTCCCACACATAGTCAATGCACCAAATATGTCTAAATCTCCTCGAGCTGCTAGCTTCTCTAAAGAGTGGAAGCAAAATTTGGAGATAGTGCGGAGCTATCTTGTCAAGGCTCAAAAGCGGATGAAGAGGCATGCTGATCAGAATCGTCGCTTTGTTGAATACCAGGTAGGAGACAAAGTGATGGTCAAAATTCCAAAGCGTTACTTATTTGCGGGGGTCCATGACCCTCGCTTATTGCAAAAATACATTGGACCCTTGTCCATTGAAAGGCGCATTGGGAAAGTTGCATACCGGGTGGATACCCCAGATTGGTAGAAAATTCATCTTGTCTTCCATGTCAGCCTCCTGAAACCTTTTCGGGAAGACACGGAGGATCCTTCAAGGAGCCATCTCACAATACCCAGTATTCGAGGGCCCAATTCAATCGGGAAAAGGCGTGTTAAAGTTATCCTTGATGATAGAGTGATTCATGCCTCAAGGAAAGATCACCAAGAGTTCTTGGTGAAATGGCAGGGCTGTGATGCAGAGGAGAACACTTGGGAGAGGGGAACAAACCTCAAAGCCTACAAGAGCCTAATTGAAGATTATCTTGCAAGTAAGGCGCCGAGGACGTCGCCAACTCAGGTGGGGGAGAATGTCATGGGCGGCTTTCCAGCCGTGCCCCATGACCCCTTGGGCGCGCCCCGTGGCGTCCTAGCAAGCCTTCCAATGCCTAGCGCCACGGACGTCCCCGTGGTCTTGGCCGTGCCAAGTGACAAGCGCGCATGTGCCTCTGTCGCCCTACCGATATCCCTCGCTAGCACCCAAATGCAGGTAGATGCCAACAGCGCCGCGCGCGCAGACCCTGATGCCAAAGACTATGCTGCTGACAACGGACCTGTTTTCTGCCTTATAGCAAACTAAGTCTTTTTCATTGTAAATATAGAGTAGTTTTATTCCATGTACTTCCATTATGTTTCTATAGCTTAATCAAGTCTAGTCTCATAGCTTTGGATTATTTTTTTTAAGCATTATTGGGGGGATCAAGCAATCAAACTTTCTAGCAAGCAAACATTTCTCTGTACTGGTATCTCTCCCCCTCGACACCGCGTTGCCTTTCTGTAATAGCTTTCATTAATGCAATCAAGCTTTCTTTCATTCTCAATTCTCATTCCTGTTCTCTCAATTGCTTTTGACATTGGTTTTCCCGTATGGCATTGACAATCTAGTCTAGCGTACGGAGGGGACCCTCAGTTGGCGGACAGCAACTGCACTGACATCAGTTGCTTAGCCTTACGTTGCCCTTCCAAGGAATCTCAGGAAGGGCCCATGTAACAGTATATATGACTCACTAATCTCTTACAAAGATTTTTCTATTATGGCATTTGAGGCAGTTCAAGAGAATTCTAAATGAAGAACCTGGTTCATCAATATGAGTTCATATGAAAGCTCAGGTATGTTTTCAATACTTTGCACAATTAGAAAGATTAACAATTCAATCATGAGCAGAAGTCCTATACTTGCCAAATTCCTAGAAAATTCTATCTGTTGAAGCATTGAACCAGTCGTCCATTTAGAACTCTAAAACCATGATTTTAGGCTAATATCTAGGGAAGACAAATAATCATTAAAAGTCTGGAATTACTGTTTGATTAGACTTCTATTTGACCCCTGAAAAGCTGCCGTTACTGAATTAATGTCTAATTCTCTTTAAATACACACCACATCCCTAATCTTCTTCATTATTCTAAAACCGTCAAAAATTCTCTTCTTCAACTCTAATTGTTTCTTCAACTCTAATTGCTCTCTTCTCCAAAATTCCCAAATTAACTCAAGAAACGAACAAAAATGTCTAACTCACAAGATCATCCTGGTTCTCCTCCACCACCATCACCCTCAAATTCATCCTCATCTACTTCACCTAGTGAATCCCCGAAACCTAGGTTTCGAAGGCAAAAAATATTGGCTCAAAAAACTGTAGCATCTGTGGCTCTGAGAAAGGTTTTAAATGAAAGGTTGAAAGCTAGCAAAGTGAAAGAAAGCCCAGCTTCAAATTCTGATTCCAGTTCTGAGTCTGAATCCTTTCAATCTGCGACTGAGGGGGAAGGACATGGGTCTTCTGACTCTGAGAAGACTCAAGAATTCCATACTGAGGTAAGTTCATCTATTGTTGAGAACTTTGAAACTAGGTTTGTTCTAGTTGGACCTATTAGAAATGTAAAATTGGCTGAATCGAGTAGGAGTGAAGGTAAAAAGAAAGGAAAAGAGAGAGGTTACAAGTGGTGAAGAGAGAGGAAATGGCAAGGAAGGGGTTCTTGATATATGCGGGGTTGTAGAGGAGAGTGGTATGAAGTCAGGGGGAAGTGGCTCTGGGGAAGCAGCTGAGGGGTTGGTTCATCTAAGCAAACAAAGAAATGAACTTGTTTCATCTACTGAGGAAACCTTGGCTGATCTTCTGAGAAAGGTTGGGGCAAGTTATGACCCAAAGAAACGCAAAGCTACCTCACAAAAGCTCCAAATATCCCCAAACCATCCAAGAAAAGAAAAACTTCATCCCCAAAACCTACTGCCCCTTCAGTGCCTAAGGGAAGAGCCACAAGAAGCAGAGTAAAACAAAGTGAAGCTGACTTACAAAAAGCTCTAGAAGAAAGCAAGAAAAGGAAAATAGAGAAGGGAAAAGGAAAGGTTGTAGAATCCTCTGAGGTTGTAGATGAAGAGGAGATGGAACTGGTCCATCAAGAAAGGGGTACAACAGTGGAGGTTCCTATACCCAAACATAAAAAGTCCAAGACTTCTTCCAAGAAATCTTCTTCTGTACCTGTGTCTGCTGAACCCTCACTAGCCAAGAGGACAAGATCTGTAGTGAAAGCTAAACAAGCAAAAGTTTCAGATGATGAAGAGTGGCGTAGAGAAGAAGAAGAAGAGGAATCTGAGAAGGAACAAGACAAGTTTGCCATCTTTGGAAGGAGAAATTTTTTGAAAGGTAGATTGTTGAAGGACCTGGTGGAACCAGGGATGATGAGGTTGGTTGACTCTTTAGCTGCTCAAGGTTGGAAGGACATGGTTCTTCAGATGGATGGGAGACTAGCTAGAAATGAACTAATTGAGTTCATGGCTAATGCTGTTGTTAAGGATGGGGTTGTCAGTAGCTTGGTGAAGGGAGTCCCAGTGCAATTTGATGCTGAAAAACTGGGCGAAATTCTGGATATACCTTCTGAAGGGTTTGATTACTACACTAGGCAAAGGTGGCCATGTCTGGACTACCTACCTACTGCTCTTGACATCACCAAGAGGTTTTGTGATTCAAAGGATGTGAACGAAGCCAGGGCTGTGCATAAAAGTGAGATGAGGCCTGAGCACAAGGTTGTGTTTGAGTTTGTCAACAAGTGCCTACTGCCTAGACAAGAGAGAAGACATATTGCAAACTACATGAACCTGGTTCTTATGGAGTGCCTTGAGAGAGGAAATCAAATCAACTGGCCTGCCCTCATTGTCAAATTACTAGACAGGGTCATCAATGGCTCCAAGGCTCATGCTACACCATATGGCTTCATACTGACCATAGTTATGGACAGGCTGAATGTGCCTTTGAAGAAATGGGAAATGGCATCAAGCAAGGAACATTTTGGCATTAAGACTCTTCTGGATTGTGACTATCCAGTCAATGTCATCCCAGTTGAACCTGGTTCATCTCTGAAGACACCCATCTACAGCAAGGTTAGAACTTTGGTTCAGGAATGTGGAACTAAGGATGCTGAAATTGCTAGGCTCAAAGCTCGTGTGGCTGAATTGGAAACTGAGAGGGATGGCCTTAGAACTGAGCTAGAAAAAGAAAAGGAGAAGAGTGATGGAATCCTTCAGAATATGCTGAACCTTCTCCAGACTCAACCCTCTAGTTCCTCCAAGCCTTAGGTCTCCTAGTACTTGTCTTCTGAACCTGTCTAGTAACCCTAGTGAACCCCAGTGACCCCGATTAGGGATTTTTCTGTTTTGCTCATGTTTTGAAAGTCTTTCTTTCTTTTTGTGGACTGTTAATGGCAAAATATCATGATCAATGACAACAACTATTTTCTCTTGTTCTATGATGATTCTGATCTTAATAGTTTAAATATGTTTGCTGATTATTGATAATTGCACCATGTTTTCACTTGCAGTTGCCCCAGTGGCCATGAGTACTTTTTAAAATCTGGGATTCACATTAAGTATGCAACTTTTCGATGATGCCAAAAGGGGAAGATATTGTGCTTTACCCATTATTCTGAATAAGTGATATTTATAACCTAATTAACCTGGTCCTTGATGAGAAGTAAATTTTCTAAGTCTAGTGTTGATGGTTATGCTGAGTTCTTACAGGTCTTTTAATCAATAAAAAGCACAGAGTTTGTCATCATCAAAAAGGGGGAATTTGTTGGCCCAAGAACAGGTGAAGTTTTGAAGAATGACAAATGAACTCAGTCATGGAGCAGGTCTATCATGTGAAGCACAATCATGATCAACCTATACATGTGAGATGCCCATGAAAGAGATAAGTTTCATTGATCAAGCAGCAATATCTCCTGATCTGATCGAAAAGGTTGCATATTGGATAAGGGGAGAAAGTCTCCTATCTGAAGAGAACACAATCCGGATAAAATATAATGTTGGAGTTTATGTTGTTCAAGGACTCAACTTCGATGAAAGATCAACAATTGAGGCTCAATCAAACTCTAATTACTAACTCATTAAATAACAGTGATTGTTCTCTTTTACAGGTATTGCACATACGCAGAAGTTAAACTAAATTGAAAGCAAAAGAGCAAGGCGATTTTGCAAGCAATTTATGTGAGATTTGAGTGTGCACTCCTGAAGCTACTTGAACTAGATAGAAGAACCAGTTCGATTGTATTTTTTCTTATTCTAGCTCAATTGTAGTAGGTGGTTTAAAGTTGTACCTTTCCATCTTTCATAGAAATAATTGTATTAGGTACTTTGAGAGTTCAAGTTATAGGCTAACTTGAAGTTGTCGCAACAGTTGAGGCTGTGTGCCACAACAGGATTAGAGTTAATCCTTAGGTTTACAAAAAGTTTTGTAAATGTTGTTTTGGCTTAGTGATTTTAGTGGAAGTTTGGGAAAATCCTACTGAGTAGTAGGTCATGGTTTTTTCACCTTTTGAGCGTGGTGTTTTCCACATAAAAATCTTTGTGTTCTTTATTTTATGTACTTTTTATTCCGCAAATAGTAGTAGTTAGAACACCTAGAAGAACCAGGTTCTTCTAGAGCAAAAGTTGGGTACCACACAAATCACCCCCCCTCTTGTGTGGTATTGACGTTTAGAACATCAACAAGCCCAACATACTGCACTAACTGAGACGATATGTCTACAAGCCTCTACTGATGGATGTACCATGATCAGAACAAGGCCCCGACCTACCCATAACCTATATTCATATATACACAAGATGTATACAAAACTTCTAGACCCGACAACTCCGAAGGACGTGGAGATTACTGATAAAGCCCGTCTGTCTATCTGAATCTGCACGCATAAAATGCAGCGTCCCCAGAAAAAGGAACGTCAGTATGAAATAATGTACTGAGTATGCAAGGCAATAATATAACCGAAAGCTGAAATTAAACTGATAATATAAGAGCTGGAAGTAACTGGGAGTCAAAGATAATCTGAAGATATGTTCAACTACTGATACTGACTCAACTCTCTCAATATAGTAAGTAAAATAGCTGTCTGGCCTTATAAGGCTCAGTATATGTATATATCTGCTCTGCCGTAGTAGGCTCGCTCATTGGCACTCGGCCATACTAGGCTCTGTATCTCGGCTTGCTCATAGGCGCTCAGCCACAATAGGCTCGGTATATAACTTACCATCTAATCATAGGTTGCCCGATAGAGGCCTGCCCATCGATTATAGCTCTATGATAATTAAAATATTGTAATACTATATATATAGACTCTCTGCTCTCTTAACTGGAAGAAGGAAATACTCAATTGAATATGAAGTCCCGATAAGAAGAATATTGTAACTTACAAAACTAGGAAAATATACGTAAATCCTAGGATATGAATTTTTCTTTATGCCTCGTTATCAAACTAGTGTAATTACGAGACATGCCAAAATGAAGGAAGGGCTTAGCCTTAACATACCTAGAATAGGAAAAAATCCGTATGATATTTTTGGAAAAGGTTGCACCGTACTCCTTTAGAACCGCAAAATTTTACGTTGCTAAGGTTCTAATAAATCTCGTTGGATTTGTTTAGTTAAAAGAATGCTTTGTTGAAAACTTATAAAAATTGCTAACGTTCTCACTTCTGATTGTACTGTTTTGAGAATGAAATGTTGTTTTGTTATTCAAAATCCTAGAAATGAATATATTAGGTTGAAATTAATATCCTAGAATGAAATGTGTCTTGAAATTAATGCATTAGTTTGCCACCTGACCATAAATGACCAAGAGTCATTTGTTTGGTTGGTGTCTTGCTGCCACATGGGGATGAGGAAGGGCTTTAATCTTATCCCATAACTAATTAATTAATTAGGTAATATTCTGTTACCCGGTAATTAACCAATTACCCACATAATTAAGAATTGTCTCAAATTATTTAAAATTATACTTATTTTTAATACACTTTATATATCATACTATCACGGTCATATGGTACCTTGTATGGTACTAATCCATAAATATGAGGTATTATCGCTCGGCCTGTATTTTATCCCAAATCGACAACCTTCAATGAAACTCATTTTCGTCTATTTGCTTTACCTTCTCTCCTTCACGAATTTACTCATCATGTGTTTGAAATAGCATAATGCTTATAATCTCAAGAAAATCTCATCTCCGAGTCTACGTCAATTAACTGAAGACGAAACTTTAACATATGAGAAACACGATATGTAACATCCTTCCCTTCTTAGAAACATTCGTCCTCGAATGTTTACTCTAAGAAACTTTGGGAGAATATTTCTAGAGTCTCCCCCATACACTAGACTAAAACTAACTCGTACGCAGCCAAAAAACATACTATACATGCCACACATGGCCGCTGCCTATAAATTGCAATATTTGGCTTTATGCAACTGTCCATTATAAATTATGAGAGTAAAAAAATAAGAGCTTACCTGGTGACCTACTAGCCTGAATAGAGCTATACTGAGGTATCCCATCTCGAGCTATATCTTCATTTTGAAATAGGTGGGGGTATTTAGACTTTATATCTTCCTCCGATTCCCACGTCATCTCTTCCATATTCTTGCTTCTCCATAAAACCTTCACATAACCTACCTCCTTATTTCGAAGCTTGCGGATTTGTCGGTCTAGGATGGCAACTGGAATTTTCTCGTATGACAAGTCCTCTGTAATCTGTACATCATTCGTGGGCACCACTTGGGTAGGATTACATTCCGTAACATAGATACGTGAAAAATCGGATGGACAGACTCCAATTCCTAGGGTAATTCTAACTCATAAGCTACTTGGTCCACTCTCCGAATGATCCTATAAGGCCCAATATACCGTGGGCTAAGCTTGCCTTTCTTGCCAAACCTCATCACACCCCTCATAGGTGGCACCTTTAAGAATACCCTGTAATTAACCCCGAGCTCTAAATCTCGTCGTTGCACTTCAGAATATGACTTCTGACGACTCTGAGATATCAACAGTCGCTCTCGAATAAGCTTTACTTTTTCTATGGCTTGCTGAACCAGGTCTGGCCTATGTAACCCAGATTCTCCAACATCAAACCACCCTTTAGGAGATCTGCACCTGCATCCATACAAAGCCTCGTACGGAGCCATCTGGATACTGGAACGGTAACTATTATTATATGCAAACTATATAAGAGGTAGATGTTCATACCAACTTCTTTTAAAATCCAACACACATGCTCGTAACATTTCCTCGAGTGTCTGAATTGTGTGCTCGACTTGTCAATCAGTTTGTGGATGAAAAGTTGTGCTGAGATTCACCTGAGTTCCTAGACCTCTCTGAAATGACCTCCAAAAATGTGTTATAAATTGGGCCCTACAGTCAGATATAATAGATACTGGTACTCCGTGTAGTCGCACTATCTCCTTAATATATAAGTTTGCATAATCTTCTATTGTATAAGTAGATCTGACCGGTAGGAAATGAGCTGATTTCGTGAGCTTATCAAATATTACCCATATGGAATCGAACTTACGATGAGAACGAGGTAAACCCATGATAAAGTCCATGTTTATCGCCTCCCATTTCCATATCGGGATCTCTATAGTCTGCGTTAGCCCTCCGGGCTTCTGGTGCTCTATCTTCACCAGCTGCCAACTAGGACACTGAGCGACATACTCAGCAATGTTCTTCTTCATATCGTTCCACCAATACACATCCTTAATGTCATGATACGTCTTCGTCTACCCAGGGTGAATGGAGTACCATGAATAATGTGCCTCTGACATAATCCTGTCTCGTAGCCCTGCTACATCTGGAACACACAAACGACCCCTATATTTGAGAACCCTATCTCCCTTGAGTTCTAACAACGGCTTCTTCTGCTGCGGGACTCGCTCTCTCAACTCGACCAACTCTAGGTCCTCGTAATGCCTCTCCTTTACTTCACCTATGAGAGATGATTTTGCAATACTTTGGAGTACAACTCCACCATCGCCAGAGTCTACTAACCGAATCCCCAAACAAGCCAATTGATGAATCTCTCTAGTTAATTGTCTTTTCTCGAATTCTACATGTACTAAGCTACCCATAGATAGGCGACTTAAGGCATCTGCTACAACATTAGAGCTTTCCCTGGATGATAGAGAATGTTAACATCGTAATCTTTCAATAACTCAAGCCATCGCCTCTGTCGCAAATTCAACTCTTTTTTCTTGAAGATATATTGCGGGCTTTTATGATCTGCAAATACATCAACATGAACACACAACAAATAATGTTGCCATATCTTAAGTGCATGGACAACCGTAGCTAATTCGCTGTCGTGGGTCAGATAATTCAGCTCGTGCTTCCTTAATTACCTTGAAACATACATAATTACTTTCCTATGTTGCATCAGGACATATCCTAACCTGACACCTGAGGCATCACAATACATGGCATAACTATCTGGACCCTCTGAAAGTGCTAGAACTGGCGTGAAGTCAATTTGTTCTTAAGCTCCTGGAAACTCTGCTTGCAAGCATCAGTCCACTAAAACTTAGCTCCCTTCTAAGTTAACTTACATGAGTATTCTAATTTTTGACAATTCATGAAATTCCCCCTTTTGAAGGCCCAAACTCCATCCTTCATCTATCACGATTACGCCCTTATTCCACTACCAGGGTAGCATTCCATCTCTTTTAAATGTTACTAGTCTTAGACTCCTTTGAGTTCATTCAGGCTATACTGAGCCTTCTATAACTTAGAGAAACCATCAGCTCTCTTATGAGCTTAACCCCAAGGACTTATCCATTCTCGTCACCTTTTCACTCATCTTTTCTTATCCTTCCTCATGTCTTCCTAAAACCTTGTCGCTCTACCATACTTTAGCTTAAGACCTACACATATCTATTTATACTTATTCACAACCTTCCTTCAACTTGTTTGCACCATAGATTTTCTTATGTTATTCTGGAACAACAAGCGAGACATCACATACCACTTTTGTCAAAAGTGCTAAAAGAAAAGAAAATTCCATTACAAGTTTCATGTAATAACCTGCCAAACGGAGAAAGTTACGAACCTCCGTCGTGGGTCTAGGTCAAGTCTTTACTACCTCAATCTTTTGTGTATTAACCCGAATACCTTCACCTGAAATAATATGCCCAAGGAAAGCTACAGAATTCAACCAAAATCACATTTAGAGAATTTTGCATACAACTTCTTTTCTTTCTTTTTTTGTAAAACTTTGAGCATTGTATGCAAATGATCCGCGTACTCAGTCTCTGAATGAGATTACACCAATATATCATCAAATAATGCTATCACGAATAGATCTAGAAAGGGTCTGAACACTTGTTTCATCAAGTCCATGAATACTGCTGGGGTACTAGTCAAACCGAATGACATAACAAGAAATTCGAAGTGCCCATATTTGGTCATGAATGCTATCTTCGGGATATATTTCTCCTTATCCCTTACCTGAGGGTACCCGGACCTCAAGTCTATCTTCGAGAAATACTTGGCACCTTGCAACTGACCAAATAAATCATCAATCCTCGGGAGGGGGTACTTATTATTGATTGTTACCTTATTCGACTGTCTATAGTTAATACGCATCCGCAAGGAACCATCTTTATTCCTCACAAATAACATAAGTGTTCCCCATAGTGATGTACTAGGTCTGATAAAGTCTTTTTCAAGCAAGTCCTTTAGTTGTTCCTTCAATGCTTGTTGCTCTGCGAGTGCCATTATGTAGGGAGAAATAGATATTGGTTGAGTAGCTGGTAGTAGGTCAATAGAAAACTTAATTTCTCGTTCTAGTGGAAGACCTGGAAGCTTATCGAAAAACATCGGGAACTCATTAACCATAGGGATAGATTGAACGGTTGGTGACTCTACTTTCACAGTCTTTACCCGAACTAAGTGATAATCATAACCTTTTCTGATCATCCTCTTTACCTCTCGGCGATGCCATATTACCTCTTGATGATTCAGTATTACCTTTCTACTTCAAAAACAAGCTCTCATGGAAATTAGAATCGAACCACTTTGATCTTCAATCAATTTTAGCATATCAAGAAGCCAACCAGTCCATACTCATTATAACATCAAATTCTACCCAACCAAGAATCACGTACCTCATCCTTATTTGTTATCAAACTTATCACGGGCCATTACAGGCACATCTATATATGTATATACGTAACAATATTAGGACTTAACTCGCAGAATTCATTAAAAAGGCTTATATGGATACATAAGGGCCGACAAGGCCGTAGACATGTCATACCCAAAACTAAATACAGGATACTGTCCGCAAAACCTCTAAGAAGACATAACCATAATATATACAAGTGGGGACGGGGCTCCCTACATCCTCATAAAACAACCTAACATATTCAGAATCGTAACTTGGTAATACTCCAAGAAGAGGTGGAACTCACCAACCAAAAGCTGACATCTGGAAGAAGTCTACAGTAGAGGGTCCTTGCCTCGTCCTATATGAGAGCCTCGATCAAACATACTTCGAAGCAGAATCTTCATATCCTTATCAGTTACCTTCCTCCTCTTGGCTCGACTACTATCCTCTTCCTTCGCATATCCCATAACATACACAGATGAACCTTGATTGACGTACTCTCAAGACTGTGGACTATCTAGAACCTCAGAAGAGCTGGTATCCACAAATACCCTGACATAGTTTTAAGCCTAAGGGGAACCCGGCTATGCCAATTCGTGCACCGCTCCCCTCATACCCTGATCAACGGTTGTGATAATGACACTAAGGGTCTTGGTAAGGTAGGAACTCCTCTCACCCCATCTGCTGCCGGAGTGGTTGAAACAGCTTGAACATATGACTCATATAGATCCTCGGATGGATCTTCCTCAATAGAACCCATGATCTCCGATGGGTCTGACTCCATAGTGTAACTTATATCTCTTTCTAACACTTTCATAGCCTTCTGACCCGTGCTAGTGGCTTGCGCCTGTCATCTAGTGGTAATAGGCATCACTAAAACATAAATAAGGTAAAGATTATGAGTGGATACTTATGACTCAGTTCTATTGCACAATCTGGATTAGAAAGAAAAGTAATCATCCTAAATAACCTGTAGCCTCCTATTTATAAGTGTGGTGCGCAACGCACCCATAAACAAGACTCTATAAGACACGGCTTGTAGACTCTCTACGAAAAAAATGCTCTGATACCACTTTTGTCACGCCTCGAACCTGGGGGGTGAGACCGACACCCGGTGCCTTATCTATCCTTGGATACCAACTTGCGACTAAAGGACTCTAAACATATAATGTCATACTTTGGTCATGGGCCACAATGCAAGACAATTTGCGAAGCAAAATATAAAACTGAATGGAAGCTTACGCTAACTAATGTCAATATAAAGCTGGGACGACAAGGCCATCATAACTACTACAGCTGACAAGCCAACAAAATATACATACATGGCCTACAAGCCTAACATACTGCACTAACTGACAAGATATGTCTACAAGCCTCTATTGATGGATGTACCGTGATCGGAACAATGCCCCAAACTACCCATAACCTATATGTATATATACACAAGATGTACACAAAAATTCTAGACCTGGCAACTCCGAATGACGTGGAGTTTACTGATAAAGCTGAACTCGGGCAATACCAACTGAGGAGGTCTATCCACCTGTTTGTCTGAACCTGCACGCATGAAATATAGCGTCCCCAAAAAAGGGATATCAGTACGAAATAATGTAGAGTATGCAAGGCAATAATATAATTGAAAGCTGAAACTGAACTAATAATATAAGAGCTGGAAGTAACTGGGAGTCAAAGATAATCTGAAGATATACTCACCTGCTGATACTGACTCAACTCTCTCAATATAGTAAGTAAAATAGTTGTCCGGCCTTATAAGGCTCAGTATATGTATATATCTGCTCTGTCGTAATAGGCTCGCTCATACGCGCTCGGCCATACTAGGCTCTGTATCTCGGCCATTCTAGGCTCGCTCATAGGCGCTCGGCTATAGTAGGCTCAGTATATAACTTACCATCTAATTAGAGGTTACCCAATAGGTGCATGCCTATCGATTATAGCTCGATGGTAATGAAAATACCATAATACTATATATATATATACTCTCCGCTCTCTTGACTGGAAGAACGAAATACTCAATTGAATATGAAGTCCCGATAAGGAGAATATTATAACTTACAAAACTAGGAAAATATACGTAAATTCCAGGATATGAATTTTTCTTTATGCCTCGTTATCAAACTCGTGTAATTACGAGATCATGCCAAAATGAAAGAAGGGCTTAGCCTTAACATACCTGAAGTGGGAAAACATCCGTATGATATCCTTAGAAAAGGTTGCACCATACCCCTTTAGAATTGCAAAATTTTACGTTGCTTGGTTGGTGTCTTGCTGCCACGTGGGGGTGGGGAGGGGCTTTAATCTTATCCCATAACCAATAAATTAATTAGGTAATATTTCATTACCTGGTAATTAACCAATTGCCCGCATAATTAAGAATTGTCTCGAATTACTTAAAATTTACTTATTTTTAATACATTATATACATCATACTATCACGGTCATATGGTACCTTGTATGGTACTAGTCCAAAAATATCGAGTATTATCGCTCGGCCCGTATTTTATCCCAAATCGACAATCTTCAACGAAACTCGTTTTCTGCTATTTGCTTACCTTCTCTCTTTCACGAATTTACTCATCTTGTATTTGAAATAGCATAATACTTATAATCTGAAGAAAATCTCATCCCTGTTACGTCAATTAACTGAATACGAAACTTTAATGTACGAGAAATGCAAGATGTAACAAGTGATTACAATAGCAGTTAACTATAGTTAAGTATTATCTTGTTGATTCAATCCTTCAACACTCCCCCTCAAGCGGATGACTAGTACACATTCTTCAATCCTAATTGATTCAACAGATGCTCATGTTGAGCTTTTCCAAGACTCTTAGTTAGTAGGTCTGCCAGTTGATCTTCAATATGTACATATTCAGTTTTCAACATTCCTTCACATAGTTTTTCCCTTACAAAGTGACAATTCATGTTAATATATTTTGTTCCTTCATGAAAGATTGGATTTGCAGCAATTTGAATTGCTTCCTTATTGTCACACACTAACTTTACAGGTAGACTAACTTTGATTCCTAGTTCTGCACATAAACATATCAACTAAGTGATCTCTGCTGCATAGGAAGCCATGCTCCTTAATTCTACTTCAGCTGAGCTTCTGGAGACAATGCTTTGCTTCTTATATTTTCAGGATACCGGGGCATTTCCAAACTTCACCAGATAACCAGTTATTGATCTTCTTATTTGCACACAAGCTCCCCAATCAGAATCACAGTAGGCAGTCAGATTCTTTGAGTCTTCTATAGGCATAAGCAATCCCAAACCAGGTGCCTGCTTTATATATCTCACTACTCTTGATGCTGCCTCAATATGAGAGATTCTAGGACAATGCATGAACTGCTTTATATAGCTACTAGGTGATTCTTGAACCTCTCAACTTCACTTGTAGCCTTGTATTTGATCCTGAACACCCACATACAACCAATAGGTATCTTCCTAGGAGGTAGGTCTACAACAGACCATGTATTGTTATCCTTCAAGGCATGTAATTCAAGCTCCATGGCTTCTATCCACCTAGGATTAAATGCAGCTTCCTTGAACAAAGATAGTTTTGAAGTGAGTAAGCTGAGATTGTTTATCTATAAGTAGGGGAGAGATGATTATAGTCCACATGTGCAGAGATAGGGAGTTTGCACTTGATACCTTTAGTCTTTAGGACATAGTCCTGTATCCAAATAGGAGGCTTGCTTGGTCTGGAAAATCTCCTACAACCTGTGGGAGGTTCATCACTGATTGCATTAGAAGCAGGAACGTCAACAGTAGTAGGCTCAAAGTTGTCTTCTGTATATGTTCTTCTAGTGAAGGAATGGCATCATATGTCTGCTGTAACTCAATGTCTGAGAAGTTGTCAATCTCTGAATTCAAGGATGATGATATTGGAGTAATTGGTGCTGTAGTATTCTCATGAACCACTAGGGAGAGTAAATCCAAAACAGGAAACACATGATTGACATATGACTTGACATATTTGAAAGGAAAAACATCTTCCTTGAATATTACATTTCTGTTCACTAGAAATGTTTATAAGTGTAATTCATACAGAAGATAGACCTTTTGTGTTGAAGAGTATCCCATAAGCACAGCAGGAACAACTCAGCCTTAGGTGAGAACTGTCTAATACTCTAGAAGTGGCGGCATAACACAGGAAACCAAAGACTCTCAAGTGAGATAGAGAAGGAGAATGCAAATAAAGCATCTCAAAGGGTGATTTGTAGTCAACCACTTTAGAAGGAAGTCTGTTCAGTATATACACAACAATAGTAACACACTCACCCCAAAACTTTAAGGGAGCAGAAGCTTGAAACATGAGTGCCCTTGCCATATTTAAAATAGTTCTATGTTTCCTTTTTACAACTCCATTCCGTTGGGGTGTATATAAACATGAACTTTCATGCATAATGCCAAGACTAGACAACAAACTTTTGAAATCAATACGAAAAAACTCACTTCTATTATCAGTTCTCAAAGTCTTAACTATTATGCAAAAAACATGTTGAACTTGAACAAAAAAATTCTTTAACACAACATAAGCTTCAGACTTAGTGGTTAACAGAAAAATCCAAGTATATTTACGATAGTCATCTTCTATAGTGACAAAGAACCTTCTTTCATCATGAGTAGGACATCTGTATGGCCCCCAAATGTCACAGTGAACTAATTGAAAAATGGACTTAGCTGCAGTATTACCAAGCTGAAAAGGAAGTTTGGTTTGCTTGACTAGCGGGCATACAGTACAGTGGTGACTGTCACTAGCAGTCAACTTATTTAACTTGTCTACTCTTCTTATTACATCTAAGGGAGCATGTCCCAATATCTTATACCACAAACAGCTTGAGCCTGCAAGAGGAGGAGCAGTAGCTATAGATGCACTTTTATTTGATATTTGAGCTAAAAACTATTCTGAGATACCTCATTTAAGCACAAAAATGCCATGTTACTCTCTACCAATCCCCTTCACCTAACCACTGTAAAGATCCTAAAAAAAATACAAAAGTCAGGAAAGAAGCCTACCATACATTTTAGTTCCTTGGTGAGTTATGAGACTGAGAGTAAATTGAACTTAAAGTTTGGAATGTATAATACATTAGAAATCTTTTGATTATCCAACACATATGCACTCCCTTCTGTGAAATTAACATTGCATTACCATTAGGGAGATGAACTATGTTTTTCTCTATTATAGGAAGTGACTTATGTGTTTGTAGTAACTCAAGTCTAGATGTCATGTGATTTGAGACTCCAGTGTCAATTATCCAGTCACTATTGACACACTTAGACACAAATGCATTCACATGATTTAGAATACCTACATCAGCTATTTTGATAGATGAGCTAGAACCTTCTGCATTTCTTTTGGAGAGCATTTGAACAATCTGCTGGTATTGCTCCTGAATGAAAAATGGTTGTGTATGTATCATTTATGGTGTCACAGGATTGGCTAAAATGAATCCCTTTTGATGATGAGACCCAAGGTTCAACTGATTTGCACAACTGATGTACTCTTCCTCTACTGCAAATTTTGGATTACTTGCAAAATTAGCATATAGTCCAGGTGCACTTCCTTTCTTCTTAGACTTGAAATCTGGTGGATAGTCTATCAGCTTGAAACAATTTTCTTTTGTATTCCCTTTGTAATGACAATATTCACACTGAACATTATTCTTTTTCTGTCTATAACCTCCACTTGTGGCATTTGTACCTTTATTGCCATACAGAGCAGTGCTCTCTAGATCTTCTGCAAGCTGTGTAACCTGAGCCATGCTTACCAGATTTCTTTGATTCTCTTGATCAACAAGTAGTGAATAGGCCTTGTTAATGGTAGGCACTGGAGTCATCGTCATAATTTGACTTTTTGACTGTGCATAGGAGTCATTCAAACCAGTAAGAAACTGCAATAGTCTTTGAGCCTCAAAGTGCTGAGAATATTGTTTTGACTCAAGACATAGACAACCTGGGCAAGGCATTAGAGCATCAAAAACATTCCATAAATCTCTCAGTTTTGAGAAGTAGTCTGCTATAATCATGGTTCCTTGAGTCAAATTATGCATTTCTCTATGAAGAAACAACACTCCAGAGCCATTCGCTTTGTCAAAATCTTTCTTTTAGATCTTCCCACACCTTGTGAGCACTAGATGCATATAATACACTACTCAGCAAACCAGGCCTAACAACATTCATTATCCATGACAAAATAATAGCATTAACCTTTTCCCACAAATCATGAAGCTCTGGTTCGAACTTTGATTTTGGAAACCTTCCATCAACAAAACCTAACTTACTTTTGCCTAACAAACCAATTCTCATAGCACGACTTCACAAGGCATAATTATCAGACACAGTCAATTGAATAGAGACTAGAGAAC
This sequence comes from Nicotiana tabacum, assembly GCF_000715075.1. Taxonomy (NCBI): domain Eukaryota; kingdom Viridiplantae; phylum Streptophyta; class Magnoliopsida; order Solanales; family Solanaceae; genus Nicotiana; species Nicotiana tabacum. The sequence goes on along the minus strand of NC_134080.1, from coordinate 218,519,919 downwards.
TACCTGGTGTGTCAGTTGGTTATAGGTATAGTGGGTGATTATGATCGATAGAGGGAAATGACGAACCAGTTGGAGCAGAGTTGCCAAAAGTGTCATTAGCTGGTGTACTAGCTACTGTATTGTTGTCTTCAGTACCAATTGCCATTATTGATTGCAGCTTTGGAGAAAATTGCAGACCCTAGCTTCGATTTGTGATTACTCTAAGATAATTCTGCACCTAATTCTGCAGAATTGAAGTAACCTAGAAGCAGAGAAGAGAATCGAAGGACGACGACAACCTAGATCATTGTTGGTGGCTTTGATACCATGTTAGCTACCATGGACAACTGATCTAAAGCTTGAGCAGAGAGAAGATAGGCTCAGCAAGAGAGAAGAGAAACAAGTATTGTTTCATTGAATTGCAACTCAAGAAGCAAAATGAAAACCGTCTCTTAACAAACTAAGAGTACAGATATTTATATATACTTCTAACTAGAAACTAATTACAGTTATTGTCAAGACTCGGATTTTCCGCCATCGGGATCGTGATGACGTCTACTAGTGAAAGCTAGGCAAGCCAACTATTCCGATTAATTTACACTTTTTATTTTTAATCTCTTAACAATTACAAGTTAACATATTATAAACAACGGAATAATAATGCGGAAGAACGAAATTTAACAATTAAGCTAATACCAATACGAATCCATAATAATAAACCACCCAGAACTAGTGTCACAATCTCACGGACTATCTAAGAGAACTACACATAGGGTCTGAACAAAGAAAATACATGTCTACCTCTGAAATAGAAAAGAACAGAAAGAAAAAAGATAGGAAGGGGACGCCAAGGCCTGCGGATGCCTGCAGGACTACCTCGGGTCTCCGATGAACTGAAGGAAGCAACCCCTAGCTAAGGTCCATATGTTCCAGTATCGGAATTTGCACAAAAGAGTGTAGAGTGTAGTATCAGTACAACCGACCTCATGTACTAAGAAAGTGTCAAGCCTAACCTCGGCAAAGTAGTGACGAGGCTAGGACACAGGAAACGACATAACCTGCAGTTAAACAGTATCTAGCAGAATAACAGTAATAAAAGCAATTCAAAAGTAGCGGGGGAAGGGTAACATGCTATGAGGGAAATGACAATATAAAGAATCACAGTAATAACGGAATAAAACAATTAAGGCACTTGAACCGATAATAACAAGAAATCATAATAAACAGGTAGTAAGTGCACGACATCACCCTTCGTGCTTTTACTCTCAATCCTCACCAATGCAATCAATAATGAAAATTTGCACGGCATCACCCGTTGTGCTTTATCTCTCTTCCTCACCATATAAATATTAGAAATGTGCATCCCTCTTCGTGCATTATCTGTCTTCCTCACCATATGCATCAGTATCAATGTAAATGTACAAATCACCTTTCGTGCTTTATCTCTCTTTCCTTACCATATGCATAAGTATGAATGTGCACGACATCACCCTTCATGCTTTATCACTCTTTCCTCATCCAAGCAATAACAACAACAACATCTCGGCAAGGGAATCAACAATAAGAATAAATACATCCCGGTAAGGGAATCAACAATAAAAATTAAATACGTCCCGGCAAGGGAATCAGCTATAACCAAACTTGTACCAACAATTAACTTCACAAATGAACCTCAACTGGAGCTAATGCTCAAGAATAAACAAATACCAAGAAGATAATCATAAGTCTTGATCAACATGGACAATCAACAATTTAGGAATTTGTAGTAATTATTAAGAAATACAACGATCACAATTTAGGACTCACGCGCATGCTTGACACCAACGTATAAATACTCATCACCAAACCTATATGTCGTACACTACACTAGCACATATCAAATAAGGCACAACACCTATTCCCTAAAGCTAAGGTTAAACCAAACACTTACCTCGAACTTTCACAGCCAAACTGAAGCCTCAAACACTGTTTTTCCTTTTGATTCCACTTCCAATTCAATTGTATCTAGTCAATATTAACTTAGCAACATCAATAAATGCTAAAGAATTCATATCCAATGCTTAATTGTAGGTTTTCTATTATTTTCCCCCAAAAGTCAAAAATAGACCCCGGGCCCGCTTGGTCAAAACTCGAGGTTCGGACCAAAACTCGATCACCCGTTCACCCACAAGCCCGAATATTCAATTAGTTTTGAAATTTGACCCCAAAATGAGGTCTAAATTACAATTATTCAAAAAGCCCTAACTCTACCCAAATTCCCAATTTCTACCATAAAACCCCTAGATTTTTGGATGAAGATTGATGAAATGCAAAGAGAAATCGAAAGAAGAAGGTTTAGAATCATATACCAATAGTTTGGGGAAGAACTTGCCTCTTAAAAATCGCCTCAATGCTCTCTAGTTTTGAAAATTGGAAGTTGTAGGCTAAATTCCCATTTTGCTACTGTTTTAAAAAGATTGGGCAGGCCTTCATCGCGTTCGCGATGGGCCTGCCGCGTTCGCGATGGGTCAGGCCTAAATGGCCTTTGCGTACGCACTGGATGGTCCGCGTTCACATAGAACAAATCGATCTCCCCTCCCCAAGTCCACTAACCTTATGCGTTCGGGTGGGCTAGAACGTGTTCGCGAAGGGTAACCGACCAGAGCTTCGCGTTCTCATCCTAAGCTCCGCGTTCGCGAAGAACAAAATGACCCCTCAACTATGCGACTGGGGTAACGCGAATGCGATGCACAATTAATCTGAGCACCATTAACAGCTATGACAACAGAAATTCTAAGTCTCAAATATCTCGAACCCCATCTGAAACTCACCCGAGCCCTAGGGGCTCCAAATCAAACATGCATACTAACCTAAAAACATCATACAGACTTGCTCGTGTGATCAAATCACCAAAATAACACCTAGAACTACAAGTTTAGCTTCAAAATCAAAGAAAAATCTCAAAAACTCTTAAGTTTCAAATTTCACAACCGAAGGTCCGATTCACGTCATATGAATTCCGTTTCTTACCAAATTTTACAGGCACAACATAAATACCATATAAGACCTGTACCGGGCTCCAAAACCAAAATATGGGTCCGTTACCATCAAATTCAAACATCTTCAAATTTTCAAAAACTCTTATAATTCCAGTTAAACAATTTTCTTCAAATATTCATTTCTCGGGCTTGGGACCTCAAAATTCAATTTCGGGCATACGCCCAAATCCCATATTTTTCTACGGACCCTATGGGACCATCGAATCACGGGTTCGGGTTTGTTTACCCAAAATATTGACCAAAGTCAACTTAAATTTAATTTTTTTTGGCAAAATTAGCATTTCCCTCAAATTTTACATAAAAGCTTTACGAATTTATGCCCGAACTGCGCACACAAATTGATGTGAAATAAAAGGAGGTTTTAAGGTCTCAGAACACATCCTCCACCTCTAAAACAATCGTTCATCCTCGAACGGACATAGAAAAGAAGTACTTGAGTCGGGAAAATGATGGGGATATCGGCTCCGTATATCGAACTCGAACTCCTAGGTAGTTGCCTCGGCAGGCTGACCTCTCCACTGCACACGAACTGAAGAGAAATTCTTTGATCTCAACTAATGAACCTGCTGGTTTAGAATAACTATCGGCTCCTCCTCACAGGTCAATTCCTTGTCCAACTGGACAGTGCTGAAGTCTAACACGTGGAATGGATCGTCGTGATACGTCCAAAGTATGGACACATGATAACCGGGTGCACGGCTGATAAACTCGGCGGCAACGCAAGTCTGTAAGCTACCCCTCCCACTCGATCAAGAATCTCAAAAGGGCCAATGAATCTAGGGCTTAGCTTGCGCTGTTTCCAAAATCTCATCACGCGCTTCATTGGTGACACTCGAAACAACACTCGCTCTCCGACCATAAATGCCACATCACGAACCTTGAGGTCGACATAACTCTTCTGCCTGGACTGAGCTGTATGAAGCCTATCCTGAATAATCTTAACCTTATCCAAGGCATTCTGAACTAAATATGTACCCAACAACCGAACCTCTCCCTGCTCAAACTACCCACCCGAGGACCGACACCGCCTACCATATAGTGCCTCATAGGGAGCCATCTGAATGCTCGACTGGTAGCTGTTGTTGTAGGCAAACTCAGCTAATAGCAAGAACTGATCCCAAGAACCTCCAAAGTCAATGACACATGCTCGAAGCATATCCTCCAAAATCTGAATAGTACCCTCGAACTGTTCGTCCGTCTGAGGATGAAATGTTGCGCTCAACTCGACCCGCGCCCAACTCACACTATAATGCCCTCCAAAAATGCGAGGTAAACTGCGTACCCCGATTAGAAATGATAGACACGGGCACACCATGAAGAAGAACGATCTCCCGAATATAAATCTCTGCCAACCTATCAGAAGAATAGGAAACCGCCACAGGAATGAAATGCGCTGACTTGGTCAGCCTATCCACAATATCCCACACTGTATCGAACTTCCTCTGAGTCCGCAGGTGTCCAACAACGAAGTCCATAGTGATACGCTCCCACTTCCACTCAGGAATCTCAATCTTTTGAAACAAACCGGTCTCTGATGCTCGTACTTTACCTGCTGACAATTCAAACATCGAGCTACATAGGCAACCATGTCCTTCTTCATTCTTCTCCACCTATAATGCTGCCGCAAGTCCTGATACATCTTAGCGGTGCCCGGATGAATAGAGTACCGAGAACTCTGGGCCTCATTAACACCTTTAACAACAAACTTATCATCAAAATCAAAGAAAAATCTCAAGAACACTTAAGTTTCAAATTTCACAACCAAAGGTCCGATTCATGTCATTTCAAGTCCGTTTTTTACCAAATTTTACAGGCTCAATCTAAACGCCATATAAGACCTGTACTGCGCTCCGGAACCAAGATATGAGCCTGATACCATCAATTTCAAAACCATTCAAATTTCCAAAAACTCATATATATTCCAGAAAATAATTTTCTTTAAAAATTCATTTCTCAGGCTTAGGACCTCGGAATTCGATTCCGGGCATACCCTCAAGTCTCATATTTTCCTACGGACCCTTCGAGACCATCAAAATATGGGTCCGGGTCCGTTTACCCAAAATATTGATCGAAGTCAACCTAAATTTATTTTAAAATCAAATTTTATCATTTTTCACAGATTTTCACATAATGGCTTTTCGGATACACGCCCGGACTGCGCATGCAAATTGAGAGGAGACAAAAAAGGAGGTTTTAAGGCCTCAGAACACAGATTTTATTTCTAAAATAAGTGATGATCTTTCGGGTCATCACATTCTCCACCTCTAAAACAACTGTTCATCCTTGAACGGACATAAGAAGGAAGTACCTAAGTCGGAGAAAAAATGGGGATAACGTCTCCACATATCGGACTCAGACTCCCAGGTCGATGCCTCAGTAGGCTGACCTCTCCACTGAACACGAACAGAAGGGAAACTCTTCGATCTCAACTGACAAACCTGCCGATCTAGAATTGCTACCGGCTCCTCCTCATATGAAAAGTCATTGTCCAACTGGACAGTGCTGAAGTCTAACACATGGGATGGATCGTCGTGATATTTCGAAGTATGGACACATGAAACACTGGATGCACGACTGATAAACTCGGCGACAATGTAAGTCTGTAGGCCACCTATCCCACTCGATCAAGAATCTCAAACGGGCCAATGAACCTAGGGCTAAGCTTGACCTTCTTTCCAAATTTCATCACGCCCTTTATAGGTGACACCAAAAGCAACACTCGTTTGCCAACCATGAATGCCACATCACGAACCTTACGGTCGGTGTAACTCTTTTGCATAGACTGAGCTGTACGAAGTCTATTCTAAATTATCCTGACCTTGTCCAAGGCATCCTACACTAGATCCGTACCCAACAACCGAGCCTCTCCCGGTTCAAACCACCCAACCAACGACCGACACCACTTACCATATAAAGCCTCATAAGGAGCCATATGGATGCTCGACTGGTAGCTGTTGTTGTAGGCAAACTCCGCTAAAGGCAAAAACTGATCCCACGAGCCTCCAAAGTCAATAACATAAGCTCGGAGCATATCATCCAAAATCTGAATAGTACGCTCAGGTTGCATGTCCATCTGAGTATGAAATGTTGTGCTCAACTCGACCCATGTGCCCAACTCATGCTGAACTGCTCTTCAGAAGTGCGAGGTAAACTGCGTACCTCGATCAGAAATGATAGACACAGGCACACCATGGAGACGAACAATCTCCCGGATATAGATCTTAGCTAACCTCTCGGAAGAATAGGAAACCGCCATAAGAATGAAATGCGCTAACTTGGTCAGCCTATCCACAATAACCCACACTGTATCGAACTTCCTCTGAGTTAGTGGGCATCCAACAACGAAGTCCATAGTGATACACTCCCACCTCCACTCAGGAATCTCAATCTTCTGGAACCACCTGGTCTCTGATGCTCGTACTTTACCTGCTGACAATTCAAACATCGAGCTACATAGGCAACCATGTCCTTCTTCATTCTTCTCCACCTATAATGTTGCCGCAAGTCCTGATACATCTTAGTGGTGCCCAGATGAATAGAGTACCAGGAACTCTAGCCTCATCTAGAATCAACTCATAAAGTCCATCCACATTAGGCACACAAATACGACCCTGCATCCTCAAAACTCCATCATCTCCAACTGTAACTTGTTTGGCACCTCCGTGTCGCACTGTGTCTCTAAGGACAAGCAAATAAGGATCGTCATTATCGATTTCGGATACGCTCAAATAATGAAGAACGAGTGACTGTGCAAGCTAGAACACGGCTAGGCTTAGAAATATCCAACCTCACGACCTGATTGGCTAAAGCCTAAACCTCCAAAGCAAGCGGCCTCTCACCGACCGGAATATACGCAAGACTGCCCATATTGGCTGACTTCCTACTCAAAGCATCGGCCACAACATTGGTCTTGCTTGGATGATACAAGATGGTGATATCATAGTCTTTCAACAGCTCTAACCACCTCCTCTGCCTCAAATTTAGCTCCTTCTGCTTGAACAAGTATTACAAACTCTTGTGATCTGTGAACACCTCACATGACACTCCATATAAATAATGCCTCCAAATCTTCAGCGTGTGAACAATAGTTTGTAGCTCTAAATCATGAACTGGATAATTCTTCTCGTAAATCTTCAACTGCTGCGAAACATATGCAATAACCTTGCCATTCTGCATGAACACCGCACTAAATCCAATACGAGATGCATCACAATATACTGTATATAGCCTTGAACCTGTGGGCAAAACCAACATTGGCGCCGTAGTCAAAGCCGTCTTGAGCTTCTGAAAGCTCGCCTCACACTCGTCCGACCACCTGAACTGGGAACCCTTCTGGGTCAACTTGGTCATCGGGGCTGCAATGGACAAAACCCCCTCCACAAATCGATGGTAATAGCCCGTCAACCCAAGAAACTCCGGATTTTTGTGGCTGATATAGGTTTAGGCCAGTCCTTGACTACCGTAATCTTTTTAGGATATATCTGAATACCCTCTGCTGATACAACGTGACCCAAAAATGCTACTTAACTCAACCAAAACTCACACTTCGAAAACTTTGCATACAACTGACTATCCCTCAGAGTCGAAAAAACGACTCGAAGATGTTGCTCATGCTCCTCCCGGCTGCAGGAATAGATCAAAATATCATCAATGAAGATAATTACGAAGGAATCCAAATAAGTCTTAAACACTTGGTTCATCAAATCCATGAAAGTTACTAGGGCATTTGTCAACCCGAATGACATCAATAATGTCTCATAATGCCCATACCGAGTGCAAAAAGTTGTATTAGGGACATCGGATGCCCTAATCCTCAACTGATGATAGCCAGATCTCAAATCAATCTTCAAAAATACCTTGGCACCCTGAAGCCGATAAAACAAATCATCAATCCTTGACAATGGATACTTGTTCTTGACGGTGACTTTGTTCAACTGCTAATAATCTATACACATCCTCATCAACCCATCCTTCTTCTTAACAAACAACACCAGCGCACCCCAAGGTGAGACACTCGGTCTAATAAAGCCTTTATCCAACAAATCCTGCAATTGTTCTTTCAATTCTTTCAACTCTGGCAGGGCCATGCAATATGGCAGAATAGAAATGGACTGAGTGCCTGGATCCAAATCAATGCAAAAGTCAATGTCCCTGTCGAATGGCATCCCCGACAGGTTTGAAGGAAATACCTCTGGAAACTCACGAACAATAGGCACATAATCCATAGAAGGAACCTCAATACTAGAATCACGAACATACGCCAAATAGGCCAAACATCCCTTATCAACTATACGTCAAGCCTTCATATATGAGATAACCCTGCTGGTAGAATAACTAGGAGTCCCTCTCCCCTCCAAACGAGGCAACCCCGATAATGCTAAGGTCACGGTCTTGGCATGACAGTCCAATATATCATGATAAGGGAATAATCAATCCATCCCCAGAATGACATCGAAATCCACCATATCGAAAAATAGGAGATCTACATAGGTCTCAAGACCCCCAATAACGACCACGCAAGTGCGATAAACATGATTTACCATAATAGAATCACCTACTAGTGTAGACATATATACAAGAGCTCTCAAAAAATCACGAGGCACAACCAGATAAGGGATAAAATAAGATGATACATAAGAATATGTGGACCCTGGATCAAATAGAACTGAGGCATCTCTACTGCACACTGAAACCGTACCTGTGATAACTACATCAGAGTACTCAGCCTCAGGTCTGGCTGAAATAGTATAACATCGGGGCTAGGCCCCACCAATCTAAACTGCATCCCTAGGACAGCCTCCTATTGGCTGGCCTCCACCTCTGTCTACCTGACCTCCACCTCTAGCACCTCTACCCATACCTTTAGCTGGCTGAGCGGGTGGTGGAACACCCGGTTCTGGAACCATTGCACGAGAATCCTGGTGCTGAGAACTGCTCGAGGCTTGAGGGCAAAATCTAGAAATGTGCCTCGTATCGCCGCAAGTATAGCAAGACTTCGACTGCTGAGACTGGTAACCCTAAAACTGATCCTGACGGCCTGGATAACCACCCTAAAACTCTGGAGTGGAGGTGCACTGATAGGAGCTGGTGGTGCATTGTAGGGCAACTGATCAGAATACTGCATATGAGAACCATGGCCACTTGGAGCACCGTGAGAAGCCTGAAGTGCTGACTGAAATGGCCTAGGAGAATGGCCTCTACCAAAAGAATCTCTGCCTCCAGACGAGGCACCACTGAATCTACCAGAATGACGAGGTCTCTTATCAGACCCCTGACCGCTCCCCTAAGCTAAAACCATCTCAACCCGCCCGGCCACATTGGCCGCATCCTAGAAAGAAATCTCGCTACTGTCTCCTTAGCCATATGCAATCTAATAGGCTGAGCGAGTCCCTCAATAAACCTCATCAACCTCTCTCTCTCGGTGGGGAGTATCAGAAGAGCATGATGAGCTAAATCAATAAACCTCGTCTCGTATTGGGTAACAGTCATAAAACACTGCTGGAGACGCTCGAACTGCCTGCGGTACCCCTTTCTCTGATTGATGGGAAGAAACTTCTCGAGAAATAGCTGTGAGAACTGGTCCCAAATGAGAGCTGGTGATCCAGCTGATCTAGCCAAACAATAATCTCTCCACCATATCTTGGCGGAACCTGACACACGGAAAGCAGCAAAGTCGACCCCATTTGTCTCCACTATCCCCATGTTCCGAAGAACCTCATGACAGCTGTCTAAATAATCCTGGGGTTCCTCTGAAGATGTAACACCATAAGTAGTAGTGAACAGCTTGGTGAACCTATCCAATCTCCATAAACATCGGTAGACATAGCTGCTCCATCACCGATCTGAGCTACTACAACTGGCTGAACTGCTTCAACTGGCTGAGCTGCTAGAGTCTGAAACTGGGGAGCCATCTGCTCTGGAGTGCGGGTAGCAGGAGTCTGTGCTCCTCCCCCAACCTAAGAGATGGCTGGTGCTACAGGAAGTAAGCATGGCTGGGTGACACTCTCCATAAGGCCCACTATACGGACCAGAGTATCCTGGAGTATTGGGGTAGCAATGAACCCCTCTAGGGCCTGAGCTGGGCCCACCGGAACTGTCTGAGACGGAACATCATCATCAAACTCTACCTGAGGCTCCGCCACTAGTGCTGCTACCCTAGGCTGAGCTCTGCCCCTGCCTCTACCCCTAGCACGACCTCGGCCTCGTCCTCTGCCCCTCGTAGAAGCTGCCACTACGCGTGTTCTCGCCATCTGCGAAAGAACAGAGTTGAAGTTCAATTAGCATTGAGAAACCAAATCGCACGACAAAGATGAATAGAAGTGAAATTGTTCCTAACTTTGTAGCCTCTGGGATAAGCATAGACGTCTCCGTACTGATCCATTAGACTCTATCAAGCTTGTTCGTGAATTGTGAGACCTAAGCAACCTAGAGCTCTGGTACCAACTTGTCACTACCCGGATTTTCCACCGTCGGGATTGTGATGGCGCCTACTAGTGAAAGCTAGGCAAGTCAACTATTCCGATTAATTTACCCTTTTTATTTTTAATCTATTAACAATTTCAAGTTAACATATTATAAACAGTGGAATAATAATGTAGAAGAACGAAATTTAACAATTAAGCTAATACCAATACGAATCCATAACAATAAACTACCCAGAACTTGTGTCACAATCTCACGGACTATCTAAGAAAACTACACATAGGGTCTGAACAAAGAAAATACATGTCTGTCTCTGAAATAGAAAAGAACATAAAGAAACAAGATAGGAAGGGGACGTCAAGGCATGCAGACGCCTGTAGGACTACCTAGGGTCTCCGATGGACTGAAGGCAGCAACCCCTAACTAAGGTCCGTATGCTCCAGTACCGAGATCTGCACAAAAGAGTGTAGAGTATAGTATCAGTACAACCGACCCCATGTACTGAGTAAGTGTCGAGACTAACCTCGGCGAAGTAGTGATGAGGCTAGGACACAACAAACAACATAACATGCAGTTAAACAATATCTAGCATAATAACAGTAATATAAGCAATTCAAAAGTAACAGGGGAAGGGTAACATGCTATAGGGGAAATACCAACATAAAGAATCACAGTAATAACAAAAAAAACAATTAAGGCAGTTGAACCGATAACAACAAGAAATCATAATAAACAGGTAGTAAGTGCACGACATCACCCTTCGTGCTTTTACTCTCAATCCTCATCAATGCAATCAATAATGAAAATGCGTACGACATCACCCTTCGTGCTTTATCTCTCTTCCTCACCATATAAATATTAGAAATGTACACGGCATCACCATTCGTGCTTTATCTGTCTTCCTCACCATATGCATTAGTATCAATGTAAATGTACACGACATCACCCTTCGTTTTTTATCACTCTTTCCTCACCATATGCATAAGTATGAATGTACATGACATCACCCTTCGTGCTTTATCACTCTTTCCTCACCCAAGCAATAGCAACAACAACATCCCGGCAAGGGAATCAACAATAAGAATAAATACATCCCGGCAAGGGAGTCAACAATAAGAGTTAAATACGTCCCGACAAGGGAATCAGCTATAACCAAACTTGTACCAACAATTAACTTCACAAATGAACCTCAACTGGAGCCAATGTTCAACAATAAACAAATACCAAGAAGATAATCATAAGTCTTGCTCAACATGGATAATCAACAATTTAGGCATTTGTAGTAATTATTAAGAAACATAACGATCACAATTTAAGACTCACGAGCATGCTTGACACCAACGTATAGATACTCGTCACCACACCTATACATCGTATATTACACTAGCACATAGCATATAAGGCACAACACTTATTCCCTCAAGCTAAGGTTAGACCAAACACTTACCTCGAACTTCCACGTCCAAAATCAAGCCTCAAACACTGCTTTTCCTTTTGATTCCACTTCCAATTCAATTGTATCTAGTCAATATTAACTTATCAATATCAATAAATGCTAAAGAATTCATACCCAATGCTTAATTATGAAGTTGATTTTAAGACCTATAAATATGATTTCTATTATGGAACCACTTGAGACCTATAGACATGATTTCTAACATGGTAAGGCAAACATATCAACAATATAAAGTCCTATAGGCATGATTTCTACCCATATGGCCCCACAAATATGTAATTACCCACCCTTTTTCACTAGTTACCCCAATATTCGTTTACAAATTATTACAGACCATTTGAATGAATTACATAAGTAGATAAGAAAAATAAGAAGTTATCCTATAGGGAGCCTACAAATAGGCCCAGATTTCCAAAGCCTCTGATAGCCTCAAATGCCCAAATTCCATAGACAATGTCATTGTCTAGGTGCGTCAGAGTTCCCTAAGCATCTCAAGAATCCTGGGCAGTGCTCACACCTAGACTTGGTACCCAAATTGAGTAAGAGCAGTGTGGAAGGGACAACCTCAGTGTGCCAGAGTTCAGAGGGTTCTCAAGAGGATCCCAAGGCAGTACACACACTGGAGGGGGCAGAACCTAATGACTTAGGAGTAGAATGAGAGTGCTTGACACGGTTGGAAAGGTTTTAGTGGGAAAACAGTGTTTAAAAAGAGATTTGCTTGAAATAATTAGTAAAGCAATAGAGGAGTTATTCAATGAGACAGTTTTGAAAAGAGTAGGGCAATCAACAAGCGATAGACCAACCTCAAAACCAAAACAGGTTCACTATCACACATAGAACAAAGAACCAAGACAGGTTTAGCACCACAAGCCTTCGCACAGGGGTAAATGGGAATTGGGGACAGGTGAAGCACATAATAGTAAACACAAAGCAGACAGAAGTCTTTGGAATTGGTACATATATGCTTAGAAACACTGACTAGACATCGTCACAGAATCAACAATACTTAAGGGGTTTAGTATAGGATCAACATGATTTAAAATCAATCCCATGATCATACAAGTTTAGGAGTGCAGACTACTTTACAAGGAGATTCATATCAGAATCCAGATAGAGCAAGATTACATGGAGACAGACTACATAGAAGGGGTAACATGCTCATACTGATCCTAAGGAAGGGGAGTACATAACATGCTAATCATGTAAACATATTAACTACAAGTTTCACAGCAAAATCATAAGTAAAAGCAAACTAGAAATAGGATGAGTTGAAGTAATAAAAGGACCATATTGTTTTTTTGGAACTTGAATTGAAATTAGAACATACCAGTAAAGAAGGTAGTAAACACAAAGTGAGGAGCAAGAGAGTAGAGTAATCAGCCTTCGCTTGCAGCCGGCTGACTTAGAACAATAGCAAGTAACCAGAGAAAAGAGAGCAGAAGAGAGTTTTTGTGTGAGAGAGAGTTTTGAACCAATCAGTTTTCTTTTTTTTTTGTTAATGAGAGTGTGTGTGTATATATAGTAGTTCGAAAATTAGGTAAAATAAGGCAAGAATCACAGTAGTATAGTAATTATGGAACCAAATACTAATCAGAATCAAATCAATGAAAGTACTCATTTAATTAAGGAGTAATCAACCAACGGTAATAGGCAGAAAATGTTTAAGGAAAGAAATCAAGTAGGGCATCAGGTACAAAATATACAATTAGGGGTAAGTAAATAAGGGTTCAATTAAGGAAACAACTAGTAAAGAATCAGTAAAATACTCGGTTAACCAAATAAGGTAAGAAAATAAAATAAAGTTGTAGAATACGGAAATAATCAAAAATCAGCATATAGTAAATCAGTGAATCAAGGACTCGAAATTACTGATTTAAGGAGAGTAACAGGGGTTCCCATGAATAAGCAAATAAACCAAGTTTAAACAGGAGAATCGAAGGTCTAAAGGGAAGTTTTCAAATCAAGCCAAGAAACAGGGAGCTGAGAGTCAATCAAAGAGAGAGTTTTAGCATATAAATAGAGTGAGGTAGAAGTAACCAAACATAGCAAGCAAAAAGGCCAGTATTGACTAGTCAAGATGAACAAAACACATAGAGGTGATATAAGAGTTAGGCTAAAAACTCAGTAGGAACATATTCGAAGCAAGTTAGTCACAGAAACTCAAACAAGCAACGATCAGTCATGCTAACACACAGAACCAAACGAAGAAAATCTAGAAAATTAGGGATTTTAACATAGTAGAGTTGAAGAGGTAGTAAAATCAAAGAATCAGTCGAAATATGTTAGAGATAGAAGTTTAGACATAAAGAATCAGTTTAAACAAAATTTTAAAAGAAGTTCTGAAACCCTAATTTTTAGAAGAAGGCAAAAACACTTGAAATCAACGATTCTGGTAAAAGAGTTCCGAGGACAGTGTAAAACATTAATGAAACAAACTCGAATCGTCCTAGATCTGTACAGATCTAAGAGATATAGGAAGAAAATAGGGGTTCAGAAGAAATCCATATAGAGATGAAAGAACCTGTCTAGAATCCCAAGAATCGTAACAAATACAACATGATTTTGCTCGAAAACACACTGGAGTAGCCAAGAACAGATGAGTGATGAACCCTAGATGCAAGTCGACATGGCCCAGGGCCCTTGAAGACCTTAGAGAAGGCAAGCATGGTATTGGAGAAGCCATTGGAGGCTTAGGAGTCAATAAGAGATCACCGGAGAAGACCGGAGAAGAGAGGTTGGGGGTTTGAAAGGCTAGGGTTCGGTTGCGTTACTTAGAGAGGAGAGGAGATGAGAGAATACAGAGGCGTCGGTCTATGAAAAATGGTTAAGGTTAGGGGTCGTTTACAATTAAAAAAAGGAAGGAACGAACGAGAAGATCAACGCCCAGGATTTGACGGGTCTTGGGTCGGGTAATTTCATTTAGGGCCTGGGTCGGGTAATTTGATTAGGAATTGGGCTGGGTATTGGGTTTAATTGAGGCTATGATTGAAATATAATCTGGCTATATTTTAAATAGCTAATTTATTCCTATATAATTTATAATAAATAACAGATAATTTCTGAAAAATAGTTTTGTGTACTAAAATAATTTAAAATAGATATTTAACATTTTAAAAATATATAAGATCAATTTTATGCATATAAATGTAATGATACATTAATGAGGCTAATATCGTAATTATATGCAATTTAGCTTTAAAAATGCAAAATGCAATTATAAAAATGCACTAAAAATATTTCAATAATATTTTGGCATAAATATAGAATTTATATGACTAAATCACCACAGAAATAATTTGAGGGATAATTATTGGGGATTTTATGAGTAAAAGGGAAGGAAATAAATCAATTTAAAATCTTTAAAATTATAGGAAAATTATAAAAAAAAACTTGTGCATGCTTATATATGCATATATATGCTTTTTTGAAAGTATCTATGCATATTAAAAATATATAGGGAAAAATTGGGTATCAATAGTTCGTGACTGGGGTAACGCGAACGCGATGCACAATTAATCTGAGCACCAGTAGCAGCTATGACAACAAAAATTCTAAGTCTCAAACATCCCGAACCCCATCCGAAACTCACCCGAACCCTCGAGGCTCCAAACCAAACATGCATACTAACCTAAAAACATCATACAGACATGTTCGTGTGATCAAATCACCAAAATAACACCTAAAACTATAAGTTTAGCATCAAAATCAAAGAAAAATCTCAAGAACTCTTAAGTTTCAAATTTCACAACCGAGGGTCCGATTCACGTTATATGAATTCCGTTTCTTACCAAATTTTACAGGCACAACTTAAATACCATATAAGACCTGTACCGTGCTCTGGAACCAAAATACGGGCCGAATACCATCAAATTCAAACATCTTTAAATTTTCAAAAACTCTTATAATTTCAATGAAACAATTTTCTTCAAAAATTCATTTCTCGGGCTTGGGACCTCGGAATTCAATTCCGGGCATACGCCCAAGTCCCATATTTTTCTACAGACCCTACTGGACCGTCGAATCACGGGTCCGGGTTTGTTTACCCAAAATATTGACCGAAGTCAACTTAAATTTAATTTTTTTGGCAAAATTAGCATTTCCCTCAAATTTTACATAAAAGCTTTACGAATTTATGCCCGGACTGCGCTATCGATGTGAGATAAAAGGAGATTTTTAAGGCCTCAGAACACATAATTGACTTTTAATCCAAGTGTGTACCTCTAACTAACAACTAACTACCTTTATTAATAAACTAACCAACCTAGTTAGTTATTACTATAACAGTTAACTATAGTTAAGTATCAGCTTGTTGATTCAATCCTTCAACAAAAGCGATCACGTTTGCAAGAACTACTTGCAATTTTGGAAAAAACATTGAGGCGTGATTAGATGAAATTCCAAAGTTTGTACATACTTGCAATAGCTCATGTTGATATGATAGGTCAAGAAGTCAGAGCTATATATATTATTAGTAAAGCACTTATGTTGTTTAAGTTATTACATTAATTAATGAGTATGAATTAGTTAGCTGTTAGATCTGCTTAATTAGGTCTCCTCGTTAGACGTAGTTTATTCATATAGATCAGGAGGACCACTTATAATTAGTTTATTTTCTTCATATCAATTATTGAAAATGCACTCAAACAATGATTACTTAATATTTTAAACAATATTGTCTCATATCTACTACAAGTTGATAAGAAATCATGTGTTAAAGAGGCATTTTCAAAAGAGTACGTACAACAAATTTATAACAGTAACTTTTTATACTAGGAAATTTATTCATATACTGGAATTAACCAACATTCACGGGCGGAGGTAGAGTGTGGAATGTGAATTCGGCCGAAACCAGTAGATTTTGTTCAAATCTTGTATTAGTCTTAAAAAATGTGTGGAATATATACAAATTATCAATTTAGAACCCAATAACTTAAAAAAATTACAATTCCGAACTCATAAACATTTACTTTCGTGATGATAGTTAACATGAGAAAGAATTTTAAAGCTTTTATAATCCAAAAAATCAGCAGTTTGCTTAATTTAATTTGACTTTTGTGCTTTATGATTATGAGTTTAACTTCTATATACATTATCGATTATTCACACAATCAGATTATTTAAAAGTAACTACAATTAACTTTATCCAACAACAATGATTGTAACTTAAAATAAATACTCCTAGCAAGTAACATGGTATAAGAGGTCAAATTTCACGGACAATGTAAAAAAAAAAAATTATGGCATATATATATATATATTAAATGTATAATATATATATATATATATATATATATATATATATATATATATATATATATATATATATATATATATATATTTGATTGTGAATTCAATTATCATTAAATTTTACTTGTCGATATAAAAACTCATAAACTTTAAATTATGAATCCATCTCTATACTGGCAACATATTAGGCATGCACAGTAGGGCTGTTCATTCGGATCGGATATCCGAAATCCGAACCGATCCATTCAATTTTGGATTTCGGATTTCGGATTGTGTTTATTAAAATTTCGGATTGTGTTTATTAAAATTTCGGATTTCGGATCGGATTCGGATTGGTTTATTTTAATCCGATCCGATCCGAAATCCGAAATTATTAGGTAATGTGTAAATACTACACTTTAATTTCGGATAGTCAGTACTTCCTTTACATCTTCTTCCAAGTTATTATCTTTACAATTGCTAGATTTAGCTATATTGGTACCGTAGTACTCTCATAATCGCATAAACATGAATTTTTCTTAATATCTCGCCTCTTTTACAAAGAAAATATACATATTAGTTTGTAACCTTGAGGCATAATAATATTCGAAATCCGATCCGATCCAATCTTTAAAATCCAATCCAATCCGATATAATTCGGATCGGATTCGGATTGCATTTTCTAGAATCCGAAATCCTAAATCCGAATCCAAAATGTACGAAATCCGATCCGATCCGATCCATGCACAGAGCATCTCTCTTTTTCTCTCTATGTACAAACAAATATGAGGCATCTGCGAACATGCTTTTGCTCTGAAGACGTAAGCATATACGATATATTTTAATCTTGGAAGCTTCATATTTTATTTTGTTAGAAGAATTAACTTAAATAGTCACTAGTATATATATAATTTATGTAGATCAGCTAGGAAAACTAAACAATGAATTTAAGTTTTATACATTAATGGTGTAAAAAAATTATACAATTAAGTCATTTTAAAAGTTAATTGTGCATAACTCTGTTTATTAAACATTCATTGGTAACTTATAATAAATAATACGATTACCTACTAAAATCAATAGATTAAATATACACATCTCGTATAAAAATTTATAATACTGACGCCTGACGGTAGATATAATTTAAATCCTTTTATTATATATCTGTGATAATTCCCTTCTTTTTTTAAGCTTTACAAATTTGTGTTTGTACATTCTGCATCCAACCCAAGATATAGGCTACATGCGTCTCACACGACATTATTGACATTGCTTGTTTTGCTTTCATCTTTCTGTTTTTTTATATAATTAATTATTTATATTTAGTACTCAAAGTATTTCATCAGTGTTTAGCATGTGAATATATAATATATATATATATATATATATATATATATATATATATATATATATATATATATATATGTGTGTGTGTGTGTGTGTGTGTAGAAAATATTTTTCATTTACAAATCAAATAAAAAAATATTTTTAAATTGACTCCATCGTGCCAAACTAACTCAATGTCTTAAGTTAAAATAGATGTTATACCAATTAAACAAAGAAAAGATTCCATTGGTAATTAAGCCTGTATATGACTATACGCTGTTGAAGCAGATTGTGATGACAGCTCAGGGTGAAAGTACCATTCTTAACTACAAGGATTATTATCATGATACTTTAGTGAGTTTAAATTTTATAGTGCGACGAAAAAAAAATATTTATACGATCACATCATTATAAGTTGATAACAAGTAAATCTTTATGATATTAACCGTTAATTAACTTGATAAAAATAAAAACTAACCTAATAAATATCATAAGATATATATATTATAAGTTAAAATTCACTACTAATGTATAAATGTTTACACTGCAGTGTGATAGCCCAGGGTTATTGGCACCTGAAAATTACGTCAAAGATTTTACGTATACTTGCAAATAACTTCAAAAGATAGTTGGTATTAGTATAGGCCATCGTATTAATCTTTATGAGCAATAATAAATTTATATTGAATGTCATGGTGCCCCACGATGTGGAATCCTGGGTCCGCCCGTGTCTACATATATAACTATAATCCTATTTTTTTTCCTTTTTACAATTTAAAGTCGCCCAAATTTACACGGCTCTTCATCTAGTTATTCATTCACTAGTTAATTTGACCGCGCGAAGCGCGGTCCTCAAGATTGATTTCATTATAATTTTATTGACATCCACATATTTTTATTCAAATAATAACATATCTGCATCTCAAGAGCATTCAATGAATTATCAGGGAAATAGTACTCTCTAAACAATCTTATTTTTTGCATAATCTGATAATCTTACATTTTGAACTCCGTGTCTCGTGATCTTTTAATCTCTGTTGCTAGCCAACCTACAAGAATCAGACGTAATAGAAGAAGAAACAATAATAAAGAAATCCTAAAAGACATTACTTATGAACCTAAATACATTTTTTCTTATTAGTAAGAACTCACACATTTACATACCCAAAAAAAATAATCCAACCAGTTAAGTACCATGTTACCACCCTGAAGTTCAATGCATATGAATAAACCAAATTAATAACTGAGTAATACAATAACATAAAAAATAAAAAAAAAAAAATTAGGAAAGCATATTAAAATGCTAAAACTCATAAACAATTGAGTTGGCTAATATCATGCTTCTCATCGTATAAAATTAGTAAACAAACGTAAGATCTAACATAAGAGTTGGACCTTTTTATAAGCCAAAACATTCTTGAATTATTATGCATATTGAATCTCCATTGAAATTAGCTATAAAGGTGAGCAATTATTTTTGTAACGGTTAAAGAAAAGAGTATGGTGTAATTAAAAGAATAAAAGGCTGACTTTGAAACGGATGATCTTAGTTTTGTAACTGTCATTTTTTCTATTCCTCTATTTATCATTATCATGGAACTACAATTAAAACATTAATTTTTTGGTTTAAATAATTAAATATAGTACTAAAATGAGAGAAAACTCTTAAAAAATCGAGAAAAAAGATAAATCATATCCTAGATTAGGAGAGCTACCACATCAGTTTTCTCGTTCACTACTTTATACTTTATATATAGAGAGAGATTCAATACATAATTGAAAACAGAAATTAAGAATTGTAACGTTTGTATAATTAGAAACATGATTGAATACTAAAAGTCATTAAGGAGATCTAAACGTGTAACGAAAAAGATTAAAAAAACAAAGAAGAATAAAAAGAAGCGAAAAAAGTAGTGGGAAAAGGACTTGATAAAGGTGGAAACACGGGTGTAAAGAAATAAATGATAATAACGAATGACATAAATAGGTTGTGTTGAATTTTCTCATTTTGTAGACATCAAATGAGGGGAAAAAATCAAAAAAAAAAAAAAAAAAGGAGAAAAAAGATACGGTACTTTCATGGCTTATGAGATGTGTCACATCATCTGTCACGACCCAGAATTCCCACTTTTAGGAATCGTGATGGCGCCTATTAATGTGAGCTAGGCAAGCCAAACCTTTGATCTAATTACTTCATTAACCGATTATTTCTTTATAACAAATATAAGGCGATAACGTGATAACAGCGAAAATTCAAATTTAAGCGGAAAACAACAAAAATAAAATATATGAAAATTGTATTTGTTACAAATACTTAAGCCTTAACCAACTAAAACCTGGTGTCACAGTGTCACAGACTGTCTAAGATTGCTACATACATAGTCTGAAGAAATAACAGTATACTGTTTCTGAATAGAAGAAAGATGAAACAGGAAATAGGGATAGAGGGAGACGCCAGGGCCTGCGGACGCCTGCAGGTCTACCTTGGATCTCCGGGTGGACTAAAGGTAGCTTCCACCCTACGGTCCAAAAAATGCTCGGGGATCTACACATAGTGCAGAGTGTAGTATCAGCACAACCGACCCCATGTGCTGGTAAGTGTCTAGCCTAACTTCGGCGAAGTAGTGACGAGGCTAGGACCAGACTACCAAATAAACATGTGCAGTTCAAATACATATACAGCGGAAAGAAATACAAAAATAACCAGTCAATATGGGAGGGGAAGCATGCTATGGGGGAGATAACAATTTCGAATAGAAAGACATCAAGTAATGAAAGGAACAATATAACCCGGATATCAACAAAGAATCAGAACTCAACAAATGTACGGCATCACCCTTCGTGCTTTTACTCTCGTCCTCACCAAAGCAATCATATAATAAAATATACACGGCATCACCCTTCATGTTTTTACTCTTTTTTCTCACTATATAATCAATATAATCGGCACGGAATGGTACATTGTGCGACACGGCATCACCCTTCGTGCTTTACACTCTTTCCTCACAATCATACACGGTATCATCATTCGTGCTTTACACTCTTTCCTCACAAAACAAACAATGCACGGCATCACCCTTCGTGTTTTAACTCTCTTCCTCACCCAAACAACAATCACAAATAATAGAGCAAGGGAACAAATGAAGTTGCAATAAAAATTCTAGCAAAGGAACAACAATTCAACAATTTAATCCTGACAAGGGAACAACATCAATAACATCAACATCCCGGCAAGGGAGATAACAAATAAATCAACAATATCCCGGCAAGGGTGACAACACAATTCTCTTCTCTTTCTCACTTCTGCTTCACTATTCACTTCACAACTCGAGCCAATGCTCTGGAGGTTCAATTATCACTTATACTTTCACAATTTGTTATACAACTCGAGAGAACGCTCCTCAAGGTTCATAGATCACAATTCCTTCTACAAACTTTATACCGCAAATAGAAACCACCACTAAGGCATGAAAGATACAACGAAGTCATGATAATCACAATATAAAGATTAACGGGCATGCTAGACACCAACGTATAGATACTCGTCACCGTGCCTATACGTCGTACTCAACAATTACAACATAGCAAATAGGACTCAACTCCTAATCCCTCAAGCTAAGGTTATACCAAACACTTACCTAGAACTTCCACGGCCAACTTAATCCTCAAACACCGCCTTTCCATTCGAATTCAGCTCCAAATCAATTGTATCTAGACATAATCGACTTAATAACATCAATAAATGCTAAACAATCCAATTCTAATACTTAATTATAGCTTTCTAATCATTCTTCTCAAAAATCCAAAAATCGACCTAGGGTCCGCTTGGTCAAAATACGAGGTTCGGACCAAAACCCGATCACCCATTCACCCACGAGCCTAAATATATAATTTGTTTTGAAATCCGACCCCAAAACGAGGTCAAATTCCCAAATAATCAAAAAGCCTTAACTCTACCCAAATCCCTAATTTTCTACCCTTAATCACATGTTTTAGGCCTAGAAATCTAGTGGGTGTTGATAAAAATGAAAGAAAACGAGCTTAGGATTACATACCTATGAAGCTATGGTAAAGTTCTTCAAAAATCGCCCAAGAGGTGTGGAGAAGATGAAGTTTGTGAAAAATAATGAAAATCCCGTATGGCATTCTGTTTTTGAAACTTAAAATAATTGGGTGAAATTGGTCATCGCGTTCGCAATGAGTTAGTTCTGACAGACCTTCGCGTTCGTGGAAGATGGCTCGCGTTCGCGGAGCTTTGGCTCCTCAAGCCTACGCGTTCGCGGGCCAGTGGCTGTATTCGCGATGCACAAAATGGTGACCCCTCCCCAGGCCTTTAACCTTACGCGTTCGCGAGTGCATGGATGCGTTCGCGAAGGGTATTCCCCCCTCAGCCTCGCGTTCGCGAAGAAGAAATCTGGCACCTGGGAGATTTGCCTTACGCGAGAAGGACCACGCGAACGCGAAGAGTAAAATCCCTGGGCACTGAACAGCAAAAACCTGCAACTTTTTGAGTTCCAAAAACCTTCTGAAACACACCCGAGCCCTCGGGGCTCAAAACCAAACATACGTACTAACTCAATAACATCATACGAACTTATCCGTGAGATCAAATCGCCAAAATAACCTCAATAACAACGAATTAAACCTCAAAATCGATGAAATATTTCAAAAATTCTTAAAGCATCAAACTTTGCATTTACGGTCCGAATCATGTCAAACGGATTCCGTTTCTTACCAAACTTCACAGAGCCTTAAATCACATATAAGACCTGTACCGAACGCCGGAATCAAAATACGGGCCCAATACCAACACGTTCTAATCAAAATTCATTTCCAAAACCTTTAAACCATTTCAGAAAACAATTTCCTTTAAAAATCATTTCTCGGGCTTGGGATCTCGGAATTCGATTCCGGGCATATGCCCAAGTCTCATATTTTCCTACGGACCCTCCGGGACCGTCAAATCACGGGTTTGGGTCCGTTTACCCAAAATGTTGATCGGAGTCAAATTAATTCATTTTATAGTTAAAATTTATTATTTTTCACAGATTTTCACATTTAGGCTTTCCGGCTACGCGTCCGGACTGCGCACGCAAATCGAGGTGATGCTAAGAGAGGCTTTTAAGACCTCGGAACGTGAAATTTTATTTTTAAACACCTTTCGGGTCATCACATCATCTTTTTTATTCCCAACTTTATATATATTCTCAATTTGCATGTCTTGATTCTTATTGGATCTAGCGGGCAGCAACATGCATGCATATGTACAGTTCATACTGTTCTTAGTATGGAAAAACATCATTTTTAGTTTGTCTTTTCGAATGCAGAAACGGTAGAAAACAACGTTTCCAATATTATCTTCTTTTTTTTTTTAAAAAATGTAGCTGAATTTGAAAATGGGTAGGGACAGTTCAAAGAATAAAACAAAAGCCATTTTTTTTTTTACTACGTAGACATATGTTACAGAAGAACTGAATATCAGTGGCAAGAAGCTTAGGAATTTATTTAAGGGTGTTCAAATTTAAAAAAAGTAAAAAAAATTCTCGATAAATATATAGTATATACATCTAGACTTAAGGATGTTATAATAAAAATAGAACCGAAAAACCGCACCAAATTGAAAAGCCAAACCAAACCGATGAAAAAACCTGATTAGGTTTGGTATTGCGTAAAAAAAACCGTACCAAACCGATATGATAAATTTATAAGTTTTATATATACTTTTTAGACTTTTTATAGAATTTTCTTTAAAAAAATATTTACGATTCTCTTATGGGATGTAATATTTAGTTAAATATGAAGTGCTCTATATTTATTAACTATAAATAATGGGTTGTATGATCAATTTCTTATCAAGTGTTAGTGAAATGTGTTAATCTCCTTCGTTCTTCCATATTCATATGTCAAGATCTATTAAATTCCTATATCTTTTTTGAATTTGAAATGGTATTACGATAATTTAAAATTAAATAGAACATATCATTATATAGGTTCATATTTATTTTTATGATTAATTATTAAATTTAGTTAACCTTGAAAGTGTACATCAACGTAAAATTATTGTCAGATACGACTAAAAAATAACTATCATGTATTACTAAAAAAATTCTTCCATAAGAATATTTTAATAGATTATATATTTGTTAATTTTTACTAAACATATATTTACTTATAAAAATATTTAACAAAGTAAGATTGAAATAATATTCATATAACAAAAAACCTGAAAACACCAAATATCCAAACCGATATAGTTGGTTTGGTTTGGTTTTGATAAAAACCGAACCAACAGGGGTCCAGAGGCGGAGCTGAGATTTGAACCTTATGGGTTCGGGATT
The DNA here is from genome assembly GCF_000715075.1 of Nicotiana tabacum. Classification (NCBI taxonomy): domain Eukaryota; kingdom Viridiplantae; phylum Streptophyta; class Magnoliopsida; order Solanales; family Solanaceae; genus Nicotiana; species Nicotiana tabacum. The sequence continues at coordinate 218,495,134 of NC_134080.1, read as the reverse complement.
ATAATCCTTTCAAGTTACCGGGTTCTAAATTAATAATTTGTACAAATTTATTGGATTTTTAATATAAATACAGAGTTTGAACAAAAGATACTGGATTCGGCTGAACCCGCAAATAACATCGTAGCTCCGCCCCTGACCCGGTCCATGTGCACCCCCTACTAATTTAGTACAACGAGAAGGAGTTTACTATGGTCAGTGCAGCGAGATTTGTAGAACAAATCATGCCTTTATGCCTATCGTCGTAGAAGCTATTCCTAGGAAAGATTATGGGTCTCGGGTATCCAACCAATTAATCCCACAAACCAGGAAAGCTTAAGTGGAAAAGAGAGAGGAGGGTGAGGGAAGCCACTAAATTGAGGCCTCCGCTCGCTCACTCTAACGCTCTGCTTCGTAGACAAGGCTCGTGTATTTTACTCACCACTATTTTTAAACCTAATATTTTACCTAAATATACAGTATAATTTTCGACGAAGGGTTGTCCCTTTTAAGACATGTATCTTTTCCCCTAGTGTGTGTGTGTATATAACAACAACAACAACAACAACAACAACTCAGTATAATCCCACTTAGTGGGGTCTGGGGAGGGTAGTGTGTACGCAGACCTTACCCCTACCCTAGGGTAGAAAGGCTATTTCCAAATAGACCCCGGCATTCTTCCCTCCAAGAACTTTCCACCTTGCTCTTGGGAAGACTCGAACTCACAACCTCTTGGTTGGGTGGGGGAGGCATTCAGTTTTCGTATAATCCATGTTACTCGGCGTTGCAGGCAAAAAAATACAAGATATTGCACAAGGAAATTCTTACTTCATAATTTACCGATCTAGAAAAGATGTTATACATTAGGAACGGGGGCGGATGGAGAGTATTAATTACGAGTTCAGATGAATCCAAAAGATTTTGCATAGATCCAGTAATTATATTACAAAACCCAATTTATACATACATACATACACATTTAATTGCGAACACAACAATTAAAACGACTATGGATTTGGTGGTAAGTTTAAAACCCATAAATTCCAATTCTTAGCTCCGCCTCTATGTACATATGCATGTTCGTTACGTGCTATATTTTAACTAGCCAGTTTGTTAACAACTTTTTTAGGGGAAAAGGAAGGATGAGTGAATCGTTCAATTAATTGGTGAGAACTAGTTTGTGTTTGACTAATTAATTTTAAAAAAATATTTTTGAGCAGTAATTAATATTCTCTAAGCTTTTAAAAGTGTTTTTAAGTGTATTTTTCTCAAAAATGTTATTCGAAAAAGTGCTTTTGGTAAAAAAAAAATCTACTTTTCAAAAATTTCTTCTGTTTCTATTCAAAAATACTTTTCCATCTAAAAACTTAACCCAACACCTTAATTTTCGAAAAAATATTTTTGACAAAAAGAAAAGCGCTTCAGGGTTTGAAAAGAAGCTTGGCCAAAAAGCTATACTAAAGAAGAAAAAAGAGATAAGTGAACTAGGTTGGCGGCTGCAGCTAATTAAGATGGCTAATCATGTGGTTAATTACCTTAATTATTTTGGTGATGGTGGTTAAGCTGTCATTGTCTTTATGTCTGTCCAAGAAAATAAATGCCGTACGTTTCACATGTGAGAGAGATAAGCAGGGCAAAGTTTCAGACAGTATGGGATGCCAATATAGTGAATGATGGCAGAAGATTAAAGTACGTACCTATCTTGTGTACTTCCATTGTCGAATTAGGTACATAGAAATGCGTACAAGCTTATCTACTCTCTCTTTTCAATCTTCTACTATAAAGCAAATACTAATAAAAAATAAAAATTAACGACGGATAAATTCTGTAGCTAAATAGCAAAATCTATTATTATTCCTACTTAGCAATTTACTATCGATAAATTATCAAAAAATTCTATTAGCTATGTATACGGCTAAAATCGGAGAATCCGACTTTATGATCATTATGACATTCCATAGCATGTCTCCAGGAGGCTCGAGGCACAACTCGAGATTCGACCCCGGAAGTTCCCTATGCTCGATCCCGGGGCAGCGCAAATCGGTGGCTATCATGGACAAGCGAAAAATTCTCAAGGCACGTGGTCAAAGCTGACAACGCCTGCAAGAATAGTACAAGCTGTAACGGACCATTAAGTAGTTGTACCAGCTACGTTTCTTTGTAATAATTATACATGTACCATGTTGGGATTCCCCCTCTTATATAAAGGGGACCATTATCATTTATTGCACATATGATATTCAATACAAGAACAAAAACATTCTCTTCTCTCTAACTAAAACATTCTTCATTGTCTTTCCTTTGATTTATTGCTTACATTTATTGTGTTTCATTGATTGTTCTTCATTTATTACACATCATTGATCATAAAAAGCCATCATCAAGGCCCTCAGAATTGTTGGTTCTTCGTCGACCATTCCCAGTTAGGCACTTTAGCTTGACCTCGAGGCCCAGCGTAGGCCAGCTCGAGACCCCGATTTACGGCTATTCGGTTTGCACAACATATTGTTCTTGAGCTCTTATCTCATTCCCCTAACTCTCGCTTAACAACTAGCACTAAGATAAATCACGTATTTTTAGAACCACAAAATCAAATATAATTGCAATTACCATTTTCAAGGTAAACAAGCTACGAGCAATTTAGCGACAGGTTAACGGCGAAGTTCATAGCTAATTTTATTTTTTTTAGTAGTGTAACTAGCAGCAAATACTAATAGGCAGATCAAAAATTTTGGATACGTTGAACTTTAGCGGCCAACAGAGGCAAATCCAAGATTTAAATTTTTTTGGTTCCTATCGTAATTTTAAATTAATATACAATAATAATTGGGTTCACAATTAGATCTTTATATATATTTGTGAATTTCTTAATAAAAATACAGCATCTATACAAAAGTTACTGTGTTCCCGAGAACTCAGTAATCACACTCTAGATTCGCCACTGACGGCCAACATTCACTATCATAGTAACTTTTATAAGGATTCACCATGAATTAACAGTTTACGCTAGTTGTCAGCCTACTGGAATCCTCCTCATTTATCTAGACATGCAATATGAGCAAGCTCATAAAGGAGAGTTTTTAATTACGAGGAAAAAATATGAAATAAAAAAAAAACGCATATAGTCATCGACGGATCTAGCCTTAACCTTATGAGTTCCCGTGAATCCAGTTGTTTTTGCCGAAACTGTATATTTGTATCAATAAATTCACTAAATATTTATAAATATTTGACTGTGTACCCAATTATTATTTATATATAACTCAGTTAGGATAACGTAGTGATGGTATATACTAAAACTACGCCGTTTAATGGAGTGTGTAAACCATGTTATTTTTATCTAATTCTTTTATCACATTATGCGTCGGATTAACTCTTGAGAATTGGATGAATTATTTAAAACAAAAAAGTGGCTACGAAGTCAAATAGTTGGATCAAACATGGAAGTGTTAAAAATGAAATATGAGAGTTTTATGACCCAATTTGACAATTCAAAGTTTTATGAGAGTTTTAAGGTGAGTTGAGAAATGTTCATTGTCTAATCTGTTCAACTCAAATAAATCCTAAATTGAAGAGCTTTTGCAGATCTTTTCCTTACTATTTTTTTTTTTGGTCAAAATAGTGTGGGCTGGTTGCTTTTTGAACTAATAGTTGAAAATTAGTCGGTGTTTGTAAAATAATTGAAAAAAGCCATTATTAATGCGAAGCTAAAATCTGGACAAATAAATTGTTAGCTGAACCACAAAAAAGTCCAGCATCATATATTGAATTATGGAACACCTTCATATAAAACTCCAGCATATTATATTGAAATTCCAGTATTTTATGAATTCTAGCACATATGCTGGAATTTTATATGTAAAAAGTTCGAAGATTTTTTTCGGATTTTAATTAAAGGTATTTTTGTCCAGATTTTATCACTACATAAAAAGTGGCTAAATTTTGATTAATTTTAAAATTATAGATAATTTTTAATTAGCAATTATAAATCAGACTAATCCTGAAATTTCACTATTTTTAAAAAATTAATTCTCCTACAGGTTGAGTTGGGCCAATAATATGGCCCAAGTTATTGCAACATCCCTGGTGAGTTGATTTGGGATATACCTATTTTGACGTAAAAATAGCAAGGGCTAACTAGTTTTCAGACTGGTCATTCAAAAATAGTCAGTATTTGTAAAGTCATTGAAAAATAGCCACTATTTTGTTGTAACACGGAGAGTTCCAGCATAATATACTGAAGATCGGTGCACTTGTGTATGAACTTCCAACATATTATGCTGGAACTCTAACACAGAAAGTTCCAGCATAATATATTGGAGATTGGAGCACTTGTGTATGAACTTCTAGCATATTATGTTGGACCGGTATATTATACTGGAACTCCGGTATATTATGTTGGAAGTCCAGTATAATATACTGGAGTTCCAGCATATTATGCTGGAGTATTTTCCAGATTTTGAACAGTATTTTTGTTCAGATTTATCTTTACATGAAAAATGGCTAAATTCCGATTACTTTTAAAACTATGGCTATTTTTAAATGACCACTTGTAAATCTGGATATTTTTAAATTTCTCCCTATTTTGACGTTTCAATGAATGTTTAAATCTAACTAATCATTCTAAATAGATAAAACTAGTTGCACAGTTATATGGGTCATCAATATTGATACCCAAAAAAAAGTTATACAATGACTATGGTTTTGGTTTGATTTTAGGATAATTTTGTTTTTGGGTGTGAACTTGCTTTTAACTTGAATTCTGTGTTCTGAGGCCTTGAAAACCTCATTTAGCGTCACCTCGAGTTGTGTGCGTAGTCCGGGCGCTTGACCGGAATGCTTAAATGTGAAAATCTGTGAAAATCTGTGAAAATGATAAGTTTTGACTGTAAAATGAATTAATTTGACTTCGGTCAACATTTTGGGTAAATGGACCCGGACCCATGATATGACGGTCCCGGAGTGTCCGTAGAAAAATATGGGACTTGGGCGTAGCCCAGAATCGAATTCCGAGGTCCCAAGCCCGAGAAATGAATTTTTAAAGAAAATTATTTTCTGAAATTGTTTAAAGGAATTTGAAATGAAATTGGATTAGAACATGATGGTATCAGGCCCGTATTTTGGGTCTGGCGCTTGTTACAAGTCTTATATATGATTTAAGATGTTTTGTGAAATTTGCTGAGAAACGGATGTCATTTGACGTGATTCGGACCTAAATTGCTAAAACGGATGTTTTAAGAAGTTTGAGATAATTCTTTGATTTTGAGGTTTAATTTGATGTTAATGAAGCTATTTTGGCGATTTGATCGCACGGATAAGTTCATATGATGTTTTTGAGTTAGTACGTATGTTTGGTTTGGAGCCCCGAGGGCTCGGGTGAGTTTCGGATGGGTTTCGGAAAGTTTTTGAACTTAAGAAAAGTTGCAAATTTTGCAGTTCAGTGCACAGGGAAATTGTTCTTCGCGTTCGCGTGGTCCCACTCGCGAACGCGTAAGGCAAAAATCCCAAGTGCCAGTTTTCTTCTTCGCGAACGCGAAGCCTGAGACGGGAACGCGAGGCTGAGGGGGGAATACCCTTCGCGAACGCGTCCAGGCACTCGCGAACGCGTAAGGCAATGGGCCTGGGGAGGGAGTTCTCACTTATTCTATACAAACACGGCCACTGGACCGCGAAAGCGAAGGCTCGAGGGGTCAAAGCTCCGCGAACGCGAGCCCAATGTCGCGAACGTGAAGGTCACTTAGGTCTAACCCATCGCGAACGCGACAGGCCTATCGTGAACGCGATGAAGACTTGTCCAATGGTCATAAAACAGAAGCAAAAACGGGACTTAATCAAAATTTCATAACTTCTTCATCTCAACTCCAAATTGGCGATTTTTGAAAGGGGATTTCACCACCAATTTATAGGTATGTAATCTTAGACTCATTTTCTTCAATTTCCATTAACACCCATTAGATTTCTAGGATTAAATCATGTAATTAAGGGTAGAAAATTAGAGATTTGGGTAGAGTTAGGGCTTTTTGATTATTTGTGATTTAGACCTCATTTTGGGATCAGATTTGAAAACAAATTATATATTCGGTCTCGTGGGTGAATTGGTGATCGGGTTTTGGTCCGAACCTCGTGTTTTGACCAAGCGGGTCCGGGGTCAATTTTTGACTTTTTGGGAAGAATGATTAGAAAGTTATAATTAAGCATCGGAATTGGATTGTTTAGCGTTTATTGATGTTATGAAGTCGATTATGTATAGATACGATTGTTTTGGAGCCAAATTCGAAAGGAAAGGCGGTGTTTGAGGCTTGAGTTGGTCGTGGAAGTTCGAGGTAAGTGTTTGGTCTAACCTTAGCTTGAGGGATTAGGAGTTGAGTCTTATTTGCTATGTGGTAATTATTGAGTACGACGTATAGGCATGGTGACGAGTATCTATACGTTGGTGTCTAGCATACTCGTGAGTATTTATATTGTGATTATCATGACTTCGTTGTATCCTTCATGCCTTGGTGATGGTTTCTAATTGTTGTATAAAGTTTGTGGAAATAATTGTGACCTATGAACATTGAGGAGCGTTGACTCAAGTTGTATAACGAATTGTGAAAGGATATGAGACGATTGACCCCTTTGGAGCACTGGCTCAAGTGGTAAAGTGAGTTATTAAGTAAAAGTGAAAGAAAGAGAAAGAGTTATCAAATTGTTCCCTTGCCGGGATGTTTGTTATTTTGTCAATTATCTCCCTTGCCGGGATGCTGAGATTATTGATGTTGTTCCCTTGCCGAGATATAATTGTTTAATTGTGTTCTCTTGCCGGGATTTCTATCATTATTTATTTACTCCCTTGCCCCTTTTGTTGTGATTATTGTTTGGGTGAGTAAGAGTGCTAAAGCACGAAGGGTAATGTCGTGCATTGTTTGTTTCGTGAGGAAAGAGTGTAAAGCACGAAGGGTGATGCTGTGCCGTACGATGTACCATTCCGTACCTATTATATTGATTTCATGGTGAGGATGAGAGTAAAAGCACAAAGGGTGATGCCGTGCAATTTATATTGATTCTTATGGTGAGGATGAGAGTAAAAGCATGACGGGTGATGCCGTGCACTTGTCTTTAATTTTCCTGATTCTTGTTGATAATTGAGTTATGTTGTCCTTTACGTTTATTTATTGATTCTCTGTTGTTAGTTGATTTTATTTCGAGGTTATAGGTTCTTTTACTCTATTTGCCTTGTGATTGTTGTTTGGGTGAGGAAGAGCGTAAAGCACAAAGGGTGATGCCATGTATTGTTTTGATGAGACAGAGTAAAAGCACGAAGGATGATGACGTGCACTGATTTCCTAACTTTTATTGATAATTGTGTTACAGTTTCTCTACACTAAATTGTTGGCTTCCTGTTGATACTTGTTGTACCCCGCAACATGATTTCCCCTTCTTATTTTCAATTGAACTGTAGTGATCCTCATATTTATTTGTTGTTTTTCTGTTACTATTCGTTGTTTCCCCGCAGTATGTTTCTCCCTTCCATACTTGACTGTATATGACTGTTTCTTTCCGTACTTCTTTTATGCTGTATATAGTAAAATTGCACAAGTTTATTTGGTAGTCTGGTCCTAGCCTCGTCACTACTTCGCCGAGGTTAGGCTAGGCACTTACCAGCACATGGGGTCGATTGTGCTGATACTATACTCTATGCTCTTTTGTGTAGACCCCAGTGTTGTGGACTTCGGACCGCGGTGGGATTGCTGATTCTTGCTCATCAGACGACCCGAGGTAGTCCTGCAGGCATCCGCAGGCCTTGGCATCTTCTTCTATCTACTATTCCTGTTTCTTTCATGCATTTCCAGAGATAGTGTTGTATTTATTTCTTTCAGACCTTTATTTGTAGTATTCTTAGACCGTTGTGAAATTGTGACACCAGATTTTGGGTGGTTGAGACTTAAGTAATTATAATAGACATAGAATTCAGATGTTTAATGGTTATCTTCCGCTTAATTATTTAAAGTTCCGATGTTTTCATGTTATCGTTTTATAATTGTTAAAAAGAAGTAATTTGATAATGAAGTAAGCAGTTAAGGATTGGCTTGCCTAACTCTCATTAGTAGGCGCCATCACGACTCCCGAAGGTAAAAAATCCGGGTCGTGACAAGTTGAGACTCAAACAGTTGTATTGGATTCATGTTCAGCTAGCTTATTGTTTTTTCTTCCGCTTATGTTAAATTCCGCTGTTTAAATGTTATTACTTCGCAATTGTTAATGAATATAAAATGGGTAAAAAAAAGTAAATTGTTCACATAATTGGCTTGCCTAGCTCACATTAGTAGGTGTCATCATGACTCCCGAGGATGGAAAATACCGATCGTGACACTGGGACTTTATGATGGCAGGTTGATTAATTTGTGGATTATATTAAATTATTCTTGGGAAGATCATATGTTCATCCTGACTACACTTCCTTGCTTCACAGAGTCGGATTCAGGAATTGAAATTTATGATCCTTGCAGTGATTTCGAATTATTATACAATAATAAATGGGTTCACCATCAAATATAGTATAAATATTATACGTTATTACATTATCGACAATCTCTTTCCTAGTAAAATTTATCCTTCTAGAGTAGGAATCACTTTACTATATATGACTGGAAAGTTCTAATACTTGAAATATACTTTATTCTGGCCACGTAACAACAACAACAACAACAACAACAACCCAGTAAAATTCTACTAATGGGGTCTGGGGACGATAATGTGTATGCAGACCTTACCCCTACCCAAAGGAGTAGAGAGGTTATTTCCGAAAGACCCTCGGCTCAAGAGAATAAAAAGACAAAATAAAACAATATTAGTTTCACCACATAAATTATAGGAAAAATAGGAACAATATAAAATCCAGAAAAAATAATATTCTTGCCACATAAAGGGGAGTAAAACAGATAATTGAACTAACAATATGCTCATGAGCCATCACTTCATTTAATTTCAAAGTAAATTAGTGACATTTTCCATCAGCTTATTACACTATCAAAGTAAATTAGTAACTTCAAAGCAATATCAAAATATTTGACAATTCTACTTATATACAGCTTGTTGATATGAGGCCAAGGGCCTAGTGATGATGCCACGAGATGACTTGATATTGTGTTTGGACCGCAAGGGGCCTCTCGAGGAGTCTGCACACCCTCAAATGAGCGCGGGTACCCATTGTGATGTGAGATATGGCCTGAGGGGCTGGTATTGTTATGAGATATTGCCCGAGGAGCGGATTTGTTGATACTGTGCCCGAGGGGCGAACCTTTGTGTGTTTATTTTTCCTTAATTGCTTGTCATTTACCTGCTTAAATTGTTGAAAAAGGGTTTTCGTGAAGTTTAATTCGAGTTAAATGTCTTTCACATATCTTTCACTGGTTTTACTGCTTTATTATAGTCTGCAAATGTGCCTTACGCGATTTCATGATTTCAGTCTTTATTTATGATTATTACTCACTGAGTTGGAGTACTCACTTTACTCCCTGCACCTCGTGTATAGATTCAGGCGTTGCTGATCCTGCTAGTGCGAGTTGAGAGCTCCCAGCAGATTTCGGAGTCCATGAGGTAGTTGTTTGGCGTCCGCAGTCCCGTGTTTCTCCCCCTTTATCATTCTATCTCTTATTAGACATTTTGTAATAGCTTATAGACTTTTCAGACTTGTATTAGGATTGGTAGATGTTCATGACTAGTGACACCCCAGTATCGGGCTGTGTTGAGTTGTTCTTCCGCATATTTGTACTGTTGACTGCTTAAACCTTTATTTTATCATGCTTTATACTTGAATCTTATTATTTAACTGTTTAAAGTTGGAAAGGGAAGTGTCGGCTGGCCTTATCTTCACGAAAGGCGCCATCACGATTGGGTCGGAGTTTAGGGTCGTGACATCTTTGCAACAACATCCAATTCAAACAAATAATGTTTTTTGAAAACCCAAATTCGAATTCAAAGCTTTTTAATAGTTGTCAATGGTGAATTCGTGGGTGGGTACAAAATACGTAGGGGAGGGGGAGGGGATGTGGAGAAAAAAAAACGTGGGAGAGTAGAAGATATGTTAGAATAATTTTAGGACACTAATTATTATCATTAATTCTCTTAAAATGTATATAAATGGTAATTGAGTATATAAAATATAATTATAGTAAAACTTGAATAGAAAGGGTAGTATAGTTTCATATAGTGTATAGGAATATAAAAGTCTCTTTGGGTTATACCTATTTTGACGTTTCAATGAATGTTTTACTCTACTAATCATTCCAAACAGATAAAACTAGTTGCGTAGTTATATGGGTCATCAATATTATGGGTCATCAATATTGACACCCAAACAAAAGGTATATAATGACTATGGTTTTGGTTTGATTTTAGGAGAATTTTGTTTTTGGGACTTTAAGTTGGCAGGTTGAAATATATAAATCAAGGTCCAATCCTAAGGATAGAGCAACGAAGGAACTTAATCAGACGAGAGATGAAATCCACCAAGCTTTAATGGAGATAGCAGATTTGAAAGCTCCAGGATGTGACGGGCTTAATGCTTTCTTTTTCAAGAAAGCATGGTGAGAAATTCAAAAATAGTCAGATTTACTAGTGGTCATTCAAAAATAGCTACAGTTTCAAAAGTAATCGAAATCTAGTCACTTTTCATGTAAAGATAAATCTGAACGAAAACATTGTTTAGAATCCGGAAAAATAATCCAATATAATATACTGGAGATTGGAGCACCGGTTGTTTATACTGGAACTTTCCACGTATTGGAGTTCCAGAATTTGTATAAGATCATCTCTAAAATCTTAACAAAGAGACTATAGGTTGTTATGGAGGACGTAGTGGATAACTGTTAGTTTGCTTTTGTACCAGGCAGGGTCATTACCGATAACATAATACTTAGTCATGAATTGGTGAAGGGTTATGGAAGAAAAGGAATATTCCTAGGGGTTTTTGCTTTGTCTTGTAAATACTTTTTCCCCAGTAATAATAAATTTAATTACCAAAAAATGTTGGCAGGTTGATTAATTTGTGGATTATATTAACTTATTCTTGGGAAGTTCATATGTTCATCCTGGCTGCACTTCCTTGCTTCACAGAGTCGGATTCAAGAATTTAACTTCCTTGCTTCACATAGTCGGATTCAAGAATTGAAATTTATAGTCCTTACCGTGATTTCGAATTAACATACAATAATAAATGGGTTCACCATGTAAATATTTTACGTTATTACATTATCCGCGATCTCTTTCCCAGTAAAAATTATCCTTCCAGAGTAGGATCACTTTACTATATATGACTGCAAAGTTCTAATACTTGAAATATACTTTATTCTGGGCACATAAAGGGAAGTAAAACAGATAATTGAACTAACAATATGCTCATGAGCCATCACTTCATTTAACTTCAAAGTAAATTAGTGACATTTTCCATCAGAAAATAACATTTATTTTCAATCCTAACTAAAGGTGACAGTTCTCTTTACAACAGCCTAGAAATTCCGATACAAATTTTCACTCATCAACTCTTCTTTTCTTGTTTGCCTTGGCAATGGTTAAGGTTATAGTCCGAAAAGTTAAGCCAAACCGACGAGTTTCTCACTGACTTCCCATACTTTACGCGCTTTCTCTACATCACTAGCTTCTTCAGACAACTGGTTCTCAAATGAAGCTGAATCTTTGTTCCAGCTCCAGTACACACCTGATTTAGTCAGGCTTGGATCACTTACAACCTGCATAAGATAAATAAAACAACAGCTTAAGTTAACTAATTAGAAACCGATAGTGAGATGTTCGTCAATCAACTACGTCTCAGTCCCAAACTAGTCAGCCTAATCTACAGTTGAAAAATCAGGAATTTCGCTAAGAATGTTCAAGTATGTATACAGTCAAACCTCTCCATAACAACATCGTTTGTTCTGATATTTTTTTGCTGCTATAGTGAACTGTTGTTATGGAGGACATATATTATAACATAACACAACAATCGGTACCGAGAAAGCCTTGGTGTTTATAGTGAATGACTGTTATATGGGGGCGTTGTTATAGCGAGTCTGACTGTATATGTACAAAAAGCAATAATATTTGACCTATATACACAGTATAATTTTCAGGCGAAGGGTGGTTATTTGAGTCATCTAGATTAATTCCGTTCTATTCAAGCCCAAAATTGAATTAGAATAAATGCATCCGTCAATCAACTATCTCTCAATCCCAAGTCAATGGCGAAGTCAGCAATTTCGCTAAGGGTGTTCAAGATTAAACATATATGTGTGAAAGTGATATTTGATGAAAGGGAGCCTTGAAGCAACGGTAAAGTTGTTTCCATGTGACCTATGGGTCAGGGTTTCGAGCTGTGGAAGCAGCCACTAGTTCTTGCATTAGGGTAGGTCGTCTACATCACACCCCTTGAGGTACGGCCCTTCCCCGGATCCTCCATGAATGCGGAATGCCTTGTGCACCGGACTGTCTTGTCTTGTGTTAAAGTGATAGTTGACCGATAAAAATATTTTTCCGGCAAGGGTATTCAACTGATCAGCCTTCAGCAGGCTGTAGCTCAGTCCCTGCTTAGCTATATGAATCATCTATATTCATTCTGTTTTATTCAGGTCCAAAACAAAGAGTTAGATAAATGCATCTTATTTTGGACAAGGTTTGCTGTTATTGTTTTTATTAATACTAATAAGTATTGTTACCTGAGCAAGTCGTTTTCCAGCTTCTGTCTCAGAGACAAATCCCTTAGTAATATACTTCTGGAATGGAGGGAAAAGGAGCCTAAACAAGGGAATATGTTCTCTGAATAGCCCTGTTGTTGCAATGCAGCCAGGGTAAAGAGAGGCAAATGTAATGCCAGTTTCTTCGTGGTATCGACGATGGAATTCCTGCATTGTGAGCATGTTACAGACCTTGCTGTCTTTGTACGCTTTGGCGCCATCAAATTCCCCACCATCGATCATCGCTGAACTGTTAATACCATTTAAACCCCCGGCCATACCCCTCAAGTCACCGAGATTCGCCTTTGGAGGTACATTTCCAGCCAAAGTATTTGTGTTCCCTGTCATGTGTTTTTAGTCAAGAAAAGTTAGTCTCCCTCTACAAAGAGTATACAAGAGAACAATAACAACAACCACAACCCAGTGGATTCCCGTAAGTTGGGTTAGAGGGTAGGATGTACGCAACCTTACCCTTACCTGGGCAGAGAGGCTGTTTCCGATAGACGTTCAGCTAAAAAAGAGAATGGTTTTGAGAAAATAGATGAATATATAAGGTGGAACCAACTAAAAGAGATCGTATTTCACTAAAACAAGAAGGACAAAGTGGCTTTGACAAAGAAGGGCGTCTATCTAGATTAGTTTCTTAGTAAGAGATAAGGCAATAAGCAAGCAGGGGCGGATGTAGAGTGGCGTTACCAAGTTCATCTGAACCAAGTACTTTTGACACACAACATAAATTTTTGTTTAAAAGTTCATTAAATTTGCAGCAAATGATAGGTTTAAACCAACAAAATCAATGCTAAAAGTTCTAAAGGTTGAACGGATAGATTTTAAATTCTGGATCCGCCTCTGTAAGCAAGGGCATAGCAAATAGGTGAGAGCGCTATTGCGCTTATGGGAAACTATTGTAATACTCAATGTGTTAAGTGTTTCAGTTACCTGTAATTGAACCAACAATTATGAGTCTTTTTGAAGGGTAATCAGATTGCTTCAAGTCGTCAAGCAACAATCTTGAAAGAAGGAAATGTCCAAGATGATTAGTGCCAACACTAATCTCAAATCCTTCAGCTGTGAATGAAGGCTCTTTAGCAGTAGGTTGATAGACAGCTGCATTAGCAACCAACACATCAAGAGGGCGACCGGACCTCCTGAAGTTATCGACAAACTGGCGAACGCTGTCAAGCGACGCAAGGTCTAAATGCATGATGGTGTAATTCTCCTTAGGCATACCAACTGATTTTGCAGCTTTCTCAGCTTTTAAAAAGTCCCTACAAGCCATAATCACATGCCATTTTCCGGTCTCGGATAGTGCTTTTGCTGTGGCCAGGCCTAATCCTGAAGAGGCTCCAGTGACTATTACACATCCTTTTCTTAAAGTTTTCTTTCCTGCTGGAGAATTAGTGGTTACATCTGGAGATGCAACCATTGTTGCCCTTACTGCTCCATTGGACAATCTTCTTTGGCTCTGTAAGAAATCAAATATCAGTAAAATTCACTTATTTTCACACAAGGACACTAGGAGTGACTAACATGATTTTTAACATTGAATAATACTCCCTTCATTCCAATCTTTATGAATCTTTTTTTCAATGTTGAGACGCTACAAAATATTTCACGATTCTTTTTTTCTTTTAAATGACCAAGAATCACTGAGGATCAGTGACGCATGGTTCAAAACACAGCGGATAATGTGTCCGCCCCTCTACCTTTCTTCCCTTAAATACCAGGATTTTGATTGCAGTAGGATTCAAACCCGTAACATGCGTCTAATCACACATCACGCATTGCGCTCTTACCACTAGACCAAAGCCCTGAGGCAAAATATTTGACAATTCTACTTCTATACATCTTTCAAATGTTGTCCAAATTCAGTAAATTGCTCATATTTAGCCATTAGAAGGGGAGCGTTGGAGCAACTGTAAAGTTGTCTCCGTGTGACCTATAGGTCAAAGGTTCGGACCGTAGAAGCAGCCAGTAATGCTTGCATTAGGGTAGGCTGTCTACATCACACCCCTTGGGGTGCGGCACTTCCCTGGATCTTGCGTTAACGCAAGGTGCCTTGTACACCGGACTACTTTTTGCTCATATTTAGCCATTATTGTGATGTTTGCTCTATCAAACTAACTTTTCAATCACTACTTTAATACCTTGTTCCACCACCACTATTGTAATATACGTGTCAAAGTAACATCTTAAAATCCATGTCTATTACATATCATCACATAGAAATTAGAATGAAATTGAGCTGGAGAGTATCAATGTGCTACATTTGGTACCTTGACTTTGAATGAAGAGGAGCCAAAATCAGATTTAGAATAGTCAGAGAGCGAAACTCCAAAAAGACTAGAATTCTTCAAGTTTGCACTAGCTTTGCCCTGCAAAATTACAAAATGAGTAAAAGAAAGAATTAGTAATGTAGCTTCAGATTCCAATTGCAGACTAAAATACAAGCAAAGCAATGTATTATGTTGCTCGAACTCTCCAAAAATACTGTGGCGCGTCAAATCCTCCAAAAGTTCCAAATATGCACTACTTTTGGAGGATCCGACACCACAATATTTTTGAAGAATCCGAGCAACATATTTTCTTGACGGAAAATATTACCTCTTTGGAAATGGAGAAAGCAGAAGGAACCAAAGCAGCAGCCTGAAGAGCCATGAAAATGTTCAAGAAAATAAAAGGGGTTGGTCTAAAGTCAGCTAAAGATATTAAAAGAAGTGTTTGAACTACTGATATTGGCAAAGTTTTGGTCAGTTATATATACAGTGGAATTGAGGGCTGTAACAGTGATTTGAGACAAAATAATAATGTCATTTTGGATATGAAAGTAGGGGTTGGATAAGATAGTTTTTTATGGAAGTATCTGCCACATCAATTTATAGCCACCAATCAGAATTGAAGGTTTAGATTTTCTCTGATATTTTTGGAACTTTTTTCTCATTGGATGGATACAAGAAAAAGGATACTTATTTTATTTTGGCTCTCTGCCCAAAGCAATCTACTTCCATAGGTATGGGCTTCAGCATGGAAAATCTGAAGACAAAAGACAGCTAACTCTCCATGCATTTGGGATATTTAATACTTTTAGGAATATTCAATAAAATGCTTCTTAAAAATTAAAATTAATATGCTTTTCTTTTGTTTTAAATTTAGAAAGGTTTTTCTGGAAGACAATTTTACTTGAATAGATTGTTACAAAATACAAAAATATAAAATTATAACTAGAGGTATCACGTTCGAGTCCTGAGAATAGAAAAAATCTTGGTCGAGAGCTTTTTCCTTTTAAATGCCTTTATTCGACACGAATTCGAAAATAGTCCGTGCTCCATTATGAGTACCAAACACTTGGTGAAAACCCAAAAAAAAAAAAAAAGTTTTGTTTGGTTGTAACTTCATTAAGAAAAGCAATTTGGTGGTTTTTTCTTGATTTTGAAAAATAGCATTGTCACAACTAAACAAATTCGATTTCAGAAAATAAAATTAAAATAAAAATATTTAGCTTATAATATTAAATTGAGACAAGCTTAAATGTAGCAGCTTGAACTTATTTGGGATTGATGCGTAGTAGTGGTGGCGGCGGCTACAAATGATCTAAACTTTCTTGAATACATGCTTTAAAAAGCTAGCAACTATCACACCTCGCAAAGCTTGAACTTATTTGGGATTGATGCGTAGTAGTGGTGGTGGCGGCTACAAATGATCTAAACTTTCTTGAATACATGCTTTAAAAAGCTAGCAACTATCACACCTCGCAAACCAATAACTACTGATCTTTAATACAATAACTACGCTTCAGTCTCAAACACGTCGGGATGGACAAGAGAAAGGCGAGGATGTCAAGTACAACAGAAACCATTCATTCTTATGCATACAAAGCCTGCTTGAATGAATTATAAAAGAATTGTGTTTCAATTAAATGGACAATGAAATTACAAGATTTTCAACTCTACAATTGCTGATTACAGAAAAAACTAGTAGTATATTTTTCTAACAAAGCTGTACCTTCTTTTTTTTTCCTTTTCATTATACTATCCTCAGATCATGATAGATCTTTCCTCTTTCTTTTTGCCCTACTTTTCCCCCTAAACAATGCCTAGTCAGGCAGGGTCCTTATCTGAGTCTTTGATACAAAAGAAAGAAAAATTGCTTATATTACATATCTCACCAATATCTGTACAAATTTTGACAATTTGGCTGTAGCTGTGTATTGTGGCATCTCGACCAACACAACCGAGACGTTCTCGCTTTGTGCATGGGTCATGCTAATCTTCTCTGTATTATTCCAATCATCACGAAGACT
Source organism: Nicotiana tabacum (assembly GCF_000715075.1). Classification (NCBI taxonomy): domain Eukaryota; kingdom Viridiplantae; phylum Streptophyta; class Magnoliopsida; order Solanales; family Solanaceae; genus Nicotiana; species Nicotiana tabacum. The sequence continues at coordinate 218,478,148 of NC_134080.1, read as the reverse complement.
TCCATTTTGGCTCTAAAACCGGATTGGTAAGCCAAAATTTTGGAAAGTCCTGATCTCCCCTCGGTGGCTTGCAGTTACAATGACCAAACCCCAGCAAGATTTTGTTTGATTTAAACCACTGGAAAAGTCAATACTAGAATCTGTACTTACTCGAGGACTACGATATTTAGTAGCTAGAAGAAGTTTTTCCTCGGGCCATGTTGCTGAGATTCTATCAAAAAAGTAGTTGTTCGTGGCACTAGATATGGTTCCATGAAGAGGACTGTTACTACAGCCAGAAGTCAATGGCGAGCACTCGTTACCATTCTCTTCAACGGGTGAAGGTGGATGGTTAGCAGTGGAAACCTCGTCAAGACCAACATGATCACTTTGTTCCCCCGAAGATGTACTTTGAAATCTCCAAGTGTCTGTCATGCCAGGCCAAGGAATGGCTACTGAAACATCTTGAGAATGAAAATGCTCATAAGACTGTGTAATAGTAACACCTTTATTCCTGCTTGGTCGAGAGTCGTTTTCGTGTTTCCAGATATAGACATGTGAATCCTCGCTGGCACAGACCACATATCTAGCATCAGCTGTCATAGAGGCTGAGATATGCCTACTTGTATTGCGAAAACCTGTCATAGTTCGTGCTAACTCAATGACGAGGAAGAGTACACGAAACTTAAAATGAAAATTGTGCATAATAGAAAAACAAGCATACACAATTCCTAAATAGCTAAAAGTTCACGCAGTGGAAAAGATTGTTTAGCAGCACAAAGAAAGGAGAAATAGCAAAAGGTTCAGACTCCTCAAAAAAGATCAACTCACACAGTATAAACAACTAATATCTTATTCATAAGATATCTCGTATAATAGCAAAGCATTCTCGTACTTTATATAACCATACATATATGACATAAACCCACAAAATCAAACCAAATTCCCATCAATCTATACTTCTCGGTCATAGGTATAGTCAAAGCACCGAAGGTAAGTTGACCAAAATTCGGTGTGGATCCCACACCCATGTCGTGTTGACAGGGGTGCGGCAAGGATTTTGAAGAGTCCGCGCAACATAGACTAGTGGTCAAGTCAACCAAAGTTGAAACCTTAATCAGTTCTAACATAGCAGTATCAATGCAAGCTACAAGCTTTACAAGGTAATACGGCAGTTAATGTACCTTTGAACTTGTGAACAAGATCAGCACCATCAACAACCCGAACTCTTGAGTCTGCAGATGTTATAAGCACTTGCGATGTACTTCCTGGCACAAACTGTTCATCAAGAAATACCAGTCACTAATTAATTCACAAGTTGAAGACCCAAACTTACTTGGACTGCTTCATCCATTAAAAATATTGACCGACTTCCTATTTTGGATTGTCCCAAAAGTGTATTCGCTTTCATAAAACGAAAACTTTTTCCTATACTTTTCAATATTTTAGTATGCAATATGTATGTGAGACACACTTCTATACTGAAGAAAAGTTCAACTCTTTCAAAATTTAATTTTATCTCAAATACATTGACCAAATTCAGTTTAATATAATATAAATGTATTTAGCTCCTAATCTACAACACTAGAATGTGCAAACACCTCTTTGTCCGTGTACCCGACTACCTATTTTTTTACCCAGTATTTATTATTTTTTTTAAAAGGTAACATATCATTATTTAATATTTATTTTATTTAGCTTGAAAGAACCTTGATAAATTATTTTCTTGACCTTTTAGAATACAAAACTACAGTAAAAATTTAAAAGTCAGATAAAGATATGCACAGATATAGCATATGCAAAGTAACTTGTTAATACAATAAAAGTTCGTACAGATGAACTTGCAAAGATAAGCTCCAGCATCAGCAATCAACTAAAATTACTGTACCTGGAAACCAGTAATTTTCCTCTGATGAGTCTTCTTTTTCTTATTCTGCAGATTGATTTTCGCTTTTTGCTGTAGTTTATTATCTGAAAGCAGAGAAGTATAAAGTATTAACACGTGGAGTACATAACTTTCCTCTAGAGAAGAAGATGGGAATAAAGAGGGGACAGCAAAGGCACAATAAGTGAAACCTGATGTGTTATACAAATGACAGCTCCCCTTGTATGACCCAACAAATGCACCCTTGAAAAAAAAGTTACAAAAACACATTTGAAACTTAAACTGTAAAATATGCATATCCAGGACATTTGGTTTTCGCCTAATAATAGGATTGGCATAACATCAGAGCAAGATCTATGTTCAGCAGACTCTAACCTGACCATCTGGTGTGTAGCACGCAGCAGTGACCATCTCATGCAGATCGTTCCAATCAACAACTTGCCGCTCCGGAATGCTCCATATGCGAACCTTAGAATCTAGGGACCCACTGATGAAGTATCTATCATCAACAGGGTTAAACTGGATGCAGGTTACTGAATCGAGGCAAGGAAATCAAGAAAACATTGCAATCAGCCAATTAGTGAAAAAGTTCCAATATATGCATTCATCTATTAACATACTAATTTCTAGGCTATACACTACAATGTCTTCCTTTCTACAGAATCTTTAGACTGAAACTAAGAACATTGAACTCCAAAACTGGCCTGGGGAGTACACCGATGAAAAAATAAGAGTTCAGGTACACATACCATAGTCACTGTGTGAGAAGATCTTCAAACAAGATTTGCTAGAAAGTTCCCAAAGCCGCACTGTTTTGTCCATCGATGATGAGAGCAATTGCTGGTAAAGGGAAGTGGGAGGAAAACCATTAACGAGATGCACCCAGGAAAAATTACCAAAAAATAGAGCTCATTTAATCAATGTAGGAACTTATTGGGCATCTGGATACAAATTTTTTAAGAGAACTATTACAAGAAATTCTTAGGGGTTACCACTCATCAGTATTTTTTTAAATGTACTGAAAATGTTAATAAAGAATATCAAACAGCGATTACAAGGGATGAGTAGTACAACTCCAACAATATGTCTCTTAGTACACTATCTACATGTGAAAGAACTAAGGAAATTAACAATCTACTTCCTGTACATTTTCATTTGTATGCCAAAAGGCTAAGAGAGCTAAACATCTATGCTTTAAGGTACAAATACTTTCCCTTTTGCCTTCAGAATATCTCTAATTTCTTTCCTTCCACACAGTCCACCATATAGCCGCTGGTATAGTGCTCCACAATTTTTTGTCGCTTTTTTGTAGTCCTTTTCTATTCCAACAATGTCGGACGTATGCACCATCTGACTTCAAGCAAATTTAAAAAACATGTACCATATATGGATTGTGATTCTGCAGTGGATGAATTAAGTGTTTTGCATCTTCATAATCTTCTTCACACATTACACGTCAGTTGTGAATGGTCATACCTCTTATTTGAAGACCGTGTTGAGTCAAGCAAGCCTCTCTGGCAACTACCATGAAAAACACTCTACCTTGTAAGGTACTTTATTTCTCCATATCAATTTCCATGGCCATATTAGTTCTTGTTTTCTACTTTGAGACAATACTTTATACCCAGACTTTACTAAGAAAAGGCCATCCTTATGTTCCTTCCGTAATAAGAGCACAAATATCAACAAATCAATCAACTAATCCTAACACCTTAATGCAAAATATGAAAATAAGTTGGTATCAACTTCACAAATCTTCTGTATCCATTATGTCAATTATTATCCCATACTAAATTAAGTAGGATAAAAATTAGAATACCAGCTAAAACAATTAGATATATAAGATAAAAGTTAAGAAGGGCAGCTAACCTCCGACTTGGACCACGAGAGGTCAAGCACATCATCCAAATGACCCTCAAATGAACAGATAGGCTTTTCTGAAAGCCTAAAAACAGTCTCTGGCACCAAAACATGGTCAAAGCCTATTGATTTTCGACCTATAGATGACCTTCCTCTTCTTTTCTTCTCAAAATGACCATCAAAATTTGGCGACATAGTAGTTGGCTCTGGAGATCCAGTAGCCGAAAACAATAGATTCAAATTCCCGTCTTCTCGTTTATCCAACAATAGATCACCTTTCCTCTCTGATGATGTAACCTTCCTAACATGTATGACGCGGTCCTCACCAGCACTAGCAAGATATTTTCCATCCAAACTAAATTGAATAGTCCAAATAGAACCATTGTGTGCTTGTATCTCTTGGCTCTTATAAAGAGCAGTAAGTTCTTTGCTGGATTTCCCATATTGTCGAACGCTAACTCTTTCAGATCCATTAAGGGAACCATCCTGACTATCATCTGTGGCTGAGCTTGACCTTTGGCCACCTTTCTCAGAAGAAGTGTCCCTCTCGTCACTACTTCGCCGCTCCTTATGACCTGTTACCGAGCTAGCCACATTTCTAATGCTCTTTAGCCAGCTTCCCCTTTTCTTAGTCTTAAGCCCACCTCCAGCAATCCCATTCATATTATCCAAATTATTATTATTATTATTATCATTGTTCCCGTCTTCCACATTTTGTCGTCTCATCAATTCCTGAACAATTGGTGAAGTTCCAACACACATATCAAATTCTTCCATAGTCAACTGCTTACCTGTACTGACTTCCTTAAGTTTGTTCCACATCCCGTCCTCTCTCACTTCATTGACCACAAACTTCTTCCCATTATCCAGATCCTTTATAGTGCACACCGTCTCCTCAATTTCAACGTCTCCATTCGATTCCAAATCGTCCTCCTCCTCTACCTCACCATTTCCCAACAAATTACAGCTGTCATTGTCCCTCGAATCAGCTCTAATCGCCACCGCTGCAGATCCATTGCCATTATGTAATTGATCCACATTTCCATTATTATGTACAACTATACTGTCACTGCCATTAACACATAGAATGTCACTACTTTTATGAACTGAAGAACACGAAGGAAAATTAGAGGAATTGGAATCGCCATCTAATTTTGATCGAACGATCCCAGAAACACTACATTTGCTACTAATACTACTACTACTACTAGTTTGACACTTCAAATGAAGCGATGAAACCGATCTGTAACTAAGACCCATTTGACGAAAAAGACGAAAACGGCGTTCTTCAATAGAGGAAGGTTCAGAGATCCACACATCATAGTTGTTTAAAATGCCCATTGGGAATTTAGGAACTGATTTCAGTGGGTCCGAAATAGCATAATTTGGGGACCCCAAATTGGAAATAGGATATTTATCCTCGTCTTCGTCTTCCGAAGGCGAAGAAGAGGAACAAGAAGTGTGGGTAGAAGAGAGTAAACGATCAAGAGAGTCGTGAAAGTAGTCGTTCTCTTCGTATTCTTCAACTTCTATGGTTTTGCTCATTCTTCTCCTCCTACGTTTGGAGCCGGCATTCCCATGAAAATGCCTCGCAATCAACTCCAAGACTGAGATCCAGCTATAAACTTAGCTCACAGTAATGTGTACAAAGTATCTCTGCGTGTATAAATATGAGTATTGTGGGAAAACGGGGAGATTGTGGGGTTAGCTTTGGGAACTCAGATCCGATGATGGGTTTAGAGAGAGAGAGAGTGTGTGTCTGTGTGAGAGAGAAAGGTACTGAAGCCCTATGCAGGGGGAAGTGAAGAAGAAAGAGAAATGACTCGATAAGACCAAAGGAAAAAAGACAGAAAGAAATGAAGAAAAACAATAAGTGCTCCATTTAAATGGGGGCAAGTTGCAAATATTTTAATTTTAATTTTGTATTCGATACTCGACTTAAAGCCCGATTATATCTCAATTCGCATTGTGTAAGGCCTATCGGGGAAACACTTCCTATCAAGTATTTTTCATGCTCAGGACTCAAACCCAAAATCTTCTGGTTAAGAGAGAACCATTACATCCACTGCTTCACTTCCTTTTGTGGTTATAAATTTTAAGTCAATAATTGCTAGTACTACATATGTGTTTGGTCAAAAATATTCTTTATATAATATTTGTTTTTTTAAAAAAAAAATTATTTGCTAAAAATATTTTTAATTAATGTATTCTAGTATTTGGTTGGAGAATGAATTATACTTTTTGAACAAAATATTTTTAAAAAAATGATAATATTGTTGGTGAATTAGTAGTTAGATGGATAATAATGAAGTTGAAAGGATGGCATGTAGTAAAAACATAATTGCACTTGATGTTTGAATCAAATCAAACTAATTTATCATAATTAAATTATAAATCAAAATGAGAATATGAATTAATTAATTACGGTATAAATATTAATAGGGTTCGATCGAATTACAAATTCAATAGTTTTGATTCGAATTTTATATTTGTGCTCAGAAATCTATTGAATATGTATAACTGCTAAATTTCAAACGCAGCAACTCAAACGACCAATGGAATTACAAAAGTATTCCGAACCATAGAATTCAAATCGTGGATCCGCATTTAATTAAACTAATGTGTGGGATGAACAAGAAAATATACCAAAGATAATAAGTTTGTAATGGATGTTGGTGCATGGGTGTGAGGAATAAATAGAATTTAATAATGAAAATTAGTTCTTGAACAGCCAATGGCCTACTAATTGCTTTTAAGGGTGCGGGCATGGAGGAGTAATTGGTAATTGGTAAATTATCTAATGAAAAATCATACATTTAAAACAAGACACTCCACAAATTTTACAATATTCTTCCAAAGCTTAAATATTCTTATAATATAACATACAAAATCATGTATATATAATAATGAACTTTAAAAGTGAAACTTCAACATATTGTGTTGGAGCTCGAATTATATTTAGCTTGTCGATCATTTCAGTTTGTGTTTTTACTGCGGTATCTCGTTGTCGATATACAAACTGCGGTATCTCGTTGTCGATAATAAAACTATGTCATTTATACAAGGAATATTCTTTGTAATTTCCGTGAAACGAGCTCCTATATTTATTGAACTGTCAAATAGATTCACAAAAATTGAAAAATTATGTTCATTTTTTTCAAGAGATATCAAACAAAATATCAAGCAATTTAAGTAAAGAGAAAAGAAGCAAAATGTCAAGAGCCATAGAAACACACCACGTGGCTTGATTCCAAACAGCCTGTTTGAGCTTCCATGGGATGTACCTTTCTGATTTAATTGGTTGAAATAAATTCAAGAATCTAATGTGATTCCTAACCCAACATATTAGACTCTTCAGTTATATATATATATATATATATATATATATATATATATATATATATATATATACACACACTTACACACGCCCGTTAAATTCAGAGGTAGATCCAAAATTTAAATTTTATGGGTTCATTTTTTAAGGTTTTTAGCATTGAACCGATTATATTTTTTTAGTTATGAGTTCATATCTACTATTTTTATAATTTTAATGAAGTTTTTATATAAATTTTTACTCTATGTTGAAACTTATGGGTTCAATTGAATCCTCCATAAATACACTACATACGCCTCTGGCTAAATCAGCAAAACCTGCATTTTGTAGCATCGGTAAATCAGCGGCAAAGATAAAATTTTCACTAAAGGAAATCAAAAATAAATAAATACACAAAGAACCTAAAAGAATTTATATTTATACTAAAAAAAATGTGAGCTAATATACACGTTCTACCCATACATTAAACCATGCATGCATGTGCTTTGTACAATAACCAAATAATTTGATTCAACTTGTAATTTAAAAGAAAAATACAGAAGAAGGGAAAGGAATAAGCAATTAATGAGAACATGATACAGAGAAGGCTCCAAACGAATTTGTAGAGCCAATGCCTTTTTTTTTTCCCCTTCGCTGTCCGGTATCTGCATTGGAGCCCGACTATATCCGGATTCGCATCGTGTAGGACCTCATTCGAGGGAAGCGCTCCCTATCAAGGATTTATAAACTGAGAGAATGATTTCAAGAACATCTTTACAAGATTAATAATAATTGATAAAAATATCGGATTTCAGAATATAGAGTCCAAGTGGTACAATAGTAGCATAACCAAAAAACTCACTAAGGGTGTTCAACGTATAATATATATGTATAACATGTAATATATAAATTTTTTTCGAATATATAATATATATGTATAACATGTAATTTAATTTAAATTTGTGGTACAACATGTACAGTTTTTAGATGCAATCTTGCTTTTCGAGCCCAAAATATATACTGCAATGTAATACAAGAATATATGAAAAATAGATGATAATTATGAAATGTATGGTCAAAGTGATAATATTAGAGCACTTGTGAGATAAACTTATAATAAATCTTGTTGGTTTAGTTGGAATTAATGTGGTCGTTTTTGAATTTGTTGAAAATATTTATTTTATTAAAAAACTGTTACCGCTAATTTTCTGTTGAAATATTAACCAAACAACTTTTTAGGAAAAGATTCAAGGGCAAGTTACACACATTTAGCCAGTCGACCAAAAATAATTACTTTTTTTTTAAATATACAAAAAAATATGCGTAACATATATATATATATATATATATATATATATATATATATATATATATATATATATATATACTTTTCCCAAGATTCAACAATTTCTCTGGGCCCACTTACTCGTCAAAATAGCACAGTATAGTCAGTTTTCGGATTGGTCATTCAAAAATAGCCACCGTTTACGAAGTTAATGAAAAATAGCCACTATTTTGCTGCAACAGAGACCGGTCCCGCATAATATACGGGAGTTCGGTGCATCTGTGTACGAACTCCAGCATATTATGTTGGACCGGTATACTTTGCTGACTCTTGTATAATATACGGGAGACTGGAGCACCGGTGCTCCAAACTCCAGTATATTATACTGGACATTTATACTTGTTGGAACTCCAGTATATTATGCTGGAGTTCTAGTTTATACTTGCTGGAACTCTCGTATATTATGTTGGAGTTCCAGCATAGTTATCCTGGAACTCCCGTATAATATGCTGGAGTTCAAGCATACTTATGCTGGAACTCCAGTATAATATACGGGTGTATTTTTCGAGTTTTGAATTGTATTTTCGCTCAGATTTATCTTTACATGAAAAGTGGCTAAATTTCGATTACTTTTGAAACTGTGGCTATTTTTGAATGACCAGTTGTAAATCTGACTATTTTTAAATTTCTCCCTCTACGCCCGGCCCATTCAGTTGTTACTAGTTGCAAGCAGATCGTCTTAGATTTAAATACAAGAGACGGCCCAACCCAATATTTAGTAGCACAATCCCATGGGCTCAACAGAAGGCTTATTTACAAAAATGGCCTTTTTAGGACGCTATTTAGATTTTAGCCTTATTTTGAAGAAGAAGTACAAATGTAGTCCTTGAGAAATTAATTCTTTCAGATAATATTAGACTCTGGGTCTAAGGTTTGCTAGTATAATTTTCAGTTTGCTCACAAAATATTAAATTGTGGTCTAATATTTGCAGACTTATAAAATTTTAGATTGTGATCTAACAATTCCTCATAAAATTTTCATTCTATTCAAAAAGGGTCTTTAGGTCATGGTCTAAAAGTTTCATTAATTATCAGAGAAATAAGAAAGCACTTAAATAACTAATACCAAAAAAAAGGACAACCGATGAAAATTTCACACACCAAGTATGTGCCAGATTTCACCAAGTATGAAAATAAAATATATTCACACATATTCTCTGATTATATCTTCTAAATCGCCCATAAGCAATTCATCCTTCCCTTCAAAAGGAGATTTTAATTATTCAAAATTTAACTATAAATTTGCACGTAAAGTTAAAATGTTGTAAATTTTTTCAATTGATGAAGATGTTTAATTTTTTATCGTGGTATTTGTCGGTTTGTGTCCACCTCAAATATTTTTCACTAATATACTTCCCATCAGTATAACTATCGTATAGCTTTGCCGTAAAGAATTAAGCTGATGGAAAGAACCAACTAAACTTTTTTTTGTCTATGTTGTGGGTAGACATCGAAATTTTAACGGATCAAGCAAAATCTTAAATTCAGCTATGTCTTGATCAAAATATTCTCCCTCTTGTTTTCCTTTATGTACCACGTAGGTTTCTAAATGTTTAATTATCGTACAATATTGAAATGAATAGATGAACCAAATCATCTACTAATTCTCATTTTGATGATGAAATATTGGAAATTAACACAATAAAGACACGATATTCCATTCTCAACAAATTCAGGCTTTTTGTCTAACTAATGTACCTATCAATTCACATATCTTTACTTTGATCTTTTTTCATTTTTGACATTTCTTCTTTAGGTATAACAATTCGATTCATAGTCTTTGCTATGCCATTTTAAAGACCTACAACAGACCCGATTCTTATCCATTTTGTCTAAATTAACTTTAACTTTCTAGTTATTCTTTATGATCTACCCCACCGTAAAAACAGGATTTCTATTGTATGCATTTTTACCCTACATTTTGCAAGAGGCTGTTTTTACGGCTCGAACCCATCATCTCCTGGTCACATGACAACAACTTTACCAGTTACGCCAAAGCTTCCCTTCTAAATGTAAAATCTCTCGGTAAACATTAATTGGTAAATTGAAAAAAATGATTGAACAAAAAACTCCTTTCACATGTTAAAACTTATTCATGATACAAAACAATTTATACATTATCACTTATCAGTATATATAGTTCAAGTCCTTTCAAAATTATTACTATCATATCTCAGGTTCAAATTTCAGCGGAGGCAAAAAATAAGGTGATTTATTTTATTTGTCCAAACCTTGGTGGACACAGTCTTTTGTGACTGATACTGGTGGGAGATAATATGTATTCCGTGAAATTATTCAAAATGCACGCAAGCTGACGTAGACACCACGATTTAAAAAAATTATTACTAATATCATTTTCACAAACAGAATAAATGCCAAGGTGAAATGTATCTGTAAAGTGTATCTACCCATTCTTTTTTCTCCAAATATAAGTGAATGGATATAAATCGAAGATAGAGTTTTTGATTTTTGTCTAAATTTGGTTAAGCAGTGAGATCAATATGAAATTAAGGTGCCGAGTTATCAATTCATACATAATGAAATGAGTCTTTGTCCACTACTTGCTAGAATATGTGCACAAAAGGAAAATAGAGTTTTTAATAAAGTCACATTCAAGATTTCAAATCCGTGTTACTTACTACTTTTTTGTGGTATTAATTGCATAAAATCTTGGTATATATAATTAAGTTATTTTTAAAAATCTTTCAACTATAAATATACATATGCATACTTTTTCATATATATTAATATATTTTGATTTTGTAGAATTTTTTTGACTCACTTTAATTGACCTAAAATTATGTAGGTTCATTGAAAACGGTCTAGTGACCAATACTTATTGTTTCGCTATGTCTTTCAAGTTCATTTTCTGGCGTTTGATGGTCATGCAATATAAATTTATGATTATATTCACTTATTCGTATGTATTAGTACATGTTAATTTTGTTGATTTTTTACGGATTCTTATAGGCCTGAAATTTTTGTCGGTCTATTGAAAATAGCCTAGTGACCGATACTCATTCTTCACAATGACTTTGGGGATCATTTTGTGGCATTTCGTGGTCATGCAACAGAAATTTATGATTATATACACTTTTTTGTATGTATTAGTACATACTGATTTTATAGAATTTTTTAATGGACTTCGATTGACCTAAAATTTTGTATGTCCATAGGAAATCACCTAGTTACCAATACACATCACTTCGTCATGACTTTCAAGTTTATTTTTTGATGTTTCAGAGTCATAACACGAATTTATGATTATGTTCATTTTTTCGTGTGTATTAACATGTTGATTTTGTAGAATTTGTTTGAAGGACTCCGATTGGCCTGAAATTTTGTAGATCCATATGAAACGACCTAGTGAGCAATACTCATTTCTTTGCCATAAACTTAGTGTTCAGTTTATGGTGTTTCGGAGTCATAAAACACACATGCATTATACGTATACCATATATATACATAAGGTTGTTTCTGATGAGCCCACAAAAATTTAGGCGATTCGGAGCCCGTGGCCCGAATTCATGAAGATGGCATGAACATTAACATACGAAAAATTGAAAATCGTCCTGAATTTCTGTTTTATGGCCCTAAAATGCCAAAACACGAGGAGCGGTCTTGGTAAAGCTATAACTATTGTTCATAAGGTCGTTTCTGATGGGTCCATAAAATTGCATAAAATTTTAAGCAAGCACACGAAAAATTGAAATTCGTTCTAAATTCCTATGCCATGGTCCTAAAATGCCAAAAATAAGAAACAATCATGGAGAAGCAATGACTATTCTTCATTAGCTCATTTCTGATGGAACCATTAAATTTTAGGCGATTCGAAGCCTAATACTCGAATTCATGAAGATAGTGTGGATATTAGCACATGAAAAATTGGAATCATCCTAAATTCCTATTTTATGACCCTAAAATGCCAAAAATTAGGAAAGGTTATGGAGAAGCAATGACTATTGTTCATTAGTTCATTTTTATGGCCCAGCAAAATTTTGGGTAATTTGGAGCCCGTCGTCCGAATTCATAAAAATGGCGTGGACTAATGCACACGAAAAATAAAAAATTATCTTGGATTCCTATTTTATAGTCCTAAAATGCAAAAAACGAGGAACGGTCATGGCGAAGCAATGACTATTGTTCATTAGGCAGCTTCTGATAGGCCCACAAAATTTTAGGTGATTCAGAGCCCGTCATCCAATTCATTAAGATGACGTGGACATTATCACAAAAAATTAGAAATTATCTTGAAAACTCCATTCTATGGCCCTAAAATGTCAAAAACGAGAAACGGTCATGGCGAAACAATGATTATTGTTTATTGGGTCATTTTTTATGGGCTCACAATATTTTAAGCGATTCGAAGCCTGTCACCTGAATTCATGAAAATGACATAGACATTAGCACACAAAAAATCAAAAATCGTCCCGAATTCCTATATTATGGCCCTAAAACGCTAAAAATGAAGAACAGTTGTGGCGAAGAAATGAATTTTGTCCATTAGGTCATTTCTGATGGACCCAAAAAAATTTAAACGATTCAGAGCCCGTCGCCTCCATTAATAAAGATGGCATGGACATTAGCACTTGAGTTTATGAAAATGGCATAGACATTAGCACACGACAAATAAAAAATCGTTCCGAATTCCTATTTTATGGCCCTAAAATGATAAAAATGAATAACAATCATGACAAAGAAATGAATGTTGTTCATTAGGTCATTTCTGGTGGGCCCAAAAAATTATAGGCGATTCAGAGCCCGTCGCCCCAATTAATGAAGATGGTATGGATATTAGCACATGAAAAAAATTAGAAATTGTCCTGAATTCCTAGTTTATGGCCTTAAATTGCCAAAAATGAGGAACATTCATGGAGAAACAATGACTATTATTTCTTAGGTCGTTTTGATGGGCCCATAAAATTTTAGGCGATTTGGAGCTCGTCTCCTGAATTAATGAAGATGGCGATGAAAAATTAAAAATCGTTCTAAATTACTATTTTATGGACCCAAAATGCCAAAAAATAAGGAACGGTCATGACGAAGTAATGACTAAGTTTTATTAAGTCATTTTAACGGACCCACAAAATTTTAGGCGATTCGGAGTCCATCGTCCGAATTCATAAAGATGACGTGAGCATTAGCACACGGAAAATTGAAAATTGTGCTAAATTCATGTTTTATTGCCCTAAAACTCCAAAAAATAAAGAACGATCACGCAAAGCAGTGGCTATTGTTCAATAGGCCATTTTTGTTGGACCCATAAAGTTTTAGGCGATTCGGTGTCTGTCGCCCGAATTCGTGAAGATGACGTGGACATTAGCACGCGAAAAAATAAAAATCGTCCACAAATACCTGATTTATGGTCCTAAAACGTTAAAAACGAGGAACGAATATGGAAAATAATGACTATTGTTTATTAGTTCATGTTTGATAGGCCCGAGAATTTTTGGCGATTCATAGTCCGTTGCCCAAATTAGTGACGATGTCGTGGACATTAGCACACAAAATATTTGGAAATAATCTTGAATTCCTATTTTATGATCCTAAAACGCCAAAAAACGAGGAACACTCATGGCGAACCAATGACTATTGTTTATTAGATCATTTTTGATGGGTATACCAAATTTTAGGTGATTCAAAGCCCATCGCCCGAATTAATGAAGATTTCGTGGACATTAGTACAGGAAAAACTGAAATTCTCCTGAATTCATGTTTATGGCCCTAAAAATGCCAAAACATGAGGAATGGTCATGGCGAAGCTATAACCATTGATCATAAGGTCGTTTGTGACGAACCCACAAAATCTTAGGAGATTCAAAGCCTGTTGCCTGATTCATGAAGATGGCGTGGATATTAGCACACGAAAAGTTGAAAATCGTCCTGAATTCATGTTTTATAGCCCTAAAATGACATAAAAAGGAACGGTCATGTCAAAGCAATGATTAAGTTTTATTAGTTCATTTCTAGTGGGCCCATAAAAGTTTAAGCGATTCAAAGCCTATCACCCGAATTCATGAAGATGACGTGGACATTAGCACACAAAAAATTAGAAATCATCTTGAATTCAAATTTTATGGCCTTAAAACGCCAAAAAATGAGGAACTGTCATGGAAAAGCAATGACTGAGTTTCATTAGGTCGTTTCTAATGGACCCATAAAAATTTAGGAGATTCGGAGTCCATCGTCCGAATTCATGCATATGGCGTAGATATTCGCACACGAAAAATTAGAAATTGTCTCCAATTCCTTATGAATCTAAAATGTCAGAAATGAGGAACGCTTATTGGCAAGCAATGATTAATGTTTATTAGGACATTTTTGATGGGCCCACAAAATTTTAGACGGTTCGAAGCCTGTATCCCAAATTAATAAAGATGACATGGAAATATGAAATCGTCCTGGATTCCTGTTTTATGGGCCTAAAGTGCTAAAAAATGAGAAATGATCACGGCGAAACAATGACTATTGTTCATTAGATCATTTCTGATGGGCCCATAAGATTATTGGACATTCGGATTCCATTACCCAAATTCATGAAGATGTTAGATTCATGGACATTATCACATGAAAAATTGGAAATCGTCATGAATTCTTATTTTATGGTCCTAAAATATCAAAATATGAGGAATGGTCATGCCAAAGCTATAACTATTGTTCATAAGGTCATTTCTGATAGGACCATAAAATATTAGGCGATTCAAACCCCGTTTCCCTATTCATATAGATGACATAGACATTAGCATTCGAAAAATTGAAATCGTTCTGAAATTCTTATTTTATGGTTCTAAAATACCAAAAAAAAAAGGAACAGTCATGGTAAAGCAATGATTATTCATTAGATCATTTTCTATGATCCCACAAAATTTTATGCGATTCGAAGCTCGACGCCCGAATTGATGAAGATGACGTGGACACACGAAAAATTTGAAATCGTCCTAAATTCATGCTTTATGGGCTTAAAATACCATAAAACAAGGAAAAGTCATAGCGAAGCAATGACTATTCTTCATTGGGTCATTTTTTATTGGCCCACAAAATTTTAGGCGATTTGGAGCCCGTCACCCGAATTCATGAAGATGGCGCGGACATTCGCACACGGAAAATTGAAAATCATCCTGAATTCCTATTTTGTGGTCCTAAAACACCAAAATACGAGGAACAATTATGGTGAAATAATGACTAATATTGATTAGGTCATTTCTAATGGGCCCACAAAATTTTAGGCGAGTTAGAGCCTATCACCTGAATTAATGATGACATGGACATTAGAACGTGAAAAATTAGAAATCGACATGAATTCCCATTTTATATTCTTAAAATGCCAAAAAAGAGGAATAGTCATGGAGTGACAAATACTCATTGCTTCGCCATGACATTTAGATTCATTTTTGGCGTTTTCGGGTCATGCAATATGAATTTATAATTGTATTTGTTTTTCGTATATATTAGTACATGTTGATTTTGTATAATTTTTTTTTATGGATTTCGATTGGTCTGGAATTTTATAGGTCCATAAGGAATGATGGAGTGACTAATAATCAGCGCGTTGCCATAAATTTTGAGTTTATTTGATAGCATTTCGTAGTCATGCAATACGAATTTGTAATTATATATACTTTTTGTATATATATTAGTACATGTTGATTTTATAGAATTTTTTGGACGGGCTTCGGTTGGCCTGAAGTTTCGTAGGTCTATAGAAAACGGCCTAGTGACCAATACTCATTGCTTTTCCATAACTATAGGATGCGTTTCAGGGTCATACAATACGAATTTATGATTATATTCATTTTTTCGTGTGTATTAGTATATACTGATTTTATAGAATATTGATGGACTCCGATTGACCTGAAGTTTCGTACGTCCATAAGAAATGGCCTAGTTACAAATATTCATATTTTCTCCGTAACTTTCGGGTTCATTTTTTGGCGTTTAACAGCTTGTTTGGATGGTTGTTATGTATAATTTCATAATGTATCGTAATACTGTATTGTATCGTTTTGATATATACAATGTGTGGATAGATTGCATTGTTTGTAGTCATTTCATGATATTATGAATCAAACAATATGAATAATAAACTTGCAATATTATTTAAATAAAAGTAAGGTACAAGGTAAAATTATTATATAAAAAAATGGGTAAAGGATAAAATAAGATTATTTAATAATAAAGAAGAGCAAGATATGAAAAAAAAAGGTAACGACACGGCCACACCGGATCGGTCATTCCATGAAGTGACACTTTTCATTGTTATGTAACAACGGATTTAACGATACGATACAATAAAATTTAAGTAACAATCAAACCAAACATTTTATTTGATATAACAATACGATACAATACAACATGTAACAATCATCCAAATAAGTTGTAAGGGTCATGTAATACGAATTTATGATTATATCTACTTTATTGTGTGTATTAATACATGTTGATTTTGTAGGATTTTTTTGACAAACTTCGATTGGCCTGAAATTTCGTAGGTCCATAGAAAATGACCTAGTGACCAATATTTATTAGTTCGCCATGACTATCGGTTCATTTTATGGCATTTCATTGTCATGCAACTGTGACGACCCAATTTCTCCCCCCGTGAACCATCATGACGGTACCTAGTCGTAGCAACTAGATAAGCCTAACACTTTGCGAAAATGAAACAAAGGCATGAACATTAACTACTAATAGTAAAAAAATTCTAATAAGTAACTGAATACCACTCAACATATACAATTATCACCTCTGAAATGTACGAAATAATTTCCAAAACCCGGAACACCGCTAGTCACAAGCTACTAAGGAGTCTTAACTGTTATATACATCATTTCTACAGAAAGAAGGAAAAATGAACATAGGGGATAGATGGGAACTCCGAGGATCTGCCGTCGTGGCGTCATGGTTATTCTTGAAGTCTCCAATAAACAGCAGCGACTGTAACTAATTCTGAGGCTGGTAAGATGAACCTGGATATGCATACAAAAAATATGTGCAGGAAAGGGCGTGAGTACTCCACAATGGTACCCAGTAAGTGCAAAGCCTCACCTCGGTCGAGTATTAACGAGATCAGGTCAAGGCCCTAATGGTATATATATAATAAAAGTATAACAGAATAAAATATCACAGTAAGCATAAATATGGAAATTTAACAAGAATGTAAGCATAAAAGAACAACAGCTCAAAATACAGAGATAACAACAGGGGATCTCCCGAGATACCGTCTTGTAGTCCCAAACGTGCATGTGCAGGGTGGTCTCTCAGAATACCGTTCCGTAGTCCCAAAGTAAATATGCAGTACAGGGGGATACCCCGAAATACCGTTCCGTAGTCCCAAAGTAAATATGCAGTTTAGGAAGATCTCCTGGTGTACCGTTCCATAGTCCCAAAGTAAATATGCAACTCAACCAATAGAAATGATAGTTACAGCAAGAAAAACTACAGTTTAGACTAACCTCAAGTCAAGAAAAGCATGTAAGTTCACTAAACATGTTGCACAAAATTCAGATAGGCAGTTGAAACACGTAGGCATACTATTCTAAACTAAACATGATAGTTACATATGCTAGTATAGTTTGAATAAGGAGAAACAAGTTATAACTTAGTGAAAAACGGAGTTTTACATCAAATAGCCCGTGTACGTACTCGTAACCTCATGTACACGGTGCTCACATATAAAAATAGTATCAAATCCTAAGGGGAGTTCCCCCACATAAGGTTAGGCAAGCCACTTAGCTCGAACCAAGATCAATCAATCCATAACAATGCTCTTTCCACGAATATCGGCTCCGGATGGCCCAAATCCAATTGATATCTCTGAAAATCCCTCAAAATCTCGTCCAAAGCGTGCTTCTAAACTTATGTTTTGATAAAAATAGCTAACCCTCGTTTTTGAAATGTTTAAGTACTGCTTAGTGATTCCTTCTTCACAAATGCGGAAGGACCCTCACGTTCGTGAAGCACAACTTGCCTTGGCCCAGAATTTCTTCATCGCGTACGCGATGACCCTGTCACGAATGCGAAGACTACTCAGCTCGAATGCGAAGACTACTCAGCTCGACCCTACACGAACGTGGGACCTACATCACGAACGTGTAGGCTAACTTTCCTAGTATTTCGGGAACGAGAAGCACAAAAACTTGCATGCCACAAAGTCCTCTTCGCGAACGCGATGAAGAAATTGTCTGCAACAAAACACCAGAAAAACTGCCAACTCCCAAAGTTCAAAAATGATTCGTTAAGCATCCGAAACACACCCGAGGCCCCCGGGACTCAACCAAACATACTAACCAATCCTAAAACACTATACGCACTTAGTCGAGCCCTCAAATCACATCAAACAACGCTAAAAATCACGAAACACCCTCCAATTCAAATTTAAAGAACTTGAAACTTCAAAATTCCACAACCGATGCCGAAACCTATCAAACCACGTTTGATTGACCCTAAATTTTCCGGAATCAGAATCCAACCCCTGTATCAAAAATTCCACTACCGGCTTAAAATTTCAAAAAATTCGACTTTCGCCATTTCAAGCCTAAATGAGCTACAGACTTCCAAAACACAATCCGGATACACCGCCAAGCCCAAAATCACTCAACGAATCTAACAAAATTGACGGAACTCCATTCCAGAGTCGTCTTTACATAGTTCCAACTATGGTCCAAATCTTAAGGCTTAAACCTCTATTTAGGGACTAAGTGTCCCAAACACTTTCAAAAAAACAAAATGAAACTTCCCGGCAAGTCACAATAGCAGAAATAGATACGGGGAAAGCAGTTAATGGGGGATTGGGGCTCTAACTCTCAAAATGATCGGACGGGTCGTTACATCCTCCCTTATACTTTCGGAGCATAGAAATATGGAATATCATATGAACTCTTGCTAGGCTGGGAGGTAAGGCAAGCTCATAAGCGACCTCCCCAACTTTCTGCAACACCTCAAATGGACCAATGAACCTGGGGCTCAGCTTGCCCTTCTTTCCGAACCTCATAACACCCTTCATACGAGAAACCCGGAGCAAGACCCACTCTCCAACCATGAATGCAATATCGCGAACCTTCCGATCTGCATAACTCTTCTGTCTGGACAGGGATGTGCGAAGTCTATCATGAATCATCTTAACCTTCTCCAAGGCATCCTGAACCAAGTTCGTACCCAATAATCTGGCCTCTCCGCTCGAACCAACCTACTGGGGACCGATACCGTCTAGCATATAGAGACTCATATGTGCCATTTGAATGTTAGACTGATAACTGTTGTTGTAGGCAAACTCTGCTAGGGGCAAAAACTGATACCAAGAAACCCCCAAACTCCATCACACATGCACGAAGCGTATCCTCTAGAATCTGAATAGTGCACTTGGACTGCCTGTCCGTTTGAGGTTGAAATGTTGTACTCAACTCCAACTGAGTACCAACCTCATGCTGTACGGCTCTCCAAAACCATTATGTAAACTACATACCCCAATCAAAGATGATAGATACCAGTATTCCATAAAGTCAGACAATCTCATGGATATAAACTTGATCCAGCTACTCGGAAAAATAGGTAGTCATCACAAGAAGGAAATGAGTTGACTTGGTCAGCCTATCCACAATCACCCAAACTGCATCAAACTTCTTCTGAGTCCGTGGGAGTCCAACCACGAAATCCATAGTGATCCGCTCCTATTTCCACTCCGAAATTTTTAACTTCTGAAGCAATCCACCCGGTCACTGACGCTCATACTTCACCTGCTGGCAATTTAGACATCAGGCTACATATTCTATTATGTCCTTCTTCATTCAACGTCGCCAATAATGCTGCCTCAAGTCCTGGTACATCTTCGAGGCACCCAGATAAATATAGTACCACGAGCTATGAGCCTCCTGAAGAATCAACTCACGCAAACCATTAACATTAGGCACACATAGTCTTCCCTGAATCCTCAATGCACCATCATCCCCAATAGTAATCTCCTTAGCATCACCGTGCTGGACCGTGTCCTTCAAGACAAGCAGATGGGGATCATCATACTGACACTCCCTGATACTATCATAAAGAGAAGATCGAGATACTACACAAGCCAATACTCGACTCGGCTTAGAAATATCCAATCTCACAAACTGAATGGCTAAGGCTAGAACATCCTACGCCATGGGCCTCTCTGTTGCTTGTAGATATGCTAAACTCCCCAAACTCTCTGCTCGACGACTCAAAGCATCGACCATCATATTGGCCTTTCCAGGGTGGTACAAAATAGTGATATTGTAATCCTTAAGTAGCTCTAACCACCTTCTCTGATGCAAATTAAGATCCTTCTACTTGAACAGATGCTGCAAACTCCGGTGATCAGTGTAGATCTCACAAATGACACCGTACAAATAATGCCTCCAAATCTTCAAGGCATGAACAATCGCAGCTAACTCGAGGTCATAGACATGATAGTTCTTTTCATGCACCTTCAGCTGTCTGGACGCGTAGGCAATCACCCTACAGTCCTGCATCAACACCGCGTCAAGGCCAACTCGAGACGCATCACAATAAACTGTATAAGACACCGAACCTGAAGGCAATACCAATACTGGGACTGTAGTCAAAACTATCTTGAGCTTTTGAAAGCTCTCCTCACACTCTTCTGTCCACCTGAACGAAGCACCCTTCTAGGTCATCTTGGTCATAGGTACTGCAATAGATGAGAATCCCTCAACAAATCGATGGTAATACCCTACCAAACCAAGGAAGCTCCGGACCTCTATAGCTGAGGACGGTCTGGGCCAACTCTGCACTGCTTCCACTTTCTTCATATCTACCTTGATCTCTTCACTCGATACCACGTGACCCAAAAATGCCACGGAATCCAACCAGAACTCACATTTTGAGAACTTTGCATATAATTTCTTCTCTCTCAAGGTTTGAAGCACAGTCCTCAGGTGCTGCTCATACTCTTCTCGACTCCAATAGTACACTAGAATATCGTCAATAAAGACAATGACGAATAAGTCAAGATAAGGCCGAAACACACAGTGCATCAAATGCATAAATACTGCTAGGGCATTGGTCAACCCAAATGACATGACAAGGAACTTGTAATGACCATACCGAATCCTGAAAGCAGTCTTCGGGATATCTGGCTCCCGAAACTTCAACTGGTGATAACCTGAACGCAAATCAATCTTGGAAAACACTTGAGCACCCTGTAAATGATCAAACAGGTCATTAATATGAGGCAAAGGATACCGGTTCTTCACTGTAACTTTGTTGAACTAGCGATAATCAATGCACATACGCATAGAACCACCCTTTTTTTGTACAAACAAGACAGGAGCACCCTAAGGTGACATACTGGGCCGAATGAAGCCCTTATCAAGCAATTCATGTAACTGTTCCTTCAACTCCTTCAACTCAGGAGGGGCCATACGATAAGGAGGAATAGAGATGGGTTGAATGCCTAGTAACAAATCAATGCCAAAATCAATATTTATGTCGGGCGGCATGCCCGGAAGATCAGCTAGGAACACATCAGGTAAATCCCTCCCTACTGGGACTGAATCAACTGTAGGGTATCAATAATGACATCTCTCATATAGGCTATATACGCGTCACATCCCTTCTCAACCATTCGTTGAGCTTTAAGAAATGAAATAACTCTATTGGAGTGTAATCTAAGGTACATCTCCACTCTAATCGTGGTAAACCTGGCATAGACAATGTCACGGTCTTGGCGTGACAATCAAGAATGCATAATGGGGCAACAACCAGTCCATGCCCAAATAATATTAAAATTTACTATGTTGAGCAATAATAAATCGGCTCTGGTCAAAACCACTACGAGTAATCAAACACGACCAATACACGCGGTCCACAACAAGAGAATCTCCCACAAGAGTAGACATATAAATAGGGGAACTCAAGGAATCCCTAGATATGCCCAAATACGGGGCAAAATAAGATGACACATAAGAATAAGTGGAGCCTGGATCGAATAGAACCGATGCATCTCTATGACAGACCAGAACAATACCTGTAATGGCAGAATCGGAAGCAACAACCTCTATACGAGCAGGAAGGGCATAGTATCTAGCATGGCCTCCCCCTATAGGGTGACCTCTACCTCGAGATGGCTGAGCAGGTAGAGTGGTAGCTGGTGCTGTAATCGTATCTTGGGAACCCTATGGAGTATGTTGTAGCTGAGAAGTCTGTCGAGGTGCACCGCTCCTAAGTCTGGGGCAATCCCGCACCATATGGTTAATGTCGCCACACTCAAAACAATCTCTAGGAGGGCATGACGGCTATGGCTGGCTCGGCCCAGGTCTGCTGAACTGACCGCTAAAAGTACCCCGTGCAGGAAGCACGCTAGATACTGGAGGTGCATAAATAAGGCTCTCGAGGTCTAGGAGGAGCCGGAATACCAGTAGCGGCTGGAAGAGCTGAATGAACGAGGCGACTCACATAGCCCCTACTATGTCGAACTGCTACTAGGGCACGAGCACCAGAATAATGGCCAGACTCTCAAGACCTCATTACCTCTCTCTTCTCTCTCTCCCGAGCAAGCATGCCCTCCACTTTCTTGGCAATACTCACAACCCGTTGATATGAGATATCAATCTCTAACTCCCGGGCCATACTAGTCCTGATGCTGGGATGGAGTCCCTCAATAAATCGACGGACCCTCTCTCGAACTGTAGAAATCAAGAACGGTGCATGTCTAGCCAAGTCACTGAAATAGACTTCATACTCTGAAATAGTCATAGCACCTTGGCGTAACTGCTCGAAATCCACGCGCCATGTGTCCCTGAGGCTCTGAGGGACATAATCTCTCAAAAACATGTCCGAGAACTGAGTCCATGTAAGGGAAGTTGCCTCAGATGGACTGTCCAACTCATAAGTACGCCATCACTGATAGGCTGCTCCTCGAAGCTGAAAGGTGGTGAAAGAAACCCCACTCGACTCTGCTATACCCATACTACGGAGGATACAGTGGCACTCCTCCAAAAATCCCTGAGCATCCTCTAACGCTAGACCACTAAATGTAGGAGGGTCGTACTTCTTGTACCTCTCAAGCCTACGCTGCTCCACTACTGAAATTGTTACCCTACCCTCGGGCTGAACTGGGGCTACAAGTGGTACCGGTATAATCTCTGGAATCTGATCAACCTGAACTTGTTGCTCTAGGTGCGGGTAGCGGGAGTCTATGCTCCTACCCGGCCTGAGATGTGGCTGGAGCAAGGGGAATCAACCCTGCCTTAGCTTGAGTGCTGAACATGCTCATGAACTGTGCAAGGGTCTCCTGGAGAGCTCGTACAGTAGTGGTAGTAGTAGGCATCTCAGGTGCTTGTGCTCTGGTTGGAGCTACTGGTGGCTCCTCTGTAACAGCTCGGGCAGGTGCTCTGGCTGCACCACATGGTCGTCCCTGGCCTCTACCCCAGCCCCGGCCTCTGACGGCACTAGCAGGGGGCACGAGTGCCTGGTCATCTCCGGTTGCACGTGTCCTCACTATCTGTGAAAGAATAGAAAACAAAATTTTAGAATTTCGAAGTCAATAATATCGCATGACAAGGAATCAAATGAAGTGGAATTTTCCTAACAGTTCCATAGCCTCCCGAAGATAAGTACGGATGACTCCGCACTGATCTGCGAGACTCTAATAAACCGACTTGTGACTCACGACTCCTATGAACCTAGAGCTCTGATACCAACTTGTCATGACCCAATTTATTCCTTTGTGAACCCTCGTGACGACATCTAGTCTCTACGACTAGGCAAGCCTAACACTTTGCGGAAATGAAACAAAATCATGAACATTAACTACTAACAGTAACAAATATCTAATAAACAACTGAATGCCACTCGGCATATACAATTATAACCTTTGAAATGTACGAAACGATTCCCAAAACCCGAAATACCGCAAGTCACAAGCTACTAAGGAGTCTTAACTATTCTATACATCATTTCTACAGAAAGAAAGAAAAATAAACATAGAGGGATAAATGGGGACTCCGAGGATCTGCGGGCGCGGACAGATGTACCTTGAAGTCACCAATAAGCAGCAGCAACTGCAACTAGTGATGAGGCTGGTAATATGAACCTGGATCTGCACACAAAAAATATGTGCAGGAAATGGCGTGAGTACTCCACAATGGTACCTAGTAAGTGCCAAGACTAACCTCGGTCGAGTAGTGACGAGATCAGGTTAGGGCCCTACTGGTATATATATATATATATATATATATATATATATATATATATATATATATATATATATATATAATAAAATAAAACAAAATGAAATATCGCAGTAAGCATAAATATGGAAATTTAACAAGAATGTAAGCATAGAAGAACAACAGCTCAGAATACAGAGATAACGACAGGGGATCTCCCGAGACACTGTCTCGTTGTACCAAACGTAAATGTGCAGGGGGATCTCCCGGAATATCGTTCCATAGTCCTAAAGTAAATATGCAGTACAAGGGGATCTCTTAGAATACCGTTCTGTAGTCCCAAAGTAAATATACAGTATATGGGAGTCTCCCGAAATACCATTCCGTAGTTGCAAAGTAAATATGCAGCTTAACCAATAGAAATGATAGTTACAGTAAGAAAACCTATAGTTTAGACTAAGTTCAAGTCAATGAAAGTAGGTAATTACACTAAACATGCTGCACAGAGTTCAGATAGGCAGTTAAAACACGTAGGCATGCTATTCTAAACTAAACTGGATAGTTACATATGCTAGCTTGTTCTACGAAAAATGGAGTTTTACATCAAATAGCCCGTGTATGTACTCATCACCTTACGTACACGACGCTCACATATCAAAACAGTACCAAATCCTAAGAGGAGTTCCCTCACACAAGGTTAGGCAAGCCAGTTACCTCGAACCACGCTCAATCAATCCGTAACAATGCTCTTTTCATGAATATCCGGCTCCGGATGGCCCAAATCCAATTGATATCTCTAAAAATCCTTCAAATTCTTGTCCAAATCCGAGCTCCCAAACTAAAGTGCAGATAAAAATGACTAATCCTCGTTTTTGAAATGCTTAAGTACTGCTCAGTGATTCCTTCTTCGCGAACACAGAAGGACCCTCGCGTTCGCGAAGCACAACTTGCCTTGGCCCAGAATTTCTTTATCGCGAATGCAATGACCCTGTCACGAACACGAAGACTACTCAGCTCGACCCTACGCGAACGCGGGACCTACATCGCGAACGCGTAGGCTAACCTTTTCAGTACTTCGCAGATGCAGGACCTCCTTCGCGAACACGAAGCATAAAAACTCGCCTGCCACAAAGTCTTTTTTGCGAATGTGAGTCTCCTCTCGCGAACGCGATGAAGGAATTGTCTGCAACAAAATACCAGAAAATCTGCCAACTCCCAAAGTCCAAAAATAATCCGTTAAGCATCCGAAATACACCCGAGGCCCCCGGGACTTCAACCAAACATACCAACCAATCCTAAAATACTATACGAACTTAGTCGAGTCCTTAAATCACATCAAACAACGCTAAAACCACGAAACACTCTCCAATTCAAACTTAAAGAACTTGAAACTTTAAAATTCCACAACCGATGCCGAAACCTATCAAACCACGTCCGATTGACCCCAAATTTTGTACACAAGTCATAATCAACATTACGAACCTACTCCAACTTTCAGAATCAGAATTTGACCCCGATATAAAAAATTCCACTACCGGTCCAAAATACCAAAAAATTCTACTTTTACCATTTCAAGCCTAAATGAGCTACATAGCTCCAAAATATAATCCGGACATGCCTCTAAGCCCAAAATCACTCAATGAAGCTAATGCAATCAATGTAACTCCATTTTGGAGTCGTCTTCACACAGTTCCGACTACGATTCAAATCCTAAGGCTTAAACCTCCATTTAGGGACTAAGTGTCCTAAACACTTCCAAAAAACCAAAATGAAACCTCCCGACAAGTCACGATAACAGAAATAGATACGAAGAAAGCAGTTAATAGGGGATTAGAGCTCTAACTCTCAAAACGACCGGCTGGGTCATTACAGTAACACGAACTTATGATTATATCCATTTTTTCATGTGTGTTCGTACAAACTAATTTTGTAAAAAATAATAATTTACAGGCTTCGTTTGGCCTGAAATTTCGTAAGTCCATAGGAAACGACCAATACTCATCGGTTCACCATGATTTTTGGGTTCACCTTTTGGCGTTTCAGGGCCATGCAACACGAATATATGATTATATCCACTTTTTCGTGTGTATTAGTGCATGTTGATTTTGTAGATTTTTTTTGATGGATTCCGATATGCCTGAAATTTTGTAGGTCCATAGGAAATTGCCTTGACCAGTACTCATTGCTTCTCCATGAATTTCGAGTTTATTTTTCGGATTTCGTGGTCATGATATACGAAATTGTTGTTATATCCACTTTTTTATAGAATTTTTTGCCGGACTCCTATTGGCCTGAAATTTCGTAGGTCCATAGAAAACGGCATAGTGACCAGTACTCATTGCTTCTCTATGATTGTTAACTTCATTTTTTAGCGTTTCGTATATATATATATATATATATGCTCTTGTTATTTTAGCCTAGACCTAATTTAGTTGCGTGAAACCCATAGAATTGTTGAAAAGATTGAATTAAAACTCTTAACTCAAACAAGGTAATGGGATTCAATAGTTAAATAAACCCTAAACTCATATAATTAAAATTTGGAATCCACCTCTACCCCTTATCAAACTATAGAAGGCGTCTAATAGAGGTATACATGAGGTTACAATTAATTAAGTTGAACAACAACTTCCTAAAAGAGTGTCAATCGGCTGTGTATTGACATGTGCGTATGTGGTTTTTCTAACTGCTTAAATCAATGGAAAAGCAAAGTGTTCGTTTACATGTACAAAAATGAAAAATTGATTGAAATCTTCAACAGTGAGATTAAGACATGATTAAACACAGCTAATTAGTGAAAGCAACTATTAATTGACCATCACATTATCTCAAAATTCCGTTTGAAGTAAAGCAAAACTTGCTTATTTCAATTTTTTGTTTTGCAATTATTGGCTCTAATTTATTTTAATTATCTGAATTTACGGGTTATCTATACTTTTCCTTCTTCATTTTTTTGAAAAATAAAAAGAATGAACAAATATTTAGGGTAAAAATTATTTTCAGCCTCTAAATTTGCTTTAAAAATCAACCTACTTCTCTAACTTTGAACAATTACATTCTCTTTCTCTTATCATAACAAAATAGTCTAACTCAGGAATACCTATTTTATTATTTATTATTAACATTTGAAATCGTAATTTAAAAGAAGATTGTTTGACTTCACATAAAACAATGATTATGTAAAATTAAATAAGACAAAGAAATTAACAGCATTTTTGCTTTTGTTAAACGTAAACGCAAACTTTTTATTTTTTTTTGGTCGAAATATGAGCAGTTGATTAAATCCAAGAAATGTCATTTTCATACATTTAATTTAGCCAGTCGGTTAGTCATATTTCAACTATATATATGCTAGCTCTCCTTTTTACACATAGCTAGCTTTATCAATTTTCGGGTTTATATTAAGAAAATTTATAACACGAAAATTTATATTATGTTCAATGACCAATTATAAATTGAATTAAATAAAATGACCCTACAAAAATCTCCTGTTTATATATGGAGAGCAAACCTCCGTTACTAGGAGAAGCATAAGTTGAGTGGCCTAATCAAGAAATTATTCCATAACATTAATTTAGAAGTGAAGTGTAAAAATATCTAATACTGTAAAAGACCTAATAATGATTAAAATTTGGAAAAAAGATATTGTATAGTCGCTCTTAAAATAATAGTCGAAAATATATATATTTTTTTGTATATATATACATTCTTTATGTTATATATAAATTTTATACACTTTTTCGGCTACCAAATATAAATAGTTTCTTTCGCGGGCTAAAAGTGATAATACTCCTTAAAATTTGAAACATAACAAAGTCTTGAATCTCATATGGCCGGGATGTCAAATAGGGAAAGAGGTATATGCTATGTTGCGTGGACTCTCAGAAAATGATGTCGCACTCGTGTCGTGCCGAATTTTTTAAAAATACATTACTTTTGAAAAATTCAGTACACAACTAAATATATTTTTAAAGAGTTTGAACAACAACAACAACAACTACCCAGTAAAATCCCACAAAGTGGGGTCTGGGGAGGGTAATGTGTACGCAAACCTTACCCCTATCCCAATAGGACAGAGAGGTTGTTTCCGATAGACTCTCGGCTCAAAAAGACGGAAGAGTTTGAACAACACAATATATATATTGTTGGGAATAAACCCCCTACCAAAATAATATTCACGGTAATAAAAGCGGAATAATAATGTAGCACCGAGATACGGTAATTAACAAGAGTAAAAGAGTAACAATGACACCAAGATTTTTACGTGGAAAACCCTTCTGAATAAGGAAAAAACCACGACCCCGAGAGGAGCAACTGATATCACTATAGTAAGGAATTTACACTTTGTAGGCCCGAGTAAAATACTACAAAGACCACTACAATACTCAAAAGAAATAACCCTCTTTTGATATTTCACCTCACTACAATATTGCTCAAACTCTCTATTTTCTTCACAAACTATTTTCTTATACCCTGTCTGTGAAACCTCACTCTTTCTTTCTAGCTCTCAGATATATTTTCCTCTGAGATTGTGATAAAAGAATGAGAGCCGAAGCTCTCATTTTATAGGCAAAATATGCCTACCAACCTTGACCTTTCAACTTCTGCAGCCTGTCATTTTTGACAGAAAAATGAGAAACGTGGGCTGCCTGCTTCTGCCAACTTTGAAAATGAAGAAGAAAGGAAGAAAAAAACTTCCTTAGATTAAGGGGCTGGACCCCACAAATCTCCCCCTCCAGTCTCATTCACCTAAAGGGGATAACACCGCAGTTTCTAGTTTGAGTGTATGCGGACAAGTTCTTTGCATAGCTCAAACTTGTCTCTTGGTACCACTTTGGTCAGCATATCCGCATGATTTTCGCTTGTGTGAATCTTTTTGACATGTAAAGATTCGTTCGCCACCTGTTCACAAATCCAATGATATCTCACATCTATGTGTTTGGTCCTTGCATGGTACATAGAGTTCTTGCTAAGGTCTATTGCACTTTGACTGTCACAATAGACGACATACTCCTTCTGATGCAATCCAAGCTCTTGAAGGAACCGTTTGGGCCATATCATCTCCTTGCCAGTTTCTGTAGCGGCAATGTACTCTGTTTTAGTTGTTGAAAGTGCAACACACTTCTGCAACTTAGACTGCCATGATATAGCTCCCCCTGAAAATGTAAACAAATATCCAGTAGTGAATTTTCTGTTGTCAATGTCACCTGCCATATCAACATCTGTATAGCCTTTCAAGATTGGATCAGATCCTCCAAAGCACAAACAATCTCCCGTGGTACCTCTCAGGTACCTGAGTATCCACTTGACTGCTTCCCAATGTTCCTTTCCAGGATTTTCAAGAAACCTGCTGACAACACCAACTGCGTGAGCAATATCAGGTCTAGTGCATACCATTGCATACATTAAGCTTCCGACTGCTGAAGAATAAGGAACTTCAGCCATGTTCCCTTTCTCCTCCACTGTTGTAGGACACATCTTCTTACTCAACTTTAGATGACCAGCAAGAGGTGTGCTGACTAGCTTAGCATTCTTCATGTTGAAGCGTTCTAGTACACGTTCAATGTACTTCTTCTGAGATAGCCACAACTTTCTACTTGTTCTCTCTCAAACTATCCTCATCCCTATAATTTGTTGTGCTGGGCCCAAGTCCTTTATATCAAATGACTTGGACAGATCTCCTTTCAACTTTGCTATCAACCCCTTGTCTTTTCCTACAATTAATATGTCATCCACATACAACAACAATATAATAAAGTTATTCTCAGAAAATCTTTTGAAGTATACACATGGATCAGAATAGGTCTTTAGGTATGTTTGACTTTTCATGAATGAGTCAAACTTCATGTACCACTGCCTTGGTGCCTGCTTCAATCCATAAAGACTCTTATTCAATTTGCACACCATGTGTTTCTTTCCAGCTACTTCAAATCCTTCTGGCTGCTCTATATAAATCTCCTCTTTCAAATCTCCATGAAGAAATGCAGTTTTCACATCCAACTGCTCCACTTCAAGATCTAGGCTAGTTGCTAAGCTCAAAATTGTTCGAATAGAAGTCATTTTGACAACAGGTGAGAAAATTTCGTCAAAATCAATACCTTTCTTTTGTTTGAAGACTTTAACCACCAATCGAGCTTTGTATCTGACCAGCTTGTCATTTCCATCTTTCTTGAGTTTAAGGACCCATTTGCATTTGAGTGGTCTTTTACCCTTTGGAAGTTCAACCAGCTTGTATGTGCCATTTTTCTGTAGAGATTCAATCTCTTCTTGCATAACTTTCATCCACTGGTTCTTTTCTGTATGGGACAACACCTCCTTAAGACTTTCTAGCTCCCCCTCATCACTGATGAGGACATACTCTGTGGAAGGGTACCTGCATGACTCTACCCTTGGCCTCTCTGATCTCCTCAGAGGTTGAGGTTGTTCTTCTTCCTGAGTGGGGTGCTCCACTTCCTCGACACCTTCATCAAGTTGCTCCCCCTGCTCAATAACCTCACCAGGTTGCTCCCCCTGCTCGGCAACCTCGTCGGTCGTACTTTCTGCACTTGTGGGATTGTTAGAAGTAGAAGGAATAGTAACAAGGTTAGGAATTATACCATTCTTTGCCTTTTCTGACATATCAGCAGCAGTTCCAACTTCACTTTCTCGGAAGACTACATCTCTGCTTCTAATAACCTTCTTCTTTACAGGATCCCACAGTCTGTACCCGAACTCTTCATCTTCATATCTAATAAATATGCAGGGAACAGATTTATCATCCAGCTTTGTTCTCTGCTCTTTTGGTACATGTGCAAAAGCTCTGCAACTGAACACCTTCAGATGCGAGTAGGACACCTCCTTGTTGGTCCAAACTCTCTCTGGGATTTCAAACACCAACGGAACTGATGGACTCCTATTGATCAGGTAACAGGCTGTCTGAACTGCTTCACCCCAGAATGACTTAGGCAGTTTAGCCATTCTGAGCATGCTTCTCACCTTCTCCACAATGGTGCGGTTCATCCTCTCGGCTACGCCATTGTGCTGTGGGGTTCCAGGAACTGTCTTTTCATGTCTGATCCCATGACTTGAACAATACTCTTCAAATTCCCTTGAAGTGTACTCACCTCCATTGTCACTTCGGAGACGCTTTAGCTTTCGACCCGTCTCCCTTTCTACTAGAGCATGAAACTTCTGGAAAACTTGAAACACCTGATCTTTGGTTTTCAAAATATAAACCCATAATTTTCATGAAACATCATCAATAAAAGTAACAAAATATTTGTTACCGCCCATTGATTCAATTTCCATTGGGCCGCAAACATCAGAATACACTAAATCAAGTATATTCAATTTTCTTTCAGACAATGTCTGAAATGAGACTCTATGATGCTTACCAAATAAACAGTAGTCACAAGGTTTTACCGTTGTACCTTTGGCATAAGAAATGAGTGATTTCTTGGCAAGAATCTGCAATCTCTTCTCGCTCATATGACCCATTCTTTTGTGCCACAAATCTGCAGAAATCTCATCTTGTACTGCGTTCAATTAACCTTGGCATATTTCTGCATTTGTCCTGTACAACGTGCCACGAGCAACTCCCTTTGCAATCACTAATGATCCCTTAGTGAGTCTCCACTTTTGATTCGCAAAATAGTTCTCGTATCCATCTCGGTCTAAAGCAATTCCCGAGATCAAGTTTATCCGCAAATCAGGTACATGCCGCACATCCTTTAGAACCAATGTGCATCCGACATTTGTCTTGATACAAATGTCACCAATCCCCACAATCTTTGAGTAACTTGTGTTACCCATTCTCACTGTGCCGAAATCACCTGCTACATATCTGCAAAAAAGATCTCTTACCGGTGTGGCATGGTAAGATGCCGCTGTGTCAACCACCCATTCCGACTCTGGACCTGACAGGTGCATGCATTCCTCTTCCTCATTTATAAAGAGGACAACATTATCATTATTTTGCACCATGGCAGTTGTGTTGTCGTCATTCTTCTGGCCACTGGTTTCACCTTTGCCCTTCCTTGGATTTGGGCAATCTCTTTTGAAGTGACCTGGTTGATCACAATTGTAGCAATTTCTGGCTCTTGATTTAGATCAGTTCTTTGACTTCCCACGAGCTCCGAATCTACCATAGTTGTTCGAACTCCTATGATAACTCCTGCCTCTACCTTCTGTGATGAGAGCCTGTCCTTGATTTTCAGGCTTCTTTCTCATCTTCTCATTGAGTAGAAGAGCCGATGTGACATCTTTCAATTCAATAGTAGTCTTACCGTGCAAGATGGTTGTTGCCAAATTATCGTACGAAGATGGAAACGAGTTCAATAGCAAGATGGCTTTATCTTGTTTCTCGATTTTTACTCCGAGGTTGGCAAGCTGTGTGATTAGTCCGTTAAACACATTTAAATGTGACAAAAAATTCGTACCTTTACTCATGTGTAGGGCTATAACTGCTTCTTCAGGTACAATTTATTTGTCAGCGTTTTGGACATGTATAGGCTTTCCAACCTTGTCCAAATTCCATGTGTAGTGTCTTCATCAATGATGTTATTTACCACATCATCTGATAAGTGCAACCTGATTGCACTAGCAGCTCTTTCATCCAAGTCAGCCCAATCCTCAGCTTTCATGGTATCAGGCTTTTTGGAATCAGCATCTCGAACCTTGTGTAATCCTTATTGGATGAGCAGATCTCTCATCCTTCTTTGCCATGTTGAGAAACCGTTATCTCCGTTGAATTTTGCTACCTCGTACTTTACTCCGGACATTTTTATTTTTCACCAAGTATAGTACTACCGATAGTGAATAGTATTTCAGTGAACGAGCAGAACCTGTGTTCTGATACCAGTTGTTGGGAATAAACCCCCTACCAAAATAATATTCACGGTAATAAAAGTGGAATAATTAATGTAGCACCGAGATATGGTAATTAACAAGAATAAAAGAGTAACAATGCCACCAAGATTTTTACGTGGAAAACCCTTCTGAATAAGGGAAAAACCACGACCCTGAGAGGAGCAACTGATATCACTATAGTAAGGAATTTACACTTTGTAGGCCCGAGTAAAATACTACAAAGACCACTACAATACTCAAAAGAAATAACTCTCTTTTGATATTTCACCTTACTACAATATTGTTCACACTCTCTATTTTCTTCACAGACTATTTTCTTATACTCTGTCTGTGAAACCTCACTCTTTCTTTCTAGCTCTCAGATATATTTTCTCTGAGATTGTGATAAAAGAATGAGAGCCGGAGCTCTCATTTTATAGGCAAAATATGCCTACCAACCTTGACCTTTCAACTTCTGCAGCCTGTCATTTTTGACAGAAAAATGAGAAACGTGGGCTGCCTGCTTCTGCCAACTTTGAAAATGAAGAAGAAAGGAAGAAAACAACTTCCTTAAAATGTGGGCTGGACCCCACAGATCTCCCCCTCCAGTCTCATTCACCTAAGAGTCCGAGCAACACACGATATATATCATGCAAATGTGACTTCCCTGAAATCAGTTAAGGGAATGAGTGAAGTATGCTTTTGTTGTGGCGTAATATTTGCAAGAGAAAATGGCCTTGTCATTTGAAACTTCTGTCAAATTCCCTCCTCTCGCTCTAAACTTCTGTCATTTTCTTTATACCCTTCTAAAATACATTGCTGTCAATTTACATTTATCTAGAAACTTTGGAATGACAAGTGTTACTTCAAGAATTTTATCCAACTGTAACTTCTAACGAGTTGGTTGGTTTGAAAATAAGTTATATTAAGATTAATTATGCTGTGATTAATTATACTGAAATTAATTATGTTGGAATTCGTGATACTGGTGTTAGTTATGCATGGATTGATTATCTTGATATTATTTCTTATTCACTGTTTGATATGTTATATTAATATAGGGATTATCAATTTTACTACTTTATGAGATAACTTATCCTAGAATTACTATTCCACCCTCTGTTAGATATAAATTATTCAGGTACTATTTTTAATCCTGCGATAACTTATCATAGAATTAGTAACCAAACCAGAGATAAGATGGCATTCAATTTTTATCTCATGATTATTTTTACTTATCTATCATACCAAACGACCCCTAAGAATTATATATATATAAGCGTCAACACATATATATTGTCAAAATGTCAAGAATTTATCCACTTGACCTATACGATTCATTTTGAAGCAATAGCGCAACAGAATTTTCTTTTTTTCGGTAATGAACAAAAAAGAGGGTCAATACAGACTAATATCAGGATAACCTTGGTTAATTTGAAGTTGGTGAATTGTCTTTAAATTTGAATAAAAAGTTAAGTCATAACTCTATTATAAAATTACAAGGCATTGACTTAGATATTGTTTTAACATCTTTTTGTCTCTAAGTTCTATTTAATTAAAAAAAATTACTGCATAGCCGTTGGGTCCATTTAGCTCGTTTGGACTGTGGGCACGACCCGTTTAGCCCGGGATCATGAGTTTGCCTGGTCTCAGGCTGATTCTTACAAAAAGCACATTTAGTCCGGGACCGTTTAGCCCGTTTATTTAGGGGAGAAATTCAAAAATAGCCAGATTTACAACTGGTCATTCAAAAATAGTCCAGTTTCAAAAGTAATCAAAATTTAGCCACTTTTCATGTAAAGATAAATCTGAGCGAAAACACTATTCAAAACCTGAAAAATATGCCAATATATTATACTGGAGTTCCAGCACACTAGAACTCCAGCATAATATACTGGAGTTCTAGCAAGTATAATTGTCCAGTATAATATACTGGAGTTTGGAGCACCGGTGCTCCAGTCTCCAGTATATTATACTGGAGTCAGCAAAGTATACCGGTCCAGCATAATATGCTGGAGTTCATACACATGTGCACCGAACTTCAGTATATTATGCTGGACCGGTCTCTGTTGCAGCAAAATAGTGGCTATTTACATTGACTTCGTAAATGCTGGTTATTTTTGAATGACCAGTCCGAAAATTGGCTATACCGTGCTATATTTACTTTATTTAGGGCCCGCCCGCCCGATTGGCCTGTTTGGGGTGTGATGACCCAAAAGATCATCACTTCTTTTACAAGTCGATTCTGTGCTCCGAGGCCTTAAAAACCTCTTTTTGTCTCACCTCGATTTGCGTGCATAGTTCGGGAGTGTATCAGGAAAGCCATTATGTGAAAATCTATGAAAAATGATAAACTTTACTTTTAAAATAAATTTAAGTTGACTTTGGTCAACATTCTTGGTAAACAGACCCGGGCCCATGATCCGACGGTCTCGTAGGGTCCGTAGTAAAATTTGGGACTTGGGAATATGCCCGGAATCAAATTCCGAGGTCCCAAGCCTGAGAAATAAATTTTTAAAGAAAATTATTTTCTGGAATATATAAGAGTTTTTATAAATGAAAGATGTTTGAAATTGATGGTATCGGGCCCATATTTTTGGTTCTAGAGCCCGGTACAAATTTGTAATAATAATTAGGTTGAATCTGTAAAATTCGGTAAAGATCGGAATTAATTTGGTATAAAACGGACTTAAAGTTGAGAAATTGGAAATTTTAGTGTTCTTGAATGATTTCATGAATTTGGGGTTTAATTCATAGTTGTTGATGTTATTTTGATGATTTGATTGCACGAGCAAGTCTGTATGATATTTTTAGGTTAGTGTGCATGTTTGGTTTGGAGCCCCGAGGGCTTGGGTGAGTTTTGGATAGGCCACAAAGTGAAATTGGACTTAGGAGAATTGCTGGTGTGTTGCAGGCCTCTGATCTTGCATTTGGGAGATCAAGCATCGCAATTTCAATGCAAGCAGGGTTCGCAAATGCGTGATTTTATCGCAAATGCAAAGAACCCCGGGCCAGCCTTATCTCGCATTTGCGAGGTACACTTCGCAAATGCGAAGTCTTCAGTTAATGCCAGAAGTCGTAAATGCGACCCATGTATCACAAATGCGACATATTCTTCGCATTTGCGAAGTCAGCAGGTTTCTTAAGGGTTTACAATTGCGAACCCTGGTCGCAATTGCGACATCTGCAACCTGCTAAATCATAACTTAGCCGAAATTTTTTCATTTTTCAAACCCTTTCAAACCTAAAACACCTTTGGGCGATTTTTCAAAGACAAGTACTCTTCCAAATCGATTGTAAGTCATTTCTAACTCGTTTTCATTAATCTTTAACATCTTTTCACATGATTTCAACTCAAAATCAAGGATTTTCATGGGGGAATTGGGTGTTTTGAGTAGAACTTAGGTTTTTCAAATGTTGGGGATTTGGACCTCGATTTGAGGTCCGATTTCAAAACAAATTATATATTTGGATTCGTGGGTGAATGGGTAATTGGGTTTTGGTTCGAACCTCGGATTTTGACCATGTGGACCCGGGATCGATTTTTGACTTTTTGGGAAAATCATTGGAAAACCTATTTTCATGCATTAGAATTGATTCATTTAGCATTTATTGACATCGTTAAGTAAATTGTGTCTAGATATAAGCAAATTAGTGATGGAAACAAGAGGTAAAGCGGTAGTTGAGGCTTGAATTATGTTCGTGGCACCGAGGTAAGTGTTTGGTCTAACCTTAGCTTGAGGGATTAGGAGTCGTGTCTTATTTGCTATGTGTTAATTGTTGAGTACGACGTATAGGCATGGTGACGAGTATCTATATGTGGGTGTCAAGCATACCCGTGAGTCTTATACTATGATTAATGTGATTCCGATTCGTATTGTTTATGCTTTATATGATGATTTCTTTTGTTGAACAAGACTTGTGGAAGTATTATTGGCAATTGAACATTTTAGAGCATTGACTCAAGTTGTGAATTGAGTTGTGAAGTAAATGTGGAAAAGAGAAGAGGTTTATGATATTGTCTCCCTTGCCGGGATGTTGTTACTTTTGATGTTATCTCCCTTGCCGGGATGTTATTGTTTTGATATTGTTTCCCTTGCCGGGATATGCTTATTATACTATTGTTCCCTTTCCGGGATTTTATTGATTCCCTTGCCTTTATTGCTTTGTGATTGTTGTTTGGGTAAGGAAGAGTGTTAAATCACGAAGGGTGATACCATGCATGTTATTTGTGAGAGAGTGTTAATGCACGAAGGGTGATGCTGTGCAGATTTTGTGAGGTTAAAGCACGAAGGGTGATGCCGTGACGCACGATGTACAATTTCGTGCCATGATATGAGTGATAGTACACCAAGGATCATTCTGTGCCATGTTTATGTGAGGTAAAAACACGAAGGATGATGCCGTGCCGATTTTTATTGAATTTATGGTGAGGACAAGAGTAAAAGCACGAAGGGTGATGTCGTGCACTTGTCTTTTATTTCTGATTCTTGTGGATGATTGAACTTTGGTGTTCCTTATATTTATCTACTGTTCTTCTGTTATTACTTGATGTTCCCCGCAACATGTTTCCCCTTCCTATCCTTAATTGTACATTTTGACTTTATTTTCCGTTGTATATGATTTAACTACACAGTTTTGTTTGGTAGTCTGGTCCTAGCCTCGTCACTACTTCGCCGAGGTTAGGCTAGACACTTACCAGCACATGGGGTCGGTTGTGCTAATACTACACTCTGCACTGGGTGCAGATCCCGATACTGCAGCTTTTGGACCGCAGTGAGGTGGCTGCCTTCAGTCCATTCAGGCGATCCGAGGTAGTACTGTAGGCGTCCGCAGGCCTTGGCGTCTCCTTCTATCATTTCTTTCTGTTTTTGCTTATTCAGAGACAGATTCGTGTATTTCTATTCAGACTTTATTTGTAGTATTCATAGATGGCCTGTGACATTGTGACACCAAATTCTGGGTAGAGGTGTACTTAGACTTCTGCAGTTTGTATTATTATTATCAAATTTCGTCTTCCGCACTATTTTGTTTAGTATTATTTCCGTTGCTTTTGTTATGTTGTTTTAGAATTGCTAAGGGATTAAAAATAAAAATGGTTAAATAATTAGACTAATTGGCTTGCCTAGCTTCTACTAGTAGGTGCCATCACGACTCCCGATGGCGAAAAATTCGGATCGTGACATGGGGCCTGGCCCCGCCCGGCCCACTTGCCAGGCTTAAGGCAGGTCATAGAGAAGGACTTGCAGGCTTTTAATTAAGCTAGCAAGCTTCTGAGAAATATACGTAATACCTTAGACAAATCTCACGTCGAGAAAGATAAAGAAAAATGAAGTGTTATATTAGGCAACATAAGTTTACATGAGACGCATGTTTTTGTATTTCATGATGACGTATATCAAGGAATAATTTTTGAGGTCCACTAAGCCAAAATGAACAATACATGCGACAATCTTGCATGTCTTGTGACAATCGAAAATATAGTAAAAATTGCATGTGGTGCTCTATTTGGTCGCCCCTTTTTAACTTGTACCTGTTTTATTTTTTTGTTTGGATCCGTACCCATTTGTTTGTGTTAAAAACGCTTTAAAAAAATGATTATGCCCTTATTTAATAAAAGACTACTTTCGGCAAAATTGACTGAAGTTTCAGATAAAATTCATGAAAAAACTGTAGACTGTAGAACAAAACTTAAGATGTTTTGGTATTGAATTTTAGCAAATGAACTAAAACTTCAGTATGCATTAGCAAAAATTCATTAGAAAATTACATACTGCAGGACAAAAACATAAGCATGTTTAGTCTGAAGTTTTAGCAAATGAACTAAAATACTTCAGCTTGTTTAAACTGAATTTTCGGATAAAACTCATGACAAAATTGTAGACTGCAGGACAAAACTTCAACATGTTTTCGTATGAAGTTTTAGCAAATGAACTAAAAGACTTCAGCATGCATTAGCAAAAACTCATTAGAAAATTATATATTGCAAGACAAAAACTTAAGCATGTTTAGTTAGAAGTTTTAGCGAATGAACTAAAATACTTCAGCTTGTTTAGACTAAAATTTCGGATAACACTCATAACAAAATTGTAGATCGCAGGACAAAACTTCAGCATGTTTTGGAATGGAGTTTTAGCAAATGAACTAAATAACTTCAACATGCATTAGTAAAAACTCATTAGAAAATTACATACTGCAGGACAAAAATTTAAGCATGTTTAGTCTGAAGTTTTAGCAAATAAACTAAAAAATTTCAGCATATTTAGACTGAAGTTTCGGATAAAACTCATGACAAAACTGTAGATTGCAAAACAAAACTTCAGCATGTGTTGGTATGAAATTTTAGCAAATGAACTAAATAACTTCGGCATGCATTAGCATCAAGTTTTAGCTTCAACGTGAAACAACTTCATGCTATACTAATATGAAGTTTTAGCTTCAACGTGAAACAACTTCATGCTACATTAGTATGAAGTTTTAGCTTGTATTTGATTAAAACTCCAGACTTCAACGTGAAACAACTTTTTTCTATATCCTTCATGCATTAAATTTGAAGTTTTGAAAAGTTTGTGAAGATCTATAAGTGAAAACTTCATGCTATATCCGTCAAACAACTTCATGCAAGTGTGATTCTGAAGATGAATCTGGTTCAAATTTCTGGTTTTTTGATAAAGCTGTTGAGAGGAGAGGAGACCTTTTTTCACGAATGAGATTGCAGATCACGCGATTAATGCGTGATGCAGGTTTTATATATTTTGTCAGGAGTATAATTGTTATATTATTACGGATTTTTTATCAGCTGGCTGCCAAATCAATAATTTTTAAAAATAAGGTACAGGTTAAAAGGTGGCACACATATAAAAGTACGACTGCAAATGCCCTGAAAATATATGTTTTGCATATAGGTCAAATTATTATTGTATGTATATAAGCTCAAACAGTCTTAACAAAATTCTTGATTTCATCAGAGTCATCAATTGGGATTATATAATAAGCACGATTGTTCATTTTGATATAATAAAGGGAAAAAAGGCTTTAAACAAATAAAAGATAGCTATCTAGATACTAGAGTCATTGATGATTTAGTAAAGCTCAAAAGTCACGAGGGAAATGCAGGCAGTAAGTAGGAGGACGAGCACATGCATACTTTCACTAGTTTAATTATCAAAAGGAGCAAGCTAGGTTTCCCTATTACGTAGAAACTGATTGATACCATAGTATTTCATAAGATAGTACAACAAAAATGTTTCACTCAAAACTAAAAAATAAAGGTGGAGTGATCATAATTACTGTCCATTCTTAGTCAAATGTCTTGGGTTCGAGTTTTGGGTATGAATTTATTTTTAATATAGAACACTTTATCTTTTAAAGTAAAATTTTCTGACGCGAATCTGAATTAGTCGAGTCCCGACGAGAATATAGGACAACAAACGAAAAAAAAGGTTTGACTCGGAGCTCATGCAACTCACGTGGAAGGCTTAACGAAGCACATTTCAACGTTTATATTTCTTTCATATCTTGAGGATATTGTTGCCTTATCTTTATAAAAACTATGACGCATATATATCAATTAAGGATTTTACTTACGTATATTAAAAATGTACTTTTAATTTACAGTGCTATGACACTCAATTACAAACAAACTCTTAGCTAGCTAGTAATCCATTTTTCTTTTTTCTTCAAATTTGGTGCAAACAAAATAGTATTAATTGTATATATTTTTTGCGTGAGAATCACAAACGAAAATGTTCAATGTTTACCCTCAAAATCAGATAACAATTGAATTTGTAAGTGATTTTAAGGATACGTGAATTAACTTGACATAAAGTGATAAATTTAGTTGCGATTAAAATAGACAATAATAAAGTAAATTCAGACCACACGAATTGAACAATTACATCCTTGGGAGATTGACCACCCTCAAACTGGATGAACTTCGATTGGTAACAAGGAACACTTGAATAAGAACTTAAAGAGAAAAATAATGTATTACTTTGGAATACGTGTTACAATGTGTTTTACAAGTAATCAGACCCCCTCTATATAGCAGAGGAGTCCTGCTTTAGGTACAATTCTATAAAAGATAAAAATCTCCTGATTTGCTGATTTGCCAGTTCCTTATTAATACGTGTCGAGATTTCCGCCGTAATATCCGACCGGTCACAGATACTTCAGCCTTCTGTTATTTTGGTCTTCTGTTAGTTGCACTGACAATGTTTCCTCGAGCTCGTTCGAGGTTAGGGTTGATTTCGGGATCATAGACTCAATGTTCTCGAGGACGGACATTCTAATCTCGGGTTCTGGCCTAGTGGGACCAGGGGTCGATCTTCAGTCTCTTATGTTCCGAGCCTAATCTACCATGTCGTAGACGAGCCCGATTTCTACCGTATACAGATAGTCCCCCTATTTTTCGGAGAGTAGACGACGAGAAACGATATGTGATCTTGATTCTCACCTAGATATCCTATGACAGAAATGACAAAATAAATGAAACGCCGCGTCAGTCAAGTCTTAATGGCATTAAATGCTAGTCAATTGCCGGTCGGCCTCTCCTGAATGCGAACCGTCGTTTGAAAACTATAAGTATCCCCATCTTTATTCATTCAAACTTTATATCCAACCTCTTTACCCTTGTTCCTTAGAAATTTCTCTATTTTCTGGCACTCATACTCTGATTCTTTGAGATCTTTTGTGAAGACTTTTGCTCGTCATTACCCCAATCATCAAGATTACTACTGTAACTCCCTCTTCTCCTTTTCCCCTCCATTTTAAAAAGAAATGGCGAAGACTTTAAAAATCGTTCCCCCAAAAGAAACTACTTCTACATCACAGCCGGCCGTTAAAGAGAC
Source organism: Nicotiana tabacum (assembly GCF_000715075.1). Taxonomy (NCBI): domain Eukaryota; kingdom Viridiplantae; phylum Streptophyta; class Magnoliopsida; order Solanales; family Solanaceae; genus Nicotiana; species Nicotiana tabacum. Next base: position 218,435,946 of record NC_134080.1, on the reverse strand, counting down.
CGTTCCACGTACTGCTATTGAGGAACCAGCGAAGTAACCTCCTTTGAGCACGTTCATCCCTGGTGGTTGCTCGGTAACCTCCAATTTTAAGGTTGAAAAACCTTTATCTGTATCAGGCCGGTGTGAGAAGGTCTCGAGGTACATCTGCTCGATCACTAAAGAAATTATCCCCACGGTCAAAAAGGATTGCAACTAGGTTAGCAAAGACGTGGTGGTTCCCGGGCTCGATGAATATATCACCACCCACGCCGAGGAATACTTATATGTTTACACTTATCCCTTTATGTTGGGTCCCTTGGACCCGGTCATCACCGACTTCTGCAAAAGGTACAAGGTATGCCTTGGTCAGATTCACCCTTCATTCTGTAGGATCATCATCCTTCTCCAGTTCTTTATGAGCAAGATCGATGGATGCGCGCTCACTGTTGACCACCTTATGTGCCCATACAGTCCCCGACTCTTTCGGGGGGAACTGATCAAGCTCGCGTGCCAGGCTAGTAAAACCCCATTCTTGAGTATTGATGAAGATCGAGATCGAGGATGGCTAGGCTATTTTTTCCGAGTGAGGACCTCAGAACTTATCCCAGCTGAGCGCATACTGTTCCCCGAGAAGTGGAACGCAAAATGTAAGTAAAACTTTGTTTTTCAAAATTTTCATTTTACTCTTTTTTCCTTCCTTCTTATCGGTGCTTGGTGGTGGTGCATTTGTCGCTCAATTCCTGAATGTAGTCCCTCGACTCAAGGAGTGGGTCGAGGGCGTCGTGTCACAAAAGCCATATTCTGAGCGCGCATGGCGAACTATCGAAGGGCCTATGGGAGGCCCCTTCTCATGGTGAGATTCCTTTCATGAGTGAGTACTACTTGGGCTTCTTTTATGTCGCCGAGTTCTTACTTGTTTTGTTTCCCTTTGCAGGTCTTTCCAAGGATGTCGCAATGAGGCCTCCATCCAGTGACGAGGATTGCCCCGCCGAGTCCCCTACTCCGAGACAGGGTGAGTAGAAGAAGAGTAAAAGGGTTTCGAGTTCTCTGAACTCGGAGAAGAAAAATCCGAGGAGGAGGCTGATGCACAAATCCAAAGAAAGCTCCAACGCTCGAGCATTCTCATCGAACTCACTCCACCGGCTGAGGGACGAGCCCAAAGAAGAAGAAAAGTTTCATCTGGTGGCCTGAGTGCCATCGCAGCTTAAGGGGCAAGGGGCTTCCGTACCAATGAGAGGAGTAACTGAATTTCCTCAACTCAGAGAGGCCGATGAGGAGCCCGTGGCCAAGGCTTCCAAACCAGAGGGAGGCGAGGCTGTTTGCCTCAAGTTAGGGAGGCAGAAAATGATGTTGTGGTTTGGGCTTCCTGTACAGTGGGCAACGCCCTAAAGGACGTACTCGGTGTAATAGACCTCTCCGAGTTGCCTTCGTTCATTGGGTCCATGTTTAACCAGGCTCAGATTCTGAAAGAACACCTCGACAAGGGGCCCCAAGGGGGGCAATCCCCTTCCACAACTTTTTTGATGGCATAGACTCTACCACAGAGGACGTCACCGGTTTGGATGACTTACCGGTGCCAAGGAAGAGTTCATTTTTGGGAACAAAAGGGCCTTCCTCAAGTTTGAAACTAGTCAACCAGTTCCAAGCTCCGAGTGTGAATCCTGACCGAAAGTGATCGGTCATTATGTCTATTCCGGAGGATGCCCGGGTCCTCTATGCCCCCGTAGGAGTGGCCAGTTATCTTCAGTGCTTAGTGACCGATGAGGACTAAGCCAAGATGAACGAGGTGGACGCGCCCTGCCTGTTCAATGAAGCACAACAGGTGTTAAATCGAGCAACTTCAGATGCCTCTTGATGACTTCTAATCCGTACTTAGATTAATTTGTAGATAATCATAACTTTTTTCTTTCTGTTTATAGGCGTCGGTGCTTCATCACGAGACTTTTCTCTGATATCTGGAAGAACTAAACAAGTATGAGGCCGATATTCAAGGTCTTACTGAGAAGAGAGATGCTTACAAACTTCTCAGAGCAATATAAATGGGAGGATAAGAGCCTCTGAACTGAGCTAGAGGCAGCTCGGAAGGAGTGCGCCGACCTAGTGGAAAAGGTAAAAGTCTTTGAGGTTAGTGACGATGAGCTAGACTCGGTGATTAATGCTCCGAACACGCAGGTCCAGCAGAATCTTGATCGGATCGATCAGCTTCGGGAAGAGATGGATGTGCTAAAGGTCGAGGCCGAAGAATGGAAAAGCAAAATGCACCGCTTGGCCTCGGAAAATGAAACTGCCCAGTCATAATTGGCTTCGGCTGAGGTCCAACTTCATGCTGAAAAGGAAAAGGCCTTGGTGCAGGCCAAAAATATTGAGGAGCTCCAGTCTCAGCTAAGTTCGGCCGTCATCGATTGAGGAACTCTGGCCAAGGAGCTTGAGACGGCCAAAGTGGTGGTCGAGGTGGTTAAAGCCGATGTCGACAAGATGGTAGCCCAATGTAAGGCCGATACCGAGGCGGACCAGGATCGAGCAAAGTCTGTCGTCAGCACACAAAGTGGCAATCCCGAAGGGAGGCCCTCGAGGGAATTTATGCTTGGAGTTTCGACTTGTCGGCCGAAATTGAGAGTGCCAAGGTGCTCGAAGCCAAGGCCAAGAAGCTGGCTTATCCTGAGGATGATGAAGATTCCGAGGATTTGAGCGAGTCTGAGGGTGGAGGAGACCCCGAAGGTCTGGTGAAGACTAGGCCGTTTAAATGCCTTGTACATTTTTTTCTTTGTTTTTTGTATCTTTGTATCTTTGTACTTGTGTATTTTTCTTTTTTGTTACGGTCGTTTGGCCTTTTAAGAATTTGTATCGAGGCCGTTTTGTCCCTCGTAAAAATCTTTTGATATGTATATAAAGCTTTTTTCCCTTCAGCAATTTCTGAGTTTATTCCTTTGCTTTATTATTTATATTTGCAAAGATTAAAATGCCTTAGCACGAAATAGTTAGGTTATGTTCGGAGGGTCGAACAAGCCTTGCCTTTAACATTATTTTGTTTAAGGCATCGTGGGGGTTCAGTGTGACCGGAAATTTTTCTTCAAAGTACTTATAATTTTTTAGATTTCTGAGGGTAGCCTTTAGAACCAACGGTAGCCTTTAGTTTTCTGAGGGTAGCCTTTAGAACCGGTTAAAAAATTTTAAGGCCTTGTAGTTTTTGTTACGGGTCTCAGACGTCTCTAAGCCATGACGTAGCCTTTTTAGTTTAGGTGTTGCCCAGTGGGCTTGTCTACTCGAGTTATCCGGACTTTCCTAAGATAACAATCCCTGAGTGGGGATGGTCGTAGACTTTAAAATCGAGGCGTTGTCTAATAGGTCTTGTGCTCTCGAGCTCCGATAGCCCAGATCGTCCGAGTTTGTTTTCGGACGACAGTACCCGAGTGAGAGTGATTGTTTGAACTCGGATTAAGGTGGCCCTTGGACTCGATACCTTTAGGGGATTGGATGTAGGAAATTCCTTAAGAAATGCAAGAAAATTTTTAAGGGACATGATATTTATCCGCAAGGTAGAGGCTTTTTTTATTCTTATGCGTGATAGTGACACATGTGTACATGCTTTGTGTTAGGCTCGAGCAGTCTATGTGGGCACGATTCATTTGACTGTTTGGCCCTTACAATAAATCCTATCGATTCAGCCGAGACTGTTTAATCACGAAGTTTCTTTCCTTGCTAAAGTCAATATCCGAGGGTAATACCCCCAGTATTCGAGGTTGATCATAGAGAGAAGCCTCGGATACTATTGATGCGACCTTTGGTATCGATTCCTGACCGGCCTTCTATTCTAAGTTAGCACGATCCACTGTTGCCTCGTTAAATACCTTGCCGGAAAACCCATTTGGGACAAACCGGTTCAAGGGAAAAAGAGTGCAACACGTGCTTTTAGACCTAAAAATTTGCACCATTCCTTGTTGGTTACATGTAAGAGTTAGTTCAAAATGTAAATAAAAGAAATGAATGGGGTCGTACCTTAGCAGTAATATCGTTTCAAGTGAGTTATACAGTTGTTCGGCGTTAATTGTTTCGAGCTTGTAGGATCCCTTTCCGGTGATCTCGATAACTTGATATAGTCCTTCCCAATTCGCCCCCCTATTCCCTTCGTTCGGGTTTCAAGTGCTTAGTATGACCTTCCTTAATACTAAGTCCCTGACATTGAAGTGTCAAAGGTTGGCCCTTCAGTTGTAATATCTCTCAATCCATTATTTTTGGGCGGCCAACTGAACAAGGGCGGCTTTGCGCCTTTCGTCTAATAGCTCAAGGCTCGTATTCATGGCCTCGTCGTTCGATTCCTTGGTCGCATATCTGAACCTGAAACTTGGTTCTCCGACTTTGACCGGTATTAGGGCTTCGACACCATAAACCAGGGAGAATGGGGTGTCCCCGGTACTGGACTTCGAGGTCTTACGGTATGCTAAGACTTCGGGAGGATTTCCTTCCATTTTCCTTTGGCATCGGGTAACTTCTTTTTGGGGTTTTGGAGTATGGTCTTGTTGGTTGATTCTACTTGTCTGTTCCCACTAGGGTGGTAGGTGTTGATAGGATCCTTTTGATCTTGTAGTCTTCAAGAAACTTGCTTACTTTTCTATAGATAAATTGTTTCCCATTGTCACACACGATCTCGACCGGCATTATGAACCGCCATATGATGTGGTCCCAAATAAAATCGATGATTTCCTTCTCCCTGACCTTCTCGTATGCATGAGCATCCACCCACTTAGAAAAATAGTCATTCATAAACAGTATAAATTGAGCTTTACCGAGTGCCCATAGAAGGGGGCCAACGATGTCCATTCCCCACTTCATGAACGACTATGGTGATAAAACTGAATGCAACAGCTCCCCTGGTTGATGAATCATCGGAGCGTGTCTTTGTCATCCATCACATTTTCGCACGTACTCATTTGCGTCCTTTTTCATGTTGATCCAGTAGTAGCCGGCTTTGATTACTTTTCGAACTAATGATTCGACGCCTGAATGATTTCTGCAGGTGCCCTCATGAACTTCCCTTAGAACGTATTCGGTATCACCTAATCCTAGACATATCGCAAGTGGGCCATCGAACATTCTTCTGAACAAGGTTCCATCTTCGGACAAGCTAAATCGGGCTGCCTTTATACGCATGGCCCTCAATTATTTTGGATCCGAGGGGAGTTTCCTCGTCTTCAGATATTCTACATTTTTGTTTCTCCAATCCCAAGTCAGGCCTGTAGAGTTTATCTCGGCATGACCCTCTTCCACTACTGATCTCATGAGTTGTACGACTGCCCCCGAGTTGAACTCATCGTCCTCGACCGACGACCCTAAGCTATAAGGGCATCGGCCTTGCTGTTTTGATTCCGATGTACGTGTTGCAAAGTCCACTCCTTGAATGGATGTAATGTTACCTGCAACTTATCCAGGTACCTTTGCATTCGCTTTTCTCTGATGTCGAATATCCCATTAACTTGGTTCACCACAAGGAGGGAGTCTCACTTAGCTTCAATCACCTCCGCCCCCAAGATTTTGGCTAGTTCGAGGCCTGCAATCATGGCCTCAAATTCGTCCTCGTTGTTAGTCAATTTTACAGTCTTCACAATCCTAATAGATTGTGTAATTACATTGCCTGTTGGTGGCTTCAATATGATGCCAAGTCTGGACCCTTTTGCGTTCGAGGCACCGTCCGTAAAGAGGGTCCAGATTCCTGAAGACGTCCCCGAGTTTACCAGCAATTCTCTTTCGACCTCGGGTATTAGGCCGGCATAAACTCGGCCACAAAATCTTCTAAAATTTGAGATTTAATGGCTGTCCAGGGTCGATATTAAATATCGTACTCGCTGATTTCCACGACCCATTTGGCCAACCGTCCCGAGAGTTCAGGTTTATGCATTATATTTCACAATGGGTAAGTAGTCACAACATATATAGGATGGCATTGAAAATACGGTTTCAGTTTCCTAGAGGCGCTTAGCAAAGCGAGCGCCAACACCTAGAGTCCTACTAACATAGTAAATTGAAAATTGCGCACCTTGCTCTTCCTGAACCAGGACTCCACCTACTGCTATCTCTGATACTTCCAAGTATAGGTATAGTTGTTCGACTGTCTTCAGCGTGTGAAGCAGTGGTGGGCTCGATAGATATCTCTTGAGTTCCTCCAAGTCCCGTTGGCATTCTGGGATCCACGAGAAGTTCTTCTTCTTCAGTAGTAAGAAGAACCGGTGGCTCTTATGAGAGGACCTCGAGATGAATCGCCCTAGGGCGGCTATGCATCCGGTTAATCATTGCACGGCCTTCACGTTGTCCACAACCGTGATATCTTTGATGGCTTTGATCTTGTCGGGGTTGATCTTGATTCCATGGTTGGATACCATGAATCCGAGGAATTTACTTGATCCGACTCCGAAAACACATTTCTCCTGGTTCAGCTTCATATTGTATTTCTTCAATATGCTGAAGGTCTTCTGCAAATATTTTAAATGGTCCTCTGCTCGCAGGGACTTAACCAACATATTGGCAATGTAAACTTCCATTGATTTTCCTATTTGTTCCTCGAACGTCCAGTTCATTAGGCATTGATAAGTGGCACGAAAATTTTTCTAATCCGAATGGCATCACGTTATAGCAGTATGTGTTGTACTTAGCGATGAATGAGGTTTTTTCCTGATCATCCGGGTTCATCCGTATTTTTGTACCCGGAGTAGGCGTAGAGAAAACTGAGGATCTCGTGGCCGGCCGTGGCATCGATCATGCGATCGATGTTGGGCAAAGGGAAAGAATCCTTGAGACACGCCTTATTAAATATTTATAGTTTACATGCATTCTTAATTTATTTCCTTTTTAGGGACTACCACTATGTTTGCTAACAATCCAGGTATTTGACCTCCCGAATGGACCCTATTTTAAGGAGTTTAGATACCTCGTCCTTGATAAAAGCTTGTTTGACCTCGGACTGGGGTCTCCTCTTCTGCTTGGCCGGGTGGAATTTCGGGTTCAGGCTTAACTTGTGAGTGGTTATCTCTAATGGGATCCCTGTCATGTCAAGATGGGACCAAGCGAAATAATCCATGTTAGCTATAAGAAATTGAATGAGTTTTTTGCTGAGCTCGGGAGTTAACCTCATGCCCAAGTATACCTTCCGATCGGGTAGATGCTCGATCAATATGACCCATTTTAGCTCCTTGATCGTTGATTTAGTGGCACCGGAATCATCGAGGACTATAAAAGATCTGAGAACCCCGTAATCATCATCTTCATTAGTCCTCTGTTTATCCAGTTGGTTCGTAACTGGTGTCGGTAATTGCTATTTAGCCTCTTGCTTTGTACCCTGTAGATTCAAAAATGCACTGTCTACTGGGCTTTGATGACCATTTCTACTCTTCATGTGAAACTTTTGTTCACCCATTCCCAACAAGTTTGTGGATCATAACACTTAATTATATGTTAGCAAGCATATCTGGCCGACATTTGACTTCAAAAAAACGCCTCTTTTTCCTTCGAACTCTAAAATCCCACTTTTCCAATCTAGGGAATCTTATCTTATAAAACTAAAGGAACATAATGAAAGACTTTAATTTGGAAAACGATAATAGTCGTCGTTAATGTTGTTAACTTATTCCAATGAATAATTAGATATTTACTGAACTTTTAGAGACAAATCAGCAGGGAAATTCATTCTTGTTATCTAAAGAATGTGTCAAGACATTCATGCACGTCAGATCCCAGTCTCAATTTTTTCTTGTTTTTGTTCTTTTAATGAAACACTTGATTATCACATGGACTGATTAACCTAATTCAGACCTCCCTTTGAATTTATTATTCCCATATCAATATGCCATATCATAGTTGTTCTAATCTTCTTATACATAGATTTGATATGTTTATATGAAGCTGAACCTTTGTTAGCTGACACACTTCATCAATGTTGAAAAATATTAGGTTTCATTCACCCGTAAGGAATGCTAATTAGCTCGTTAATTCATTAATTAATTCTCCACCTAAATTCTATTGCTAGCCTATATAAATATCATTATGGGTATTGAAATGTATGTCATTTCATTAACGCGACAGGGGTACCACTATTCTGGTTTACCGGTGCCAGAGGCGGACCCAGGATTCGGTGGTCGCGGGGGCACTATGACATTCAATGTAAATTTATTACTACTCGTAAAGATTGATATACGGGGCCTATGCTAATATCTGACTATTTTTTTGAAAACATATGCAAGTATATATGAAATCTTTGCTGATGTTTCCGGGTGCCTATGACTCCTAAACCTATAATGTAGTCCCGCCTATGACCGGTACCTCTAAAGCCTTTTAGCGTTCAGGGTGCCAAGTTATTTATATATTCATTTTCATGGCACACACACACACACACCCATATATATATATATATATATATATATATATATATATATAATTTTTGCCGAAGTTTATGGAGTCCGGTGACCCCTCACCCATACACATGGGTCTGCCTCTGCTTGAAACAACTCGGGTTTTGAGTAGCAACGATCAAATTTTGCATATTATGAGGATTCTCAAAGATCGATGACTTAAGTTGTGGTTGCTGCAGATCGACTTCCACAATAAAAAATTCATAAATCTCCTAAACTAATATCTACATGAAATACTACAATCAGCAATAAATTAATTAATCACATCCTTATAATATTTGTATGCATCTTTTATCTTTCTTTTTTTCTTTTTTCTTCAGTTGCTCTTTATTATCTACTTCCTTTTCTTAAGATATGGTCTACCACTGAGAGGGCAGCAGAAGCAAAGGCAAGACACTTCTTTTATTGGCTTCTTTTTAAGGGGCAGATGTGTAGTATAAGCAGTATTACACACATATACCTATTTCTGTCCAAAATAGTTATTGTTTTAGTCAAATTAATTCGGATCAAATCTAATGTTGCTTCAATAAACTTTCTATATAATTTTGTAAAAGGTTCAAAGAGAGAAAAACTTAAAAGGTAATTTAGTTAAATAAGTAACCCTTATAATTAGCTAGCATTTGGACATAGATTTGATAGAAACTTGAAAAATGAGTTTTTGAAGTTGCGTTAAAAAATAATTTTTGAAAGTTGAAATTGTGTTTGGACATTCATTTTATTTAGAGAAAAAGATGAAATTTTGTTAGCGGAAAGAAATTTTTCACCCAAAAATTGCCCTAAACCAAAATTTGGGAACTTGAAATTTTTTTCAAAAACTGATCATATCCATGAACAAACATTATTTTCAAATGTATGTTTTAAATATCAAGTTGCCAAAATCTATGGTCAAACGGGTCCTTAATATTTTCGAATAATTTTCTTAATGTATGTGTCAAAGCGACACTTATTTTTGACAAGAGAAATTATATACTAGTACTAGCTAAAATTTTAAATAACTGGTATAGCATCTCTTATCACAAAAAAATTAATGCATATATACAATAATTTTTCGACTTATTAACTTAAAATTCTGAATCCATCGCCTTTATTTTGATGATGAACACACTTTTCTAATACTAACTCTAAAAATTGTTTAGGGACAAAGTATAAGCAAAAGCAGAGATGAGAAAGCTCATGTGACATCAAGAATTGACAGGTAATGCAAGCCTGGTTGGTGAAGAATTCAGCATTTAGTGCCCTCTCATGCTCCCTGTAAAGTCCGAATTTGAAATTGAAGTTTATGAGTTTTAAATTATCATCGAATTTATAATTTATTTTAGTCATTAAGTTTATAATTAAATATTTATATATGTATATGAAGAACCTTCAAACTACAAATATAAACTTTAAGCAAAAGTTATCGAGTTCATCTGAACACATAATTTTTTAGCTCCGTCACTTAATTTCTCTAGGCGCTCTCTTGAGTCAAAAATTCCATTAAATTCATACCATACTTTATTAGGACAGGAGCATCTTAGGAAACTGTGGAAGATTTTTTGGTCACATCCTAAGCCAACGGTTTTATGGGGCCTTGTCCCTACTCTATCACACTTATTTTTTGATTTTCTTATTCTTCAAAAACATTCACTTTCTCCTTGGTCATATAGTAGATAGTATGGGTACATAGATACTATGTTGGAACTGGAACTGTTAGGATCGAAATAATTAGGTGTTTTGCGTGAGCTAATAAATTATACTTTAAACGATGATAAATCAGATAATAAAAAGAAATATATTAAAATTAAAGAGACACAAATATTTAACGTGACTAGCTCGGCCAATTGACCTACATTCACATGTGAAAATAAGCAATTCACTATATAAAATAGAGTACCAAATATCGGAAGAACAACCCGATAAAATTCACTCAAAGAGGTAAAGAGGCTCACGCAAGTGACTGGCTAAAACTTGTTTCAAAAAAAAGTTCTTAAATAAGACTCTTAAACTCCTTAGGGATTACATTATCGATGTCGCTAAATGAGAGGAAAAAAATCCTTGCCATATATAAGAGATTTCTAATTTTCTTTTGTGAAAAGAAAAATCCAACTATTATAAATATTTTGTCTTTCATTCGACAGAAACAAAAGTAAATATGATCCTAAATTATACTCATTCTGAACGCGGATGTTCTAGATCCTAAATTAGTCTCCAATTTGTGTTGGGTATTTAAAGTTGTTGGGCTAAAATGACCCAAAAATACTTTTAACATAATGTGATATTATTCGCTTCCAATCAAGCTCGCACGATTTTTCTCAAAAGCCTCATGCCATTAAAAGATCTCTACACCTCATATATGGGTTTCAAATATTTTTCAGCTGCCAATGTAGAATATTAATCGCACACTCAATAACATCCCCCTCGAACTAAGTTCAACGTGGCTCATTACTACAATTCACGGGTTTTTCCCTCGAACAAAGTTCCATGTGGTCCATTACCAAAATCTACCGGTCAATTTTCGAGATTCATTGTGTCCAATCCACATTGTTAGAGTATTATGGCAACTGAAGCCCGCAACCAGCTTCTTCTTGTGTGCCCACCTCCAAGCTCGTAAGGGTGAGCAAACCGAGATCCGCACCATCACTCTGTCATTACCATACTACTCCCGCCGAATTTACTCTCTGATACCAATTGTTGGTTTAAACCAGCCCAAAATTACTCCTAACATAGTGTGATATTGTACGTCAGCTTGGACCCAGCCCATACGATTTTTCCCAAAAGGCCTCACACAACTTATATGTATGCTACCAATTTTTAACTATTAATGTTGAACTTTATTCACACAACCAACAAAAGCTCATGGGAAGAAACAAAGAGACGACCATTCAAAAAGGAAAAATGATACTGTATAGCCGCTCCCAAAATAATAACCAAATATATATATACATACATACATTTTTGGGCTACCGAATATAAATTATTTCTGACGCGGGTTAAAAATAATAATAACCCATTCAAAAACCATCCAATTAGTTAAGGCTGCTAATTTTAGATAGGAAGATTGGAAATGGAAGTCACTCCATCTACTTTTTCTTTAATTTGGTACGTGCAACATCCATAACTATTTTTCATTCAATTATACTATGCAAGTTGAAACAAACTAAAAAAAATTCTCCTCAATATTGGCTCAATTTGGTAGGGATTTTTTGTTTAAATTGGTCATGTGAAGGAGATGTGATGAAACAAATTCCTAAATTTCGTATTCTTGTTAGGTCTACAAATACTGAAAATATTTGAAAACTCAATAGTTAATTTATCACCGATGAAAATATTGCAAAAATTTTAATGAGTTCAATTATGTCTTTTATTATGAGAATTCATTATAAATTAACTAATTTTATACTAATTATCAAGTTATTGTAATTTTTCAAATCCAAATTTGAGATCAACAACATAAATAAATTGATAAAAAGAAGTTGTAATTTAGTCCAAAAGTTAATTATATATATATATATTTACTATAAATATTTAACCTTAAATTCTCGAAATGATGATTCAATAGTTGAGACAACGAATAACAACACCTTTTGTGTCTTCTCCAACTTTATTGAGCAGATTTATTCACACTTGCACTTGTGATTGCAATGGCGGAGACATATTTGTCGAGGAGTTACACCAAATCTCATCGCTCAAGAATTATACTGTATATATCGATAAAAATCTTCTTATGTATAAATTTTTGAACCCCGGCGAGAGTATTTTTTTTTTGAATCTTCTTAATGAAACTTGCCTCTACCCTTGCTTGTGAGCTATGATAAATTATTCGATAAATTAGTTAAGGTGCCAGTAAATCGATTTGAATATAACCGTCATAACAAAAGTAGTACATAGTATAAAAAATACTTTATACTGCTCGGTGTATATAAGTTAAATCCCGATACGATGGCATTATCGTAAATTCAGTGGTCCCATATACTATATATAAGAAGAAGAAAGGTGTGGGGCTTAACCAACAATTTTCCATCTTATTCTTCTTTGTAATTTCTCTACTACTACTATTACCATCTCCTCCATTGCCATTTCTCTCTTCCAAAAAATCCCAAAAATTCGTACAATTCGAATTAACTACGTTGTACTTTGTACTGTTGTTGTTGTACTAGATATTAACTTGATCGTCAATAATTGAATTTATGGAGAGTACTACTGATTCTTCAACTGGTACTCCTCCGCCGCGGCTGCAGCCGCCGCAGCCTCAGCTTCCGCCGGGCTTCCGCTTCCACCCGACCGACGAAGAACTCGTAGTTCATTACCTTAAGAAGAAATCCGCCTCTGCTCCTCTTCCCGTTGATATTATTGCCGAAGTTGATCTTTATAAGTTTGATCCATGGGAACTTCCAGGTATATATTTTACTACTATTTCTTCTTTTTATTATTATTATTCTTTAATTTTCATTTCCCAATTCTACCTATAATAATAAAAACAAAAAGTTGTCAATTATTTTTTCCTTTTCAATCGTTGTCAATAAAGTTTCTATAGCCAACTTGCCAAGGACCAACTAGGATCACGAGTGGGTTCGTTCAATTTTATTGGCGGAGTCATAAATTTATATAAGGGAATTTAAAAAAATAAAAATATTATAATAGGCATTTGAACTTGCGATCCAAACAATTTTTGTATCCTTTTTACCATATTACAAACGGATTCAACCATTTTGTCAAGCGGATTCAACCGTTGATAAAGGGATGCACAAAGTATTCAGCATTTACGCAGGGTTCGGAAAAGAGTCGCGTTACTAGAGGTATGTGATGTAGACAGTTTACCCCTGATACAAGCATTTGTGACTTTTCTAGTATGGACTTTAAATATACACGTGAAAAAAGTCTAAAAAGTAGTGTAAATATTAAGTTTTGGACCCATATTATGAAAGAACTCAATATTCTTGGACCCATTTAAATTCTGAATTCGTCTCTACCAATTTATTTTTAACATATACGGGGTGTTTGATGCAGCTAAGGCAAATTTTGGAGAACAAGAATGGTATTTTTTCAGTCCAAGAGATCGGAAATACCCTAATGGAGCGAGGCCGAACCGAGCGGCAACGTCGGGTTATTGGAAGGCTACCGGAACCGACAAGCCGGTATTCACCGCCGGCGGAAATCAAAAAGTTGGGGTTAAAAAAGCTCTCGTCTTCTACGGCGGAAAACCACCGAAAGGAGTGAAGACTAATTGGATTATGCATGAATATAGGATTGCAGAAAATAAAACAAATAACAAGCCTCCTGGTTGTGATATTGCCAACAAAAAAGGATCTTTGAGGGTTAGTATTTTTTCTTTCATCTTGATCAGTTAATTCAATTTTCAGAATTTCTCCATTTGGCAAAAAAATTCAGTATTTAGAAATATTATTCGACTTGTTTGGAATTGATGCATAGTATTAATATTTAGAAATAATGAAGTTCAGTATTTGTAAATACTATAGTTTGTTATTGAGCTTCTACATTTGAAATGCGGTAAATAGTTGTTTGAGAAGTATTTCAAGTGACATAATAATTTTCGCTCATAAATCCTTCTACTAAACTTTTTTCTCCAAACGAAATTACTATCCTAATGCTACTACATGCAGAGGCGGACCTACCCTTATTGGGTCACCGACCCTCTGTAATTTCAGAAAAAATATATATATGTATATGTGTATATGTATATATATTTTAAATAACATGTATATATTTTGATTGGCACCCTAATTAATTAAGACTCAAAGTGTAGGCAAGCTGCATTAGTCATATTTATGGGGCACAACTGTATTTTTAGTGTGTTGTTTAGGTTCGATTTCTACTCCAGCATTTGCTCAATTTTGTGTTTGACACGGGTGCTACCGCCACTTTCAAATCCTCGGTCCACCTCTGACTACATGTCTTCCAAACACTCTCCTCAACTTCAAGTTCAAGTGATTTTTTTTATGGAAAATTATGCTTAATATTTCACTACCAAGTAGTGTTACTTCTTCACATATTTTTTTCTTATATTGTACCATATGTTGTATTTTTTGCAGTTAGATGATTGGGTATTATGTCGGATTTACAAGAAAAATAATACACAAAGGCCAATAGATCATCACGAGAGGGACGATATGAATGAAATGATGGGACGATCAATACCAACATGTATAGCAAACTCAATATCTCCATTTGAACAAAATATGTATGAAGGAATTATTAATAACAACACTAGCGATATGATCAACGTCAATAACGTTGGATCCATATCGAGTAGTGTCCTCCCTCCAAAGCGGCCATTGCCTGCAGGTTTATACTGGAACGAAGACCATAACACGAATTCTCCATCTGCAAAAAGGTTCTTAGCAGAGAACTCATTGGACAATGGATTAAACATGAATATTACACGACCAGATGAACATAATAGTTTCTTGAGCCAACTTCCTCAAAATCAAGTATTGGGATCTCTTAGTGATGGAGTCGTCTTTCGACAACCTTATAATCAAGTTACTGGCATGAATTGGTACTCTTGAAGACGAGCTGGTCCTATATATGAAATCGTCAAGCAACCATGTATACTGAATACCGTACTGAAATATATGTTAATGGATCGATCTCTTATTGTTCGACTCAAGAATTTTCACACTTTTGTAGCAGCAAAGCAGATTATGATAATCTACAGTTTTTTGGTTAGGTTGTAGATGCTTGGTTTAATTAACGTTCCATACATCTTTCGGTGAGTTTGTGAATACATAGAGATGCTAATTAAGAATGAAATGTTGTAATCTTGCTGTACAGAATTAGAGTATATATAGAAGTTAAATTTACATAAAGCACTTTTTTTTGAGTTTATGTTACGTGCACGGGTAGTGTATAAATTTTTATACTATTATATCAAGGTGACCTACAATATATGGTATGTTGAAGAGTTATAACTTGTTATAATCAGTTGAATAGCATTGAGTTTTCAACGAAATTTTACATTGTCAATGTATATAATTAGATTTTTTTAAATTTCATTACAGACTAGATGATAAAGCCAATACTAGTAACTAGGTTAGATAGTTAATTTTGATAATGGAGTTACCCTTTAGATTTGTTTTAGAATTAAACAAAAGTATATGGCAATACCGAGTAATTACCATATACTTCAAAAGAAGAGCAAAAAAATTAAGTGACAATGTTATTTGAAAATTAGAGTTGTGTTTAGACATGAATACTATTTAGAGCTATTTGAAGTGAAAATTTTGAAAAACGACTTTTTGGAATTTTTTTAATTTTCGAAAAATCCCGAAATGCAACTTCAATTTGAAATATTCATAGACAAACACTAATTTCGGGAAAAAATTCTTATGGCCAAACGGGCCCTTATATTCTTTAAACTGAGGATGTACATAGCATGAATGACGCCATTAATGAAATCATTTGTTGGAGTAAACTACGCAATGTATAAAGTACATGACTCCTTGTCTTCCACTTATTAGGAGTATTTTTTTGTATTAACCTCTTTTATGAGACAAGTCTTAATCTACTTTACAACAAAAGGCTACAAAAAAGATTTAAAAAGGGGGGTGGGATAGTAGAATATAATAAAATGAAGGGAGTATTATAAAAGCGCAACCCGGTTCTCACTATGCGCGGGGTCCGGGGAAGGACCAGACTACAAAGGTCTATTATACGCAGTCTTACCATGCAATATTTCTGCAAGAGGCTGTTTCTATTGCTCGAACTAGTGACCTCCCGGTCGCATGACAACAACTTCATCAGTTACGTCAATGCGCGGGAGTACTTTGAATTAAGGGATGTCATTTTCTTGGATTAATAAGTTGAATATAATAGACATGGACATGTATATTTCATAGCCATAGGTCTAACAAAAGTTGACAACAAAGGGCTACCTCACAAATTAGCTTTCTTTCTTTGCTGACTTTAGGGACCATCATGCTGTCAACAAAGGGAATCACTATTATCTTAATTAAAACCACAAATTTTATTAATTATTAATTATCGTTTAATTGCATTTCCTTTCAAGGGAAACATTACAAAGCTACTTTATTAAGATTTCATTTCGTTGCTGCTTGTTTTAGGAACACATAATGCAAGGGTGAATATATGCATGTATTAGAATCTTGCATGCGTCTACGTCGTTACAAATTGATAGTACGGAGGCACATTTAGAATTTAAAATTTATGAATTTTTACATTGACCTCAAATTAATGTATAATAATAATAATAATTGTATTCATAATAAAATATTTATAATTATGTGATAAATTTCTTAATTCATCTATATGGTCAGACAAAACCTACAGGGTTTGTATGAACCCATACATTACAAGCTAGATCTGCCTTTGGAGAGATACAAGGGCGAAGCTAGCTCTTGCCTGCGAGTTCGGCCGAACCTAGTAGCTTTCGTTCAAACCCTGTGTTTGTTTTAAGAAATCTATTGAATATAAATAAATAACGTATTATTTTAGAACCCAATAACTAAAAGGACCAAAATTTCGAACCCATATACTTCAAATCCTGGCTCCGCCTTCGAGAGTACACATGACATAGACAAAGTATTTGATATTCATGTTTAACCCCCCCCCCCCCCAAACAAGATATATACAGATACATGCATACATCAATGTTATACAGTTTACGTATTTCCAACACATTTTCTAAATTTATCTTTCTTAAACAACAATTTAACCAATCAATATTATCCGCATTTTAATTTGTACGTGAAAATGTGTATACTACCCGGCCGTATTTGCAAGTGTACGAAAAATGTACCTTACTCACAAACACATTTTTGGTAATCTTTTTGCTCGAAAAAAGAAAAATACTAGCTAGACTCAATGGGATTCAATAATCCATACACTATCATACAAGTAATTTCTTGCAAAACCTTGAGATTCAATTAAATAATGAATTCAGTACTATACTTAGACAAGAGGAAGACTTTTGGAAATTAAAATCAAGGATACAGTGGCTAAACGAAGGAAATGCTAACACGAAATTTTTTCACATGTCCACATTACATCGACGAAGACGGAATTATATAAATGCTTTAAAAGACACTGTAGGGAACTGGACTTGTGACCCAATTGAAATTCAGGATCAAATTTATCAATACTACACCAATTTGTTCACAACACAACAATCTCTTTCACATCAAATAAGAGATCATTCCCCTATGCATAATTATTTAACCTATGAAAGACCAACATGAAATGATACAACCTTTGAGATTAATAGAAATTAAAAATGCACTAAACTCATTTCAACCTTTTAAGTCACCAGGGCCAAATGGCCTACACCCTTAATTTTTCCAAAAATATCGGAATGAAGTCCGTCAGCCACTTACCACCTGCTGTTACGACGCTTTCAATCAAGGAAAAATTCCTGAAGAAATAAACAACACTTATTTGTGTCTTATCCGCAAGGTAAAGAATGCTGTAGAAATCACGCAATATCGTCCCATAAGCCTTTGCAATGCCATTTATAAATTGATCACTAAAATTATTGTTAACAGACTAAAACCCTTCGTTCATAAGATAATCGGACCTACACAATCAAGCTTCCAACAAGGTAAACGTGCTTCAAACAATGTCATCCTTGTCCAAGAAATACTTACCCATTTCAAAAAAAAAAAGGCAAAATGGGACAATGATGTTAAAATTAGATTTGGAAAAAGCTTTTGACAAGCTAGAATGGTCGTTTATCAAAAATACATTTCAATATTTTAACTTACCAACAAAACTCATTAGCTTAATAATGTCGTGCATCACAACATCTTCCGTATCTGTCCTAGTCAATGGATCACGCACGGACTTCTTTAAACCATCTAGGGGTATACGCCAAGGTGATCCTCTATCTCCATATATCTTTATAATGTGCTTAGAAAGACTCTCAATAACCATATTTCAATCAATCGATTACCTATTATGGACTCCAATACAAATCTCCCAAAATGGACCTCAACTCTCACATTTATTCTTTGCTAACGACATCATCCTTCTTTCAAAAGTAAATGACAAAAATTGTCACTCCATAATTGATATTTTCAATACTTTTACACAGCTGTCAGGCCAACAAAGACCTATCAAGTCTGGTTTCCAATTTTTGCTAGACAACTTTAAGGCTAGACTTGCGGGGTGGAAAACCAAATTCCTATCCTTTTCGGGAAGAATTACTCTCATTAAATCAACCATTAGTGCTTTATCTAACCACATAATGCAATACATAGCTATCCATAAACAAATTTTGCATAAAATGGACCAGTATATGCGTAATTTCCTATGGGGAACTACTCAACAAAAAAGAAGGATCCACCTAGTTAATTGGAAAACAGTTACTATGCCAAAATATTTAGGAGGTCTAGGTATACAGAGGCTACTTTTAAAGAATGAGGCTATAGTGGTTGGATTAGCATGGAGGGTTTTTCACTCCTCTACTCAATTATGGGCTCAGACTCTTATACATAAATATAAAAACAAATGTCTTCTTGCAAACTCTTCAAGCACTTAGAACAACATTATTAGAGGTTGGGGTAAATGTCAACTGGGAATTCAATGGAATTTAGGTACCCACTCTACATTAAATTTCTGGAATGAGGCATGGATTGCTCCGAACACCACATTGTGTTCTTTACTAATTGGTCAAATCCCTTCATACCATACTAGCCATAATTTTGCAACCTATAGACACCAACACACTTGGAATTGGGAAGATATACTTTTTCAAATTCACCATCATATTAGAAACCTAATAAATAGGATCAATGTTCCAACATACACTCAAAAAGTGGATACTATCTATTGGGGAATCTCCAATAAGGGCAATTTCACTACCAAATCAATATACTCAAAACTACTTCAACATGAACTAAAGTTGCATGCAAACACCTCCTTACGATTGGATTTGGAAGATACAAATACCTCTAAAACTAAAAATATTTCTTTGGCTTATAATGCACGATAAATTACTAACAACAAAATACCTAAACCACATTGGAGTAACATCAACTGATCAATGTCAAATATGCCACACACACCCAGAATCTACCATTCATCTATTTCTACATTGTCCTTACATAGTTAATATATGGCATCAATTGGGAATAAGTCACACTACTAATACCATTCTTCCAAACTCACACCCAACTCAATGGCTAAGTAAGCTAATAACTAAAACCATCAACCAAATGCCTCACCTTGCTAATGCTCAAACCTTTATTTCTTACACCTTATGGCACATTTGACTAAATCGTAACATTAATCTTTTTAACAACGTTAAAAAGAGAGTTTATCTTAAGCAAATTATTAACAGCGCACTGGAATTCACTTACTTCGCTGCAAAATTATCTTTGAAAAAGAATTATGCAATGCAACATATTAAATGAATACCTCCTAAGCCAAATTTTAATAAATTAAACATGGATGGGGCAGTGTTATCATCGACTAGAAAAGCAGGTATAGGAGGTGTTATACGCGACTATCATGGACGTTGGATCATAGGGTTTGCTGGTAACTTGGACAATGCAAACACCATCCAAGCAGAATTTAAGGCACTATTCACTGGCTTGGAATTGGCGCATAAATACAGTTTGGTTCCACTGAAAATAAATATTGATGCTCTGCAGGTACTACATATGTTACAAAATGATAATATGGTTTATGCTAACTTTATCGATGACTGCAGGCACCTCCTGGACCAATTGCATAATGTGACAGTAGAACACATCTACAGGGAGGGCAATAAGGTGGTTGATGGTTTAGCGAAAGCTGGATGCAAATTACCAATCTCTGATAAACCATTATTTTTTGAAGAACCACCGGATTTTGTTCAAACTTTTTTTGCAAAACGACCAAGCTGAAGTAACTCGTACAAGGAAAACAACATGCTTATTACAACAACTGGAAGACACAGATCACGACTTTGTGGATAACAACTCAGATGATCAGTGCATGGCTGCTTTCAATAGCTCTTTTGTAATAGATAGCTACTGATGCTACTTCTAATTCTCGCATATCAAATAACTCTCATATGGATGCTTATGCATCCCCCTCTCTGTAGTTATTCTATTTATGTTTAATGCAGATTATCTTTCCTACCAAAAAAAAGTGTACGAAAAATGTATAATATAGTATAGCAGATAATAAAATATGTCTTGTTGTCCAAACTGAAAATAGTGCATGTACCTACTTTAGTTTTCTCTTGAACTAGCCCTTCTCCTGAACCTTGATCTTCAGTTATGGTTTTACGTAGTGGATGAGCCATCATTGTCATGTTCGCTGGAAAACTATGCTATATAGATCGGTAAATAATCTTTTATGTATATATATAATACGCTTAATCTTATTGTCTTCTCGGTGTGATTACTTTAAATTTTGACTCGTTAATAAAAAAAAATTGGCTCTATCGCTGAATCCATGATGCATCTTCCATAGGAGAACCAAGATCCAAGTAACAACAAATACATTGGTAAAATTTGTTATTCTCCTATATGAATAAGAATAAGCAAATCAAATTTAATTTCAGAATTGATTGATTAATAGGACAATTTGAATCAAACCTAGGGATTCAAGGTAGCTCCGACAGCAGAGGCGGACCCAGGATCTGAGCACGATGGGGAACCATTGTATACTAGTCACTAGCGATAAAATTCGGCTTTCAACTCTTTGAAAACTTAATAATTATGATGACTTATCCTCCAAGTATAAACAAAAGGAAGTTCTAAAGAAAAAGAAATCACTGAACAAAGAGAGATTTCTTCGCAAAATGGATGTTATGGGAAGAGAATGTATTTGATTAACCATGTTTCATACTTTAAAATTTCTAGTCTATTAATATAAAAAAGGGAGTCAGTGATCAAAATGGCGTTCAGACTTTAAATTATCCAAAATTTACTCAAGAAATCAAGATTAATGGTATGTTAGTAGTCAAAGAACTAAAGAAGAGTTTCAAACTCTTAGTTGCCTTATCGAGTCGGAGACAAAGTATTGTTGAAGAAGCTTGTGGCAGAAGAATTTATATTTTTCTATTTGTGGAGCAATAAGTTGCAATTTGAGGCTTTTATTTTAGGGGAGGGATTCGAAAAAGAAAAATTAATGAAGTTGACTGTTATGTGTTAGCATTAAACTATAATTGAATTAAAAAATATATATAAATTGCTATTAAATATAAATTAGAAAGGACTAGAGTAGAACTAAATAGGAGGGTGTTTGGATTGACTTATAAAAAGTAGCTTTTAAGCTAAAAGTCATAAGCTGGTAATACCCAACTTTTGGCTTATTTTTATACTTTTTATGCCTAAAAATAAGTGCTTTTAAGCACTTTTATCATTGCCAAACACCACACAAACTAAAAAAGTGCTTAAAAGCCAATAAGCACTTAAAATAAGCCAATCCAAAGTCAAACACCCTCTAGGAAGGAGAAGAAAAACCAAGAAAGAAAGGAGGAGGAAAGGTTAAAACTTGGTTTCGAACCCGTGACAATCAGCAAAGAACGGAACTTGAGCACCTAAGTGGACCACTTCCCCAGCTAGCCCTTTTGTGCTTGGGAGCACAAGCAAAATATTTAAGGGTTCATGCATATATGTACATATATATATATATATATATATATATATATATATATATACAGAGTATTTGATGAGGTTAACGGGGTCCCGTGACCCCTCAACTCGCAATGTAGGTCAGCCTCTCTCTCTCTCTCTCTCTCTCTCTCTCTCTCTCTCTCTATATATATATATATATATATATATATATATATATATATATATATATATATATATATATATATATATACAGAGTATTTGATGAGGTTAACGGGGTCCCGTGACCCCTCAACTCGCAATGTAGGTCAGCCTCTGCTCCCATGGTGGACGACCCAAACTTCCACCTTGTAGGTGGTGTTTGATTACCCGTTGTGAGCACGTGATTTTTGCCCGACTAAAAATATTCTTATTAAATTTACAACAAAAAATAGATTTTTCTAATTATTTTAATTTTTATAGAATTTTCAGGAAATCCTTGTTAATGTTGTTTGCATTTTAGTTTCATATTTAATATATTAAAATTATAAGAAAATACCACAAAATGTTAAAAAAATTCATGCATTATATTTTAGATTTTTATTTGCATTTTTAGGATTTAAGTTATTTATTAATTACATTAAATACAAATTACAAAAAATAATTGTTATTTTACATTTTTAGCTTTTAGTTTTAAATTAGTAATTTTCTTTTATTAGTTTTAAATTAATTAATTATTCAAATATTAGAAATAGATGTTAGGTTCAATTCCATAAATTAGATTTGATTTAGGAATTAATTTAGGTGCTTAATTAATTTGATTAGGAATTTTAATTAAAAGAAAAAAAAGAAAAAAAAACGAGATAGAGAAAACGAGAAAAGGAGCCCCACCCCTTTAGCCAACGACCCCGTTTTTTCCCAAATGATCCCAGCCACTGATCAATTATGATCTAATGGCTGGGACTCCACTCCTTTTAACTATCCTAACTGACCCCTCCCCCAACCCCCAGAACTCCCCCCATTCTCTTCATCTCCATCACCCAACCAAACCCTAGCCGCCGTAGGATTCCTAAGCCCTTGCCGCCGCCACCCACCGTCCAAACAATCCCAAACTCACACCCTACACTCTCCAACTCCGCCTTAACCCTAATCCCCTATCAATTTCCCCAAAATCCCCCACCAAACTTCTCCAATTTCGGATCTAAAAAGGAAAAGAGAAAAAAAACCTAGTTTGTTTTCCTCTTTCGATTTTGTTGAGTTTCAAGACTTGATTTGACCGAAACTTGCGCTAATTAATTGTTCTCAGCGAGAGCAGTTGATTATTGTGTATTGTTGTGGTGGTTGTTATTATTATTATCATGGCTTTTCGTTGGTTTCTCCTCCATTTCAGGGTTCATACTGTAAAGGGCTTTTTAATATAATTTGCCGCTCGACCAAAAATATTTATATTCCCTAATCAATATATATATATAAACATATATATTTTATATACTAACTATGTATAAAATATATTTATCGGTTATTAGTTTAGACTTACGACTATTTAAGTTAATTTCTCTACTGTTGTAAATCTCATGATGGAGGAATAGCATTTTCCTGGCCCAATTCCGTTTTGCCTAATTGCCTCCTCATGCAATGTAGTTAGCCCAATCGCGTTACTTGATTATGTTTTCTTTTGAATTTAATACTGGACTAGTGGACTAGACCCCTTTCAATCAAATTACGATGAATCAATCAATTTGTTTAACGTTGGTAATGAGAATTCTAAAAGAAAATTTGGGAGCCCCAAAAAAATGATGTAATTTCATATAGTGAAATAACCTTTTATTCATACTTTATTTTTTTTTAATGGAATGATCATTGGCTCAGAATATACCTTTTGTAGACAAAATTTCAGGAAAAAATAGCACGATATAGCCAGTTTTCGGACTGGTCATTCAAAAATAGCCAGTGTTTACCTAGAACTCCAGTATAATATAGTGGAGTTTAAGTATACTTATGCTGGAACTCCAGCATAATATACTGACGTATTTTCGGGTTTTGAACAGTGTTTTCGCTTAGATTTATCTTTACATGAAAAGTGGCTAAATTTCGATTACTTTTGAAACTGTGTTATTTTTGAACGACCCGTTGTAAATCTGGCTATTTTTGAATTTCTCCCAAATTTCAGACATCTTGATAGGCCTTAAAAAGCCTAGAACGTAATAGTCTAGCAAAGACTCATTGGACAAGGAATTCCATCTACAAATAGCCATGTTTAGGACTGCTATTTAGGAATTAGCTTTGAAAATTTGAACCAAAATTTATTATTTCAGGACAATTTAGGATATTTGTGTCCCAAAAAATTAAACTAAAAACTAAAATTCAAGACTAGTTGGTTAATTTCTAAATAACAGCCTTTTAGAGTGACTACCTGGGGAGAAATTAAAAAATAACTAGATTTACAAGTGGTCATTCAAAAATAGGCACAGTTTCAAAAGTAATCGAAATTTAGCCACTTTTCATATAAAGATAAATCTGAACGAAAATACTATTCAAAATCCGAAAATACTCCAGCATAATATACTGGAATTCCAGTATACTAGTATATTATAATGGAGTTCCAGCATAAGTATACTGGAACTCCAGCATAACATACTGGAGTTCCAGTATAATATACCGATCCGGCATAATATGCTGGAAGTTCATATACAATGCTCCAATCTCCGGTATATTATGCTGGAACTTTCCACGTGTTGGAGTTTCAGCATAATATGTTGGGAGTTCATGCACAGGTGCACCGATCTCCAGTATATTATGCTGGACCGGACCCCATTGTAGCAAAATAATTGCTATTTTTCAATGACTCTGCAAACGTTGGTTATTTTTGAATGACCAATCCGAAAACTGGCTAGCCCGTGCTATTTTTACGACTACCTGGTGTCATTTCTTCTCGGGCCAAGCTAATAAATAAGCCCAAATTCATGCATGAATCTATATTTTATTCAAATTGAAAGGGGATTTTTTACATAACTAACCACTTTTCAAATCTTTCAAAAGTAGCAATTTGATACTAACATTTATAACATAATCCAGAAAGCTTTTGCCTAACACTGCTAGGATTTGTCAGTTGGCAGACAGCTAATGACTAAACGAGAGTAGCAGTAAATGCATAGGGGACGTTGCTTAGTCTAATTATCTTTCAATCCTACTATTTTAGAACACTTGTTAGGCTCAAAGTTCAACTATCTTTAATTAATTACTTAGCTAATATGAAGACTAGGGACCTCTTGGCGACTAAAATGGCCAAATCTGCCAAATCGAATTAAACATGTAGTATGAAATTAATGACTATAGTTGCAAGCTAAAATTTATCCCCTTTTGTTTCAGTTTTCAATGAGAAAATGACACACTATAGCCGCTGTAAAAATAATAGCCAAAAAAATGTATAAAATTTGTATATTTTTTGTATATATAAATAATATTTTGTACGTTAATATACAAAAATTATACAAATTTTATAAGTTATATACAAAAATTATACAAATTTTATACATTTTTTTGGCTACCAGATATAAATAGTTTCTGGCGCGGGCTAAAAGTGATAATACCCTTTTCAAAATTGCTTAAAATAAACCAAGAAAAGCTAAATTGCTACCCATGAGGTTAAGATTTATGAGAGACACCCAACTCCCACAAAAAATAAAAGTTAGTGTTAACTTTGGTACTTCTTTTCATATTAGTTGATTATGGTTTTGAATAAGCATGCATTTTTTGTGGCTATAAAAACATGACAATAAGGACAAATAAAAAATGTAAAGTTAAATTATTTTTAAATATAAATAGTGGTGCAAGGTTTTATTGGGCTTTAAAGACTTTAAGCATTGGGATTTAAAGTCTAAGAGTGTGAATTGGGAAATGGTGGGAAATAACATAGAGGGGAATGAAAATTTGAATCAAGTGAGCTTTTGTCATGAACTTTGTACTACATTGGTGAAAGACAACTACACTTGTGTGTATAAATATAGGATCACTTCTTATAACTCTTAAAATGAGTTGAAGAGAATGAACCTTCGCGTCGTCGTCGTCGCTCGCTCGGCTTCGGCTTTGGAAAATGATCGATAAGATTATTTTTTGGACAAAATTTATTTAATTAATTATTTAATAATTAATTAAATGCCAGATCACTGCTGAAGATTCAGAAGTATAGTTTGGTCGCGGTCCTGGCGTAACCGCTGTAGGGCCGCGCCAGAACCCTTCTGCAGATTCAGAGGGCCACTCTGGCCGCAGTCCTGGCGTAACCGCGGTAGGACCGCGGCAGGCGGCAGAAACTTCTAAAAAGACACCTTTTCCAGAACAAACATCACACCTCTTCCAATAATTGCCTATAAATTCTGAGGCATGGCTTCGGTTTTGATATACCAAAAACATTACAGAACTTCCTTCTTTCTGAAAATACTGCATTCTAATTCGCAGTCTCTCTCTCTCTCAAATTCGTAAGTGTGATTTTGCTCCGTTTTCGTTGGTATCCTGCAGTTTGTATTGCCACTGTTGCAGGAATGTTTATTCTGTTTCATCACGGGAGGATTTAATCCATTACATTTGGCAACGTGTGAGGGGGTTAAAATTCCTTAAGAACGCACAAGCAAATTGTAGACTCGAAATATTTCTTATAGTTTATATATTCTATTTCTTCTTCCTCTTGTTTTTTCCTTAACAGTGTTGATTTTGGTTAATACCCGTTGCCTAACAGGTTTCTGTCTTCTTCATTCTCCATTTTTTTACTCATGCCCCTCTCCACAAAGGATATAAAAGAAATTATTATTTAATCTTTTAATTTATCTCTTTATATACAGGGGCGGATTTATTCCTGCCGAAGCGGTGTCACGCGACACCGCTTTGTCGAAATTTTTTACTAAATATATATATTAATACTGTACAAAAACGGATAAGTAGGAAAAATGACACCACTTGACATAAATTGTGTCTTGTTGTGTTGGTAATGTGCTTGCTTTTTCTCTAAGAGGTCAAAGGTTCAAACCTCAACTAGGACATTTTTCTTTTCCAAATATTTGAGAGGGCCTTTGTAGTAAAAATTGTGATGAAGTAGAATTGAACACCTTTTCTAACTTAAGACTCAACAAAATCAATAGACTAAGGTTATTTTTTGTCTAAAAGTATGATAATCAAAGTTATACTCCAGTTCTTTTATAAATTTCGACACCGCTTACAAAATTTCCTGCGTACGCCCCTGTTGACATATTGCCTAGGGACATGTTAGGCATGTTCAGTAAACTAGTATTAGAATATATGCGATGCGCAAAAAATATTAAAGAATATTAAGCATTTTAAATTATAATTTATCTTTTTAGTAATATTATATCATGTTGTGTTAATAGAATTCCAACTGGCACCTTACTTCTCCATACAATATTTTATTAATTAAATCCATATGAAATTAAAGAAAAACTAACCATATGATCATTGTATAACTTTTTATTTTTTAAAGTATTATTATACTATCAATATTATATTTTTAGCGCATCGTTTGGCTTAATATCATTGTCCACTACCTCCTTTTAATATAGCATTAATATTTCTTACTTCTTAAAAATTATTTTAAAATTTTTATTTTATTATTCATGATTCTTCAATTTGCTAAATCAATTATCAATAAATGTATTAAGAATATAAGAAATTAAAGTTAATTTGATTTCAGAAATTTGACATATTGACTAGGGACATATTAGGCATGCTCATTAAATAGGTTGGCCACTAACTACCAATCTGTCTATCTTGTAGGTTCTTCTTTGCTGCACTATTATAGATATTTTTATTTTTATTTTTATTTTTATTTTTATTTTTATTTTTTTATCTTGTAAAAATCTTGAAAACTTTGTGATAGTTTTAATATGAAAGAGAAATATATAGATTCTACAACACAACTACACTTCTACCTCTAATAAGTTGGGCTATGCTATATGAATTTTTATTGAATATTTTACTCAATTTTTTTTTTTCAGAACAATATTATGAGAAATAAAAAGAAAAATAAAAATATTAAAAGTTTCCTTCCTTTGTAACTTTCAAAACTTTTTCGTAGTTCCCTTGCATGCCTCGTTTCAGAGAGAACCTAAATAGCTTTCTATATTTTTAACTGAGAAGAAATTTATGGATTCTACACTCGGAATAAATTAAATACAAAATGTAATATAATTTTTACAACATAAAGTAAAATGGAACATAAAAAAAAAATTGAAGCAGGAAAGGGCAACCCGATGCATGAAGTATCTTACATTTAGGCAGGACCAGGGCCGCAACTAAAGGGTGTGATGTAGACAGTCTATCTAAATGCAAGCATTGGTGGCTACTTCTATAACTCGAACGCATAACATATAAGTCATACGGAAACGACTTTACTGTTGCTCCAAAGCTCCCGTTCAATAATAATGTAAAATGGAACATAAGAAAAAATGCTTGAAGCAGGAAAGGGTAACCCGATGCATGAAGTATCTTGTATTACTTAGGGTCCGGGGAAAGCCCACAACTAAGGAGTGTGATGTAGACAACCTATCTAAATGAAAGTATTAGTGGCTACTTCTATGACTCAAACGCATAACGTATAAGTCATACGGAAACAACCTTATTGTTGCTTCAAAGCTCCCCTTCAACGATAATGAAAAATGGAACATAAGAAAAAGCGCTTGAAGCAAGAAAGGGCAGCCCGATGCATGAAGTATCATGCATTTACGTAGGGTCGGGGGAAGGGCCCACAACTAAGGAGTGTGATATAAACAGCCTACCTAAATGCAAACATTAGTGGCTACATCTATGACTCGAACGCCTAACATATAAGTCATACGGAAACAACTTTACTGTTGCTCCAAAGCTCCCCTAATTCAACGATAATGAAAAATGGAACATAAGAAAAAACGCTTGAAGCAGGAAAGGGCGCCCGATGCATGAAGTATAATTTCATTTAGGCAGGGTCCGAAGAAGTGTCACAACTAAGGGGTGTGCTATAAGCAGCATATCTAAATGCAAGCATTAGTGGCTACTTCTATGACTTAAACGCATACCAGATACTAGTCATACGAAATAACTTTACTGTTGCTCCAAAGTTCTCCAAACAATAATGAAAAATGGAACATAAGAAAAAACACTTGAATGGCACAGCAAGCACTTCATTAATTAAACATCAAAATAACACACATCTCCCAACAGTGAAATGGACATATGGCATAATCAGCACCTTTTAGTTCATTCTTCAAAAGTCTAATCAATTTCTAGAATTCCCTTTACGTGGCAATCAACGCTGGGTTGGAAGCTGCCAAGTTCAAATTTTCATTCCCTTTTTTTTTTTTTTTCCTACTCGATATCTGATACTCGTTTATGGGTGCTAGTTAATCTAGATGCACATCGTGTATGGCCAATTAAATGAAAAAATACGTCCTATTAGAAATTTTTTCATACTCAAGGCTCACAATTGAGATCTATAATTAAAGTAAAAGAATCATATCTATACATGACAATAACAATAACGACCGAGTGTAATTCTACTAGTAGAATCTGAGGAGGATAGTGTATACGCAGGTCTTACTCCTACCCCGAGAGATAGAGAGGCTATTTCTGATAGACCCTCGTCTCAAGAAGAAGAAGAGAGATATCCATATGTGACACTCATTTTATTTTATGTGGCACTAGCTACTTTAATTTAATGAATTCCTTTTTATAATTTGGAATAATTAAAACTTTAAATTTTTTAATTTACCTTAAATGGCATGCATTTATTGCTTATAAAAGTATGTTTAATATTACAAGTTCGATTTTTTTTAAAAAAAAAATGTTCGGCCAATCAAACATCATTACATAATTTAAAATAAAAGAAGTAATATATTATAGATTTGATCTATATATACCTTAGTAGTGCAAAGAACTTTTACGTTAATAATATTTTTAATTAATTACAGCAAATTATTTTCTACAATTTTTTAGGTCATCAAATCAAAATTATTACTTATATTCAATTATCAGTTATTTACGTTGTCTGAACTTGATAGTATAAAAAAAATAATACTGCATTGGCGAAGCCAGGAATTTACTCAAGGGTGTTCAAACTTGAAAGAAGTGAAAAAAATCTCCGAGAAAGAGTGTTCAATATATATTATATACCTCTAAAATATAATATTTTACCTATATACGCAGTGTAATTAACTGACCACCCTTTACAATATGTAGCTTCGCCCATGACTCTAAAATTTAACTCTCTCTCTATATATATATCCTATAAGAGACCACTTTATTTGGAATATCCAAGGTGACTCCAACAAACTCCTTTGATATTTGGCCAAGGAAAACCAACAAAAAGCTTTCTGAATATTTTTTTCTTTCATTTGATATTTTGTATATAGCAAAAAAGCAGCTGGTTGAAGTACGGCTAGGGGAGAATACTTTGATAGAATGTTGAACGGATGGAATAGGAACGGGCGGATCTTTACCTAGAATCGAAGCTGACCTTTAACTAGGCCGGCCAAGGTTGCTTGCTAACTCTCAGCCACTTGTTTAGAAGAAAGTGCAGCTTGATTGTCGGGGGGAGAATCGAAGCTGACCTTTAAACGTAAATAATGGTATGTTTTTGCTTTCTAGTAGACCAGAAGAGGATGATGAAGCGGAGTAAACCGGTGGCTGGCTCGTGTTCGAGGTGCGGCCATGGTGCTAAAGTTGCTGATATGCGCACTGCCACCAGATTTTGTTATATCCCCTTTTACTTCAAGTCTTGGAAGGCTATTGTCTGTAGTTTCTGTGGTGCCATTCTCAAATCTTACAGATAATTAACAATCATTTCTTAATATAGCTCTTTCTTTTCTGTGCTTCCGGAGAACAAAGCATTTCGCATTCACGTAGGGTTCGGGAAAGGATTGCACCTCAAGATGAGTGATGTAGGTAGGCTATCATACTGTAAGTATAAATAGGTGATTCAAAAGCTCGAATAATTTTACCGGTGTTCAAGATAACTTTACCGTTACTTGAAAACAACTTTACTGTTGTTCCAACATTCCTCTTCTTCATGAAGTTAGGACTTAGGATGAAACATACATACATATATACTACAAGAAAATAACGAATTACATGGGGATTTTCTTAGGGATTATTCAGAAAAATTCGCAGGTAATTCAGTTTTCTACAGATTTTTGTACGAAAAAAATTCCGATGGAAAAACCTTCGTAGGTAACTATTATCTGCGGATTTTAAAATCCCCATGTAACTTACCTGGGAATTTTGAATCCGTGTGTAAATTACCTACGGATTTTGTTGCAAGAAAAACTAAATATCCGCAAGAAACTTTTGGTAAAAATTTATGAGAAAAAGGAATTTCCTGTAGATTTTCCCCTATGAAAATCCGCAATTAAATTCGTAAGGAATTTTTGGAAAATGTTTGCGAAAAGATCCCTTAATTATTTTTATTGTTATATTTAATTTAATTCCTTCGTTGACTACTATTATTTATATTTATTTAGTGAAAGTATTATATGATTAATTTTGTTGTTCAAACTTCTGGAAAATCGAATGCTTCTTGATAAATCGAATGCTCATATCTTATTGTCTCTATCTGGTGTGGGAGAAACCTAAGCCATTTCTTTCATAATTTTTCAATTCACTAAATCAAGATGAAACTTATATATATTTTTTCATTTTTTTTTTAAAGAAAGATATCGTGAGTATGAATTCCAAAATTCACAAAACAAAATTTTTATTCAAGTATAGCCGGGTGGATTGAATTATGATTGTTTCTTTAAAAATTTATTGACTGTTCAAAACTGTATTTTTTTCTTTCAAGAAAAAGAACAAGAATACAATTTTGAAAATTAGAAGTCTTAAATAAGAACAAAAACTGATAATGAAACATTTATATACCTTGAATAAAATCTTTATGTAATAATATTTCTAAACAAGAATTAAACACATTTTATATAATTAAGCAATTGATAAAAAATATTTTGCCAATTATAACGCGAACAAAAGATTTAGCTACTTCAATAATATTATAACTTCATACAATGATAACTGTAGCTAAATATTTTTTCTACTAAAAAGTTATACTTAAAATTATTCAACAACACCAAATTAAATATATTTTCTACTGATATTAGCTCAACAATAGTTGTATTTAGGATAATTAATTTATTATTCAATTAGTAACTGGTGTCATTCTTTTGTAATATTCAATCCAAAAAAATTACATCTATAATCCTTGTATGAGATTAAGTTCTAACTGCATTTATCTTTAGAAAAGATGTATGACATTGCCAACAATAAATAAATTAACTAAATATGATAATTTTATTAACAATTCTATCAATATTGTTGCTTTAATCCCTTTTCTTTTCAACACCTTTTTAGAGTGAGATTATTGCATAATAATTTATTTGACTCGATAAAGGAACTAAATGTTTAAAAATAACATTCACTTGTGATATCAGTAGCATTTTCTAATTATTATAATTTTAATTTCTTCAATATATTTTTAAAAATTTATTTCCAGCATAATCTCCACATAAATCCTCCAAAAAAAGAGTTCTCAAGTAAATCCGGAATAATAAAATACCCAGGTAATTCTCCAAGTAAAAAAATCCTTAAAAAATAAATTCCCAGCTAAATTCACATAATAAAAATCCCCAAGTAATATCATAGGTAAATATATCCCTAGGTAAATACCCAAGTAAGTATTCCTAGCTAAATCCGCAGGTAAATTTACCTAGGGATTTTCTTGCGAAGTGACAAAGGAATTTATTTTTGTTCATTACTTGCAGATTTACCTATAAAAACAATACTTGCAGATTAATTTTTCAAATAATTCCCCAAGTAAATTTTTGCGCATAATGTCGCCAAATTTACCTAGGGATTTTCCCGGGGAAAAAAAAATTCGCAAGTGAAATATTCTAAAATTAGGAATTTCATATTTTCGCATGAAAAGTCGTAGGAAATGTCTGCGGAAAAAATCCCCAGGTAAAATCTCCAGGTAATTTGCACTTTTCTTGTAGTTATATATATATATATATAGCGGAGCTCTTGAAGGGGGAACATCCTAATGGATGAGTATGAGCACGTTATACATCTCATATTAGACTCCCAGAAAAAAGAAAAAAAAAAGAAATGAAAAAGCGGAAGAGAGCAATCTCTTGTGGAAAAAAGGCAATTGCCCGGCAAGATCCGACTAAGCCAATCTTGATTTTCTCTGAATGCTTCAAAGAAGAAAAGTCACCCATACTATATTATAAGTGTGAACGCCTAAGTGTAATGTTAATTTACTAAAATATCCTTTAATTACCAAATGACCAAATTACCCTCTATCTAAAAGTAAAATTACTTCTTTATAAATCCCTACATGCATTAAGTAAATCGACTTTTATACTACGATCCTGATTATTGAATAGTAATG
The DNA here is from genome assembly GCF_000715075.1 of Nicotiana tabacum. NCBI lineage: Eukaryota > Viridiplantae > Streptophyta > Magnoliopsida > Solanales > Solanaceae > Nicotiana > Nicotiana tabacum. The sequence continues at coordinate 218,402,653 of NC_134080.1, read as the reverse complement.
ATGAGAATCTTTTAGATTCATAAGGCCTTCGGTATATATAAGTGGCTGGTTACGTTTGAGCTAGTGATGAATTCATGTCTAAACTTTATTTATGATTTTGATATTTGTTTAGTACGTGTTTAATTAAGATTTATAATCAAATTCTTATAGGAATAGACTTTCCGAGTTCTTGTCAAAATTAGTTTTTTACTATTATAAATAGGAGTATTGCTAGCTTATTAAAGTACATTCATATATATATATATATATATATATATATATATATATATATATATATATATATATATATATATATATATATATATATATACACACACACACATATAAGATCGAGTTTCTGCAATTCCTCCGTGAACAAAATTATTAATTTCATTTTCGAAATACACTTATTTGCTTCTACTTAAATCCGATAGTTAATTAAGTTATTATAGATACGTGACTACATCAACAATAACATACCCAGCATATTCTCATATTGTGGGGTATGAAGAGGATAATATGTAATCAGACCTTACCCCTACCTTGTGGAGGTAGATAGGGTAAAAATAACACGTGCTAGCCAGTTTTCGGACTGGTCAATCAAAAATAGCCAGCGTTTGCAAAGTCATTGAAAAATAGTCATTATTTTACTGCAACAGGGATCGGTCCAGCATAATATACTAGAGATCGGTGCATCTTTGTATAAACTTCCAGCATATTATGTTGGACCGGTATATTATGCTGGAACTCTAGTATTTATGCTGGAGTTCCAGTATACTTATGCTGGAACTTCATTATAATATGCTGGAGTTCCAGTATACTTATGCTGGAACTCCAGTATATTATGCTGGATTATTTTTTGGAGTTTGAACAGTGTTTCGTTCAGATTTATCTTTACATAAAAAGTGGTTAAATTTCGATTACTTTTGAAACTGTGGCTATTTTTGAATGACCAATTATAAATCTGGCTATTTTTGAATTTCTTCCGTAGATAGGCTGTTTCCGAAACTATAGATACGTGACCGAAAAAAAAACTGACCCAAAAAATAACTATAGATATGTGAAAAATGTTAAAATATTTTGGCGGACTGACATAATTATCTTTGCCTGTAGGCTTTTCCTCCTTAAATACTTTCGAAAATAATAAAATAATTATAAAAAGAACGAAAAAAACCTAAAAATATCACTCAACTTTTAGAAATGGTTTATTCATGCCATCCGTTAAAAAAATGCTCATTTCATGCTACTGTCGTTATACATTTGGCCCATCCATGCCATTATTGACTAACGACAGTGGCGTGGATGGGCCAAATAAAAATTGAATCGTTAGTCAACAATAACATGGATGGACCAAATGTATAACGAGAGCATTTTTTTTTAATGGATGGCAGGAAGAACACAGAAATATACAAAAGGAAGCATTATGGGGACCGCTATTTTTGGTGGCCATGTGCATTTGTGCGGTAGATAATAGAAAGGGTTTAAGTTTCGTGCACCGTCAATGTATCTATAAAATAGACTTTCAACTATATATATTTAGTTGAAAGTTATCTCTGCCGTGAATGTAAGTCAGTTGACCGAACCACGTTATATATTTATGTCTCTTTTGGTATATTTCTCATTTATTATCAGATTTATCATTGTTAAGATTTGCGTTACTAGTTTCGGACACCTGATTTTTTTCAGTCTTAACAAATACAACTTTGCCGGTACTTAAAAGATGACCCGAAAGACCTATTTAATGAGATTCCTTATGGAGACGTAATTATTTTTCTTCTTTTTTAGTGACAGATAAAAATTTATTTTATTTTATTTCATTTTATGGAATAATAGGTTTTCTTTTTATAGTATGAGACAGATGAGATAAGAAATGATTTCAACTCTCAAAGAGCTTAACATATGGTCGGTGTAGACAACTTAACTGTAACTTATAACAAACAATTAGGAGTTGCAAGAAGGGTAAAAATAATATTCTAATTATTAAATAATAAGATTTTCTTTTTGAGGAATTGGTTAGTTCGTATTTAATTGTGCTTTTTATATATACAACTGTAAACTTAGGGCGCATATATTTCATTATTTATATGTTGTTTTATTGAAAAAATAGTATTCCCCCCGTTTTTATTCTATGACAATCTTTCCATCTTGCTTCATTACAAAATGAATGACATTATTTAATCGCTATACAACCTTCTCAACTTTTAAGAATTCAAATTTGTTAAATTATTCGCTCTTTATTTTTTATTTTTGTTTTACATCTACATTTAACGAGAGGTTTTAGCTTTGAGCCTCGGAAATTAAAAAAGCTCCGGATAGAAAACATGTTTTCCTTTAATGGGTACACACGTGGCACAAATTTATGTGTTAATGAGTTCCGAATATCAGATGATTATTAGCCGCCCCGCCAAACAAAGCCATGACAATTGTCTCATCTGCATCTCCAAAAAGCCGCGTAGAATCGGGTCCCAACAAGGCAGTAGGGTAAGAAAAATTAAAATTAGTCCTAATGATACAAATAGGTTACTATATGCTCATAAATTCTCATGCAAAACCTAAATATATAAGACTCATAATAACTTCCTTACATATCAATTTATGTGATATTTTTTCTTTTTAATCAGTACTAAAAATCAATGACGCATTTTTACATTAGTAATAATTTAATTTTAAAATGTTCATTTTATCTTACTGAGATGATTTATAGCTACACACAAATATCTATGACTTCTTTTAAACTATAGTTTATGAAACTCCACGTTCAAATATCATCGTATAAATTGTGATAGAAGGAGTATTTAATTAGGCTTTGCATGAGAATTTACGAGCGTATCGGGGTCGAAGCTACACTTTGTCGGAAAATTACACTACGTATATAGGTAAAATATTAGGTTTTAGAGGTATATAACATATATTGAACACTCTTTGTCGAAATATTTTTTTACATCTTTCAAGTTTGAACACCATAGGCGACATTCCTGGTTTCGCTACCGGAGCATATACTATGCTGTTTGTATCATTAGGAGAAAGCGCCATTAAAGTTTTCAAGTGATCATTAAAACTAATGTACGATAATAATAGTACATTAATTTTAATGATCATTCGGTGCTTTCTGTTATTACATTCCAATCTTTCTAAAGATGTACTATCACAATCAAACCACAATTGTTTCTTGAAAACAGCTGTTGCTCGCAATTGGGCAATGGAGTGGGGCTTGGAAATTCATTTCTGTGGGTCCCCTTAATTTCCATTTGCTATCCTTGTAAAATGACAACCCAATCCACATCTTGATAAGAGCTAGCTGTGGAATTGAGTTGCCACTAAAAAGCTCTTTTTTCTTATGTTTTCATTGTAACAAATTCAAGAAATGCAAATGTTTTCATGCCAGAGTTACACTAAATAACAAGTTTTGTTGCTTTCTTTCTACTGGTTCATACACACATTTCCAATCTGCAGTCTTCTTTTTTCTTTAATATATAATCAAGAAATCGCCAAGTAATAGTGTACGGTTCGAAAATCAGTGGATAATAGACACTTCCCTCTACCTTTCTCTACTTAAATACCTCTGTTTGCCGCAGTAGGGGTTGAATCTGTGACATTCACCTAACCCACACGTCACGTGTTCTTACCACTGGACCAAAGCCAAAGCCAAAGCCGGCATTTCCAATTTGCAGTTTGAGGAAAGTTGTTAGCTTTAGGGAAAAAAAAGCTACAGGTAGTGGAAAAGCTCAGTTCTTGTCTTGACACTATTTTTTCTGAATTTGGTGGTAGCCATAGTTTATTGGTAGTTTCTTGTGTTTTGTCAGTCAAGAAAGCTTTTTTCTATTTCAAGATTTTTTTCTCTTGTGTTTTCTCTAGATAGATAAGTAAGATCTGCAATGCTAGAATTGTTGATTCTCAATACTACTTAGGTGGCCTTTGGACTGCAAATTTTCTAGGAGAATTGGAGTTTATTGTGTATAATAGTTGGCTCCTTAGGATGGTAAATTTGAGAATAATGCATTTGATACCTTTAGTTCTAGTATTAGTAGTGTCAAGTTTCTTCACTCAGGATTCTAATGCTGTTTTTACTCCTACTGATAACTATTTGATTGCATGTGGATCTTCACAAAATGTGACTTATATTGGCCAGACATATGTTCCTGATACACTCCATCCTTCAGTTTCTTTAGAAACTAAGGAAAATTCTGTTTCTGCCACGTCGAATACTACTGCTCCGTCTTCAATTTATCAGTCCGCGAGAATTTTCCATAGGACGACAGTTTTTAAGTTTGATATAAAGCAAGAAGGGCGACATTGGGTCCGTCTCTACTTCTATCCTCTTCCGGGGCACAACTTAACGTCTGCCTCAATGACGGTTGTCACAGAAAATTTTGTTCTGTTGAACAATTTCAGTTTCAAGAGTTATAATGGTTCGTACCTCTTTAAGGAATATGCCATCAACGTTGATTCAGATAGCTTGACTCTTGCTTTAATCCCTTCAAACAACTCCGTTGCATTTATAAACGCCATTGAAGTTGTATCCGTCCCTGATGAGTTGATTCCAGATCAAGCAGTCGCTTTATCTCCCTTAGCGCCTTTCAATGGCCTTTCAGGACTAGCCCTCGAAACTGTTTATCGTCTAAATATGGGAGGTCCTCATCTTACTGCTCAAAACGACACGTTGGGAAGAACGTGGGAGAATGACGCGAAGTACCTGCACATTAACAGCTCTGCAGTAAGTGCTTCAGTTAGTCCGTCAAGTATAAAATATCCAGCTACTATGACTCCTGAAATAGCACCAAATTGGGTTTACGCTACTGCTGAAACAATGGGAGATGCAAATGTACCTAATGTGAATTTCAATATCACGTGGATCTTCACCGTTGATCCAAACTTCATGTACTTCATCCGTGTACATTTTTGTGATATTGTGAGCGAATCTTTGAACGCTCTTCTGTTCAACTTATATGTTAATGATGACATTGCTCTATTGGACATAGACTTGTCAAACTTAGCTGGTAATTTGGACGTACCTTTATACAAAGATTTCGTCTCTAATTCTTCAGTGAATTCAAGTATGCTGAAAGTTAGTGTTGGTCCAGACACGAGTGCTGATTATATAAATGCAATTATGAATGGACTGGAAATCATGAAGATCAGTAATGAAGCCAGAAGCTTTAATGGGGTTCAATCTGTTGAGACTTTTCTTGTGTTGTCTCACAAAAAGAGCAAGATAGGTATCATTCTTGGTTTCGCCTTGGGAGCATCAGCTGCATTGGCGTTTATCGGGTTGTGTTGTTGCTTCTTTATAGCCCGCAGATCAGAGACTTCCAACCAAAGGCACTCGTGGCTTCCTCCGTTGTATGGAAACTCTTTAAGTTTGACAAAAATGTCTACAATTTCTCGAGCAAGCTACATCTCCTTGGCTTCACCAAATGTTGGACGATTCTTTAGTTTCCAAGAAATATTGGATTCAACTAACAAATTTGATGAAAGTTTGCTTCTTGGTGTTGGTGGTTTTGGTAGGGTCTATAAAGGAACACTAGAAGATGGGACTAGACTTGCTATTAAAAGAGGAAACCAAGGATCTGAACAAGGTTTAGCTGAATTTCAAACTGAGATTGAAATGTTATCCAAACTTCGCCATCGTCACCTTGTGTCTTTGATTGGTTACTGTGATGAAATGTCAGAAATGATTCTGGTTTATGAATATATGGCAAATGGCCCTCTCCGAAGCCATCTTTATGGAACGGATCTCCCACCTCTCTCGTGGAAGCAGCGTCTTGAGATTTGTATTGGTGCTGCCAAGGGGCTGCATTATCTCCACACCGGTGCAGCTCAGAGCATCATTCACCGCGATGTGAAAACTACCAACATACTCTTGGATGAGAACTTTGTAGCTAAAGTTGCTGACTTTGGTCTTTCTAAAGCTGGACCGGCTCTTGATCAGACACACGTCAGCACCGCCGTTAAGGGTAGTTTTGGATACCTTGATCCTGAATACTTCAGAAGGCAACAGCTTACAGAGAAATCAGATGTTTATTCATTTGGTGTTGTCCTAATGGAAGTTCTCTGCACCAGACCTGCATTGAATCCAGTGCTCCCACGCGAGCAAGTTAATATAGCCGAGTGGGCTATGATTTGGCAAAAGAAAGGCATGTTGGATCGGATAATGGACACAAACCTCGAGGGGAAGGTGAATCCAGCTGCCCTGAAAAAGTTCGGGGAGACAGCTGCAAAGTGTTTGGCTGAGCACGGAGTTGATAGACCTTCGATGGGGGACGTGCTGTGGAACTTGGAATATGCTCTTCAACTTGAAGAAGCCTCGTCAGCACTAGCAGAGCCCGATGATAACAGTACAAACCATATACCTGGTATACCATTAACACCAGTCGAGCCATTCGACAAGAGTGTTAGCAAGATTGAAGGGATTAACTCAAAAACAGATGATGATGCAGGGGATGCTGCTAATAATGCTGTTTTTTCTCAGTTAGTAAATCCGCGGGGAAGATGAGAATAAATACTCCCTCGTGTACGTGCTTTCAGGTCTCGGCCACTTGACATCCCAAAAATTCTTATTTCATGGATTCAAGGGAAAGTGGATATGATTTCAAAATCTTTATATTAATAGTACTGAGTGATTGAGTATGCAGTATAAATGTTTAGTTCAACCTATTGTATTCTTTGAAATTTGTTCTTCAAATACTGCAAATTGTAGCATTGTTTCCATTGTTACATAGGTGATACAGATGCCCTCTTTATTCATAGTTATAGTCATGAATATGTATTTGTAAAAGCATTATAGTTATATATATTCATAGATAACTATATTAAGCTGCTATTTTTCAGCTAAATTATCTTCTGATTGAAGTGCTTCTGTTTGTTATATTTCATTTCTTCTGTCTGCACTAATGCAATGATTATAGCTGGTAAATTGATTGTTGGAAATTCTGTTTTTGACTTCCTCTTGATTTAGTTCAGATTATCATTTCGTATCTTTTTCTATTCTCCATAAAGCCAAATTTTCAGCTTCTCAACATCTGAAATATTTTATCGTTCATGAATGACTGATTGGTTTCTTTATTGTTCAATAAATATATGCTTGTACTATTTCCTTCAAAGCACACTTGGCCTAATAATAACACCATTTCTCACTTAAAATTCTTTGCCCCTTATTTAAATCAGTTTACTGCTGTCACTTTTACATAAGTTTCTAGGAAAAGATAATTTAGTCTTAAATGATGGCGGCCTCCAAGCCAGTCTTTTGCATAACTCGAATAATCCATGGGATACTTGCTACCTTTCACCGGCACATGTAAGGGGTAACTCTACCCTCCATGGTTTAGACAGATGACAAAGATGGGAAGTCCTAGTAAACCCTGATTTCCTCGGGTCTTATCCACTTTAACTAGTAGGCCACACGTTTGGGCGCCTTCAAACCAATTTGTTTAAGAACACATACTAAAACTGTACAATGAAGACATCACACCCAGAGCTTAAGTGCCCTAGTGTAATAAAACTTTGATTCTCTGTAAGCGACATATCCACTGATAAAAGAAATTATTGGAGCTCATTACAGCATATCTAAGAGTTGGCAATTACTTGGTACAAAGGACACTAGCTTGCACAATAGAGACCAGTTTAACATTTTCTTATTGTACTTGATAATTACTTTGTATTATACAACTAGATTGCCTGAAAGCAAAAAATTTACAGAAGCAGGACTGACATACTATGAAAGATGAACATTGCAGATTCCAAGACAAGATATCATGATTTCTACAGCCGAGAGCGAATGAAAACCTTTTTTCTATTAGATCTTGAAGGAGCTGAACTCTTGATAGGCTCATCAGAGAACTCAAAGGACTCCAACCCCGTGATACATTTAGTTGACACCTCATTTTGTTGCTTCGTGTTATTCATGTCATCCTGAAGTTTCTCCATCTTTGCCTGCATCTCCTCCATCATAACAGTAACATCTTGTTTCTCAGCTCTACTAGAAGCACGCGAAGGCGGTTGGTCCTTCAATCTTTCCTTGGTAATATTACTGCCACCTGCAGAAATGATAAGCATATGAAAATCCATTTGGTATATCAATGAAAAAGTACATAAATGTTCGAGGTCAGTGTTAGTGATATCCATCAATCATCATAAGATGTGTACTCCTAGCAGACAGTGTTCTTGAGTCACAACCATCAATGAGATATTGAGAATATAATATCAAGCATAGCCAACTCCAAAAGGGTCAACAATCAGCTGTTTTTTTTTATGAAGTAATAATAAATTTCATTGCTGGCATCACGAAGATGCATAATAATACAAAAGTTATGGAAGCAAAAAAGACACTGTTAGCTCAATTACAAAAAGACTATTCTAGTACCAGGGAGCTAACGAAGTTCAAAACGTTGTCAGGAGAATCTAAGGGGGAAAGGTAATGCCAACTATAAAGATACAAAAGACATCTAGCCTTGAGGGAATGATTTGGAGTTGATAAACCTTCAAAACATATGTTGTTCCTTTCTGACCATATACACCAAGAAATACTCGCAGGAATCAGCTGTTTGTATTACCCAAATCCAAACATGTCAGGTCCCCAATATTGATAAGGATCTTCAAAGAAACCCAAAGAGTGGTTCTTTCGATTTTAGATCGTTGGAATTAGGTGGGATTATAATGCGTCATGTTAACGTGGGAAAAAGGAGGGATTATGTGCGCCTACTACACATCCTGCAATGTATAACTTTGCCATTGAACTAGAGTCCTAGGGGCAAAACTCTCAGTTAACTAGCCTTACTGCTTGGGAAAAAAGCTCCGCATGTTTCATTACAAATGTTGTAGAGAGCTAGTACACTTCTTTTTCCTTTTATTTGTTTCTTTCTTTCAGTTAACCATTATTACTTGAGCACAAAGGACATATAAACTTATTAAAAGATGATTTGAGAACTCAGGAAAGTCGATTCTATAGTCAACAAGAATGAAGAAACTATAAGGGCAAAGTACGGAAATTTAGGTGTGTGAAACTCATGGAAGCCTTAGCATGAGGCGTCATACATGTAAGTTTAGCTACTACTTTAGTCCACACAATAAAGGCCATACTCCATCTACAGTACATCAAAAAGATAGTACATCACCAAAATGGACCAGTCGATGGCAATCACTCAAATGCTAGAGTTCTATATCATAAAGGACGGTCTTGCAACTTGCAAGGGTCACTTCCAAGTTCCCCCTCCTTTTTCTCCAATGGAGAACACGTGAAGCCTGTGAAGGCTGGAATAGAATTGAAGTAATCCAGTGCAAAAACATAACAAACACTGCACTACTAGAAGGTGATCAAATTTCAAAGTCTACCTTACCAAGGGTTACACCACTTTGCAGTGCGATCAAATCAGCAAATGGACATGCTAAGTTAGTAATTGGTCTTAGATGCATCACATACAGCATTTCGCAGCAGAAACGGCTTCCACTCAAAGGCGGATTAACTCAGTGGACGCGAATTACTAGTGTAGACTCTACATCCTTCTCTGCGGCGATGCATGCGAACCTAGTTTATCTATAAATATTCAAAAAGGATTAAGTTATATACACTGACGATGTAAAGATTTTTTACACCATTGGTGTAGATTGACCTACTATAGCGGGCAGAAGCGGAGCCAGGAGTTTGTCAAGGAGATTCCAAAAAATACTGCAATGTCACACATGTGAATTGAACCTGTGACCTAAAGTAAATTTTGAACCCCCTTTATCACTACAACAAGAATTTCTCCTTGCATCAAGAGATTCAACAATTTATTTGCACAGTATTAGTTTTTGGGAAAGAGTAATCAATTGAACCCTTTACACCAACCTAACTCCACCCCTAATAGCATGTTACTTACTATTTTTATCATGTTATCAATTAATGCTTATAGTAGAATTTAACTGTTATTACCTTATAAATGACCTAATTTTGTAACTATTTTTACACAAGTGCATATAACCTAAAATTCTCCACTAATTATATGCATAATTGAAACCGAAGGCAGTATCAAAGCTAAAATATACTAATATCACAGCTACTAAGCTACCACGGAACAATATCTTGTGAGTATAATACTACTATATAACTTTCCCCTCATATTGCATCATGCTGAACCAGTAAAAAACTTAGGAGCGGGATACAATGCTAAAGATTCAGAAACACACCTAATTTCGCATATAGTACAGCTTAACCTCAGCAATATTACAATATAAACTCGAAAAACACATAGTAATTCCAACATCAAAAATCAGAGATAAATTAACTTTAACTCTATCTGTAATAAACAACGCATAATTCAAAACTCCTATATTGCGCATACTAGAAAGAGAAAAAGTGTGTGTGTATGTGTGTGTGTGAGAGAGAGAGAGGGAGAGAGGATTCTGACCAGCGACGGTTTTAAGAGATTCGTCTACGGCAGAGACGACGGCAAATTTCGTGAGCTTTGAGAGAATTCGGCCGATCTTTTCACGGCCGTCAGGGTAAAAAACGTAATCATCCGTCTTTTGAGCGCCGTCATATTTGACGGAACCGTCGATTTTGGAAACGGCCGATGTAATACTGGCACTGTACTTGCCTTGTAACGCGCATGCGTCTGACGATTTCTGTTGAACTTTCCGGTTCAAAAGTTTGCCGGCGGCTGCTCGGAGTTCATCTAAAATGCCCATTACTTACCCGCTGTCCCACAATAATTTTGCTCTTAGCTGCTCTTTCTGTCTAAATAAAAATTGATTTTCTGTTTGTATATTATCACGTAAATGTAATCTTAGATTTTATATCAAAATTAATATTCAAATTCGGATAATCAATCTGCCCTCAAGGAGTAGTTTCATGTCAGAATTAATAAATAAAAAAATGCAGTTATTAATAATATGGATATTGCCATGTATGCATTAAGTACTTGCTTTTAAAAGGATATTTTTATCTTTAAATATAACACAAAGATTTATAACTTAATGTATTTATTATTTAATATCATTAATTATTCCCACCACTAATTATTCAGTACTTTTTTTTTGGGCGATCAATCAAACGATAAATTGTTGGAATTAATTACTCAAAATCCTTAAACAATGACCCTAAACAATTTATTATTGAAGACTTAAATATAAATATTAAATCTTTCTATAACAGTCATTATTTATAACAATATTTTATTATAATATTCAAATGTGTTTTGAATTAATTTTTCATGTTATATTGTAATATATATATTATCTATAACCGCACTTTACTACATCAGCCAAAAAATATCAGCGATAGTGTTGTAAAAGAATTTGACTGTGTATGTTATCTACTACAAATCTACAATCAATTAGATTAACAGCAGTACTGCTGGTCACCAAAAAACAGACTATATAAGGAGTAACAAATTTGAGTCTGTTATAAATATATTATATTATGGATGTTCATTTAGTACTCCGTTGTAAATAAGCTTCCTGAAGAAGCTTACCCATATGGGACTCCACCGTAAATATGTTTATCTATTTAGTACTATATTGGAAATAAGCTTCCTGAAGAAGCTTATCACTTCGGTACCCGGTTATGGATAAACATTACCCCCAGTAGAAGTTTATCCATACCGGGTATAATAGGCTTATCTTTTCAGTACCCAGTTATGGATAAACATTACCCCCGGTAGAAGATTATCCATACCGGGTATAATACGCTTATCCATTCAGTACTCCGTTATGGATAAATATTGCTCTCAGTAGAAGATTATCCATATCTGGTACAGCAGCAGCTTACACAGCAGCTTGTAGTAGCAGCTTACACAGCAGCTTATAGTAGCTTACACTGCAGCTTGTAGTAGCAGCTTACACAGCAGCTTATAGTAGCAGTTTACAGAGCAACTTCCTTTCTTCTATAAATAGAAGAGATTTCAGTTCATTATGTACATCAGTTTGAGTTCGAATAATATATCAGTTTCTCTCTATACTTGTCTTTACTTTACAGTCTTTATTTTATAACACGTTATCAGCACGAAGCTCTACCATCTCGAGCAAATATTTTGAAAGTATCTGAGGTAAGAACTTTCTTTTCCTAAATAATGTCAAATCTTTCTAAACTTGAATTTGTAGCCCTGGATATATCGGGCAAAAGCTACATGTCTTGGGTGCTTGATGCTGAAATTCATCTTGATGCGATGGGTCTGGCAGACACCATCAAGGATAAAAACCAGGCATCAAACCAAGACCGTGCCAAAGCAATGATATTCCTACGCCATCACCTTGATGAGGGCCTAAAAATGGAATATCTCACTATTAAAGATCCAGTCATACTGTGGAATAATTTGAAAGATAGATATGACCACCTGAAGATGGTCGTTCTTCCACAGACACGTTATGATTGGACTCATCTAAGGCTACAAGATTTTAAATCTATCAGTGAGTATAATTCTGCTATGTTCAGAATTATTTCCCAATTAAAATTATGTGGTGATAATATTACTGATCATGATATGTTGGAGAAAACTTTCACCACTTTTCATGCCTCGAATATGCTCCTGCAGCAGCAATATCGAGAGATGGGATTTAAAAAGTATTCTGAACTTATCTCACATCTTCTTATAGCAGAGCAACATAATGGGCTATTAATGAAAAATCATGAAAGTCGACCTATTGGTTCTTGTCCATTCCCTGAAGTGAATGAGACGAACTTCCACCAAGCTAAACGTGGAAGAGGTCGTGGCCCCAGTCGTGGTCATGGCCGTGGTCGGGGAAGAAACCCCAATCATGGTAATAATAATGCACCAAAGAAGCCTCATCACCACCAGCAGTGGAAAAGGAAGGAACAAAAGCATGAAGCGATGCAAACGCCAAATGTAGAAAATGCATGCTATAGATGTGGAGGAAAAGGGCACTGGTCACGTACTTGTCGTACGCCAAAGCACCTGGTTGAGCTTTATCAAGCCTCCCTGAAGAAGACAGAGAAAAATGTTGAAACAAATTTTATTTCTGAAGATAATTTAGACTTCATGCATTTGGATGTAGCTGATTACTTTGCACTCCCAGAAGGAGAAACAAGTCATGTAATCGGTGGTGAATCTGTAGAAATGTAAATATTTTAATTTTTGTTGTTTGTAATAGATAGTATGGTTATGTAATTGTTGTACATAAATAAAAGTTATGCTTTGATAATGATGTTTACTATAATATATTTTATTTATGTTATTTTGAAGAATATGGATAACCCTCAAATTATGTTTGGATCAAAGACAAATCATGAAGATATTTGTGTTATTGATAGTGGAACAACTCATGCCATATTCAACAATCAGAAATACTTTTCTTATTTGCATAAGGAAAAAGAAAATGTTTCAACAATTTCTGGTAATATAAGTTTGATTGAAGGCTCCGGAAGAGCCATAATATTTCTGTCTAAGGGAACAAAACTTATTATAGACAATGCATTATTCTCCTCCAAGTCCCGAAGAAACTTGTTGAGTTTTATAGATATCCGCCGAAATGGGTATCATGTAGAGACAATAGATGAAATGAACAGGGAATATCTTTGTATTACAAAGAATATTTCTGGCCAGAAATGCATTGTAGAAAAGTTACCAACTTTATCTTCTGGCTTATACTATTCAAAAATTAGTACATTTGAAGCACACTCTATCGTAAACCAGAAGTTTACGGATTCAAATACTTTTGTGCTTTGGCATGGCCGTTTGGGCCATCCCGGATCAATAATGATGAGACGAATTACTGAAAATTCAAGTGGGCATCCATTAAAGAACTTGAAGATTCTTACAAATGACGAATTTTCTTGTGATGCTTGTTATCAAGGAAAAATGATCACTAGACCATCACCGATGAAGGTTGGTATTGAATCCCCTGCCTTTTTAGAGCGTATACATGGGGATATATGTGGACCTATTCACCCACCAAGTGGGTTGTTTAGATATTTTATGGTCCTAATAGATGCATCTTCAAGATGGTCTCATGTGTGCCTACTATCATCTCGCAACCTGGCGTTTGCAAAGCTATTAGCCCAAATAATTCGATTAAGGGCACAATTCCCAGATTATCCTATAAAGGCCATTCGCCTTGATAATGCTGGAGAATTCCCATCTCAAGCTTTTGATGATTATTGTCTATCAGTTGGGATAAAAGTTGAACATCCTGTAGCTTATGTTCATACTCAAAATGGCCTTGCAGAGTCATTTATTAAACACCTGCTATTGATAGCAAGACCACTACTTATGAAAACAAAATTGCCCACTACTGTTTGGGGCCATGCTATCTTGCATGCAGCATCACTTATCCGTCTCAGACCGACACATTATAATAAATATTCTCCGTCACAATTAATTTTTGGTCATGAACCAAATATTGTCCATCTACGAATTTTCGGATGTGTTGTATATGTGCCAGTAGCACCACCACAACGTAGTAAGATGGGACCACAAAGAAGGATAGGAATATATGTTGGGTTTGAATCACCCTCTATTATTCGCTATCTTGAACCATTGACAGGAGATTTATTTACTGCTCGATTTGCAGATTGTCGGTTTGATGAAACAAATTTTCCACAATTAGGGGGAGAGAAAAAGGAAATCAAAAGAGAAATTGTGTGAAAAGTTTCATCATTATCTCACTTTGATCCCCGTACCCCTATATGTAATCAGGAGGTCCAGAAGATCATCCATTTACAGAATATAGCAAATCAAATGCCAGACGCATTTACTGATTTGAAAAGGATAACTAAGTCACATATCCCAGCAGAGAATGTGCCTATCCGAATTGATGTCCCAGTAGGACCATCTACTAGCATGGGAGCTAGTGAACCTAAAGCACGCCTGAAGCGTGGTAGGCCTTTGGGTTCTAAGGATCGAAATCCTCGAAAAAGAAAATCGACAAATGATCAAAACGATACTATGAAGGGATCTCCTGAAGAGACCCAAAATCTGATTAGTTCTGAGATTCCTGAAGAAATCAATGAACCCGAAGCTCATGTGAGTGAGGAACTTTTAATAAGTTCGAACGGTGATGGGATTAATTTAAATCGATTTGAAATAGTGGTGGATAATATTTTTGCATATAATGTTGCACTTAATATTATGCAAGATAGTGAGGATCTTGAACCTCGATCTGTCGAAAAATGTCGACAAAGATCTGATTGGCCAAAATGGCAAGAGGCAATTCAATCGGAATTGAAGTCACTTGCTAAAAGAGAGGCCTTTGGACCAGTAGTCCAAACACCTGCTGGTATAAAACCAGTTGGTCATAAATGGGTTTTTGTGCGAAAAAGGAATGATAAAAATGAAGTTGAAAGATACAAAGCTCGCCTTGTTGCACAAGGATTCTCACAACGACCTGGAGTCGATTTTGATGAAACATATTCACCTGTTATGGATGCCATAACATTTCGATATCTCATCAGTTTAGCACTACATGAAAAGCTTGAAATACATCTAATGGATGTAGTTACAGCTTATCTGTACGGTTTACTTGATAATGAAATTTATATGAAAATTCCTGAAGGATTTAAAATGCCTGAAGCAAAATCTCAGGAAATGTATTCAATCAGATTACAAAGATCTTTGTGCGGTTTAAAGCAATCTGGGCGCATGTGGTATAATCGCCTTAGTGAATATTTGCTGAAAGAAGGTTACATAAATGATGTTATTTGTCCATGTATTTTTATAAAGAAAATGGCATCAGAATTTGTTATACTTGCTGTTTATGTTGATGACATAAATCTTGTTGGAACTCCAGAAGAGCTCCAAAAGGCAATTGAATATCTTAAGAAAGAATTTGAGATGAAAGATCTTGGAAAGACAAAACTTTGTCTTGGTCTGCAAATTGAATATTTAGCAGACGAGATCTTTATCCATCAATCTGCCTATACAGAAAGGGTCTTAAAACACTTTTACATGGACAAAGCGCACCCATTGAGTACACCAATGGTTGTTTGATCACTTGAAGTGAATAAGGATTTGTTCCGACCTCCAGAAGAGGACGAGAACTCCTTGGTCCCGAAGTACCCTATCTCAGTGCAATTGGTGCACTAATGTATCTTGCTAATGCTACAAGGCCTGACATAACATTTTCTGTTAATTTACTAGCAAGATATAGTTCTTCTCCTACACGAAGACATTGGAACGGGATTAAGCATATATTGCGATATTTAAAGGGAACTCTTGATATGAGTTTGTTTTATGCTAACAAAGATAGTGCAGACCTTGTTGGTTATGCAGATGCAGGTTATTTATCTGATCCCCATAAAGCTCGATCTCAAACCGACTACGTATTTACATATGGAGGTACTATCATATCATGGCGCTCCACAAAGCAATCTATTGTTGCTACTTCTTCAAATCACGCTGAGATAATAGCTATTCATGAAGCAAGTAGGGAATGCGTATGGTTGAGATCAATAATTCATTTTATTCGAGAAAAATGTGGTTTGGAATGTGAGAAAAGACCCACAATTTTATACGAAGACAATGCTGCATGCATAGCCCAATTGAAGGGAGGATTTATAAAAGGAGATAGAACGAAACACATTTCACCAAAATTATTCTACACACACGATCTTCAGAAAAATGGTGACATTGATGTACAACAAATCCGTTCAAGTGATAATCCAGCAGATTTATTCACTAAATCTTTGCCAACTTCAACTTTTGAGAAGATGGTATACAAGATTGGAATGCGGAGACTCAAATATTTGAAACAAGGTTTTCATTAGGGGGAGTAAAATACGCGATGCACTCTTTTTTCCTTACTAAGGTTTTTTCCCATGAGGTTTTTCTTATAAGGTTTTTAATGAGGCACCTAACAATGCGTATTACTAAATATGTGTACTCTTTTTCCTTCACTAGAATTTTTTTCCCACGTGGTTTTTCCTAGTGAGGTTTTAATGAGACACATTATCTTTTAATGAACATCCAAGGGGGAATGTTATAAATATATTATATTATGGATGTTCATTTAGTACTCCATTGTAAATAAGCTTCCTGAAGAAGCTTATCCATATGGGACTCCACCGTAAATATGTTTATCTATTTAGTACTATATTGGAAATAAGCTTCCTGAAGAAGCTTATCACTTCGGTACCCGGTTATGGATAAACATTACCCCCAGTAGAAGTTTATCCATACCGGGTATAATAGGCTTATCTTTTCAGTACCCAGTTATGGATAAACATTACCCCCGGTAGAAGATTATCCATACCGGGTATAATAAGCTTATCCATTCAGTACTCCGTTATGGATAAATATTGCTCTCAGTAGAAGATTATCCATATCTGGTACAACAGCAGCTTACACAACAGCTTGTAGCAGCTTACACAGCAGCTTGTAGTAGTAGCTTACACAGCAGCTTATAGCAGCTTACACAACAGCTTATAGTAGCAGCTTACAGAGCAGCTTCCTTTCTTCTATAAATAGAAGAGATTTCAGTTCATTATGTACATCAGTTTGAGTTCGAATAATATATCAGTTTCTCTCTATATTTGTCTTTACTTTACGGTCTTTATTTTTTATCAGAGCCTTCGAAATTAAATTATTTAAACTAACATTATTCCTGGTTGATATCTAACATATTGAAGCTAATTTGGAAAAAAGTATGTAAATACATAATAAGCCAATCAAAAACGAAATTGCGATTTTTCCTTTCAGTTATACTCGTCGGCGGTCATATAATCGTTCAATTGAGAGAGAGAGAGAGAATTTGGATCGGCGATTGTTTTCCTTCTTTTTTCTCCATTTCCGTACGTAGCTCCGACCAGCGCCATTATGAATGAGAAGGCCAACGTTACAAAGGAACTCAATGCCAAGCACAGAAAGGTATCAACTCAAAATTCTCATTCTTATTGCCTTTGATTTATTTCTTTTTTTTCGATGACCGTAGTGTCCGGGCTAGCTTTTAATGCATGCACTCGACTAATTCCACGAGTGCCTGTTACCTCCCAATAGTACATGTACCCAATGGCGGAGCCACCTTATGCGGAGGGGCGGAAAAGATACGTGTGCGGTTAGGTAAAAAAAAATATACTATGTGTTGAATCCTTTAGTTTTTCGTGCGTTTACTTTTTTATTTTGATATCCCTTTGTAAAAATTTCGGTTCTGCCAACGGCATGTATCGGATAACTCTATCCACTAAGGCTCGGACAGATGAAAAGAAATCATCTGAACATGAGACCTCATAATTCTCAACTCACTTCATTGACTACTAGGCCATGCCCTTGGGTGCCTTATAGCCTTTGTTCTTATTTTGATTTTGATAGCCGATGGTTTAGCTTTTTGGTTATTGTTTGGTGGATCAATATCGTTCATTGTTCTTATCATCTCATTTGAGATTTGAGTTTTATGATCCTCTTTTTTCAGTTATATACTTGTCGCTCTATTGATAATTAATAAGCGAACCTTGTGATTAATGAAATTTAAAATCAAGTTTGTTGTTTAATAGTGGGATAGATCAGTCAGAACAACCAGCTTTGATTTATTTGAGCTGTTAATTGATATGTCTAAATTTTAGCTTTTCAGGTTCTAGCTAACATTTTTAACTGAGTGGAAGTTAGAACATATTAAACAGTAAATGTAATTATCCATATAAATCATTCTGATGATAAGTTTGTTTCAAAGAGTTGATCAACAAAAACAAAGATAGTTACGCGTCAACCCAAGCTAGTTGGGAGTAACTATATGAATCCTTATTGTCCATTTTGCTCCATTTAAAACTGTTTCGTTGTAATTTTCAATAATTTAGGTTCTCCGGCCTTTGTGGTCCGGCCCTTCCCGGACCCTGCGCATAGCGGGAGCTTAGTGCACCGGGCTGCCCTTTTTAGGTTCTCCAGCGTTAGAAGTTTTCCACGTATAATTGGCCATTCATGAAAAGACGAAGAAAAAAGAAAAGGTCTTTACATAGAATTGCTCCCCCGTGATGGTGGAGGAGGAGGAGAGACATGTCTAGACAACTAGAAGGAGTTTAAGCCAAGCACTTACTGACCATATATTTAAAAAGATAACCTGTATATGTAGTACAATTTTTTTGTGAAAGGGGATTCAATTGAACCCCCTTCACCAGCATAGCCCCGCCACAGGCAGTATCGTGGAAGTGTTATGTGACTCACTTGTGCTTTTGGCCTACACAGTTTGTTCCTGATGGTTTCATTTTCCTTTTACACATGTATTCATGTTTTGAAGGGGAGCCTTGGCGTAACCGGTAAAGTTGCTGCCATGTGACCAGGAGGTCACAAATTCGAGCCGTGGAAACAGCTCCTTGCTTTGCAGGGTAAGGCTGTATATAATAGACCCTTGTGGTCCGGCCCTTCCCCGAACCCCGCGCATAGCTGGAGCTTAATGCACCGGGCTTCCCTACGTGTATTCATGTTCTATATAATGCCGGACTGTGTTTGTTGGCAGATATTGGAAGGACTCCTTAAGTTGCCAGAGAACAGAGAGTGTGCAGATTGTAAAGCCAAGTATGTACTAGGATATATTTGGATTTGATAATATGGAATTCAGAACTTATGCTGGTGCGAGGATTAATTCTTGATATTAAACAGAAATTGCCTTTAATGTATTCTTTTTTAATTCAACGCAGAGGTCCTCGATGGGCAAGTGTGAATCTGGGGATCTTCATATGCATGCAATGCTCCGGAATCCACAGAAGTCTAGGGGTACACATTTCAAAGGTATTTTATCGACTATTCTACCATCAATCCGTCATCATATCTGAGATTTGCAAGATATGTCTGAACTATGAAATGGTGCAATAGTAATAGTTCATGTTTTAGTTTCTAGGACTTATGGCGATTGATAGACTATTAAGGCTCGTAGTCTTGATTGACTTAAGAACCATTTGAACTACTAAATATTATGTGAAGCGTATACTTATTTTATCCTTTTCCAGCTGACAGCACCCTACTGAAATACATTGATCCATAGATCACCGAGATGGAGATGACTCTACATTAATTGATTCGCCTTAGAAATGACTGTCTGTGAACGTCTCATCTCAGCATGCCTTCATGTTTGTCAGTGCTTGCTTTTGATAGATCAAGTATGAGAATGTATGCAAAACATGCTTTACATTTTTTTTGGCATATCTATTGATGATATGGTGATATAGTGGTGATCGGGCTGTTGAGTTTCTTTTGGAACTCGAAAATATGCTTAATTTTGTGACATTCTTATGTCAGCTTCGTCCGAGATCTAAATACGTATATTTACTCCAATTGATGTTTATATATGATGTTCTTTTCTCTTTTTCTGATTCACGTGGTATAGTGGATTCCATTTTTTTAAAATGTTTGTGAAGTCTAGAGGGCCTACCAAGTGAGGTTGAGCCTTGTGGAATATCATTCAAGCCCGGCTTGAGCTCTTGGTTTCTGGTCAAAGCCAATCTGTGCTTGAGCTCCCTTATGGACTCAAATTGGCTTAGCTCTTTAACACTCCTAACCTCAATAATCATCCCTTTTTCTGCCAAAAATCTTTATTAAATTATTTGGCCAAGATTCTGTTATTTGACGGTTTAATCCACTTTTATGTATGGTAAATGCATTGATCCTTGTTTTTTTATAAATGCACGCTGATGTGTATCTGGACCATGAGAGATGAATTTCCATACCTTCATGTGTTTCTAGATTTTCTTTTTTTTCTAATGACTATTGTTGGATATGTGAAAGATGCTTATTGTTTCAAAGTCTTGTTATGTTTTCTGTTGTTTGCGAATTTATGCAGGTTCGATCAGCTACTTTAGATACATGGCTTCCTGAACAAGTTGCATTTATTCGATGTAAGTCCCTTTTTTTAAACTCTTACAGTTTTGATGTTGATATCATACATAATTAGTAGCCTAAAACTGTTGACCTGTTACATAAATAGCTTAATTGTACGTGATCCCTTTTTTGATGCTGTATAGCAATGGGAAATGAGAAGGCAAATAGTTATTGGGAAGCGGAGCTTCCTCCAAATTATGATAGAGCTGGTATTGAGAATTTCATCCGTGCAAAGTATGTCCTTACTAATCCCTGGCTTAAGCAATCCTTGATCCTTTAATCTAGTTTTTTGCAACTCGTCTAAGGCAGTACCTGTGTATTATTCAGGTATGAAGACAAGAGGTGGATCCCAAAGAATGGGAAGGAAAAATCAGTTTCCAAGGTTCAAGAAGAGTTGGCCACAGTGCAACGGCAACAACGTTGTGACAGAACTGTCCATGAATCCGGTGGTTCGTCTGATGAGAGGATAAGCATACAACGCCCTAGCATAAAGCAAGATATACCTTCTGCTAGATTCAGTATACCTCTGCCTCCAAAAGCACCAGAGCAAGTACGTCAAACCTATGTTCCAAACTCTGAATCATATAGTTCAACTCATGAAAAGGTATCTTCGGGTGTGGTTCCTCAGCAGACAAGTCAGAAGACACAACCAATTGCAGTCACTGAATCTGCAAAGCAGGTTGCAGAAGTTGCCGATCCTCCTAAAGTTGATATTGCTACTGATCTTTTCGACATTCTTTCTATGGATGCTCCAAATGACAATGGCGCAGATGCTGCTTCTGTAGATGATATCTCGTGGAAAGGTTTCCAATGTACGTTAAGTCACCGTTTTGTTAGAACTGACTTCTCTTTATCTTTACTTTCTTCTTTACCTTGGGGAGATCATGGTTAATCCCAGCAGAGACAAAAAAAATTAGTTCATCCTCCCCCCACCCCCCACCCCCCGAATAAAAGTAAACAAATTACACAAACTTTATTTTTTCTTTCCTTTGGCCACCTCCTCCCATCTGCCTAAGCCTTGGTAGGAAAATGGGATAATTCATGTAGCAATTGGAATAATAGAAGTGCATGACCAACTTGGGGAAAAACAGCATGGGCATTCTTTTGTCCATTTCTTTCTTTTTTACTATGATTCATAATTTTCCATTCCTTCTACGTCTAGTTTTGATTGAGGGTGAATGAACCCTTAGGTCGCAGGTTCAAGTTACCAAGGGAGCAAAGTGGGGAGCTCCTGCGGAGGGGTAAAAAAAGGGTGCATGATAGTTTGAGAAAAGCAACAGCTTGAGCACCAAGGGTGCGCCCTGGTAGTCAATAAAATGGGTTGAGAACCTGATGTCTCAAGTTCAAATCCCAACGGAGACAAAAATACTAGGTGATTTTTTCTCATCTGTCCAGGATTACCTGATACTTGTTGTTGGTGGGAGGTAGCAGATATCCCGTGGAATAGTCGAGGTGTGCACAAGCTGACCTATACACCGCGGTTATTAAAAAAAAGCAATAATTTGAGAATATTCTTGGGGATCTGTATTGCAGTCGCTATGTCATTTGTTTAGCTCATTTTATTCTAATCAAACCTTGTATACTTCTCAGCTTCTCAAGAAGCAATGGCAGCAGCAAAAACTGGTGTTGCAAGATCTGATCATCGGAAATCCCAATCTGCTTCTGCAGTTGAAGATTTATTCAAGGATTCACCATCATTGCCATCGTCAATTTCAACTTCTTCCTTGTCAGAGAAGCTTCCAAAAGATGTAAAAAATGATATCATGAGCCTTTTTGACAAGGTATTATCGCTATTTAGAACTGGAGCTTTAAGTTGTTCTTGGTCTTTTTTATTTTAGAAGGTGCAAGTAGCACACATAGATGATAAAGTGAGAGAAAGTCACTTGAAATGGTTTAGTCATGTCATGCGTCGACCTCCCGTTGCAACGGTACGGTCTGTAGGTGTGAAAACATGGTGAGTTAAAAGGGGACGAGGCAGACCTAAACTTACATGGGACATAAATTGTCTCGAACGACCTATAATCTCTTGGAATCCTCGCAGACTTAGCGAAAAATAAGGCGCAACGGAAGAAAAAGCTTCTATATTGGCGATACCTATTACCTGGGACTAAATTTTGATCATGTTAGTATGTTCACTTTAGGTATTATATTCTCTAAGAGTCTTTTAGTCGATATTTATATGCCAATAGAAAATATAGAGAATTTCTACCATCTCTCATCATTGTACAATATGGGTCTAACATGAACTTAATAAGGGCAGCATGGTCAGTAAGGATTCATATAGTCAACCGAACTTGCTCGGAATCGAGGCATAGTTCTATGTAGTCTAAAAATAATGTTGAATATTCTGCAGTCCAATACGGTGTCACCATTTGCCATGCATCAGCAACAAATTTGCCAGCTAGCTCAACAACAGTCTCTTCTAATGGCTGCTGCCGCTGCTAGTGGCGCTTTAAAAATCCCCGTGGATGTTCAACAAGGACCAAATGGCTCCAATATAGTGAATCAAAGTTGGCCAAATGTAGGCTACCAGTTCCCTGGAATGACGATGCCAGCCAGTGGAAAGACTGAACTGGAGAATTATTTGCAGGTCAAAAATGCATGAATGTTGAGTTTTCTATTGAAATTTTGCCTATAAACTCTGCTAAAAACTGTTTTTCTTTGCTTGTAAACTAGGTGGGCACTGGGGGAGCAACACATTTAGCTGGAAACTCTGTCCCTCTTTCAACATCCAGGTATTTACTTCTCGTTCTATGTCATTTGTGGACTGTAGATTGGTTCATAACAGCTAGATTTAGATGCAACAATTTTTTTTTAAGGCATAATCTGAAGTGAAAAACCTGAGGATAGGTTCTGTCTAAATATTTTTTTTTTAAAAGAAAAAAAAAATTAGTTGTTAATTAGACAGAGCCTATCTTCAGGTTTTTTACTTCAGATTACACCTTCTGTCCTGAAGCATAAAATGAACTGTAGCATAATAAACGAGTTAAACAATAACAACTATGTCTCAGTCCCAAATAAGTTGGGGTCGGCTATATGAGTTCTCGCTCACCATGTTATCTGTATTATGAGGATTCATCAGAATTTGGCAAGTTTTACGTACGGCAACCATCCTCCTTTATTCAGGGAACGAATAAAATTAATCATCAACTGAAACAGGGCATCCTGTAGATCTATTAGATGATCATATATGGTAATCTTTTCCCTTTAGTTTAAAACTTTGAGAAATCAGAGCATTTAATTTAGTTAAACCATAACATGAAAGCTTCCTTGAGAAAGCAATGCATCCACTACAAATTTATGACAATTTGTCTGATGTTTTATTACGATTTACTGCAAAGAAAGGGTTTTTTCTAGACATCATGTATCAGCTTCTGAGACAAGACATGTGTTGAACTTTGAACTAAATTTGAATTTTGTACTTTGCTTTAATGGTTTTGGAAACCTGAGATATTCTCGTCATTAATAAAATTATTTCTTTAAAAAAAACGGTTTTAGAAACCTGAAGATGTTGTAGCCACAACTATACGGGTGTACAATCTGCTTTTGATAGCTATTTCTACATTGGTTTGCCACCCAATTTTGATAGTTTAAGTCTATACTATAACCAGGGGCAAATCTATTAGTCTACATATGGTTTTATTTGAACCCATAACATTTAGCCTAGGCATGAATTTATGTGTAAAATATATTGGAATTGTTGAAAACATTGAACTATGAACCCAGAACTCAAACAAGGTGATAGATTATGTGGTTCGAACCCGAATCCTGAACCCATCGAACCAAAATCCTGAATCCATCTCTGACTATAACATCTTGTAACCATTTCCCTTTTAAATACTCACTGTCAGAAAATCTGGATTGATATTTTTATATTTCCTCTTGTATATTGCAGTGTTTACCCAACGGGACAGAATTCTTCGGGCAATGGTACAGTCCCCTCTGTACCGAGCACAGATGCAGCAACCACACTTTCATCAAGTTCTACACAATCCACAAAAGAGTACGATTTCTCGTCTTTGACTCAAGGCATGTTCTCGAAACGCTGAAAAGTTTTTGAGGAAGTATACTAGTTTTTGGATCATAGCATACAAATAGAGTTATTAGCATGAAAGTGGCTATCGGAGATCTATGCGTTACTAGGAAATTATAGACTATCGTAAAGAAACAATATTCAGTTTTCTATGGATGAGTTGATTAATACTTGTAGGTAGAATAATAAGATGTTGAAATTGAATGGACTTTTGGTCTTTTCCCTTCTGATTACAGAAGCGGAGCTAGCCTATTAGGTGCAGTTTGGTCGAATTTAGTTACTTTTGCTTAAACATTGTATTTGTATTAGGTAATTTATTAAGTATGTATAAATATTTAATTGCGAACCCAGTAACAAAGACGAGCTATGGGTTCTATGATAATTCCAAAAGTTAAAACTCATAAACTTTAAATCCTGCTTCTGCCTAATAAGTATCCAACCTGGCGTTGGAAAAAAAAAGGAAACTATGTTGCAACCACAGAGCATACTTAGACAGTACCTTGGATCTGAAACCAATTGTTGCGGAAGCCAAATGTATATAGTGTGAATGAGTCACAACTACTATACCAAAAATTATGACAGCCACCAAATAATAAATAAGACAATAAAGCAACAATAAAAGGAACACCAGAATTTACGAGGTTCGGCCAATTTTGCCTACTTCCTTGGACACAACCAATATTTTATTCCACTCCAAAAATACAAGTGAAATAATACTAAAGAGAGAAGATACAAATGTCTTAAGAAGATAAGAAGGCAAATGAGAGGTGTGTCTAAATCCTAAACATTAGGCCTCCTTTTATCGGGAAAAATTCCCTACCAAATGGCTAAACCACCGATGTGGGATTTGCCAAATTCAACAAATCTCCACCTTGGCAAAATTCCACATCTTCAATTTTCTCTCAATAACAAATTTTGGTTGTGTCTTCAAATCAATCTTCAGTGTTCAACAATGTTGATCAAATCCAAACAATGTTGAAACTTGACCGCAGTCACCACTTTTGTCAGCATATCAGCAGGATTCTCTGTAGTATGAATTTTCTTCACCATGACTCCACCTTCTTCTATGATTTCTCGTATGAAATGATACCGAACATCAATGTGTTTCGTCCTTGCATGATAAACTTGGTTCTTTGCTAATTGAATAGCACTTTGACTGTCACAAAAAATTGTGATACTTTTTTGTCCAATACCAAGCTCTTTTAACAACCCTTGAAGCCAAATTGCCTCCTTCACAGCCTCTGTAATAGCCATGTACTCTGCCTCTGTTGTAGACAAAGCAACTGTTGACTGCAAAGTAGACTTCCAACTAACTGGTGCCTTTGCAAAAGTAAACACATAACCAGTAGTTGATCTTCATTTGTCCAGATCACCCGCAAAATCTGAGTCACAATATCCAACTACAGACTGGTTGCATTCCTGCTCAAAAACTAACCCAACATCTACAGTATTATGAATATACCGTAGAATCCACTTCACAGCTTGTCAATGTTCCTTTCCTGGATTATGCATATATCTGCTAATAACTCCAACAACTTGTGAAATGTCAGGTCTCGTACAGACCATTGCATATATCAAGATACCAACAACATTTGCGTATGGTACCTTTGACATATACTCTCGTTCAGCTTCATCTTTTGGCGACATAGTAGTACTTAGCTTAAAATGGGGAGCAAGTGGAGTACTAACTGGCTTAGTCTTTTCATCTATGCCAAAGCGCTGTGGTACTCTCTTCAAATATTCTTTCTGAGATAAACAGAGTTTCTTTGAACGCCTATCTCTTATTATCTCCATGCCAAGAATTTTCTTTGCCTCACCCAAATCCTTCATCTCGAACTCCTTCTTCAGTTGAATCTTCAACTTATCAATTTCTTCCGAATTCTTGGAAGCTATCAACATATCATCAACATATAGGAGAAGATATACAAAGGAACCATCTTCAAGCTTGCGCAAATACACACAATGATCGTATTTGCTTCTCTTGTACCCTGCCGCAACATAAACTTGTCAAATCGCTTGTACCACTGTCTAGAAGATTGTTTCAATCCGTACAATGATTTTTCAAGTTTGCATACCATATTTTCTTTTCCAGCAACTTTGAATCCTTCTGGCTGAGTCATGTAGATTCCTCCTCCAAGTTTCCATGTAAAAACACAGTTTGTATATCCATCTGAACTAGTTCCAATTCCAAATGTGCTACCAAAGCCAACATAATTCTAATGGAGGAATGTTTTACAACTGGAGAAAACACTTCATTGTAATCAATTCCCTCCTTTTGAGCATATCCTTTGGCCACCAATCTTGCTTTGTAGCGAACATCTTCTTGGTTAGGAAATCCTTCTTTCTTTGCAAATACTCATTTGCACCCAATTGTTTTCTTTCCCTTCGGGAGATTGGTCAATCTCCATGTATGATTCTGATGAAGGGACTGCATTTCATCATTCATGGAAATCCTTCACTTATCTTCTTCTGAACTTTGAATTGCATCTTTATAAGTGGTAGGAACATCATCAGCTACAATTGAGGCAGCACAAGCAACCGTCTCTATAAGACGAACAGGTTTTGTTATTGTCCTTTTTGGCCTGCTGGTTGCTATTGATTCAAGTTGTTGTTGAGGTTCCTGAGTTGGAATATCCCTCTCTACTGGCTCTTCTTCCAGAGGATAATCTTCATATGTTTCCTCCTCTACTTCTTGTGTAGGAAAAATAAATTTTCCCTCAAACTCCACCTGCTTAGAAGCACCCTCATTTTGTTTGGTATCTTCTGTTACCTTATTTACCATAGCAGATTCATCAAAGGTAACATCCCTGCTGAATATTACTTTCTTTGTCATAGGACACCATAAGCGATATCCTTTGACTCCAGAAGTAATCTCCATAAAAATAGCCTTCTTTGCCCTTCGATCCAATTTTGACTCTGTTACATGATAATATGCAGTTGAGTCAAATACGTGCAAAGAGTCATAATCTACAGCAGACTTTCCATACCATTTTTCAAATGGTGTTTTGTCATCAATAGCAGCAGATGGTAAGCGATTAATAAGGTGACATACATATGTAATTGCCTCAGCCCAAAATTCTTTGCCCAAGCCAGCATTGGACAACATACACCGTACCTTCTCCAGCAAGGTTCGGTTCATACATTCTGCCACTCCATTCTGTTGTGGTGTATGTCTGACAGTGAAGTGTCGGACGATGCCATCATTTTCACAGACCTTATTAAAATGATCATTTTTGTATTCACCTCCATTGTCTGTGCGAATACACTTGATCCTCCTGCCTGTTTGATTCTCCACCATCATTTTCCATTTGAGAAAAATTCTCAACACTTCATCTTTGCTCTTTATTGTATACACCCACACTTTTTGGGAAAAATCATCAACAAAGGTTACAAAATAGTGCTTCCCACCTAATGAAGGTGTTTTGGAAGGACTCCAAACATCAAAGTGTACATAATCCACAATACCTTTAGTATTATGGATTGTTGTACCAAATTTAACCCTTGTCTGTTTCCCTTTGACACAATGCTCGCAAAACTCCAAGTTGCAAGCCTTTACTCCTTTTATCAATCCTTGATCTGATAAAGTTTTCAAAGATTTACCTCCAGCATGTCCCAAGCGCATGTGCCATAGCGTGGTTGCTTCTGCCTCTTTTTCGTCACTAGATGTTACTGTCGTTGTCCCAATAACTGTACTACCGCGATAACAGTACATGTTATTGTTCTTCCGATTGGCCTTCATTACCACTAGTGTACCGGAGCATACTCTCATTACTCTATTTTCTGCAATGATTTTGAACCCTTTTGATTCTAGGGCTCCCACAGAGATGAGATTCTACTTCAAATCTGGTACATATCGAACATCTGTTAATGTTCTGATCATTCCATCATGGTTCCTTAATCGTATTGAACCAATGCCATATGAGGTAAGAGGGTTGTTATCCGTTTTGTGGATGACTCCATATTCTCCTTCTTGAAAATCCACGAACCAGTCCCTGTTGGGACACATATGATAGCTACAAGCCGAGTCCATCAACCATACGTCTGATGATGTTGATGGCTCTGTTGTAACTAATGAGAAGTCTGAATCATCACAATCAGCTACATTTGAATCCATAATGGCCTTTCCATTGTTATGTTTGGCCTTATTCTTCAACTTCGGACAGTCTTTCTTCCCGCGTCCCTTTTCTCGACAAAAGGCACATTCATCTTTGCTGGGTCTAGATCTTGACTTGGATCTTCCCTTCTTTGTCCTCATTTGATTTTGAGGACGACCCCTCACAATCAGTGCTTCTCCTTCTCCGCCCTTTTGTTTTTCTCCCTTTCTTTGTTCATAGCTGTACAAAACCGAACAAACTTCTCTAATACAACCAAATGCATGATTCTAAGTTATTGTTGTTGCGGAAGCCAAATGATTCTAAGTGTGAATGAGTCACAAATGTGAGGGGCCGTCCTCCAAATGCATGATTATAAGTTATTGTTGTTGCGGAAGCCAAATGTATATAGTGTGAATGAGTCACAACTACTATACCAAAAATTATGACAGACACCAAATAATAAATAAGACAATAAAGCAACAATAAAAGGAACACCAGAATTTACGAGGTTTGACCAATTTTGCTTACTTCCTTGGACACAACCAATATTTTATTCCACTCCTAAAATACAAGTGAAATAATACTAAAGAGAGAAGATACAAATGTCGTAAGAAGATAAGAAGGCAAATGAGAGGTGTGTCTAAATCCTAAACATTAGACCTCTTTTTATAGGAAAAAATTCCCTACCAAATGGCTAAACCACCGATGTGGGATTTGCCAAATTCAACAATTGTATCCTCCTCTTAACTCCAAAAATGAGTTAAGACATTTGCGAATGCGTTACAAATAGGGAAAAATCTCTCGTTAAATATTTTCACTGCTCGTCAATCTTCTCTAGTCCTTTTCAATCAAAGGACAAACTTATGTGTATATATAATTTGTGTGAAAAATAACAATGAAAATTTTGAAAAAATATCTCGGGTTGATCATCACCATCTGCCCCTCACATCTAGGTACAGTGGAATGTGTAACCCAGTTGTTGTTTCGTCCAACTATATTTGTTCCTTTAATCCATAACTTAAAAGAGAGCAACAACGAGGGACAACCCGTCCATACAACCAGCAAGGAGGATAGCACTACTGGCAAAGACCGTCTAGCAAAAATGTCGCAGGCGTGAAGCGTGGTAGGCCTCGAGCTTGCTTCTTATTATTCTTGTATTTGATCTTTTCCAGCAAAATGAGCCTTTGACAGTGGACTCTGTCGAACACTGAGACTGACTTTATATATATAGGAAAATCTGCAAAGTCAACTACAACTAGAAGGTATGCTGATCTTTAGGTGTTACTTTATTAATGTAATCAGTCTAACCTTCGATTCCGTAACTAAGATTTTCTTTCTCGCTCCTTCTGTAATTCCTTTTGATTTCATCCATTCTTTTTTACTTGAAGGGTGGGGCAAAGTGCAAACAGCACCCTCTGTTTCTACTTCTAACTGAGGCAAACAACCGGCATTGTAAGCAAATTAAAAACCTTCACGCCTATTTGAGCCATAGAAAGTTGAAGAGTGCATGAGTCGCCAAAGGGCCACAACAACAGATAGATAGATAATATTATATATCCATCCTTATACAAAAATGAAAAAAATATAGTATTAAAGAAAAATCATTCATTTCATAAATTCTTCATTCCTGGAAAGACGAATAAGCGGAGAAGGTCTACCATACAAACTCATGATCTTTTTGACAACCTCCAAACTTGGATGCATTTCTGCCCCTCCTTTGCTGCAACAGATTTAAATGTTTAAAGTCTGGTCCCTAAAATGGAGAATAAATGAAATTAATATTAGGTCAAAGGGAGGAACTAGAACATTTTGAGACTCTTTTGCTGGATGATATCTGCTGCTCTTCACATTACTAAAATATAGGTTCAAAATAAGTCATGACTTCTTTACATGCAGAATCCTGCTTAGAAATGCTTTTCTTGAGCTAGAGTCTATCGAAAACAGCATCTCTACCTCCACAAAATTTGCGCATACATTATCATTCACCAGTGGCATGTGGGAATACACTGGGTATGTCGTTCTTGTTGTTCTTTCCATGCAGAAACTTTTGTGAAAAAACAGAGAAACCTATACATATTCAAACAGGCATAGGCTGAAGAAGGCATCGGGTTGAGTAGACATTGAGCTGTTAAGATGTTTGGACAGTTTGCACAGATAACACCAACATCTTCCATTGATACATAACCGAATGCATTGAAGTATAGCCAGTCCTGTTCCAGGATGTCGAGCTGAAACCTGTAGAACAACATAATCTTTCACTTAGTAGATTATGTGACGAGATCATTGAGTTCACATATAACTTCAGCATCCAGGGTGATGGGGGCAGGGATCACGGTTAAAGGGCATTAAGCAAAGTATCAAAATCATCATCAGATTGTCATCCCAAACAACCTGTTTATAACTACATCATTGCCAGCAAAAGATTTGTTAAACTACAAGTGGAATAAATATGTGTTACATATTACGTCAAATAGAGTTCAAAGAGAAATATCACAGTTGACGGTACATATAGTTCTCCTGTGTAATAATTTATTACCTGAAGATAACCAGTTGTTAGGTACTTAACAGGATATTTCATGTGTCCCTTTTTGCCATTGACGTTCAAACTTTTTTTTGTCGATTAAGGGAAACTTGACAAGTTTATTCAGCATGAGAAGAGCAAAGTTAAGGTCAGACTAAACGGGATTATGGTATCAAAATGCAAACAATTTAGATATCAAGGCTTATTGTTTCAAGATTATGGAATGATATCAAGCTCAAAAAATAGATAAAGATATTACTCATAGGATTAAAATCGGATGGTTAAAATAGAGAAATGCTATCGGGGTTTTACGTGATAGAAGTATGTCTACCAAACTGAAATATAAGTTCTATAGAACATATATAAGACCGGCAACATTATATGATAGTGAATGTCGGGCCGCTAAAGTCCAACATATCCATAAGATTAGTATGAAGAGATGCGCATGCTAAGATGGATGTGTGTCATAAGATTAAAAACGACCACATTTGCGAGAAGATGTAAGTACGATGCATTGAGGATAAAATTACAGAAAGTCGCTTAAGATGGTTCGCTCATGTCCTGCATCGACCTACACATGGACCAGTCTGTAGGTCTGAAACTATGGTGAGTAAAGATGTTAAATGTGAACAGGGTAAACCTAAAATCACTTGGAAAAAAGTTATCTCGGAAGATCTACAAATTCTTGGAATCAATACAAACTTAGCT
The DNA here is from genome assembly GCF_000715075.1 of Nicotiana tabacum. Taxonomy (NCBI): domain Eukaryota; kingdom Viridiplantae; phylum Streptophyta; class Magnoliopsida; order Solanales; family Solanaceae; genus Nicotiana; species Nicotiana tabacum. Next base: position 218,370,589 of record NC_134080.1, on the reverse strand, counting down.
AAAGATATGACACAATGAAAGAAAAAGATCCATGTACATGATATCTACAAGTTGAAATAAGGTTTATGAGAACTTCTATTATTATTAGTATTATAATAATAATAATAATAATAATAATAATAATAATAATAATAATAATAATAATAATTATTATTATTATTATTATTATTATTATTTCAGCACATAGTGTCGGCCCTTTCTTTAAATAAAGGGCAAAATATAGGCACGATTCAATCATAATAGAACCATGCAAAAAGAGAAGCTCTGATCAGCTAGAACTTATCTTAAAAAAATGCAGAAGTTTAATTGGTTAGTAAACAAAATCAGAAGAGTGTGTCTTGCATACCTATGAGATGGTAGAACCAGCAGAACTTTGCCTTAATCCCATGACCAATTTCTTTCCTGGTTCAATTAGATGAAAAGTAACTACAAAACCAAACAACCACTGGTCAGGGTACGATGATAGTATCTCATGCACGAGTAGAAGAAAGGAAGTAGGATGATATTCTATCACGGTAAAGAGATGTCACTTGGGCCTAACTCAACCCTAAAAGTTAGCTCATGAGGGGAGGATTGTCCAAGTCTATACAAGGAGACCACCTATGAGATACCCACTCTAACACCCTCTCGCATGCCCCGACCACCAACTGAAGCGTGGACAATATATCATAAGGGCCCAAACGGGACTGGACCTGGCTCTGATACCATGTAAAGATATGGCACTTAGGCCTAACTCAACCCCAAAAGCTAGCTCATGAGGGGAGGATTGGCCAAGTCCATATAAGGAGACCACCAGTCCATTCCCCAATCAATGTGGGACTCTAACTCACTCTAACAATCACTAATCTCAGTTAAAAATGCATGTTGCATTAGAGGGAGGGATGCAACCGACAATACCAAGGCCAGATTTCTCCGGTTGGTACTTGACTTTCATGAGACAAGCAATGGTTCCGTGCCTGCAATATATATAGCTTCATAATATTAGTTTCCACATCCTAAAAGGAACAGCAAAAGAGCCCAAAAGATGGCATTTAATTTAAAATAGATTTTCTTGGAGGGAAAAAATACATGCAGAATTGTGATGACCCATTTCATATTAGAAAAGAAGCACATAAACTTCATGTTCTGCCTAGAAAGAAGCCATCATATTTAATGCTCTTAGACTTCGGTCTGAATACACCATCACAAGTGAATTCTAATGGGAGCAGGCAGAGGCAGATCAAGAATTTAAACTTGATAGGTTTGAGCTTTAAAGTTCTTATGATTGAACTCATTGTACTTTTAAAATTGTGGGTTTATATCTAATATTGGTTGAAATTTCGGTGCTTTTTTTCCACATATATATCTATATTCTGCATTGAAAATACTGTTCGGATGATATGCAAATCAATAGATCATCTTAGAAATATTGAGAAATGATTGGAAACCATGAACCAGAATAGAAGAGCTTGCCGCACCCACGAGTAAATATTTCATTCATTTGAGTTTCATTCTTGCGAACGTACTCCCCAGACGGGATACTTAACGCGTTAGCTACAGCACTGCATGGATCTATACGCACAACGCCTAGTATCCATCGTTTACGGCTAGGACTAGTGGGGTATCTAATCCCATTCGCTCCCCTAGCTTTCGTCTCTCAGTGTCAGTGTCGGCCCAACAAAGTATTTTGAGAGTAAAAGAGAATTAACTGGTAAAATAAAAAGGTTGTTTACAAATTAAAAATGCCTTAAAAATTCTTACAAGAATGAAATTCTTCTTTGAGCACTCCATACATATAATTCCACCAAAATCCAACAGCAGATATGCATCAAATGACACAATACATCCACAATGGACCAACTGCTAAGATAAAAATATTACTGATAAGAAACTTTTCTCACAGAGCTTACAAGTATATATACATATGAACAATTATGATTGATACCTTTTTTCACTCACCTTGCCACATGACTCACAATCTCTCCGGCCATCATCTCTTCTATGGAAAGTCTCGCAAAACCTCTCAGCCTCATATACAGAACTAGAGGAAAAATAAGAACTAATCAAAAGATATATCACATTCATTAAAAGTATTACAAGCCTCAACATGTTACACCATATTAAGCCAAGTGAAGGGAGGACTGATATCACTTCATTCAACTTATAAGCAGAATTATGACACTCAGTTTCCGGATTCAGAACTCGTCGTGTCATTCATTTTGCCTTTAACAGCAGACAGGGGCGAATCTAGTGTTGAACGGCTTCAATTGAACCTATAACTTTCGATGCGGGGTGTATGGGTCAAAATCTGACCACAAGATGGTTATCATTAAAAGGAATGGTAAGGGGTCGACCAAACCATAGTCGTGCCCACGAGGCGTAATAGCAACGAATATCTCGGCCACTGCCGAGATCGAGCCATCAAAAAGCTTACACGACAGAACATATGTCGTAATACTCGGGCGAGTAAGGAAGAATACAGTCATGAGAGGATACGCTGGTTAAAGACCGTTGGATAAACGGGAAAACTGGTAATATATATATGGGGGAAGAAAGCAAGGGAGAGGGGGATCCGAGATTTCTCAACTCTCGGATTTTGGTTCGCAATAGGAAGAAACCTCCAACAACAAACCAAAAGCCCAGATTTTGATTACAACCCCTTACAATCATCCTTGTTGACTCTATAAAGAGAGATCCCATAGCTATCAACAACTTTTCCTCTTTTCCTTCTTTGCTCTTACAAGTACGGAACAATGTATGAAAGATGTAAGCTTATCATTTACATTTGATGTCTATTAATCATCTTAAGGAACGTTATATAAGCTCAAATCTTTTTCGCCTCCCATATTCAATATGTTTGGATCTAGAGTTAATTATGGTTGGCTAAGATTTACTTTTCATTTCTTTATTAATTGATTTAACTAAAAGGTTTAACACTTTTTGGTCAAACACGGGGTAAAATTTTGTATGTAAAAGTTCATTAAAATTGCAAAAATAGTAGATATGAACTCATAATTAACTTTAAAAATATAATAGGTTCAATGGTAAAAACCTTGAAAGTTGAACCTATAGGATTTAAATCCTGGAACCGCCTCTGACCACAGAATACAGGTAACAGTCCATTCCCCAAAAATCGAATTGTTCTATATTGACTTTTTTCGGAAGTGATTAGAAGTTAAAAAAAATATACTAGTATGAGATTACATTCTGATTTCATTCTCGGAAAAATAAAGTCCTAGAGAAAAGTTCTTACTTGGACTTCAGTATCAAAAGATCAATCACCCATATGAAATAAGAAGTCTTTTAATGGAAATTGGCAGATTAAATCACCGGAAATGTCCAAAAGTTTCAGACCAGGCATTTTGAAACTGAATGGAAGATCAGATTCTATTCATAATAATCAGTCCAGAATACCTGCAACTTTTAGTCCACTTTCTATCTTTTGGACATTCGCTAGCCGAAAATGTATAAAATATGTATATTTTTTTTTGTATATAACACATATATGTACAACAACAACAACCACTCAGTAAAATCTTACTAGTGGTGTCTGGATAGGGTAGTGTATACGCAGACCTTACCCCTACCCCGAAGGAGTAGAAGAGGCTATTTCCGAAAGACCCTCGGCTCAAGAGAATAAAAAGACAAAATGAGACAATATTAATTTCACGACAGAAATCATAGGAAAAATAGGAACAAAATGAAATCCAGAAGAAAAATGCAAAGCAAAAACGATGACTAGTAAATAGGTCATGCATTGAAAAGCGAAATAGTAAGACACAACAATGCCACTAGCTATCTTAGACAAAAATCCTACCAGACTAGGCTCACAAAGGTACATAGTAAGGCAAGACTCAACTACCTCCTAACCTGCAACCTTAATACTCGACCTCCACATCTTCCTATCAAGTGTCATGTCCTCGAAAATCTGAAGCCTCGACATATCCTACCTGATCATCTCTCCCCAATACTTCTTAGGTCGCCATCTACCTCTTCTCGTGCCATCCACAACCAACCGCTCACGCATCCTTACCGGAGCATCTGGTCTTCTCCTCTGAAGATGCCCGAACCATCTGAGCCTCGCTTACCGCCTTTTATCATCAATGGGAGTCACGTGCACCTTCTCCCGAATATCATCATTCCTAATCTTATCCATCCTAGTGTGCCCGCACATCCACCTCAACATCACCATTTCTATCACTTTCATCTTTTGGATATGTGAGTTCTTAACAGGCTAACACTCAGCCCCATACATCATTACAAACAATATATATATATATATATATATATATATATATATATATATATATATATATTGTCACGATACTTTATTACTTTTGGAGGTGGCTAAAATATATATATCTCTACTTAGGGGGAGGGGTAAGTTGAGGGTGGGGGAGTGGTGGGAGAAGTGAATAAATACTTACGCGCAATGATGACAGAGCTGAGCAAACTTCCATTGCGAAGGCGCCAACCATTTCTGAAATTAGCTGAGGTTGAATCTTTACATTGAAAGCAGGAACTTCTTGAGGAAGAAGAAGCCATTGAAGCTTTCAGAAACCCTAACGGGATTGTCGTTAAGCTTTGCTTCTTTTGTTACCTATAAATTCACTTTGTAATATTTCAGAGAGGCAATTATTTCAATTGAAAGAGCGGGAATTTCTTTTGCTTAAAGCATCAAATGCTCGCTTAATGACAGTATATTGGAAAGTTGTGCTGAAATTACATGTGTAGTACTTACTATATTTGAGTGCGACCGAGCATCACTACTTTTTTAAATATGCAAATTACTAACCGTTTACCTTGAAAATATGAGTAATAATTAAACTTGTTTGTAGTTTTAAAGATACGTGATTTAATTTTATACTAATTAATTACCAAGAAATCTAACGTATAGATTAAGGAAATAAGTAAAATCAAACCAGTGTACAAGACAGTCCTCGAGCTAAGGTGGCCTCGAGGTTGGTCAGGAATAATAAAGTAAGAACAATCAAGTAAAGAGACAATTCTGATGAGTAATGAACAAGAAAGTAAGAGAGTATATTCTTTTGTCAATGATTGATGATGGTTACAAATGATTGGGGTCCCCTTTATATAGTATGAGAACCCTAAATAAGGTACATTTCTATTTACAGTAAGGAATCTTATTGGGACAGCTATCTAACTGCCTAGTACGGATTCGTACTAACTCGTACGAACCTATTCCGGAACTTTAGCCATGATCTTGGGAACGTAGCGAGAATCTTGCTCTTCTGTAACAAACTCGTAACAGCATCATCTCGGAGTTGGTCATACTCGGTTTCGGTGCTCGCCGCGTACTCCGATCTTCGAGCCTTGTACTCTATCATCGGGCTCGGCTTAGTCTATGGGCCTCGAACTCGACCTATCCTAAACACGGGCTTGAAGCGACTATTTGAACCCGTGAAATCGGGTATACCTGATTTCGATCGTATACAGATAGTCCCCGCATTTCTTAGAGTAAGATGATAAGAAACGATTTGATCCTCTATCCTCCGATGCCTCGATCATGATGTCAATCTCGTGACGTAAGCGACTGAAGTGATTGAAAGGTCGCGCCTGCATAGTTCCCAAGGCCATTAATTGAAGGCGGCTGATGGTCAGCCGTTGGCTTCCCCAAACCGTTAAAGCGGCCACTATAAATAGGTCACTTTTACAACTTTTACAATCTTTACTTCTCAAATCTTTCTCAAAACCTCACTAGCTTCTTCATCTTTCCTGAGTTCATCCTTTCCTCAACCTGTTCTTGCTACAGCATCAACTTCTTCTCTTCTTTGAATTTCCCAATAATAATGTCCAAAACATCTAAAATCGTTCCTCAGAAAGAAAAAGCCTCCTCTTCATTGCGGCCGGCCAGAGGTAGAACGACGGTGCCACCTCATATCGAGGAATGTATTCCCGGGCTATGCGAGCTATCTTCCGATTTCAAAATCGATAAGCCTGCATCAGTTCCAGGCCAATGTGAGCCCATGTCTCGATACATCTGCCTAATAACTGAAGATGAACTTGAGCAGGTGAAAGAGGATTGTAATTAGGGGGATAAGGATGTCATGATTCCTTCCCCCGAAGATGACATCACCACTCATAATGTAGGATACTTAAATGTGTATACCTACCTTTTCACATTGGGTCCCATAGATCCATCACTGGGTCCCGTAGATCCAGTCATTCTTGATTTCTGCCACCAATATCAAGTAACGCTTGGCCAGATCTACCCTTTTTTCTGGCACATCGTCAATTTGATCAGGTATTTCTCGGGCAAGATTGAGGGGATGCCTTTTATCCTCGACCACCTGATTAGACTGTACAGCCCTCGCCTTTATCGAGGCGTTCTAATAAAGCTCCAGAGTCGATCCTCGAAGTTGCTATTTTCTAGCATTGATGAGGACAAAGACCGAGGGTGGATGAGTCTGTTTGTCCGAATCAGGATTTCCGATTTGATTCCTGCTGAGAGGATGCCATTCCCCGAGGAGTGGAACATGAAATGTAAGTACAAACTTATTGATGATGATTAACATTCTGCTTTCCCTATACTTCCTTGATTTAACTCCCTTTTTATGATGCAGTTGCCCCTTGGTTCCCTGGTGCGATCCCGGACCTCGCAGGTTGGGTCCGACAACTGGCCTCCACTTCTTCATGTGCGGAACGCAGTTGGCATGATTTGGCCAAGGGTCGGTGGGAAGCTAAAAATCATGGTGAGTTCCCTTGTTCATATATTGGTGTTTCTCAGTGAAATACTAACTTTAATCTTACGCAGACCTCGGAGACGTCGTTGCTATGCGGCCGCCCCTGCCCGGTGAAGAAGAAATCCCAAAGCTAACCAAGGAGAAGAAAAGGAAAGGGCTTTGCCTGCGAGTTCTCCAAAGCCCAAGAAAAGTAATGCTCGAAAGCCTAGAGTCGATCCCGCGATCCTATATGCAGAAGCGATCCAACACCTTCGGGTTGATGAGGAGGAGGGAGAAGATGACGACTGCCTGTTGGTAACTCAGAAAAGAGAAAGAACTGAGGCTTCGAACACCGCCAAACCGGTGATGGCTGATGCGGTTCATTCTCGAACTGAAGAAATCTCGGAGGGGAGTTCGAGCAGAGTCCCCCAGCCATCAGGCTGCAAAAGAGCACCTCGTCTTGGAGGTCATTTGGTGGGTGAGCCCGAGAGGCCTAGTTTCGAGGCCCTCCAAAGAGAAGATAATGTCCCTAGTGAATCACTTGGGATAATCAACGTAGATGAATCGCTGCCTGGCCCTGTGTTCTCCGAAGGGAAATTTCGAGATGCCTAGGCCATGAGGACTCCCGATGTGGGAACAACCCACGAAGGGAATGATATTTTCGGGAGTGCCTTGCAGGGGTCGAGGATGGTCCTAATCCTGACGCTTCGTTTATCTTTGATGAGGCTCAGAGGCTTCTCAAACAAGTAAGTTTTTGCCTTCATAATTACGCTCGAGTTTTATTCTCGTTTTTCTAAGTCTGACTCCTTTTCTTTGTGTGAAGGCCATAGCGCTTCATCGACAATCATTTTCCAAAAGTCAAGTCGAGCTTGCCCGATGCGAAGTCGAACTCAAGAAGCTGGTGGAAGAGAGGGACAGCCTTAAACGCCTCTATGTACAGAAAGAGGATGAGGTCAGGGATCTCCGAGTTGAATTGGCGAAGGCTCGTCAAGAAAAGACTGAGCTCATTGAAAAGGTAATGTAGCCTTTGGGGGTCTATTATGTATTCATTTGATTTAGCGATTAACAATTCAACTTTGCAGGCCCAACAGAAGGGCGATCTTGTGGAGCAGCTTCGAGAAGAGCTCAAGGTGAAAGAGGCCGAGACCTTGGGATGGAAGTAACATATGGATCGTCTCGCCTCAAAGAAAGACACGCTTCGGGATTAGATGACTTCAATCGAGTGCGAGCTTTAAAATGTAAAGGGGGAAAGCCTGGCCCGGAGCCAAAAGATTGAGGAGCTCGAAGCTAAATCGGTCGTCGAGCTTGCGAAGGCCAGATCCGATGCAGAGGAGGTTGTGTCCTCTTATCGAGGTGACGTTGAAGCTGCTAACATTCGGGCATAGGAAATCTCCATTGTTGCTGAAGTCAAATTATCATATGTTCCCGATCATGCCAGGCGACAATCCTGGAGAGAAACTCTCGAGGAGGTCCGCGCTCGTGGCTTTGACCTCACAGCTAATATCGAAAAGGAAAAAACTTTGGAAGACAAGGCTAGCACTTTACTCTCTGATGATGAAGATTATGCTAGTGGCTCCGAGGGCGGAGGAGATAAGGATGAAGTCCCCGAGGAGGAAGTTCCCGAAGATGCAACTCTCAAAGATGTGGCTCCCGAGGATGTGTCTCCCAAAGTAAATTAGGTTCTTTTGTTTTTTGTTTTTGTGCAAGGCCCCTTATGGGCACTGTAAATACCCTTTATGAATATAAGAAATTCCTTTTCGATCCATTTTCGATATGTTTTGAATTCTGCTTTGACTTCATTTTGTGAAATATTTTGATGTTATAACTTCAATAATCGAGCGAGCACTGGCTCGGCCTTAGAGTAGAACAAACCCTTAGGTTTTTCAATAATAAATGGGTGATCTTTGAACCTATAATGGAATATCTCTTAAGGTTTTTTGACGAATCCTCGAGCTGTGCTTAAGTCGATTTGACGCGACCTCGGGATGATGGGACCCTTAGGTCCGGGTTGAGTGAGAACAAGGTCTCGAGCTCTAAGTATATCGACCTTTTAGGCTTACTAAATCAGCCCTTTGGTTCTTTTATATTGGCCCTTAGGCTTTTTAATTTGGGCCAGTTCAGCCTCTAAAGTGGCTATAATTTTTCCCTCTTTTCGGCTAAAAGACTTAGTGAAAATTTTCTTTATGCCTTCGGATATGTTTTGTACCCGTTGGGTTTTTCGAGGGTTCAATCGATCAGAACCCAATTGTAATCCGTTTGTGTTAAGATAATTTAATACCTCTTGAGGCTTTTCCGAAGGCTAATGTTATCGAAACCTTTAAATTATTTGAGGGTTGATTTTATCGAAGCCCTTTTTTATTTTCTTTTGCCGAGGGTAGCCTTATTTAACCAGTTTTTCAAAGTATTTTAAGGCCTTTAACTTATGGCGGAAGTCGGACGTCTTTGAGTCGCATTATTTTGGTTGTAGCCTTTTTATATGACCGTAGTCTTTAATATGGTCGTAGCCTTCAGGTGTGTCTTTTGGACTTATTTCCCGATAACCTTTCGAACTTGTCCGAAAGGTCAGTCCCCGAGTATGATGGCCTTGGCCTTTGTGTCGAGAGATGACTCTTTAAGGTCTTATAAATTCGAGTTTAGATACTTGAATGTGTTGATTGTCGATGACAGTCCCTGAGTATTTGAGATATATTTTCATTTTGGCCCTTGAGCCGTTTTTTGCCGAATCACAAGTATGGAGTTCGTATAGTAGCAAATTTCTTTAGGACACAAAGTGTTTGATATAGAAAGAATGCTTCTTTGAATAACTCATACACGCGTACATGTTTTGCTATCGGGGCTCGACTATTCCATATGGACACGGTTCACCTGATCGTTTGGCCCATTACAAAGTTTTCCTATCGAGGCCCTATTTGGCGTGAAGTATTTTTCCTAAAAATATAACCTCCGAGGGTGATGCCCCCTAGTATTCGAGGTTGATTGAAAAGAAGCCTTGGATACTGTTGAATTCTCCTTAGGTAGCACATAGTTGTTGCCTCGTTAAAAACCTCGCCTGAAAACCCCATTTGGGATAAAACCCGATCTAAGGGAAAAAGAGTGCAATGCGTGCTTTAAAACCTAAGGTCTTCGTGTAGAAAAGTGCCTTCGATGTATTCGATCGAACACCTGCAATGAGTTAGTCTTGAATACAAATGGAGAAAAGGAGAAGGTCATACCTTAGCAGTAATACCGTTTGAGTAGTGACACATTCCAATTATTTGGAAATTGTTCACCTTTCATTGTGCCAAGCTTGTAAGATCCTTTACCAATAACTTTGATGAATCGGTACGGTCCTTCCCAATTCGGGCCTAGTTTCCCTTCATTTGGGTTTAGAGTATTAAGGGTGACTTTCCGTAGAACTAAGTTCTCGATTTCGAAGTGTCAAAGGTTGGTCCTTCTATTATAATATCTCTCTATTCTTTGCTTCTGCGCGGCCATCCGAACAAGTGCAGCTTCTCGTTTTTCATCTAATAGCTCAAGGCTAGTATTCATAGCCTCATGATTTGATTCCTCCGATGCATGTCGAAATATAGCGTTGGGCTCCCATACCTCGACTGGAATCAAGGCTTCGGATTTATATACTAAGGAGAACGAGGTTGCCCCCGTGCTGGACTTTGATGTCATTCGATATGCCCAAAGAACCTCGGGCAGAACTTCTCTTTATTTCCCTTTAGTGTCATTCAACCTTTTCTTCAAGGTTTGGATGATAGTCTTGTTTGTTGATTCGGCCTGCCCGTTCCCAGTCGGATGATATGGCGTTGATAAAATCCTTTTCATTTTGTGTGCTTTGAGGAACTCCGTTACCTTATTGCCGACGAATTTCATGCTGTTGTCGCATATGATTTCGGCAGGTATCCCGAATCGACACACGATGTGGTCCCAAATGAAGTCAATAACGTTTTTTTCTCTAACCTTCTCGAAGGCATGTGCTTCCACCTATTTAGAAAAGTAGTCAGTCATAAACAAAATGAATTTAGCTTTACCTGGGGCCATTAGTAGAGGGCTGACGATATCCATTCCCCATTTCATGAAAGGCCACAGGGACAGGACTGAGTGATGTTGCTCTCCGGGCTGATGAATCATCGGTGCAAAACTTTGACATTTATCACATTTTTGACAAACTCCTTAGTGTCTTTTTCCATGATATCCCAGTAATATCCTGCTCTAATAATTTTACGAATCAAAGACTCGGCGCCGGAGTGATTCCCACAAGTGCCTTTGTGGACTTCTCGTAGAACATAATTGGTGTCCCTCGGCCCTAAACATACCACCAATGGTCCATCGAATGTCCTCTTGTATAATGTCCCATCTTCATCGAATGTGAACCTAGCATTCTTGGTTCGCAGAGCCCTCGACTCTTTATGATCCGATGGGAGCTTTCCATTTTTCAAATATTTGATAGACTTATTCCTCCAATCCCAAGTCAAACTTGTAGAATTTATCTCGGCTTGACCCTCTTCGACCACAAATCTTTATAATTGGACGACAGTTCCCGAGACAATATCATTTTCTTCAACTGATGACCCCAAGTTAGCAAGTGCATCGGCCTCACTGTTTTGTTCTCGAGGCACATAATCTAGAGTCCACTCCTTGAAACGGTGCAAGGCTACTTGTAACTTGTCCAAATATCTTTGCATCCTATCCTTTTGAACTTCGAAGCTTTTGCTTACTTGGTTCACCACCAACAAAAAATTGCACTTGGCTTCAACGACTTTGGCCCCCAGGCTTTTAGTTATATAGATTGTCTAATAGTGCTACTTGTAGGTGGCTTCAAAATGATGCCAAGCCCGGACCTTTTCACATTCGAGGCACCGTCCGTGAAGAGAGTCCATACCCCCGATGATGTACCCGTTTTAGCAGAAGTTCTTTCTTCACTTCGGGCATGAGGGTTGGTGTAAAATCAGCCACGAAGTTAGCTAAGATTTGAGACTTGATGGTCGTTCAGGGTTGATATTCGATATCGTACCCGCCAAGTTCGTCGGCCCATTTGGCCAATCGGCCTGATAACTCGGGCTTGTACAAAACATTTCGGAGAGGATAAGTAGTTAACACACATATCGGGTGACACTGGAAATATGGATTTAGCTTTCTAGATGCGTTTATTAATGCAAGTGCTAATTTTTCTAAGTGTGGATATCTAGTTTCAACATCTTCTAGAGTTCGACTTACGTAATAAATAGGGAACTGCGTACATTGCTCTTCTCTAACCAATACCCCACTTACTGCTATCTCGGATACTGCCAAATACAAGTAAAGCTTTTCATCTACCTTCGGAGTGTGAAGTATAGGTGGGCTAGATAAGTATTGCTTTAATTCCTCCAATGTTTGTTGGCATTCCAAGGTTCATGCGAAATCTTTTTTCTTTTTGAGTAAGGAAAAAAACCTGTGGCTTCGATCTGATGACCTCGAAATGAATCGGCCCAAGGCGGTTATATGTCCTATTAGCCTTTGTACAACTTTCACACTGTCTATGATAGTGATATCTTCGATGACCTTGATCTTGTCCGGATTGATTTTGATTCCCCGATTTGATACCATGAAGCCGAGGAACTTGCTCAAACTGACACCAAAGGCACACTTTTCCGGGTTAAGCTTCATGTTGTACTCTCTCAAGATTTTGAATGTTTCCTGCAAATGAGTCAAATGGTCTTCTGCGTCCAGGGACTTAACCAACATATCGTCAATGTAAATTTCCATCGATTTACCTATTTGTTCCTCGAATATTTTGTTAACTAGGCGTTGATATGTAGCTCCAACATTTTTTAGCCTGAAGGGAGTAACGTTATAACAATATGTTCCAAACTTAGTGATAAACAAGGTCTTTTCCTAGTCCTCCGGATTCATCTGAATTTGGTTGTACCCGGAGTAGGCGTTGAGAAAGGTAAGGATTTCGTGACCGGTCGTGGCATCGATCATACGATTGATGTTAGGTAGTGGAAAGGAGTCTTTAAGGCAAGCCTTGTTCAAATCCTTATAATCTACGCACATCCTAAGTTTGTTCCCCTTTTTAGGAACTACAACTACGTTGGCTAACCATTCGGGGTATTTTACCTCCCAAGTAGACCCTATTTTAAGAAGTTTAGTTACCTCATCCTTTATGAATGCATGTTTTACCTCAGGCTGGGCCTTCTTTTTTGCTTTACTGTTTTGAACCTGGGGTCGACGCTTAGTCGGTGTGTTGTTATTTCCAGTGGGATCCCTGTCATGTCTTAATGGGACCAAGCAAAACAATCCATGTTATCGATAAGAAATTGAATGAGTTTTTTTTCCTAAGTTCGGGGTTAACCCTGTTCCTAGGTATACCTTTCTTTCGGGCATATACTCGATCAATATGACCTGCTCCAGCTCCTCGACCGTAGAATTGGTTGCATCTGACTCTTCGGGAACAACGAAAGTTCGAGGTGTAAGGAAATCCTCTTCTTCTTCTTTGATTACATGTTTCTCTGATTCGGTCGAGGATGGGGACGGTGATTGCTATTTGGTCGTCTGCTTATCTTTGGTGCTCTATTTTTCTGAGGTCAAAGGTACTGGTAACGGTGTCACCTCTTCGACTGCAAACATTTCTTTTGTAGCGTGTTGTTCCCCGTAAACTATTTTCACCCCATCCACTGTTGAGAATTTCATCATCTAATGAAGGGTCGATGGTACTACCCTCATGTTGTGGATCCATGGCCTCCCGAGTAGTGCACTATACCTCATGTCACCTTCAATGACATGGAATTTTGTATCTTGGATGGTCTCGGCCACATTTACTAGTAGGATTATCTCCCCCTTCGTTGTTTCGCTTGCCATGTTGAAGCCATTTAGGACCGGAGATGCAGGTACAATTTGGTCCTGCATGCCGAGCTACTCTACGACCCTCGATCTGATTATGTTCGCCGAGCTACCTAGATCCATTAGAACACATTTAAATTGAATTTTATCTAACAAAATAGAAATTACCAGGGCGTCATTGTGCGGTTGGGAAATGCCTTCCGCTTCCTTGTCATTGAACGATAGGATGCCCTCGGGGACATAACTCTGAGTCTGTATTTCTCTGATAATTGACACCTTGGTACGTTTGGATATAGGCCCTTGTGGAATATCGGCACCGCTAGCGATCATATGAATTACATGTTGTGGTTCCTCCTGTTCATTTTTTTTTGTTTGCGTCTCTTTCTCTGAAGTGATTCTTAGCTCGATCACTGAGAAACTCTCGAAGATGACCCTCGTTGAACAATCAAGCTACCTCCTCCCTGAGCTGCTTGCAGTCTTTGGTCTTATGGCCATGTGTGCCATGATATTTACACATCAATTTTGGATTTCTTTGAGAAGGATCGGTTTGCATAGGTCTGGGCCACCTAGTGTCTTTGATCCTTCCAATAGCCGACATGATCCCCGATGCATCAACACTGAAATTATACTCCGATAACCGAGGTGCTTCTGCGGGATCAATATGTTTATCAAAACAATTCTTACTCATAAGTCCCCGAGAATTCTATCATCGATCGTTTCTTCGATCATTCCAAGGAGGATTGCACCCCGAACCGTTGTTTCTTCGATCCGTGACATATGGCTGATATCGTTCCCTATTTGATCTTGGTTCCCTATCTGTATCCCTAGGGCCTTAACTGCCAACCTATTTGGATGAACTGAGCCCGAGGGGGCTCCCAATTGGTCGTCCTCGACCCTGATCTTTGACTGGTAGCGATTATGTACATCTACCCAAGTCACAGCTGGATACTCGATCATATTTTGTTTCAGCTATCATGACACGATCCAACTCTGCTCGTTCAACCCAGTGTAAAAGCTTGCACGGACCTTTCTTCTGAGACTGGTGGTAATTCCATTCTCTCCATTTGAAATCGGGATATAAACTCCCTTAGCATCTCATCATTCCTCTGTCTTATCTTAAAACGTCTGATTTCTTTGTCGCAACCTTTATGGCCCCAACACGTGCTTTCACGAAGGCATAAGATAACATAGCAAATGAATCGATAGAATTCGGTGGCAAGTTGTGGTACCAAATCATTGCTCATTTTGACAAAGTTTCCCTAACTTTTTTCAACAATACCGACTCAATCTCATCATCATTTAAGTCGTTTCCTTTGATTCCGCAAGTACAAGGTAATGTGTTCATTAGGATCGCTCGTCCCATTGTATTTAGGTATATTGGGCATTCGAAACTTCTTGGGGATGGGCTTCGGAACCGAGCTCGAGGGAAATGGCTTTTGCACTAATTTTTTGGCATCCAATCGTTTCAAGACCGGAGGTGCCCCCAGTATTTGATCAACACAGGAGTTATACATCTTCACTTTTTTCTCATTATCCTCAATCTTTTTCTTCCCTGACTCAATTCTTTTTGTGATCTCCTCGAGCATCTCATAATCGTGGGATCAATCCCTGAGCCATTACCATTCGATCTTTCTAAGACCGGCTCAGCACGGTGAATGATTTTTGGTTCGACCATACTTGGAGTTTTATGCTGACTTTGAAGCTGAGCGATAGCAATCTATTGAGCTTGTAACATCTCGAATATTACCTGGAGACTAACTCCCCCGTCTTCTATGCCCTGAGTTCCTTGGCCACTAGTTCGGCCTTCCATGCGCTCACTCCCTCCGGGATCCACTCCTAAATATGTGTTTAGAGCAATGTACGAACTGACATCGACTGGGTCGCAACAAGCACTTCCCCAGGGTTAACCGGTGGCACCCCGAATCCTGAAGCAATTATGTTGTCATTTTCTCCATGGAATCCAAAACCGTCATCACCATGTACGGGCGCGTTCTGTGAGTTTGACGTGTTTTAACCTGAAAATAAAAAATCTTTGACAAGAACAAGTGTGAAAACAACGTGTGTTATCAAAATTAGCATTGAAACGATCACTATTATCTTTAGCCCCACGGCGGGCGCCAAACTATTTACCTCGAAAATACGAGTAATAATTAAACTTGTTTGTGGTTTTAAAGATACGTGATTTAATTCAATACTAATTAATTACCAAGAAATCTAACATATAGATTAAGGAAGTAAGTAAAATCAAACCATTGTACAAGACAGTCCTCGAGCTAAGGTGCCCTCGAGGTTGGTCAAGAACAATAAAGTAAGAACAATCAAGTAAAGAGACAATTCTGATGAGTAATGAACAAAAAAGTAAGAGAGTATATTCTTTTGCCAATGATTGATGATGGTTACAAATGATTGAGGTCCCCTTTATACAGTAGGGGAACCCTAAATAAGGTATATTTTTATTTATAGTAAGGAATCTTATTGGGACAACTGTCTAACCGCCTAGTACGGATTCATACTAACTCGTATGAATCTATTACGGAATTTATACTATGATCTTGGGGACGTGGCGAAAATCTTGCTCTTCTTTAATAAACCCGTAGTGGCATCATCTCGGGGTTGGTCATACTCGGTTTCGGTGCTCGTCGTGTACTCCGATCTTCGAGCCATGTACTCTGTCATTGATAACTAGGGAATATGATGCATTTTACACTCCTTCTTGCTTATGTTTTGATTAGAAATGTGTACGAAATAGTCCCAAAGGCTCACAAGTTGTGCTTGATTGCGGTTTGATCAACAAGGTGACAAGGTGTCAAAAACTAGCTCAAAAAGGAGTGAAACTTGCACAAGTACCAAGACAAGACAAAGCTCAGTCAAAACAGGGCCAGTGCGGCCGCGCACCATTCTATGCGGTCCGCAAAAGTGAAGTTCGGAGAGGTTACTTTTCAGTCCATAAGGAAATGCGGCAACATTGGGTTCACCGCGGCCGCACTGATTTCGTGCGGTCCGCAGAGACAAGGTTCAGAGAGGTGGCATTTTGGAGGATGAAGCCCAATGCGGTCCGCGGTCCATTTCATGTGGACCGCACTAGAAGCCACTGCGGCCGCACTCGATTTTGTGCGGTCCGCAAAGCCCAACTTCAGAGAGCTGATTAATCAAGCCCAGAGCCTTAGTGCGGCCGCACTCGATTTTGTGCGGTCCGCACTAGCCCCGCAGGGGTATTTTTGTCAAGAATTTTCAGCCTAGTATAAATAGATTCTTTTTCCATTTTAGATCATCAGATAGTTTTTTACTCAGAGTTGCGCTCGTGACTTCGTTTCTTTTACCTATTTTGAGTAATTTTAGCTTAATTTCAACATTCAATCCTCAAGTTTAATTTAGCAATTAATTATTATGAGTTTTTATTCATCTATTGCTTTGTTTTCTTCTCTAATTATGAGTAGCTAGACCCATAAGCTAGGGTTGTGGCTCAACCCTAGTGTGTGTAATTGATGGGTCTTGTGTTTTAGGGCTTGATTGACTATGGGTGTTTGATATTTGGACTAATTTCATGTTAATTGTTGAATTAGTGATTGCAAACAATAGTTTATGTTTAGTTGACTTTGGCTCTTCTTGAGAAAGAGAGTCTAAGTCTCTGAAATTGGTCCAACAAGGAATTGGGGCGTACTCAAAAGATTGATAGCCCCAATTAAAGGGTTAAACCTAGAGATAGTAATACCCGACTTGAACCTCAATTGCTTGCACAAATTTTCATACCCAATTGGACTTGAGAAAGTCAATTAGGGCAAAATCATTTGAATCACCGAGAAGTGTAGAGTGAGTAGAATCGTGCAATGGTTATATCATACTTCCCAAATATGACAATTTAGCCTTACACTCAAGAATCCGTTAATTAACCATCTAGGAGAAAGTCATTACCCTAGTGCCTTTTATCTATTTGATCAATTCTTAGTAGTCTAATCTTAGCTTTATTTAGCATAATTTAGCATCGTAGTATTATACAATTAGAAGTAAAATCAAAACCCAAAATGTTTAGAAGTGTAATTTGGAACAAATACACAACTCCACTTTAGATAGACACTCAACTTCAATATCTAGCTCCTTGTGAAAATCGATCCCGACCTCATCGGGTAAAAGCTGCTTCGACCTCTCTCGCTACTCAATAGTAGTGCAGGGTTGGCCTCGATCAGCCATCGGGCTCGGGCTTAGTCTATCGGCCTCGAACTCGACCCATCCTGAACTCGGGTTTGAAGTGACTCTTTGAGCCCGTGAAATCGGGCATACCTGATTTCGACCGTGTATACTAGCAATAAAGTACGACGTGAAACTTTAACTTAACGATTATAATAACTTAATAGCAAAGTATTTAACTCTCACCCAATATTCTCAGACGCCATCACAGATAGATACTGTTACTTTGTCGAAATGATCGTGGAAGTGAGGGAAAATGGGGTTGTATTTTTCTATTTGTCGAGAGAGGAGCTAAGATTTTGGGCTTTTAATTTTGAGGGAAGGATTTAAAAAATAAATATAATTAAGTTGAATATACTATTTAAACTATGTTCATCTATTTCAAAAATAATTTAAAAAGCTTTGAAAATATAGAACTTATAAAAATACCCCTTCCAGATAATGTTAGACTCGGATCTAATATTTGCACATATAACTTTTCAGTTTGCTCACATAATATTAATTTGTAGCCTAAAGTTTGCTATTTTAGATCGTAGTCTAATATTTTCTCTTAAAATTTTTAGTTTCTTAAAAATATCTTTAGATAGTGATTTAATTTATCCATCATTATAAACAAAACAAAACAAAAAAACTAAACAATTGATACAAAAAAGGACAACTAGTTAAAACTTCATGTTCATCTTAGTCGGTAAAGCCCGGCCATGACCCAGAAGGCAGGGGATGTGTGAAATAATGCACCATCAGCTTAGGGTTCATCCATGCCTGATTCTTTTACCAGTTATCCCAGTGCTGGGGGCTCCGTTTAGTCCCTACCACCAGCACCAGAGAGTTTCTACAAGTGTGGAGAGTTTGGTCAAATCAGGAGGCAGTGTCGTCGCCTAGTGGGAAGTTTAGCTTAGCAGCAGAGGGGACAACCTTCGACTTCAACACCAGTTACTTCACCACCCACTAAGTAACCTAGGGGTCGCCCTAGAGGGGGAGGTCGGTCAGGTGGTGGTCATGCCCGTTTCTATGAACTCCCTGACAGACCAGATACTATTGCTTCAGACATAGTGATTACAGGTATGGTCTCAGTATGTCACCGAGATGCTTTTGTATTATTTGACCCTGGCTCCACCTATTCATATGTATCATCGTATTTTGCCCATTATCTGGATATGCCCCGTGAGTTTTTAGCTTCACCTATTCATATATCTACTCTGGTGGGCGATACTGATATTGTGGACCATGTGTATCGGTTGTGTGTGGTGATTATTGGGAGATTAGAGACTAGATTTGATCTTTTGCTACTTATTATGGTTGATTTTGACGTGATATTGGGTATAAATTGGTTGTCTCCATGTCATGCTATTTTTTATTATCAACGCTAAGACAGTGACACTAGCGATACCGGGGTTGCCACGGATTGAGTGGCGAGGTTCTTTTGTCCATGTCCCCAGCAGAGTGATTTCATACTTGAAGGCCCAACGGATGGTTGGGAATGATTGTCTTTCTTATTTGGCTTTTGTGAGGGATGTCAACGCAGAGCCCTACTATTGATTCTGTTCCGGTGGTGTGAGATTTTTCGGATATGTTTCCTGCAGACCTACCGGGCATGCTGCCGGACTTCGGTATTGACTTGGTGTTGGGCACTCAGCCCATTTCTATTCCACCATATCGTATGGCACCATCGGAGGTAAAGGAATTGAAGGAGCAGCTTCAGGAACTCCTTGATAAGGGGTTTATTCGGCCTAGTGTGTCACCTTGGGGTGCACCAGTTCTATTTGTAAAGAGGAAGGATGGCGCTATGAGAATGTGCATTAATTACAAGCAGTTGAACAAAGTCACGATCAAGAACAAGTATCCTTTGCCTTGTATTGATGATTTATTTGACCTGCTTCAGGGAGAGAGGGTGTTCTCCAAGATCGACTTGAGGTAAGGGTATCGCTAGTTGAAGATTAGGGACTCGGACATTCTTAAGACAACTTTCAGGACCTGATATGGTCATTATGAGTTCCTTGTGATGTCTTTTGGGCTGACCAACGCCCCATTAGCGTTCATGCATTTGATGAACAACGTGTTTAGGCCTTATCTCGACTTTTTGATATTGTATTCATTGATGATATCCTGGTGTACTCTTGTAGCCAGGAGGAGCACACTGAGCATTTGAGGGTTGTATTGCAGCGGCTGAAGGAGGAGAAACTTTATGTCAAATTCTCAAAGTATGAGTTGTGGCTCAGTTCAGTAGCGTTCTCGGGACACGTGGTGTCTAGCGACGGTATTCAGGTTGACCCGAAGAAGGTAGAGGCGGTTAAGAATTGGCCCAGACCATCCTCATCCATAGAGATTCGGAGCTTTCCTGGTTTGGCTGGTTATTACCATCGGTTCGTTCAGGGTTTCTCGTCTATTGCATTGCCCTTGACAAAATTGACCCATAGGGGTGCTCCTTTCAGGTGGTTGGATGAGTGTGAGGCGACCTTTCAGAAGCTCAAGACTGCCTTGACCACAGCTCTAGTTCTAGTTCTACCATCAGCCTATGGTTCATATACAGTATATTGTATTGCTTCTCGGGTCGGCATTGGGTGTGTTTTGATGTAGGAGGGTAGAGTGATTACTTATGCTTCACGACATTTGAAGCCCCGTGAGAAGAACTACCTTATTCATGATTTAGAGTTGGCTGCCATTGTTCACCCGTTGAAGATTTGGAGGCACTATCTTTATGGTGTGTCTTGTGAGGCGTTTACTGATCATCATAGCCTCCAGCACTTGTTCAAGCAGAAGGATCTCAATTTGAGGCAGCAGAGATGGTTAGAGCTACTAAAGGACTATGATATTACCATTTTGTACCATCCAGGAAAGGCCAATGTGATGGCCGATGCCTTAAGTAGAAAGGCAGTGAGTATGGGTAGTCTTGCATTCCTTCCTGTTGGTGAGAGACCCCTTGCAGTTGATGTTCAGGCCTTGGCCAATCGGTTTGTGAGATTGGATATTTCAGAGCCTAATCGGGTCCTAGCTTGTGTGGTTTCTCGGTCTTCCCTATTCGATCGAATCAGAGAGTGCCAGTACGATGATCCTTATTTGTTTGTCCTCAAGGATAGGGTTCAACATGGTGATGCCAGAGATGTGACTATTGGTGATGACGGGGTATTGAGGATGTAGGATAGGATATGTGTGCCTAATGTGGATGGGCTACGGGAGTTGATTCTTGATGAGGCCGATAGTTCGCAGTATTCCATCTATTCGTATGCCGCGAAGATGTATCAGGATTTGAGATAACATTATTGGAGGAGGAGAATGAAGAAGAATATTGTGGGATTTATAGCTCGGTGTCTCAATTGTCATTAGGTGAAATATGAGTATCAGAGACCGGGTGGCTTGCTTCAGCAGATGGATATTCCAGAGTGAAAGTGGGAGCAGATCACCATGGATTTTATAGTTGGACTCCCATGGACTTTGAGGAAGTTCGATGCTATTTGGGTGATTGTGGATAGGCTGACCAAGTCCGCGCCTTCATTCCTGTGAGCACTACCTATTCTTCAGAGCGGTTGGCTGAGATTTACATTAGAGAGATTGTTCGCTTTTATAGGGTGCCAGTTTCTATCATTTCAGATAGAGGCACGTAGTTTACATCGCAGTTTTGGAGGACCGTGCAGCGAGAGTTGGGCACTCAGGTTGAGTTGAGCACAACATTTCACCCTCAGACGGACGAACAGTCCGAGTGTACTATTTAGATATTGGAGGACATGATATGCGCTTGTGTCATTGATTTTGGGGATTCATGGGACAAGTCACTGCCACTCGCGGAGTTTGCTTATAACAACAGTTATCAGTCGAGTATTTAGATGGCTCCATATGGGGATTTATATGGGAGGCGGTGTAGATCTCTAGTGGGTTTGTTTGAGCCGGGTGAGGCTAGGCTTTTGGGTACATACTTGGTTAAGGATGCATTAGACAAGGTGAAATTGGTCCAAGAGCGGCTTCGCATGGCGCAGTCGAGACAAAAGAGTTATGCAGACAGAAAGGTCCGTGATATATCTTACATGGTTGAGGAGAAGGTTTTGCTGAAGGTTTCACCCATGAAGGGTGTTATGAGATTGGAAAGAAAGGCAAGTTGAGACCTCGATTTATTGGACCGTTTGAAGTGCTTTGGAGGATTGGAGAGGTGTCCTATGAGCTTTCTTTGCCACCTAACTTACCGAGTATGCATCCAGTATTTCATGTTTCTATGCTTCGAAAGTATATCAACGATCCGTCTCATGTTTGGGAATTCAGCATGGTTCAGTTGGATGGTGATTTGACTTATGATGTAGAGCCGGTGGCTATTTTGGAGTGACATGTCCGAAAGTTGAGATCAAAGGATATAGTTTCAGTAAAAGTGCAGTGGAGAGGTCAGCCCGTGGGGGAGGCTACTTGAGAGACCGAGCAGGAGATGAGGAGCAAATATCCACACCTATTTATGGCTCCAGGTATGTTTCTATACCCGTTCGATTACGAACGTTTGTTTAAGAGGGGGAGGATGTAACGACTTGGCCGGTCGTTTCGAGAGTTGTAGCCCCATTCCCCTATTTTCTGTTTCTTTTGTGTTATACAGCTGTGTTGTGATTATCGGGTTAGTTGGTTTGGGTCGGGAGTGGTTTTGGAGTGAATTGGGACAGTTAGTCCCTTAGTTGAAAGCTTAAGTTGGAAAAGTTGATCGGATATTGAGTTATGTATAAATGACCTCGGATTTGAGTTGTGATGGTTCTGTCAGCTCCGTTAGGGTATTTGAGACTTACAAGCGCGTCCGGAATGAGATTTGGAGGTCCGTGGTAGAATTAGGCTTGAATTGGCAAAATGAGAATTTTGGTGATTTTGGTCGGGAGTGAAAATTTTGATATCGGGGTCCGAACAGATTTTCGAAAGTTGGAGTAGGTTGTGATGTCATTTCTGACTTGTGTGCAAAATTTGAGGACATTCGAACATGGTTTGGTAGGTTTCGGCATCGTTTGTGGAATTTGAAAGTTTAGAAGTTCCTTAGGCTTGAATCCGTGTGTAATTCGTATTTTTGATGTTGTTTAAGGTGATTTGATGATTTGACTAAGTTCATATGATGTGGTAGGTTATGTTGGTATATTTGGTGTAGGTCCTGAGGGCCTCGGGTTGATTTCGGGTGATTAACGGAACAAGATTAAAGTTTGAAGGATTGCTGAAGCTAGCCTGGTTCTGGTGTTTTCGCACCTGCGGTGGGAAGCCCGCAGGTGCAGTGCGGCCAGGGGTGGTTTGGACTGGAAGCGCAGGTGCGATGGTTGGTATACATCTGCGTAAGCGCAAATGCGGAAGGAGAATCGCAGATGTGGAAAGGCGTAAGAAGGCAAGGATCGCAAAAACGGGCGGGGCCCGCAGGTGCATGTGTTTGATCGCAGATGCGGAATTTGAGAGCTTAAGTAGGATCCGTAGCTGCGATAGAATTTCTGCAGGTGCGGCATCGCAGAAGCAACAATGTGACCGCAGGTGCGGTTTTGCTGGACAGAAGGTATAAATAAAACACTTGGGGATTTTTCACCATTTTCATCATTTTTGAACTCGAATTTTGGGTGTTTTGAGAGGGATTAGCAATCACTGAGGTATGTCTCTTATGCCTAATTATCTTCAATAATGGTATTTCCCCACTGATTTTACACCTAGTTGGTGAGTTTTTGAGGTGAAATTTGGGAGATTAGGGCTTGAGAATTGGAGAGTGAGTTTTAGGGATTTGGAGGGGCAAATGATGCCGGATTTTGATAAATTTACTATGGTTAGACTCGTGAGTGAATGTGCTTTCAGGTTTTGTGATTTTCATTGGATTTTAGATGTGGTCCTGAGGGCCAGGTTTGAGACAATTTCAAATTTTGGCTCTAATTTAGTAGTTTTCTTGTGGAATTGATCCCTTTAGCCTTTATTGATTGTGTTGTATTACTTGTGGCTAGATTCAGAATGTTTGGAGGCCGATTTGAGAGGAAGAGGCATATCAGAGTAGGATTTTGCTCGAATTGAGGTAAGTAACAGTTATAAATCTGGTCCTGAGGGTATGAAACCCCGGATTTTGTGTCGTATGACTATTTTAGAGGTGACGCACATCCTAGGTGATAGGCGTGTGGGCGTGCACCGAAGGGATTGTGACTTGGTCCGTCCCGTGAGATTGTAGAATCGAATAGCCTACTGTTTAGTATGTGTTCCCTCTGTTTTTAATGGAAATTGACTGCACTTTATGTCAGAAATCATGTTTAGGCCTTATAATATCACTATTGAGACTCGTGAGGGCGTGTACTTGCTGAAATAACTGCTATTTGTTGTTTTGTTCCTAGTCATGATATTACTTGGTATCTTACCTCCGCCCTTTCCCATTTATCTTTGATACATGTTATTATCTCTATTTAGGCTGAATTATATGTTTTTCTGAGAGCTCGAGGGACTGGAGAGGTTGGTGACTGAGATAGGGCCTGAGTGCCAAGCTGTGAGCTATGTAAGTGTATATGGATCGGGTTGCACGCCACAACGAGCCTCAGGTCTATATATGTATATATTGGATTGGGTTGCACGCCGCAACGAGCCTTTGGGCTGATTATCTATATTGGATCGGGTTGCACGCTGCAACAAGCCTTATGGTTGTTCATATATTGGATCGAGCTGTATGCCGAAGCGATATAGAGCTTGGGCTGAAGGAGCCCCTCCGGAGTCTGCACACCCCCAGTGAGCGTAGGTACCTATTGAGTATGATTACTGAGGGCTGAGAGCCGAGTGATTGAACTGTTGAGACGGGTTGAGTGATTGTTGTTTGAGAGACTGTACTTGTTTTCAATTATTTGTTGCACTTATTTATTATCTATCCTTGTTGTGCAAATTTCTGGAAGACTTTGAATCTGGTTTACTTGAGCACGAACTGATTTGTCTTAAACTACTAAGTTTGAAAGCATGATTGTTCTTTATTTAAAAGTTATTGAAATAAACTGTATTTGCATAGCCCGTCACTGCTTCTCAGTTCCTTATTTGTTTCTGTTACTTACTGAGTTGGAAGTGCTCACGTTACTCCCCGCACCTTGTGTGCAGATCCAGGTGAGACCGGTCGCAGAGATCGTTGAGTTTGTGCGTATTTGGCTATCGGAGACATACGAGTTAGTTGTCGGCGTCTGCAACCCTTGTCTCTCCTTCTATTATTATCTTTACCTTTTTGTTTTGGTATTTGCTAGAATATTGTAAACTCTGATTCTAGACTGGTTTTAGATGCTCATGACTTAGTGACACCCCGATATCGGGCTATCTTTTTCCGCACTTTTATTTTGAGTTTAACTCTTTTATGAAACTTCTGTTATGAAAAATTTTTGGAGTTATCTTTAAATGAAATATCGATGTGTTTTTTGAAAGGTATCGGCTTGTCTAGTAGCATGATGGGCGCCATCACGACAGGTTAGAGTTTTGGGTCGTGACACGACGACACCACTCCGGCGGGTCCACCGCGGCATCAAGGTAAGTGTTTCTATTTTTTCAATTTTCATGTAAATTAACTTTTTTGATTAATTTTCTTATTAGGGTTGAATTCTCGAAATTTTGAATTGATTCTAAAATATTTACTTAGTTTATTACTAGTTTTAATGAATAAAAGTTATTCACTAAGTTCTTATTATCATTTTAATTGAATAAAAATTTAAACTTTATTGTTTATATTGACAACGTTTATGAAGCAAGAGGTGTAATGATCTGGAGAAGTCGCAGTTTTAGAGAGTTGCTAATTATGTACACGAGCTTTGATGAATAAAAAATAGAACTTTAGTGTTTATATTGGTAGTTGGCTTTGGGCTGTGAAACAAGAATATTTAGAAAACCTCTGATTTCTGGAGAGTTTATGATTACTTTAAAAGACAATTTAGCTCTAACCAAAGAAGAATTTAATTGATTTTGATTTGAAAAAAAAAAGAGTAACGATTACAGAAGATACACATAATTGACTCTAACTTTGTTTGGGATTAGGGCGTTGTCAGTTGAATTGATTGGATATTAGTTTATTTATGAATTGAGAACTTAAATTAGAGAAAAAAACGGCCATTTTAAGGGGATATTGGAGTTCAAATAGGGAAAATAACTCTCACTATGGAGCCATTTGTGAACCAAAAAAGTTATGTATACTACGGTGAACAAATTAACTAGTAATTTGTTACTACTAGAATTTTTGGTTATACTAGCATTATTATAGTGGTTGTTAGACTCCTCTATGTAGGTCTTTCTTTAGTTGCATCCTGTTGTAGTAGATTGATTGTCTGAAATCTATCTTTAGTAGCATAAAGAGTAAATTTTTCCAATCATGACATGCTTGTAGCAAGTTGTTTGAGAAGTTAGAGAAGTATGGATTGGTTAAACCTCAACCGATAGTGAGAAACTTGAAAATGCTGCTGAAAATGTTTGATGGAATGTTTGAGGAATCTGATAGTGACGAGGAGACTGAGTCCGAATAAGAGCAACTATTTGAGTTGTATGTTATGATGTGGTTGTAATATGTAGACTTTTCTTGTAATATTTATATTTTATACTTGAATAATCATGTTATGTTTTAGACTCGAATGTGGATGTTATGTTTTAGACATGATTATGATTTGGTTAGTATGTTTTAAATATGAATGTGAGTTAGTATTTTGATAATTTAATGTTATTTGGTTGTGATATTAGGTGTTTTGTTTGGTTTGTTGTGATATTAGATGTTTGATTGGTGGATGATGAAATAGGTATTTGATTGATTAGTTGTTTTATTTGACAGGTGGTATAGTTGAAAAAATAACAGAATTTGCTAAGTTTTTCTCAGATTTAGGACTGATTTTTGACCGATTCAGTTGCAAATATTACCTGAAAACTCCCAGATTTGTGACCGATTCAGTCGAGAATTATGAATTTATGAATTTTTTAATTATTTTATTCCCACATTTTGCGACAATTTTGGTCAGAAAATTTAATTATTTAAATTATTATTTAAATTTTTGAGTGAATGGGTCGAAAATTTTAATTGCTTATTTATTTTATTATTCAAATTTGCGATCAATTCGGTGGGAAAATTACCGGCCAAATCGGTTGCAAATCCCTAAAAATTCAATGTGTCCCAGATTATTCATTTTGAGACCAATTCGGCCGGAAATTTTTGACCGTTTCGGTCGCAAATTGTTTGTGACCATGTGTTTTCCGACCGCTTATTTTCAGTCAAAAATCTGTCGGAAAAGCTCAATTTGCGATTGTTTTGACGGTCAGATTCAGCTATTTTCCAGCAGCGTTTACCTGATTGGCATAAGTTTTCTGTATTGTTCAACAGCATGTTCTTCAAAATTGCGTTTTTGAATTTACTGAATGTGACTTAAAATCGTATTTGTATGGTGCGATTTATAAATAGCATTAACTAAATGCGACTTATAAATAGCATTAATTGAATGCGACTTATAAATAGCATTGACTGAGCGACTTATAAATCGCATTCACTGAACGTGAGTACAAATCAAATTAATTGAGTCAACTTATAATCGCATTCGTTTAGTGCAACTTATAAATCATATTTAATGACCGCGACTTAAAAATCGCTTTTTGAATGCACCTTATAAATCTCATGAATTAAAGCTGACTTACAAATTCGTATTCTAAATGCGACTTCTAAAATTCCTGAATTGCGACTTATATATCGAACGACTTCTGAGTTTATAAGTTTTGTGTGCAACAAGCTAGTCAAAAGTGCTGGATATATCATCAAACACTTCTCTAATCCTCTCTAGTGAAACAAATCATCACGTAATTTCTTTGATTCCATCCTTCAAGTTGTCGGCATCACAATTTATCCTACAGCCAAAGGCTGGACATTGGGAATATCGCACGAAGTTTGAAATTTTTTTGGCATTAACGTTAATTGTAAGTTTTAATGATGACAAATAACATATCACATTTGGTGCAGGATCAAGAAGGAAACCCAATGAATCAAGAAGTCAAGAATGGATTAAGGAAACAATATATTAACGGCAACTCTAAAAGCACGCAAGGAAAAGAATCAATAAAATTCTGGTGTGTTTATTTCCTGCATTTTATTTCTGCATTATTATTGTCATGTTATTATTTCTAGTCGACTAATTGGTAAACTAGTCAACTACTTATAATACAATTTATAAATAGACAATTCACCCCCCCCCCCCTTGTACTTTCAATTGGTATTAGAGATAGTCTCACACTTTTTGCTTAACTGCTTGTGAGAAAAGATCATGGCAAATTAGGTAATTATTGGAGCACTCTTTCAAGAAGGAACATCGCAAGTTAGGCCACCATATTTCAATGGAAAACACTTTTCTCACTGAAAAGTGCGTATGGAAATATATGCAAAATCTTATAATGTCAAAGTGTGGTGCGTTATCAAAAGGGAAACTATCCACAATTAGCAACAACTCAACCACCTACTGATCTAGAAGATGTAGATGAATACACATACAAGCAAATGGCAGTTGTTCAGGTCAATTCTAAAGCACAAAATTTACTCTATAATGCTATAAGTTGAGAGGAATATAAGAAAATCTCAAGTTGCGATACAACCAAAGAAATGTGGGATAAATTGGAAGATGTTTATGAAGGAACCAGCAAAGTGAAAGAAACTCACATTAACATATTGGTTCATAACTATGAACTCTTCCAGATGAAAGAAGGAGAATCCATCGAGGAAATGTTTGCAAGGTTCAACAAAATCATTAGCGATCTAAAAGCTTTTGGTAAACCATACTCAAGTAGTGATCAAGTTTGGAAAATTTTGAGGAGTCTACCTACCACTTGGCAGAAAAAAAGTAGTTGCACTCGAATCACAAAATCTGGACAAACATTCATATGATGAGCTTCAAGGAGATATTATAGCATTCGAGAAAACTCACCTCAAGTAAACAAACCAGGAAGAAAAGAAGAAAACAATTGCCTTCAAAACTACAACTGAAAGACCAGAAAATGATATTGATGACGACCCAGAAGCTCTTGAAGAAGATATTTCCATGGTATCAAGGAACATAGATGGATTAATGAGAGGATACAGAAACACAAGAAGAGGTACAATTCCCCCCCCCCAGGCGAACCAGACAATATAATGAACAAGACAAGAATAATGGAAAATGTTATGAGTGTGGAAGATATGCGCATGTTCAAGTTGAATGCCAAGATCTTAAAAGAAAGGTTACCAGAGGATTCAATAAAAATAAACCTTTTGGAAGCTGGAGTGATGAAGATAGTTCGGAACACGAGGAATTAGCAAATCTATGCTTCATGATAATTATGGAAAACGACATGAACTCTTCGGTTGCTAGGCCGATGAAGACGCATCAGACGATGAATGCAAAGATGATAATGAAAATTGTTTCATGGAACGAGGTGAAATAAGCAAGGTATGATCTTATAACTGTGATAGATGTAATGAATTGCAGGATAATTCTGTTTTGCAGGAACACCACAGGAAGAGCCGAAAAGGAAAATATTACTTAAATAGTGTGTGTTCCAATCACATGACAGGTGACAAAAACCTGTTCAAAGAAGCTACAAAGATAAATGGAGAAAGTGTCAAATTTGGCGATGACTCAAAAGGAAAGATAGTTGGCACTGACACAATTCCATTCAATAACAATCGTGATATTATTGAAGTGTATCTTGTAGATGGACTCAACTACAATCTTCTGAGTATAAGTCAGCTATGTGATTCAGGATACGAAGTTAAATTTAAGAAAACAGGTCGTGCCATTGAAGAAGAGACAGGTAAAACAATAGTCCCAAGAAAAAGGTATGGAAATGTTTATATTCTTGATGGTTTTGAAAATCTAGATAGTCACGTCTACTTAGCATCTATATCTGATGATCCATGGTTGTGGCATAAGAATCTTGGTCATGCAAGCATGCATCTTATTGAGAAACTCTCCAAGCATGATTTAGTTGTTGGTCTCCCTAAACTCAACTTTTCTAGAAATCATGTATGTGATGTATGTCAAATTGGTAAACAAACCAGAAACTCCTTAAAAACAAAGACATTATGTCTACCACCAAGCCTTTACAATTGCTTCATATGGATTTGTTTGGACCCATCAGAGCTTCTAGCATATGAGGTAAACAATATGCTTTTGTTATTGCTAATGACTACTCACGTTTTACATCGGTAATTTTCTTATCTCACAAAGATGAAGCTTTGAAAAATTTTGAGATTTTCTGTAAGAGAGTTGAAAGAGAAAAAGGGGGAACCTTATTACAGCCATTCAAAGTGATCATGAAGGAAAATTTGAAAGTAAAGTATTTGAAGATTTCTACAATGATCAAGGATATAGTCACAACTTCTTAACTCCAAGATCACCTCAACAGAATGGAGTAGTTGAGCGAAAAAATAAAACTCTACAAGATATGGACACAACAATGATATTAGAATATTCCTTGCCAAATCATTTTTGGGCAGAAGTAGTAAGCACATTAATGATAGGCTATAATTGCATATTTAGTCGCTTATTACACTCTAGTTTACTGCAATTTAATTGAGTTTGAGCTTTAATCTCTAGTGTTTTGCACTAAATATGTGTTTTATGCCTTGTAGGAGTGATTCTGAGCTATGTAGATATTATGGAATGAATTCAAGTCATTTGGAGCTTTGAAGTCTGAGTAAAAGCACAAGGAATCAAGCCGAGATCGTGTTTGGGGATCAATGGATGATATTTAAGAACAAAACGGAGAATCGAGCGGGCATACGGCGCATTGTCTAGTAAAATACACATAACTTTTCGCTCTGAACTCCATTTGGGCTCTACAATGTTGGAAAGCTATTCGAAAGGGCTACAACTTTCATGTTTTACATTTTTGTGAATTCCCACTATCATGCCGCATAGTGCGCCGTAGTAGTGCAATTTCACGACATGCATCAGAAACAAGCTCTCTGAAGTTTCCCACTATCGGGCCGCACTATGCGACGCCGTGTGCGGCCTGCTTGTACAAAATCTACAGAGCCAAGTCCTAATTTGCGCATAAAAGGGTGTTTTCATCTGGGTCCGACCCTACTTGGTATAAATACATATAAAATGCTATTTTGAGGACTTTTGACACACTTTAGACCTAAGGAGAACACATCATGCTTGGATAAGGGCTTCTAACTAGTTTTTCTTCTTCACTTCTCTTCTCTTACTTTAATTTTATAGTTTATTAGTTCTAGAGATTTGGGGTGCTACATGAATGTTATGGTTTGAAGCTTAGATTGTTCTTATTATTTTATCATATTGGTTTATTTATTCAATCTTGCGCTTAATTATTTGATTGCTTGATCACCAATTGAATACTATCTATGAATCCAGGATTGAACTCGGGAGAGAAAATTCTAGATTACATATAAGATTGAGTAGAGCAAGATCTTAACTCTAGGGGGCGGATTTGCAGTTAGGATAGGACTATACCTAATCACCTTGCTTGGTTACTATATGGGAATTATTAATGCTTTCTTGTTAATTCTAATTTCATAGGAATACAGGCGTTAGATTAGCTTGAATAGGCGAGTTGTACTTCGGGAGAAACCAGATAAATTAGTTAGACGATTTAAGTGGAAAACTCAACAGGATTGTTAGCTAACCCAAAGCTCTACTGTCACATTCTCAACATATGTCTTATAAGACCTATCTTGAAGAAGACTCCATATGAACTATGGAAATGTAAACGGCCCAACATAGGTTGTCATCCTTTTGGCAACAAATGTTTTATCCACAACAATGGTAAGGACAATCTTGGAAAATTTGATCCAAGAAGTGATGAAGGTATTTTTTGAGTTATTCCATAAACATTAGATCTTTTAGAGTTTATAATAAGCGTAGATCTTTTAGAGTTTATAATAAACATACTTTATCTATAGAAGAATCAGTACATGTCATATTCGATGAAAATAACACTACGGCTGAGAAAGAAATTATTGCAGGTGATAAAGATATCAGTCAAGAAACACCACGGTCAAGCAAACCTCAAAAGTTGATTGATAGGCTAGATGGTGTCACAGAGTCAACTAATGAGTTTGTCAATAGTCAACCAAAATCACAGAAGGAGTCAACTACTCATACGATTGCAACACGTCCAAATAAGTGGAGAATCGTACGTAAATATCCTCAAAAGTTTATCATAGGAAATCCAAGTGAAGGAATGAAAACCAGGGGAACTCTCAAGAAAAAGGCAAATGTAGCACTCATCTCCTAGATTGAACCAAAGAAGGTTGAGGAAGCCCTAAAAGACTCCATCTAGGTACAAACAATGCAGGAAGAAATCGATCAATTGATAAGAACCAAGTTTAGAAACTGATGCCTAAGCCTGTAGATGCTACTGTAGTTGGAACAAAATGGGTTTTCAGAAATAAGCTCAATGAAGATGGAAAGGATGTGAGAAATAAAGCCAGATTAGTAGCTCAAGGCTACTCACACCAGGAAGGAGTCGACTACGATGAAACCTTTGCACCAGTAGCCTGACTATAGTCTATACGGATTCTTCTTGCATACGAATCTGTCAAACGATTTAGACTTTTTCAGATGGATGCCAAAAGTGACTTTTTAAATGGCTTTATTGATGAGGATGTATACGTAAAACAACCTCCTGATTTTGAAGACTCAAAATTCTATTACCATATGTACAAGTTGACTAAAGCTCTGTATGGACTCAAAAAAGCTCCACGAGCCTGGTACGAAAGGATTAGTTCATTTTTACTTGATCATGGGTTTACAAGAGGTAGAGTAGATACTATACTATTTATTAAAAGATCATCATAAGGTAATCTTATTATTCAAGTTTATGTTGATGATATTATCTTTGGAAGTTCTAACCCTCTTTTGTGCTAGGAATTTGCTAGCCTTATGCAAAGTGAGTTTGAAATGAGCATGATGGGAGAGCTTAAGTTTTTTCTTGGACTTCAAATTCAACAGTCTGAAGAAGGAATGTTTGTGTGCTAAACGAAATATACAAAGGAGCTAATTCAGAAGTTCGGTATGAGCAGTGCTAAAGCAATTGGTACACCAGTGAGCCCTTCAACAAGTCTTGACAAGGATGAAAAGGGAAATTCTGTTGACGAAACCAAATATCAGTGAACGATTGGCTCTTTTCTTTACTTAACTGTCAGTCGACCAGGTATTATGTTTAGTGTATGTAAATGTGCCAGATTTTAGTCAGCCCCTAAGAAGTCGCATTTGACTACAGTAAAAAGAATAATTCGTTATCTCATCAGAACTATTTCTAATGGACTATGGTATCCACGTTCTAACAATTTTAAGCTGGAAGGTTTTTCAGATGTTGATCTTGCAGGTGATAAGGAAGACAGAAAAAGCACTAGTGGAACATGTCAATTATTGGGAAAGGCATTGTGTCATGACCCAAAAATCGACCCGATCGTGATGACGCGTATCGTGAAACTAGGCCAGCCGACACAACTCCCGAATCAACCATTATTCAATAAAATTCATTTTTATACCATTTATTTACCAATAATCTTATGACATAAGTTTAAATGAACAGTGCGGAATAAATACACAAGTCCAACATCGGAGTGTCACTAGTCATGAGCATCTACTACAATTGTCTAACAACATAAAGACCAATATGGCTGGGAAAATCACAAGAATACATTAAGGAAGAAATAAGGAGGGAGAAAAACAGGGTTGCGATCGCTAGGCAGCTACCTTGATAACTCCAATGAACCTACCACCGAGCTGAGAAATACCTAAATCTGCACACAAGGTGCAGCGAGTAATGTGAGTACGCCAAATCAATAAGTAATAAAAGTAAATGAATACTGAACAATAAGAAATCACGTAAACCACGTCATAGTACCATAGTGGTTACAGTATGTTCCCAAAACATGATACCATTCAAATCATTTCGTTAAATTTCCAACTTCAGTAAAATCCTTTAGAAAATATCTTTCTAACCTTTTCATTAGAGGTTTAATGAAATATATAGTGAAAATGATGAAAATCGTAATTGGCCCCTCGGGCAAAACATAGTTCGTATACAGCTCCTCGGCAAACAGAAATTCATAACAATTTCATAACTTAAAAAAAATCTCAGAGGAAGTAACAAAGCAAAATCAATGACTAAATTCCAAACACCTCATAAAAACTTCAGTTTAAATTAAAGTTGTTTAAAGCATTTGTTCAACATTTTCAATAGAGGCTCGATGTGAAGATGAGTGAAAGCAGTAATTTAATCAACATATTCAACAGAAACTCACTTTAAGGAGGAGTGAAAAATAGAAAGTTTATGAACAGGCCCCTCAGGCAAAGCATCACTCGTATATGTGAATATATATAGCCCCTCGGGCAAGCCACTCAGTCACTCATGACTCAACTCTCAGCAATCAACGCTCACACTCGATAGGTACCTTATCATAACCGTTGTGGCGTGCAG
The DNA here is from genome assembly GCF_000715075.1 of Nicotiana tabacum. Classification (NCBI taxonomy): domain Eukaryota; kingdom Viridiplantae; phylum Streptophyta; class Magnoliopsida; order Solanales; family Solanaceae; genus Nicotiana; species Nicotiana tabacum. Next base: position 218,336,555 of record NC_134080.1, on the reverse strand, counting down.
CCCAATCCATATATCATTTCGGCATGTAGCCCGATCCATATATATAGTCGAATGCGCTCACTGGGGGTGTGCAAACTCCGGAGGGGCTCCTACAGCCCAAATACTATATCGCTGCGGCGTGCAGCCCGATCCAACATATCGCTGTGGCGTGCAGCCCGATCCAACATATCATTGTGGCGTGCAGCCCGATCCATATACATATACATACATATATATATACATATTGTTGCGGCGTGCAACCCGAAACATAAATATATATATATATATATATATATATATATATATATGTATATATATTGCTGCGGCGTGCAACCCGAAACATAAATATATAATCCTCACAACCAGGACCTTAGCCTCTCTCAGTCATTAACCTCATAATCAGACCCTCGATCAATCTCAATCATCGACCTCACAATTAGGCCTTCGGCCTCTCTCAGCCATCAACCTCACAAGCCACTCGGACTATCAATAAAATAGGGTTTAGCTCAAATATCATTTATGGTATCAAAATTTAGTAAATAAGGCTGAGTTAAGAAATCAATAAAACACAGCATAACTTATTACAATTATTAAGTCAAAACAGTGAGGAACAGTAGTTAAAAAGCCCCATAAGGGTCCAAAAAAGTTGGCACGAGGTCCAAATATGGCATTCCGCCCAAAATATAGCAATACTTTTCGAAACACAATGACATCAAACAGTTTTCAATCAAATGCGCGACTTAACAGTCGTATGGGACGGACCAAGTCACAATCCCCAACGGTGCACGACTCCATGCTTATCATCTAGCGTGTACGTCACCTCAAAGTAGCACAACGATGTGAAATCCGGGGTTTCATACCCTCAGGATAGCATTTACAATCATTACTTACCTCAATCCGGTCCAAACTCTAGCCCGCGATGCCTTTTCCCCTCGAGTCGGCCTTCAATTGCTCCAAATCTAACTAAAATCAGATTCATACCATCAAAATATGCTAAAGGAACAAAGCTCACTCGAAAATAACCAAGTTACGTCAAAAATCCTAAAATTGGTCCAACCTGACTCCTGGGCTCATGTCTCAAAATTCGATAAAAGTGACATCAATGGAATCCTTATCCTCCCACGAGTTCATACATACCAAGAATACCAAAATCCGACCACAAATGGCCCCTCAAATCCCTAGATTAAGGTCTCAAATTTCCAAGCCCTAACTCCCCAATTTTAGGCTTCAAATCCCCCAAATTTCATGTTTAATTAGGTAAAAATCATAATAGTATCGAGTATTAAGTCCAAAATTCTTACCTCCAAGAAGTTCTCTTTGATTCCCTCTTCAATCTCCCTCAAGAAGCTCCAAAACCGAGTCAAAATGGTGAACTTAGGCCAAATATCACGAAAATGGCCTTTTTAAATATTTTGCCCAGCTATTAAATTTACTTAATCGTGATCTCGAAGCACAAACTTCGTTGGCTCCAAATTTTACTCTACGCGAACGCATCATCTCCCACGCGAATGCGATGCACAAAATCTTACACCTACGCGAATGCGATCTAACCCAAGCGTTCACGGATCATTACCTGCACAACTCATGTGATTGCGTCTCCAGATACGCGATCGCGAAGAACAACCTGGATGACCCCCTATCAATGCTCTACGCGATCGTGAGCCTCCTCACACGATCGCGAAGAAGGAATACCTGCAACAGATGTGAAACAAAATCTGCAACTTTTCCAAATATAAACTTGATCCGTTAACCACCCAAAACTCACTTGAGGCCCTCGGGACCTCAACCAAAAATGCCAACATATCCCAACATCATTCAAACTTGTTCCAACCTTCTTAATGCTCAAAACAATATTAAAACACCAAACTGACATCGGATTCAAGCCTAAGAATCCCAAAAACTTCCAAATTCCGCTTTCGATCAAAAAGTCTACCAAACCTTGTCCGAATGACCTGAAATTTTGCACACACATCACAAATGACACGGCAGACCTACTCAAATTTCCGGAATTCCATTCCGACTCCGATATCAAAATTTCCACTACCAACCGGAAAATGCCAAAATTTCAATTTCGCCAATTCAAGCCTAAACTTTCCACGGACCTCCAAAATACATTCCGATCACGCTCCTAAGTCCCAAATCACCTAATGGAGCTAAAAAAATCATAAAAATTCCAATCCGAGATTATATACTAACAAGTCAAAACTTGGTCAACCTTTCAAATTTTAAGTTTCAAACTGAGAACTGTCCTTCCAAATCCATTCCGATTACCCTGAAAACCAAAACCGACGATTTGCATAAGTCATAATACATCACTCAGGGCTAGTCATGCCCGATAACTGGCGAGCAAAGTGCAAAATCTCAAAACGACTGGTCGGGTCGTTACATCTTCCCCCACTTAAACATACGTTCGTCCTTGAACGTACCTAGAACTGTTCCAAAAGCCAACAAATCGTTGTGTAACCTTACCATGCACATACCCGGGGGTGATCCCACGTCATCCTATCTCATATAGGTCCGATAACACAAGTGTAACTGAAATTTCGCAATCCAACCTAGCCCATAAACCTTAGAACCACATTTCCACTTCTGAAATCATCTACAAGATCATAATCTCACATCTATACTCTGAATAAGCCCGAACAAGCTGTAAGAACCATACCTGCAACCTCAGATGCAATTACATGATATACCACACATCTCAAACACTCATAGCGATAACTTCTAATCACATCAGTTGCTCAAAATAACCGAATATCGATAATAAGACTCTTATCAAATAAAGCCTTATTCCAACACTTCCTCATACTGCCAATGATAAATGAAACATGTAGAAAGTCATAACCATTCCTCAGAGAAACCATTCGTGAAACCACTTCTCCTTTGGCAAGGACCATAGCAAATTTCTGAGTCGAACGTCGATATTATCCTTCCAACATGCTGAAACCGAATCCGTTTGTATTCATTCTAAATCCCAACGATCTTATCTAATCCAACACAACTACTTAGGTGACATGAAACATCAATACAATCTAAAGCCACAACTCGTGCAACCCGTGCACCAATAAGTAACAGTCCCAATGTACTCAGACCATGGAAAGTGAATCAAATAAGAGAGCTGTACCGCAGGCTTACCAACACCACCACAACACAATTCTAAGAACCCATCACCCATTGTGGAACCAGAACACACGAATCTAACCCAAAGGATCATAGCTCGACATAACTTTGCCACAATACGCGACCCTATCCAAACATTGGTTCGCATGAGACACCTTAAATCACCATGCTCAAAATCATTAACCAAGCGCAATTTGATGCCTAGCACCCAAAAGTGAATCACCATAACCATGGAGAAGCAAATGACATAATGCCATATCAGTCCGAATGAACATACCCAATGCGCAACAAATCATGCAACACCCAATTACCCATTTCGCTCAAATTCTGCTATAAAGCTCAAATGGAATCGCACTATATGCGCATATAACCAACAAATCACAACTCCTCGTAACACAGAAGAGTAACTCATAGATCACCCCAAAACACGAATAAGCTCAACAACAATCGAATGGAACATCTCTCAACAATAACAGTTCGGAGTCAATAATTTCGACTCGGTGCAGAACACACATCCATGTTGGGCCTACCAATGAACCACACATCAACTCTGGTCACACACAACAGATAAATAACCCTCCGAAGGTTCACAATGACTTAATCATAGCACATACTATCATCTGACTAGCTTACCCACCTCTTTACAGTCCACAACCGCAAAATAACCTGCTTATGAGAACTTCCAGTCTCCAAATCCATAAAGCACACAAATCACCATATCTTATCCCGACTCCACCACCCGAATATCTAAAACATCCCTACTACTCGATCATCCCATGAGGGGTACTTCTAAAAAAATTTCTCTGCCACCAAGCAAACCTTGAATATCAACAGTCAATCAGACAAGATAGTGTCGCAATACCAATAAAGCATCCATAACTCAAACACATCGCCCTTTCTAAAATGTTTACCCTCATTAAGCCACACCAATCAGTGATCTCATTTATCTAGTGATCTAAAGCTGTCCATGCTGCCTAAGAATTTATGACCTCCCTTTCAAAACTGAACTATGACCTTACACATGCAAATCTCAACCCCACACAACATACCACATATACCATAACATCCAATGATAAATATGAGAACTTTATAATCCACTTCGAGCTACAAGTAACTACGTACTCAACCAGCCAAGAACTTTTCCATTTGATCCCATCTAGGAGAAAATCATTATACATCATATGCTCCTCATGACAGTAGAAAATATACAGCTCTAACCGTGGTAGAAATCATCAGGAACTCTACGAATCCCCTTTGCACAAAACCAAACTATCAGGACTGACTCCTTCTAACTTCAACCAAGCTACTCAGGCCATCAAAACCTAAGAGCATTGCCACGAAAAACCTGTAGGAACCCAGTGCATCCTAAGCACCCAATAACCGATCATATCCATTACCCTGCCAATCCAACCTACAACCAAGTTATCCTAATTTTTTGTGCTCCTTCTGAATTACCTTCAAATTGGTACGTTTCCCTATTAGTACACCACTATCCTTAACTAAAACTTTCCCCAGGAACTTTAGCTTAAAATCACATTGCCCTAAGGCTCATAAGCCGTTGTATGCTCTCTTAATCACCCCAAAAGTACCACAACCAAGATACCCACTCTGAAGAAACCTTCTGCGAATCTAAAGCCATTACCTTCACCTTCCTGATACTGATGTATAGAATCCATAAATGATATAGAAATACCACGAGTCTTGACACCCCCCAATGCAAACCTCAATTTCTAGCCAAATATATAACCTGAAAATCTCCAATTATTACATGTAAAATCTTGAACCTATTAGAACCATTCTCGAGAGTCATCCACTCTGTTCAAACCTCACTTAGACTGATCAAACGAATTAGACGACTTGTGCTCCATTAGCACTCCAATACCGCAGAAAGTAACCCCACCTTAATGCATCCAAATAGATTCATGCTCCATGTACATTACATCCTTCACCAATAATAACTTAAGTCATTCTATAAATTCTTATACGCCCATAAAGCATCACACAACCCTTATCCAGAACTTTCTTTATTCAGGTCATCCTATCTCAACCTCTATAAGCCATAACTAATTCACCAGTATGCCCCAAACTGGAACCATCATAGCACATAACCGTGCAATCAACTGATCAATAGTAGACTCCCCCACTTGGCTCAAAGTCATAGATCAAAACACACCATAACTCATAATGCATATACTCTATTACTGCCATAATACCATAGTGAGATTAAACTCAGTCCTTTATAAGCTCGTGCAACACAGACCCTCTAGTACTTCAAATCATTTGCAAACCTCGCGTTCACCCTTGTAACGGTCAAGACAACTTTTCTACACGATCTAAACTCAAACTATGCAAATTCAAAACACTCCGCAGAAGATAATCCACTTGCTTAGCCTCAAACTGGCATCTCTCTATATTTCTCCATAATCATAACTATTACCCGGTCGCTTACCCTTTCTGAGTTTGAACTCATATCACGACATGAAATTTACTCCATTTCCCAACTATACAACATGAAAAAGATCCTTCATCATGCCCACAACTCGGGTTATACCTTAACTCATGATAAAAATCAAGCACCAGATAGTTCTTATTACCCCCAAGCAGACTTTTTTTGCCTCATTCAAATCAAACGAACACATCTCGCAGTCGCATCATACTCATCACATGGATATCCAGCCATCCCTTCTCCTAATAGGGACACTTGTCGATCATATAATCCAAAAACACGCGCTCACAAAATCAACAGCTCAGGGCTCAAACTACAGGCAAGGCCCGACTTCAAGTCCTCCAGACTGGACCAACATCAACACACAAAAATCATATCTCGCCCCTTAATTAGGGAATCATAAGCCATCGATGCACATCTAATACTGAGCGCTCATGCGCGCATACGAACGCGTGGAAGGAATTTCAAGAGTTACATTTCAAGCTGAATCAATGACGCACAACAAGAATTCAAGAATGTGAAGTTTTTCCTAAAGGTTCTACAACCTCCCGAGGATAAGTACAGACGTCTCCATACCGATCCGCGAGACTCTACTAAACCTGCTCATGACTCGTGAGACCTATGTAACCTAGGCTCTAATACCAACTTGTCACGACCCAAAAACTGACCTGGTCATGATGACACCTATCGTGAAACTAGGCTAGCCGACACAACTCCCGAATCAACCATTATTCAATAAAAGTCATTTTTATACCATTTATTAACCAATAATCTCATGACGTAAGTCTAAATAAACAGTGCGGAATAAATACACAAGCCCGACATCGGGGTATCACTAGTCATGAGCATCTACTATAACTGTCTAACAATATAAAGACCAACATGGCTGAAAAAATCACAAGAATACACTAAGGAAGAAATAAGGAGGGAGAAAATCAGGACTACGATCGCTAGGCAGCTACCTTGCTAACTTCGATGAACCTGCCATCGAGCTCAGAAATACCTGAATCTGCACACAAGGTGCAAGGAGTAATGTGAGTATGCCAACTCAGTAAGTAATAAAAGTAAATGAAGATTGAGCAGTAAGAAATCACGTAAACCACGTCATAACACCACAGTGGTTACAGTATGTTCCCAAAACAGGATACCATTCAAATCATTTCATTAAATTTTCAACTTCAGTAAAATCCTTTAGAAAATATCTTTCTAACCTTTTCATTAGAGGTTTAATAAAATATATAGTGAAAGTGATGAAAATCATAATCGGTCCCTCGGGCAAAACATAGTTCGTATACAACCCCTCGGCAAACAGAAATTCATAACCATTTCATAACTTAAAAAAAATCTCGGAGGAAGTAACAAAGCCAAATCAGTGACTAAATTCCGAACACCTCATAAAAACCTCAGTTTAAATGAAAGTTGTTTAAAGCATTTGTTCAACATTTTCAATAGAGGCTCGGCCTGAAGATGAGTGAAAGCAGTAATTTAATCAACATATTCAACAGAAACTCACTTTAAGGAGGAGTGAAAAATAGAAAGTTCATAAACAGGCCCCTCAGGAAAAGTATCACTCGTATCTGTGTACATACATACATACATACATACATATATATATATATATATATAGCCCCTTGGGCAAGCCACTCAGTCACTCATGACTCAACTCTCAGCAATCAGTGCTTACACTCAGCACTCACGCTCAATAGGTACCCTATCATAACCGCTGCAGCGTGCAGCCCGATCCATATATCACTTTGGCATATATATATATATATATATATATATATATATATATATATATATATATATATATATATATATATATATTGCCTCTCTTAGTCATTAACCTCACCATCAGACCCTCGGTCTATCTCAGTCATCAACCTCACAATCAAGCCTTCGGCCTCTCTCAGCCATCAACCTCACAAACCACTCGGACTATCAGTAAGACAGGGCGTTCAGCTTAAAATATCATTTATAGTATCAAAATTTAGTAAATAAGGCTGAGTTAAGAAATCAATAAAATACAGCATGACTGAGTACAATTATTAAGTCAGAACAGTGAGAAAAAGTAGTAAAATCCCCCGTAAGGGTCCAAAACAGTTGGCACGAGGCCCAAATATGACATTCCGCCCAAAATATAGCAATACTTTTCGAAACACAATGACATCAAACAGTTTTCAATAAAATGCGCGACTTAACAGTCGTATGGGACGGACCAAGACACAATCCCCAACGGTGCACGACTCCACGCTTATCATCTAGCATGTGCACCACCTCAAAGTAGCACAACGATGTGAAATCCGGGATTTCATACCCTTAGGACAGCATGTACAATCATTACTTACCTTAATCCGGTCCAAACTCTAGCCCGCGATGCCTTTTCCTGTCGAGTCAGCCTTCAATTGATCCAAATCTAACTATCAGATTCATACCATCAAAATATGCTAAAGGAACAAAGTCCACTCGAAAATAACCAAGTTACGTCAAAAATCCCGAAATTGGTCCAACCCGACCCCTGGGCCCATGTCTCGAAATTCACTAAAAGTGAAATTAATGGAATCCTTATCCTCCCACGAGTTCATACATACCTAGAATACCAAAATTCGACCACAAATGGCCCTTCAAATCCCTAGATTAAGGTCTCAAATTTTCAAGCCCTAACTCCCCAATTTTAGGCTTCAAATCCCCCAAATTTCATGTTTAATTAGGTAGAAATCACAATAGGATCGAGTATTAAGTCCAAAATTCTTACCTCCAATAAGTTCTCTTTGATTCCCTCTTCAATCTCCCCCAAGAAGCTCCAAAACCGAGTCAAAAATGGTGAACTTAGGCCAAAAATCGCGAAAATGGCCTTTTTAAACATTCTGCCCAGCTATTAAATTTACTTAATCGCGATCTCGAAGCAAAAACTTTGATGGATCCAAATTTTACTCTACGCGAACACGTCATATCTCACGCGAACGCGATGCACAGAATCTTACACCTACGCGAACCCGACCTAAACCACGTGTTCGCAGTTCATTACCTGCAAAACTCACATGATCGCGTCTCCAGATACGCGAAGGCGAAGAACAATATGGATGACCCCCTACCAATTCTCTATGTGATTGCGAGCCTCCTCACGTGATCGCGAAGAAGGAATACCTACAACAAATCTGAAGTAAAATCTGCAACTTTTCCAAACATGAACTTGATCCGTTAACCACCCAAAACTCACCCGATGCCCTTGGAACCTCAACCAAACATGCCAAAATATCACATAACATCATTAAAACTTGTTCCAACCTTCGGAATGCTCAAAACAACATCAAAACACCAAACTGACATCGGATTCAAGCCTAAGAATCCCAAAAATTTCCAAATTCCTCTTTCGATCAAAAGGTCTATCAAACCTCGTCCGAATGACCTGAAATTTTGCACACACATCACAAATGACACGACAGACCTACTCAAATTTCCGGAATTCCATTCCGACCCCGATATCAAAATTTTCACTACTAACCGGAAAATGCCAAATTTTCAATTTCGCCAATTCAAGCCTAAACCTTCCACGGACCTCCAAAATACATTCTGATCATGATCCTAAGTCCCAAATCACCTAACGGAGCTAACCAAATCATAAAATTCCAATCCGAGATCATATACTAATAAGTCAAAACTTGGTCAACCTTTTAAATTTTAAGTTTCAAACTGAGAACTGTCCTTCCAAATCCATTCTGATTACCCTGAAAACCAAAACTGACGATTTGCATAAGTCATAATACATCACACGGGGCTAGTCATGCCCAAGAATTGGCGAGCAAAGTGTAAAATCTCAAAATGATCGGTCGGGTCGTTACACATTAATATCATGGAACAATAAGAAACAAGGCTCAGTTGCATTATCTACAACTGAGGCAGAATATATTGCCATTGGATAATGCTGTGCACATTTACTATGGATGTCTCACCAGCTGGGTGACTATGAACTATTTTTCAAACCTATTCAAATATTTTGTGATAACTCTAGTGGTATATGTCTCTCAAAGAATCTTGTGCATCATTCTAGGGCTAATCATATAGACATCAAACATCATTTCATTAGAGATCATGTCCTCAAGGGAGATATAGAATTATCATTTGTTGGCACCACTAATCAATTAGCAGACATTTTCACTAAGCCTTTACTTGAAGATAGATGTTACTCCCAAAGAGAACTACTTGGTATTATTTCTCTTGTTCATAAAAATTAAGACTTATGTGTTAGTTTTAATTCTTGTGTGCCTAATATTTTTTTTTTGTGTAAGTACGCATTAATTTAGCGCCTCCGATTTCCCTCTCTTTTTCCATCAATCGCAACTTTCAAGAAAGAAAATCAATTATCATGACCCTTCATTGATACCCTTTCCTTTCCTACACTCAACCGTCAAAATCTTGTCCTTTTAATCCTCTGAACCACTCTTCTCTGTCTTCATTATTCCTATCACTCAGAAACCCTTCTCCAAGAATCTTTCAAACTCTTCCAAAAAAAATTTCCATGGATAAACTCTCCAAGAATCCGTCTGCCTCCACTAGAAAAAGTACTCATTCCAAGGGAAACCCTCTTCTCAGCCCCTAGAACAAGTAGACCTAGGGTCTGACGACTCAGAAGGGTTTGCCTCTTCTCAGGAAGAACTATCATACCACTCTCACCAAATAGGAGAAAAAAACCTTGGAAAAAGGCCTATGGAAGACCTGTATGAATCTCTTACCCACAAGAAATCGAGAGTAGAACTCTCGAGTTCTCTAGAATCTGAACTCAATTTCTGGGATACCCCAAATAGGGATTTCTTTGTTGCTCTGAAAGATAAGCCCATTGCTCATGGCAGAGTAGTCGACCTTGACGATATGGAGGCCCTCAATTGTAAGGTAAAAGATCTGTTCGTTTTTCAATGATGGTCTAAATTCCTCTCTGTACCCCCTCCCAAATTCTATGAACCTTTAGTGAGAATGTTTTATGCCAATCTTCACTCTAGAAATCCTGATAAGTTGGAATCCCGAGTTTTAGGTAAACGCATTGTCCTTGATTGTGTCATGTTTGACTCAATTTTTCAATGTAAGTACTCCAATTTTCCTATGATTTTCAAGAATACTTGGCCTGATGATTTTGAAATTTCCTTTGATCAAGAAAAACGTTGTATTGCTGAGTGTCCATCTGATTTCCTTCCTAACCAGTTAGGTCCTAGTGATGTTACTTTTGAAATTCGAGTTCTAGCCCACATTATTGCAACCACTCTTCTTCTTCGTACTGGATCATTCTCCACCTTCTCTCAACGAGATATCTTTCTTGTCTAGTGTCTTGTCACCAAACTCAAAGTTAAACTATCATCTTGGGTCATAAATTTCATGATTGAGAGTGTTGATGATCCGACCAGTTTGCCCTATGGTATGTCAATCACCCACATTTTAGAAGCCCATAACATCTCTATCTCAGAATACCTTTTCGTCTCTGTTTCAAAATTCTACAACTCTAGAACTTTTGCCAGTATAGGGTATCTGTGTGCCAAGAGTTCCTGGGTGAAGAAACAAAAAGGTAAAGTCAAGAACGTTCAGCCTGATTCTAAGATCATAGCTTCTATTTCCCATCATAGTGTAAGTGATCCTAATCTTATGGAGAAATTGACTACCATTGACAACAAATTGACCATCATCAAGGACCTTCTTGCTGCAACTCAATCCACTATTGGGGACATCCGTGTGATCTCCAAAGAGATTGGGTCTGATGTTTCAAAGATGAGGGTTAAAATTCTCAAACTTGGAGAGAATGCAGTCAAAGCCTTCAAGGAAGTACATGACAGAATTGATGGGGTAACAATTTCAGCCAATGCCAGCTTTGAACGTCTGAAGGAGGTGATTTTGCAACACTCTTACTTATTTCTTGCGTCATTAGTTATGGAAGTTGCAAACAATTGTTTTTGTTATTTTGTACTTTTGGACTGGATGACCATCGCTGGATACTTTTCTTTATTTTTGCTAAACTTTACATGCCTACAATGTTTGCTTATGATGTATCTGCCTTTACTTTGTTTGTTATCTATGAGTATCCCCTCTTTGGTGATGTCAAAAAGGAGGAGAAAGAAACTGTACATTGCAGGACTGTTGGCAAATCTTATTGAGGGGAAGTCAACTGAAGTATTTGCAACACCTGTTGAGCAGAGTCGACTGAGGTATATGCAGCACCTATTGAGGGGAAGTCGACTACACAGAAGTCAACTGTTATTTATATATATTATTTTTATCATCATAAAAAAGGGGGAGATTGTTAATTGTAAGTTTTAATGATGACAAATAACATATCACATTTGGTGGAGGATCAAAAAAGAAACCCAAGGAATCAAGAAGTCAAGAATAGATTAAGGAAACAATCTATTAATGGGAGTTCTAAAAGCAATGCAAGGAAAAGAATCAATGACTAGCGATGAAATAGGAAGAAGCAGTGGAGATCCGAAAGAAGAATCAATCAGTGATTCTATAAATGATTGATGGAAGCTATTCCTGGAAGGTCCCAAATCAAAGGAAAACGAGATCACAAAAAGATGCACTGAAGATCGTTCAAGCCATAAATCAAGGGATCTAGCGGATATGCCTCAAGTAACGAAGAGATATGCCTAGCGGATGGAAAGCTGGTCAAGACTATAAATCAAGGAACATCAACGAAAACGTGACCTTATTATTGGAAAGAATCAATCTATGATTCCTTTCAAGGATCAACTCCCTTGGGTTTGCAATCTCTCAAGATTCACGTCATTCACGAAGGCCTCATGAAGTGTATATATACATATACTCCAGACTTGAAGAGGATATACTTTGAACGAACTATTTTCACTCTTTTAATTATACCCCAAACAAGCATTGTAATTCTTATAGATCTGTTGTGTAATTAGTGAGAGAAGAAAAAGAGATAAACACTGGTGAGACATTGTATCAAGAAGAGAAAAGTCACATAGAGATCAAATTGTTGGTGTAAAGCTACACCAACCATTCTATACTCAAGAAACTTCGATCAATGAAAAAGAACACCCTTACAACCCAAGGGGACTGGAGTAGGATTCACATTAAATCCGAACCAGTATAAAATTCTGGTGTGTTTATTTTCTGCATTTTATTTCTGCATTATTATTATCCTATTCTTATTTCTAGTCGACTAATTGGTAAACTAGTCAACTACTTATAATATAGTTTTTAAATAGGCAATTCACCCCTTCCCCCCTATTTTGTAATTTCAATTAGGAAATGACAACAGCGCCGGAGAATTGACATAAAGGATGTGTCAGAGCAAGTGCACAAATAGCCATTCGAGAACATTTACTTAAGGAATAGTCGATTCAAATTCAACTTTTTGGCTTGCGGAAAGCTCTAAAAACTACAGACATAGGTTTGATGTCAAAACTGTATGTCTGAAGTTAGCATATTGCTTGTGCGATTCGAACTTCAGACATTTATAAATGTATATAGTTAAGTGCGATAGTCCTTAACTTTATAATATGCAGGTAATCAAGACAAGATCACTGCAGTGATCAATTTACTGAAGTTCATTTTATGCCTTTCTTTCTTTTTTCAAGTTTGAATAGATAAATACTAGAGTGAATTGTGAAACTTTAAAGGAAAGGACCAGAAAACTTTTTACCTCTCTGTTTACCCATAAAACGGTACAGTTGAATTTATATGTGGCTTCTAGATAAGTGAATTAATTCGATCCCGAAATAATATAATAACTTAAGAAATATATAATACTTAGCCTTGAAGTGAAGATAAAATTGCAGAAATAATAACTCTAGGAGCAGTGCTTCCGGGCACAACAATAATGAAATCAAGGAATAAGAAGATAAAATTGTATAAAGTTGTGAATCGATTATAGCGTAAGTTTGTTAGAAAAGTCGTGTCCTTTACAATGATAAAATAGCTCACTATTTATAGCTGCACCTAGGGAACAAGGTCCTAGGATCATGCCCTTCTTTAATGTCAATTATGAGGGTCGTTGAAGAATGTGTAATGGTGAACATGAATGAGAAATTCTTTGCAACGGGCATTATATTAAATGTTGTAGAATATTCTCCATTAAATGCTACCGGGTGGTAGGCATTTATTGTATCTTTATGAGCATCATTCTCTCTGGTAGCAAACGGAATAATTGTCTTCAGTCTTAGTTATCCTCTGCCTTCGGTGTCACGTGTCACCCTCTTATGCAATTACTTAACATAGCATATTTTATCCTATACAGATAGTCCCCCTGCTTTCCGGTGACATAACTTTGTGTCACCGAGAAGTTGGTAGAAACACTCTTTTTGGTGGAAATTATAATGATTCCCTCTTAAAAGCTTCTGACGGTTGATTAGACACACGTCTCTCCATATTTAATGCCCCGAACACGCGTCATCCCATGATTTAGCCGCCTAAAACTTTACTTATACATATCAACCTCCTTCATTAATACTCCATAACTCACCAAACTCTCTAAAACTATCTTTATTCAACTAGTATCCTGTTCTTCAACCTTCCTTAACCTCTCTTCAAACGAAAAAGTTTTTCCTTCTTCCATAACATATAATGACTTCTCCTTCAAAGAATACCAGTTCTTCAAAGAACAAGAATGAAACCGAGGACACTGCTCCTCCAATAGTGAGCACCATCATCTCTAGAAGTTTTGTTACAACAAAAGACTTTGAAGAGAAATTCCCTTCAATTAGCCTTCGTACATTGGCCGTTAGCAGGTATCCTTCTTTCATTCATCTTTCCAGTATTCCTACTGTAAAGGAAGACTGTTGTTGCTAGGACCTAGACATTATCGCTTCCGACCTGGCAAAGCAGGTAACCTTACCCAAGAGGGGTTTTACGTACTTTTATATGTATTCCTTCATTTTAGGGACATTTTCTCTGAGTAGAGAGCTTAACTCCGCCATTGAGGATTTTTGCCATTGCTATCAAGTGTGTTTGGCACAGGTGAGTCCTTCTGTATGGAGAACGATTGCTTTCCTTTAGTTCCTGTGGCTGGAAATGAGGGAGGAGCTAACTTTAGCTCATGTGATGAACCTTTATTCCCCCAAGATCTTCCGTGGGGGAGGGGGTTTGATCAACTTCAGCAAGTAGGGCCACCATGCATTGCTATCTAGAATGTATGATGATAATGACCATAGGTGTATGGAACAATATGTTTCATTTTCCACAAGTGATATCATCCCAGCCTCGGCTCCTTCCTTACCAGAACTGTGGAACCGTACTCGTAAGTGTACAATCTGTTTCTTTCTTTGTTAAAGATTCTTTCCTCATCATATTAAATTTTCTTCCTTTTCCTGCCTCAGCAGCTCAGTGGGTTTCCCCTAGGGTTGAGGTCCTGGACCAATGGGTTTAGAAGATTTTGGACGCTACCATGCCCAAAATCCGCTCGTGGAAAAGGTTGTCCCTAAAATACAGGTGGAATGTCAAAAATCATGCTAAGTTTAACTCATTATATCTTTACCTTTTCTTATGAGAAAGTTATCTGACTCCTTCCCCCTATTGAATATAGGTCTACCCCAGGGCTCAGTTGTTGTCCCCGAGGAGGACATTTTGGCTGATCATGCTGATATGGCAAGATTGCTGTAGAAAGCCTTTTTGCAAACAGGCGTCTCTAGGCGTGCTTCTGGTGCAAGTGCTTCTTCTCGTAGACCCCCGCCAGAGAATAAGCAACCAAAAAGAAGGTGTTCCTCTACAACTAAGGGAAAGAATAAAAGGTCGAAGAATGCTTCCCTTGAGTCATCTCCGGAAGTCGTGGTGACTATTCCTCCGCCCGGGTCGGCCATAGATATCGTGATGATTGACGATGATGGAGAAGCTAGTGAGGAAGGAGCTTCTCTATATAGAATACGACGACCTTCCTCAACTCAACAAACCGCTCAATCTGTTGAGTTAGTTACACTAACCAAGGATGATGTCTCGGCGCTCTAGGGAGTATGATATGGTGGAAAATGCCAACTACCACTTTCGGGTCCCAGTCACCATGCTCGGTATTTTGGGGTTGAGTATCGGGTCCATTCTATCCTCAGTTGACGAGCAACCAAAAACCAACACTGTGTTTGTCGCAACTGCTTCCCACCCTTTAACACCATTAGCTTCATCTCCATCTTCACCAATACCAGCAACTGCTATATCATCTTCACTAGCCGCATCTGCCCGAGAAGAGGGTGTCCTTCTCCCCCACTCCCCATTTCACGGGAATTTAGGGCAAAACTACGCTCCCCCCTCAAAAGATTGATAAAGGAGGAGGAGTGTTACTCTCCCTATCTCCACCAAATGCAATTTTCTATTCCGGCCGGTGGAACTTGCTAACTATCTGAAGCCTTTGGCTTCAGTGAAAGATTGGGAAAAGATACATGCTCTCTCGGGAGAGTGTTTGTTGAACAATGCCATGCACAACGCCGCAACGGTACATTCTTTACTTCCTTTGTTATTTTTTCTATTTTTACCTGAAAATATCCTGAGTTTGCCCTGCTTGTTTTATAGGCCAACTTTCTTGCTTCCGAGGGGCCTCCAAAGGTTGATTCAGAAAAGGAAGAACTTACCTCCGCACGGAATCAACTTTTGGCCGAGTGGGAGCAAACTGCTGCTCGCCTCTTAGAATTGGAAACCAAAACTGCTGAGGCTGTTGCATTGGAGACTCATTTACAGCAAAGCGAGCAAGAAGTGGTAACCCTTAGCTAAGAGATTGGCCCGTTGAGGGTTAAATTTGATGAAGGCAGGGATATATGGGCTAAAGTCTATAATGTCTTTCTTGCTGCAACCGACCATGAGGCTGCCTTCGCTAAAAGATTGACCAACTTAGAGGCAGCCTTGAACTCCAAAACTGAAGAGCTTGTTGTGCGGGGGTAAATCATGCCCAGTTGGAGGATAAGTATAGGAAAAAATTGAGCATAATAGGCTCTTTAGCTCAACTGTCTGTGACCTTGATGTAGCCTCAGATTCGTTAGATCCGCCAATGAAAACCTTTTTGCCAAGGTAACCCAACTGAAAGAAGAACTTAAGCACCGAACGGCTTTCCTCATTGTTGAGAAGACTTATGTTTTGTACAGCATGAGTAGAAAACCCTTGGAAGAGGCCAAAGAGGGTATCATTGACTTTGATGCAGAAATCTTTAAGGCCCGTGAGCTTGAGTTAGATGCTAAAAGGGGTCTCCCGACAGAGCCTGATGCTTCCAGTTCCGGTTCCGAAATTTTGGGAACTGAAGAGAAAACGGAAGGCGAAGATGTTGAAGGCCAAACTGATGAAGGCCAAAATGTAGAGCTACCCACTTCCCTTGGGGCGCAGACACTTCTCATCCTTCGGGTTCCGGAGATGCAGCAGTTTAGCTTTTCTTTTCTTTTTCCAATTTTTGTATTTGTGCCACTTTGGCACATTATTATAAATAAGTACATCTTTTTGCTCAAGTATTATTTGAATCTTTATTTCGTTCGAACATTTATGCAAGTTTTAATCTTTGCATTCTCTTTTTTCTTTTGCTTAAGTGTTTCGCCAAGTTTTACTGTTTGCGTCTTATTATGTAAAGCCTTGGGTGTGTTTTTCCCCAAAAGCATTTGGATTTTGGGCCCAAATTCTTCCGAAATCAACCCTTTATTATGGGGGTTTTTCTAAGAGAGGGCCCTCTTATTTTTACAGTTCTCTTGAAGAGGACGTCTCCTGTTCATTACAGCATTAGCATTTGAAGTACTTGTTTAACTTTCAAATGATAAAATCAATTTATCGATCAGATTATAAACAAGATGGAAAATAAAAGGACTTTACTTTATTCCTTCCGTTTTCAAAAAGTACATAAGCATTCATTATGCTAAAAAGAAATTGCCATTTCTTGTGGCTAATTCGTACAACTTGTTTCTACGGAGATGGCTGTGCAATCCCCGGTCCCGATTATACAAATATGTTCTTGATTTTCGTATATCGGTCAATATGGCAATCATTGTTGTCGTATTCTCATATCATTCCCCCCGGTGTTCAAATGCGAATTTGAACAGTGAAAATCTTGCACCTTCGAGGATCCCACTAATAAATTTCTAGACAATTTTTAGCTCGGTAACAAACTTCGTTTTCCCTTAGGAATTTATGCTATATACCAAAAGACTATCTAACAATCCTCTAGTGGTTTGCACTTTTGAATGGTCGGGTAACCTTTTTTTGATAGCAAACTCACTTTTCCGGAGGGAATTTTTCTATCGAGCCAAAGATTATCTAACCTCCCCGGAGTGGTTCTTCGCTTATGTGCCTTGCTATTAAAGGTTTTATTGTTGCTGTTGAAACTTTCTTTGTAGTATGAATTCCGCTGCTGCCTTGTTAAAAACCTTGCCAGAAAAACCCAACTGGGACAAAAACTGGACGAAGGAAAAAAGAGTGCAGCACATAATTTCAGTACAAGCAATGTTTGTCAGCAATAATATCTCTTGAGGTGTGCCACATTCCAGTTGCTTGGAACTTTTTTCCATCCTGATTCTCCAACTTGTATGAACTTTCCCGGTGACAGCTGAAACCCGGTAGGGGCCTTCCCAGGTTAGACCTAACTTCTCTGAATTGAGTTCCCGGGTGTTTTGAGTTATTTTCCTTAGCTTCGATTATAATATCTTTCCATTCTCTACTTCTGGGCTGCCATTCTAATATGTGCCAAGTCCCTGTGTTCATCGAGTAACTCCAAGTTGACCAACATCGCTTTGTTGTTCTTTACTTCGCTTGCTTGGAAATATCTTAAGGTAGGCTCTCCTACTTCCACCGGAATTAAGGCTTCTGCTTCGTACACAAGGGAAAAAGGAGTTTCTCCCGTGCTCAATTTGGCCGTCGTTCGGTACGCCCATAACACTCCAGGTAGCTCCTTGTGCCATTTACCTTTAGCCGCTTCCAATCTTTAAGATTTTGATCACTTTGTTCGTTGATTCCACTTGACCATTTATGCTCGGATGATAGGGTGAAGATGTGATTCTCTTTATTTTCAAATCTTCAAGGAACTTTGTGAAATTAGTGCCAATAAATTGTCGCCCATTATTGCATGCTATCTCTTTTGGTATTCCAAACCTGCAGATTATGTTCTCCCACAAGAAATCCACCACTTCACGTTCGCCCATCTTCTGAAAAGGACCCTCTTCAGCCTACTTAGAAAAATAGTCAGTTAGAATTAAAAGAAACCTTACCTTACCGGGGGCCGAGGGTAGCGGTTTGACGATGTCCATTCCCCACTTTATGAATGGCCACGGAGACAGAACTAAGTGTAATGGTTCTGCTGGTTGATGTACCTGCGGTACGTAGCGTTGTCACTTATCGCATTTTTTCACGAAAGTTTTGGCGTCTTGTTCCATTCGGGGCCAATAATATCCTACCCTTACCAGTTTTAGCACTAAGGAATCTGTGCACGAATGGTTTCTGCATAATCCTTCGTGGACTTCTCGCATAACATAATTAACTTCGGACGCTCCCAAGCATCGTGCCAGTAGGCCTTGGAAAGATTTCCCGTACAGTTGGCCTCCTTTGAAGTTATACCGTGCTGCTTTAACGCGCAGTGCCCATGACGCCTTGGAGTCTTCGGGCAGCTTCTCTTGTTCGATATAATCGATGATCTCATTCCTCCAGTCCTAGACCAAATTAGTCATATTTACCTCATAATAGCTATCCGCATCCACGATCGAGTGCATGAGTTATACTACCATAGCAGAATCTAATCCCTTCATTTTCATTGATGAACTGAGGTTAGCCAGTGCATCTGTCTCTACATTTTCTTCCCTCGGGATATGAGTAATCGATCACTCCTGAAATCAAGACAGTAGAGCCTGGACCTTTACTATGTACTGTTGCATGCACTCCTCTTTGGTTTCAAAGACCCCGTCCACCTGATTTACCACCAGTTGGAGTCGCATTTGATTTTTATAACCCGGAATCTAGTCCCCAGGCCAGTTCGAGTTCTGCAATCAAAGCCCCATACTCAGCTTTATTGTTAGTTAAAGGGATTGTTCTGATGGCTTACTTAGGGTTTCTTCCGAAGGCGCACTTAATATTATTCCAAGCCCGGACCCCTTTACGTTGGAGGCTCCGTCCGTAAATATAGTCCAAACCCCTAATGTCGATTCTGATACCATTACTGCCTCTTTGGTTGCTAAAGGCGACAATCCCAGACTGAAATCTGCCACAAAGTCAGCCAAAACTTGTGACTTAATCGCAGTCCTTGTTTTATATTCTATGTCGAATTCACTCATTTCGACGGCCCATTTGGCCAATCTACCCGAGAGTTCGGGTTTGTGAAGGATCTTCCGCATGAGAAAAGTGGTTACCACAACTATTAGGTTATATTGGAAGTAAGGCCTCAGCTTCCGAGCGGCGACTACGAGAGCTAAGGCCAGCTTCTCGAAATGCGGGTAGCAAGTTTAAGTTCCCGTTAAAATTCTACTAATGTAATAAATGGGAGATTGCGTACCTTCGTCCTCACGGACTAAAACTGCACTTACTACTACTTCCGAGACTGCAAGGTAGACTAACAATGTTTCACCTTTCTTCAGTTTTGAAAGTAATGAAAGGCTTGGCAAGTACCTTTTTAAATCTCTCAAAGTCTACTGGCATTCCGAGGTCCATTCGAAATTGTTTTTCTTTTTGAGCAGCGTGAAGAAACGGTGGCATTTCTCTGATGACCAGGAAATAAACCTGCTCAAAGCAACCGGTCTCCTTGTGAGCCTTTGAACTTCTTTCACATTTGACAGCTGGACCGAGATGTCCTCGATGGCTTTGATCTTATCGGGATCTACCTCAATCCCCCTTTGCGATACCAGGAATCCTAAGAATTTGCAAGAGCTAACCCATAATGCATACTTCTCGAGGTTAAGCTTCATGTTATGCTTCCTTAGGATGTCAAAAGTTTTTTGAAAATGCTTAAGATGATCACCTGCGTTCAAAGACTTAACAAGCATATCGTTTATATAAACTTATATAGTTTTTCCTATCTGTTTTTCAAACATCTTGTTTACGAGCCGCTGGTAAGTTGCTCCGGCGTTCTTCAGCCCGAAAGGCATCACATTATAGCAATATGTGCTGAAATTCTTTATGAACGAAGTTTTTTCCTGATCCTCTGGGTTCATTTTAATTTGGTTGTACCCGGAATAAGCATCGGGGAAACTCATTAACCCGTGCCCGACTGTCATATCAATCATTTGATCAATATTTAGCAATGTGAACGAGTCTTTTAGGCACGCCCTATTCAAGTTTTTATAATCTACACACATGCACAATTTATTGTTCTTCTTAGAAACTACTACTACATTAGTTATCCAGTCTAGATACTTTAACTCTAGGATCGAACCGATGTCAAGTAGGCGAGTTACCTCTTCTTTGACGAATTTATTCATGACGTCCACAATAGGGCATTTCTTTTGTCTTACCCGGAGGGATGTCGGGATCCAAACTTAGCTTATGTATGGCCACTTCCGCAGGGATACCTGTCATGTCCGCATACGACCACGCAAAGTAATCGACATTATAATTAAAAAATTCAATAAAGCCAGACCTGAGCTCGGGGTGCAGTCCTGCCCCCAAGTGAAATTTTCTTTCTAAGAACTTTTCGAACAAAGCAACTTGTGTCCACTACGGATTTTGTTGCATTCGTCTCTTTTGGTACCTAGAAATATCTCGACACCTGATAAGATTTTGAGGTTTCTTTCCCCTGGCTAACTTAATTCAATTTGGGAGCGGGGCGCCGGTTGTTGTAGTTGTTATGCTGCGTTCCCCTTCCCTTTACTACTGGAGACCGAAATCGCATTCATCTCCCTTGTTGCCGGTTATTCACCCTTTATCTGCTTGATTCCTTTGGGCGTTGGGAATTTCAGTAACAGATGATACATTGATGGTACACCTCTTATTTTGTGCAACCATGGTCTTCCCAAAATAATATTATATCCCATATCACCGTCCACCACTTCAAAATGAGTCGTCTTCATCTCTCCTTCGACGTTCGTGGGCAGCAAGATATCTCCTCAGGTTGTCACGTTTCGAGGTTGAATCCGGCGAGGAGTTTTGTGGTCGAAATGATGCTTCAGGTGAGTTTGCCTTGTTCCAGTACCCTCAATTGTATGATATTGGTCGAAATTCCTGGATCCACTAGAACGCGTTTGATTTTAAAATCTAATACATTTAAAAAAATTACCAATGTGTCGTTGTGTAGTAGCAATAATCCGTCTGCGTCCTCCTCTGTGAAGTCGTCTTCAGCAACTTCCTAGAGTCTCTTGCTATGGGTTATCGATGCCTTCGTCTTTTTTGCTGCCGAAAATGTGACCCTACTGTTCTCGTTCCCCCCTGAAGATCATGTTGATCGTCTGGAACAGGGGATTTTCCCCTGCTTTCGAGGGTTTTATGTTATCACGGTTGCGACCGTAGTTGTTCTTGGCCCGGTAACTTAAGAATTCTCTGAGATGTCCATTCTTTAATAGTGTCGCCACTTCTTTACGCAGATGTCGGCAGTCCCTAGTCTGGTGGCCATTTGTCCTATGATACTCGCACCACAAATCGGGATGCCTCTAGATGGGGTCGGGCCTCATCGACTTCGGGAATCATGCTTCTTTGATGTTCCTCATAGCTGATACCAACTCTACTACATTGATGTTGAGGTTGTATTATGATAGCCTGGGGTAGGAAGGATCTCATGTACCTAATGTTTCTTTGTACTGCAATGATCTGTTGTTTCAACCGCGATCAGTTCTTCTGTCGGTAACGAACCTGTCTGCTGACCGAAAACCTCTGTCACGTCCTCCAGCCCGTTCGTACGGCAGAAACTGTCGCCTCGAAGATCATCTATTTGTGTTCAAATCATCTTTTGATATTTCTTTCTTCTTCTTCCGTCCCTTTGCTGACGACGGGGAGCCAATCTGATCATTTTGAATCCTTATCTTAGACTCGTACCGGTTGTGGATATCGGCCCAAGTCGTCCCTTGGAACTCGAGCAAGATTTCCTTCTATTTCCGGGAAGCGTCTGAACTTTTCGGATTCAGGCCCTTGGTGAATGCTTCAGCCGCTCATTCATCCGGAATAGCCGGGAGCAACATCCTCTCCTTTTGGGACCGAGTGACAAATTCCCATAGTAACTCAGACTCTCTTTGTGCAATTCTGAATATGTCAGTTTTCTCGGCCTGCACATTTTTGGTCTCGGCATGAGCCTTTAAAAGAGTCTGCGAGCATCTCATAGGAATCTATGGAATGCTCGGTTAACAGCGAATACTACATCAAGGCTCCCCTCGTGAGAGTCTCTCCAAATTTCTTCAGGAAAACAGATTCAATCTCGTGGGGAGCTAAATCATTCCCTTTCACCGCCATTGTATAGGTGGTAATATGCTCTTTAGGGTCTGAAGTTTCATAATACTTTGGCACGTCGGACATTTTAAATCGCATCGGGATTAATTCTGGTGCTACACTCGGTTTGTACTGTAACTGAGTATACTTCTTTAAGTCTGACCCTTTCAGCACTGGTGTTGCGCCCGAGACTTGGTCCATGCAAGCGTTCACTTCCCCCATAAATCGTAGAAGTTCGCTCTTGAAGGGATCGTTCTCATTGTTGGGACCGGGTCCAGTCCCCCCAGCCCCATTGGAGCCAACCTCACCCCTCGGGGCGTTGTTGTTGACCCTCTGCGTTGTTTGATTTGTGGGAGCACCGAGAGGAACTGGACCTCGCCTATTCACGTTATTGGAAGCTCCCAATAATGTCTGTTTCAACTCCGTCATAACCTTATCCTGCCGTGTAAGGTGGCCTAGAATGATCGCTTGTTGCTCTTATAGGACCCTTACCACATCAAAAATATGCTCCTCTTCAGCATCATCAGGAATAGCCTCCCGAACATGTCGCAGATACTGCCTATCATGGACCGGCGTGGCACCATTTCCCTTATTGTGGGTGTCACTAACTGAATCTTCATGATGATGTTGGTCTTCTTGAGCCTCAAGATTGTGTGTATTGTTAACATTATTATCTGCCATTTTTTTGCCAAGACAAATAATTAAAGCACGTTAGTAAAATAGGCAAAGATCAACTTAATTACACGATTGTCTAGGCCCCACGGTGGGCGCCAAACTATTTACCCATAAAATGGTACAATTGAATTTATACGTGATTTCTAGATAAGTGAATTAATTCGATTCCGAAATAATAAAATAATTGAAGAAACACGCAATACTTAGCTTTGAAGTGAAGATTAAAGAAATAGTAATTCCGGGAGCCGGGCAGCAGTAATGAAATCAAGGAATAAGAAGATAAAACTGTATAAAGCTGTGAATCGATTATATCGGTAAGTTTGCTAGAAAAGTTGTGTCTTTTACAATGATAACATAGCTCACTATTTATAGCTGCACCTAGGGAACAAGGTCTTAGGATCATGCCCTTCTTTAATGTTAATTATGAGGGTCATTAAAGAATGTGTAACAGTGAACATGGATGAGAAATTCTTTGTAACGGACAATGTATTAAATGTTATGGAACATTCTCCATTAAATGCTACCGGGTGGCATGTATTTATTGCATCTTTATGAGCATCATTCTCTCTGGTCTGCCTTCGGTGCCACATGTCACCCTCTTCTTCAATTACTTAACATAGCATATTTTACCCTATATACTCTCCACTCCCATAATTCCTAGTATGAGTTTGTCAATTTTAATAAGTGAGCTCAAACTTAAGTTGAAGGAGTAGGCAAGTTTTGTTTGAAGGTTGCTAATATTGATTACAAGTTAGTTTATAATTTAAATAGTATATTTTTGGTGGATGTGTTGATCGGTTGATTTAACAAATATCCACTTTTTTGGTCACCTGTTTGGATTTTGTTTCTAATTTAATTTTTTTTTTTTGCAAATATAGTACTTATAAAATTACCCCTTTCAGACGATGTTAGACTCACATATAATTTTTGCTCATAAAATTTTTCAGTTTGCTCACAAAATATTAAATTGTAGTCTAACGTTTTCCATAACCTACAATATTTTAGACCGTATTTTAATATTTCTAATAAAATTTTCAATTTCCTAAAAAGAAATTTTTCGATCGTGATCTAATTGATGCATCAAATATAAATAAAATAAAAAAAGCTAAACAATTGAAACAAAGAAGGACAACTAGCAAAAACTTCACAAAACATTACACCCACCTTGAAAATGAATGATCTTGATTGTTGACTCCCTCTTGCCCCATGTGCGAACATATAACATTAAAAGTCAAAAGTGTTGTCCATGGGGCAAGCGAGGGGCAATACGGTTAAACTTGAAGTTATACTTATGGTGCAAGCAGGGTAAAAAAAAGGAGGCAAGTGCACAAATAGTCATTCTCAGGGATACTATTTAAAGATTAGTCAGTACTTATTTTATCCTGATATTTCAAATTAAAAATCTTAAATTCAAATTAAGAAACTTTACGTTGATCTTAAATTGATGTTGGGTTGCATTGGTGGGCCCTGTCAAGAAGAATGTTTTATAGTGCATATCCATGTCTGTCTGTTTGAGGATCTTATGTTACATCAACTTCCAACACTTATGGAGGATTAGTTAAATTCCTTGTCTCGGCCATCTTTCTTTCTTTCATTTTTCAACGAAAAGGTTTTTATTTATTTTTTATTTAGCGTTCGATACCTATTTTAAGACTCTGGGATAATTTATATTTGTGTCAAGAAATTTTTGTTGGGATATACTAAGTGGAGAAAAGATATTTTTGTATTGAATATATAAAATATTTTCTCTAATTCATTAAAATGAGCTTATACTTCTAATCTTGATATAATTATTATGATCAATGTAATTTGTTTATTGTTTTGATTTATCAAAAGGTACGACTTTAGAGTTAGTGTATGCCTAATAGATTGGACAATAACGAATAATATTTGTGAATAATAATTAGTTGATAGAATCCATGACTCGGTTTTGAGTTTAATGATACCCCTTTGTGTAAGCTTATAAGTTCTCATGTGAAAACCCGGCCGGTGAATTTTGTATCCGCTACATGAAATATTTAAGCAAAATTGTAAAGGATTTAATTAGTTGGTTAAATTAAATTTTCAATGATTTAATTTAATTAACTGGTATTTGAGATCTTAGCATGAGGAGTTAAAATAAGTGTTATTGAATTTTTGAAATTCATATTGAGGAGTTCAATTGCAGTTTTTTAGTGGAATAAATTACAATTAATTATAGTAAGAATTAATTCATGCTAATTTCGAATTAATACTATATTGGTAGCCTCTTATTATTTATGTGGTCCCTACTATACTAGTAAAAATCTGGACAAGACTTGAGTAAAAAGTAACTTGGGAGAAAAGTCATCTAATAGAGCTGGAGTAGGATTCTACTTATAGAAGGAGAATCCTACACGTTTTTGGAGGAGGATTTTCGGCCAAAATAACTCTATTAAATGAAGACTAATTTCACCCAATAACTTACTTTTTAGAGTTGTATTGTTCTTGCTCACCCAAAAGCAAAATCATCCAAGGTTTTACTAGGCAAATAGCAGAAGACTGCAACCCTGAATTCTTGCTGTCTAAAAGATTTGTGCAACTATTTCAAGAGGTTAGTGCTTCTAATCTCGTTATTATTGCGTTGTCTAGTTTACATATATTTAATGTCGGATTGTATGCTTGCTTTCGATGCGCATGTTCTAACAATTTTCACAATGTTTACTGCTAAAAGTGATTTTTTATTCGGAACTTGAAATCTAAACTTTTAATCGAGGATAAATATACCACTTCAAAACAACCCACGGGTGAAGTGCAATAATAGCCACTTTTAAGTCCGCTATTTAAAATATATTCATAATCTATAATATATTTAAAGATTAGCCAATTTATCCAAACTTCAGGACTAAGTATTCTGAATTTGGAAATTCAGGACTTAGTGTCTTCAATTTTTAAGCAGCTAATTTGAAATTCAGGACTAAGTGTCCTGAATTTCTGAACTACTAATTTATAATTCAAGACATAAGATTCGAACTTCAGGACATAATTTTCGAATTTTAGGACACAATGTCCTGAAGTTTGAATTTTAAGGTTTAAACTCTAGGACGTTGTGTCTTGAAGTTTGAGCGAAATTAATTAATTTTTAAATATATTATAAACTGTGAATATATTTTAAACAACGTGATTAAAAATGGCTACTTGGTGTCATTTCCAGGGGGTTTTAAGGATGATTGTCAAAGAGTATATATGTTTTGAACTTTTGACTGGTCTATTAATGCACGTCTTTTTCCCCAAATTAAAGAGAGCACATTTTTTGCTACTATTATGAGACGTCTCGTATCTAACCATTCCCATAATAATTAATATCTACCCTTTATTTAATTGAAAAAATACATAAATTTCCCCTATAAACTTGTCCGATAAAATTATTTTATATCTTTATTATATGGACAACCTATTATTCCCTATACTTGTTTTAAATAGGGGCACGTATCATTGGCTCGTTTTTTCACCTTTTTCTTTGATAAAGTGGTAATTACTATTTTCACGACAAGTTTAGAGAGCAACTTATGTATTTCTAGTTAATTTTTTAATTACTAAAGCATTAGTTAATACAGTTCAATTGCAAATATATCTCTTATAATCTAAAACTAAAAATTCGAACTTATAATATAATGAAAATCTTTCTCAAGAAATTAACATTTGATACCATTTTATTGGAAATTAAGCTTTTACTAAGTATATTAAAGGAAACTTAAAAAGTGTATAAAAAATAGCAAGAGAGAGATAGGGATAGATGAAAACATACACTACTCCAGCACAAGCGAGTTTGAAAGTTGTAATGATTAGACATAATGTTAAGATCCCTTTTAAGTATAAAATATTTCCAAATAGTACTACATATTTGTTACAGAAAGCATATAATAATAATAATTTTAACGTCAGAAGGAGAGCCTTGTCGTAATTGGTAAAGTTGTTGTCATGTAATCAGGATGTTACAAGTTCAAGCCGTGGAAATAGTCTCTTACAGCAATGCAGGGCAGAGTTGTGTACTATAGACCCTTATATTCCGACTCTTCTCCGAATTCCGTGCATAGTGGGAGCTTAGTGCACCGAGCTACCCTTTTTTTAATAATTTTAATGTCATTGTTACCCTACGTTGGTACTATATGTACTAATGTTAGTTTGTCAAGTCTTACGTTTGATATTTCTGGAACTTCATATCTTAGATCTATCCCTAGCATGGTTTGTAATATTTTGGCCAATCTTAGCCACTTATTTTCTATTTTGACCTCCCCCCTCCCCCCGCCCCCCAAAAAAAGAAGAAGAATTATTACTTAGTATTTTCTAATTACGGAGAAAACGTTAGTAGAAGAATAGCACTTTTTTTTATTTCTCACCAGTGTCCGATACTAGTATTAGAGTCTGATTAAATCCGAATTTACATCGAAAAATCACATATTAGAGTAAAATGCTCCATAACAAAGGCGATTTCATACTCATGAAATAAAAGAATAGAACTAGTATTATATAATAGTTACACAAAGATTCATCTCGGCAAAAGTTATAGTAATTGGCAGTTATGCACTTAAATTCTGTTAATATTTTGACTAAAAATCCTATGAACTTAAATGAAATTAAATGGACACATAGTTTGTATTCTCTACCACAAAGTAGTGGTTGAAGTTAGTACTTTCCACCTACTAAATTACTAATTTTAAATCTGGATTTGGTATTAGTTGTTGTGCTATGCACAATAAATCAATATTAACTTTACAAATAATTCAGCATTAAATTTTACTAAATGAAGGAAAGTTCTAGTACAATAAAAAAAATTATACTTTAATCAACTACATTTAAAGTAGATCAATTACATTTAAAATAACTAATTTAAGATCAACACAAAGTCTTGAGTGTGTAACAATCTTTGACAAGCGGATTGACTAATTAATTACTAATTAATTAATAATGTTGATACTTTACATTTCAAAATTCACGATTCTACGTGCTTTAAATTTTGAAAAATTCATTACATGGCTCCAACGAACTGCATGAGAGGGTCAAAGACAACCACGTTTTCGTCTTATTCTCCCTTTCATTTATTTTATATATGAATTATTGCCCACCATGACATAATGCAGTCAAACCTCTCTATAACAGTTTTGTTTGTTCCGAATATTTTAGTTGTTATATCGAAGTACTGTTATAGATAACATATATTATAACATAACATAAAAATTGGTTCCGCAAACGCTTGACTTTTATAGTGAAGTGTTGTTATATATGAATGTCGTTATAGAGAGATCTGACCGTAGTTACGTACATATTTTTTTGCCTATTCGTGTTCCATATTCGTATTGTAGCTTGATTAAATTTCGATTCAAGCGGAAAGTAGTATATTAGACGGGGACGGTATTAGAGTGGCGGGAGCGGGTTCGATCGAATCCAATAATTTTGGTCTGAATTTTGTATTTATCTTAAAATATATTGAATATGTATAAATTATTAATTTAGAGTCCGGTCACTTAATACGATTAGAATTCCAAACCTATAAACTTGAAATACTGGCTCCACCTCTAATATTAGGATAAAACGCTCTTAAGTAAATGTGACTCCGTACTCAAGACTCAAATCCACGATCTTTGATCAATGATTAAGGAGTATTTACTACATCACTACTATCTTTCGCGATGACATACTAGTTATCCAATAATATGTGGATCAATAAATATTCGAATCACCATTCCATTAAATAAACAAAAAAATACACATCATAACAAAATACCCACTCTTATACATTCATCTACTTCAACGATGGCTGTACATTTAATTATTTTTTTCCAACTCAATAAATATATATATATATATATCTTTATAAATATACGTTAATGTAAATACAATTTTTTTTCTCATTTCCACGTATGTTATTTATTAGTCCATATCATAAACGCAAATTTTAAATGATATAAAGAGACAAAAACATAGAGTCTCCCAAAGCAAAGTGAGATTGACGATGAATTGAAATTCTATTTTATTCCTTAAACAGACAAAAAATAAGTAAAATATAATGTTTTCGAATATGAAATATCATAAATTTTCACCCACAACGGATACTATTTGAATTGTTACAGCTTAAATATTAGTAGTATAATTTTGTTTGGTGTAAAATTAACACTTCTATAGTCGTGTTAATTTGAAGTTTAAAACGTTTTAAAAATAATAAAGATATTAGTTAGAAAGCTAAAGTGCCAAATTAACACGCAGTTAGATACTCATGGGTGGTTTGGGATAATAGTGGGATAAATTAAGATTAACACGCAGTTAGATACTCGTGGCCACATAGACGGATTCAAAATTTTAAATTTATGGGTTCCTGTCGCAATCTCAAATTAATATACAATAATAACTGAGTTCACAAATAGATATTTAATAAAAAATTTAACAAAAATATAAGGTCTACGCAAAAGTTAATGGATTTTCGGGAACCCATATATTATACTTTAGATCCGCCCTGCTCATGGGTTGTTTGGGATAATAGTGAGATAAATTTAGATATCCATCATTTCCTATACGAGATAGCTAATCCTTCTAATATAAAATTTATTTTGAAGTTAGGTAATACTTATAATCAAACAAGGAATAAATACAACCCCAAAATTTATCTCAAGATTAGTGTTCTTATCCCGCCTATCAAATTATATCCTAATTTGATCTAGTGACTAGTCGTCGGGTACAATGGTTGGATATCCATGATATTCTATGAAATGAGATATCTCATGAGATTAGCTGTCTCATATGGCTAATCCCAACATTTTAGTATAAAATTTATTCAGAAATTAATTGATACATATAATTAAACATGAAATAATACAATCTTAAATTTTATTTTGTAATTATTATCTTTATCCCATATACCAAACCGTCCCGAAAAGTTTGAAACAGAAGCCTCTTGATCACCTGACAAAGACAACAGGACAACAAAAAAGGACCAAATTTAGGACATGCCCCCATTTTCTTTTATTTTATCCTTTCCCTTTCCTTCAAGGTTCCTCAATGTTCCTCAATGTTTTATTATTGCCATTGTCTGTCTTGTCTACCAAATCATTGTATTATTTTAAAAAGACATATCCAAATTTTTTCTTGAACTATTCCAAATTGTTTAATTTTTTATATGTATGATTTAAACTTCAAAATCATACCATAACCACTATTTAAAAATTGAATATCGTATCCAATAACAAAATACCAATATCGAAATTTTAGAATTTTTAATTTCGGTATGTTAGTTCGGTATTTTATCAAAGTATGGGTAGCCCTACTTGAAATATTACACGGGAAAACTATTATTTTGAAGCAGACACGTGATCGACCTATAGGTTACGAGTTTGAGCCGTGTAATTAGCCACTAATCTTTGCGTCAGGGTAAACTGCCTACATTACACCCCGTTGGAGTGTAGCCCTTCCCCGAACCTTGCATGAATAGAAGATTGCTTTGTGCTTAAAAGAACTAGAAACTCAGAAAGAGATCAAAAGCAAAACTCGATATCTCATACCCCGAGCTGCAACAATAAAAAAAATATCTAATCACATTTCACGAGTGAGGTTCGGAAAGAATACTATATGCACAAATATTATCCTTACTTTATGTGACTAGAGAAATTGTTTCCGCTGGATCCTCGGCTAAGGACCATCCTAGGAAAAAATTCAAATTTTCCTCAAAGCAACTACCAAAATAATATCTCACTCAAAATGGCAGTGGTTTTTTTTGTTTGTTAAACAATAAACAACGTACAACACATAACAGGCACACACATTTGAATAAACAATTTTAGCCTTCTCTTTATTCTTCTTCGCCATTTTTCTTCCTCTCAACAATCTCTTTAACCTTAGCATTTGTCAACCTCGTAATTTGTGAAAAATCTGCAACCATTGGTCTGTTACCTTGTTCTTGATTTAGCTTAGCAAGAAAGCTTTCAGAAACTTCTATTTCCATAATTTCATTTCACTTTAGGGAAGAAAAAACAAGCAAAAATTATCAGCTCATAATTCCATTTGGGCTTAACAGAAATCGAAGATATATTCGAGGAAACCGAGGTTTATGCATATTTTTTATTTGGAATTTTCAGGTTAAAATTTGATGTTCATGTTCGAGAGAACCCCTCAACATAGGAAAATCTCGAACATGTATTTGAAATTCTGAATCTGAATCAGGGTTTTTGGATTTGAATGAAACTACATTTTACAACCGAAATTTTTTTTCTAAAAGAAGGAAGTTTCTATTTTCCTTTTTTGGAAACCAGATGCAATGTTGTCCGTTTCGGCACCGTCGAGAACACGCAGTTCTCTGGAAGAAATGCTGGAATCACTCAAGCAAAGGGACGAGAATGAGAAACCCAAAGATATACCACCGGCATTACCGACCCGACCCAAATCAGCTTCTAGAACTAGGCCACCTTCTCCTAAGAGAACATTGCCCAATAATACCACGGGAAATCGCGGTGTTGTTGAGTTGGAGAATGGGAAGAAAGAAGAGGTTAAAGGGAAAAGAGGAAATATGTTTGGGGCCAAAAAGGGTAAAGAGATGATAATGGAGTTTAGTGAGTCACCTTATGTTAATTCATTTTCGGTAGAAAAGGAATATAGACAGAGATTTTGGGAAAAAGATGGTGCAAAGCTGCTTGATAATAATAACAGGGTTCATTATTCACTCCCAAAGTTTCGCGAGGATGAGTGGAATGACAACATCAGTTATTTTATTGAGAAGGTAAAAAAGGAAATTACTGTAAAAAATTGTGTGTTATGTTCAGTTTTATATACTTATGACCGCTTCTTTGTTGCTTTGTTGGAATGGTGCAGTGGCGGAGCCACACAAACTGAAGGGTGGTTAGTCAAACTCCCTTAGACAGAAAATTATACTATGTATATAGAAAATTAGTATATAGGTCAGAGATTACTTTTTGTAGATATAGAATAATTCTTGAACACCCTTAGTGAAATTCCTGGCTTGTCGTGGTTTCTGATAATGGGTAGTGGGACAATCCGTAGAGTTTGAAATAATCTTTTTGCATGGGGAGTTGCTCGTGTCATTGATTGACTAGCTTTTATGAATGCCGTCAACCTACAATAACCCTCCTCCCTTATCTGGGTTTGGAACTAACAATGTGAGCTCGTATAAGATGTGTAGTTCACAGACCAGTGTTAATAGAGATGATTCATATAGCTAACCTCAACTAGTTTGGGCGTTTGGGATTTAAGATAATTCTAAATCTAAGGTTTGGTAAGAGTAATATCTTATTTGGTTCTATAATGCACAGTACATCTGCTTAGGTTCGCGAATGTCTTTTGAAATATCTTTCGTGTCTTTTGTCTCTTGAGCTTACTGCAGTTTACTCATAAATCTTTGGTGCATGTTTAAAAAGTTGATGTTACTTACTAAATGGTGAGTAGGCAAGCAAAATTCGTGCATGTTCTACTTTGAACTCCTATTGTTTTGTCAGAGTGTGTTTGGTTTTTCTTTTTTGGCTGGGAGATTTCACTGATTTTACCTATTCAGTTATAGCTTCGAGACGGATTTTGCTTGTAATTAATGAGTTATGTTTGGTTCCGCACACTCAACTTTGAAGTTGTATGTTTCAGAAGCTTTGTGTCTGGTGCCATCTGAAAAATAGACAATGGGAAGCAGGACAGATACAATCAACTTCTGGAGACAAAGCTTCAGTATTGCTTTCTGATGGCAGTGTGAGTTCACTTGTTCTGGCTATTCACTATGATGAACAGTGAAGCTTAAAACAGTTGAATTAAAAGGATGTGTATGTAATTGGACTTTGTCATCCTATAGGTTGTGGCTGTGCCCATTGGAGAGCTTTTACCTGCAAATCCAGATATTCTTCAGGGTGTTGATAATCTCATACAACTTTGTTATCTCAATGAGCCATCAGTTGTTCACAACCTCGAACATAGATATCATCAGGACAGAATATATGTGCGTACTCTTAGGACGACTCATTGTTTCATTAGATGTAAAACTTCATGCCTTTGTCTTAATGTTTTCTGTTTCCTCTATGCTTACAGACTAAGGCGGGCCCTGTTCTAATAGCAGTCAATCCCTTCAAAGAGATCCAATTGTATGGAAACGAACATATTACAGCTTACAGGCAGAAACTGTTGGATGATCCTCACATTTATTCTGTTGCCGACGCTGCCTACAGTCAAATGATGGAAGGTCTTTATAATACCAAAGTTCATTCCTGGTCTCTGAAAACTTTAGATGAGTGCTGTCTCCTTATTTTTTTTTTTTGCTTTTGCTGTGTTTCTTGCAGATGAAATAAATCAATCCATCATCATAAGGTTGGTTGAAGTGTCTCCTTGTTCGATTTTGTATAATCTGATGACAGTAAAAATGTGGTTTTCTGAACTGGTTTTGTAATTGCATGTCTTGGCTGTAATGATCAAATTTACGATAAGCCTATGCTTGTATTTCTAAGTGACTAGCTTCTCTTCATATCATGTAGTGGGGAAAGTGGATCTGGGAAGACGGAAACAGCAAAGTATGCGATTGAATACTTGGCTATGATTAGTGGAGGAAACAATCGGATAGAAAGCGAGGTTCTGCAGACAAGTTGCATATTGGAGGCTTTTGGGAATGCCAAAACTCCTTGGAATAACAACTCCACTCGATTTGTCAGTCTCTACACTTGCTTCCATCTTTTCTGCCCCTTTTTATGGGGGGGTTGGGGGGGGGGTGGAGTAGATTTTTTATGGTTTATGCCCCTTTTTTGCACTTGAACTGACAGTTGTCTTGATGGGTTGCAGGGAAAGTTGATTGAAATTTGTTTTAGTGCAGAGGGAGGAATTTGTGGTGCTAATGTACAAACATGTAAGGATGTTTACTAAGTTGAATCTCCTTAGAAAATACAACTTGTTGTAATTGTCTTGTTAGCATTGTTTTGGTATCAATTTCTTGTAATACTGTTTTGGTCTCATTACTGACTTTTACACATCTTTATGCATGTCTAATATGTTGATGCTAAAATAATGAGCAGCTCTTCTCGAAAAGGTGGGCATATTTCTTCTCTGTGTTCTTCGTTGGATTGTCTTGTTAAATATGTATCTGTTCATCAGAGTCTAAATCTTTTGAAACACGTCTTATTTTGGCAGTCAAGAGTGGTTCAACTGGCTCATGGCGAGAGGTCTTACCATATCTTTTACCAGCTATGTGCTGGGGCTCCATCTGCTTTGAGAGGTTTGTATTTGGATTTTGAACCTTTTATTGTAATATCTTTTTGTTACTTATTTTAGCTGTTTGGGCTTCAGAGCTGTCATTCGCTCTAGGTTTTAATTGTCTCAGTAGGATATGATTATTCAGTAATTTCACTATGCACCTTTGTTAACATTTTCAAGCCAATGAACCAGCTTCTATTGTTACTGCTGCATTTTACAACCTGTGAGATGTTTCTCCTTGTATCTTTTCTTAGAACTGAAATTACTATGATTCTAAAGGTAGCATAAGAGCTATAATTTTTTTATAAAGTGCTTTTCTTATTCAGCAAACATTAGTTGATGATGGTGATCTTTTGTCTGAATTTGTGACATTGTAATTATAGATATGTATGAGCTTGCAATCACGAGTCTGTGGTTGCTTTGCCTAGATGCTATAATGTGTTATATACTTGGTG
Organism: Nicotiana tabacum; assembly: GCF_000715075.1. Classification (NCBI taxonomy): domain Eukaryota; kingdom Viridiplantae; phylum Streptophyta; class Magnoliopsida; order Solanales; family Solanaceae; genus Nicotiana; species Nicotiana tabacum. Next base: position 218,301,410 of record NC_134080.1, on the reverse strand, counting down.
CGTGGAAGTTTGAGCTGGAAAATTTGGAATTTGAACAATAAACTAGAGGAAGTATAGTTTCTAATATTTTAGAAGCGGAACTACTGTTTCTTGGCTAGATGTGTGATTGAATACTCTACAATTCTGCATGATTTTTGTTTTTGTTTCTCTTTGTTTGAGAGAGGAGGTGGGTGTTAGTAAAGAAGTCCTTGGAAGATTTTGCACTTTCACATTCAGAACATTTATGCTATTCTTTTGTCAGATAAACTAAAGCTGAAAGGTGCATCAGACTACAACTTTCTCAACCAGAGTGATTACTTGGTGATCCATGATGTTGATGACGCTAAGAAGTTTCACATGCTTGTGGTGAGCTAAAGGGATCAAATTTACGGTTAATTTAGATTTTATTTTTCTTTCGATTCAAAGTAATGGTGGATCTATTTGTTATTAATTCCTTTCATGCACTTCCTTTTCAGAAAGCCCTAAACACCATGGGGATTTCCGAAAGAGACCAAGAGCATGCTTTTCAGATGGTTGCTGTAGTGCTATGGCTGGGAAACATAACATTCCAAGCAATTGGCAGTGAAAACAATGTTGAAGTTGCACAAAATGAAGGTGAGCTATATTTGTGAAACACAGTTTTGCTAATTTTGCTCCTCTTGTTTTAATATTTGATTTCTATGCTTATACTTGTGTCATTATTGATCTCTGATGCAATTCTTAGTAGTCAAATGTGGCCTAGACTTCTTAATTTATGAAAGTTCTGGAGTTTCATGAGGTCATACAGTTCTTCAAACTCGTTCACACCAGGAGTCGGACTGCAATGAGAACGGATACAGTTACTGAACAATTAACGTATAAAGTAGACTGGTTCCAGGATTAAAGTTGGCGATAGGTGCTGTCAGAAGCAACTGTATTTGACTCTTTATTTATTTTTAAACGAAGAGTATGGTTGACTATTTAATAATTGGTAATCCGGAAAGATGAATAATTCTTGGTTATTAATAGTATTCCTTGTTAATCATCCCAATATAGTAGCACTAAGTAAAATATTCCATTGCGAAAGAACCATTTAACCATTTAGTACTTACAATTTCATCACATTCGGTTCTATATTACAAAAGTAATCTGGTAAAGGAAAACAACGTGACGACCTAAAATCGGAGGGCCGTGATTGGCACTCGTGGATCCTACTCCTGTTGAGCGAACCCATAAACTCTAGTACCTCTTAATCATCAACACATGCGTAAGGGCACTTGCTTGCCCAGACCAACACTCATAGACATATAACCATGCATAGATAATCCTCAAAATGTGAATCCATAACCCAATCACATATATAATACGTTCCGACAAGGGACTACATCATTCACATATCACAAAATACATATACCACTGTCATCATGGAATTTCTAAAAATGTGTAAAGGAGTGCAATATATCTTCGGGACCGCCGGTTATGCAAAAAGAATAGAAAGCTCATATGCCACCACCAGATTCATGAGTGGAGCACCTAGCTCGTAACTGTGGGATGCGCGTTTGTATATGCAAGATAGTGAAAGGAGTGCGTATAAAAATTCTCGGTAAGTCTTGCAGACTTCCCTCCAAAAGGTGGGACAAGTCCTTCAGAGAACATGCATTATGTAGCCAAAACATAGTTTCATAAATACATCATTAATTGAAATCATATACATGTGAAAGATCATTTAACTCTTCATATGCAATCGTGGGATTTCAAATCATATGCATTGGCTTAAACATTTAAAGATATTCCTTGAAATCATATCATTTGTCTGATGGCCATTTACACAATCAAACTATGCTCACAGGTTCCATAAATCATCATACATTAAACATTCTTTAAATGTGGGATAATAGTTTGGAAATCTTATTTGAGAGACAACTTATTCCCACAGATCTTTTAACAAATCATACTTTGCTCCCAAGAGTCAATACTTCTTATACCTCACGCGCGGGGGCCATACTTTCTCATAATCTGCCTCTTAGGGGCCATACTTTCTCATTATTCACCCAGAGGGCCATGCTTTATCATAATGCGGCTCATACGGCTTCAATATATAACATTTCAATACAACGCTTTTGGCCTCATCATGTATCTTATGAATATTTGTACAAATATGGTGTGGGCTTAAGCATGATATATTGTCATTTCCACTAGCACGACCCCTTTTGGGTTTAAACATGATCGATATATCAAAACATAGATATTTCAGTATTCATTTTCATTTCATTACAATCACCCACCAAACATATTCCCATCGATCCAATACCTTAAACCAAGTATTTCTCACATTCCATTATATAAAACAACTAATTTGAGCGACATGGAACATAGATTTGAATTAAGCTTAATGAAAATTTACGGGGACTTAAAAACAAATAATTGTGGGATAATCATGTCTTTCCTTTTACTATTACTGAAAATAGATTCGTATCACCTGTTGTATCTATTACTGTGATACTAGAATAGAAGAATATGTATTTCCTTTGTCCCATTGCATATCCCCTTATCTTACTCCCCTTCTTCACTTTTATTCAAGTAATTTTTCCGTTACGATGCTCAATTTGGAACCATCCCCATGCTATGCTCTAAAAAGGATGATCAATGGTTATTTTGTTTAGCACACAAAAGAAAAGAAGATTCACAAACACGGAGATGTTCAGTATTCATAAATTACTGTGAGGAGGATGAAAGAGTGTAGATAACATGTTTAGTTTGTGCACAATCAACTTTTTGTTGACTGCTTTGCCCTGTACCCTATCTGAAATTTCTTTGTCTGGTCAAATATTACAATGTTGTTTCTCCTTTGAGTAGGAGACAGTGTGTCATGTTTTGTCATTGTCAGTTTTGCTACTATTTCCAGCACTTGTTTTTTAACTGCAATGTAATCTTTTCTAATCATCTTTTTCTATTTGTACGCGAAGATTTTGAATTATTCCCAATTTTGCGAGTTTCCTGATACAGTGTTATATGTTCGTTATAACTATGATTATCTTGCGGCGCTAAAGCTAACCTGTTTGATATTTCACCATCTCTAATATTGCAGCCGTTATAAATGCTGCTAGCTTGTTGGGCTGTAGTGCCAATGACCTCATGCTAGCTTTATCAACCAGGAGAATGCAACCTGGCAAGGATAAGGTTGTCAAGAGTTTAACCATGCAGCAGGTAGGTTACTTGGTTATATAGTTCTCCTACAGATTCTCTCTTCGACATTTTCATCCTCACATTTGCCGTAATATGCAATAAGTGTGTTACTTTTGCGTATTATGAATACGGCACTCCTACCTTTTCTCTTAAGAACCATAAAAAAATGATTTTAACTTTGGTTCAGGCAATTGATACAAGAGATGCATTGGCGAAGTTCATCTATGCAAACCTTTTTGACTGGATAGTGGATAAAATTAATAAATCTCTTGCAATGAGTAAAGAAAAGACTGCTAGAACCATAAATATCGTAGATATTTATGGCTTCGAATCATTTGAGGTAAATTGATTTTCAAGATGTTGTTGCTATTGTACCGCATAAAAGTATATCTGTTGTCTCACTTGCCGTTCCTCCTTTTCAGAAAAATAGCTTTGAACAACTTTGCATAAACTACGCAAATGAGAGGCTCCAGCAGCATTTCGACCGACATCTGTTTAAACTTGAGCAAGAAGTAAGAACGTTAGCATGTTTTGTAGTTACTGACTTCTTATTTCTTCATGCCCTTTTTTTGGGTTATGGTTCTTATTTCTTCATTCCTTTCAGCTACTCAGTTCCTTAAACTTAGATAGGAAAACAAATAACAATGCTTTTTGCTGACTGTGCATCAGTTAGCTATAGTATGAGTTAAGCTTTTTCCTTGTCAAAAAATGAGTGAACTTTTTGTGAGAACTTTTCGTGAGAAAGTCTGAGCAGATATTTTAGAACCTCTGTTGCTGTCTGCAAGTGTTGTTGAAGTTGTGCAGATGAAATAAAGATCATTATCAGACACTTTTCTCTTTGTATTTGTGGATACCGAGCTTTATTCAGACTTCTGTAGATATTTATTACAGCTTATGTTGAATACTGACGCCAAAACTGATGTACTTTAATTCAGGAATATGAATTGGATGGAATTGATTGGACAAAAGTAGATTTTCAAGACAACCAAGAGTGCTTGGATCTTTTTGAGAAGGTATTTGTGCCTTTTGGTTCTTTTCTTCCACTCATTTTGCATTCAGGAATACTCATTGGGGTCGTTTGGTAGGAGGTATTAGAAAAAATAATGCAAGCATTAGCTCTATGCATTACTAATACCTTGTTTGGTATATTTTTTCAACATGTGTATAACTAATACTTGTATTAGTTAATAACTAATACTTGTATTAGTTATACATCTTACTTGGTATTATCCTATGCATAAGTAATGCATAGAAAACTATGGCATTAGTAATACCAAGGCTATTAATGCATGCATTAGTATGGTTAAAGACAAAATTATCCTTAAAGTCCCTTAAAGCTAGAGAATATGGAGGGCATTTTTGTATACAACTATTTTTCTTAAAAATTGTACAATCCATTATAATTTTAATACATCACACCAAACAGTAGATAAGAAATATTATCTGCATAACTAATGCTTGCGTTACTAACCCATGCATTACTAATCCATGCATTACTAATACACCTTATTCCGCACTATTCTTATACACCCTACCAAACGACCCCATAGTCTGCAAAATTTCATCACTTTGGATTACACTTTTAACACTTCAGCATAATACAGACATAATCTTGTTTTATTTTCCCTTGCAGTATTCTTTCTCTTTCTCATATTCAATTGTCGATTTGGATAAGAAGAGACACTACCTCATTCGAATTATCACAATTTTGATGGACATCATTTACAAACACACTCATACTCACATGCACACGCAGACACCCACCATATGTTCATATTGTAGAAATACTTCTCGGCAGTGAAGTTGAAAATGCAAATTATCCAGTACACAGTGTAATGATATATCATCTCTTGATCTATGGATTCCAATGATGCCTTTTGCAGAAATCCATCGGGCTGATATCTTTATTGGATGAAGAGTCAAATTTTCATAAAGCGACTGACTTGACCTTTACCAATAAGCTTAAGCAGCACCTGAAAGCTAACCCTTGCTATAAAGGAGATAGAGAAGAATTTGGCATTCGCCATTATGCTGGAGAGGTCAGTTTCTTTTCGAAATGTATCCCTTTTGGTGTCAAACCTGTGCCATATGATGTCTCTTTAGATGTGAAGTGGCGATTTCCTTGAACTGAGACTCTTGTGAGGCAATTAAGGTTTGGGATCTGATACATTAGAATTTGCTCATGGACAATAGTTAATGTTTCAATTAATAAAGATCAATAAGCTTCTTCAAGTATATCTAATATTCATTACTCGCTTTAATAGTTCTGTTTTGACCATCATAAAGTTTTAATTTTATCTTTTTAGGTCATCTATGACACAAGTGGCTTCTTGGAGAAGAATAGAGACACGGTGCACTCTGACATTATTCAGCTACTCTCGTCAAGCAGTGAACACTTGCCCAAGTCGTTTGCTTCTTCTTTTGCTAATCAGTCTGCAGATTTTCAGAAGCAAACAGTTGCTACTAAATTTAAGGTAGTATGTCATTTTCTTAATTCCTTATAAAACTAGATGTGCTGGTAAATTTTTTTATAAATTTCTTTTGACAAAATAACAATTTGTATTCTGATGCTATAAGAAATACCTAATGTTGCCTTTATCAAAATCTTGCAGGACCTATTGTTCAAATTGATGCAGCAGTTGGAAAGTACTGCGCCACACTTTGTTTGTTGCATAAAACCGAACAGTAAGCAGGTTCCTGGCATGTACAATAATGATCTTGTCTTTGAGCAGCTCAGGTGCTCTGGTCTTCTTGACATTGTTAGGATCTCTAGATCTGGGTATCCTACTAGGATGACACATCAAGAATTCTCTAAAAGGTGAATTATGTGCTCCTTTCTTTGCTGCTGAGTTTCCCTTTTGGATGCTTTATAACTTATACAAATGTGTTTATTTAGGTATGGCGTCCTTCTTCCGCAAGTTCATGAATCCAAAGATCCCTTAAGCATGTCAGTTGCCATTCTGCGGCAATTTGATATCCTTCCCGAAATGTACCAAGTTGGGTATACAAAGTTATATTTCCGAGCAGGACAGGTAAGTTTGTTGCTTTATCGTAGTTTCTTAAGTGTACCTATTTTTTCTTTCATTACGAAAAATAATTTGGATTGCCATTACTCATTGAAGCAGATACCTTGTAACGTATTTAATTATTACTACTATAGAATTAAGCCAATAAAAATGTTATGTTTCTTAAAATTTGGTTACATCATGAAGAGAATTTCCGATTTAAGAAGCATATTTGACTTCAAATATTTCTGCAATCAGTCCCGTTATAGTAATCTAATGAAAAATGAAGATAAATATGCTAATAATTTTCCTACGATAAGTATGGCTAATTTGGACTTCTAGTGAGGCAATGGTTGTGCACGTTATTAAAGAATCGATTTCCTGGTGTATCGAATTTCTGAACTTCTTTCTTGGTGACTTGTAGATTGCTGCACTGGAGGATGTGAGAAAACAAGTTTTGCAGGGCACTCTTGAGGTACCAAAGTGCTACAGTGGTCATTGTGCTCGTCGTCACTTCCATGAGCTCGAAGGAGGAGTCATCATACTCCAGTCATGTAAGGCAAAATGTTTTGCAGCAGTTTTAATTTTGAGAATGTTGATGAACCTTCGAAGAAGCTATTCATGAACAGAATTTTCTCAAGCCAGTTTTCTTTGTATATGATTTTGTTTGTTTTAAGTAGTTAGTATATTACTTAAAGTTCTTGAGCAACCAGGGATTCCATATCCAAGCTCTTTTCTCTCAGTTCTTTCTTCCTTTCTTTCCTTTCTTTTTTTAGTGGAAATATGTCACACTGCTGAAAGTTCTTAAAGTTATTAACGGCATGAAATATTGTGGAACTTTTAAGCCAAGGTTATTATTCTTGGAGGTATGATGTCAAAATATTTTCTTGTAGTCGTTCGTGGTGAAATTGCTAGAAGGCAGTATAATGCATCTCTGGAGTCAAAACGAAAGGCTGCTAACAAAGAAAACGACAAGCAGCTGGTGGCTGTTGTGCAGATACAATCAGGTAAAGTTTTTTCTTTGGCGTCTATGATTATGAAATGAAATATGGGTTTATATGCCTTGCTTTTCTTTTATTGCAGCAATTCGTTGCTGGTTGGCTCAGAGGCATCTTAATCAGCTGCAAAGTTTGAAAAAGTTAAACCAAGACAGAGAAAAACAAGGCAGAAAGACGTCGGAGGTGAAGGTACCGTATTTGATAGAGAATGATGGATATCTTCATATGCAAGCTCTCTTCCGTCAGCTTCTGTTATCTAGAGGGACCCTAGCATGGAATGATTTATCTTTCTTCTAAAAGCTTTTTCATAAATACTATTGTAATTTGTCTTTTTTCTTCGTTCAGAATTGTAGTGTCTGCTTCAGGATTAATATCTTTAAGAATTTGGTGGCCTGTTGCGTGAAGCCAGTTTTAGGTATCTTTTCCCCCCTTTTTTGACAAGCAAATCCAATTAAAGGTGTTCTGCTACTTTTCTGATATGAGGAATGAGAAAATGTTTCATATTGTCTCCTTTCTCTAGATGATGAAATGCTTAGTCTTGAAATTGCTAAGAGTTTGATTCTTTAATTAGAAGGTAAAGAAGTGAGAAAATATGAGTCTTTTTCAATGGATAGGAAGGCCTTTTTTTTTGGTTTAGATGTTAATCCTATTGCCCAATCTGCAGCACAAAGAAAAACAATCAATTAGCAGCCCAAAAGGAAAGAATAAGGACAGTAGGTCAAGAGTATTTAATGGAGCCCAAAACCCCTTTTCTCTACCTTATAATCCACTTTCTCTTTTCTCTGTTCTAATTGCCCATGGCTGTCACTTTGACTGCTGAAAGCAAGGTTGATTCTGTACTAAGCTTAAATCTTTTTGTCTCAGCAGGACTTGCCTGCAGAAATTTTACCTTCTGTTGTAGAAGACCTCGAAAGGCGCGTTATGGTGGCTGAGGCATCCCTTGACGAGAAGGACAAGGAAAATGCTGCCCTAAAGGAGCAAGTAAACCAATTGGAGGCCCGATGGTCAGATTATGAGGTCAGGATGAGGTCGATGGAGGAGATGTGGCAAAAGCAAATGGTGTCTTTGCAGGTTTGTAATATCTCCAAATCCATGTGATAATGTAGTATAATTCTATTCATGTAGCAGAGTTTTTTGTTGTTGCATTTCTTTCCATTTGAAGAAACAGTTTGTGAGATGAAACTGCGGAATGAGACTGATAAAATCCTTTTGAAAGTTATTTTGATGCAATTAATGTGCATGTAGTCATTACGCTTCTAGCGCATTGAACAAGCATATTTTCTTTTCCCACGGGAGAAGCAATTGTTAGAGTAAAGAAAAATAAATCTTTATCAATGTAGGAAGAATTGTTTTTTCTACCATGGATGTCTACGTGGTTGACATTATTTATTTTGCTTTCAGAAAAGGAGTTAAGGTTTATGCTCTTCTAGATACATGAATGTTTAAATTGCCGACTATCTTATATATCAAATGCTTCGCTACGCAGGCAAGTCTGGCTGCTGCCAAGAAGAGTCTCGGTGTTGACAATCCAGCCGGTCACCCTGGAAAACGTGAAGGTTCCCAATCTCCTTGCGGTTATGATTCTGAAGACACAACAACTATGGGCACTCACACTCCTGGGGGCAGCACTCCTATTGAATTTGCTAGCAACGGTGTAGATTTTGGAGGTATTAGAGAGAATAATGGCGGTTTATGTGTAGTCAATTACCTTAACAGGGAGTTTGAACTACGGAGACAAAATTTTGATGATGAAGCCATGGCGATTGCTCAGTTGAAGTCAGAACAGTTACATTCGACTAATCCTGCAGAAGATTTTCGAAGACTGAGACATAGGTTTGAGGAATGGAAGAAAGATTACAAGGCCCGGTTAAAGGAGACAAAGGCAAAGGTACACAAGTTTGGTTATTCAGAAGCAGAGAAAACTCGTAGAAATTGGTGGGGAAAGAAGAGCAAAAGATAGTAACTTTACATAATTCTTCTTATTTTGTGTGTGAAAATGTATAGTTGAAAGTAATTTCCGCAATTATGAGTGTCTTAGTGTAGCAGAATTAGTCGAGACTGGGGAAAGTAGTGTGCTCCGAAAGGATCCACTCTGATCCATCTGTTTGTGAATAGCTTGTTGTAGACTATGTTAGGTTCTGAACATACATATATGTTGGAGTTAGTTCGAAAACGGACTAGAGATTTCCTAGTCCATAGATTTTTATGCTGAGTGTTGCAGCAGTTGTGATAGATCAGTTGCAACTGCAGAAAAATGATTACTAATTTTGTACAACTTAATGAGTGGCAAAATATGTTTGCGTTTTGCTTATTAGATATACATTTCTGGACTGATTAATTTTAGCTGTTTTTTTAGAATTTCGTTATAAGTGGAATTACCTATATATATACTGCGTACATGCTACCCTTTTCAGACCACACTTGTCTCAGACCACGCTTGTTTTCAGACCACACTTGTCTCAGACCACGCTTGTGGGATTACACTAGGTTTTTTGTTTTTTGTTGTTGTATCCAAAATGGCTTTCTCCATTCAACAAAATGAAAAAATTCATGTCAAAATTCTAGCTTTGTCACAAACCATTGTGGAGCTTTCATACTTAGAGTTGGTGGACTTAAAGTAGCAAAAGTTTCATATGACAAACAACAGCTTCTGGACTTTATTTGATTTTGATAAGATAAACTGCCATTCAAGATTGAATGTTGTTGCTACTTTTCCTTTCCTTTTTTGCAGTTACAGCAAAGTAGAGACTCCATTGTTGAGATTGCAGTTACTTTTCCCTTTTCCTTTCCTTTTTATTTTTTTTGGAGACAGAAACCATATATTCCAACAACATACCTAGTGTGAGCGTGACCCACAAGTGGGGTCTGGTGAAGGTGCGTAGTATGCAGACCTTACCTTTCTACCTTGTGTGAGGTAGATATGCTTTTTCTAATAGACCCCTGGCTGAAGAGAAAAAAAAAATTCAAATCAGGTCTGAAAAATACAAGAGTAAAAAGACAATGATGAAAATACTGGAAAAAAAAGTATAGATAACAAAATAAACATAGTAAAAGAAAAACCAGTACTAATAAAATTGAAAAGCATATACTCCCTTAATTTCAATTTATATGACGCAACTTGTCTTGGCACGGAGTTTAACCAAAAAGAAAACTTTTGAAACTTGTGGTCTAGGGGCTTTCAATTTATGTGGTTATAAAAGTTTCTCATTAAGAATAAAATGAAAAGTTCTTTTTTTTTCCTTTCCAAAAAGATAAAACCATAATAAAAAAAGGAGAATGCGGTGAGCGTGGATCGAACACGCGACCTTCAGATCTTCAGTCTGACGCTCTCCCAACTGAGCTATCCCCGCTTTGGCTTGGTGACGCTGTTTTATTTTATAAATAACCGAGCGTAAATAATAACTGGAAAATTCGAGGACCGTATTGCAATATTAGAACATTTTCAATTTCAGATGACCTCGAGCCATTTGCGCTTTTAAATCCCTTCAACCTAAAAAACGCCAAAACGCACTGACAAAATCAATTTACTTTTGCCGGAATCACAAATTCCGATTCTGAAGTCCGGTGAACTCAAGAAATGGTTATCAAAAAACGGGTAAACAAGCTTCCTGCTGAAAATGGCGGAACCGATGACGTTGAAAGTTTCCCTAAGAACAAAAAATGCAGCGAACAGTTCGATCACTGGGCTTTTCTGGTAATTTCTATTACTACCTTGAAAATGTATATTTAATTGTTTTATATTTTCTAAGTGTGTGTGTGTGTGTGTGTAATTGAGCCAACTAGTTTTGTTGAGGTGGCAGTTGTAATTGGGACCTCCTAATTTTTCATCAAAAAATTGTTAAAAGTCCTGTAAGAAGTTGTGCTTTGTTAATATGGATCTGAATGTCTGTGAACTGTATGAATTCTTCTGCATTTGATACGATGGAATTTCGATAGATGTGTTTTTGTTATTCTTACACCAGCCAATTTATAATAGTCATTACTCATATATCTCTCTAACGGAATTATTATTATATTCTTATAAATGTGGTATCGGGGCAAGCTTACCCGCACCTCGACTAATTCCACAGGGCTGCTGCTACCTCTCACCAGCACAAGTACCGAGTAAACTCTATCCACCAAGGCTTTGACAGATGGGAAGAAATCACCTAGTAGTATTTTTCCTTGGTTGGCTGGGATTTGAACCCGAGACCTCATGATTCTCAACTCACATCATTGATCACTAGGCTACACCCTTGGATTTTAGTATCTATGGAATATACTGTTGGATTGGTGCTTAGGACATTGAATTATTATAGTAGCTTGGTTTGTAATGCTGGCTCCATTTAGATTTAATCGTAAAATCTAGCTTTTGATTAGTCAATTTGCCTAAATTTGAGTAAAACCATTTAAAGATTAATTTACTTTAAGATATCAAGTTTATAAGTATTTTTAGATAAAAAATTTCAGTTAAACTACTTATGTTTACCCAGAGCACCTCATCCTACTATTTGAACTATTCTTTTATTCTAAAAATGGTAATGTTGTTGTTGTTGTTGTTGTTGTTGTAATAATGAAGTAGTGGCTTTGGTAGTGTAATTACTCTTTTTAAGGAATTTATGCTCCCATCATGTTACTGTGTTTATAAAGACAATTGAAATACATGTTAGCGAAGAAATGGTTAGCAAAGACAATTTATGCTTCCAGATTTGGCCATCAGGCAAATCTGGAAGATGATTCCTGCGAGTATTTTTTGGTGTTTATGGTCAGAAAGGAACAACAGATGTTTTGAAGGTTTATCAACTTCAAATCATTCCCTCAAGGCTAGATGTCTATTGTATCTTTGTAGTTGGCATTACCTTTCCCCCTTAGATTCTCCTGACAACTTTTTGAACTTCGTTAGCTCCCTGGTACTAGAATAGTCTTTTTGTAATTGAGCTAACAAAGTTTTTTTTGCTTCCATAACTTTTGTATTATTATGCATCTTCTTAATGCCAGCAATGAAATCTATTATTACTTCATCAAAAAAAAAAAAATACATGTTAGCGAAGCATGAGTTTTCCTAAGAACATTTTGCGTAGTTTTGGGTTGAGGTATAGTTGTAAATGTTAATAAAATGTATGTTTAATGGTGGATATTGTGAGTTTCACGTGGTTTTTTCTGTGGATTTGTGTAGAAAAAAAGAATGGAAATTCTTTGGCATCTCTCATTGGTACTCGTGTTAATCCAATATCTTTTAGCCTCATTTGGGTTTCTTTGTTTGTTTGCAATCTTGATCTTGCATCCCTTATCTACAGAAGCTTACGAATCAATATGGTTTTGGTCAGAGGCGGATCTAAAACTTGAACTTCATGGGTCGAGTTCGAATTATAGCATAATTCATTTGATTTACTGGACTCAAAATGAATTATTTGTACTTATTTAGTGAATTTTTTAACATATATATAGTGCCCGAGTCAAAGCTACTGTTTCAGATGAATCCATACCTTCCCCTCTACATCCACCCCTGGTTTTGGTTACTGTTTTTATGGTCGAAGCAAGTGATTCCCCTTCTTTAGTATACCTGTCCATTAAGGCATACTTCCTTCTTGCATATGATTATGTGTTACAGCTCATAGCTGGGGCTGAGGTGACTCATGAGGTTTATGTTCGTAGCACCTCTTCTTATTTGAGTGTATTTTACTCTGCTTTTGCCTGCAGTACTCACTATTCATTTTAAATATCCATACAAGTGCAACAGTGTTCCTTAGTTATAAAAGAAAGACAAATTATTCCTAACTGGTGAACCATGTTTGGGTTTTGGGGGGGGGGGTGCCTTTAATCCACCGAGTTTCAAAGTTGGAAGTAGCAGATTTCTCGGTTATCAGGATAAAAGGAGAGAAATAATTTTTTTTTTTGGAGTGAGATGGCCTGAATAGAACAAAATGGATACATAAGATTCATATAGCAGTCAACTTATTTGGAATTGAGGCGTAGTTGATCAAGTCTTTTGCCATTGCCTTTTCCTTTTCTGTTACCTGTAATTATAATGTGTCCATAAAATTGAACTGTTAGAGTGGTCTACATGGCCTACATTATAATTTTGTGTTTATGGTTGATGTTCTACTGATGCTGATTTTTGCAGGATCAAATTGAGGCCCCTATGTGGGTGGACCTTACTTTAGAATATAAGTCTGCCTATCAAGAAAAGTAAGCATCTACACAAGTTGTTAGGTTCTCAAATTCATGTTGGTTGCTTGAGAAATTAGTTTCTTGATCCAGCATATTCATCTTTTTGTTGCAGGGACGATGATTGGTTCCACATAAGCCATCCGTAAGCATCTTCTCTCTTACTTAAGCAGTTTCACTATATCGACGTGGTATCCTTACGTTGAATGAATATTTAGGTTTCACCAGGCTTCTTCTAAAATGTTGAAATCTGCATTTTCTCATGCTGGAGAGGGTTCCATAAACCTGGAGCTCGGGTTGCAGGGGTCATGTTCTCCTAAGCTTCCACCTTCGGTTTCAAGATCAAGAGGCAAAGATTTCCGAAACAGACAATTGGGACAAGGAAATCATTGGCTTACCTTGGATAAGAAACATCCAGTTAAACAATTAAGCTCTAAATCTTCAGCTGCAGAGTCAGAAGCTTGTAAAGTAGTTAAACAGAGGGCAAGCTCCCAAAAATTAACAAACTCTGCTGCTTCAGACTCAGGTTCTTCTTGTCAGCCACCAGATCTTAGTTCTGGCAATGAAAAAATTAGCTCGAACTCTTTGGCTGTCACGAGATACGAAAGCCTGCCAAGAAGCTGCATTACATCGGAGAACGGTGAACAACATTACCAAAAATCATTGGGCATTAACAGTTTAAAGAAGTCTCTCAAAGTGTCTGATCAAGTACTTGGTCGAACTAGCGGGTTCTTGTCAGATCTAAGAGTAAGTCTGGGGAAAAGTTGTGTTACAAGACAAGCATCAAGAATGGAGGCAAACAATTTTAGGCAGTCAGAAGGTCAGAAATCTTCTTCAAGTATGTCGAGTGTAGGATCTTCTTCAAACCCCTACAAGGAAAGGGAGAATCTAAATGAGAGAAAAAATAAAGAGAAAATCCCAGATAGTAGAAATGCAAGTAAGATGGCTCGAGCTCCAATTGGAGAAATTAAGAAGACAAAGATGTCCAAGGTTCCTGTTCAACCTCCTGATAAAACTTCTAACATTAAATTGGTTACTGGAAGATCTGTTTCTTCGTCCATTAGGAATGAAGGTGCTAAAGAAAAGGTGAGAGACTGGAAAAGTTGTTTGAAAAGCTTATATGGCAGGCTTCCCCTTTTCATTTTCAGTAAAAGGTTATGATTAGGTAGGCTATTGAATAAAATTTGTATGCTTTTTGCCTTTTGTTTTACTGATAGGTTTGGAGATTGAGAAGGGTTTCCGTAGTTTTTGACCATCTTTAAATTGTTGAGCATTTGAGCCAGGGCAAACATTTTAGATAAATTGAGCTGCTCTCAGGCTTTAGTCTGTTCGATGTTCGTGATGCATTATTTCATAACGTTTCATGTCGCTTTCAACGAATGACAAACTAATTGATTTATCCAATTTTTGTGTTATGTTATAGGTACATCAACATAATGTACAAAGAAAACCTCTTATTTCTCGAAGAGCCAATGATCATGTATCCTCAATTGTGGTCTCGAAGGCTACTGCTAGAATTGGAGGTAGCCAGTGCATTAGGACTGTTGGCACCAGTAAGGTGAATGTGGCTGGGAGAATGGGTATGACCCAGAAGTCAAGCATCTACGGCAACCAAAGGTGTTGTACAGAATTCACAAGTTACACGAAGGAGAATAAACGAAGCAGTGAGAAAGCAAAGTCTAGTGATTTGATGGTAACCTTTGTGCTCTAAGCTACTATTATTGTTAGTTTTTCTGTTCAATTGTAAAAAGAAAAAAAAGGTATCTCTATAGATTAAATTAGTATATGCAAATTGATGTGGTGAAGCTCATTCTGGAGACAGATTGCAGAATTTAGAGTATTCATTTATCATAGTCAGTAGTTTGTGGCCTTATTTCATGGAGTGCAACAGTCCTAACAACTTTTAAAGCAACAGTCCTAACAACTATTAAAGTAGACCTGAGATGCCCCATGAAATCGGACTAACCAGCTTGATAAAACAAAGCCCAGAGTGACCAATAAGAAAAAACTGAGCCTGTACGGTCCCGGCCCAGTTACTGAGCCAAGGTTGGTCCTAGGTTTTTCAACCAGTGAAGTGACCTGGACCATGACCGGCCCGGTCCAGACCAGCTAGGAATTAGGGAAAGTCCACTTTTAACCGAGATATTTCCTAAAAGAATAAAGTAGAAATTCCAAAGATAAAAGAAAATATAGGAAATGTTCTTTTTTGAAAAAGAAAATAGCCTGACCTATCCCAGCCCTTTACAAGTCCTGTTTACCGTTAGGGGTCGTGGTCTTTGCCGGGCTTATCCCCTTAAAATTTGCACGGCCTGGCCCATTTTGAATTGAGCCAAGTGCAGGGCTGGACCAAGCCCATCCAGCTGGACCAGTTAGCACATTTATTTTAAAGCATATACTTATTAGTTATCGAGGCCCTTGGATAATAAGCTGTATGGTTGTTTTGAGGAATAATTCTTATCCCCTTAAAATTTGCACGGCCTGGCCCATTTTGAATTGAGCCAAGTGCAGGGCTGGACCAAGCCCATCCAGCTGGACCAGTTAGCACATTTATTTTAGAGCATATACTTATTAGTTATCGAGGCCCTTGGATAATAAGCTGTATGGTTGTTTTGAGGAATAATTAGATTTGTCACTCTTGCATCTCATTTTGATAGGGTTTTTTCCAATTGTTATTTATGGGGTGTCAGATAGTCCGTACACCTATAGTAATTCAGTGGGAGAAGCAATTGTGCAAAAGGATTAACTTTCTTTACAATGTTACTAATGCAGGTGAATGCTGATAATAAAAGGGATGTGGCTAATCGTGTGAATACGAAGAAGAAGATTTTCCTTAGATAAAATAGCTAATCTGTATGTACATAGTAGCACTCTGCCTGTTTTCATTCTTGGCGAGCTGCAATGGGAGATCCAGCTCTCTGAAATCTTTAAATTGTTGCTGCATCTTAATTGTGCTTTGCAGAGGTTGATCAAAAACTGACAATATGTCTTTTTTCCACATCAATATGTTCAATATTACTGTGATGCTGTGTTTTTTCACAGGGTAAGCCATCTAAACTTATCGATAAATTTCATTGATCTATTGATTATATCTTGATCCTTCAAGTGATAACTTACAAGAAATGAAACATGAACTGTAGCTTCAATCAGAATCCCTTTTACAGACCTCAAGTCAAGCCGCTTCTCCCTTTAGTTTTTCCTGTACATCTAAAGGTGTATATTCTTGTGAAATTCTGAAATTGCTAAAAGTGAAGTCATTTCCTTATAAACTGAAAATATTGGCTCAAGTAAACCTATCCCTATTGCTGTAGGGTGATTTGAACAAATATGACACTTCGGTGCCACTCTTGATTTTTTGACCCCGCTTGCCCCATATGGGTAGAACTTCAAGTTTAACAAGTGTTGCCCCTCGCTTGTCCCACGGGTAAAACTTTTGACTTTTGTTCTTAAAGGTTTGTCCATAGGCAAGCGGGGGTCAAAAAAATCAAAACTATCCATTTTCAAAGTCATTTGGTGTAATTTTCTGATTACTATAGGTCTGCCTCTAGTAGATATAGCAGCACCATGGTGCGTAAAACTTTTGTGTGACTGTTGGTACATAATTAGAAGTATAAATGCATCTAGACGCACTGTTCAAGCGTCGGTGGACAGAATTACCCGTGTACTTGTGCTGGTAGGCGATAACAGGTACCTTATAGAAGTAGTTAACTGTGTGTGCAAACTGTATCGGACAGGACACCATAGTTATAAAAAAAATACATATACACGAACACATGAGCCAAAATTATTGGTGTGCCTAGGGGTGTACATGGATCAGGTTGGTTCGAGTTTTCAATTACCAAATCAAACCAATTGTCTCGGATTTTTAAATCTATAAACCAAATCAAACCAAACCAACAAAAGTCGGGTTTTTCAATCTCGATTTTTCTCGAGTTTTTCGATTTTCTCGGATTTTTCGACAAAATCTTCATGGCATAAATTTATAATTTGTGCTCTAATATTTCTTAGGTCCTAGTAGTATAAAACTAGATAAGATGTTACCCAATAAAATAATACAAAATAATGTGAGATGAGTCATGATTATACTGAAATAGTCAACAAATCGCATAAAATAAATATTTCTAATTAATAAGCCATAATAAAAATAAATATAATCTAAAAGTACTAAATCATGTTAAAATAAGTACGACTAATAAGTACTAAGTATTAAATACATAACTAAATAATATTAAAAGTAAGTTATGTATTTTCACTATCTAAAGTAATGAAAAACTAAGAAAATTCATTGCCAAAAAAAAGGAAAACTAAGAAAATAAATATCTAATACTATTATCATTCCTAGTATTGAATTGAATTTTTTTTGTTAACATTTTTATCGATTTGATTTTGCGTTGAAATTTATTTGAGTCACTAACTTTTATGGGCTATAAAACATATTTGACCATCCAAAAGTTCTAAATCAAAGCTTAAAATAATACATTAAAAGAGAGAACTATGAAAAAGGTTAAAAAATATTTATAATTTACATTACAATAATTATTTTTATGTATAAAATATTTTAAAACTTGTTTACATGTAATGTCGGGTTGGTTTGGATTCAGTTTGGCTTTTTTTAGTTAAAACCAAATCAAACCAATTATGATCGGTTTTTTTTCCTAACACCAAACCAAATCAAACCAAGCCATAATCGGATTTTTTTTCTCGGTTTGACTCGAATTATCGGTTTGGTGCGGTTTTTCGGTTTCCTTTGTACATCCCTAGGTGTGCCTCCACCATTGGCGGGTAGTAGGAAGGATGGACCATATTTATGTGTTAGTATAGAAATTTTTTTGCTTCGGAATAAAACAAACAATTGGAGGAGACAAGGAAAAGTTCAAGAAAGTGTACTATTTCTGTTATAACAGAAGTGTCAGTGTTTCATCGTCTCTACAAGTAAAAACAACAAAGTTTACAGTGCCAATCCAAAAAATTGAAGAGTATATTATCAAGAACCCAGCTAAGCTTATGAAGGAGCAGACTCCTCCACAATAAATTCATGTGCTCCTTTCCCTCAAACCCACTCTACACACTTGTTGATCTACCATACAAGTTACGGGTGTTAAAGTAGTTGGCAGAAATCTTTGTCCCACATCGGTGGGAAATGAATAGTTGGGGGGGTTTTCCCCCAATAAAAGAAGGCTTAATGTTTAGGATTTAAACACACCTCTCATTTGCCTTCTCATCTGTTTAAGGCATTTGTATCTTCTCTCTTTAGTATTATTTCACTTGTATTTTTGGAGTGGAATAAAATATTGGTTGTGTCCGAGGAGTAGGCAAAATTAGCCGAACCTCGTAAATTCTGGTGTTTCCTTTATTGTTGTTTTATTGTCTTATTTATTATTTGGTGACTGTCATAATTTTTGGTATAGTAGTTGTGACTTGTTCACACTATATACATTTGGCTTCCGTAACAATTGGTATCAGAGCCAAGGTACTGTCTAAGTATGCTCTGTGGTTGCAGCTTAGTCTGATCTTCCACACCAGAAAGAAAATAATCTTGATTTGTGTCGTCAGCTATTAAATAATATTTGTGTCAAAGATGAGAGACAATAAACAAGAAGAATCTACATCAAGTGTCAACAATACGTCATCATTGACATCTTCGCTTATGACAAGAATTGTGTCAAATGCGAAATTTGCGGTAGAAATATTTGACGGGTCCGGACATTTTGGGATGTGGCAAGGCGAGGTTCTAGATGTCCTTTTTCAACAAGGGCTAGATCTGGCCATTGAAGAAAAGAAACCAGATGTTATTGGAGAAGAAGATTGGAGAATTATCAATCGTGTTGCTTGCGGCACCATTCGATCCTACCTTGCCAGAGAGCAGAAATATCCATACACAAAGGAAACTTCTGCAAGTAAATTATGGAAAGCACTGGAGGATAAATTTTTGAAGAAAAATAGTCAAAATAAATTGTACATGAAGAAGAGACTGTTTCACTTCACTTATGTTCCTGGTACCACGATGAATGAACATATCACCAGTTTCAATAAGTTGGTCACAGATTTGCAAAATATGGATACAACTTATGATGATGGTGACTTGGCCTTAATGTTGTTGGCGTCACTTCCTGATGAATACGAGCACCTTGAAACTACTCTACTCCATGGAAATGACGAAATTTCTCTCAGAGAAGTTTGTTCGGCTTTGTACAGCTATGAACAAAGAAAGCGAGAAAAACAGAAGGGCGGAGAAGGAGAAGCACTATTTGTGAGGGGTCGTCCTCAAAGTCAAACGAGGACAAAGAAGGGAAGATCCAAGTCAAGATCCAGACCCAGCAAAGATGAATGTGCCTTTTGTCGAGAAAAGGGGCACTGGAAGAAAGACTGTCCGAAGTTGAAGAATATGGCCAAACATAACAATGGAAAGGCCATTATGGATTCAAATGTAGCTGATTGTGATGATTCAGACTTCTCATTAGTTACAACAGAGTCAATAACATCATCAGACATATGGTTGATGGACTCGGCTTGTAGCCATCATATGTGTCCCAACAGGGACTGGTTTGTGGAATTTCAATAAGGAGAATATGGAGTCATCCACACAGCGGATAACAACCCTCTTACCTCATATGACATTGGTTCAATACGATTAAGGAACCATGATGGAATGATCAGAACATTAACAGATGTTCGATATGTACCAGACTTGAAGAAGAATCTCATCTCTGTGGGAGCCCTAGAATCAAAAGGGTTCAAAATCATTGCAGAAAATGGAGTGATGAGAGTATGCTCCGGTGCACTAGTGGTAATGAAGGCTAATCGGAAGAATAATAATATGTACTGCTATCGTGGCAGTACAGTTATTGGGACAGCGACAGTAACATCCAGTGACGACAAAGAGGCAGAAGCAACCAAGCTATGGCACATGCGCTTGGGACATGATGGAGGAAAATCCTTGAAAACTCTATCAGATCAAGGATTGTTAAAAGGAGTAAAGGCTTGCAACTTGGAGTTTTGTGAGCATTGTGTCAAAGGGAAACAGACAAGGGTTAAATTTGGTACAGCGATCCATAATACTAAAGGCATTTTGGATTATGTACACTCTGATGTTTGGGGTCCTTCCAAAACACCTTCATTGGGTGGGAAACACTATTTTGTAACCTTTGTTGATGATTTTTCTCGAAGAGTGTGGGTGTATACAATGAAAAACAAAGATGAAGTGCTGGAAATTTTTCTCAAATGGAAGACGATGGTGGAGAATCAAACAGGCAAGAGGATCAAGTGTATTCGCACAGACAATGGAGGTGAATACAAAAATGATCATTTCAATAAGGTCTGTCAAAATGATGACATCGTCCGACACTTCACTGTCAGACATACACCACAACAGAATGGAGTGGCTGAACGTATGAACCGGACCTTGCTGGAGAAGGTACGGTGTATGTTGTCCAATGCTGGCTTGGGCAAAGAATTTTGGGCTGAGGCAGTTACATATGCATGCCACCTCATTAATCGCTTACCATCTGCTGCTATTGATGGCAAGACACCATTTGAAAAATGGTATGGAAAGCCTGCTGTAGATTATGACTCTTTGCACGTGTTTGGCTCAACTGCATATTATCATGTGACGGAGTCAAAATTGGATCCAAGGGCAAAGAAGACTATTTTTATGGGAATTACTTTTGGAGTCAAAGGATATCGCTTATGGTGTCCTATGACAAAGAAAATAATATTCAGCAGGGATGTTACCTTTGATGAATCTGCTATGGTAAATAAGGTAACAGAAGATACCAAACAAAATAAAGGTGCTTCTAAGCAGGTGGAGTTTGAGGGAAAATTTATTTTTCCTACACAAGAAGCAGAGGAGGAAACAAATGAAGATTACCCTCTGGAAGGAGAGCCAGTAGAGGAGATTCCAACTCAGGAACCTCAACAACAACTTGAATCAATAGCAACCAGCAGGCCAAAAAGAACAATAACGAAACCTGTTCGTCTCATAGAGACGGTTGCTTGTGCAACCTCAATTGTAGCTGATGATGTTCCTACCACTTATAAAGACGCAGTCCAAAGTTCAGAAGAAGATCAGTGGAGGATTGCCATGAATGATGAAATACAGTCCCTTCATCAGAATTATACATGTAGATTGGCCAATCTCCCGAAGGGAAAGAAAGCAATTGGGTGCAAATGGGTATTTGCAAAGAAGGAAGGATTTCCTAACCAAGTAGATGTTCGCTACAAAGCAAGATTGGTGGCCAAAGGATATGCTCAAAAGGAGGGAATTGATTACAATGAAGTATTTTCTCTAGTTGTAAAACATTCCTCCATTAGAATTATGTTGGCTTTGGTAGCACAATTGGATTTGGAACTAGTTCAGATGGATGTAAAAACTGCGTTTTTACATGGAAACTTGGAGGAGGAAATCTACATGACTCAGCCAGAAGGATTCAAAGTTGCTGGAAAAGAAAATATGGTGTGCAAACTTGAAAAATCATTGTACGGATTGAAACAATCTTCTAGACAATGGTACAAGCGATTTGACGAGTTTATGTTGCGGCAAGGGTACAAGAGAAGCAAATACGATCATTGTGTGTATTTGCGCAAGCTTAAAGATGGTTCCTTTGTATATCTTCTCCTATATGTTGATGATATGTTGATAGCTTCCAAGAATTCGGAAGAAATTGATAAGTTGAAGATTCAACTGAAGAAGGAGTTCGAGATGAAGGATTTGGGTGAGGCAAAGAAAATTCTTGGCATGGAGATAATTAGAGATAGACGTTCAAAGAAACTCTGTTTATCTCAAAAGGAATATTTGAAGAGAGTACTTCAACGTTTTGGCATAGATGACAAGACTAAGCCAGTTAGTACTCCACTTGCATCCCATTTTAAGCTAAGTACTATTATATCGCCAATGGATGAAGTTGAACGAGAGTATATGTCAAAGGTACCATACGCAAATGCTGTTGGTAGCTTGATGTATGCAATGGTTTGCACAAGGCCTGACATTTCACAAGTTGTTGGAGTTATTAGCAGATATATGCACAATCTAGGGAAGGAGAATTGGCAAGCTGTGAAGTGGATTCTACGGTATATTCATAATACTGTAGATGTCGGGTTAGTTTTTGAGCAGGAAGACAATCAGTCTGTAGTTGGATATTGTGACTCAGATTTTGCGGGTGATCTGGACAAACGAAGATCAACTACTGGTTATGTGTTTACTTTTGCAAAGGCACCAGTTAGTTGGAAGTCTACTTTGCAGTCAACAGTTGCTTTGTCTACAACAGAGGCAGAGTACATGGCTATTACAGAGGCTGTGAAAGAGGCAATTTGGCTTCAAGGATTGCTAAAGGAGCTTGGTGTTGAACAAAAAGGTATCACAATTTTTTGTGATAGTCAAAGTGCTATTCAATTAGCGAAGAACTAAGTTTATCATGGAAGGACGAAGCACATTGATGTTCGGTATCATTTCGTACGAGAAATCATAGAAGAAGGTGGAGTCACGGTGAAGAAAATTCATACTACGGAGAATCCTGCTGATATGCTGACAAAGGTGGTGACTGCGGTCAAGTTTCAACATTGTTTGGATTTGATCAACATTGTTGAAAACTGAAGATTGAAGATGAAGACACAATCAAAATTTGTTATTGAGAGAAAATTGAAGATGTGGAATTTTGCCAAGGTGGAGATTTGTTAAAGTAGTTGGCAGAAATGTTTGTCCCACATCGGTGGGAAATGAATAGTTTTGGGGGGGATTTTCCCCCTATAAAAGAAGGCCTAATGTTTAGGATTTAAACACACCTCTCATTTGCCTTCTCATCTATTTAAGGCATTTGTATCTTCTCTCTTTAGTATTATTTCACTTGTATTTTTGGAGTGGAATAAAATATTGGTTGTGTCCGAGGAGTAGGCAAAATTAGCCGAACCTCGTAAATTCTGGTGTTTCCTTTATTGTTGTTTTATTGTCTTATTTATTATTTGGTGGCTGTCATAATTTTTGGTATAGTAGTTGTGACTTATTCACACTATATACATTTGGCTTCCGCAACAACGGGTTCGACAGAATTCAGTAATTTGGATTCAAACGGGAGATATTACACTATATGCGCAATATTTATACGTATACTAACCAATGCCGTATTCAGGATCCGAGCTGATAGATTGAACGACATAATTTTTCATTTTATTTTGTTCAAAAAAATGACTCTTTTATATATTTAAAAATAATTTAACTTTAAAACTCTTATTTTATCATTCATAATTTAATTTTATAGTCGCAAAAATATCATTGTATATTTAAGACTATAAATTTCAAAAGTCTTTCGTTCTTTTTTAAACTACGTATTCAGTTAGTGTACTACAAGTCTCCCCTTGGTGAGCTCTACAATAGAATATGCTTTTCTTCTTCCATGCCCCAATGTTTACAAAGTTTATGGAGTAATAAGAGGAGATTAGAGAACATAAACTTGGAATGGATAGAAGGATTTAATTTACATATATGAACAATGTAAAAGAAAATTAAACTATTATTGTATTATACCATCTTATTTCTTCCTATGCGCGTACCATTTGACCTTGTGTTTTGTCTTATAAAGCTTTTCTCTTTTTCTTTCTCGTTGTGATGTGGATTCGTCTAAGGTGTTATGTGCACACTTTTTTCAGAAGCTTATCAGTCTAAAAGCCTGACAGTCCTTCTCTTTGATCTGTCCTCATCGGCCCGCCCTCTGTCATGAACGTCGCAATTATATGGGTGAAATTAAAAAATAGCCAGATTTACAAGTGGTAATTGAAAAATAGCCATAGTTTTAAACGTAATCGAAATTTAGCCACTTTTCATGTAAAGATAAATCTGAACGAAAATACTATTCAAAATCCGAAAAATATTCCAGCATAATATACTGGACTCCAGTATAATATACTGGAGTTCTAGCATAATATACTGGACTTCCAGCATAATATACTAGAGTTCCAGTATAATATACCGGTCCAACATAATATGCTGGAATTTCATACACATGTGTTCCAATCTCCAGTATATTATGCTTGAACTTTTTGTGTGTTGGAGTTCCAGCATAATATGCTAGAAGTTCATACACAGTTGTACTAATCTCCAATATATTATGTTGGAAAACTTTTCTTGTTGCAGCAAAATAGTGGCTATTTTTCAATGACTTCGCAAACACTGGTTATTTTTCAATTACTAGTCCGAAAACTGGCTAACCCATGCTATTTGACTACATATAAGTCACGTTAATATGATATTGTAAAATAATTATCAGTGTTTATAAGTTAAACTCGATGAAAATCTTGAGGTGATGATTGAAGGAATATTTATGGCAATTAAGATGATGTGTTCAAGTTTCTAACGGCTCTATTTCTCAAAATCGAGCTTCTAAGTCTGTTTTATCGAAAACGATACATGATGTAATAGTAATCTTATAATAGTGCGTAGATATATATATATATATATATATATTTTTCCATTTTTTCATTTGCAAACAAACAAAAAAAGGAAACTACGTCGAAGCTTGTTTTTTTCAAACTTATTCGTGAAATTGACCCTTTTTTTGCCAACCTCTGCAGCTTCCTCCAAATCTTTTCTTGCCTTATTTAAACTTTCCCACATTTTGTCTCCTTATTTCTCACTCTTTTTATTCCAATATTACCCCTTTCAACTTTTTTCTCACTTATTATATTGAATTTTATTCTAACATTATAAATAGCTACTTATCGAAAGATTATCGGAAACAATCTCTCTACCTGCATAAAGTAGGGGTAAGGTCTGAGATCCCACTTGTCGGAATACAATTGTTGTTGTTGTTAGCGTAAAATGCTACTTCAGTTTTTCTTTATGCGATGTATTTTAAGTTTTAATTTGTCTAAAAGATAATGATACTTTTTTATATTTAGAACAATTTAATTTTAAACTCTTCATTTTTAACGTAATGACATAATTTTATAGTCACAAAAAGATTTATAACATATTTTAGACCACAATTTCAACAAAATTTCTTTATTTTGCAGTCAAATACCTTCACAAACGAGACGGAGGGAGTAATAAATTTACTCTAGAATTAATTAAAGATGTCGATAGTAAGTATGCACAGATAATCGAAGAGAAAATAAGTACTTATTACTTAATTCGACCAGTTAAACAACCACTAATTAATCCAGGGAGAACTAAAAAAATCACAGTAATTTAGTTAAATTTCTTTATAATGACGTTGTATATATATAACTAAATGCTTTAACTTATATGTGATGATGATATTTAAGTGTATTTTTATATAATCAATGTAATTTAACCTGTTGAATATAGAACATTATATACCTTATTTTACTCTAATTATTATGGATAATAATTACCTTAAACCCCTACCTAAATATTACCAATCTGCTATGTTTTACTATTTTCATTTTCATTAATAGATGCTACAAATTACCAAAGGGTCAGTCTAGGAAATTCTTCCAATTTGTCTTCTTCTTGAAATTGTTATAAACCCCATACTTTCCTCTAATAACTCAAATATATATTGCATATATTCTCTTCTCTTCCCTTCTAAAACCCAACTAAAATAAACCTTCTCTTCCCACCTCCTTCAATCACTTACTTCCATTACTCTTCACTTTTCTGTCGAAGTCTATCCTGCAGAGGTACTCAAATACAAAAAAGTTACTACTATAAAAAAAATTAAAAATGACTAGTCATTACGAGGATATATACAGTGTCAGTGACGACTACAACGAGGACGACGACGACGACGAAGAAATTGTTGAAGAAGAAGAAGAAAATAACTCACAAGAATGTAACAAATTTCAAGAAGGTAGAAATAAAGGAGAATTATTCATAGAATTTTTCTCAAGAAATAAGATAATAGACCCTAGAGCACAATGGGTTCAAGAATGGAACAGAGTATTTTTATTAGCATGTGCCATAGGGCTATTTTTAGACCCTTTATTTTTCTATGCTCTTTCTATAAGTGAGAGTTGCATGTGTCTCTTCGTCGACGGTTGGTTCGCCGTCACCGTGACGGCGCTCCGGTGCATGACCGATGCATTGCACGTGTGGAACATGTGGTTGCAATTCAAGATGATCAACAGATCGCGGCGAAATCATATGGTGGCTCAGCCATACTTTAAGGCGAAGAAGGGTTTCCTTTTTGATCTCTTTGTTATCCTCCCTTTACCCCAGGTGAGTTTGTTCTATTCATTTCTTACGTCCTATGTTCCTCGAACTCTTTAAAAATATCATTGGGTGCGTATAAGATTTTCCAAAAATGGTACATTTTCGGAGGATCCGACACTGGTGCAACATCGTTTTGGAGAGTCCGAACAATATATATAGCTTATGACCACCAGAGTCGGAACTAAGATTTGAAAGTTGATAGGTTCTGAATTTGCCATGAAACCCATAGCTTGTCTTAGTTACCGGGGTTCACAATTAAATGTTTGTACATATTTAATGAATTTCCTAATACTAATACAATATTTAAGCAAAAATGACTGGGTTCGACTGAACTCGCACTCAATGGACTAGCTCAACTTATGGCTCATGCTCTTGAAAGAATCAACAAATAAATCTAGCTAGATTATTCACAATCAGACGTGGACATAGAGTACAATATATAGGTTCACAGGACTCCGATAGTTTTTGCATAGACCCTAAATATATATTAAGAAATTTACTAAATATTCATAAATATTTGGCAGTAAACCCAATTATTAAGGTATATTAATTAATTTGAAGTTTCCGTAAAAACTCATAAGCTTTAAATTTTGAATTCGCTCCGGTTCACAATTTGTTTTATTTTGAATCAAAATGGTGCATATATCTTCTGAGGTATCAATAGTAGATAGAAGGTGATGCCAAATAGTATCATATGTTTTGGAATTTAGCATGAAATTATACTAAAAGATGACAAAGCTGGCATGCATGTCATCCGTTGCTTTTGTTGCATGCAGCGACAATAGCAGTAGGCATGTGATATAACCTTGATTTTTAAGGAAATTTGTACAACAAAGTATTATTAGGCGGATACAGAATTTTGAATTTATGAGTTCTGAATTCTTGAAAAGGTTGTTTATTACTATTAGATTTTAAATAAATTATTTATATATCTTTAGTAAATTTCTTAACATAAATATAATTAAGGTTTTGGCCTAAGTTATTGAATTCCGTCGAGCCTAACTAGAATTCTAACTTTGCCTCCGGCTCAGGGGCGGAGCTAGAGTGTAGCTACTGGGTTCGGCCGAACCCAGTAGCTTTGGTTCGAACCCTGTATTTATCTTAAAAAATCCATTGAATATGTATAAATTATTAATTTAGAACCCAGTAGATTAAAAAGATTAGAATTACGAACCCATAAGCTTGAAATCCTAGCTCCGCCTCTGCTCCGGCTATGTGTTTATCTTTGCAAATGACATTTATTTTCGACATATTTTGTGCATGCGGAAGATAACCTCATACGAATGAAAAAGTTAAATTTTTTTCTTATTGCCTTCGTTTTATTTTATGTGAATTTATTTGACGGACCATGAACTTGAAGAAAAACAAAAGAATTTTTAAAATTTATTATCTTAAATATGATATGAGATTAGTATAGCAAATAAAATCATGCAATTAAGAAAAAATATAAGAAGTTTAATATTAAATTATTTTCAAATACAACAAGGTGTCACTATAATTAATTATTTCCACTTCCACATTAATTTTTAACTATTTAGCACCTATGTTGCGCAGACTATCCAATATGCTGTCATACTCGTGTCTGATTCTTCAAAATACACTACTTTTGGAGGATCCGACACGCACCTGGCGATATTTTCGAAAAGTCCGACCAACATAGCTTAGCATGATAATATAGTTTTCAAATTTTTTGGACGTACTTAATTAATTCACAAAACAAAATTTGCAGCTAGTGATGTGGGTAGGAATCCCAGCTCTATTGGAGAAAGGATCAACAACAACAGTGATGACAGTACTATTAATAATGTTTCTGTTTCAGTATTTGCCCAAAATCTATCACTCCGTTTGCCTCTTGAGAAGAATGCAGAATCTCTCTGGCTACATCTTTGGCACTGTTTGGTGGGGAATTGCTCTTAATACCATTGCTTATTTTGTCGCCTCGCACGTAAGGACGATCTTGTCTTACATTTTGGCGCAGTCAGACCTTTCTATAAAAGCTATCCTTTATAATAATATTTTATTATAACGGCTAAGTTTTCTTTGGAACAAATCGTTCATGTTATGTTATAATATATGTTCTCTATAATAGTACTTCAGTATAACAGCCAAACAATTTCAAAACAAACAAGATTGTTATAAAGAGATTTGACTGTACTTACAAATTTTAAAGGAGTAATACTTTTACACCATTAGTCAAATTACTTATAATAACATGTAGTGTAATTGTTTATAACAACATGATCCTATAATTCGAAAAATTAAGTGAGTAGTTTGTTATAACAGGTCAATACATTGGCTTTACTTTTTTTTTTTTAGTTCGTTTAAAAAAGAATAAAGTGGCGTCTTTCTATTTGTAGAAACTCTTTATTAGCTTTAAAATTTTCGTTGTATCCCTTAATGAAATGCTCTTGTAGCAATGGAAATGTTAGAATATGTTTAGGATCACAAGTTTTAAGAATAATTTTGATATGTGTCAAAAGTCTGTCTTTCTTTTTTAATTGAATTTCATGTCCCGTCAAAAACTGCTACATAAAATAAAACATATGGGGTATTAAAAGTTCAAAATATATGAACTAAGAACGAGTAATCCACCCATACTTAATTATAGTCTCT
Source organism: Nicotiana tabacum (assembly GCF_000715075.1). Taxonomy (NCBI): domain Eukaryota; kingdom Viridiplantae; phylum Streptophyta; class Magnoliopsida; order Solanales; family Solanaceae; genus Nicotiana; species Nicotiana tabacum. Next base: position 218,272,344 of record NC_134080.1, on the reverse strand, counting down.
CCATTTCAATTTATGTTGCAAAATTTGAATAGACACGGAGTTTAAGGGCTTGTTTGGCCATATAAAATTCACTTTTTTTGAAAAAATTTCACTTTTTTCGTAATTAGTGTTTGACCATAAAAATTTCGAATTTCACTTGAAGTTGAATTTTGTAGTTGTTCGGAATTTGAAAAACTCCAAAAAGGTGTTTTTCAAAATTTTCACTTCAAATCACTCACAAAAATCCAAAATAACTCTAAATTGTATTCATGTTCAAACACAACTCTAATTTTTAAATACCATTTTCACTTGAATTTTTTTTACTTTTTTTCCCGAATTTCACAATTCTTATGTCCAAACGCTCACTAAGAAAGAAATAAAAACATTTAAAAATTGTGGTCATAAATATTGAGCAGGCGATATTATTTTTATGTTATGTATATTCGATGTTTTCGTGTGTTTACTTTTTATTTTTATTTTTTAAATCCCCTTGATAAAAATTCTGTTTCCGACACTGGAGCAGGCCGTGGGAGCATGTTGGTACTTGCTAGGAATCCAAAGGGCAGCAAAATGTCTAAAAGAACAGTGCAGAGTTACAAATGGCTGTGGCCTCAAAATGTTGGCATGTCAAGAGCCAATTTACTATGGAACAAGTAATTTAGTGAAGGAAAAAAGTCGATTAATTTGGGGAGAAACCAGTAATGCAAGATTTACATGCTTAAACAATGGAGAAAATTTTGATTATGGAGCTTATAAATGGACTGTTCAACTTTTTGCAAATGAAAATCGTTTTGAGAAGATACTTCTTCCCATCTTTTGGGGTCTCATGACTCTCAGGTAATTTTATTTCGTCCTCCGTTTCAATTTATGTAATAGTATTTTCTTTTTAGTTCGTTAAAAAATTGATAGTTATTTAAATTTTAAAAATTATTCAACTTAAATAAACTTTCATTTTACTCTTAATGGAAAGCTTTTAGAAGTCTACATGCAGTGGCAAAGTCAGAAATTTTTTTAAGGGCGTTCAGACGTAAAAGAAGTAAAAAATTTACTGACAAAGAGTGTTTAATATATGTCATATACGTCTGAAATCTAATATTTTACTTATATATATATACAGTATAATTTTTCGTAATATTTAGACCACCCTTAACAAAAGCTGGCTTCGCCCCTATTTGCATGGTGTAACCGCTCACAATTGTAATAGCCGAAAAATATATAGTTTTTATGTATTAATATCTATTATACATTTTTTTTATACATAGTCAGTGTATATTTTATATATATATTTAATTAGTGATTGTAATTAATTTTGACAGATTGGCCAAATATGTTAATTAACCGTATAATTTTATAGCCAATCAATTCTTTTGGCATGTTCAAAACCGTAAATTTAATTTATTCTTGCCTAGTGAAATTATGCCACATAAATTAAAATAAATTAAAACGGAGAAAGTAATTAGTGGTTTTTCTTTTTGTTTGGTTATGTTTATATTGAGTAAAAAACAAATTAATCAAAGTGGATTATGCATATATGATTATATTGAACAGTACATTTGGGAACTTGGAGAGCACAACAGATTGGCTAGAAGTGATTTTCATAATCATCGTTCTTACCTCTGGGCTAATTCTGGTCACCATGTTTATTGGTAATATCAAGGTAAATTTCCTAATGTTGTAATTACCACTTGATAGAGAAATATTATATTGCTCTAATAAATGGAAAACGTAATAATATGAAGAATTTAACTTATATCTAACACCAATATGATAATGTTTTTTACATTCTTAGTATATGTGTAGCTAGTAGGTAAAATTTTCTTTATTTTTCAAATTTCTAATTCTACTTTTTATGGATGGTTACATGTAGTTATCTTTTAGGTGACCTGATAATATAAAAATATTTTTACCTGTCAATATATGGAAGTTGTAGTTTGACTTAATCTCTTTATGATAATTAAACGGATCCATTTTGCAAGTTTGTTATTACCGGTAGTTCCTACAAAGGATCGGACTAATGACGTATACAATACTTGAATACACGACCTAATAAGAAAAGAATGAAAAAAACGATGTTTCCAGCTTCTGGTCTTTGACATAAAGAAATAAATAATAACGAAGGGGACACCCCCCCCCCCCCCCTCCAACTTTGAACGGTAGTTATTGCATAGAATAGAAGGAGAAAAATGTCTGTCGTTTAAAGTTGGAGGTGAAGTTTGATACTTAAAGCAAATTTCGTAAGTGCAAATAATTTTCACCCTTTAAGTTACACTCCTATATACACTGACAGTGTAAAGTTTCTTACGCGTTAATTAATCAGTATCATTTAAGCCTATGATAACAGATGGTTAATTAGCTTTTACTAGTTACCAATTATAAGTAACTCGATCGTATAAATATTTTTTACACTATTAATGCATAAAACGTCGAGGCATATGTTGATACATGTAATGCAGGTGTTCTTGCATGCAACAACATCAAAGAAACAGGCAATGCAACTAAAGATGAGAAATATAGAATGGTGGATGAGGAGAAGACATTTGCCTCGAGAGTTAAAGCAGAGAACTCGAAATTTTGAAAGGCAAAAATGGGCAGCAATGAGAGGAGTTGATGAATGTGAAATGATCAGAAATCTGCCTGAGGGCCTTAGGAGGGACATTAAATATCATCTGTGTTTGGACTTGGTCAGACAGGTAAAGTTTTTGGTGGTTTAACCTATATTTTTAGTTGCTCTAAGATAATAACCGACAAAATGTATATTTTTTAGTATATATATGCAGTATATATAAAAAATTAAAATTATTTTATGTACTTTTAGCTAGCAAGTGCAATTAACTTCGGTCGACCTGCCAATTTTGTATTTTGCCCATAATTCTTGGTGAAAACGAATTCAGGATTTGAATTTTATGGGTTTCGAGTTTTACAAAAAAACAACTTCAAGTATTAATAACTGTGTTCTAAATTTAAAATTTATACATATTTAATGAATTTAATAACATAAATACAAAATTTATATCAGACAAACTTACTGGATTTGACCGAACCCGTAAGTTACCTCCTAGCTCCGTTGCTGCGTATATTATACATGTGCCGTTATTTTTAACTTAAAGTGATTAAATGTACGACTCTCTCGGTTATTTCTTCTAAATTTTTTTTATTCCTAACTAGCTTATTAATTCAGGTGCCTTTGTTTCAACATATGGATAATTTGGTGCTGGAGAACATATGTGATCGCGTGAAGTCCCTGATATTTACTAAGGGCGAAACAGTATGTTCGAATCTCATTAAATTGTTTGTATTATTTAGTAACTCTGATGCAATAAAAGTGAAAATTGAATAACCATTTATAAAATTATTCCTACGTACCTACCGTGATATTTTTGTTGGGAATAAATTCCCACAGAAATAATATTCACGGTAATAAAAGCGGAATAATAATGTAACACCGAGATACGGTAATTAACAAGAATAAAAGAGTAACAACGACACCAAGATTTTTACGTGGAAAACCCTTTTAATAAGGGAAAAAACCACGGCCCCGAGAAGAACAACTGATATCACTATAGTAAGGAATTTTACACTTTGTAGGTCCGAGTAAAATACTCCAAAGACCACTACAATACTCAAAAGAAATAACCCTCTTTTGATATTCCCACCTCACTACAATATCACTCACTCTCTATTTTCCTCACAGACTATTTTCTTATACCCTGTCTGTGAAACTTCACTCTTTCTTTCTCTCTTTGTTGGTGTGAAGAAATGAGAGTTGAAGCTCTCCTTTTATAGAGCTAGCTTCACTCTCTAAAGCCTACAATATTTGACAATTTATACACACTTTTCACAGTCCAACAAAGTTGGCTACCAAACCAAAGAAATTCAACAAGATTGGCTACCTAACCAAACCAAGTCAACAAGGTTGGCTACCAAACTAAAGAAACTTTTATTAGGCACATGCCTAATACTTCTTCAATGAGATGAACATCATCAATTTTATACCGACTTACTTAAAATTACAACACTAATTTAAAATTCTGAATTTGCCTCTGACTCCATCGTCTTCCCTTTTTTTTTTTTTTTTCCGGTTAGATAACAAAGGAGGGTGATCCAGTTCAGAGAATGTTATTTATAGTAAGAGGTCATCTACAAAGTAGCCAATTATTGAGAGATGGAGTAAAAAGTTGTTGCATGTTAGGTCCCGGCAACTTCAGCGGAGATGAACTTCTGTCGTGGTGCCTCCGGCGGCCTTTTGTAGAGCGGCTACCACCGTCATCGTCGACACTCGTGACGCTCGAGACCACCGAAGCGTTCGGGCTCGAGGCCGAAGACGTCAAGTATGTCACACAACATTTCAGGTCAGTGGCAGTATTTGAGTTACGTGTTCAGTTGAATTCAATATTTTTTTACGCAAAACATAAAGGTATATGTAAATAAGCATAAAATTTTAACATATACTCTCTTTGTCCCATTTTAACTATTTGGGGAGTCAACAATTTTTATTTAACTATGACTTTTTTAAAATGTTTTAAAATATTTTGAATTATCATGTGGATCCAGGATTTACTCTAGGGTAATTCAAAATATAAAGAATTAAACACATGAAGAAGTCAAAAGAATTTTCAAAATCTACTATATACATAATGAATAATTTTAACCTTATATATACAATTTTGCATCCCCTAGTTCCCTCCATGCTAACTATGTTGATTTATACTAGTTGTCTTATAATTTTTAGATATGTATATATTAGTTAAACAAAAGTTAAAGATTTTATGTCCAAGTTTACATTGAAAATTATGTACACTGCCACTCGCACTCTGAACCCCTTAACATTCTTTGGGATAGAAGAAATATTAAGTTTTGAACTCATAATTTTAGTAATAAAATTTATTTAGTACTAAGAATTTTAAACAATGAATTCAACAACAACAACAACAAAAAATCCAGTGAAATTTCACAAATGGAATCTCGGAAGGGTAGTGTGTACGCAAACCTTATCCCTACCTTATGAAGGTAGAGAGGCTGTTTCCGAAAGGCCCTCGACTCAAGAATTGTAAACAATGAATTCATTGCATTTAAATTCTAAATCCGTCCCTGTTAATTTCAGGTATACATTTGTGAAAGAAAAAGTGAAGAGAAGTGCAAGATATTATTCACCAGGGTGGAGAACTTGGGGTGCTGTTGCTATTCAATTGGCTTGGAGGAGATATAAACATCGTTTAACACTTACTTCTTTGTCATTCATTAGACCAAGAAGGCCATTGTCTCGTTGTTCTTCGTTAGGAGAGGATCGACTTAGAATTTATACTGCTTTGTTAACTTCACCTAAGCCAAATCAAGATGATTTTGATTTCTAAAATCATTTAAGAAAAGGCATTTGTACTGATATATAATACTTATAATTTTCTTTAATTCGATTAATTATTAAAGGTGGTATTCACAGTTACCAACAAGAATTGTGGTGAAGTAGTAAATACTCCTTCATTCTTAATAAGAGGTCACGAGTCCGAACTCTGAGCATAGAATCGTCTTTATTAGAAAGTGCTTTACCCCTCAATATGAGACTTACCGGTGCAAATCCAAATTTAATTGGACCTCAATAAAAATATCGGACATCGGGTGAATAAAAAGAGGTTATATTCATAATTGATAACTTGATTTAATTTGTGTGCAATGACACTCTAAATCTTGACAAGATTAGGGTGTCTATGTTTCTACTTGATCATTATTTCCAAATTAAAAAAGAGAGTATTCTTTCTTAAACAGAACAAAAAGGAAATATGATTACATAAATTAAAATGAAAGGAGTAATTGGATAAGTATATGATAAAATAATTTAGGTGCGCTCAAATTGGACACCATAATTATAAAAAGGAATTAGAAAAAAGAGAGAGCAGACTAGCACCTAAATCCTATGTTGCTAGGACTCTCGCTGGGTGCGTGTCGAATCATCCAAATGTAATGTATTTTTGGATGATCCGACACGAATACAATGATTTTGAAGAGTCCGCGGAACATAGCTAAAATTTGACAGTATTAGGACCCCAACAACTCAAATTCATAACTTTATTCAAACTCTCCTCTCTCATCTCCGGCTTCATAATCTTCCCGGAGAACTCAGCAGTCGACGCCGGCGTCAGCGGAGCAACAACTCGGAATAATTTTGCCGGAGTAGTACCAGAAGAAGAAGAAGAAAAAGCTGCTAATAAATTAGTCTTAGCATGTTGGTGCAATGACCTAAAAGTATAAGTCCATCTAGCAAAACCTTGATCTTTGAATTAATTGTTCTTGGTTTCTGCAAAAATATTTAAGTTTTCGATAAGTTATATTATTCTATATAAAAAGAAAAGAGTTTATTTTTTTTATAAAAAACAAGAGTTGAAGAGTAATGCTAATAAAACTATATTGTGCATTTTTTTCCCCCTCAGGTTTCAAGCGTTTCAACAAGTATATTAAAACATCAAAAATTATTTCGATATCAAGTTATTAAATTCTTGAATTTGGTTCTATTATCTAAGATCAATATCTTAGAAGAGATTAAATTATTTATAAAAGAAATTATTAACAACTTTACATCTTAAAAAGGTGAAAAAAATAGACCTTAATTAAAATATATAGATGAATTGTTGTTTTGTTCTATTATCTGAAAGGGCCCCATTAAAAAGTGGCTTTAGGCCCCCAATTTTCTTGAGCCGCCCCTATACTCTTTCATCGTTAATTAGAGGTTTCGGGTTCGAGCCATGAGTAAGAAGTCGTCTTTGTTAAGGAGCACTTTACCCCTCACCTCTCGACGTGAATCCAGATTTAGCCAGGTTCATAACACGGATATTATATATCGGGTAAAACTAAAAAAAGAAAGAAGGGTTCTATTCATAATTAATGCTTGGTTTAATTTGTGTACGCTGATAGTCGAGATGTTGACAAAATTAGTGTCTATGTTTTTACTTGATTTTTATTTCCAAATTTTCAGAAACGGATCATTCTTTTTTGAATAGATAAAAACGAACGAAATATGATTACATAAATGAAAGGAGTAACTGAGTAAGTAACTCATAAAATAATTTAGGTGCGCTCAAATTGGACACCATAATTGTAAAAAAGAATTAGGAAAAAAAGAGAGAGTAGACTAGCACTAAAATCCTATGTTGCTAGGACTCTTCGTTAATGCCGCTAATCCTCTAAATATAATATAATTTTGGAGGATCCAATACCGGTATGACGAGATTTTGGAGAGTGTGCATAATATAGCTAAAATCTGATAGTATTAGGACCCCAACAGCTCAAATTCATAACTTTATTCAAACTCTCCTCTGGTTTTCTCATCTCCGGCCTCATAATCTTGCCGGAGAACTCTGAAGCAGTCGAACGTGGCGTCGCCGGAGCAGCAGCTCAGAATAATTTCGCCGGAGTAGCACCGGAAGAAGCTGCTAATAAATTAGTCTTAGCATGTTGGTGCAATGACCTAAAAGTATAAGTCCATCTAGCAAAACCTTGATCTTTTAATGCCTCAATTGCTCCAATACTTACTGCAACAATCCATGTTGATCTCTTTGTAGCTGCTGCTGCTGCTGCTGCAGTCATTTTCTTGATCAAAATATTAAATTTTGCCAGCTCTTTTTAGGAGATAAGTTAATAGATTGAGAAATAGGAAAACTTGATCATGTATATATATATAGTTTAGAGGAGAAAATATTGATAAATGGTCCCTTATGTTTGAAGTAGGTTTAAAATAGTCCCTTAAATATACTTGTGAATGGCTTCAGTCATTTAAGTTTGTCAAAATCGAATACTTTTGATCTTTGTTAAATACTTAACAAATTCTCCTATTAGATTTAACGGAAACCGTAAAAAGATGATTTAACCAAAAATACCGGGGAAGTTCCATTGAATCTGTTGCAACTTAAAAAACTGCAATAGAAATTGCACATAAAAGACTGCACCATACCCCAAAAATATATCAAAATAACAAAAATTGCAAAAAGAATAGACCTTCAAATGTGAGTTTCCGTTAAATATATATTTTCATAATTTTGTTAAACCTAACAACTAGTGTTTGCTAAATATTTGATAGAGACCAAAGTGCTTACTTTTGACAAACGTAAATGATCAAAATTCATCAGACATATATTCGAGGGACCATTTTAAACTCGCCCCAAATTTTAGGGACATCTTTGTCAAGGAGAGTAGAAAATCAACACGTGTAACTGTTGGAAACAAAATAAAAAAGCCAAAGGGAAAATTGCCTATAATTTAGGCGGAATTGAAAAAAACTAGTGCCTATGCTGACACAAATTATGTTTGAAGTTATTTTTTCTAGTTGGATTGTCCCACAAAATTTGGATCTTGTTGGGTGGTTTTTGCTTCAGATGTACAACATATGCAGACACTGGAAAGTGAAAATGGAATTGTCCCAAATCGTATTTGAAACAAATCTAGATTAGTCGGATCAATAACTCCTCGTTTGGATGGTTGTTACTCATCGTTTTATAATGTACTGTATGATAATGTATTGTAATTGATAAATAATAGATTTGAACTCATAACTTTAAATATATAATGTGCTCAATGTTAAAACTTTTAAAAATTAAATTTATAGAATTTAAACTTTAGATTCGCCTCATCCCTCATTTCATTTCTATCTCATCAGCTGATAAAACACGACTATACCGCCAATGGAACCAATCATTAATTATTAAACTCTTAGGTAAGAGAGTTGCCTACAATTTTCTAAAAAACAAACTACAATAGCTATGGCAAACACCTGACCCACTCCAACTTATTGATCTCGGCTTTGATTATTACGTAATAAAATTTACCAGTGTTGAAACTTATACTCCCTCTGTTTCAGTTTATGTGAACTTATTTCCTTTTTTGTCCGTTCCAAAAAGAATGAACTCTTTCTAAATTTGGTAATAATTTAGCTTAAAGTTACGACTCTACCCGTAATGAGAAGCTTTTATAACCACACAAATACTCTGGGCCCCATTTGGACTTGTTTAGGACCACAAATTTCAAAAGTCTTCATTTTTTTCTTAAACTCCGTGCCCAATCAAACAGGTTCACATAAATTGAAACGGAGGAAGTAACAAAGTACTCTATCAGGGCCCTTTGTATTAAATGTGGCTGTTTAGGACATAATGCCACCCTTTGTTCAGTACCATTAAAGCCCCAATCATCAGTATCAAATTCTACTAACCCACCAGAATCTTCTAATAATTACACCTCTGATTTCCCTACTATTATAGACCACTTGAAAACCTCAAACACTCAACCCAACGACACCCCAACTACTACAACCCTAGAACACATACTCTCACCAATGCCACCTAACACCCAAACTTCATCTATGCTGCATCCACCGCATTGTCCCCTCCCCAACCATTGCCACACCATTGCAACATCATCTACAACTTCTACACAATACACGCAACCTTCCCTAACCTTAGACCCTAAAGAGCCTGATGACAGACCCTCATCACCTAGGCAATCGACTGAAAATCTGTCACCTTAATTTAGAAGCCAAGAATCTCATCATGAAGCCTTGCCTCTCCATTTTCCGTCTCCATTCCCAATACCATCTTATCTCCCTTCAAATACATCTCCACAACCACCCACAGATGCACTTCCAACCATTGTTACACCTGCAAACCAAAATAACACCAAACACAATCATGTATCGCCACAACTATCAGATGCACCACCATCACCACCAACGTCCGCGCTGCTTCATCAACAACATCCACATAAACCACTACAACTATACAATCACTCCACATCCACTTCCAACAATCACCATACTTCCACATGCACTGCATCCAATGGCAAATCAACCTTACTACCACCTTTACCAAGCACCGATGCCACCACTAACCCCACTTCTCCCACTACAAATGCCACAACCAGCTCTAGATTTGACCCTACTCCAACAACAGGCAAACACAATCCTGGAGCACAACGACATATATCCATGCAGATCCGAGAAAGCTTATTCACACAACCACAACTGTACAATGCCATGCAGATACTACGCCAACAGGACTTTGCCACTCTTTGTTTGACTCAAAAGATGTTAGAGTCTTTTTGGACAAATCAATCAAAATGAAGGGATAAATCATAATCAAACTTAATTGATTCCAGACCAAGAGATTTCATAATAATAAATGTGTAGGGGATGACAAAAATATCGACAATCTCATTAAGATTCAACATTGCCTTCTTCCTCAGTCCCTAAGGAAAGAATATTACAATTGCTTTTTTCTATACAAGATACAAGAAAGGAGCTTTGTTCTTATTTTCCTTCTGTGGGAAAAATGGAGAGAAACCCCCCCTCCCCCTTGAAAGCCTTCCTGGGGTATGTATATACAATTGAAATCCCTTCACCCTTAGAGTGACTTGACGCGCTAGGGCCAGCGGTGCATTCTGGTCGTGATTCCAGGCGTTGCTTTTTTCGATTTATCGGATATTGTGGAGGAGAAATGAAGTGGACTCTATTGACTTTCATTACCCGATTGCTAAAAAGGGGGTCGTGGGCAACCTGGTCGGAGTGGTCAGATTTTGACCTATACAGTTAGTCCCTCCATCTGTCGGGGCCGTCCTTTGTCGGGCTCGACGGACGGAGCATGTTTGTAGCGTAGTCAAGAGGAATATGACCCCCAACTTTCTGTTCCTTAGTTGCGTTTTGTGAACTTTTTGGCGGGGTGGAGGTGTTGTTTCGATACTCGTGGACCGTTGCGATGGTTTCGGAATCGAAACACCGGTTGGAAATGAAGCGTTAGTTCGTGGATGCGACCATTATGACACACGTTCCTGGGAAACCGAAACGTATCGTGCCCTATCAGATTCAAATGATGACTCTTGGGTTTCGTGCTCGGGGAATTTATGTCTCTTATAAATAGGGGAACTTGTCATTTGAGTAATTCACTTCATCATTCCTTTGAAAGAGTTCTTCAGATATTGCTTTTTCTGATACCCTGAATTCTTGCTTACCTTCTTGCTCACTGCAACTTTTAATCTTTTCTTCGTATCACTTCTTTCGGAGAGTTTTCTGCTAACAATGGTTGGCGATTCTTCTCGTGATAATCTTCCTACCGCTGATCCGGTAACAGAGAGCTCTGTTCAGGCAATCGGAGAAGTGGATGTGGTAGAGAATGAGGAGATTCCCTCGGTAGATGAAATTCTGCCTCGCCCAGGGAGGGACGCGACTGACTTCAGTTTCAGCGGTGGAGCGGAGCCGGAACACGTCGCTTCCGTTGTGAGTGAAAGGGGAATTGTAGAGTTGAGGGAATGGTGGGGAATCCCCAGTTTCGTCGAGATTTGAGGCGGAGGGGGACAACAAAATTCACTTCGACCGCCTCGAATATTATGTGTTCTACGCCTACCCCTTCATTGTAGGGTACTCACTTCCTCTCCCCATATTGGTGATAGATTTCTGCTGCTACTACGAGGTGTGCCCTACTCAGCTTTCTCCTTATTTCTATAAGTTATTTCTCATGCTGCTCAAATATACGGAGCTTGCCGGTCGTGAGGTCACTTTGGGCCATATGCTTAGCATTTTTGCTCCACAACTGATTCGAGGTACGATGATTCATGCGCGTCCTCAGGGATCAAAGGGTCTAGTGGTGAAGATGGATGATAGAACCAATCGTCGTTTCTATGAAAATTACTTTTATATGCGGACCGAGCATATTGTGGCGGACTCGACGGGATTCCCTGAGAGATGGAACTTTGCCCGTAAGTTTGCGTCTTTAATTAATGAAATGTTCGACCATTTTTCGCGGATGCTAAACTGCTTTGTTTTTCTACAACTGAGAGATTGCCCCTGCCGCCTGTCGAAGGGATTTGCGAATGGGTGGAGGCCATTCTTCCCTACACAGTAGGAGTTCGTACCTGGTCGACTTTCCATGAGAGGTTTGGACGCATGCCTCTTACAGGTGAGATGACGTCCTTATCTATTGTTATTCCCCCTTTTTTTGTTGTTTAGCCTCTTATGTATCGTTCGTCGTTGTCAGGGAGGGTACGGAGAGAAAGGGCCCCTCAGCTAGCCTTTCGCCAGCCGGCCGCATCCGCTTGTCTTGTGGCTGTACCTGCTGCACGCCCTTCGTTGAGGGCTACTTCGGTTGAATGCGCGGCCTTGGTTACTCCAGGGAGGGATGATAACTAGGGATTTTGATACATTTTATACTCCTTCTTGCTTATGTTTTGATTAGAAATTTTGTACAAAATAGTCCCAAAAGTCTCACAAGTTGTGCTTGATTGCAGGTTTGATCAACAAAGTGATAAGATGTCAAAGATCGGCTCAAAAAAGAGTGAAACTTGCACAAGTACCAAGACAAGACAAGCTTATGCAAAATAGGCTCAATGCGGCCGCACATCATTCTGTGTGGTCCGCATAAGTGAGGTTCAGAGAGGTGGACTTCCAGGCCAACAGGCAATGAGGCCGCATGAGATTTAATACGGACCGCATTGGAGTCAATGCAGCCGCACTCGATTTAGTGTGGTCCGCAAAACCAAGGATCAGAGAAGTGCCAGTTTGGAGATTGAAGCCAATGCAGTCCGCACTCCATTTCATGCAGACCACACTAGAAGCCACCGCGGCCGCACTCGATTCTGTGCGGTCCGTATGTTCAGAGAGCTGAATTTTAAGTCAAGAGCCTTAGTGCGGCCGCACGTGATTTTGTGCGGTCCGCACTAGCCCCGCAGGGGTATTTTTTTTCCAGATTTTTCATCTTAGTATAAATAGATTCTTTTTCCATTTTTAGGTTATCAGATAGTTTTAGTACTGGGCTGCGCTTGTGACTTCGAATATTTTAGCTATTTTGAGTAATTTTAGCTTCATTTCAACATTGAATCTTCTAGTTTATCTTAGAAATTAATTAATATGAGTTTTTCTTCATCTATTTCTTTATTTTCTTCTCTAATTATGAGTATCTAGACCTATAAGTTAGGGTTATGGCTCAATCCTAGTATGGGTAATTGATGGGTCGTGTGTTTTAGGGCTAGATTGACTATGAGTGTTTGATATTTGGGCTAATTTCATGTTTAATTGCTGAATTGGTGGTTGCAAATACTAGTTTATATATAGTTGACTTTGGCTCTTCTTGAGAAAGAGAGCCTAAGTCTCTGAAATTGGTGCAACAAGGAATTGGGGCGTACTCAAGAGAGTGATAGCCCCAATTAAAGGGTTAAATCTAGAGATAGTAATACCCGACTTGAACCTTGATTTCTTGTGCAAATTTGCATACCCAATTGGTCTTGATAAAGTCAATTCGGACAAAATCACTCGAACCACCGAGAGGTGTAGAGTGGGTAAAATCATGCAATGGTTATATCATACTCTCCAAATATGTCAATCATGCCTTAGACTCAAGTATCCGTCAATTGACTACCTAGGCGAAAGTCACTACCCTAGTGCCTTTTAACCATTTGAACAACTCGCAATAGTTTACTCTTAGCTTATTCTAGTTTAATTTAGCATTGTAGTTTGATAAACTTAGAAGTAAATAAAAAACCCAAAAAATGTTAAGAAGTGCAATTTGGAATACATACACAACTCCACTTTAGACAGACACCTGAATCTAACTTCTAGCTCCCTGTGGAAATCGATCTCGACCTTAATCGGGTAAAAGCTGCTTCGACCCTCTCTCGCTACTCAATAGTAGTGCAGGGTTGGCCTCGATCACTTTTTGGCGCCATTGCCGGGGAGCTAACGGTTTTGGTTATCTATCTAAATAGTTTTGTGTATTGTTCTTCTTTCCTTCTTTGTTACTAATTTTGTTTGTGTCACAACTCAGGTACCAAATGGCAGCTAACAACGCCAATGACCCTCTTGGAAATGTGATTGCGAGGGAGGAGGTAGATGATGTCGGAGATGATGAGGTACCTCTTATACCTCAAGGACAATGTAGAGGCCGCCAGGCTAATGCTAATGTTAATAACAATATCCCGGACCCTCTTCTGCCACCTCCAAGAGTGGCTCCTAGAGTGCTTCCGAACCAAAGCTATGCAAGTGCTATTGTCTTACCCCGAATTCGGGCGGGCAATTTTCAAATAACCAATGTGATGTTGACCTTACTAGAGCAACGTGGGTACTTCACGGGTGCTGCAAATCAAAATGCTTACAAATATCTCAAGGGGTTAGTGTATACATGTTGGGGGAGCAAACAAACTAATGTGTCCGAGGATGCTCTTAGGTTGAGACTCTTCCCATTCTCACTTAGAGGGAAGGCGTTGGATTGGCTCGAGCGACTTCCCAACTATTCCATCACTACTTGGGATGAGTTAGTGGACAAGTTCATTGCAAAATTTTTCTGACCAGGGCATATGGCTACATTGAGAGATGAGATCTTGGTGTTCAAGTAAGAGCCAACGAAACCTTTGCATGAGATTTGGGAGCGTTATAGAACAATGGTGAAGGAATCCCTCAACAATGATATGACCGAGGCGATGATCCAACAGACTTTCTACCGGGGTATTAACACCACAGACCAATGCATAGTGAACCAACTTGCTGAGGGCAACTTCATGAAGTTGTCGTATGATGAGGCTTGTGACATTCTTTATGAGATGGCTGACACTTCTTCCGCTTGGCAAAGTAGAGCCAATGTGCCCCAGGGTGACCCCATGCTTATTCCTTTGCACAAGGAATTATATGATCATGGGCAGGCTATAGCTGAGTTGACAACTATAATGAACCAACTAGCAAAGGCACAATTGCAACAAGTTCAAAATCCTCGCCAAATGAATGCCATGGAGGTGTTAACATGCTTGTCAATAAAAGAAGACAAAGAGGTCAACAGAACCAAGGGAATTCGGAGCAATTTGACAATGATTGTAGTGGATTTCAAAATGATGGTTATGATGAACAAAGTGAAGAGGTGCAATACATGAATAATTATCAAGGCCAAAGAGGCAATTCTTCCAACCAATAACAATGGAGACCCCAAGGAAATTGGGGAAATCAACAACAAGGCAATGGTAACTGGGGGAACAACAACTAAAACAACAACTGGGGCAATCAGAACAACAATCAAAACAACCAAGGAAATTGGAATGGTAATAACAACAATTGGGGTGGTAATAAAAATCAAGGTGGATGGAACAATGGAAACCAAGGAAACCGAGGGCAAGGCTTTCAAAAGCCCCCAATGTACTAACAACCAAACAATCCACCCCTATTTCCATCTCAAGGTCCTAGTTCTTCTAACAATGATATGGGTAGAATTGAAATGATGTTCGAACAGATGATGAAGAAGAATGCGGACTCAGATGCTCAATTAGCTTTCTACAATACCTCTATTAGAAACTTGGAGGTGCAGTTAGGTCAAATCTCATAGTCTTTAAATACTCGCCCGAAGGGTGCTCTACCAAGTGATACGATAGTGAACCCGAAGGGTGGGAACAATCATGTTATGGCGGTAACAACAAGAAGTGGGAGAGGCGGTGATGTGCATGCCTCCAAACAAAAGTAAATTGTGGATGATGATGTTGAGTTGCAAGAAGATGAAGTTCCTTTGGTAGTTGAAAATGTGACTGATGAAAATGTGAATGAAGAAGTGAGGATTGATATTCAAGATGCTGAGATGGAAACCCAAAATGATGTGAACCCGTCTAAGGAACACATAATAGACATGTCGGAGCTGGTTGTGCCTAAAGAAAAGGCTCATTTACCAAAGCCACCTCCACCTTATCCTCAAAGGCTTGCGAAGCAGAAAAATGAGAATCAGTTCAAAAAGTTCATTGACATGATGAAGAGCTTATCCATCAATGTGCCTTTTGTGGAGGCTCTTGAACAAATGCCGGGCTATGCTAAATTCATGAAGGACTTGGTAACAAAGAAGTGGTCTATGGATTGTGAAACTATAAAGATGATTCACCAAGTTAGTGCAATAATGCATTCAATGGCCCCGAAGCTTGAAGATCCCGATGCTTTCACCATTCCTTGCACCATTGGGAGTGCGGATTTTTCTAAAGCTCTATGTGATTTGGGGGCTAGTATCAATTTGATGCCCTATTCCATTTTCAAGACTTTGGGTATTGGGCAGCCGAGACCGACTTCCATGAGATTACAAATGGCAGATAGAACGATGAAGAGACCATTGGGTATTATTGATGATGTGCTTGTCCGGGTGGACAAATTTATCTTGCCAGCTGACTTTGTGATCTTGGATTGTGAGGTAGATTATAAAGTTCCTATCATTTTGGGAAGACCTTTCCTTGCTATGGGGAAGGCCTTAGTTGATGTGGAAGCAGGGGAACTCACTTTCCGGGTGGGTGATGAAAAAGTGGTCTTTTATGTTTGCAAATCGATGAAGCAGCCCAACAGTACCGAGGTGTGCTCTTTTGTGGACCTCGTCACAACAGTGATAATTGATGACACCAGTGCAATGATCAATATGGAGGACCCTTTAGAGTCCATTTTGTTGAATCTTGATGTCAATGATGATGAGGGCCGAGTGAAGTGCGTGAACTTTTTACATGGAATGGGCCTTACTCTTATGAGCCTAGGAAATTATCTTTGGACCTCGAGAATAGAAAGACTCCACCAACTAAACCTTCAATTGAGGAGCCTCCGGTGTTGGAGTTGAAACCAGTGCCTCTACACCTCAGGTATGAGTTTTTAGGCTCAAATTCTACTTTTCCAGTTATTCTTTCCTCTTGTCTTACTAACATGAAAGTTGATGCCATATTGGCAGTGCTTCAAAAGCGGAAAAAGGCAATTGGATGGACTTTAACTGATATTCGGGGGATAAGCCTCGCATTCTGTATACACAAGATTATTGTGGAAGATGATGCAAATCCCTCCATGGAGCATCAAAGTAGGTTGAATGAGGCAATGCAAAAAGTTATGAAAAAGGAGGTGATCAAATGGTTGGATGTCGGGGTTGTGTACCCCATCTCTGATAGCTCGTGGACTTCACCGATGCAATGTGTACTGAAGAAGGGTGGCATGACCGTGGTTGCAAATTCAAAAAATAAGTTGATTCCTGCCAGAGCCGTCACCTGTTGGAGGGTATGCATGGATTACCGCAAGTTGAATAAAGTGACCCGCAAGGATCACTTTCTTTTGCCTTTTCTTGATCAGATGTTAGACCGACTTGCTTGGCGTGCCTTCTACTGTTTTTTGGATGGGTATTCTGGGTACAACCAAATTTTGATTGCTACGGAAGATCAGGAGAAGACCACATTCACTTGTCCATAGGGCACATTTGCTTTCTCTAGGATGCCTTTTGGATTATGTAATGCACCGACTACATTTCAGCGGTGTATGATGTCCATTTTCACTGATATGGTGGAAGACATTTTGGAGGTATTCATGGACGACTTTAGTGTTGTGGGGAATTTATTTGATGAGTGCTTGAAAAATCTTGATAGGGTCTTGGCCCGTTGTGAAGAACCAATCTTGTTCTCAATTGGGAGAAATGCCACTTTATGGTGGAAGAGGGCATAGTTCTTGGACATAAAATTTCAAAGCATGGTATTGAAGTAGACAAAGCAAAAATTGATGTGATTTCAAGGCTTACTCCCTCTTCATCTGTCAAGGGATTCCGAAATTTTCTTGGGCATGCGGGGTTCTACCGGAGATTTATCAAAGACTTTTGGAAGGTGGTGAATCCCTTGTGCAAGTTGTTGGAAAAAGATGCTAAGTTCGTATTTGATGAAAAATGTATGCAAGCCTTTGAACTTCTCTAACATAAGTTGACCACCACTCCTATCATTACCGCACCTAATTGGAGCTTGCCCTTTGAGCTCATGTGTGATGCGAGCGATGTTGCGGTTGGGGCGGTTTTGGGTCAAAGAGTGAACAAAATATTTTATCCGGTGTACTATGCGAGTAAGACAATGAATGATGCTCAAGTGAACTACACGGTGACCGAGAAAGAACTTTTGGATATTGTGTTCGCAGGAAAAATTCCAGCCGTATCTTATGGGTGCTAAGGTTATTATTCATACCGACCATGCCACACTCCGGTACTTGATGATGAAGAAGGATTCCAAAGCTAGACTGATGTGATGAGTCTTGTTACTTCAAGAGTTTGATTTGGAGATTGTGGACCGGAAGGGTAGTGAGAACCAAGTAGTGGACCACTTGTCCCGCTTGGAGGAGGAGGGGAGGCCTCATGATGGCCTAGAGATCAATGATTCATTTCCCGACGAACAACTCCTTTCGGTGTCGATGAATGATATGCCATGGTTTGCCGATGTTGCTAATTTCCTTGTGACTGGTATAATCCCGTGTGAGCTCTCTTCTAACCAAAGGAAGAAGATCAAGCGGGATAATTTGGATTTCTATTAGGATGAGCCATACTTGTTCAAGATTTGCACGGATGATGTGATCCGAAGGTGTATCCCGGAGGAAGAGCAATTGAGTATCTTGGAGGCTTGTCATTCCTCTCCCTATGGTGGCCATCATGGCGGGGCGAGGACGGCTTCCAAAGTTCTTAGTTGTGGGTTTTATTGTCCAACTTTGTACAAAGATGCAAGTGAACTTGTGAAGAGGTGTGATGAATGTCAAAGAGTGGGTGGAATTTCGAAGAAAGATGAGATGCCTCTCAATACCATTCTTGAGGTTGATATTTTTGATGTGTGGGGCATTGATTTTATGGGCCCATTTGCTAGCTCGTATGGGAACACATACATTCTTGTGGCGGTGGACTATGTTTCAAAGTTGGTTGAACCGTAGCTTTGCCCAACAATGAGGCCTGGAGTGTTGTTGCATTTCTCAAGAAGAGCATCTTTACAAGGTTTGGTACTCCTCGTGCAATCATAAGTGATGAGAGGTCTCATTTTTGCAATAGAGCTTTTGACACTTTGCTTTCAAAGTATAGTGTCAATCACAAAGTTTCTACTCCCTATCATCCTCAAGCAAGTGGTCAAGTTGAAGTCTCCAATAGGGAAATCAAAAACATATTGTCAAAGACGGTCAATGCAAATAGGACCGATTGGTCAAAGAAGTTGGATGACGCTCTATGGGCTTATAAGACTGCTTACAAGACTCTGATTGGTATGTTTCCGTATCGGTTGGTGTTTGGAAAAGCTTGCCATCTACCGGTTGAGTTAGAGCACAAGGCCATGTGGGCTTTGAGGAAGCTAAATCTTGAATGGGATGTTGCAGCAAATCTTCGTGTAGAGCAGCTTAATGAACTTGATGAATTCCGATTCCATGCCTACTCCAGTTCGTCCTTGTACCAGGATAAGATGAAGTACCTTCATGATAAATATGCTCGTAGCAAGGAGTTCAAAGTTGGTGATTTGGTTCTCTTGTTCAACTCTCAGTTACGTCTGTTTCAGGGAAAGCTTAAATCAAAATGGAGTGGACCTTTTGAAGTGGTGTGTGTGACCCCGTTTGGTGCTCTTGATTTAAAGAACAAAAATGGGAAAGTTTTTAGAGTGAATGGACATAGGATCAAGTACTACTTGGGAAAAATTGATGATAGCCATGTGGTGACACTTCTTCATTTCAAATGATTTGATGGTAACCTACGTCGTGCCGCGACGTTAAATCAGGCACTTCTTGGGAGGCAACCCATGTGTTTTTCTTCTTGTTTTTCTTTGATTTTCATGGTAGTATAGGATTTATTTTTGGACTAACTGGTTGTGAGATGCTACAGTATTGTGTTGATGCAGTGCAGGACATAGTGGAAAAAATGTTCCGGTCTCTAAAGTTTTCAATGCGGATGCACTACATTTAGTGCGGATCGCACTCACGAAGGATGAAATGTCCAACTCTCTAAAGTTTTCCACCACGGTCGCATTACATTTTGTGTGGTCCGTGGTAGACTACTACAGCCGCATGGCATTTTGTGCGGACCGTAGTTGGTTGCCTTCTCAAACTTGAAACATGTTGTGTGGTGCGGAACACAGTCCATTTTGTGCGATCCGCACTGGATTGGTAAGCTGGGCCCCTGGTCCTTTTCTATTAATAGGGCCTGAGGCCCTCCTGTTACACTTTTTGATCTCTTTACTCTCAGAACCCTTAAGAACACTGTTCTTCATCCCTTTTGCTCGTAACTAGCTGCTAGGAATCATTAATCATCACTAAATCTCACATTTGGTAACTTGTCTTCTTTTTTAATTACTTTAATTTTGTTATTCTCCTTTACCTTTTGTTTTTCTTGTCTATTATTTTGTTCTTCCCGTATTTTCTTTGATTGTTAGGTTAGGTAGTTGACTTCTTGATTAAAGTAGAATTAGGTAGTTAAAATCACTGGGCAAACACTTAGGGACCTTTATTAGGTGTGAAATTGGACTTAAAATCAAAATACATTGAACCCTAAGTGAGTGTTGCTTCTGGGCACTCAGTACGGACCGCGGTCGATTCTGTGCGGTCCGTGGTACTTTAGTGCGGTCCGCAATGACATTTTGTGCGGACCGCATTGATGAGTGCCTGTAATATGATCTTCGAGGACTATGGCCACACTACATTTTAAGCGGTCCGCATTGCCTGGATACAGAGAGTGGGTAGTCTAAACCCCACCTCTGTGCGGACCGCATTGCCATTTTGTGCGGTCCGCATTAGCTTTTGTACGGACGCACTCCATTTTGTCTGCACTGTGTCACCTCTGCAACTGTCTGCAACATTTTTGTTTCTGCAACTCTGATCTCAATTATTTTTACTAATGTTAACAAGCCTAGTGGATGATGTTTGCAGACAATGGTGAAACAGAGAGTCAAGGGTTTTAAACAAGCTGGTCGAGGTGAATCCTATCTGGGAGGGAAACAAAAAATGGTAAGATTGACTGCTCAAGCCCGACAAAACATTAAAAACATGATGAAGATGATTAAAGCTACTGATAGGGCCATTGACATGTCTGGGAGTGAGTACGAGCCCTCCTGGGAGATATCTTCATACTCAATCCCAGAGTACATCCCTGACTAGCGGGAGAGAAACAGACTAAGAGACACTCCTCCCACTTCCCCCGCTTCCCAAGCATCAATAAATGTATCTTCTGGGTCGTCTGAGGGCTCAGCTGAAGGCAGTGAGGATGAATACTCCACCTCTCTCACAGCTTCATTATTCAGAGAGGGTGTAATAGGAGAAGAGGTAAGGGGGTGAGCCCCAGGTTGGCGGGGTAGAACGAACTAGAAACCCGGAGGTGTGGCAAGACCGATTTGTGAGGGAGATAGCTTATCACAAATTTAGGGAATGGTGGTCGGTGAGGAAGTTGATCCCGGAGAGGAGCTTTGTTGATAGAGACTTATTACCTCACAATCCCAATGTGAGGAGGCAGTTTAGGGAAAGAGTTGGCTGGGAGTATTTCTTGAACAACTGTGAGGATGCAAACGAGCACCTGGTCAAGGAATTCTATACCAATGTTGCCCACATCAAAAACCGCACAAAAGTGACCAAGGTGCGAAATCTGAAGGTGCTTTTTGACGGGAAAACAATAAATGATTACCTCGACTTTGATGAGGAGGATGAGGAACTGTATATGGCAAAGATGGAATTGGGCGAGGAGGTCTGTTCCTAGTTGGCACAGTATCTGGCAATCCCAGGTACCATCCCCGATTGGCTAAATGCGGGAGTGGAAATTTTGAGAAGAAGTCTGAATGTCGAAGCCAAAGGGTGGGAAACATTTGTGTGCAACAGATTGGACCCCACTAGTCATGACAACTCCCTCCCTTTTCATTGGGCAGTTTTGGTGGTATCGATAATGGCGAGGTACCTGATTAATGTCAGGAAGGTAATGTCCCGAGTAATTACGTAGGTAGTCAGTGAGGGTGACAAAGACTACCCTTCCCCAGCTTCTTGACCATGTACTTCCGGGACCTCAAAGTTGAAAAAAGGCCATTTGATATAAAGGTAAAAGCGAAGGCCCCGTTCTCATGGTACAGTATGCAGGGTGATGACAACCCAAAGAGCAAGAACTTCAAGGGAACAACTACTGCTCCAACTGGCCAGTCTAACAAACCAGTTGTGGTAGTGGCTCCTACTCAGCCTGCTTCCACCTCCGCAGACATTCCTCCTGGTCCATCCACTTCAGCAAATCTCGAGATATCCTCTTCTTGAGCCTACCCAGTGACTGCACACCGACTGAGCCAAGCTCTTCTCAACATCAACAACTAGATGTAGATAGCTTCATCCAAGTTGTCTATCCTCACTACTACAGTGAAAGCTCAGTCGGCACCTCCGCAGGTCTCGCAGTCTATCGAGGATGCCCTCAAGGATATTCTGGCCAACCAGAAGAAATCCTTGACACCTAAAAAGTGCTCACGGATGCTGTTGATTCACACAGTAAGGCTCTCAAGGAGCTTGCTAAGGAGAACAAGAAGCTTAGGAAGACGCGGGTTTCCAAGGAGTCCATAAAGGCGTTGAAGGCTGAGGTTGACAGGATGAAGGCAGATCATCTGCCTTTGGACTTATTGCTACAGGACCCGGTACCAGCAACTCATCCCCATCCTGAGCAGTCCTAGAGGCCTCCCAAGAGGAAGAGGATAATTCCCCGAGCAGACGATGCAGTCATCTAGTTGGCAGACCCACCGGAGACTTCATCTAGTCAGCCACATGATGCACCTCAGGAGCCTGTCCAGGTCCAGGCCCAGGTCCTAGCAACAGGCTATAGGGAACTAATCTGAGGTTCCCAAGCATATTGAGGACCCATGGACCACTCAGGATCCCATGCAGACAGATGGGCCATATGGAGTCTCTATATCCTTTTCCCCTTTTATTTTTGGTGCTTATTTGGTTTAGCTGGAATTGGGGACAATGCCAACTTTCATTTGAGGGGGGTAAGCCCTACTTTTATGGGTTTAGATTATTGTATATATCTGACAGTTTTTATGCTTTCTTTATTTTTCATATTTGGTTTGTATATAATTTTAACATTTCATTACATTTCTCGTACTTTTATTTTACTTTGGGTCTGTATATAAAGTTATGTTGCATTGTACTTATTCATCTCATCTATTGTATATTCGATCAAATCTTCTCTTGTATATATTCATTTTACTTTCCATAATTTTTCTTTCTTAGCTTCTTATTTATGTTCGTAGCTTCTTGTTCTGAATGTTTGTAATAAGCTTTTGGTTTTCTTAATGCCATAGTTCTTTCCAAAGGTGGAGTTTGTGTGAACCGGGTGACTCTTCTCGATAATGGATGGCGTGATAACCTTCTTAAGGGTTTGAGTTCGTTTTTCTTTTTGCTTTTTAGTAGTTAGTGGTAAGGGTACCTCAAGCAAAGTTTCACTTGGGCCTAGCACATTTACCTTTGATCTCATGGTCAAAAATAAATTGTTGTGTTTAGGATGGTGAAAGTCGTGGCCTTGAGACTCTTGTGTTGACCGATAATCATCAAGTAGTTTTTCGGTACCATTGTGTGCTCAAATCTTATCTAATGTCATTGTGGGCCCATAACTCTGTGTCTTTAGCAATCCCATAGCTTGTGTGGTGAGAAATTGCATTGCAAGTCCAAGTCCCGAGCCATTGATCTAGAACTTGCCCTGAATATTTGTTGAGGCGAAATCCTAAGTGAATTTTGACTTGAGACATGATTATAATCTCTCCTTGGTCCAAATGATAGCTTGAACACTTCCATAACCTACCAATGATAAGATCCATAGTCAACCCTTTTGAGCCTTAGACCTTTTTTCTTCAAAGAGATGAGTGATTTTCCATTAACCTCGTTCTGAGTGCTACTATTCTAAAGGTAAGGTTTGCTTAGGGAGATTTGAGGATGTGTGAGTTTGGGTTCCACAATGACCAAAGTAATAGAAAGAGTTCTTTGATGTGTTGAGTCAACTCTTGATGCTCTTGTGTCGCACTTAATCCATGGTGTTTCAAAGAGTAAAATGTTGTTAATGATCATTTGTATTGAGGGCAATTTTTAGTCCCAATTGATGCTAGATGAGGGCACTTTAGGACAGCTGAATCTTCTTGAAATTTTCCTTAAGGGGTGGGTCTTATTTTGTTTGCTTGAGGACAAGAAAAAGCTTAAGTTTGGAGGAGTTGATAACTAGGGATTTTAATACATTTTATACTCCTTCTTGCTTATGTTTTGATTAGAAATTTGTAAAAAATAGTCCCAAAAGGCTCACAAGTTGTGCTTGATTGAAGGTTTGATCAACAAAGTGACAAGATGTCAAAGATCAGCTCAAAAAAAGAGTAAAACTTGCACAAGTACCAAGACAAGACAAGCTCAGGCAAAGCAGGCTCAATGCGGCCGCACACCATTCTATGCGGTCCGCACAAGTGAGGTTCAGAGAGGTGGACTTCCAGGCCAACAAGCAATGCGGCCGCATGAGATTTAATGCGGTCCACATTGGAGTCATTGCGGCCGCACTCGATTTAGTGCAGTCCGCAAAACCAAGGATCAGAGAAGTGCCAGTTTGGAGATTGAAGCCAATGCGGTCCACGCTCCATTTCATGCGGACCGCACTAGAAGCCACCGCGGCCGCACTCGATTCTGTGCGGTCCTCATTGCCCGAGTTCAGAGAGCTGAATTTTAAGTCAAGAGCCTTAGTGCGGCCGCACGTGATTTTGTGCAATCCGCACTAGCCCCGCAGGGGTATTTTTGTCTAGATTTTTCAACTTAGTATAAATAGCTTATTTTCCCATTTTTAGGTTATAATATAGTTTTGGTACTGGGCTGCGCTCGTGACTTCGAATATTTTAGCTATTTTGAGTAATTTTAGCTTCATTTCAACATTGAACCTTCTAGTTTATCTTAGCAATTAATTAATATGAGTTTTTCTTCATCTATTTCTTTGTTTTCTTCTCTAATTATGAGTACCTAGACCCATAAGCTAGGGTTGTGGCTCAACCCTAGTGTGGGTAATTGATGGGTCTTGTGTTTTAGGGCTATATTGACTATGGGTGTTTGATATTTGAGCTAATTTCATATTTAATTGCTGAATTAGTGGTTGCAAACACTAGTTTGTGTTTAGTCGACTTTGGCTCTTCTTGAGAAAGAGAGCCTAAGTTTCTGAAATTGGTCCAACAAGGAATTGAGGCGTACTCAAGAGATTGATAGCCCCAATTAAAGGGTCAAATTTAGAGATAGTAATACCCGAATTGAACTTTGATTGCTTGTGCAAATTTGCATACCCGATTGGTCTTGAGAAAGTCAATTCGAGCAAAATCACTCAAACCACCAAGAGGTGTAGAGTGGGTAAAATCGTACAATGGTTATATCATACTCCCCAAATATGTCAATCATGTCTTAGACTCAAGTATCTGTCAATTGACCACCTAGGCGAAAGTCACTACCCTAGTGCCTTTTAACCATTTGAACAACTCGTAATAGTTTACTCTTAGCTTATTCTAGTTTAATTTATCATTGTAGTTTGATAAAATTAGAAGTAAATCAAAAACCCAAAAATGTTAAGAAGTGCAATTTGGAACACATACACAACTCCACTTTAGACAGACACCCGACTCCAACTTCTAGCTCCCTGTGAAAATCGATCCCGACCTTAATCGGGTAAAAGCTACTTCAACCCTCTCTCGCTACTCAATAGTAGTGCAAGGTTGTCCTCGATCAAGGACCGCTTCTCAGGACGAGGTCCCGACCAGCGTCATCCGTCCTACAAACGAGTCACCGTCGACTGGGGAGGAGGAAGGGCCATCGAAGAGATGGAGAGTAGAGTTTGAGATGGCACCTCCGACAGTGATTCACCTGGATAATTCTCCCCCGATGGGGTCAGGAGAAGGTGTTGCCGCGACGTCTCCTATAGAGGTGGAGCGGATTGTTGAAATTGGCGCCGGCGGTCAGCGCTCGAAAACTTTGGCTGCCGCCGTGGCTCAGCCAGAAGTCCCTACTGTTACTGGCGATCAATACCTTGTCGTGGTTGAGAACCAGACCTCTGGCACCGCTGTTGTGATTTCAGACGTTCCCTCCTCTTCTGCAGCGGATCGTGCTCCCCCTTCTGCAGCGGAAAGGGGAAAAGGCGTGATAGTTGACGAGTATGAGTCTGAGTCAGACCTGGATTCTGATGATGTCAGGATGTTCGAGGAGGGCCTTACTCATTCGGTAGTTCACGCGGGGGGCTCGGCTCGTATTCTTCAGATCCCTTCCGGCGTTAACCTCTTGGCGGAATGGGAGGATCTAGTGCCGCAATTCAGCCTTTTATGTTTAGAAGCTGAGAATGAGTCCCTTCGGGTTATCCCCGATGCTGAGTTGAGGGATGAGGTGGCCGTCATAGGCTTGAGGGTACGTTGCATTTCATTTTTGCTTTAGGCCTTTTCCCCTATTCAAAAGTATTAGTTTAACCCTATCTTTATTATTTTCAGACATACATGGTGGAGGTAGAAAGTATTCGCAGGGCCAACGTTCGGGCAAGGATTTTCTTGAAGATGCTGGAAAAGTACCGTCGCTACCGCGACAGATGTCGCGAGATGCATGAGCAGCTGAGGACGCATCCTCGTAATCGGACCCTCGGTGAGGAGCTGGAAAAAAGGGACCAGGAATTGATGCAAACGATCCGTAGTAAAAGCGAACTCAAGGAGCATCTTCACGTCAAGGACGAGGAGCTCGAGTTGGGCAAGGGGATCGCGGCGGAGTGAGAGCATTTGCAGGGTAGGTTGAGGTCAATGCAGTCAGAGATGGACCAGAATTTGGTCAGGGTTGAGGCGATGAGTACAGAGTGGATGAGGAAGTTGACCGCGATGGAGAGCAAAGTTGTCGGTTTGGAGAACATTGAGAGAGCTTGGTCTGAGGCTTTGGCGAGGGCTGCGGCCTTGGAGGACACCATCAGCGTACTCCAATCTGAACAGGAGTCGGAGAGAGTGACAACTACCCTTAGGGAGGCGAGGTTCGAGGAACGCATTGGAACGATTGATCAGGAGGCGTCGATTCTGGGAGATCGAGTCGCGGCCTTGGAGGTAGAAAATGCATGACTACAGGCCCAGGTTGCGTCGTCCTCCGCTGCCGTTCCTTGCCAAGTGCATGAGCTCTGGGTTTATGCTAAAGCCTAGCGGGACATCTATAAGAGTTTGTGGGAGGCGGGCACTGTAGTCAAGGCTGCTTACGAGGAAGCGTGAGCGAAGGCTCGTGAGGCTCGCATCAATTGTGGATACGATGCGGCGACACCCGAAGCCAATAGGGGTGCAGATGATGATAATGATGAGCTCGTGGAGATGGTGACGATAGTGACGATGATGATGGCAGTGATGATGCCGAATGAAGAGTGTTGTCCTTTGTTTTTATTTTTATTTTTATTTTATTTGTTGATTGTCGTCTGTTCATTCCGTCTTCTTTTTCTCTTCTACTTTCCTCTTTTTTTTATTGGTTGACCTGGGCCATATGTAAGCAGCGATAGCCCGCACTATGACATTGCATAAATAAAAGTTTCCTTCTTCATTATTTGCCTTGTACTTCACTTTTTATTCTGGCTGTCCATGGCCTTGGAGCGAGACAGAGGCTCGCCCGATGAGTCCCGGTTTTTCTTTTCCTCCGGTGGTGGTCAAACTCTTTTTCTTTTTGGCGAAGGCCCTTGGCCTTAAAGGGAGTTATTTTGAACTTATCGAAATAACAGCCCGTCATCGTTCGAGCGAGGTTGAGCCTTCCTTTTTTCTTTGACGGCGAAGTCCCTTGGCCTTAAAGGGTGTTATTTCAAACTCATCGAAATAATAGCCTGTCGATGTTCGAGCGAGGTCGAACCTTTCCTTTTTCTTTGATGGCGAAGGCCCTTGGCCTTGAAGGGTGTTATTTCAAATTTATTGAAATAACATCCCGTTGTCGATCGAGGTCGAACCTTTTCTTTCTTTTGATGGCGAAGGCCCTTGGCCTTAAAGGGTGTTATTTCGAATATTATCGAAATAACAGCCCGTCGTCGTTCTATCGAGGTCGAACCTTTTCTTTCTTTTGTTGGCGAAGGCCCTTGGCCTTAAAGGGTGTTATTTCAAACTTATCGAAATAACAACATGTTGTTGTTCGATCGAGGTCGAACCTTTTCTTTCTTTTGATGGAGAAGGCCCTTAGCCTTAAAGGGTGTTATTTCGAACTTATCGAAATAACAGTCCGTCGTCGTTCGATCGAGGTCGAACCTTTTTTTTCTTTTGATGGCGAAGTCCCTTGTCCTTAAAGGGTGTTATTTCGAACTTATCGAAATAGTAGCCCATCGTCATTCGATCGAGGTCGAACCTTTTCTTTCTTTTAATGGTGAAGGCCCTTGGCCTTAAAGGGTATTATTTCAAACTTATTGAAATAACAGCCCGTAGTCATTCGATTGAGGTTGAACCTTTTCTTTCTTTTGATGGTAAAGGCTCTTTGCCTTAAAGGGTGTTATTTCAGACTTATCGAAATAGCAGTCTGTCATCGTTCGATCGAGGTCGAACCTTTTATTTCTTTTAATGGTGAAGGCCCTTGGCCTTAAAGGGTATTAGTTCGAACTTATCGAAATAACATCCTATCGTCGTTTGATCGAGGTTGAACCTTTTCTTTCTTTTGATGGCGAAGGCCCTTGGCCTTAAAGGGTGTTATTTCAAACTTATCGAAATAACAGCCGTCGTCGTTCGATCGAGGTAGAACCTTTTCTTTTTTTTTGATGGCAAAGGCCCTTGGCCTTATAGGGTGTTATTTTGAACTTATCGAAACAAAACCCGGCGCTAGTCCCAGTTTCTGGAGGGTTGGGCACCTTTCGTAAGAGTCCCAGTTTCTGGAGGATTGGGCACCTTCCATATGAGGCCCAGTTTGTTTGGTATTGCTTGCATCATATGGTGCAACGCTAGTGGACAGGCGTCAACGTTTCGTATAGGCTCGCGTTGTGTGCACAATATAGTTTTCTTGTCTGGCTCCGGCCGTTCAGCTCGAAGATGCTGCCGGCAGGGTGGGTTTCTGCTGTATTAAAGTGCCTTTTGTTCTTCAACCTAGATGTCCTCGAGTTTGTTCATTCACTCGGATCTTATGTGTTTGCCCTGACTAAGTGTGGAAGGTGAGGGTGAGATTTTCTTCGCCTCTGTCCGGTGGTTCGGTGGGGGAGATCTGGTTTTGGAGCACCGTTTGCCTAATTCAGAAGATTTGCAGCTGATGGGGCGAGTAACTCCAGGTTCGGTAAACCCACTCGGCTTTTTTTCCCTTAACGTATTGTTCCCATGTCTTGCTTGGGTCAGATTCTCCCTTCGTGCTTCTTTCGGTGAATGATTGTGTTTCTCAGCCTTGATCTAGGATAAACAAGGAGTTTTCACTAAGAAATCCCCACAAACAGCGCCAAATTGTTTGACTCAAAAGATGTTAGACTCTTTTTGGATAAATTAATCAACGGTGAAGGAGTAAATTGTAGTCAAACTTAATTGATTCCATACCAAGAGATTTCATAATAATAAATGTGTAGGGGATAACGAAAATATCAACAATATCATTAAGACTCAATATTGCCTTCTTCCTCAGTCCCGGAGGAAAGAATATGACAATTGCTTTTTTCTGTACAAGATACAAGAATGGAGCTTTGTTCTTATTTTCCTTCTGTGGGAAAAATGGAGAGAATCCCCCCCCTTGAAAGCCTTCCTGGGCTTTATATATACAATTGAAATCCCTTCACCCTCAGCGTGACTTGACACACTAGGGTCAGCGGTGCGTTCTGGTCGTGATTCCAGGCATTGCTCTTTTCGATTTGTCAGATATTGTGGAGGAGAAATGAAGTGGACTCTATTGACTTTTCATTACCCGATTGCTAAAAAAGGGGTCATGGGAAACCTGGTCGGGGTGGTCAGATTTTGACCAATACACTCTTCAGATCCAAAATTAGCTGACACAGTACCAGCAGTGGCAGATAAGATTTGCAGCACCCGCTTCCCACTTGGGGATTATCCCAACAAACCAATTATTGACCATGGTATGCAGACCCACAACCTCAACAGGTGGAGGGTCCTCTTACTCCCACACCTCAACTCAACGAGGAACTAGAGCTCAATCTGCCTGCCTCGCCCTTGCACTCCCCACTATAGGAGGAACAACCACCAACTATGGAGGACGACGAAGAAGCAGACATCCTGGAGATATTCATGGAATCACTGATGTTTAACGACTCCCTGAAGATTTCCATGCCATAAAATATATATATAAAAAAAAGTTCCTGATATTCATTCCCAATGCACTCAGGAAGACATCTCTCAATATTCATCACTACCCTTTCTCCATGAAAGAGAAATATGTCATACTTATGGTTCCGAATCTCAACGATACCTTACTTCCAACGGAGTTATACAATCTACCCCATCTTCGGATCCACTTGGAATTATCACTAGCTCCAGG
This sequence comes from Nicotiana tabacum, assembly GCF_000715075.1. Lineage (NCBI taxonomy): Eukaryota > Viridiplantae > Streptophyta > Magnoliopsida > Solanales > Solanaceae > Nicotiana > Nicotiana tabacum. The sequence goes on along the minus strand of NC_134080.1, from coordinate 218,242,187 downwards.
AAGGAGCCCACTGCTCATTGATAATTTAATGAAGATCATGTTATAGAACTGCCGAGGCGCCAATAATTAAGAATTTCATCGCAACTTGCAATTTCTTCTATATTGGAACATTCCCTCTATTTTATGTTTAACTGAAATAAAGATGGCTGATCACACTGCACTACTTCAGGATTACAACTTCAGTGACCTCATCCAAGTGGCCACTCAAGGTTCAACGGGTGGCATCGTGCTACTATGGCATTCCAATGAATTAACGGTCAATCCGGTCACCGTCACAAGTCAGGAAATCCATGCAGCAGTTCAGGTATGCCCTAGATCAAACCCTTGGTTAATTTCTGTCGTCTACACTAGTACAAATTATAGCAACAGAAAAATTTTGTGGAATAATCTAAAAGAATTCAACCAACACCACCACTTTGCATGGTTACTATGTGGAGATTTTAATGAAGTTTCTTCCTCCGCTGAAAAATTTGGTGGGAATCATATCAATATTAGGCGCTCAAATACTTTTAACAACTGTTTAAACTCACTTGGTATGATAGATTTAGGTTTCGCTGGTTCGAGATTCACTTGGATAAATAAACCTAAACTACATAACAATATTAATAGCTCAAAATTTTTAATAATGGAATGTCTTGATAAATTCCTTGCAAATGATAAATGGATCCATTTGTTTGAAGATTCTACAGTCCAACATCTCCCTCACACTCACTCTGACCATTGCCCAATCCTTCTTAATCTCACCAAACCTTTTTCTAAACCTACACCCACTTTTAGATTGGAAACAATGTGGTTACAACACCCAGATTTTCTCAATATTGTTAACTCTACTTGGTTAAATAAACCACAATATTTCCATAACCTTGATCAATTCACAAATCTAGCAACAACATGGACCATTCAAACCTTTGGTAATATATTCTACAAAAAAAAAGATTATTATTGCCAGACTAAAAGGTTTACAAAATATGGATCCCCAAGACAAAAACTCTTTTCACTACAACTTATTAGAAAATTGCCTCATTACTGACTTTATCACCCTACTAAAATACGAAGAAGATTATTGGAAGCTTAAATCTCAGCTACAATGGCTAAATGATCGGGATGCGAACACCCACTTCTTCCATTTATCAACCATAAAACGTAGATGGGGAAATCGCATTTTAGGACTCCAAGACACCGTAAGAAATTGGACAATTGACCCAACTAACATCCACGACCTAGTTGTTACTCACTTTCAAACACTCTATACTACTCAAATGCAGAGTCGCACTCAACTACAATCCACTACTTATGATACTGCACTCACACAAGAGGATGGCACAACTCTAACAGCCCCTATTACGACAGCAAAAATTTATAATGCTGTCCACTCCTTCAAACCTTTAAAGGCACCAGGACCTGATGGTTTACACCCCCTTTCTTCCAAAAGTTTTGGAATGCCACCAAAGAAGTAGTCACAAAAATGTGCATGTCCATTTTTACAACCTCAACTGTACCACCATAAATAAAGACCACATTCGTCACCCTCATCCTTAAAGTCCAGCATCTTGAACATATTACTCAATATCGTCCTATTAGCTTGTGTAATACTATTTACAAAATAATCACAAAAATCATTGTTGCTCGGATAAAACCCTTTCTTCCAATTATTATTAACCCCACCCAAAGTAGCTTTGTACATGGACGTCATGCAGTTGATAATGCAATCCTAGTCCAAGAAGTTATCTATTCTTTTAAAAAACAAAAAAGGTAAAGCTGGCAACATGATGTTGAAAATCGACCTTGAAAAAGCCTTTGACCGTTTAGAATGGTCCTTCATTCACATCTCCCTACAACAACTCAACTTTCCACCACAACTTATAAAATTAATTATGTCTTACGTCACGTCCTCCTCCATTTCCATCCTTGTCAATGGAAAACCCATACCTTTCTTTCAACCATCGAGAGGCATACGGCAAGGCGATCCTTTATCACCCTATATCTTTATAATTTGCATGGAATCACTATGACGACTAATAGAACACAAAGTTGACATCTGCCAATGGGAACCAATATCCATTGCCCGAACTGCCCCGCAACTATCTTATCTTCTTTTGCTGACAATATCATCCTACTCGCTAAGGCCATTGAAAAAATGCTTCATCCATAATCCAAATTTTTAATCTTCTAAGTTCCCACTCAGGCCAAAAAATCAACCTCAATAAATCTAAGGTCTATTTCTCACAAAATGTCTCCAACATAACCCGTCAATCCCTATCCCAACTCCTTAATATCCCACAAACATCGACATTTGGAAAATACTTAGGATTACCCATAACAATAGTCAAACCTAAATCCGCAGACTAACAATACTTATTAGATCGCGTTTAAGCTAAATTAGCAAGTTGGCGCTCCAAATACTTATCATTAGCAGGTCGAACAACCTTGATCAAATCTGTCCTTAACTCTATTCCAACCTATGCAATGCAAAATAATCTCCTTCCCCAAAAAACACTGACACATATCAATAGTCTTCAACGAAATTTTTTTTGGGGATCCATATCTCAAAAACAAAAACTACACTTACTCAGTTGGGACATAGTTACAACCCCAAAACATATGGGTGGTCTGGGTATCCCAAAACTCCGTCCAAAGAACATATCCATGCTTACCAGCCTTAATTGGCGATTTCATCATACACCTGACTCGCTTTGGGCGAAAGTGCTAAGAGCTAAATATGGTCGCTCTGTTACACACCTATCACCCTATTATTATTCATTACCTATAACCACAAACTCATCCTACAACTGGAAAAGTATGGCTCACACATCTCATATTTGCCATTGTGGCACAGGTTGGAATATCGCTTCGGGCAGATCCATTCATTTATGGAATGATTATTGTATTCCTCCCAATTCCTCCCAATTCCTCCCTCCGACAACTCATCCACGGCCCAATACCTAAAAGCAAACTCAATAGCTCCCTCGCTACCATTATCGACAACAATAAGTGGAACTTTACCACCCTTTCTTTTGAACTACCTCCTCAGTTAACGCTTCGCATTAACCACATCGCTCTTGATCGAATGCCAGATGCCATTGATACACCTTATTGGCACCCTACACCAAGCGAATTTACAGCCTCGTCAGCCTACCAACAAATCACAAACATAGCACACATACACATCAACAACTTTCCCCACAAATGGCAATGGTCACTACCCACTACAAATAAACTCAAATATTTTTTATGGCTCCTCCTACACCAACGCCTACCAACCACTTCTTTCCCCTATGCCAGAAAAATTGCCCCTACAACAAATTGTAATATCTGCCACTATAGCTAGGAAGACCTCCCCCACATATTCCTCCAGTGTACATCGACAAATCTCATATGGGCACATTGTAATATCCAATTGCCACCAAGCAACTATATCAACTAGCTAAAAACAATTTGCCATTCTAATAAACACATCCATATTAATCGCCAAATAATTGTGCCTTTTAAGATTCTCACTCCCGTAATATTATGGAATATTTGGCTAACTAGAAATCGCAATACATTTGAACACACTAAAATTGTTGTTAGTCCCACTAACATCATTGCACAGGCCACTCAAATCTATTTCCTTACCAACAACACTAAATCCATTCCACGATGCATCTTAATCCCAGTAAGCTGGGAGAAACCACCAATAGGGTTCATCAAACTTAACATTGATGGCTCCTCTGATCCAACTACTCATGAAGGAGGCATTGGGGGAGTTTTCCGTAATGCAACATGCAATTAGATCTGTGGGTATACATTGCACATCCCTGTTACCAACGCCCTACAGGTCGAGATATTGGCGCTTTACCATGGTCTTGCGATAGCCACAACATGCAACTTTAGTCCATTACTGGTGGAAACTGATTCACATGTATTAACAAATATCTTTGCTATCAGGAACTTAAAATACTCATCTCTCCTTAATGCATGCAGGTCGATGATGCATAAACTTGGAATAGCGAAGCTCAATCACATCTTGCGGGAAGGCAATAGAGTGGCAGATGCTCTAGCACATTTTGGGAAAACATCTACTAGCTCTATTTCCCCAGATGTAGTAGTTTTTTATAACCCTCCTCACTTTATTACCCAGCACTTAGATTTTGATGTAATAGGGACTGCATCTCTACAATCAGTTCCACTAAATGTACCCTGTTAACTTTCTGTTTTAATAAAAGCCTTCGTTCTAGCAAAAAAAAAAGTTTAAGATAACTGCTTTCGACTAATTTATCACCAGTTATGTCTTTTATATATATATATATATATAAATATATATAGAGAGAGAAGTTATTCCATCCATGCAAATTCTAGTGAAGTTAGTAAAAAACAAGTTTTGTTTTATAAGCCAAAAATGTTGAGTAGTCAAGACTATAAAATCGTATAGGATATTTACTTATAGATATATCTTTCTTAGCATTACAATCGAAGAAATTTTGCCACGCTATATGAACATAGTTTCTTGTAGACGCTATACCAAGTACGCATCATTCAAAATTTAGATCGTGAATAATATTTCCTAGTAACAAGCATTTGTATATAATCCAAAACTTGAGTGCATAACATAATACCTTCTAATAACGAAGCGTTCTACTTCATCATAAAATCCTTAATAGTTATAATAATATAAATTTAACTTAATTGTCAACCGACATCATGGTCAACAAAAGAATTTTGCGTTCTCCCCATAGACATCTAGTTAGTGCGGCACACGTCTGAATGTTGGAAAAGAAATATATAAGCCTTTGGGACCAAACGCGGTTCCAAATCCATCGCCTTCACCATATGCCATATCTCACTCTCTGGAATTGGTGGCATAGTTGATAGGCGATTTATGGCATTGGCCAATTTATCCATCCCACCTCTCAACATATCAGCCATACCTTCAAGATGGTCTTATTTTGGCTTTTTATTCTTATTAGAAATAGGTGCCTCTGAATATGCATTCAACTTAGGCGTTTTGGGAGTTGTTTTCTCTTGCTCATCTTGCCCATCTTTCTTAGTGTTTTCCAAAGAAGCCGCATTTATAGAAATTGATTCATCTACCTCATCAATGGTCAATGAAGCAGTACTTGTTCTTCTCAAATTATTATGAGCACTTTTTTTCAACATGTCTGATCCAATTTCGGCATGCTTTCCAGTAGCCCTATCTTTTCCATATAGTACCATTAGCGTATTATAATTTCTAATCGGCTTGTTCCTCAATTCAGCAGCCTCAAGATTAGCCTACATATAAAAAGTACATCACATTAATTAATAAAGAAAATAGGATAAACATTTTAACTTGAAAACTAAGAACAAAACAAATAAATATGAACTTACCTGAATTAATTGATCCCATATACTTCAGATTCAACATTCCATGTATTTGTACTTGAATCCAATGCAAACCCACTCATCCTGTTTTGAAACGTGTCATAGCACTTTCTAATTTTCTTTTAATTAATCTCATTCGATTGTGAACTCTCTCTTTGTTAATAACTTTATCAGAAAATTTTGATTGTAGCTCATTCACTATATTATCCAGTGTGTGTGAAGTGAAGGTTCCACCAACTCTCTTACTAGGTATATGTTGATGATAGAATGCATCAATTAAGGCGTCGTCCATGCATTTTACCAAATACAAATAGAATTGATATCTAAAATATTTATATCGCTTGAGGATGGTTTGACCTTTTCAGCATATTGGCAACTACATAATTAAGATGAATCAAAAAATTTAGATTCAATAAAATTAAATTACACATAAATATTCATAAGAGTTATAAAATAAAGAAAACTGCAATACATATTGTCTATAATTCAAAAATAACATATAGAAATTACTTAGCACGGAATCAAATAAATAGTCACGAAAAATTCATTTGAGTTTTACTTCCTAGAAAATTAAGCTAGGTAATCAAGCCACATGTCAGCTGCTATATGATCTCGAATCAACTCTCCTTTCTTAAATTCCTTATTGCTTTCCTTGGTATTTGAAGGTTCTTCAGGCACATTTGTATCATTAATAAGCTCACCATCAACCTCCGCAAGTAACCAATCTTCTGGATCTACACCTTTCAAGTAGTTATGCTAAATACAACATGCAAATATAATAAGTTTTTGGGTGTCAACACCATATGATGGCTCTGTAGAACTAGCAATTATAGGAAATCTCTTTTTAAGAACTCCAAATGCTTGTTTAATAGCATTACACAAAGATTCATGTCGCAGATTAAATAATTCGCGAGAATTTTGAGGTAGATTTCTTGAGTACTCTTTCAAGTGATATCGCTCCCCCTATATGGCGTAATTAGTCCACTTCTCAACATGAATCCAGCATCGACAAGGTAATATTTTCCTAAAGATAAAAAGATAAAAGTCTTAACTATTTATTCATCACATAACCTATATGCACTTAGATAAACATTATGTAATATTTAACTTTTGGAATTCTTAGTGGGTCTTGTTTGTTTAGTGCTTCTTTCATGATTCTTGAATCAGATGCCATCCCTTCCCACCCAGCTAAAATATATGTGAATTTTAAATCAAAGGTACATACAGCCAATACATTTTGTGTTGGATAATCTTTCCTCCCACGGTATTTAGGTGCTTCACTTTGTGAAACTTTAACACGTATGTGTGTTTCATCAATTGCACCAATACAATACTAACATTATGTTCATGAATTAAAATGCAAGCAATCTTAGCATTAGTTAAAACTTGGATAAAAATTATAATTGTGTTCACCTTAAAGTGTGGGTAGAATCTCTGGTTGCTGGCAATTTTAGAAGGAACTTGGAAGCCACCGGGTACCTTAAAGTATGGATAGATCTTAAGACACTATGAAAATGACTTATAGTAGGCTGTAATTATGTATTTTAGCCATTATTTGCACTCTAAATTGGCTGCATTTTACTAATGTTTAAGCGTAAAATGGTAATAAATTTCTCTGATTGAGTTTTTATGCTTTGCAGGAGAAATTCCGAGCTACAAGGAGGTTAAGGAGCGTTTTGAGCTAATATGGAGCATTGAAGGCCAAGTAAAAGTTTATGGAGTAAATTGGGAGTTCGTTAGAGAATCGAAGGAGGTTAGCACACTTAAAAAGAAGAATGAAGAAGAGTGCAGAAAATGGCCCAGGTGCACGGCCGCGCATTGACCACGCAAGTCAGGTAGAAATTGTACAAAGTGCATGGCCAGATGCGTGGTCACCTGCCCAGGTGTGCGATCGCGCACGTCCCTCCGAGAAAAATTATTTCAAGGCTAAAATTATAATTCCAGTGGCGATTTTCCTTGACCTATATGAAGCCTAGCTCCCTCAAAAAGAGGGTATCTTGGTTTTTAGAAGAAGTTTGAAGGCAAGAACAGGCAAGGAGCAAGACAGAAGATTTGGAAACGAGTTTTTATCTTTCTTCTTCCCTTTTTTATCATTGATGATGAATTCCTCTATTATAGTTATGCAAACAATTATTAGTAGCAAAATTCCTAATCTAGGGTTTTGATGGAACCTATTGGAGGATAATTTTCCTATTACGTTAATATAGGTTTGCCGTAGTATTCTCTCTATTTGTTCAACTATATTATTATTGTTGTTGATTCAAGGACCCTCAATTAATTGTGCCTATTTATTATGTATTACATGGGAGAGAGTACATATTTAGGCAGTTGTTGAGCAACATCACTCTTAACGTACATGAGAGATTAATACGAATGGTTTAAAAGTTGAATTAGGGATAACGAAACTTTTACGATCTGAGTGAGTTGTACTTAAGGCCAGCTAATGTAATTCAGGAGAATATATCTAGTATATTGTGGTAATTACTCGGGAGAGAGTTACGACAGTCAGAGTGCTCATGATCGGTAGAGAAGACTTAGGTAAATTTATAGAAGATGTAGCGAAAAAAATTTCGACAATAGGGAAAATCATAATCTGAGATCATTTCAATTCTTGTCTACAACCCATTCGTAGTTAGTTAATATTTATTGCAGTTTCATTACGTAATATTTAGTTAGTAAACATCCAACTTGCTACTTAAATATTTCTGAGTATTGATCACGTGAATTTGTGTGAGTCTAGTAGCTGTGTTTAATAGGTAATTTTCTGTGGGATTCGACTCCGGACTTATTGACCGGAATATATTTGCAACGATCATTTAGTCATTTTTATAAGACATAGTTGGGCGTGATCAAATTTTGGCACCATTGCCGGAGAGTTAATGGTATTATTAATTGCAGCTAAAATAAGTGCTAGAATTCTTAGTGTAGTCAATTTCTTCAACTTAAACTAAATATATTGAAATTCTAACATTTATTGTCTTGGGTATTACATGTGCATGCCTAGAAACTCCTCAAGAACTGGTGAATTGTTCGAAGCATTATCAGATCCTGAGAAAGCTTTCAAGGCACTGAATCGTGCAAACAAGAAGGGCAAACAACAACAGAACTCAACAGAACAAATCGAACCGACATGGGAGATGAGGTAAACAACAGAAACAATGGGAATGACTCGAACAATCAGGATGTGGTGCCTCTTGTGCCAAAAGTAGCATTGTACGATTGGGCACAACCCACTGCCAACAACCTAGCAACCGCAATTACAGTTCCTCAGATACAAGAAGAATCATTTCAACTCACAAACAACATGGTGCATTTGTTGCAGATCAAGGGACTGTTATCAGGGTCATGCGTTGAAGATCCTCAGCAGCATCGGAAGAATTTCCTGTCGATATGTGTCACGCAAAGGCAACCTAATGTGACACCGGAAGCAATAAAGTTGTTGTTGTTGTTTCCATTCTTGGTGATGGGAGAGGTTCAGATTTGGCTTAATTCACTCCCCATAAACTACATCACTACTTGGGAGGAATTAGTCAAGCAATTTGTGAACAAGTTCTACCCACCCAATAAGACTGCTAAACAAATTGATGAGATATTAAGCTTTAGGAAGAAACCAACAGAAACATTACAAGAAATGTGGGAAAGGTTCAATGGTATGTTGGTTAAGTGTCCACATCATGGCATTCCGGAGTAGAGGTTGGGGCAGAGGTTTTACATGGGATTGGCAGGCAGCTTAAAGGCCAACGTTGATGCTTCAGCAGGTAGAACATTTTTTAGCAAAACATTTAAAGAAAGCAAGATCCTACTTGATAAGATGGACCAAAACTCAGGATGGATGACAAAAGACTCTACAACCACTTCTGTAGTTCATTCAGTGGTTTGGACCCAAACAACTCCATAACTGAAAATATGGCCACTTTAGTGACGCAAATGAGTATCCTCACCAAAAAAATAGATGAATCAGGCCAGAAGCAGTATGTACACATAGTTGACGCAACTAATTGGGGCTTATGTACGCCATACATTAACCAACCATATGTTTGCTTGTGGAGTGCAGAAGGTGACAATCATCAATATTAGAAAGATATGAACTATGTGTCCAACTATGGCGGACATAGGCAAGGTGGTCAAAATTGGGGTCAGCAGAATCAACAATACAGACCAGTACAACAGCAGTACAATAACAACAACAATCCTGGAGCTATGCGACCACAGGGTCAAGTGGTCCTCTACCAAAGGCAACAGGGTTACAACCAACAAAATCAGTAGCAGGCTTATTAACAACCTCAATAAAAATAGATCGTGATACAAGATAATGGGTTTGCTGAACTTAAGGGAATTCTACAACAACTGATTGGGTCCACTGGAAAAATAACTGAGAGAGTAGACTCACATGAATCAGCAATAAAGGGACATTGCCTGCAGACATACAAATCAATCCAAAAGAGTAGGGCCCGAAACAGCTTATGGTAGTGAGTCTACGAAATGCTAGAGACCTAGATCTGAAGCAAGAAATTGCTCGTGAAAGCCGACCTACTGAAACATTTGTGCCAGTACCCATTGAGATAGATTATTTAACAAGGTTAACTGAGGTGACGATACAACATGCACAAGAGAACACCAGCACAGAAAAAGAGGTTGCGAAGGAGACTGAGGTAGCACAAGAAACGATAGTAGAAGTAGTGCCTGAGCAAGATAAAGCTTAAATCACAAGGAAGAAGTGACCTCCAGTACCATTCCCACAGAGATTGGCCAAGTATCAGAAAGATGAGCAGTATAATTCTTGGAGATGTTGAAGCAAATTCAGGTGAATATTCCATTGATTGATACCTTAAAGGAGATACCTGGTTATGCAAAAATGATGAAGGACTTGATGTCTCGTAAGTTCGACTTTCAAGACTTGTCCACGGTTACACTGACTTAAACTTGTAGTATTGTTGTGATGAGACCCATAGCTGAGAAGTTGTCTTACCCAGGGAGTTTCACAATTCCATGCACAATAGGCAACTATGCATTTGCTACGGCACTTTGTGATTTGGGGGCAAGCATAAACTTGATTCCCCTTGCTATCTACAAAAGGTTTGGCATCGGAAGAGCTAGACCCATGTCCATGTTACTACAGCTGGTTGACCAGACAGTGAAGAGACCCTCTGGTATCCTTGATAATGTATTAGTATAGGTTGGGAAGTTTGTGTTCCCAGTAGATTTTGTCATTCTCGATTGTCGAGTTGACGAGGAAATTCCCATAATTTTGGGACGACCATTCTTGGCCACTGGGAGAGCTTTAGTTGACTGTGAAACTGGAGAACTCAAAATGAGACTAAATGATGAAGAAATAACATTCAAGGTGCATAAATCAATGCGGCGACCAAGTGAATTTGCTAACTGCTCTCTAATAGAAGCCGTGGATATAATTTTGGAGGAGGAAGATGAGGCATTGAATACTAAAGACCCTCTAGCAGCCTGTCTCATGAACTTAGATGAAGCAAATGGAGAGGACTTCGCAGAGTGGATACTTGCTCTTGAAGGCCAGGGTTTCTGGAGAAGGGAGCTCGAATTTGAGCCTTTGCACTTAGAAGAAAGGAAAACTCTTCCAGCTAAGCCATCGATAGAAGAGCCAACAAAGTTGGAAATGAAACCCCTATCACCTCATCTCAGGTATGCTTTCTTGGGACCTAACTCAACTTTACCTGTTATTATCTCATCTAGTTTGTTAGATGTGCAGGCAGAATAGATGTTGCAGGTATTGATGGAGTGCAAAACTACAATTGGTTGGACTATTGCAGACATTAAGGGTATCAGCCCAGCCTTCGGTATGCATAAGATTTTACGGGAAGATGGGCACAAACCTTCTAGAGAATATCAAAGAAGGCTGAACCCCAGCATGAAAGAAGTGGTGAAGAAAGAAGTGATTAAGTGGTTAGATACGTGAATCATATTCCCCGTCTCTGACAGTAACTAGGTCAGCCAATTCAGTGTCACACCTCCTTTTTCCTACACCCCCGTAAAGGGGTATATAAGGAAGTTTTTTCCAATATAAAATGGCAATAGAAACGGGATCATTTTATTAAAAATTCAAAGTTTCCACTTGGGATAATTTTATGGTGTCCCAAGTCACCGGTTCAAATCCCGAATCGAGGAAAAAATTGACTCTGTATTATAGTCCGCGAACACAGAAATCCAGGTAAGGAATTCTGTTAACCCAGGAGAAGGTATTAGACATTCCCGAGTTCTGTGGTTCTAGCACGGTCGCTCAACTGTTATAATTGGCCTATTATCTAGTATATGTTTTAACCTATGGTGCAATTTTAAACTTTTGAGCCGCTTTTATTGAATTATTTGTTTTATTAGGAAAGATTCAACGTCATCTAAAACACATCTTGAACCACGTCACATAAATGCACCCGCGGTTTACGACACATTTCATCTAACGTTGTTGGGACTTGGATTTGGGTCACATAAATGCACACCCGAGTTTAGAAAGGTAATTTTTAAAATAGCGCGCCTAAAGCAACTATGCACTTTCAACTTTGCGAGGGCCATGGAAAATTCAACTAAATGGCGCGCCCCGATTTTTTAAGGATAAAAATTAATTAAGCAAGGGCCATGGGATTAGGGATTTCATTTAGCATGGCACGCCTCAAATTATTCCAAAAGATTGTCCTCAACTAAAGCGAATTACGGATGTTCATATCTATGTCTTTTTAAATCTGAGATCACGTGTTGAAGTTGAGAGCAATGGAGCCATGTATGTCAACTCAACATTCATCAACTACCAGCCCAAACTCATACCCAGTGCAAATAAATGGGAGTGATATGACTTAATTTAGTTATTAAAGAGATCAACCTACTCAAAATGTTGCTTCAACCCAATCGAAACATCAGCTAATTAGAAAACTGGCTTTCGATTCTCAAGTTCGTGTAAGTCTTATTGGGCTAAAACTTGGGACCCAACAGCCTATGGGAACGAAGTCCCAAATGATTCACAAACTGAATTTGTCACATGATTTTCATCCATCAAAACAAAGGAACAAAGATAAACAAAAATTAAACCAAAGCTTCGAATACACGTTATCTAGAATCGGAATTATGGCAGAAAGAAATGAACTAAATTGGAATAAAACATCTCTTTTAATTACAACCCTTTTCTATACTAAATTAAACTAGAGAAAGTATCTAAACCGGTAAAGGGCCTTTTTAACTTCAGTTATGCATACAATTAGCAAGCAACAATCCATAAATTGATTTCATGATGCACATAGAATTTGCATAGTTGAAATTAATTAAATTGTCTCAAATGAGACCAAACGTAGCATCAGAAAACATTACTAAACTCATAAATCCAGTAATGGAATTTAACAGGGTTCACACACCAAATTTAGAGGTAGTTTCAATCAATTATTCATGTAAAAACAAGCAGGAATACAAAGATCGTCATGTGTGTACCTCATTTGCAAGGAAAATCAGCTAAACCAAACCAAACCCAGATCTGAAACTGGTTGAACCAGAAAACTTGAATAGAAATGATTAAAAGTCAAGACCAAATTGAATGAAGCTCAACCCAAAATTTCAGCAGATAACAACAGCGGATATCAGTGATTTCCTTTGTATTAATGATGCAAACCCAGAATCGGAATTTTGGCTTGAACAAACTGAACAATGACCGGATCTAAAGGTGACCTCGCCGGAACCTCGAAACTCTATCAACTTGGCTTAATTTGGACTGTAGCTTCGCTTGTTGAAGATCAAAATAAGTAGCATCATTGATTGGCTCTAATTTGAAGCAAACAAGTAGCAAAATTGGGGAGGATTTTGTTTTCTTTTCCTTTTTGAAATCTAATTTCTCGCTTCTATTTTTTTCCCACTTCCCTTGTGTCATTTTTTACACTTTTTGAAATGATGTCCTTTTCTCCTTCTTTATGCCTATGTGTGTCCATTGCAGAAAAATAATTTTGAAAGGGTAAGGTCCCCCGTTCCCTTTTTTATTTGATTTTTTCTCTATGAAAAGGAATACGCCGTTGCTCTCTTTTTGAGGAAGGGTATATGGATCCCCTTTTTTGGTTTCTAAATTGTCTTTTTATATGTAGGGGTAGGGTAAAGGGTAATGGATATTTGGGTAGGGAGATTGGGCTTGGGTTGAACAGATTTTGGTGCCATTTATTTGGGTTGATTTTGGCTTTAAAATGGCCCAAGTTCCGAATTTAAACCCAATTAAATAAACTCCTTATTTCCTTCTTTTTTTCCTTTTTTAATTAAAATCCTAGAAATTAAAATCCTAGATTATCTAAAAATATGAAATTAAACTAATTAACTAATTATAAAAATTATAAAACTACTTAATCCTAAATTAAAAGAGAAAAAATCAATAAAAGTAAAAAGTGTAAAAATGAAGCATTTTTTGTGATTTTCAATTTTTATAAAACAAGTAACTACCGATTAAAAATAAAGCCTAAATGCTATGCGTAATATTTTTGGTATTTTTCATGATTTAAATAAAACTTAAACATGCAAGAAAATGCAAACAATTAATAAAAATCTACGAATTTGCAAATAATGGGAAAAATTTATTTTTCTTGAATTTATGGGAGTAATTCACATGGGGCAAAAATCACATGCTCACATTTAGTGTGTGCCAAAGAAGGGCAGTATGACGGTAGTGAAAAATAAGAAGAACGAGTTGATCTCGACACAAACAATCACAGGTTGGCGAATCTGTATGGAACAGAAAGTTGAACATGGCTACCCGGAAAGACCATTTTCCACCGCCATTCATTGATCAGATGCTAGATAGATTGGCAGGGAGGTCTCACTTCTGCTTTCTGGATGGGTACTCGGGGTATAATCAGATCTCTATTGCCCCAGAGGATAGAGAGAAAACGTCGTTCACCAACCCTTATGGTATCTATGCCTTCTGGAGAATGTAGTTTGGCCTATGCAATGCACCCACCACATTCCAAAGGTGTATGATGGTCATCTTCACAAATATGGTAGATGAAATAATGGAGGTTTTCATGGATGACTTCTCAGTGGTGGGGAACTCATTCAATGATTGCCTTATGAACTTGAGAAGAGTATTGAAGAAGTGTATTGAGACTAATCTGGTACTCAACTTGGAAAAGTGACATTTCATGGTACAGGAAGGTATAGTCTTGGGGCACCTAGTGTCGAGTAAAGGCATTGAGGTAGATCGTGCTAAGGTTGATGTGATCGAAAAGCTTCCGCCACCTATTTCCGTCAAAGCAATAAGAAGTTTCCTCGAGCACTCTAGTTTCTATAGGAGATTTATAAAAGATTTTTCCAAAATTGCTAACCCCCTGAGTAAATATCTTGAAAAAGATCACCCTTTTGTGTTTTCTAATGATTGTAGGGTAGCTTTTGAGGAATTGAAGAAGAGGCTAGTAACTACACCTATCATAATTGCACCTGATTGGCAGCAACCATTTGAGCTGATGTGTGATGCGAGTAACTATGATGTGGGAGCAGTTCTTGGGCAACAAAAAGATAAAGTCATGCATCCAATATACTACGCAAGTATAACTCTGAGTGGTGCCCAACTAAATTACACAGTGACCGAGAATGAGATGCTAGCAGTGGTGTTCGCATTTGACAAATTCAGGTCCTACCTAATAGGCTCGAAGGTAATTGTTTATACTGACCATTCTTAATCGAGAAGAAGGAGTCAAAGTTACGCCTGATTCGATGGGTGCCACTGCTGCAAGAATTTGACTTGGAGATCCATGACCGAAAGGGAACGGAGAACCAAGTGGCTGATCACTTATCTAGGCTGGAAGGAGCCGAGAAGAAGATTGAGGTGTAAGAGATTGTGGAGACTTTCCCGGATGTACAACTATTAGCCACGAGTTTTGAGGTAGCGCCATGGTATGCAAATATTACAAACTATCTGGCGAGCAATATTGTTCTTTATGACATTTCCTCTGTCCAAAAGAAAAATTTCTTTCGTGATTGTCGCATGTATTATTGGGATGAGTCTTATCTGTTTAGGATTTGTGTTGATAACATGATCCGGAGATGTATCTCTGAGATAGACCAATCTTCTATTTTGCAGGCATGTCACGCGTCACCATATGGTGGCCATTTTGGGGGAGTAAGGACAGCAGCTAAGTGTTGGAGTCGGGCTTCTACTGGGCGACATTGTTCAAAGATGCGCACTTATGGGTGAAGGGTTGTGATGAATGCCAATGAATCGGGAATATTTCCCGCCGACATGAGATGCCTATGAACCCAATTCAGGAGGTAGAAGTGTTTGATGTATGAGGAATCAATTTCATGGGGCCTTTTGTCAGCTCATATGGAAACAAGTACATACTCATAGTTGTGGACTACTCTAAATGGGTGGAGGCTGCAGCACTCCCTATAAATGATGCAAAGAGGGTAATTGTTTTTTTTAGAAAGAATATATACACACGATTTGGCACTCCAAGAGCAATAATTAGTGATGGAGGCACTCACTTCTGTAATCGAGCCTTCACAAAGTTATTAGAAAAGTATGATGTACGCCACAAGGTTGCTATCCCATATCATCCACAATTGAGTGGGCAAGTGGAAGTTTCGAACAAAGAGATAAAGAGCATTTTGACAAAGACTGTGAATGCTACAAGAACTGCTTGGGCGAGAAAGTTAGATGATGCACTCTGAGCCTATCGTACTGCTTTCAAAACTCCAATCGGCATGTCACCGTATAAATTGGTGTTTGGGAAGGCGTGTCACTTACCAGTGGAGTTAGAGCATAGAGCTTTGTGGGCATTGAGGCAGCTGAATCTTGATATAAAAGTTGCCAGTACAAGTAGAGTCACAGAGTTACACGAGCTTGATGAGTTTCGCTACCACACTTTTAAGAACACAAAACTATACAAAGAGAGAATGAAGATGATGCATGACAAAAATATCCTTGAGAAAAGTTTTACACCCGGAGATATGGTATTGCTTTACAATTCAAGATTGAGGCTATTTTCGGGCAAATTAAAGTCAAGATAGTCAGGACCATTTCGTGTGATAGAGATTCACCCCACTGGTGCCGTAGAGATTACTGCAGAAAATGATTGTCGCGCGTTCAGAGTCAATGGGCACAAGTTAAAACATTATGTGGGTATGGATGATGCAAAAGTAGTGTCGGTGACTCATTTGCTCGAGCCACCAATGTTGAGCGAGCTTTAAATGCGATGACCTGTGTTATGCCGCGATGTTAAACCAGGCGCTTCATGGAGGCAACCATTGTAATATTGTATAAAAAATAAAAATAAAATAAAATAAGGGGGCAGCTGGAAAAAACATTCAACGTGCGCGACAGCGCATATGGCCGCACATTTTTAGAATTATTTGCCACAGATGCACGGCCGCGCACTGATCGCATCACCGACCGCGCACTGGGCGATGTTGGTAGGGTGTTTAATTATTTATTTTACTTTTTATTTTTATTTTTCTTCTTTTCCCTTAGTCATTTTTTTTAACAATTCCCAGCCCCCCTCCCCCCGCTAATTTATCTAACCCCGACCCCCTCCTTCTCTTAACCTAGAAATCCCAAAACCCCTCCCTTCTCCCTTACCAAGTTCGATCCCCCCCCCCCTCACTGTCTCATCTCCTTTCATCTATTTATGTCTTCTTCTCCCCAACCAACGTCCTCTCAATTCCATCAGGTAAGTGCCCTTGTTTAATTATTTTTTATGCCATTGTTAGGTTATTTTAATTTCTGTGTATTGTAGTAGATTTTCTCTTGTATTATAGTAGATCTCCTCTTGTATTTTTTTTCTAGTTACACTTGTTTCTATGTCGGGGTAATAGTCAAATTTCATCATGATAGGTTAGGTTGACATTGGTATATCTGTGGCGGAATTGGGGTTATCAATTGTTGTTTGGGAGTTCGGGTGAATTGTGTACTTTAGGTGTTTGTATAAATGCCACAATAAGTTTGAGAATGTAATTTTGTGACCAAGTATGCTGGTGAAGTCCGAGTAACCGCCCTTTCATCACATATCATGCCTTTCACTAATGGTGGTATTTGTTTCAAGTAGTATGATGTTATCCAAGAAACGAAGAACCACAGTTGCATCCTCCAGTGGTCACGCTGGATCATCCCGGCTACAAGCTTTTGCTAATGTTCGCCAGTATGATAGTACCAAGTTCATATCCAGAGCGGCTCAGGAACATTTTTGTCATAAGGCCTCCAAGAAACCCATACCGGAGAGGGGAATTGATATGGGGTCCCTCCAAAATGACTGTCTCAATATGTATCGTGAATTGGTCTGGCGTAGGATGGATATCTTGTTTAAAGAACCGGATGAAGCTAATTTAATGATTATGCGGGAGTTTTATGCAAACTGCCCGGAATATGAACCACGTCTACACGGTGCAGAAAAAGAGTGTGGACACCTCCATAGAGACCCTTCGGAGGGCTTACGGGTTGCCAATGTTTGGGGAAGAACCTGACGCAGAGGACTACTATGACACCCATAAAGTACCAATCCCATGGGAGATGTTCTTTATGACAATATGTGTGCCCAACAAGGAAGTAGTGTGTATTACGCTGCGGAAGAAGTTTCATTCGGCTTCGCTCACCTTTGAAGGGAAGTGTTGGCTCTACGTCATCAATAACCGCCTACTGCCTTCTTCCAATACCACTGAGGTGAATGGTCCCCGCACTGCACTGATCTGGTGTTTCATCAATAGACACGATTTTGATGTGGCTAAGGTTATTATTGACAAAATGTTCATTCGTTGCCCGGTGCAAAGGTATGGGTTCTTCTTTCCTTCATAATCACTAGATTATGCCGTTCAACATGTGTATCGGAAAACAGAGACTTGGATGGGAAAATAAAAAAGAATAGCAGTTCCGGGCTGATAAAGTGGTAATTGGGAAGGTCATGTTGCACCTGTTGAGTCAAGTAGCGATGCGTCTGATGCTCCTGGCGAGGATACTGAAGGGAAAGCTGAGGTTGTGGCTGCTTCACCCCTACACGAGCAGGTTGTTGAGGGAACCTCCGTTGTCAGATGGGACACGAGAATGACGGCCTTGGAGCAGGAAATGGAAGGGATGCGTACTTCTGTCATGGACTTGGGCACTCGAGTGGATGTCCTCGCTACCTAACATACCAAATCTGAGAGGAAGGTCATGGCTTGGCTGCGTGCGCTTGGCAGGGCTTGCCATCTCGATCCCAGCACTATTTCCGACCAGGACTGACTCTACCAGGGAAGTTTCCTTTATCTTACATTTTTTTTGTGTGCCATGGGGATACGCCACCATTTTAAGTGTGGGGTAGGGTATATGTTGTATATATATATAGTAATGTAAATTAGTTTTAGTTCTTTAGTTAGTTTGAAAGAAAAAAAATCAAAAGTTCGGCTCTTCCTGATGATGGATATCATTCGATGGGTTTCTTGAGTGATTAATGTCGAAAGGAAAAAGACAAAAAGATTTTCTGTTGTTACGTAGTGTAGTAATTCTCCCTTGGTTTTTATTTGGGCTGCGCTTCTTTTTTAAGGGTTTCCTTTGAACCGGGTGTAGTTAGTTTTGGTTTTTTTTAGAAGTAGGAACCCTTGGGCTATGAGCTTAAATGAAAACAAGGTCTCTTAACTTCGTTATGCCTTGAGAATAGTGAGTGTATTAGTGTGACGCTTAGGCTCAGTTGTTGACTCTTATATTAATGCCTTAAATTGTATGTTCTTAACTTGGCTTAAGTGCTTTGACTAGAGTGTTGTTGATGATCCAATGTTGAGTGAGTCATGTGTCATGTGCGTGTGAGGTTTGTTGTATTCTGTGCATTACATCTGATGTCTAGAACTTGCCCCGTGTGTTTGCGAAGTGAAATAATAGTTTTGTTCAGTCTTGAAAGTGATATAAGCATTTCTTTGTTGAGTCAATGATATGTTTTTACCACCTAATTGTTATGTATCTTAGTTAACCACTTTGAGCCTGTAATCCTGTTTCCTTAGCAACCACATTACAAGCCTTGCCCATTTGTTTAAATTAACCATCTATTTGAATCTTTTCACCTCTCATGAGCACTTGAATTGTTATGACTTTGTAAAAGTTAAAGTGTGGGGTGGTTGGGTGGCTTTTGAGTGGAACTAATAAAATAAGGAGAAAGGTGCACTATTTTGAAGAAAAAAAAGTAAGAGCCACTTGAATTGGAAAAAGAAAGAAAGAAAAAAATATTCCTTGATAAGTGGTGACTCTTGATAAAAAGGTGCTTAAATAATTGGGAGTTAATGTATATCGATTTGAAGGTGGAGTATGGTTTGACATAAGTGTGGGGTTCCAACTGCTAAAGTGTATGTATTAAAGTGCTTAGGGAGGTGTAGTCACTGTTATATCTAAATGTATCATACTCGTCTCGCAGCCTACATTACAACCAGTTAAAAGTCCTACTTGATCATTGACTGAATGAACTCAATTAGTAGAGTAGTACACTACGCGCAAGCCTATGGTGCATTTCTTGTGGCACATGAATGTTGTTTCTAAGAGTGAACGAATTCTTTCTATCTTGAGTTGCTAATTGTTCTTACATTGTATTGTGTGTGGAACTACTCTCTTTTGTTGTGTGAGGGCACTTGATTCATGAAGTAAAGGAAAGGTGATTCTGGACCTCTGTATAGAGTAAGTAAGTGAGTTGTGAATAATGTGTGGTGCTTGTGAGTCAATTCTTGAGGTGAAGATGTTATACTACTGTACTTGGTTTGTTGAAATACTCTTGGTGCAATGAGTTAGGAAAGCCGCTTAGTAAGGTGATGTCGATGTAAAGTGTAGTTTGATTGCTCGAGGACGAGCAATGGTTTAAGTGTGGGGTATTGATAGCAGGCTATAACTATGTATTTTGGCCACTATTTGCACTCTAAATTGGCTGCACTTTACTGATATTTGAGTGTTAAATGATAGTAAATTGCTCTGATTGAGTGTTTTATGCTTTGCAGGAGAAATTCCGGGCTACAAGGAGGTTAAGGAGTGTTTTGAGCTAATATGGAACGTTGAAGGCCAAGTAAAAACTTATCGAGTAAATTGGGAGTTCATTAGAGGATCAAAGGATGTTAGCGCACTTAAAAAGAAGAATGAAGAAGAGTGCAGAAAATGGTTGTGCACGGCCACGCACTGGGCCGCGCAAGTCAGGCAGAAATTGTACAAAGTGTGCGGCCAGATGCGCGGCCGTGCACGACCCTCTGAGAAAAATTATTTTAGGGCTAAAATTGTAATTCTAGAGGGGACTTTACTTGACCTATATGAAGCCTAGCTCACCCAAAAAGAGGGTATCTTAGTTTTTAGAAGAAGTTCGAAGGAAAAAACAGGCAAGGAGCAAGACGGAAGATTCAGAAACGAGTTTTTATCTTTCTTCTTCCTTTTTTTATCATTGATGATGAATTCTTCTATTGTAGATATGAAAACAATTATGATTAGCTAAACTCCTAATATAGGATTTTGATGGAACCTATTGGAGGATGATTTTCCTATTACGTTAATATAGATTTGTCGTAGTATTCTCTCTATTTGTTCAACTATATTATTATTGTTGTTGATTGAAGGGCCCTCAATTAACTGTGCCTATTTAGTATGTATTACTCGGGAGAGAGTGCATATTTAGGTAGTTGTTGAATAACATCGCTCCTAATGTATATGAGGGATCAATACGAAGTGTTTAAAGGTGGAATTAGGGATAATGAAACTTTAGTGCAATCTGAATGAGTTGTACTTAAGGCCAGCTAGCGTATTCAGGAGAATATATCTAGTATATTGTCGTAATTACTCGGGAGAGAGTTACGACAGTCAGGGTGCTCATGATCGGTAGAGAAGACTTAGATAAATTTTTAGAAGACGTAGCGGAAAGGATTCCGACAATAGGGGAAATCATAACCATAGATCATTCCAATTCTTGTCTACAACCCGTTCGTAGTTAGTTATTATTTATTGAAGTTTCATTACGTAATTTTTAGTTAGTAAACATCCAATTTGCTACTTTAATATTTCTGAATATTGATTACGTGAATTTGTGTGAGTCTATAGTTGTGTTTAATAGGTTTATTCCTCGTGGGATTCGACTCTGGACTTATTGACCGAAATATATCTACAACGATTGTTTAGTACTTTTTATAAGGCATAGTTGGGGGTGATCAATGACGACTGACTGATTCACCAGATCGACGAAAGAAGAAAGCTAGTTCACGATTTGTCACATTATGCGCTAACAGGTAAAGTATTTTTGCAACTTGTTCCTCAACGGTAGTTCGAAGTGTTGGTCTAAGACCACCCTCTCTAACTAATATCTTACATAGACTGATAAAGGCTGAAGGGGTCATTCTCAAGATATTACGACAAAGTTCAGTTGAGAATAAATAACTCAGTAATTCATTTCTGACTTGTTCTCCTTCAATTCGTAAATCATGTGTGATCGTACGTCGATCATTTTCAATTTCACATGTATAATGCCAAAACCAGACAACAACTAAGCAAGCAGCATATGCGGCTAACGAGCTTAATTGTCGTGATATTTGTCTATTATTTTATTATTCCGATCATCAATCTATACTAAAATTGAATGAGATCATCGTCAATAAATTAAGTTAGAAAATAAAATACTTGGAATAAATAACAGATCCAAGATGCTAGACCTTAGCCATACTTAAAATACTAGTTTTCAGTATATATGTCTCTAATGTGAAGAATAAGAAGTGATGGACTACATACATATATATATATATATATATATATATATATATATATATATATATATATATATATATATATATATATATATAAAACCACATTCCCAAATATATTCAAGTTTTTTTCCAGAACCAAACCATCATTTAACCATATACTTAAGTCATGCAAACAAAAATCTCCATAACCAGAAGATAAAGTTGCAACACAAAACGCGATATGGACGGGTAGACCTTAAGCTATAACTTATTACTTGGTGAATCATATTAGCAAACCATACTACTCATCAAATATTTACGTCATGCAAATAAGAATCTTCAAAATAATCATACATTTTTTCAATATAGTAGGAGATGAACTATTCAAACGGTTAGATATAGTTGCAACAAGAACTAAAACACATGATAATTGACCAAAAAAAAGAAAAGAAGAGAAAGTACTTGTATCTTGGAAACAAGATCAGAAACCTAATTAAAGAAAAAAGTTAACAATATTTAGCAATAAAAAAGTAGAACAATGGAAGAACCATAATAAACAAAAGCGGCAGACTATTCAAAAGCTTACAGGAGAATGAAGGAAGACAGTAGGTTTAGGTTGGACTTGGAGTTAAAATAATAAAATAAGGAAAAGGGTAAAGTAGGATTAATAAATAGTAAATAAGGGTATAGTTGGAAAGAAAAATACGTAACGATCCGACCACACCAAATCGGACGTTAGGTAAAATGGTTCTTTTGTTATTACGTAACAATTACAACGAATTTTAAATAACAATCAAAACAACATTATAATTATAATAACGATACAATACGATACAACGGGTAACAACCATCCCGACAAGCCGTAAATTCCAAAATATTAACTGATTAAACAAAGAAAACATATTATAACCAATGTCGTATGCAAGAGTTTATGCAAGTGTGTACCACCCATTATCACAACTCAACTTATATGTGTGTTTGAATCTGGAGCCGTAGAGGTTTTGGTGCTTTACTTCTTGTTGACTTGTCCCAAATTGATATTTATTTTATATTATATTTAAACGAAATATTATTTCATGTTCCTCCCATTTGTTCCCCTTTCTGAGAGTCCTTAGCTACGGACTCTCTAAATTAACAAGTCGGACCAGAAGAATGCAACGAGGATTGGTTGCTTGGTAGCACTGGGGATACAAATCGAATCAGAAAACCGCACCAAATCGAAAAGTCAAACCAATCCGATTTAAAAATTCGATAAAGTTTGGTTTGATTTGACTTGGTATTGAGTGAAAAAATCACAAACCAAACCGACATATAAATATATATATATTTATATATATTTTTTTAAAATTTTATATAGAATTTTCTTTAAAAAAAATATCTAGATATATTAGAGATTCTCTTACGGAATATAATATTTAATAAAATATGAAGTGTTCCATATTTATTAACTTTAAATAATGGGTTGTATGATCAAAGTGTTACTGAAATGTGTCAATCTCTTTGTTCTTCAATATTCATATGTCAAGATCTATTATATTCTTATATAATTTTTGAATTTGCAGTAGTTATTATATTTATGTATCATATTAATTTTATGTTTAATTACTAAATTCGGTTAACCTTGAAAGTGTACATCAATGAAAAATTATTATCAGGCGACTAAAAAAATAATTATCATATGTTACTAAGTAGATTCTCCTGTAAGAATATTTAATAGATAATATATTTGTCAATTTTTTAAATTTTTATTAAAAATATATTTACTTAACAAAAATTAAATGGGAATATACTAGGTATGTTGTTGTTGTTACTGACTTAAAATTGTTTTTAACAAAGTAAGATTAAAACAAATTTTAAGTAACAAAAAATTTGAAAAATCCGAAAAATCCGCCAAAACCGAACCAATTCAAACTGATATAATTGGTTTTGTTTGGTTTTGATAAAAACCGAACCAACCGGTCTATGTACACCCCCAATGTAGCACATTGCAATAACAATCTGGCTTTATCGACTGCCTATCCAGGGACGGATCTAGTGAAGAAGCTAATGGTTCATCTAAACCATCAAAGTAATTCCTATAACTCGAATTTGCTATTAATGTTACACAGTGTTTGACCAAACAAAGATAATTTTTAGTTAAACTAATTAATCAGTTATTAAAAAGGGTTAATCCTAGTTAAAGCTAATAACTTCAGATTTCGAGTTATCAGTACAAAGATATGAGCGGTGAGGAACAAAGTTAATATACTAACAATAAATGTGTCGCATATAATAGTGTGTATGAAGTATCAAGTATTAAATGGCAATCAATGGAAATAAATGTAAATAAGGAGGAAAATTCACCTATATTGAATGAGGTGAATGATACCTTCTTCTGACAATGATGAATGACAAGAAGATAAGAGAATATTGAGCATTTTCTCGAATCTGGTAGAAATGGCAATAGATAATCCAAAAAGGGGGGAATCTCTCCAGAAAGTTATCCTTTGTATTTATCTAGAGAGCTTCCTTTTCAAAAGTGTTCTTATCATATAGAATATTACATGTCTTTTTCCTTATCTCTCATACTATTTATATGGGATATTCCCAAAGAACCCTAAAAGGTACAAATAGAGGGAATATTCTATTGAATATACGTTCTGAAGGTTCCAAAGCTATACTAGGCGTTACTTTTATCTATGCCACTTGACCTCAGCCCTGATGAGCTACTCAACGGCTTGTTCTTTTGATCACTCATCGACCTCGGTCAAACTGCCCATATTGCTCTACAGGCCATTCATGATCGTCTTCGCGTGTTGAATTTTCTAGTTTGATTTTGACCCATACAGTTAGTCCCTCCGCTTGTCGAGGTTGTCTTTTGGTCAACCTCGATGAGCAAACTTCATTAACCATAGTTCGAGAAATTCGGTTGGGGAGGTCGAGTGTTGAGAATCGCGACCGAGATGGTGACGTGGCGTTCTGAGAACCACGCTTAATGACGTTGGTTCATAGTGATGCCACGGCTTCACGCGTCATCATTGTCACACCTCCTTTTTCCATACCCGCGAGGGTACAAGGGTGTTTTTTCCAATTAAAGGACAATCGAAACGGGATTTATTTATTTATTTCAGAGTCGCCACTTGGGAGATTTAGGGTGTCCCAAGTCACCAATTTTTATCCCGAATCGAGGAAAAGAATGACTCCATATTACAGTCTGCGTACCAGAAATCCGGATAAGGAATTCTGTTAACCCGGGAGAAGGTGTTAGGCATTCCCGAGTTCCGTGATTCTAGCACGGTCGCTCAACTGTTATATTCGGCTTGATTATCTGATTTTATACAAATATGAACTTATGTGCAAAATTTTATCTTTTTACCGCTTTCTTAATTATTGTTATTATTTTACGAGAATTGCAACGTCGTGGAAACATATCTCGAACCACGTTACATCAATGCACCCGTGGTTGTTTGACATATCTCGACTCGGTTGAGATTTAGATTTAGGTCACATAAATGTGCACCCGAGTTAAGGAAAATAAATTATTAAAGGCGTGCCTAACGCAACTAGCATATTGTTATTTTGGGGAAGGCCGTAAAATTCGCTAAACGGCTTGTCCCGAATTCTAAGTGTTTTAATATATATACATTTAGAGGGCCCCGCAGCTTGTGCATTTTTGTTTGTCGAGGCTCGTCTCATTCATTATTTAAAAAAAAGAATTTGCAACGCCATGGAAATGCATCTCAGACCACGTCACAATCAATGTACCCGTGATTAGAGACACATTTCGATTTCGTTGAGATTTTGATTTGGGTCACATAAATATGCACCCGAGTTTAAGGAGATAACATTATTAAATACGCGCCTAAAGCGACTAGCGTATCATTATTTTGGGTAGGGCCGCGAAATTTGCTAAACGGCCCTTCCCGGAATCTAAGTATTTCATACATATATTTTGTGAGGGCTCCGCAATCTGTACATTTTTTATGTGGCGAAGCTCGTCTCGTTTTTATTATTTAAGGGCAAACTTAAGACAACTACGATTTTCTACCAATGAAGTCATCCGAGGTTAAACAAAAGCAACAATTCTAATGGGTAATAATATCCATGGTAAAATGAAAAAGCAATTCAACAAAGACGACACACAAATAGTTCATAGGAAATCAATATCATTTTTCCATTCTATTTAAACAAATATCACAAGTTTGGAAATGTGCATGGACCTGTTTGAAGCAAGAACAACAACCAAACTGGACCGACAACTATCGGAAACCTCTCCAATGATGGAACCTCGATGTCAAGCTCAACGATATCAGACCGGAAGCCACGAGCACAACCCAACGACTACCTCAGACAGACTGCGCGACGATAGCGAAGAAACAGCGGCAACTGGACATGCTAATGGCAACTAAATAATCGCCTGGTATGGCGCACTGGTTCGTTGCTGGGGGAGGAGGCGAGCTGGGGTTGGTTCTACAACTGGTTGCGATGGAGATTGGGGGAGAAGGGGTGGTTGTTTGGGCAGTGAGGGACTGTCGCGAATGGAGAAGGCGAAACAACAGTGGTCGTCGGGGCTAGACGCGATGGAAGGAGCTGGGTTGTTTGGTTGTCGACTAGAAAATGACGACGAGGGGGGGCTGCTGACGGGCCTGTTTGGTGACTGTGTGAGACGATAGTGGGAGCTGGTTGCGACAGTAGGGTCGAAGGGCAGTGACGACGAGCAGGAGCTCGCTGGCTGGGGGATAGGGTGGCACGACAGGTTTTTGGGTTATGACGGGAAGAAGGCGATGGGGAAGGTGACGGACTGGCATCGCTGGATGGGTCGTTTGGTGGTGGCGTTTTGGATGTGAGGGAGTAGGGGTCTAGCTGGTTCCGCTGGTGAGGAAGACGATGGCGAAATAGCAGTGGTCATCGGATTTAATGGAGGATCGCTGGACTGGATTGATGGAGCTAGGAGGAGGAGGAGGTGGAGGGAGCTGGTAGCGGCAGCAATGGTAGATTCACGGAGGAAAAAGGCGATGGTCGTTCGGACGTGAGGGAGTGTCGCGACTGGTTTTTTTGGGGTAGGCTCCTAGGGTTTTTCGTTCTTCTTCCTTTTTTGGAAGAAGATGAATAGTGCCCAGTTGGTTTTCAAAAATCTGTCCAAGTCCTCCTTCCTGTAGCCTTCCCGTGTATTTTTGTAGCTTTTGCCAAGAGAATGGACCCCACCTGTGTAGGGGTCCAAGATTTGTGTCCCCCATGCGCGGTGGGGTTCCCCGTGTAGGGGGTTCCGTCCGTGTTCCCCACGCGTGTCCCCCATGTGTGGTGGACTCGGATTATTAAGGGCTAGGCTCGAAAATTAGGCCTAAAACGGGTAGTTTAAACCCAAATATTATTCTTTTGCCCGGACCCGAGATTAAGAACACGACGTTGCTCAACTACTCCTATGTAAGCAAAATAACTACCAAAAGACTAATATTTAAAACAAAACTATATCTTTTTTTTAATATTTTTTCATGATTAAAATAACTATAAAATATTAATAAAATTATTTTTGTAATTTTCGTTTTTTATATAAAGATAAAATATAAAGTAATATTTTTGTATTTTTCAAAAATTAAAATGACTACAAAACATTAATAGAACTATATTTTTTGGTAATTTTCGAAATTATATAAAGTACAAAAGTAAGGTACAATTTTTGTATTTTTTCAAGTTTATGAGAAATACATAAACTAAAATTTATATATATATTTTTGTAATTTTTTCTTTTGCGACGAAATAAAGTAAAATAGTCAAAATAGCTATATTAGACCTAAATTAAAATATTCACGCTAAAAATGTGAAAATTCTCGGGGAGGGTCAAAACTCACGCGTCTACAGCTGCCCCTCTTTGACTGGAAACACGAAGAGTTTTTCGACAAAGAACGACTACACATGTTTTTGACCCGACCATTATTTGGAGGGACTACACTCAGGAAAGGAAGGGAATGTGACCGAGCCCTGGTATCTGAGCTGTCCACATATCCTTGGTTATACAAGAATCAGACCACGTGTAGTTCGGAAATGAGAGATGGTAGATTGTACCGAGGTGAAGAGTCGAGCGAGGTGCCGTTCCGTTGAGGTTCCGGTCCGCGGTCCTGTCATTACATCAAAAATGAAAACTGAAAAAGACTAACTAAGCCTATTAGCTACTAGTTACAAGGATTCCTATATTTAAGTCTTCTGAAACTTGGTCTTGAGTCTTGAATGGTGCTTCATACAAACTTTGGATTTGAACCTTGATACTTGCTAGTTGTAGGTGCTAGTTCTTGAGCAGACCACATATGTTCTCCACTTCCGTACTTTGGATTCATTTTTTTCTCTTTTCTTGTTTTTTTTATTTGTTTTTTTTGTGACCAGCTTTTGTTGACCATCTCAGACTGTTGACTCGCATTCTTGAGGCGAGCTTCTGCTATTTATAACTTGGTTGAATGCTGGGGATTTTTGTTGTAGCCTTCTGCTTCCCGGTGCTGGGGATTTTTATTGTTTTCTGCTGGGGATTCCTGTTGTAACCTTCTACCTTCCGATGGGGTTAGTGATTTCCAAAATCTGCAGTATAAGACTAAAAAGTATTCCTCTTGTTTTACAAGTGGGTGCCTGAAATATGAAATGTAAAGACTGAAAAGTATTCCTTTCATTATACAGGTGGGCGTCTGGTTTCAACACTTGTAATGAAAAGACTGAAATGTATGTCTCTGTTCTATGGGCGGGCTCCCAACTTCAACATTTGAAATGAAAAGACTGAAATGTATGCCTCTGTTCTATGGGCGGGCTCCCAACTTCAACACTTGAAATGTAATATTAAAATGTATGCCTCTGTTTTATGGGCGGGCTCCCAACTTTAACACTTGAAATGTAAAGACTGAAATGTATGCCTCTCGTTATACAGGTGGGCGCCTGGCAAGAAGTTTAAAGACTAAAAAGTATTCCTCTCGTTATACAGGTGGGCGCCTGGTTTTAGGAAAACTAAACATTGATATTCTTAATAAAACTAAAAATGACTCTCCTTTTTTTTCAAATTCAAATGTTGTTTTTTTTTCAAATTATCCTAGGAGAAAATTCGTCAGACTAGGTTTTTTTTTTTTTGGTATCTTAGGAGAAAGATTCATCAGACTAAGATTTTGATCCTAGGCGAAAGTTCGTCAGACTAGGTCTTCTATCTTAGGAGAAAAATTCATCAGACTAAGATTTTGTTCCTAGGAGAAGGTTCATCGGACTAGGTCTCTATCATAGAAGAAAAATTCATCAGACTAAGATTCTGATCCTAGGAGAAGGTTCATCAGACTAGGTCTTTTTTTTTGGTATCTTAGGAGAAAGATTCATCAGACTAAGATTTTGATCCTAGGAGAAGGTTCATCAGACTAGGTCTCTATCTTAGGAGAAAAATTCATCAGACTAAGATTTTGATCCTAGGAGAAGGTTCATCAGACTAGGTCTTTTTTTGGTATCTTAGGAGAAAGATTCATCAGACTAAGATTTTGATCCTAGGAGAAGGTTCATCGGACTAGGTCTCTATCTTAGGAGAAAAATTCATCAGACTAAGATTTTGATCCTAGGAGAAGGTTCATCAGACTAGTTTTTTTTTTTGGTATCTTAGGAGAAAGATTCATCAGACTAAGATTTTGATCCTAGGAGAAGGTTCATCAGACTAGGTCTCTATCTTTGGAGAAAAATTCGTCTGACTAAGATTTTGATCCTAGGAGAAGGTTCATCAGACTAGGTCTCTTTTTTTGGTATCTTAGGAGAAAGATTCATCAGACTAAGATTTTGATCCTAGGAGAAGGTTCATCAGACTAGGTCTCTATCTTAGGAGAAAAATTCATCAGACTAAGATTTTGATCCTAGGAGAAAGTTCATCAGACTAGGTCTTGTTTTTTTTTTGTCTCTTATGGGTAAAAACTAAACTTAGGAGGAAATGCATCTCCTATGGGTAAAACTCTAAACTTAGGAGGAAATGCATCTCCTATGGGTGAAACTAAAACAAACTTAGGAGTAAAATGCATCTCCTATGGGTAAAACTTAAACTTAGGAGGAAATGCGTCTCCTATGGGTAAAAGCTAAACTTAGGAGGAAATGCATCTCCTATGGGTAAAAACTAAACTTAGAAGGAAATGCATCTCCTATGGGTAAAAACAAACTTAGGAGGAAATGCGTCTCCTATGGGTAAAACTTTAACGATTTCAGACTAGGAAGTGTGTCTCCTATTAATGAAATCTTCACTTAGGAAGTGCGTCTCCTATGCGTGAATCATTCCTTCTTCCTGAATTATTTACTTACCTGTGTTGTCTTCCCTCGAAACTGCTGGGGATTATTTTGATGGGGATGACTTTTCCCCTTTTTTTTTCCTTACCCACTCTGGGTTGCCCGAAACTCTGTCGAGGATGCTTCTACATCTCGATGATCCGCTGGGGATAACACTGCTGAGGATAACCCTGCTGAGTAAATATGTTATCTTACTCCTTCCAAAATTACTTCCTTTTAAGTAGGATGTTTCATTCCTCTGCAAACTGCTTCCATTTTTTTCTCTCTTTTTTTTTTATTCTTTTTTTTAATTATATTTTATTCTTTTTTTTATTATTATTATTGTTTTTTATTCTTTTTTTTTCTTTGCATAGCTTCTTCCTTCGAAGACTACCTCCCTTAAGACTCGTTTTGCCTTTTCCTGAAAAGAACCGCTGAGGATACCGACTTTCACCAAACTTGTGTTGGACTCCTCGAAACTGCTGGGGATAACACTGTCGGGGAATTATTTACTTACCTGTTGGGGGATAAAATGTTATCAGCTGGGGATAACGCTGTCGAAGATAACACTGCTGGGGGATTCTGACTCCTTCAGAACTAGTGCTTCACTCTTCGGAAGGCTGTTGGGAATGATACTGGCCTTTTGCTTTTCTGAGCACAAGTTTCATCCCTTTGCTGGGGAACATCTTCCTCCATTGGAACTTATTATGTTGGGGGCAACACTGGTTCTAAGACCACTTCCCTTGAGACTGGTGCTATCTTTATTTTTCCCCAAATGGGTACCTCATTTCCGGAAAATTTTCTAAATGAAAGGAAAATTTTCTGCCCCAGTTTGACAGTCTCCCTTATGGCATGCGTTTCTGTCGTCAATGCTATTTCCTTTACCTGTTTCAAATCAAACAAAATTCATTAGTTTAAAAAGCGGTGGTTGGTTGTGATACTCCTGCTGGGATGGTTTTCCCTTTCTCCTTCCTTGCTCCGTGTTCCACAACTTGTTGGGGATGATATTATTTGCTGGGGATAATCCCTTTCTGCTGGGGATATCCCTCTTCTTTTGTGGCATAGCTCGGAAACTGGCATTTCCCCGACCTTTTAGTCTAGTATGAATTTCCCCAAATCATGCCCACTGCTCTCCTTGCTTTGTTCAACGGGCCTTGGCCTTGAGGTTTATAACCTTTGATTTCGGCAAGGGTATCCCTCTTGACACTTGTCAATCCTTTTGTCAATTCCCTTTTGCTGGGGATATCTTTTTTGACACTAGCCTCGCGCTTGTTCCTCGCTGACTATACCACTTGGATGTACTAGTCAGATCTTATCTTGCATAATTGGAAAGCTGATGGCATATTTTGAAGTCAATTCACACTTGTTCTGACCAGACAGACTCTATTGGGGAGTTTTTCTATGAAAGAAAAAAAGATAAAAGGGAACAGAATAAAAAGACAAAGGAAAAAATGACTCTTTAACAAAAGAAACTATAAATAAAAACCTATCAAATGCAGATACCGACTCTAATGGTCATGACATGCATATATGGCCTATCCCCCGTTGTCAATCATCTTTCAAGATCTTCAATTGGTAATTCCCCATCTGATTCTCAATCTTATTCGACTTGTAGTTCCCGAAGGGTTTTCACTATCAAGCCACTCTCATTTTGGTTTTTCTCTCAACTTTCATCGCCTTATGGTGCCTGTGAAGGTTTTCACCAATAAGACTCTCTCGTTTTATATCTCTCTCCAGCTGGGGATTTGGAGTGTTGCCGGTATGACTCTTTCTGTTGGAGATTAGAGTCCTTTCTGTTGTGGAACAGAATGTTATGTTCGCCGGTAAGACTCCTCATTTGTCTGACTTGGCATCTTTTGAAGACTGATCAGAAAGTCTTTCTTTGGACCGTAATGTGGGTTTTGGATAGGGCTAGAAATAAAGGGTATTAAAGGCTCAAAAGTGCATCGATTCTGGGTTATTAATTACAACCTTCGGAACCAGATTTATTTACAACGAACGCAACCTCTGCCCCAGTTTCTTGCTTGGGGATATCTTAATTAATAATTTTTTTTTTCATTTTTCAAAACTATGACCGAGCCGTGAAGCGCCTACGTATCCTCTTTAAGGAATCAGGTCAAACGTAGTTCCCAATTCCTCTTTTTCATTTGACTTTCTTTTGTTTTTTTATTGTTATCATTTTTTTTTTCTTTTTTTCTTTTTTCGTTTTGTTGTTTTTTTTTTTGTGTTTTATTCCATGCTTGCGTTTTCTAGTCGTTTTTACTGATTCCGAACGAGGGGTACGAAAGAAAAACAATAAGGCTCAAGAGGGGTTAACGAAGGATAAAGTGTTTAGGTAGCAGAACAAAATGCCTTCGTCATTCCAGTCTTCAAACATGCCAAGTGCAAACAACACAATTTAAATTTGTAGCCTCTTCTGATGGTGCTGGACTTGACAATTATATTCAACATCTGTTTGTTCATTTGTCACTTCTAAAGCACCGTTGGGCGACACTCTCATTCTCATTATTATGAACGACCCTCATGCCAATTTGGCAAATCTTTGCTTTTAACGGTTTTCTTTGTGTTTAACTTGCCCTAGTTCCACATGACTCAAGCTCTGAATAATCTCAAACCGTACTTATTTTCTTTAACCGTTCTGATCACCTTTCCAGGGTTTTATGATTAACTTTTAAGATTAGGCCCGAACTGTGTGCTCATGTCATGTCACTAGAATCGGCATTGAACAAAAATGATAAAAGGACTAAACAAAAGATGAATAGAAATAGTAAAAGACCGGATTTTGTATTAGACTACCGGTGAAATGGTTTGAATAACAAAACAAAACAAACCAGAACAAAACACAAAAAACAAACTGGACAAAACTTATACAAACCGCTATGACAAAACGGAAAGATAAGCGGAAAGATATTGACACAAAACAATATCTGAATTACAATCCTAATAATCCGAACAAACAGAAATGACAACAAAATAAGCCACCACAAGCTTCTCTCTTGCTAACCAAGGAACGGAGCGTCCTCCCACTTTATCAAAATTGGCATTTTAGCCACTGAGCTTCGCATCAGTATTGTCCAGGCCGTTACCAACTTCAATATCATCAACCTTAGCCAACAAATCCCCAATAGGATTTGAGTGTTTCTGCTATCAGGCCCAATCCCCGCAAAGTGTGCATCATGATGTGCGAGTAAAGGATTCTGCGCGATGTTCTGGGTGTCATTGTCCGGCTTACCACAAACCAACCACCTTAACTTTCTTTGCGAAACAAACAGGTTAGAATGGACTCAGTCGGTCCTCATTATTAACAACATCTTTTTTTTCTTTTTTCTTTTTTTTTGATTTTTTCTTCTTTTTTTCGATTTTTTTCATTTTTTCTTTTCTTTTTTTTTCTTTTTTTTTCTTTTTTGATTTTTTCATTTTTCCTTTTTCGATTTTTTTTCATTTTTTTGTTGTGGTCGAATCTTATGGAGATTGCCTACATATCATGACCCCGCATGAATCAGACCTTGCGTAGTTCGGACCAATAAAAGATAAACAATAATAAACATTTTTTTTCAATTTTCATATTAAAACAAACTAGGTTTCAAAGGTTCGAAGATGACCTACAAACTCGAAAATCAAACAACCCACATATTCTAATAAAAAGGATTTACAAACTCCAAAAATAAATGGCCAGCTTCCTTTCTCCGTTTGACAAATGCAACCGAACGGTTATTTTTTGCAAATGTGGCCCCCTCCAAATTTCACATGAATTTGAGGCCGGAGAGGATTATTTTATGACACTTTACAAATTTGTCCGTTCTTTTACGAAAATAACCTTTCGACAACTGAAAGATACTCTAAGGCTATTTCGGCAAGAACGGTTTAAGACGCGGCCGAAGCTGGCTCGACTTATTTTTGACTAAAAAAAATTCAAACGGTATTCACCTCACCGCTGACTCTTTGTTTTTTTTTCAAATTACAATGAAAACGTGGTGTTGCAAACACGGCCCTTCAACACCTCGGGGACGAAGATTTTTAAGGCTGTGTGGGTCAATTGAACCAAATCTAAAACAATGACCCAAAGGTGGCTGTTTATACAAAGTCAGCCTTTCGGCGTCCCTTCCGGGAACATTCGGCTATTTATGACAAAACAACATCACCTGACTTATTCATAACTTTTTTTATCGTTTTTTTTCAAAATAGAAAACTCAATATTGCAAACACGGCCTTTCAACGTCTCGGGGACGAAGATTTTTAAGGTTGTGTGGGTCAACTGGACCAAATCTTAAAAGATGACCCAAAGGTGGCTGTTTATGCAAAGTCAGCCTTCCGGCGTCCCTTTCAGGAACATTCGGCTATGTCTTGATAAAACAGCGTCACTCGACTTCTTTATGACAAAATTAAAATTTGACATATTTTTTTTTATTTATTTATTTTTGGTTATTTTAGCAAAAGGTGGGGTTGGACCCGATGAGGGTTGTCTATGTATCTCACATCCGGTGAGAATCAAACCCGCGTAGTTCGGGTAAATAAACTATTTTGAGAAGACCCTTTTCCATTTTCTATTTTTTTTCACAACAATCAAACAAACTATTATTTTTCATTCATAATAAACAAACAAACTAACAAAACAAAAAAAAACATAAAACATTCCTTCTTCTTTCTTTTTTTCAAAATTCCGGCAGAGTTTCGACACTACTTGGACATTGGTTTTTTTCCTAAAAATAAGTAGTTATATCTCTACATTGTTATTTTCTCCTCTTTTTCACGATTTTTTTAATTTGTGGAAAATGATGACAACATACAAAATCTTTTGAATTCTCATGCTTTTTTTTATACATATTTTTATTTTTTATATTTATTATTATTTTTCAAAAATGTGGCATGAGAGACATAAGGATTTCCAAGACATCTTGGATTCCGCAAATGTTCCCCATGTGGTTTCCCAAAATGAAGCGTGGGGGACATACGGAATTCCAAGACTTCTTGGACTCCACAAATGGTCCCCATGTGCTTTTCCCAAAAATGAAGCATGGGGGACATAGGGGATTCCAAGACTTCTTGGATTCCACGAATGTTCTCCATGTGCTTTTCCCAAAAACGAAGTGTGGGGGACATATGAAATACCAAGGCTTCTTAAATTCCACAAATGTTCCCCATGTGCTGAATTAACATAATAGCATGCTTATCTAAAAAATCGTGCAACTTTCTTATTTAACGTGACCAGCATGATAAAGAGTGTCATTTGTCATCAACTATCATTGGTCCGCCGAATGACCCTTTTACCCTTGAATAAATACAACATGTAGCACATAAGATGCCTTAAGATGGTCTATTATTTTCAGGTTGCTTGTCCTAGACAGACCCAACCTCTGTGTTGAGTCCCCTAAGTCAAATGCACATGATGCAAATAAAATTCCTACTAGGGATCCGGCATGAAGCTGAGTTATTCTAGGTTCAAACCTGGGTATGTGTTCTAGACAGTGTACCCGAGCGGACAACTCGAATCGAGAAGGGGGCTACGTACCGGGGACCCGCGGGGTCGTCCGGCTTTGTAACTTGTCCGGCCTCTTTCTTATTTCAAGGTATGACACTAACAAAATAGGGAGTCTCGACCAGCGAGCTTCTCCCCGGAGGTAAGAAGAGAATGGTTTCGGCATACTTTATATACAGTTCAAATAATATCAAAGTGGTAAAAGCATCATTTAGCACATTGAGCCCAAACATATAACAAAATCAGATAAAACCAAATATAACAATTTATCTAAGCTCGAATTTCTAACCCTGAACCAGTGGTTCTGGGTCATTTGTCCCCAGCAGAGTCGCCAGAGCTGTCACACCTCCTTTTTAAAAACCCCGCGAGGGCGTAGGGAGTTTTTTCCAATTAAAGGACAATCGAAACAGGATTTATTTATTTATTTCAGAGTCGCCACTTGGGAGATTTAGGGTGTCCCAAGTCACCAATTTTTATCCCGAATCGAGGAAAAGAATGACTCCATATTACAGTCTGCGTACCAGAAATCCGAATAAGGAATTCTGTTAACCCGGGAGAAGGTGTTAGGCATTCCCGAGTTCCGTGGTTCTAGCACGGTCGCTCAACTGTTATATTCGGCTTGATTATCTGATTTTATACAAATATGAACTTATGTGCAAAATTTTATCTTTTTACCGCTTTCTTAATTATTGTTATTATTTTACGAGAATTGCAACGTCGTGGAAACATATCTCGAGCCACGTTACATCAATGCACCCGTGGTTGTTTGACATATCTCGACTCGGTTAAGATTTAGATTTAGATCACATAAATGTGCACCCGAGTTAAGGAAAATAAATTATTAAAGGCGTGCCTAAAGCAACTAGAGTATTGTTATTTTGGGGAAGGCCATAAAATTCGCTAAAAGGCATGTCCCGAATTCTAAGTATTTTAATATATACATTTAGAGGGCCCCGCAGCTTGTGCATTTTTTGTTTGTCGAGGCTCGTCTCATTCATTATTTAAAAAAAGAATTTGCAACGTCATGGAAATGCATCTCAGACCACGTCACAATCAATGTACCCGTGATTAGAGACACATTCGATTTCGTTGAGATTTGGATTTGGGTCACATAAATGTGCACCCGAGTTGAAGGAGATAACATTATTAAATACGCGCCTAAAGCGACTAGCGTATCATTATTTTGGGTAGGGCCGTGAAATTTGCTAAACGGCCCGTGGAATCTAAGTATTTAATACATATATTTTGTGAGGGCTCCGCAATCTGTACATTTTTTATGTGGCGAAGCTCGTCTCGTTTTTATTATTTAAGGGCAAAATTAAGACAACTACGATTTTCTACCAATGAAGTCATCCGAGGTTAAACAAAAGCAACAATTCTAATAGGTAATAATATCCATGGTAAAATAAAAAAGCAATTCAACAAAGACGACACACAAACAGTTCATAGGAAATCCATATCATTTTTCCATTCCATTTAAACAAATATCACAAGTTTGGAAATGTGTATGCACCTGTTTGAAGCAAGAACAACAACCAAACTGGACCGACAACTATCGGAAACCTCTCCAAAGACGGAACCTCGATGTCAAGCTCAACGATATCAAACCGGAAGCCACGAGCATAACCCAATGACGACCTCAGACGGACTGCGCGATGATAGCGAAGAAACAGCGGCAACTGGGCATGCTAATGGCGACTGGATAATCGCCTGGTATGGCGCACTGGTTCATTGCTGGGGGAGGAGGCGAGCTGGGGTTGGTTCTACAACTGGCTGCGATGGAGATTGGGGGAGAAGGGGTAGTTGTTTGGGCAGTGAGGGACTGTCGCGAATGGAGAAGGCGAAACAACAGTGGTCGTCGGGGCTAGACGCGATGGAAGGAGCTGGGTTGTTTGGTTGTCGACTGGAAAATGACGACGAGGGGGGAGGGCTGCTGACGAGCCTGTTTGGTGACTGTGTGAGACGATGGTGGGAGCTGGTTGCGACAGTAGGGTCGAAGGGCAGTGACGACGAGCAGGAGCTCGCTGGCTGGGGGATAGGGTGGCACGACAGGTTTTTGGGTTACGACGGGAAGAAGGCGATGGGGAAGGTGACGGACTGGCATCGCTGGATGGGTCGTTTGGTGGTGGCGTTTTTGGACGTGAGGGAGTAGGGGTCTAGCTGGTTCCGATGGTGAGGAAGACGATGGCGAAACAGCAGTGGTCGTCGGATTTAATGGAGGATCGCCAGACTGGATTGATGGAGCTAGGAGGAGGAGGAGGTGGAGGGAGCTGGTAGCGGCAGCAATGGTGGATTCACGGAGGAAGATGGTCGTTCAGACGTGAGGGAGTGTCGCGACTGGTTTTTTTGGGGTAGGCTCCTAGGGTTTTTCGTTCTTCTTCCTTTTTTGGAAGAAGATGAATAGTGCCCAGTTGGTTTTCAAAAATCTGTCCAAGTCCTCCTTCCTGTAGCCTTCCCGTGTATTTTTGTAGCTTTTGCCAAGAAAATGGACCCCACCTGTGTAGGGGTCCAAGATTTATGTCCCCCATGCGCGGTGGGGTTCCCCGTGTATGGGGTTCCGTCCGTGTTCCCCACGCGTGTCCCCCATGTGTGGTGGACTCGGATTATTATGGGCTAGGCCCGAAAATTAGGCCTAAAAATGGGTAGTTTAAACCCAAATATTATTCTTTTGCCCGGACCCGAGATTAAGAACACGACGTTGCTCAACTACTCCTATGTAAGCAAAATAACTACCAAAAGACTAATATTTAAAACAAAACTATATCTTTTTTTTTAATATTTTTTCAAGATTAAAATAGCTACAAAATATTAATAAAACTATTTTTGTAATTTTCGTTTTTTATATAAAGATAAAATATAAAGTAATATTTTTGTATTTTTTCAAAAATTAAAATGACTACAAAACATTAATAGAACTATATTTTTTGGTAATTTTTGAAATTATATAAAGTGCAAAAGTAAGGTACAATTTTTGTATTTTTTCAAGTTTATGAGAAATACATAAACTAAAATTTATATATATATTTTTGTAATTTTTTCTTTTGCGACGAAATAAAGTAAAATAGTCAAAATAGCTATATTAGACCTAAATTAAAATATTCACGCTAAAAATGTGAAAATTCTCGGGGAGGGTCAAAAATCACGCGTCTACAATCATTACTCATCTTTGCGATGCGTTGCATCGCTTCCCGTGTCCCTGTCATTTCGATTCCTGTGCATGTGATAGTTAATTGTCTCGATCCAAGCGTCGGTGTTTTCTATAAATAAGGGGAGGAAACCCTGTGAGTGAACCTTTACATTTTCCAATCTTTGAACCTCCATCCTTTCTTTTCTTCTTCTTCTTCTTCTTCTTCTTCTTCTTCTTCTTCTTCTTCTTCTTCTTCTTCTTCTTCTTCTTCTTCTTCTTCTTCTTCTTCTTCTTCTTCTTCCTTCGGTGGTACTGCTCCAATTGCTTACATTTTTTGCACTTTTACTCTCCTTTCAATTTCGAGTGATTCCCATTGTTTTTGTCTCTTCTGAGTTCGCATCCTCTGTATTTACAACTAACAAAAAAATGGTTGATACAACCCTTATCTTTGGTGAGGTTCTTGAACCAACTCCACTAGGAGGAGGATGCCTCCACATGACGATGTTGCTGTCGTTGTTGCCGAGGATGAGAGCTTCCCCACCGTGGAGGAAATCATTCCTCATAATGATATACGGGTCGGACTTCTCTAAGTCACCTGCAGACGAGCCTGAGCCTTTGATGTCCGAAATGGGAACATCCCATCTTACCGAGCTTAGGCCAAGTACAACATCCCTGCCCACATTGACCTAGTCCCAACTGGGAACGACATAGTTAATATTCATCGTTCTAGGTATTGTGCATTTTACGCG
This sequence comes from Nicotiana tabacum, assembly GCF_000715075.1. Taxonomy (NCBI): domain Eukaryota; kingdom Viridiplantae; phylum Streptophyta; class Magnoliopsida; order Solanales; family Solanaceae; genus Nicotiana; species Nicotiana tabacum. The sequence goes on along the minus strand of NC_134080.1, from coordinate 218,202,619 downwards.
TACCCGTTCCAAGTGGGTTATTCTGTTCCTCTTCCCCCATTGGTTGAGGAATCCTGCCGCTACGATGGCATCTGTCTGGCCCAGCTCTCCCCTACATTTACAAACTCTTTCTTATGTTGATAAAATATGCGGAGTTGGCCAACCGCGGGATTTCTATACGCCATCTGCTACATCTTTTTGCGCCAAACTTCCACAGAGGTACACTGATACATCTCCGCCATCGTGGGACCAAGGGATTGGTTTTGAAAATGGACAATAATGCCAATCATCGGTTTTGGTTCAACTTCTTCTACATCAAGACCAAGCACGTGGTGGCGAACCCCAGTGGATTCCCTGAGGCGTGGAACTTCGCCTGTAAGTGTTTCTGCTAACTCTGCTTGTTTTGTCTCTCTCCGGTGATTTAATCGTTCTTCCTCTTTTGTGCAGCCGAGATGGATCCCCCTACGTTGGTCTCCGACATTCGCGACTAGGTGAGTCAAATTTTACCCGACATGGTGGGGATCTACGAATGGTAGTCGTTCAACAAGAAGTTTAGACGTAACCTTCTTCGATTAGTAAGTTATTTGTTTCGATCTCCTCCTCAGCTCCCTTCATATAGTGGGGGTTAGTTTTAACTTTTATATTTGCTTCCAGGTCGGAAGACTACAGAAGGGCGAGGGCTCCTACACCCACTTTTCGTCAATTGGGTGCATTGATCGGATCTCTGGTCGCTGCGACTGCAGGCCAGTCCATTCAGATAGCTGCTTCTTCTCGGATCTCAGCATGCCCTTCGGTGGAGACTCCGACTTCTCTCATATTGCACTTAATAAATGATTCGTCGCCAGATGAAGAGGAAGCAGTTCTTCTAAAAAGTGGAGAGTAGAGTTAGCGGCGAGGCAGTAGGAAACGAAGAGCCAATAAGGGGTGATCCCGAGCTAGCCACGACTGCATCCGAGGGCGGCATAGATTTGGACACAGAGACTACGCCTCCAGCTGTAGATATTGCTCCCTTGCCTGAGGTTGTCGTGGAATGGGGAGGCCGATCAGAGACAGCGGAGGTCATTTCGAGGAGTGATCTGTCACTGTCAGGGCAGGCCGACATACCTTCCTCTATCGAGGAGAGGGGGAATATGTGGTTGTAGATGGTTATGAGTTCGGTACTGACATTGACCCCGAAGAAGTTTGGATGTGCAATTAGGGGTTCACTCGGGTGGAAGTGAGGTCGAAGGGGACTACTCGTAATATTATCATCCCCTCGACCGTGATTTATTGAAGAACACGGAGAGAGTGATCCCTTCTTTGGGTCCTCTCTGCTCCAGCGCCGAGGACATGACCTTACAAACGTTTGATGATGATGCTCTATCATTGGGCATATCCAGGATGGCTTTGTGGGTAAAGTTCTTGGTTCTTCGAGTTTTTGTTCCTTGTTCTCTTTTGTCCGTTTTTACTAACTTCTTTTTGCTTTTCCCTATTCATCAGACCCTTATATTGGAGATTGAGTGTGCCCGCCGAGAGGAGAAGAAGAAGGCTATTTTCAAGAAGATGTAATTGAAGTATAAAGAATACCGTGCCAAGTATCGTGAGATATGCCTCCAATTTAGTGTGGACGATAACTTCCAGTCTCTGAGGGACGAGCTAAAGCAGAAGGATGACGAGCTCATAAGGGTCATTGGCAGATGTAGCGAGCTCAAGGGAGCACTTAGATCCAAGGAGGAAGAGCTCGAGGTGAGCAGGGGGTCATGGCTGAGTGTGCCGATCTTTAGGCCCAAGTGGCATCCTTGCAGGCTGAACTTGAGCAAAGCTCGACCAAGGCTAATGACGAGTTGATCGAGAAGATAACGAAGTTGGATAAGGCCGAGGAGGTCAGGAGGGCGGCTTTGGCAAAGGTTGTGGCATCGGAAGAGGTCATCTGCGTTCTTAGATCTGAACAGGCGAGGGAAGCGGAGGTGGTCGTGCTTAGGGAGGCAAGGCTTGGTGAGAGGTTGGCGAGCTTGAGGGAGAGGTTTCAAACTTAAATGATCAAGTCAGCTCTCTTAAGGCTGAAAGGGCGCAGCTATTGGCTCGACCATCCTCCTCCTACACTTCCGTTTATCCTAACGTTGCGCGGGAATCGTACGAGAAATGGATCCATGTCGAGGCCCAGCTAGACATATTTAGGGATTTGTTGGCGGTAGGGAGAGTTTCCGAGGTTGAGTTCGAGGGTGTTCGTGCCAAGGCGCACACAACTTGAATCGCATGTGGTTATGATCCCGCCATGCCACAGGCGGGCAATGATGAAGACGAGCTGGGCGAAATCGAGCAAGGTGCTTGGTATGATGATGCATACTCGACCGACGAGGATGACGGCGGGAATGATGGAGGAGATGAAGCCGCTGAGTGATGACTTTATAACTTTTTTTCTTCTTTTTTATGCTTTTGTGGGCGTCTGTTCGACCCTTATAAGATACCTTTTGATTTGGAATGCTACTTTTGTTGTTTATTTTTGAGTCTTCTATATATTTTTTTCCTTGAATGTTTTCCTTGACTGATTGTCTTGATATACAAGAACTATTGGTAAGCGTTAATTCGAACATGGCCGAGTGTGTCTGATTAGTTTGAGTACAGTTAAATGTCACCATAATTAATTCGGACGAGGTTAACTGTGAATGAAATTCGAGCTAGGTAGAATGTGAGTTGATTCGAGCGAGGTCGAATGTTACTCTTAAATAATTCAAACAAGGTCCAATGTGGGTTGATTCGAGTGAGGTCGAATGTTACTCTTAATTAATTCGAAAAAGGTCGAATGTGAGGTTATTCGAGCGAGGTTGTATGTTACTATTAATTAATTCGAATGAGATCGAATGTGAGTGTCTTGACCCGAAAAATGTGTAAACTTCTCCAATGTATATATGTAAGCAAAGCATACAAGCACATGATGTTCGCCTATGTCTCCACCAAGTTTTAACACCGCACCAATCAAGTTGTTGGTTGTTCGCATCAATCAAGTTTTAACACTTGCATTGTTCGCATTTTCTTATGAAGTTAGTGGCCTCTTTTTTCATTGTGGGCCAGTAGTAGCCTGCTCGTATGAGGCATCTGACGAGGGCTCTATTGCCGATGTGAGCTCCTTAGTCACATTCGTGGACTTCCTCCAGAATGCATCGCGTCTGGTCTAGGCCTAAGTATTTTTCCAGGGGGCTGCCATACGTTCTTTTGTACAAGTCGTTGTTGATGACGCTATACCAGGCCGCCTGCATTCGAAGCTTCTTGGCTTCTTTTTTGTCGTCTGAAAGCACTCCGTCCTACAAATATGTGACAATACGATTGCGCCAGTTTCAAGTTAGGTTTATAGTTCATACCTCGATTTGGTCGATCGACGAGTAGAGGATAGTGAACATGTTCCCTTCTCCGATTATGCTTTTAGTGGCCAATGCCAGTTTAGCAAGGCCATCTACTTTGATATTCTGTGTTTGAGGGATTTGGTCGAGCTGGCATTTGTCGAACTTAGGTAACAACTTGCAGATCTCGGCCTGGTATTTTTGTAGTCTTTGTTCCTTAATTTGGAAAGTCCCTGTGACTTGATTGACGATGAGCTGAGAGCCGCTCCGTACTTGAGTGCTAACTTTACCCCTGCAATCACGACCTCATACTCGACCTCGTTATTAGTCATATCTGGGCATCTTATGGACTGGCGAATCACTTTGCCTGTTGGGACTTCGAGCACGAGTCCTAGTCCTGATCCCAAGGCACCATCGATATAAAAAACCTATAGGTCTTATATTCTTGGGGAAGTACGGGCGACTTCCTTCTCGATTTAAGGCATTATTTTCGTGCTGAAGTCGGCGAACACTTGCAACTTTATTGTCGTTCGTGGTTTATATGCTATATCATACTCGCTCAATTCTATGGCCCATTTGTCCAACCTGTCCGATAGCTAGGGTTTATGCAGAATACTCCTTAGGGGAAAGGTCATGACCATCGAGATAGTGTGACATTGGAAATAGGGTCTAAGCTTTCGTGAAGCTACGACCAAAGCAGGGCTAGCTTCTCGAGGTGTGAGTACCTCATTTCAGCATCGACCAAAGTTTTGCTAATATAATAAATGGGGGATTGCGTACCTTTGTTTTCTCGAACTAGGGTCGCACTTACGTCTACATCGGACACGGACAGATAAATGAGGAGCTGTTCCCCGGGTTCCGCCTTAGCGAGCAACGAGGGTGAAGATAGGTACGCCTTTAGTTTCAAGGTTTTGACGCACTCGGAGTTCCATTGGAGTCCATTCTCTTTATTGAGCACATCTAAAAAATTATGGCATCTATCAGAGGACTGCGAGATAAACCTCGACAGGGCGTCTATGCGGCTGGTCAACTATTGTACCTGTTTCTTACTGGTTAGGTTCTTCGGTATTCCTTTTATAGCTTTTATTTGGTCGGGATTGACCTCGATACCTCGTTGTAATACCAAGAAACCGAGGAAATTTCCTGAGGTTACACCTAAGGCACATTTTTCGAGGTTCAATTTATTACCATATCGTCTAAGTATGTCGAATGCCTCTTTCAAGTGATCTGACCCTTTTTTCCTTTTTGACTTGACCAACATGTCATCGATGTAGACTTCCATGGTTTTGCCGAGCTGATCTTTGAGCATTTTCGTCACCATCCTCTGATATGTCGCCCCCACATTTTATAGTCTGAAAAGCATCACCCTGTAGCAGTACATCCCCTGGTGAGTGATGAAAGTGGTCTTTTCTTGGTCTTCCTCCTCCATGAGGATTTGGTTGTAGCCCGAGTAGGTGTACAAGAAGCTTAGTGGCTCGTGCCCAACCGTTGCGTCAATGAGCTGGTCAATATGGGGTTGCGGGAATGAGTTTTTCGGGCAGGCTTGTTTAGATCTGTGAGGTCTACACACATCTGTCATTTCCCATTCTTCTTTTTCACCATGATCATGTTGGCGACCCATTGAGGGTACTTTGATTCTCTGATGGAGCCATTTTCTAGCAGTTTCTCAACCTCTTCGCGGACCGCGTCATTTATTACGGAGTTGAATTTCTGCCTAACTTGCCACACTAGGGGTAAAATGGGTCAACATTCTTGCTTGTGTGTCGCTATCTCTTTCGGGATGCCCGTCATATCTGCATGGGAAAAGGAAAACAAGTTTGCGTTGTTAGCTAAAAATTGATGGAATTTACCTGGTTCTTGAAGTTTGTGGCCGATGTAGGCTTTTTTGTTATGGTAATCTTTGTCGAGTTGTACGGGGTCGAGATCCTCTACGGTCGACCCTGTGGCCTCTATGATTGTGGGGTCACTGATGACATCATTCCCTTCATCATCACTTGACCCCCACTCCGTTAATTACTATGTGGCCTCGGCTTTGCCTTTCAATTATTGAGTGTATATGCAGTCTTAGGCGATGCGATAGCATTCTCGGGCAGTGTGTTGCTCTCCTCGAATATTGAATACCCTCCAAGGGGTGGAAAATTTGATGACTTGATATAAACTAGAGGGGACGACTTTCATGGCATGTATCCAGGGCCGACCTATGATGGCGTTGTACGCTGTATCCTGGTCCATAATGTGGAACGTGGTCTCCAAAGTGACGCCGCCAGCCAGGATGGGTAGCGTGATTTCTCCAGATGTCCATTCAACTGCATTGTTAAAACCTGCCAGTGTGATGTAATGCGACACTATCTTGTCCTCGAGCTTCATTTGTGCGAGAACCATAGGGTGGACAATGCACGCGCCACTCCCATCATCGACCATAGTACATTTTAAGTTAGTATCTAAGATGCGTAAAGTAATAACAAGGGCGTCATAATGAGGAAAGACCAAATTGTAGATATCCAACTTATCGAAGATGATACTCTTTCGAGTTCGTCATACCGTTCATGAGTGATTGACCATTTTAGCTTGTGAGTGGTCATGAATTTTACATTATTGATTGACGCGGCTTCGCCTCCTTCGATGATCATTTGGATGGTTCGAGTTGGAGAGGGCAGTTTTGGTGGCCCTTGATGTTGTTCGCATCATCGAGCAAATTTTGCCCTTCCTTGATCGCTCAAAAGTTCTTTTATATGTCCTTGGTGAAGCATGTTCACGACCTCTTGCCTTAGAGCGATGCAGTCCTCGGTTTTGTGGCCCTATTCCTGATAGAATCCGCAGAGGGCATTTGACTTTCTGGTGTTTGGGTCAGACCTCATCTTCTGCGGCTACTTCACTTTTGGACCGAGCTTCTCCAGGGCGTAGACTACTTTTGAGGGAGAAACACAAAATTTGTGAGCAAATAGTAGTGGAGGTATACCTTTTTCGCTTCGGCGAGTCCTTGTTGGCTGCCTGGATGGACCGTCGCCATGACGGGGAGGCTGTATGATGGCGGCTCTAACATATGGTTGGTGCCTCACGGTTGGGTCGCGGGCGCCTACAAGGTCCCTTCTGTTGCCATTTATTCGGTCTTTCCTGGATTCCATTTTGACCGAGATTACCGGTTGAGCTGGCCCAATGAGGTCATCCTTGTCAGATCGCACTTCGACGCAGTAGGCATTGTGTATCTCGTCCCAAGTGGTTGGGGGATATTTCATGAGTCGGCTTAGCAACTTTCTGGTCGCCCTCAAATCGCTCTTGTTTAACCCATTCTGGAAAGCTGCTGCTGCCATTCCCTCCGATACATTTGGTAAGGTCATCCTCACGCGGTGGAATCGGGCAAGGAAATCTCTTAGTCCTTCTTCGGGTGACTGTTTAATGGCAAATATGTCATTCACCCTCGCCTATGCTTTCTTAGCTCCGGCATGGGCCGTTATAAACTTATCGGCCATTTCCTCGAACGTCTCTATGGAATGTGCAGGTAGTTGTGAGTACCAAGTTAATGCTTCCCCGATGAGTGTTTCACCAAACTTCTTCAGTAGTATGGATGATACTTGTTCTTTGGCGAGGTCATCGCCTTTTACTGCAGTGACATAGTGGGTCACATGATCCTCAAGGTCTGTCGTGCTGTCGTATATTTTCAAGTATGGCGGCATTTTGAAGGTTTTAGGTATGGCGTGCGATGCAGCTTCGTCACTGTATAGTTGCTCAACAAACCGGTCGGCGTCCTTTTTTGGTAAAAGTTTTGGGGCACCTGGTATTTTGTCTACCCTTTCTTGATGCTCTTTTATTTGATCAGAGCATTTTGTTCTCATTCTCCATCTCCTCCATCTTCCTCAGAATGGCTGTGAGGGTGTCGTTACCTGCATCACTAACGTTGTGAGTAATACCTGTTACAGGGGGGTGGGGCTTGTTGCTTGTCTGGTACTGGTGCGACGCAAACTCTCGCATTCTCTATTCGTCCTTTGAGAGGGCTTGTCAAGAATGTTGGTCAACGTATTTGTCAACCATGCCTCGAGCAACTTTTTCACTGTCGGTGATGCCTCTTCTGTTGTGGATGTAGAGGCCCCTTTACCATGTGAGGCTGTGATGCTGCCATGGGGGAGGGGTGAACCACTCCGTCTGGGGGAGCCATTTGGCGTCACGTCCTCAACATCTATTCCAGCGACTTCGTTGATAGTGTTTAGGAGGTTGTTAGTAAGACTAGCTACTGCTTTCATTATTTCCTCTCCATTACATGCCATGTTCAACTATGCACGCAAGAAAAGACAAGGTTTTGTGTTGTTTTCTTTTAGATCTGAAAGAAACTAAGATTTTAACTAGAATAACCCCACAAATGGCGTCAAATTGTTTGACCAAAAAATGATAATCTTTGGTTAAATTAATTAATCAGTTATTAAAAAGGGTTAATCCTAGTTAAAGCTAATAACTTCAGATCTCGAGTTATCAGTACAAAAGATATGAGCGGTGAGGAATGGAGTTAATATACTAACAATAAATGTGTCAAATACAATAGTGTGTATGAAGTATCAAGTATTAAACGACAATCAATGACAATAAGGAAGATTCATCCAATATTGAATGAGGTGAATGATTCCTTCTTCTGATAACGATGAATGACAAGAAGATAAGAGAATGTTGAGCACTTTCTCGGATCTGGTGGAAATGACAATAGATAATCCAAAAAGGGAGGAATCTCTCCAGAAAGTTATCCTTTGTATTTATCTTGAGAGCTACCTTTTCAAAAGTGTTTTTATCATATAGAATATTACATGTCTTTTTTCTTATCTCTCATACTATTCATACTAGCCGTTACTTTTATCTATGCAGCTAGACCTCGGCCCTGATGAACCACTCAACGTCTTGTTCTTTTGATCACTGATCAACCTCGGCCAAACTGCCCATATTACTCTGCAGGCCATTCATGATCGTCTCCGTGTGTTGAATTTCTCTAGTTTGATTTTGACCCATACACACAGTACATGCACAATAGTCAAAGTTAGCTAGTACTTACGCCCCGTGCCCCTAGGGCTTTCGCCTCGCCTCTCGCTAATTCCAAATCATTTTCATAATTCTTTGTAGATGTTGAATTAATTGTTCTTTACCTAATCCCACCTGCATTGGGAATAAGTTTGGATTTTGGTTAATGCGACTTATAAGTCGTAATTTTTGCATGAGATTTATAAGTGGCATTTAAGAACTGCAATTTGTAATCGCATTCACCAAATCTATTTCATAAGTCACATTTAGTTTCGGTTTATATTCCACGCCTAAAATGCAATGTATAATAAGTAAATTCTAGTTCCCACTTCCGCAGACTTCCTTTTTTGTACTTATGCAAATTCTAGAAAGTAGATTTAAAGATTTTTTCCTAACATTATTAATCTAGAATCGCTTTAAGTTAATTAGGGAAATGGCCTAAATATATCTGAAATCGCCTATTCGATTACAAATTTATGGTATTATAACCAATAGAGTTCTTTAGTTTTTGAACCTATAAAATTGAATTGCAAAAATTGTCTTTCATAAAATTACTAAAGAATAGATACAATCGCCTATAAAGAGGCGTCAATATGGGCTTGGTCCGTTGGGCCATGTCAGCCCAACCCAATCCGTGATTTACCAGGGTTGAGCTAAAAAATTTAGAGCCCATTTAAAAATGAGGAATTTAAATTCGGCCCGAATAAGCTCGTGGCCCGTGAGGTTTGGTTGAGATTGGGTTGGGCCTAATAAAAATATTTATTGAAAATATATAAAATTATATTGTCTCTAACGATAGAAAGTCAGAATTAGATTTTTACTTAGAAGAACCAAAGTTTGATCTTGAGAAGTTTCAAGAGATGGATATTGTCATGTATTGGAAGGACCATTCTAGAAAATATCTCGATCTTTCAGTGATGGCGCGTGATGTACTTGGTATTCCTATTACCACTGTAGCATCGGAATCAACATTTGGTGGGTGTGTTATGACAAAGTACAGAAATTGCATCCATCATGAAAATGTCCAAACACTTGTTACTACTCGAAATTAGCTGCACGACTTTTCCCAAATTCGAACTAGTAATATTTTCTATGTGAATTTGAATATTATTAATTTCTAAAATTTAATTATTCTTAATATTTAACTAATTAATATTGCATATGAATTGTAGGTGTAAATGAAAGTAAAGATGTTAAGACAACCTTGTCACAAGCGGATTCAAATGTACTTGATGAAGATGACGTGTTGGATATACCATATGCGTCATGGACGTTCTCTTGAATTGTTTATTTTGAGTTTTGACTTTTAGTGACTGAAATATAGTCTTATTTTTTTTACCTTTTTAGTATTTAGTGTAATATATTGGAACAATATAAAAAGTTATTAAGTATTGCAAAAATTTTCCAATAAGATATTTTTTAACTTTTAAATATTTATCTTTTTTTAGGTTAGAACTTAAAGAAAAAATATAAAATTATATTTTAAAAAACGAAAAAGGGTTAAATGCCCGTAAACTATTGGAAGATGTTTAAAAATACCCTTCATCCACCTATAGAACTAAAAATATCCCTCTAACTACCTTTTTGATTCACTTATGCCCTTTGACCGTTAGGTCAATGCTTAATTAAAAATAATTATTATTTAAGTTTCACGTGACAACTTCTTATTGACTAGAATTAAAACATGTAACCCATTAGAAAGACCCACCCATATCTAACAGTTTTTTGTACTAACCCGCTTCAAACACTAATCAGGCTCGAACAAAAAGTTCAACTAAAAAAATGAGTCCCACTTCTTTCAAACTCCACGGAACAAGACGCAAATTTACTACGTGTTTTTTTTCTTATTATGGCATCCAATTCAATTTACATGATAGATACAAATTGCATCATATTCAAGGTGAGTTTAATTTAATCATTTTCACATAACGGAAAGATCTCAAAATGATGAAAAAATCGTTGGACTACCCCTAGTTTTCTGTCCCACATTATTGTCAAGAAAGGCATTGGTTCATTCATGCTAGGCCTTTCTTGCTTGTTTAATCAAGAAAATGAACACATGTAAATCCATATGTTAGATGGAAGTGGGGCGTCTTTTTTTTTTATTGAACTTTTTATTCGGGTCAGGTTAATGTTTGGGACGGGTTAGATCGAAAAATGGGTAGATATAGGTGGGTGTTTCTAATAGGTTAGATGTTTTAATTTCGACAAATAAGAAATTGTCACGTGGAATTTAAATAATTATTTTTTAAATTCAGCATTGACTTAACGGTCAAAGGGTATAAGTGAACAAAAAATACGGATGGAAAGGTATTTTTAGCCCAATAAATGGATGAATGATATTTTAAAACATTTTTCAATAGTTCAGGACTAGGATAAGCTGTCATTATAAGGCCCATCAAAATAGTGGCTAGCCCAGCCCAATTAGTCAATTGCTAAAACACACGTAAGTTGGATTGGGCTAACCCGGCCTGGCCCGTATTGACAGTACGAGACATGATCTTGAACTTGAGAAGCCTTTTTAAAAAATATTTTAGATATTATGAGCTTAACATGCCTAAGTAACCTTTTTTATTTGGAAAAGTTAAGTTTATAAAGGTGGTGACTAGTCAAATTACTTCAAATAAAATAGGATTATAATAAATCAAAATTAAAATAATTTAGCAAGGTTGAAATTTGGGAACAGAAGCGGGTCATTTGCCCAAAACTCTTACAACCCGGTAGATTTTCAGTCCATTGATTCACACACATCCGTCAAGCGGCAGCGTCACTGAACCCAAAACAACCGTTCGCAGCTGATTTTTCTCTTCTCTTCACTCGAAGGCCATGAGCCGTCGATTCTTCGGCTGCAAGTAAAAAATGCCGGCTGCTGATTCGTATCAGCTGTTCATCGTAGACTCATCAGCACCAATTTTCAATGGCCACATCAAGGTCCGTATTTTTACCCAATTAATATTGCTTTCATTTCTCGAGTTTTGTTTTTTCCTGTATTCTTAATTTTAGATCTCTTTATATGCTTAGGATTGTTCATTTGTACAATTCGGTATTACTGGATTAGGCTAGAGTTGGCTCTTACGTAATAGGACCCTGAGCTGCAATGTTTTAACACGAAGGATGGTTATTCTCTTACAATCTTATTTCGTTAAGGTTTAGATTGTGGTTGGCATGGGAAAAATGTTTTTGCCTTGAGAAATGATTTTTGGATCAGTTTTCAGTGTTTGGATAAATTATCTTAACATTTTCAAGCAGAGACAAAAATACTAGGTGAGCTTTTTCATCTGCTTAAGTGTTGATGGACATAGTTATCTAGTACCTGTGTTCAGTGGTGGAGCCAGAAACTTTTTCAAGGGTGTTCAAGAGTTGGAAAAGTAAATAACAAAAAATTTCGATCATTGGTTTAGTGATTGTTCAGCCTAGCGATTCTGGCATGAACAATCTCAACAATATGTTTCCACCAAATACAAACAGTGAAAAGCATTCAGAATTTTTAGTTGTGTTGCTTTAGTAATGAATTTTTTTTTATGAAGTAAGGAGAATTCATTAAAAGCATCCAGCGGATGCAGGCAAAAGATTACAATTAAGAGAGATGGTGTCTGCTCATATACACAAAAAACTATTCTATCACTAAGGAGCAAGACACAATCAAAAAATTGAACAGAACTAGTTACAAGTGCCTGATTTAGCCAACCAAACAAATTCAATAAGCCTTTTGCTTTGACTACATGGGTCGGAGTTGAGATCCCATCAAAACATCTACAGTTCCTTTCCTTCCAGATGCACCAAAAGATAGCAGCAGGTACCATTACCCAAAATATTTTGATGGATTTACCAACTCTCCATGAACACCAACATTCATATGCTTCCTTGATGCTGTTAGGCTTGACCCAGGCTAGTCCAAAAATAGAGAGGAACATGTTCCAAATATCACATGCTAAAGGACAATGCAAAAAGAGATGTCTAACACTTTCAGAATCCAAATTGCACATGTAGCACCTATTCACCATTGGTATACTCCTTCTGCTGAGGTTGTCTTGAGTGAGGCATGCTTCATTTAAGGCAACCCAACTGAAACAAATCACTTTAGGAGGCAGTTAATGAAATTATACGGACTACTTTTTTTTCGATGGGTAAAATTATACAGACTACTATATAAACTGAAATACCAGTGATCATTCTATCGACTTGGCTAAAGAAGAATATCATGTTGACTGTGGATTACTTCCTCAAATAATCCATGGCTGTAAATTTTAAATGTATGTATGCAGCAGTGTTTTGATTGATACTGGGATAATGGGGCTATCTTTATTTAACCGTAATTCGAAAGCGCGTGCAGCTGTGGCGTATGAGTTTCAAACCTGCCACCAAATGAAGCAAAAATTTATGCGGTAGGCTGTAGCGTGTTAGATTCGAACCCTCCACTTTAAAGTTATTACCCTTTACCACCACGCTAGAAGGCTTAGTTGTGTCAAGGGTGTTCAACGACTAGTATATATTGAAATACTACAGAATTTGGCCTATATACATAATACATGGCATAATTCCGGTGAAGGGTGTTTAGTTGAACAATCTCTGTTGACTGTGGCTCCGACCTGCCTGTGCTGGTGGGAGGTAGCAGGTACTTAGGATTTAGATGGTATAAAGGTAGATGAAGTATGGTAATGTTACGAGATAGAGGATAGGGAATAACGACATTGTTTCATGATGTTTTTGAATACTAAATGTTGACAACAGTGTTCAACTGTTTGATGAAGCAAGTCATGTAGAGCAAGAATCCAGTACTTGTAAAGGTAAAATAACTACTGCCCATATGTAACGAAGTTGTTCTCCCTCTTTTGGTAGAAAACATTTTTCCTTGGAGAAACAGTTTCTGCAACTCAAGAACTGAACAGTGAAAAAAGATTTCAACTAGGAACATATTGTAAGCAAAATATTTGTCATTATGTCAAAATTAGTTTCTTTAACCCCAACAATTTGAGCTTTGCTCAGCCAAGTGTGACTGTTAGTGTAAACAATCAAAAAAGTGTGACTGTTATAGTATGTGTTTTGTTTTGTCAGGTGCAGAATTTTGGTGAAGGGCGGCGTTAAAAGGGTTGCTCATTCCTTTCTTGCCAGCCCAAGGGCCAGCTACTCAGAGGTTTGGACGTCTTGCCCTGCCAGACTTTCTTACATCTTTTCCAGATTTCATTCACAATGTAGAGTTTGTCATAGAGGATTTACCTCCAGTATTTTATATGAGGCAAAAGGAACCTTATGGAAGGCATACAATTCTAAATCGAGCTGTTTGTTCCTAACAAGTGAGACAGTGTCACACCATGCTCGAATTGCCTGGAAAAGGCTACTTCAATTTCATTCAAGCAGCGGAGCAATTCTGCCACCGATAAGTAGGGTTACGTGTATGATGAGCCTTGCTTTGACTCGCTCACATCTGGTTTCTCCTGGCATTTTGGCCTTCCTTATCGGAGAGCTAGCATGGAAGCGAAGTGTGTTTGCCGAAGCAGAAGGCTTCACATCCCCGGAATCACTCTACATGCATGCAAAGGATGGACATGTCTACCTGACTTCAGTTGTCTTCTTACTTGTAGAGGGCTTGATTTTGCTCTTCAGAGCTGTATACTTAACACTATTGTTCTCCCCGTGTATACTTATGGCTCCTTTTGCAGACTCCCTTGGTATTGAATTTAGGAAGAAGTGGCTTCGTGCTGTGCGAAAAACTCTAGAGAAGGCGGGTCCAGCGTTCATTAAGTGGGGTCAATGGGCGGCAGCAAGGCCAGATCTATTTCCAGATGATATGTGTAATGAACTTGCGGAACTCCATTCTAAGGCACCAGCACATAGCTATGCGTACACAAAAAGAAGCATCGAAAAGGCGTTCGGACGCAAGCTGCCTGAAATATTCGAAAATTTTGAGGAGGAGCCTGTCGCATCTGGTAGTATTGCTCAAATTCATCGGGCTACCTTGAGATTTCGATATCCTAGACAACGGGTTAAACCCATTCGTGTGGCCGTCAAAGTTAGGCACCCAGGCGTTGGTGAATCTATTAGAAGGGATTTCATATTAATTAACTTCTTTGCAAAAGTTTCGAAGGTCTTCCCGAATTTGAAGTGGTTAAGACTGGATGAAAGCATACAGCAGTTTGCGGTCTTTATGATGTCTCAAGTTGATCTTTCTAGGGAAGCAGCTAACTTAAGTCGGTTCATATACAACTTCCGCAGATGGAAGGATGTATCATTTCCCAGACCTCTATATCCTTTGGTGCATCCAGCAGTTTTAGTGGAAACTTATGAAGATGGTGAAAATATCTTGCGCTACATTGAAGAGCTTGAAGAACGTATTAAAGAGCTCGACGGACGTGAGAGTGTCAGAAGTGCCCTTGCGCACATTGGGACTCATGCACTACTAAAGATGATGTTGGTATGTCTGTGTAATTTTAGCCGTTCCGGAAAAGTCAAAGCTTGGTTATCATCACCACAAGTAATTCAAGAAGGAATATGACAATAGAAACTTCAACTGAAAGTAACTACTTAAGTACATGAGTAAAAATGGGTTCCTAAGACAAGGGAGGATATCCTAATGGAAAGAACCATTCACCTCCAATATTGAAGTTCGGTGATAGAGGGACCATTGTCGACTCCTGTGCAAGGGCACTAGTTGGGGTTGGGGCTTAACATACCAATAGGGAAAAAAGGGTTGCTTTATCAGGCCATCATGTGGGATTTCTTAGCGTTATCTCTGAATTGCATTAATAAATACCTAAATCAACTTCCGATAAAAAATAAATACCTAAATCAACTTTGCATGTTGCTACTCGAATTTCTGCAATGGTAATAATGCGTAAAACACTCTGGGTTAGTGACCAAGGTTATCAAACATGCCGAGTAGGTTGCTGAAGGCAGTTTTTTAGAAAAAGTGGAGAACTTCCTTTATTTGAACAAGTCTGTATTGGCTGTTTCGTTCTTTTCTTCTATTTTTGAGTAAGAAGGCTGTAAGCTGTCAAACTAGTCTTTCTTAGTTATAGTCTTCAAGTTGAGATTGTGTATTCTTTTCTCCTTTTCGTTAGGGTGAGGGGGAAATGCTATTCCATTGGAATATTGCAGTTCTTTATTTCTGCAACATATTCACTAAATTTATTTCTGCGCTCTTTTTTGATACTATACTCTTTAATTCCAGGTGGACAATTTCATACATGCAGACATGCATCCTGGGAACATTCTTGTTAGAACACCGCAAGACAGAGGTTCAGGTAAAGGACTTTTCAAATCGAGGCCTCATGTGGTCTTCCTAGATGTGGGTATGACTGCTGAGCTATCTAATAAGGATCGACTCCTTCTGCTGGAGTTCTTTAAGGCTGTGGCACTTCGAGATGGCCGCTCTGCCGCAGAATGTACTCTTGGACTATCTAAACAACAGAGCTGTCCGAACCCGGAGGAATTCATCAAGGTGCTTTCCTAGCCTTCTAACAACTGTTGTCAAAGAATGATGAAGCTCAAAACTGTAGAGTCTGGCAGACTATTGATCGTTAGATTCTCAGGAGTCAATTCAATGTCCAAGAAGGAAAAACTAAATAGACGTATTAATTCGCATCTTGCATTTTGGTTTAACTTCAGTTCAAGCACAGTGCATATAGTACATTATGAGTCTTTCGGGGATAATAAAGGAAAGAATTAAAAAGCAAAAGCTCCCTCTCATCTTGTCTTAGGGCCATACATCAGTATGTTAAATAAACTTACAAATTAGTTCATTCTTCTAAAAGTTTGTCTTCCTTATACGGGTGTGCTACAACATCATCGATGTATGGACAAATATTTTGATGCAGCATGTATATATGCCAATTTGTTATTTATTCGGCATATACACTACCCTCCCTAGACCTCACTTGTGGGAACTCACTGGGTTTGTTGTTGTTGTTACAAAAAATAAAAATTATTGGAAGTATCCTTAAAAAAAAAGAAAAGAGATGCACAATATATAAGCAAAAGATATCCCATGTGAAACTGCTTTATGATGTTTTCTTATGAGTTGCTTGTGTGAAATATGAGAATCTATTTTAAATACCTTTTGTTTCACCTATTTCTTTCTGATGAATACTAGTAATACACATTGTTGTAGTCTCCTTAGTAATACACAATTTTTATAGATTCATGTCCTTGTTGAATAACAAATGAATGTACACTTTGGTAATAGGAAGTGGAGGGAACTTTTGACTTTTGGAGAACACCTGAAGGGGGTGGCATCCATCCGGCGGATTGCATGCAACAATTGCTTGAGCAAGTTAGACGTCATCGGGTGAATATTGATGGCAACATTTGCACTGTGATTGTGACTACTTTGGTGTTGGAGGTACCTTATGGCCTTATTGGATGTTTTTACCCTCTGATAACTCTGCACAGCGTAGACTCGTCTGCTGTATTCTTAAGTTAATTTATCCTTTTCTATGGTTCTTATTATCTGCTATGTGTGTTGGGGAAGTCAGCATCTATGGTTCTCAAGTATGATTTGCTCAAACATCTGCACAACGCGATTATTGACATTCAATTATCAAAAAGCTAGCAAAAGTAATTGTACCATATTGCACCAAAGGGTGTAGCAAGTGGGTGGAGAGCCATGACCCTGAGACAAAAAATTAGGTTATTTCTTTCCATCTGTTTAACCCTTGATGGACAGAGTCACCTAGACCTGTGCTGGTGGGAGGTAGTAGGTACCCGATGGAGTTAGTCGAGGTGCGCGCAAGCTAGTCCGGACACTACTATTATAGAAAAAAAGGAGTAACTGTGCCATACTACATCTTTATTATGATAAGCCCAACCTTGTAAGATGCTTTAGGATAAAACAGTATTGTACAACTTGTGGTAATTGAGCTGGGTTCATATAGGCTCTTGGAATTGTTGTAATTACAACAGAAGTGCATATTTTGTGAAGTGAAAGCCGCTGAGCCATGAATGATGGTTTCCAAAAAATAATTTAGTTTCTATCTGTTATCTTTAATCTCGTTTTCTTTAACTTATCTGCTTTTCTTCCTAGATGCTTTTCTTTCCATGCCTTGTGCCATATAATTTCTTTTTTCCCTCTATTTTTCTTCCAGATACCAATAGAAGGAAAAGCTTAGCATAATATGTCTATTACTTGTTGGAATGTATTACATTATGCTTGTCTATCTTCCTACAGGGATGGCAGCGAAAACTGGATCCGGAATACGATGTGCTGCAGACATTGCAAAAGTTGCTTTTCAAAGAAGACTGGGCGGAGTCTCTCTTTCACACAATTGGAGGACTGATGGCCCCTTAAAAAGGTCTCATTTGCTTGCTTCTGCTCCCGACCCCAATGTAGGGGAAACGATTCCACAATTTTGATGGAGTAATATCTCGTAAAGGAAAGATAATATACACAACATCTGGTATTATAAGAGAATAAGGATGAAATGCCTTTTTAAAAAAAATTGAGATTAGTTTAGCTCTAACCTTGAATTCTTATTAAAAATTGTTTCTTATTCTTGATCACTGTGTGAGATAATAAATATCAAGAATGTATTGATGAGAGGCTTTGGATTGACGCCGTATGTCTCATGGTAGACTGATGCATCCAATTCCGTGATCAAACCCGTGGAAATGTGAGGGAAATTTTGTAATCCAACTTTTACTTCCCCAATGATTGTGTAGTAAGTACTTTCGTAGCGATCTGAAGATTCTGCGACAAATCTCAACTCTTCTTTTGATTCTATTTGCAATGGTTAATACCTTCTCTTACGGGTAATGTTGTCTCTTATGGAACTTATATTCAACTAGTTGAGGAGTAGTTTTATGAACTGTTCAGCTATGCAACGTGGGATGGGGAAGATCCTTCTGATGTGTAATGGGTAATGCCTCCTCCTATGGGTAATATTGTATCCATTGAGGACATTATATTCAATATAATTTGGTATATTGCTTGACTAGTTGATGAGTAGTTTTATGAACATTCAACTGTGAAACATGGGGAAGATCCTTCTGAAGTGTTTTGACATGGCCATGAACCTGTGCTTGTCGTCTGATCGTGGGTAATGGTTAATTTGTCACTGGAGAGGATTGCATATTTTTCCATTGATTGGATTGGGCATGAAATAACAGACTCGAGGTGCAACACATGATGTGTGGGCTTGGTGCACGTTACAGGTTCAAATTCTGCCTCAAACTAAAGTCTTGTATTCAACTTGAGAAGGATAGATATGTGAGTTCATTATCCATCGAGTTTTGAACCATGATTTGCTAACCCTACAGAAAAAGATGTTAAACTCGAGGTCTGAACTTATGAGGTACACAACAGAAGAGTGTGGGACTGTTTAGGGTAAACTAACTATTTCTTCAGAGCGCTGAAACATGATTGAGTGCAGCGTAGATGAAAACTGTCTGAAATGAATAATAATGCAGCATCAGTATCTGCAGAAATTCGACATTTTCATCAACGCTGCACTCAATGATATTTCTAAGCACTCTGCATAGCTACTCCTTCCTAGCTTTCTGTATGACTTATTTTCATTAGTTGGTTAATATAGGAATCGAATCATCGATAGTACATTAGAGCTTTCAAGTAGTACATTTTGAACTACCAGTTCTCTATTGTACGTGATGTCGTACTACCAGATCTCTATTGTACTAAACTCTGTACTGCATTCTACTTCCCAGCATACACTCTTGAAGATTTTCAACTAGGAAAGAATATTAGACTCTGGATACAAGAAAATTAAAGGGAAGATAGTTAAGTAATTAAATATTGTAATGAAAAAAAATCATAAACTAGTTTGGGATGGAGACATATTCAGGTTTAACCTGATCTAGCTCTGCAGGGGACGGAGCTACCTTTTGCAAAGATTCATGAATCTCCTTCTGGAAAAAACTATACTGCGC
Source organism: Nicotiana tabacum (assembly GCF_000715075.1). Classification (NCBI taxonomy): domain Eukaryota; kingdom Viridiplantae; phylum Streptophyta; class Magnoliopsida; order Solanales; family Solanaceae; genus Nicotiana; species Nicotiana tabacum. The sequence continues at coordinate 218,183,447 of NC_134080.1, read as the reverse complement.
AAATAGGATTTCTTTTTGGTACATATATTTGATAACTTTTTTTTATAATTGTGGTGTCCGGGTCAATTAGCATACATTTGTAGCAGCGTGCTTACTATCTCTCACTAGCGCAGGTATCGGATAACTTTGTCCATCAAAACTTGAACAGCTGCAGTAATTTAAATTTGAAACTCAACTCGTGCATATATGTAACAATCTTGACCTTAGTTGTGGTATTAGAATTCAATAATCACTACAAAAATCTAAGAGAAGAAATAAGTTGGTAAACTACCAACTCATGACTCTCCACTTCTTCCCCCGTTGCCTCGTTCCTCCTCCTTGTTCATCTAACTTCTCTATTTTAAGAACCTCTTCAGCTTACTCAGTTTTCAAAAACCATTTTAGAATAACCTTCAATAATTTATAAAACTATGCACAAAGTTTCAAACTTTTAGGAAATTTCTGATTTGAAAAAATGGTCAAAATATATCCAAAAAGATATTCAAATAGGGGTTATAAAAAGAAGTGTGTTTCAATAAGATAGTGAACTGGAAATTGTCCTAAATTCCTATTTTATGGTTCTAAAACATCAAAAAATGAGGAACAGTCATGGCAAAGCAATGAGTATTGTTCACTAAGTCGTTTCCGATGAGCCCACAAAACTTTAGGCGATTCGAATCCCGCCACTCGAATTCATCAAGATGGCAAATTTGAAATCGTTCTGAATTCCTGTTTTATGGACCGAAAATACCAAAAAATGAGGAACGGTCATGGCGAAGTGATGACTATTGTTTATTAGGTCGTTTTTGATAGGCTCACAAAATTTTAGACGATTCGGAGTTCGTCACCCGAATTCATAATTGGCGTGGACATTAGGACACAAAATTGAAAATCATCCTGAATTCTTTTTTTGTGGCCCTAAAACGCCAAAACATAATACTCATGCCGAAACAATAACCATAGTTTATTAGGTCGTTTCTAATGGGCCCACAAAATTTTAGGTTGTTTGGAGCCCATCGCTCTAATTCATGAAGATGATGTGAACATTAGCACACAAAAAATTTAAAAATCATCCTGAATTCTTGTTTATGTCCATAATGCCAAAAAAAATAATAATATGAAAAACGATCATTGCGAAGCAATGACTATTGTTCATTAGTCATTTCTAATGGCCCGGAAAATGTTAGCCAATTTGGAGCCCGCCACACGAATTCATGAAGATGGCTTGGACATTAGCACACGAAAAATTGGAAGTCCTCTTAAATTCTTGTTTAATGGGCCTAAAATGCCAAATACGAGGAACAAACATGGTGAAATAATAACTATAGTTTATTAGGTTGTTTTTAACGGGCCCAGTAAATTTTAGACTATTCAGAGTCCATTGCTCGAATTCATGAATATGGCGTGGATATTAGAACACGAAAAATTTGAAACCGACCTGAATTCCTGTTTTATGACCCTAAAACGCCAAGAAACGAGGAACAATCATGCCGATGCAATGAGTGTTATTCATTAGGTCATTTTTTATGGTCCCATAAAATTTTAGGCGTCACCCGAATTCATGAAGATGGTGTAGACATTAGCACACGACAAAATAGAAATCATCTCGAATTCCTATTTTATTGCCCTAAAGACTAAGAAATGAGGAACAATTATGACGAAGCAATGACTATTGTTCATTAGGTCGTTTCATATGGGTCCTAAAAAATTTTGGCGGTTCAGAACCTGTCGCTCGAATTCATGAATATGGCGTGAAAATTAACATACGAAAAATGTAAAATCGTCATGAATTCTTGTTTTATGGCTAAAATGTCAAAAAAAGGAACGGTCATAGAGAAGCGATATATTTATTAGATCGCTTCTGATGGGCCCACAAAATTATAGGCGATTCGAAGCCCGTCGCCGATTTCATGAATATGGTGTGGATATTAGCACACAAGAAATTGGAAATCGAATCTTAAATTTCTGTTTTATGGCCCTAAAATAGCAAAAGATAAGGAAAGGTCACGACGAAACAATGACTATTATTAATTAGATTATTTCTTATGGGCCCATAAAATATTAGGTGATTTGAAGCTCGTAGCTCGAATTCATGAAGATGGCATGGACATTAGCACACGAAAAATTAAAAATCGTTCCGAATTCCTGTTTTATGGCCTTAAGACGGCAAAAAACAAGGAACCCTCGTGGTGAAATGATGCCTATTGTTCATCAGATCATTTCTGATAGGTCCAAAATCTTTAAGGCGATTCGGAGCCCGTTGTCCGAATTCATGAAGATGGCATGGACCAATGCACACGACAAAATGAAAATCATCCTGAATTTCTATTTTATGGCCCTAAGATACCAAGAAATGAGGAACGGGCATAGAGAAATAATAACTATTGTCCATTAGGTCGTTTCATATGGGCCCAAAATATTTTAGGGGATTCGAAACCCGTTGCCCAAATTCATAAAGATGGCGTGAACATTAACACACGAAAAAATTAAAAATTATATAATTCCTGTTTTATGGCCCTAAAACGTCAAAAATGAGGAACGATCATGGCGAAGCAATGACTATTATTCATTAGGTCATTTCTGATGGGCCCACAAAATTTTAAGAGATGTAGAGCCCATTGCCCGAGTTCATGAAGAAGGAGTGGAGTCGTGGACATTAGCACACGAAAAATGAAAATCATTTTGAATTCAAGTTATATTGCCCTAAAATGCCAAAATCATGGCGAAACAATGGTTATTGTTCATTATGTTATTTCTATTGGGCCCACAAAAATTTAGGCTATTCAAAGTCCGTCATCCATATTCATGACAATGGTGTGGACATTAGCACACGAAAAATTTGAAATAATCCTGAATTCCCATTTTATGGCCCTAAAATACCAAAACACAAGGAATGGTCATGGAGAAGTTATGACTAGTGTTCATTAGATCGTTTCAGATAGGCCCACAAAATTTTAGACAATTCGGAACCCGTCGCCCAAATTCATGAAGATTGCATGGACTTAGCACACGAAAAATTAGAAATCATCCTAAATTATTGTTTATGGCCCTAAAACACCAAATAAAAAAGGAATGGTCATGGCGAAGCGATATCTATTATTCATTAAGTCGTTTCTGATGGGCCTACAAAATTTTAAGCGATTAGGAGGCCGTCGCCCGAATTCATGATTATGGCATGGACATTAGCACACGATTTTTTTTTTTGGATTTTTGATTTTTTTATTGGCCACACCATCTTCATGAATTCGAGCGACCAGTCCCGAATTGCCTAAAATTTTGCGAGTCCTTCAAAAACGACCCAATGAATCATAGTCTTTGCTTCGTCGTGAAAAACAGGAATTTAGCACGATTTTTTATTTTTCGTGTGCTAAAGTCCCCGCCATCTTCATGAATTTGAGTGATCGGGCCCAAATCACCAAAACTTTTGTGGGTCTATCTAAAATGGCCTGATGAACCATAGTCATTGCTTAGCCATAATCGTTCCTTATTTTGGCATTTTAGGACTATAAAACAGGAATTCAAGACGATTTCTGATTTTTTGTGTGCATTATTCCACGACATTTTCATGAATTCGGGCGACCCACCCCAAATCGCCTAAAATTTTGTGGTCCCATTAGAAACTACTCTAATGAACCATAGTCATTGTTTCGCCATGATCATTCCTCATTTTTTAGTATTTAGGGCCATAAAATAGGAATTCAAGATGATTTTCGATTTTTCGTGTGCTAATGTCCACGCCATTTTCAGGAGATCAACCTCAAATCGCCTAAAACTTTGTGGGACCATCAGAAATAACCTAATGAACCATAGTGATTATTTCTCCATGACCGTTCATCATTTTTTGGTATTTTAGGTCCATAAAATAGGAATTAAGACACAATGTTGATTTTTCTTGTGCTAATGTCCATGTCATCTTTATGAATTTGGACAACCGATCCCGAATCACCTAAAATATTATGGGCCCATCAGAAAAGATCTAATAAACCATAGTCATTACTTTGCCATGACCGTTCCTTATTTTTTGGCATTTAGGACCATAAAACAAGAAATAGTACAATTTTTTTTATTTTTTGTGTGCTAATGTCCATGCCATATTCATGAATTCGAGTGACCTGCCCCGAATCGCCAAAAATCTAGTGTTCCCATCAGAAACGACCTAATGAACCATTATCATTGTTTCGCCATGAACGTTCCTTGTTTTTTAGCGTTTTAGGATCATAAAACAGAAATTTAGCACGATTTCTGATTTTTCGTGTGCTAATATCCACGCTATCTTCATAAATTTGGGTGAACGGCCCCGAATCGCCTAAAATTTTGCGGGACCAACAGAAATGACCTAATAAACCATAATCATCGCATGTTCCTTATTTTTGGCTTCTTAGGGCAATAAAATCGGAATTCAGCACGATATCCGATTTTTCGTGTGCCAATGTCTACGCCATCGGGCGACCGAACCCGAATAGCTTAAGTTTTTTTAGGCACATAAAAAATGATCTAATGAAATATAATTATTGTTTCGCCATGAGCATTCCTCTTTTTTGGCGTTTTAGGGTCATAAAACCAGAATTCAACATAATTTTTTATTTTTCGTGTACTAATGTCCATGCCATCTTCATGAATTCGGGTGACCGGCCTCGAATCGCCTAAAATTTTGTCGGCCATTAGAAACGACCTACTGAATAATAGTCATTACCTTGCCATAACCATTCCTTTTTTAGGCATTTTAGGACCAAAAAATATGAATTTAACACAATTTTCGATCTTTCATATGCTAATGTCCACGCCATGAATTCGGGCGACTGGCCTCTAATTGCCTAAAATTTTGTAGGCCCATCAGAAACGACCTAATGAACCATAGTCATTGTCTCGCCATGACAATTTCTTATTTTTTGGCGTTTTAGGGCTATAAAATAAGAATTCAGTATGATTGTTGATTTTTTCGTAAGCTAATGTCCATGCTATTTTCATGAACTCGGGCAACCGTCCCCGGATCGCCTAAAATTTTGTGGGTCTATAAGAATGACCTAATGAACCATAGTTATTGCTTCGTCATGATCATTCCTTGGTTTTGGTAGTTTAGTGCAATAAAACAGGAATTCAACACGATTTTCTATTTTTCGTATGCTAATGTCTTTGCCATCTTCATGAATTCGGGCGACCGGCCCCGAATTGCCTAAAATTTTGTGGGCCCATCAGAAGCGATCTAATAATAATAGTCATTGCCTCACCATGACTGTCTTCATTTTTTGGTATTTTAGGGCGATAAAATAGGAATTCAGTAAAATTTCTGATTTTTCATGTGCTAATGTCAACGCCATTTTCAAGAATTCGTGCGACCGGCCTCAAATCTCCTAAATTATTGTGGTCCCATCATAAATGACCTAATGAATAATATTTCATTGCCTTGTCATATTCGTTCCTCATTTTTTGTTATTTTAGAGCCATAAAACAAGAATTCAACACGATTTTTGATTTTTCGTGTGCTAATATCCACGCCATCTTCATGAATTCGGGTGACCGATCCTGAATTACCTAATATTTTATGGGCCCATTATAGACGACCTAATAAATCATAGTTATTGCTTCGGCATGACTGTTCCTTATTTTTTGACGTTTTGGGGCCATAAAACAGGAATTCCACACGATTTTTTATTTTAATCGTCAATAGTTGCATGAACACGAAACACCATAAAATGAACCAAAATATCATGGCAAAGCAATGATTATTGATCACTAGGACCGTTTTTTATTGACCTACAAAATTTCAGGCCAATTGGAGTCCATAAAAGAATTCTACAAAATCATCATGTACTAATACACAAAAAAGTGGATATAATTACAAATTCATATTGTATGACCATAAGACATCGTAAAATAAACCCGAAAGTCATGATAAAGCAATGACTATTGGTCATTAGGGAGCTACGAAAATTAAGGGCAATCAGAGTTCGTACAAAAATCTACAAAATCAGCTGTACTAATATGCACGAAAATGGATATAATTATAAATTCGTATTGCATGATCCCAAAATACCAAATAATAAACGTGAAAGTCATGGAGAAGCGATGAGTATTAGTGTTAGTTTATATGAGTCCACCAAACTATATAGTACCTGCTCCAATATGAGTTTCCACTGAGAATACTAATGAAGCAGTAAGTAAGAGAGACACGGGATTTTTACGTGGAAAAATCCCACTCAAGGGGACAAAAATCACGACCTACACTTGTAGGCTTCCAACTTCACTAACTTGTAATCAAACTATTATAAGCCACTTTGTAATGACTATTACAAAGACTTACACTCAACTAACTTGTGATACACTTACCACAAGCCACTTTGTCATTCAGTAGTTACAAAGACTTTAACTTATGACTAACTCTAGTCATAACACAAACTCAGAAAGTTTATGGTTTTGAGTTTCCTAAAGCACATCTTCTAAGAAATCAAGATAGGAGTTACAATGAAGAACAAATAACAAAATTACAACTCAACTTCGGATACACATAGACTCATTGTGAAACTGATCCTTTAGTGGAGTTGTCTTCTTGTTTTTGACGCACCAGTGACTTCAATGCTTGATCAACTCTTTAATGCTTGAGAGAATATCACTAAATGTTCAAGTGAATATCTGGTGCCTTGCACCATGTTGTTATACTACCAAAGACATCACAAGGATGATGTCAATTCTTGGTTGGTACAAATCTCTTCCCAATGGGAAGTGACCGCTGCACTGTCTGCTGCACTGTCGCGTGTACAGTAGCAGGCAGTCACTTTATGCAATTGCATTCCAGCTGTATAGTTGACTTGTACTTCTGTCAGAGAACATCAAGGGATCAGGTTCCTGTCTTGTTCCTCTTTTCTCTTTGTTTGCATCAGTTTACATTAGCTGGAGTTCAGACTGGACCTCGTTCATTTGAAATGTGTACCAAGTGTGTCAGGTTCCCTATCTGGTTCTTAATAGTAAGTTTGTTAGATCATCAAAACATAAGGCAGGGACATTAAAAGCTCATCAATTTCCTCCTTTTTGATGATGACAAACTTAGGCACTGATAATGTTTATTTCGAGCGAAAATGACCAAATGAGGTAACAAGAACTTCACAAGTCCCCCCTGACCTTTTGCTTTTGATTCCCCCTTACTCAGATCCCCCCTATTTCAATCAATTTCCATTGGCATTTTAAATAATATACTTCCCCCTTTTGGCATCATTAAAAATACACAAGGAGGCAAATAGCATAAAGAAGTCTAACACAGCCAACTCATGCCACATATGTGCACACAACATGACAGAAAAGAGAAGCTAAAGGAAAACAGCATTGTACAAGCAAAGAAAAGAGTTGTTTAATTGATATAAACAATAGACTGAGCAAAACAGGAGCACTACTGGTGAAGTCCAACATGCCATAAGCAAAAAAGGCCAACAAAAAATAGAAACAGCAGCCACAAAACATCATGACCAAAGACAACTGGTCACTGAGAGGTTTCTAAGGGGCACTTGAAGAGGGAGACTTGGAGAAAGAGGCAGCAAGGGTTTTGAGAACCAGGTCCAGATGGGCATTTGCAGACAGCTGCTCTTCAAGAAGTTTTGCGCGAAGATCAGCATTTTCTTTTATCAAGCGGGCAACTTCTTCATTTGTGGAATTAACTTAACCAGATCCTCTAACAACTTGACTGAGTTGAGTTTCTAGTATGGCATTCAGAGCCCTCAATATCCTGATCTCTTTTGAAGCAGCATTTTGAGCATTGATCAGCTGAGAAATGGTCGAGATGCTTCCACCAACCTTTTCTACGCACTCACATTCTTCCAGAGTGGTTTTTGAGAAGGTTTGCTTGTGTGTGCCCACTTTGGGATCAGCCAAAGGAACCTTGTAGAATTCAAACACTCGAGTGAGGAGAGAGCCATATGGAAGCCCATGATTGCCACCTTTAAAGTTTGCCACCTTTTGCATATGGTCTATCATGATTGCTGGCAGATTGATCGGGACAAACTCATCAAGAGCCTCCATTAAGACTAAATCAGACTTTGTAGCGATAGACCGCCTCTCAGCACGAGGTAAAAGCACCTTATTGACTAGCTCAAAGAGAAACTGATACTCAGGAAGTAGTACCTTTTTATGACATGTTCCCCCTGCTGAACAACTTTCTCTTTCATGATGGCTCTCCTAAAGTTAGCATCACAAACACCCTTGACTGAGGACATCCCTTCACATGGAATTTGGAGAACCTTCCCCAATGCTGAAGTGTCAAGCACAATATCTACTTCATTTACTAGCATACAGATGTGATCTCACTTGACAGTGAAGAGAGATGTGTAGAAATTTTGTACTGCATCCTCGTACACCTTAGGCATATACTCCTAAAACAAATGCTCTCATTGCTGAAATTCTACCATCTCAAAAACTTGCAGCATACATGCCATCTCTGAGATTGCCGGATCAAATATATGACCCCATAAAACTTTTTGAGTTCTCAGTCTCTCCTGCCAAGGACCACTGTCACTGGGTATGGTCTTTAGAGAACCAGGTTCCCCTACAGTTTCCCGTTGTCGTTTTGTAGATCCTTCAACAGATTTCCCTTTCCAACTTACAACCCCCACAGTATCTCCTTCAAACATAGTTTGCTCAACTACATTTTTCTTAGACTTACTACTACACTTTACAGACCAGGTTTCACTTTGTATTTCAATAGCTTCATCAGAAGCTTCGTCCACAGGCTTCTGGATTTCTGTAGATCGTTTTACTAAGTAACTTGGTTCCTCTAGAGCATCTTTGTCATCCTCAATCACTGGAATGTGTTTGTCAGTCACAAATTCCCCTTGTTTCATCAACCTCTTCTTCTTTGTCATGACACTCCTCTTCCTTTTCTGCAAGGTATACTCAAAAGCTTCATTCTAGTGCAACTTGGGAATGGATGGCTTGGAAGAGGATTCTAACGGTTTGGAATAACCAAGAGGTTACTGAGTTGATTTAACTAGAAGAGAATTAGGTCTATTCATCGCCTAGGAATATAGTTTCTTCTCTTTGATACTCAGACAAGAGATAGACTCCTTCATTCAAAAGACTTTCAACAGCGATAGCCATGATATTGTGGGCTGCTTCCTTTTCTGGTGACTCTATGAGAGCTACTGAGTCCAAAATGAATGAGTTCAGATACTGATCAGGATTATCCTCAGAGACCTCTTACACATGAGAGGTGACACTTTCTGAGTATTCTTTGGTGAGATTAGAAGAAGTGGGAGACATGGGGATTTCAACACATGAAAGGAAGACAGAGTTTGACGAAAAAGGAGAGACAATAGGAAATGAGGAGGAAATATGTGTGGGTGCAGTAGCTTTGAGAAGAGTGGAAGAGTGAATTTCTGGAGATGACTTTAAAGAAGGTAGGGAAGTGGGAGTGGTGTTAATGGTGGGAGAAAGAAGCGATTGTTCAATTGCCATTGTATGAGGATTTGGTAGGGAAGCTGAGTGAGAGAGAAGTTAAGAGAGGATCACATAGATACAAAAGAGATGAAGGTTCATGACTTGCTGTAAGGGAAAAAGAGAGTTTTATAGGAAGAAGGGTTAATGATGAGGAGAGATAGAAACGGGTTCTGAAGGGTCTTGAAAACGGCGGTAGGTTTGTGAGAAAACGTTATTGTGTAGAGGAGGTGAAGGGATTTGATAGACAAGACGTGACATGTAGACTTTGAAAAGTCGGATGATGTGGCAGTTGAATTAATTTTGTTAACCTTTTAAGAGAGCATGCAAAGATAACACATTACTACTAACCTGTGGTACAAGAACCTGATTACTGACCAGTTTTTGAAAAAGATTTTAACAGCTCTTGTTTCATAGTTCGTCATTGTACCTTTAACTTCTATAATCGTCATGTGTGTTTACTTGCAACAGTATCGATGTGAGTTAGGCTTGGCCAGAAAACACTTTAGCTAGTTTTACCTAAAGGAGGTTTTCATATCCAAATGATGAGGTATCAGGTTCTCAATTAAGCTTTAATAGTCCAGCTTCACCCGGTTTCTTTCAAAGTGTTCCTCCCTCACTGCCTTTGGTAGAAATATCTGCAATTTGATGTTCTTGTGCAACAAATTCTCATATAGACGAGTCCCTTTTCACACTATTTTTTGAGGCACATGTATCTGGCATCAATGAGTTTGGTCCTTTTGGTGGACCAGGTTATTTTCCATGTTAAGAGCGTTTGCTTCAACTGTTGAGAGAACCCCTGGGTTGTATTTCCTTGTACCCCATGAGATTAGGCATGATCCAATGGAATGAGTCATTCCATATGTGCTTTTCCTGTCCACAAGATAACCTGTATAGTCAGCATCAGCATACGAAATGGGATTAAAATTGTCACCTGATGGGTAATACAAATCCAGGTCCTATGTTTCCTTAAGGTATCTCAACATTCTTTTGGCAGCCTTCAAGTGAAACTCCTTGGAATTTGATTTTGGGTTCTGTCTGGGATGGAAATACAAAAAGGACTAGGGATTTTTTTGGCTTTTGATCTTGTCTGAATCCAGAATCAAGAGGAGTGATTATGTTATCGAGTGGATGGGAGCTATTGTGTTTCCAAATGGGGACTGAGGTTTGATTGGTAGAGGAACTAGGTAGTTTAAGGGGATTTCGCTGCACTCCTTGTTCTGCTACTTGTGGAGTCTCTTGCACTACATCTCCAACCTTTTTTCTGCTTCAGTTGATAATAATTGAGGTACCAGGTTCCTCTTGAAAAGTGAAGGAGGATGTTGCATTGTCTTTACTTGTCTCATTCATCTGACTCATCATATCTCCCTTGCCATTGAAACATTAGATATTTCACCAGGAGCCAAAGGTGGTTCATTATCTTGACCATCACTGTTTCCTTTCTTGTCAGAGGAAGGAGTCTTGTTGAATAGCTCATGACTACTTTCTTCCACACATTGTGTCCTTTTGTTTCAGACTTCGCGGACTTTGCTTTTTAGAGGGATATCTTTGAAGGATTCCTTCACTATTTTTGCATCATACTTCCTAAGCTGGTCCTTCCTGTTGTTGAGATTATAGAGTTTGCATCCAAAGATTCTCAGATGAGTTATCTTTTGGATTTCTTCCGTTGAGTAGCTCATGGGAGGTTTTGTTTAGGGGGGACCTGATCATACACCTGTTCACCAAGTAGTAGGCAGTGTTTATTGCTTCTGCCCAGAATTTTGGTGATTCCACTATCAATGAGCATTGTCCGTGCCATGTCTTCCAGAGTTCTGTTCTTTATTTCAACAACACCATTTTGCTATGGAGTCCTTGGTGCTGAGAGGTTGTGAGTGATCCCATTTTCATTACAAAACTCATCAAGCTTGGCGTTGTCAAATTTTGTCCTGTGATCAGATCTGATGCATACTACCTTCAATTCCATTTACACTTGGATCTTCTTGACAAAGGCCACAGATACCTCGACAGTCTCATCCTTTATTCTAAGAAACAGTGTCTAGATGGATCTTGGATTTGCTAGACCACGAACCAGGTCCTTCTGAATCAATTTATTCAGAAGTGAGAAGCTTGCATGCCCCAATCTTCTATGCCAAAGTTCTGCATCATCATCAACTGACTTCAAGCAGCTCATATCACCAGCTTGTAGAGATTCAAAGTTAGCAAAGTAGATATTCTTATATCTTTTGGTTACTAAGACTACTTCGCCAGTTACCAAATTGGTAATTGTGCACACTTTTGATAAGAACTCTACTTTATATCCTTTATCACAGACTTGAGAAACACTCAAGAGACTGTACTTCAGGCCATCCACATAGTACACGTTCTCAATTGAGTGTCATGGAGAATTTTCAACTTTTCCACCACCGAGAATGTACCCCATTTTTTTAATTTTCAGGGGATACATTCTTTCCTGCAGGGCTTTCAGCGAGAGAGAATCCATGGTGTTTCTAGTCATGTGCTTAAGTCAAGGGTGTTAATCGGGCCGAGTTGACCCGTTTTCAGCCCACTTCAATGCGGGTCAGCCCGGCTCAGCCCGCTACTGTTCATTAATGGACGGGTTGGGACGGGTTTTTTAGGAGGGCGGGTTGTGGACGTTCACGTTTAGCTTAACGGTGGCCCTAACCCGTTGAACCAGAAATGTCTTAACGGGCTGAACACGGGCTGAACACGGGCTGCAGCCCGTTAGCATCCCGGTTACCGTTGGAATATTTTTTAAAAAATTTAGTTGGACCGTTCCCAACGGTCAAATTGAGAAATGACCGTTGGGGAACAGACAGAAATATGCTTATACCACCTCTCGTCGGATAATCTCTCATAACGTTTCCTGGATAACCACAAGTATTTGACAGTAATTCTTTTTTAACCTCTTAAAATCTATAAATAGCTCCCCTTCTTCTTTATATTTTCTCACAATTCACTTTCTTACTACTCTAATTCTCTCTCAAGTCTCAGTTCTCTCTTGATATTATAGTTCTTAAATTCTCAAATCTCAAATTCTCAATTATTTATTATTTCAAGTTTCATCAATTATTTAGTTTAGCCATTACAAAATTATTATTATCAAATATCAATTATTAAAGTGAAGTGCGGTATCAAGTATTCAAGTATTATCAACTATCAAGTTTCGGTCTATCAATTGAAGTTTGAATTGATATCAAAAATTCAAAATTAGTGCGGCATAAGGAATCATGATACACTTGTTCCATCTCTTTCTCTTATTTGGTGTACACTTATTTTATTTTTTAGAATTATTAATTTAGTTTCTTAATTTAATTTCTTACTTTAATTTATATAATGGATTTACTTAGAGCGGCCAAAAAAGCGTGCACTAGTAGAGGTGGTAGTAAGAAAACTTCAAAAAGAACAAGAGGTGGTGTTGATTCTTCTAGTAGATTTACACATATTTCTGAAAGTTCACCTAAAAATTTAAATATAGATTATGAGCGAATGCAAGAAAATTATGGTGTAGATGATGATTTAGATGCTTTGTTAGATGATATTCAATCACCCGATAATCTTGAAACACTACCACTTATACCTGGTAATGCTAGTCAAACTCAAAATGTTAGGGGTGCAACAAGTAGGCCTCCTCTCCCTATTACGAAGAATCGACAATTAAGAAGTAAGTGTTGGATATTTTTTGAAAGACTAGAAGATCAAAAAAATTATGTAAAATGTAAAATTTGTAGTGAACATTATAAACATGAGCCCGGTAAAGGAGGGGAAACGGGTCAACTTCGTAGGCATATGGAAGAGAAACACCCTCTTGATTGGGGAGTAGATGAGTTATCTGGGCAACAAAGACTTAATCCGAGTACAGGTGGGTTATTTGGGAAATACGATTAAGAAAGATCGGGAAGAATTATCTAAAATGATTGTTTTAGGTTGTTTACCTTTTAGTTTTGCTTCTTCACCGTATCTTGTTACTTATATTCAAAGAATTTATAACCCTATATTTAAAGGTATTCCTAGAAGTACTTGTAGAGCTGATATCTTTAGGCTTTTTGGACAATATCAGACATATATACGTTATTTGTTCACAAGTCTTCCTTGTAAAGTTTCTCTTACTTCTGATATTAGCCGTGCTGTGAATGGAAATGATTATTTGACTGTTACATGCCATTGGATAGATGATAATTTTTGTATGCAAAAATGTATTATTGCTTTTAAATATGATGAAGATCAAAGTCATACTGGTGCATTTGTAAGTAATAATATACATGAAGTTGCTATATTTTATAATCTTGCAGAAAAAGTTTTGTGTATGTTATTTGATAATGCTTCTAACAACACTGCTGCTATTACAATATTAAAATTGCATCTACACCCACCAATTCCTGAAATATTTCATGTTAGATGTGCATGTCATATTTATAACTTGATTGTGAAGAGTGGCCTTGAATTATTTAGAGATGAAATTACTTTAGTTAGGAGAGCTATTGGTGTAATTCAAGGAAATAATAGAAGTTCTAAATTAAATGCATTTAAGGAAAAATGTGTACACTATGGACTAAAACCAAGACTCATGCCTGAAGAAATAGTTACTAGGTGGAATTATACTTATTTGTTCTTAAGATGTTGTTATAAATATAGAATACCTATAACTGAAGTTGCTAATTCTCATTGTACCGATCCTAACCGTTTGTTAACATCTAGATCTTGGGAAGTCATTCATGATGTTATACAATTTTTACAAAAATTTTATGTGGCTACACTTGAGTTTTTTGGAGCTTATTATCCTACCATTTTAAATGGTTTAGTTCATATTGCTGAAATTTCTCTTTTACTACATAATATGAAGCAGAAAGAAGGATATGCTACTGTTGTTGAATATATGCTAGATAAATTTAAAAAGTATTTCTACCCAATTCCCTATATTTTACCTAATTGGTACTATTTTAAACCCTACTGTCAAAATGATAAAGTGTCGCCAATTAATTAGAGCTTTATATACTTATATGGCCCAACTGAAACTCCTGATATTGACACTTGTATTTCTGAGCTACACACACATTTACAAACTTTATATAATTATTATGCTAACATTGTTGATGCTTTTTCGGTTGTAGATACAAATATTCCTTCAACTAATCCTTCAACATCTGGAACAACTATAGATGATGATGATTGTGTTCAAGATTATCAGATTTGGTCTACACTAGGAGAGCATCAACAAACAAGTAGCAGAAATTTTGATGAACTACAATTCTACTTGCAAAAGTCACTAGAGCCCCTCACAAAGGATTTTCTACCGCTGGGTTGGTGGAGGAGCAACTCAAATCAATTTCCTGTTCTTTCGGCCATGGCTCGAGACGTGCTAAATGTGCCGATTTCAACAGTCGCATCAGAGAGCGCATTTAGCCAAGCAAGGCAGCAGCTAGGAGATACCTGTCATTCATTGGGCAGCAACGCTTTGGAAATTCTAGTGTGCTTCAGAGATTGGATAAGATCAGAATGGTGAAATCAAGGGCATGACGAGGTAGACGAAGAGGAGGACCAAGAAATTGGAGATATAATGGTTTATGGTTCTGATTCAACCAATGTCGGAAACCAAGAACCTCATGTTGACATGGAAAAACTTACAAAAATGATGCAAAGCATGTGATGTACTATTTCTTATTTTTTATAATTATTGTAAACTTTTAAGTTTTAATTTGCAAGTTCAAAAATAAAAAAATAAAAAAATAAAAAAAGAACTTGCAAATTAATTTGAAGTATTAAAAATATAAATGAAAGCCTTCGAAGTTTGTTCTTTACATTGCATATTGGTCTTATACTCTTATTAAATAATTTTTTGTAGTCACTTACTTTCTAATTTCAATTTTATAATTTTAAAATACAAATTTCAAATTTAAAACTTTAAACTTCAAAGTTTAATTCTAACCCTTAAAAGTTTGCAAATACTTAACTATCAATAACATTGAATAAGAAAAATAAAATTTAAATTAAAAGAAAAAACTGGAGTCCGGCCCGCCCGAGCCCATTTGAGACCTAACCTGTATGGGCCCACAAAAACCCAAAAAACACAGCCCACTAAGAGCCCGCTATCCCCAGCCCGCTAACCGAATAAGTTGGGGGTTTTCCCGTACAGCCCGCCCAATAAACACCCATAGCTTGAGCATCTACTGTCCATGATCCATTGCAGTCCACTTCCTCTCACTGTTCCCTGCACATGTAAATTATGGGTTAGATTTAGGAACCCAAACTAGTTTGGGTCCCTTGTAATGAGAAAAGGGATGCATAAGAGCTTTTCTAGTCCATGCAGGCAATATTCATTTCTTGTGAGTGGTACTTGGTCCCTCTTTAGTAGTCACTTTCTCAGTAAATGATTTATTTTTCTGAACAGACTGAACCCTGGCCTGACAATTTTCTTTGAAGTGCCCATTGTTCCCATAGTGAGTACAAAGCGAGTTATCAGGAACTGTGACATACTTGTTGTTAGGGTTGTAAGGAGTTTTCTCCTTTTGATATCCAATTCCCTGCCTGTTTCCACTATTGTTGAAGTACACGGCAGTGACAGCATCTGAGGACAAGGTCCACTTGAGAGATTTCTCAAGATCAATTTTTACTTTCTTCAAATCAGCTTGAAGCTGCCTATTTTTCTCAAGTTCACCACATAGACTAATTTTAACATCATTTAATTCCTTTTCAAGCTTGATGTATGACTTACTGGCTACTTCTTTCCCTTTCTCAATACTTGCAGCCCTAAGTTCTGATTTGAGTCTCTCAATAGTTTCCTCTAGGTCAGTGATTATCACTAGAAAATCATCCCTCTCTTGCTCAGTAACTGTAATTTTCTCTTCTAGAGTGTGCTTTTCATTGCTAAAGACTTCTATAATTTCCTTCAAATCAACAACCACTACCATCAAGTCATTTCTCTCATTTTCTACAGTATTTTTTTTTTTTGTTCAAAGCTTCCTTTTCCTTTTCAAGATTAGCTATTGTCTCATTTAGATCTACTACACAGACCACCAGATCATCTCTAGATTGTTCAGCATCTCTTAGCTCTATGGTCAAGACCTTCTTATCATTAATAAAGCTATAATATGCATCAATTAGAACACTTGCTAATGACCTTAATTTCTTAGAAGAGTAGGACTTCAGATTTCTCTGAACATCCTTGAAATTTACCTCAGCATCTTCATCCTCTTCATCATTGTCAGACTGGGCCATCAGTGCAAAAAGTGAGTCATATTTCGTTGCTTCAGTTATCACTGCCATCATGGAGTTGTTTTATGCATTTGGTTCCCTTTCTGATTCACTGGAGGAGTCTCCCCAAGCAGCAAGGGCTCGCTTGATAATATTGTCAGCTGCACTTTTTCGATTGAATCGTTTGTCTAGAACTGGGTTCCTTTTTTGCTGCTTTGTCAGGGGTTTGTTTGTATTGTTCCTGTTTCAGAAATGGACAGTCTTTGATGAAATGCCCTAGTTTTTCGCACTTGTGACAGAGATCATTGTTCCTTGCCTTACTTGAACTGCCCCTATTTGATATACCACCATTTCTTCGAACTATCTTTTGAAACCTTTTAGTAAGATAGGTCATATCACTATCTTTTTCATTTGAGTCACTGTTTTCAGCCTTGAGTACTGGGTTCTTTTCCTTCTTGGGCTCTCTCCTTTCACTGTCTTTCTTTCTTTTCATCTAGTATGTCTTCAGATTTCCAATCAGCTCATCCATAGTTAGAGTTTGTAAATCTTTAGCTTCAGTGATGGCATTCACCTTACTCTCCCAAGAACTAGGTAGAACACTGAGAATCTTCCTTACAAGCTTGTTTCTGGGAATAACATCTCCAAGTGAATGAAACTCATTTATGATGGATGTGAATCTAGTGTGCATATCTTATATAGACTCATCATCCTTCATCCTAAAGAGCTCATATTCAGTAGCGAGCATGTCAATCTTGGACTGTTTAACCTGAGTAGTTCCTTCGTGTGCGGTTTGCAATGCTTCCCATATTTCTTTGGCAGAATCACAAGCTGAGATTCTGTTGTACTCATCAGGTCCTATACCACATACCAAGATTTTCTTGGCACGATAGTTCTTTTCTACGGCTTTTCTGTCAACATCACTGTATTCTTTTCTGTCTTTCGGCACCATTGGTCCAGTTTCTCCAAGCTTCTTCACAGGAACGTGTGGACCATCACAAATGACGTCCCACAATTCTGAGTCTTCAGCCATTATAAAATCATGCATACGAGTCTTCCACCAGCCGTAGTACTGACCATTGAATCCAGGAGGTCTCTAGGTTGATTGTCCTTCCTCAAATTTGGGTGGAGCAGCCATTGAGATCCTTTCTAGGTGTTAACCTTTTAGAAAGAACCTGCTCTGATACCAATTGTTAGTTTATATGAGTCCACCAAACTATATAGTACCTGCTCCAATATGAGTTTCCACTGAGAATACTAATGAAGCATTAAGTAAGAGAGACACGTGATTTTTACGTGGAAAAATCCCACTCAAGGGGACAAAAACCACGACCTATACTTGTATGCTTTCAACTTCACTAACTTGTAATCACACTGTTACAAGCCACTTTGTAATGACTCTATTACAAAGACTTACACTCAAATAACTTGTGATACACTTACCACAAGTCACTTTGTCACTCAATAGTTACAAAGACTTTAACTTATGACTAACTCTAGTCACAACACAAACTCAAAAAGTTTATGGTTTTGAGTTTCCTAAAGCACAACTTCTAAGAAAGCAAGATAGGAGTTACAATGAAGAACAAATAACAAAATTACAACTCAACTATGGATACACATAGACTCATTGTGAAACTGATCCTTTAGTGGAGTTGTCTTCTTGTTCTTGACGGACCAGTGACTTCAATGTTTGATCAACTCTTTAATGCTTGAAAGAATATCACTAAATGCTCAAGTGAATATCTGGTACCTTGAACCATGTTGTTATACTACCAAAGACATCACAAGGATGATGTCAATTCTTGGTTGGTACAAATCTCTTCCCAATGGAAAGTGACCGTTGCACTGTCTGTTGTACTGTCGCATGTGTGAGCACCTAATTTTTGACAATATTTAATTTTTTATCACTTCTTCTATGTAAATATTTTAGGGGTTTTAACCTACAATTTTTAGCTTTGTTACACTTTTTATTATAGGGTAAAAATACAAAATTTTAAAAGGTGAATTATTACTATTAATATTATTTTATTTTAAAATAATAAAAAAATTCCGAAAAATATTAATTTTTTTAATTTTCAGGAGTGATTTAAAAAAAAGGAAGTATTGAATAAAAAAATAAAAATAAAAGTAGGTGGAATTATCTTTTAAAAAATAAAAGAAAGTAGAAAATTAAAAAAAAATTAAAAGTAAAGTTTTGTGGAAATTTTTAAAAAATAAAAAGTAAAGGAAAGTTGGAATTAAAAAATAAATATAAAGGTATCTAAAAATTTAAAGTAAAAGAAAGTAGCATTTTTAAAAGAAAAGCAAAAGAAAGTGGATTGTTTTTTTAAGAAAAGTTAAATAAGTGGAATTCTCTTTTAAAAAGTAAAAAAAGTGGGATTTTAAATAAGATAAAAGTAATTAAAGTTGAAATTTAAAAAATAAAAGTAAAGAAAGGTGGGATTTTTTTTTTATAAAAAAATAAAAGCAATTTGTAAGTGAGATTTCTTTTAATTAAAAAATAATAAAATAATAAAATATTTTTTAAAAACAAAATCTGAAAAATCTCAAAAATTTTGCTATAAATAGAAGAGAAAATTTGAGAAGAAGGGGAAAAAAGAAGGGGGGGGGGGAGGAGAGAAATTTAGGTTGAAAATTTTCATTAAATTTTTCTTTCAACATTTCGGGCCTTGAATCTTGGGTTTGAAGAAGAGTTGATAGAAATTTTGTTGTTGCTGCTGTATTGACTCTACAACTTTCAGATTTTATTCATTTGAATTCACTCTCTTGTAGGTATGTAATTAAGCTCTTGAGTTAAAAAAATGTCGGAGCATCTTTATTGAAGCAGAAGCAAATTGATTTGGTTCTTTTGATAAAGTTTCTTTCGTATTGGATCTGTTCGCATGAATGAAGTTTCTTTGATTGAGTGAATTGAGATTTGCAAATGTTAACGTTATTTTAGTATGTTCATGACTCTGTCTCGATTTTTTTCTTTGTTTTTTTTCTTTTTTTCTTGGCTCATGACTTGTAACTAGCAGGTATTGTTTTGTTTATATTTAGATTTCAAGCCCATGTAGTACCATTTTCATATTTTGAAATTAATAGAAGTATTTGAAGTTGAACAATTTGTCAACATTACGATGTAAAAAAAAATAGATTGCATTAGTGGAAGGATCTTATCTTCAATTTATGTTATTGGCTGCATATTTCCTTAAATTAACCATGTGAAGATTCAACTTCCTCTGCTTCAAAATGGTACTGTAAAAGTTATAGTGGTGGTACTACAAGTTTCTCTTTAGCATAGTGTTAAATAAATTAATTACTTTAAGTGTTCTTTGTTATAATCAAGTTTAAAATGCATTGTTGTATGTCCATGTTTGTTTTGTTCCTTCTGGTTCATCCGAATAGTTCTCAGCATGGTTTTTTTTGTGCTCATATGGTCATTTAAGATTCATTATTTTGTTATAAAATTTTGTTAGTTTCTTTCTAGAATTTGAAAACGAAAGTCGGTCTTTTGAAGATGATATGGAGATGAACCCAAAGTTGGCACCTGTCTTTTGTTATTTTCACATAAATGCCAACTCCACCTTTCTGAATTGTAGTATGCTATAACAAAAGGATTCAGTGATATACATGTAGCTAACCCATTTCTTTAGGCCTTTTGTACTTATCAATTTATACCACTCTATCCACAATAAAACCTCAAAACTCATGGCCCTCATTTAATTAATTTTAAATACTTAGAATTCGAGGCATGCCATTTAGCGAATTTTCTATGGCCCTCGCAAAGTTGAAAAATGCATAGTTGTTTTAGGTGCGTAATTTAAAATTACCTTCCTAAACTTGGGTGTGCATTTCATGTGACCCAAATCCAAATCCCAACAACATTAAATAAAATGTGCCGTGGACCGCGAGTGCATTTATGTGACGTGGTTCAAGACATATTTTAAATGACGTTGCAATCTTCCTAAAAATGAATAAGAGCGGTTAATAAGTTAAAATTGAACCATAGGCTAAAACATGTATTACAATCAGATAATAGGCCGATTATAACAGTTGAGCGACCGTGCTAGAACCACGGAACCCGGGAATGCCTAACACCTTCTCCCGGGTTAACAGAATTCCTTACCCGGATTTTTGTGTTCGCGGACTGTAAAACAGAGTCAATCTTTTCCTCGATTTGGGATTTGAACCGGTGACTTAGGACACCATAAATTATCCCAAGTGGCGACTCTGAATTTTTAATAATAAATGAATCCTATTTCGATTGTCACTTTAAGTTGGAAAAAACTCCCTTATACCCTTTCCGTGGTGTAGGAAAAAAGGAGGCGTGACAGCTCTGGTGACTCTGCTGGGGACTGGAACCCAGAACTTCTGGTTCAGGGTTCATAATTCGAGCTTAGATGAATTGTTATATTTGGCTTTATTTATTAGCTGATTACATGTTTGGGTCTAATGTGCTAAATATTGCTTTTACCGCTTTGATACTATTTGAACTGTATATAAACTGCTATGAAACCCTTCTCTTCTCATCTTCGAGGATGTGCTCACTGGTCGAGACTCCCTATTCTATTAGTGTCATACCTTGAAATAAGAAAGAGGCTCGGACAAGTTACTAAGCCAGATGGCCTTTTGGTTCCCGGTACGTAGCCCCCTCCTCGGCTCGAGTTGTCCGCTCGGGTACACAGTCTAGAACACATACTCAGGTTTTGAACCTAGAATAACCCAGCCTCATACCGGATCTCTAGTAGGAACATTTGTTTGCATCATATGCATTTGACTTTGGAGACTCAACACAGGGGTTGGGTCTATCTAGAACAGGTGTACCCGAAATGAAAAGACCATCCTAATGCATCTTACTTGCTACTTGTGCATTCATTTGCTTCGGATTTACATGTTGACCGACTCATAGAGAAAAAGTTGAAAAGGAAAATGTGGGGACTGAGAGAGATAATTGTCTGTTTTTGAAAACCAATATCCAAAACATACCGAAACTCTGCCAAAATTTTGAAAAAAAAAAAGAGAAAATTTTTGTGAAAAAAGAAGAAAAATAAGAGTTGGTTTTTATTTTGTCAGAATTGCCCGAACTAAGCCAGTTTGATTTTCGCCGGATGTGGGATAGGTAGGCAACCCCCACCGGATCCAACTTTTCTTTTGCAAAAATAGCCTAAAAGAACAAAAAAATTTATTTTATTTTAAATAAGCAGGGTGATGCCTTTTTGTCTAAAATAGCTGAATGTCCCCAAAAGGACGTTGGAAGGCTATTTTAGCAAGAACAGCCACCTTTGGTCTCTTTTTCGAATTTTTGGCTGGTTAGCAAGCACAGCCTTAAAATCTTCTCCCCGGAAGTGCTGAAAGGCCGTATTTGCAAAGCAGGGTTTTATTTTTGAAATGACAATTTCAAAAATTAACTTTTCTTGAGTCAAATGAGTCATGATTTTGCTTAATCACCCTAATAAATGTGCAGAATGGGCACGAGTCAAAATTTGCCAATAACAGTCATGAACAAGATCCCTTTGGAGCTGTGTATGTGGTGGGAAGATCTGGGTAAATCAGGGCAAGATAAGGTCAATCTATACTTGGGAGGACTCACCGGGTTGTTGAAGATCAGGCCTAGAGGGGACATCATAAAGGCATTGGTTACATTCTGGGACCTAGCCCACAATGTTTTTCATTTCTCAGATTTTGAACTCACCCCTACTCTGGAAGAAATAGCCGGATATATTGGGAGCGCTGAAGTTCCTCTAAGACACAAGTATCTGGTTGCTCCAAGAGTCATCGTCGTGCACAGATTCCTAGATTCCTTAAAGATAAGCAGGGGGTCCATAACCCAGATTTGGCCGCAGGAGTTTCCATTCCGCAGTTTATATACCAAAGATACAGTCAGATAGGAGGATTTAACAATCCAGAAAACAAAATTTGTAGCAAAGGGAACCGCCTCAAATGGGAAGAATACAAGTGTTTTGTTTTTATGGTGGTATTCTTGGGACTTCTGGTGTTTCCTAGGAAAGATGGAAATATCGACATACGAATAGCTGGGTTGTCAGCACTTTGCTTACTCAGGCCAAAAGCACCCTCGCACCCATGATAGTAGTTGAAATCTTCCGCGCTCTCACAGCCTGCAAAGCCGGAGGAGACTTTTTTGAGGGGTGCAACTTGTTGCTGCAGATGTGGATGATTGAACATCTATGCCATCGTCCTCAATTCCTGAGTTATGGGTCGATAGAGAAAACCTGCATAGAGGAATTTTATACGAGGGTTGATGGTATCAGCTTGCCAGAAGGGGTTATATAATGGGTATCACATCTTCGCTCCATCAGTGCAAGTCAAATAGAGTGGACGTTTGGGTGTCTTCCCGTAGATGAGATCATATACATGCCAGCTACCAGGCCTTATTTCCTTTTGATGGGTCTTAGGAGTATCCAGCCTTATGCCCCATACCGGGTTTTGAGACAATTAGAAAGATATCAAATGGTTCCCAGGGATGAAGACATTAGTCGCCATGTGGTCGAGATTGGTCCCGATGGTAAGTTTTATGAAGCAGCAGTCCACCAAATTTGGAGCGAATGTCAGTACTTGATGGCGAACACTCGAGTGCGTGATCTGTCCACAGGTGAAGTTGCACCAGGATATCTTGCCTGGTATAAAAGGGAAGTTGAGTTTGGAAGGCCGGCCAAAAGACCTCATCTTCAAGAATTTGTCGGAGCATCACAAGAGCAATGGGATTGGCTGGCCAAAGAAAATGAGTATAGAGCCACCATAGGCAGGCTAGAAAAGCAAGTTATGGACCTTCAGTTTGAGAATGGTTTGCAAGCCTCCGCGGATGAAGGCGAGAAGAAAAAGCTAACTCAGGAAAATGAAGCCCTCAAAGCCCAAATTCAGAAAATGAGAACAGCTACTAGAAATATGGAAAGAAGCGGAGCGGATGAAAGGCTTATAAGCAGTCTGAAAAAGAAAGTCCTTGAGTGTCAAGATGGCCTGGAAAAGTCTGAGGCCAACCTAGCCAAAGTCCGGGCACAATGGAAAAAGTAGGCGGAAGAGCGGGCAAAGTTTGTGCAACAAATGAAAAGAAAGTATGAAGGGAAAATCACCAGCCTGAAGAGAAAAATGACTACCCTCGAGAATGAAGTAGCCAAGCAAGCCAAGGACTTCAAGGCTGATATGGAACACTATTATGATTTGATGACTCAGATGGAGGAAGAAATGCAACAGTTGCAAAATCAACATCTCCATGACACTCAGGTGTTAGAAGCCCGGAATCAATAGGTCGGGCATCTGCTTCAGGAAAAGGGTAGAATCCGAGAGTGGATCAGAGTCATCGCAGACTACATTGTTGTGAAATGCCAAGCATGTGAGGATATGACTCGCACCACTTTCTTCGCGACAGTGATGACGTTTTTCCGACAGATAATGAGTGACTTGGAGAGGCTTCAAAGGGATCTTACATATAGGCCCGTGGCGAGACCGAATGATGTCCCGCATGCCCCAGGAGCATTTGAGGCATTAATGTATTTGTGATTTTTTTACTTGAGTCTGTATTTTATTTCTGTTAAAGTCTGTTAGTTTCTTTTGAGTCTGTTAGTTTTTGAGTCGTTATAATCAAAGTATTTGCTTTTTTAAAAATCCCAAAAATGTTTTATTACTTATTTTTACACTTATACCCCAGAACTACGCTCGGTCTGATTCATGCGGGGTCATGATACGTAGGCAATCTACATAGGATTCGACCATAACCAAAAGAAAAGAGAAAGAAAATAAGAAACCGTGAGAAGGAAACAAAATAAGAAAGGGAAATGAGAGAATAAAAAAAAACAAAGAGAAGTCAAACAAAGAAAGGCAAGAAAAAAAAAAGAGAAAAAGGGAAGTTGCACATGGAAATAAGGAAAAGCCGGGATGACACAAGCAATCGAGCAAATACATGATAGAAATGATTAATTACTTAGGTGCATTGAATTCTACAAATATGTGGTTACCAATCTGTTAAGCTCTAATCACTAACGAGTTTGTTGTTGATGCTGTAGAGCTAAGGCAGGTGGTTAGTTTGTTGAGCATTCTGGAAACCCATCCATACAACACCAGGTCCAAAAGGCGAATTGATCATGTCTAACCAAGAACTTGATGCGAGTAGCATCGATCCTTCAAGAGAGGTGGAAGAATTGGATGTTAATTCGATGAAAGAAGATATGTATAAGTTGAAGCAGCAGATGACCGAAATGTACCAGGCCTGGGCAAAAGGGCAACCACCACCAGCTTACCCCGCCTACCCTACTTTCATCCCGCCATTGACTCAAAACTAGGAACATCCTACTATTGATTCATCTCCAGGATTTCCTATTTACCATCACTACCAAGGCACCACCTCCCAAACCCCGCAAGCTCCACCACCCAAACCAGTTTTGTACCCTCCTCCACCAGCCACTCCTATTTTCGTAGCACCATCGCCTGCTACAATTCACCGATCCTCCAGCGAGCCTTTATTCCAGGCTCATGACAACCAGTATTACCCCCCTGAGCCTACTTTCAAAGCTCCGGAACCATATTCGTACACTCCTCGTTTCAATCTTCCTATGGAAGCTGAGAAACCGTCCAAAAATCCCGAACAGGAGGAGATGTTCAGGAAAGTTAAAAGCTTAGAACAGTCATTCAGGGACATGCAAGGGTTAGGAGGTCAAGTAAGTGTGGCTTACAAAGACCTATGTCTGTTTTCAGATGTGCAATTGCCGGTAGGGTTTAAGATGCCCAAGTTTGATTTGTACGATGGGCACGGTGATCCAATAGCACACTTGAGAGTGTTTTGTAGCAAATGAGGGGAGCTGGAGGGAAGGATGAATTGCTAATGGCATATTTTAGTCAAAGTTTGAGTGGTTCAGCATTGGAATGGTATACCTGGCAAGATCACGGAAGATGGTACACATGAGATGATCTAGCCCAGGCATTTGCTTGTCACTTCCAGTACAATCTCGAGGTCATTCCAGATCGACTGTCCTTAACAAAATTTGAGAAAAAGCACAGTGAAAGTTTCAGAGAGTATGGTTTCCGTTGGAGAGAACAAGCAGCGAGGGTTGACCCTCCGATAAAAGAAAGTGAAATGGTGGATTATTTCCTGCAGGCCTTAGAGCCCACTTATTTCAGTCATCTGGTATCGGCTGTAGGCAAATCCTTCAACGAAGTGGTGAAAATGGAGGGCATGGTAGAATAAGGGCTCAAGTCAAATAAAATCATGAGCTATTCGGCTATTAAGGCAACCACTCAGGCTATTCAGGGCGGCGTGGGAGGAATAATTGGGAAAAAGAAGAGAGAGGATGTGGTGACAATTGATTCAGGAGCTTGGTTTGGACCTAGAGGCTTATCTTACCACTATAATCAGTCTCGACCCCACCACCGAACTTACCCCCACACCCAGTATAATCCACCCCAATACTATTACCCCCATCAGAACCTCATTTTTCTGTCCACCACGCCCAAACATACAACCAACCTCCTGCCCACGCGCAATGGCATGCGCCCATTCCCCAAAACGCTTATTCACCACCATGAGCCTACCGAAACCCTCCTGGACCAAGTTTTTGGCCTAATCAAGCATTTAAGGATGAAAAGTTGCAGAAAAAGAAAACCTTTACTCCATTGAGAGAGTTATATACTAGTTTGTTTCATAGGCTAAGACAACTAGACATGCTAAGGCCGATACAGTCAAAATTGCCAAATCCTCCCCCAAAAAATCTAGATTATTCTGTAAGCTGTGAATATTGTTCTGGTACTCTGGGTCATGACACGGAGAAGTGCTGGCACCTAAAAAGTGCTATCTAGGAGCTCATTGATACTAATAGAATTGAAGTTCAAGCTCCAGAGGCACCCAATATCAACCGAAATCCGATGCCAACCTACCAAAAGACAAATATGATTGAAATAATACATAAAGGAGGGGAGCCCAGGAAGCCTTCACAGACCGTCATGATGATTCGGTCCAGTGAGGTCAAGCCAATTGAACCATCTATGGCAGTTAAGAAGAGGTTTTCAAGTGATGTGGCAGAAAACAAGAAATGATGAAAGTGGTTGTGCCAGGAGTGGCAAGCAGACCTATCGTAATTGTGGAGGGTGCCCACACAGATCATGTCATTATTAAGCCGGTAACCCAATTACCGATAGTCAATAACATGGCTATTCCGTGGAATTATAAACAGGTGACAGTGACTTATAAAGGGAAAGAAGTTAAAGAAGAAGTCTGTGAGACCCTGGTTTTGACTCGTTCGGGGAGATGCTTTGCCCCCGAGGAGTTAAGAAAAGCTAAAGATAACCCAGTATTAGTGAAGAAAACTGTAACTGAAGAAGAGGTACAGGAATTCTTGGGAAAGATGAAGATGCAAGACTATTCTATCGTGGAACAATTGAAAAACACTCCTGCTCAAATTTCAATATTAACATTGTTAATTCACTCAGACGAGCATCGTCGAGCCTTAATGAAAATCCTGAATGAGGCTCATGTTCCCGATAAAATCTCAGTGAATCATCTGGAAAAGATAGCCAACAAAATCTTTGAAGTGAACAGAGTCACTTTTTTTGACGAGGAATTGCCTATAGAAGGTACTGAGCACAACAAATCTCTTTACCTTACGGTGAAATGTGAGGACTCCGTGGTTACTAGGGTATTGGTCGATAACGATTCCAGTGCGAACATTTGCCCTCTCTCCACTCTGAGCAAGTTGAAAGTAGAAGATGAGAGGATTCATAAGAACAGTATCTGCGTGGGGGGATTTGATGGCGGAGGCAAAGATTCAGTTGGGGATATAGCGCTAGAGCTGACAATAGGGCCAGTTGAGTTCACAACGAAGTTCCAGGTGCTAGACATAGTTGTTTCCTACAATATGCTGTTAGGTCGACCATGGATTCACGCAGCTAAAGCAGTCCCATCAATACTACACCAGATGGTCAAATTTGAATAGGATAGACAGGAAATAGTTGTGAACGGCGAAGATAATTTGTGCGCTCATAGCAATGCCGTTGTGCCGTTCATTGAAATGGAAGATGACAAGGGGTCGTGGGTCTACCAGGTTTTTGACACGATGTTGGTCGAGAAAGTTCCAGAGGGGAAACACATTCCAAATCCGAAGATAACCATCGCATCAGCCAGGGTGGCCTTTGAAATGTTGAAGAATGGTTTTGTACCAGGCAAAGGTTTGGGTTCATCTCTGCAGGGCATCATACTGCCGGTATCCCTCCCTAAAAACTTGGGAACATTTGGCCTGGTATTCAAGCCCACAGCTGTAGACATAAAAAGAGCCAGGAAATTGAAACAGAGGGCATGGGTCCTTCCAAAGCCGGTCCCACGTCTCTCTAGATCATTTGTCAAGTCCGGTAACAGAAGTCGCCCAGTAACAACAATTCCTAGTTCTGTGATTGATCATGACAAGGAATTAATTGAAAAATTCGAGAAATTGTTCGACGATGTAAACATGGTGGAAATTGGAGAAGGTTCTAGCAACGTGGAAGTGCAATTTGTCGGTCCAAAAACAAAGCTTAACAATTGGAAGGCTACTCCTCTCCCCACTCGGAAGGAGTTTTGGTAGTTTATTTTGATTTTCCTTCAGTTTGTCTAGGTTATTCTAGGGTTGTAATCCAGATTGTTATCTTTCAGTCTGTTTGAGTGTGCAAACCTTGTTATCTTTTATCATTCAATGAAATGCAATCTCCCTTTCTTCATCATTCCTGATGGTTTTCCTTTTTGTTTTTCTTTTCTTTTCTGTACAGTTCTTTTTACGCTGGTTCTAAAGACATAGTATGCATGAGAAATCCTTAGCCCAGTCTTAAACATCAATCTGATTTTGAAATAATAATTCAAGAAGTAGAGTGTGATGACGAATCAGAATATGATGAGGATGAGGCTTTTGAAGAGATTAGTAAGGAATTAAATCACTTTGAAGGAAGACCCAAACCCAACCTGAATGATACAGAAGCCATCAATTTAGGGGACGCAGATAATATCAGAGAGACTAAAATAAGCATCTACCTTGAACCAAAGATCAAGGAAGAGATAATCAAAGCACTGATTGAATACAAAGATATATTTGCATGGTCATATGACGACATGCCAGGTTTGAGAACTGATTTGGTGGTCCACAAATTACCCATTGACCCGGCATTCCCTCCTGTCAAGCAAAAATTGAGAAAGTTCAAAACTAATATGAGTGTGAAGATTAAGGAAGAAATCACCAAGCAGTTATACGCAAAGGTCATTTGGGTCACACGATATCCCATTTGGTTAGCTAATGTTGTGCCAGTACCAAAGAAGGACGGCAAGATCAGAGTATGCGTTGATTACCGCAATCTCAACAAGCAAGTCCAAAGGATAATTTCCCACTACCCAATATCCATATTTTGATCGATAATTGCGCCAAGCGTGAAATTGGATCTTTTGTGGATTGCTATGCAGGGTATCATCAGATTTTAATGGATGAAGAAGATGCGGAAAAGATGGAATTCATCATGCCATGGGGAACTTATTGCTACCGAGTAATGCCATTTGGTTTGAAAAACGCTGGGGCAACTTACATGAGGGCAATGACTACTGTGTTCCATAATATGATACACAAAGAGATTGAGGTATACGTAGATGATATAATCATAAAGTCGAAGTAGCAGGCCGACCACGTCGGAGATTTGAGGAAATTTTTCCAGAGGCTTCGCAGGTACAACCTCAAACTTAACCTTGCCAAGTGCGCATTTGGTGTTCCATCCGGAAAATTGTTGGGATTCATAGTCAGTCATCGAGAAATTGAGTTGGATCCGTCAAAGATCAAATCTATCCAAGAATTGTTGCCTCCGAGGAACAAGACTGAGGTGTTGAGTCTATTAGGGAGGTTGAACTACATCAGCAGGTTTATTGCTCAGCTCACGACAACTTGTGAGCCTATTTTCAAGTTGCTGAAGAAGGATGTTGTGGTCAAGTGGACTGATGAGTGTCAAGAAGCATTTGATAAGATAAAAGGATACTTGTCAAACCCACCTGTGCTGGTTCCACCAGAACCAAGGAGACCTTTGATTCTTTACTTGACAGTCCGGGAAAATTCATTTGATTGTGTATTGGGTCAGCATGACATCACTGGCAGGAAGGAACATGCCATCTACTATCTTAGCAAGAAGTTCACGGCTTATGAGGTTAAGTACACTCACCTGGAAAGGACATGTTGTGCCCTAACTTGGGTAGCATAGAAATTGAAACATTATTTGTCATCCTACACTACTTACCTCATTTCACGCTTGGATCCGTTGAAGTATATCTTTCAAAAGCCTATGCCCACAGGAAGACTTGTGAAGTGGCAGATTTTGCACGGAGTTTGACATCATCTATGTGACTCGGACCGCGATGAAAGCCCAAGCATTAGCCGATCATTTGGCCGAGAACCCGGTCGATGAAGAGTACGATCCATCGAGAACTTATTTTCCTGATAAAGAGGTGATGCATATCGACGAACTGGAGCAGATTGAAAAACCAGGTTGGAAACTTTTCTTTGATATTTCTATTGTACCAATAATATGGCTGAGTACGAGGCATGCACTTTGGGTTTAAGGCTAGCTGCATACATGGATGTCCAGGAAGTCTTGGTCTTGGGAGACTCGGATCTTCTGGTGCACCAGATTCAACGAGAATGGGAAACATAGGATTTAAAGCTCATACCATACCGACAATGTTTGCATGATCTTTGTCAACGGTTTCGATCAGTAGAGTTCAGGCATATTCCAAGGGTCCATAATGAGGTGGCCGATGATTTGGCTACCTTGGCATCAATGTTGCACCATCCGGACAAAGCTTATGTCGATCCTCTACATATTCAAGTTCGAGATCAGCATGCTTACTGTAACATGGTGGAAGAAGAACTTGATGGTGAACAGTGGTTCCATGATATCAGGGAGTACATCAGAATGGGAGTATATGCAGTGCAAGCCATGGGGGATCAAAAGAGAATAATTCGACGGTTGGCAAGTGGATTTTTCTTCAGTAGAGGAGTTTTGTATAAAAGAACACCAAACCTTGGATTGTTAAGATGCATAGATGCTAGACAAGCTACGACTGTCATATCCGAAATACATTCGGGAGTTTGCGGACCACATATGAGCGGATATGTGTTGGCAAAGAAAATTCTCTGAGCAGGTTATTATTGGCTCACCATGGAGCGAGATTGTATCAATTTTGTGCGCAAATGTCATCAGTGCCAGATACACGGAGATTTGATTCATTCTCCACCATCGGAATTGCACACAATGTCAGCATCATGGCCCTTCGTTTCTTGGGGCATAGATGTCATTGGACCAATTGAACCAGCAACATCCAACGGGCACAGGTTCATTCTGGTAGCTATTGATTATTTCACCAAGTGGGTTGAGGCTAAAACTTTCAAGTCTTTAACCAAGAAAGCAGTAGTTGATTTTGTTCACTCAAATATCATCTGCCGATTTGTAATCCCAAAGGTGATCATCATAGATAATGGTGCTAATCGTAATAGTAATTTGATGAAAGAGTTATGTCAGCAGTTTAAGATTGCACATCTCAATTCCACCCCATATCATCCCAAGGCAAATGGAGCAGTCGAGGCAGCCAACAAAAACATAAAGAAGATACTTCGGAAAATGGTAGAAGGTTCCAGGCAATGGCCTGAAAAATTACCATTTGCGTTGCTGGGTTATCGTACTACTGTCCGTACTTCAGTAGGTGCAACTCCTTATTTGTTGGTATATGGCACTGAAGTAGTGATACCTGCGGAAGTTGAAATCCCGTCCCTTCGGATTGTCGCTGAGGCTGAGATTGATGATGATGAGTGGGTCAAAACCCGTTTGGAGCAGTTGAGTTTGATTGATGAAAAAAGATAGGCAGCAGTGTGTCATGGCCAGTTATATCAAAAGAGAATGGCGAGAGCGTACAACAAAAAGGTGTGTTCCCGAAAGTTTGAAGTGGGTCAGAAAGTATTAAAGCGCATCCTTCCATACCAGGCCGAAGCGAAGGGCAAGTTCGCCCCAAATTGGCAAGGGTCGTTCATTGTAACAAAAGTGTTGTCCAATGGTGCTTTATATCTAACAGATATCGAAGGCAAATGTGTAGACATGGCTATCAATTCTGATGCAGTCAAGAGATATTATGTATGATTTCTTTGGTTCAATTGTTGATTGTTTGTACTTGGCATTGTTTCGAAGATTGGAATGACGAAGGCAATTTGTTCTGCTATCTAAACACTCTACCTTTTGTTTCCCCTTTTGAGCCTTATTCATTTTATTTCATACCCCTCTTTTGGAATCACTAATGAAAAGGAGAGAAATAAAGAAAAGAAAAAGAAAAGAAGCGAAAAGAGAAAATACAAGAAAACAAAGAAATTTAGGTGTGAACTACGTTTGACCTGATTCCTGTTAAAGATACGTAGGCAGCCTCACGGCTCGGTCATATCATATCAAAATAAAAATAAAAATCCCCAAGCAAGAAATTGGGGCAGAAGTTGTGATTGTGGTAAGAGATCAGATTCCAAAAGTTGTAATTTTGACCCATTTAAGTTTTTTTGAGCCTTTTTGATACCCTTTTCTTTCTAAACATATCCGAAGAGCCCACATTGTCGTCCAAAGAAAGACCTCCTGATCAATCTTCGAGAGATGCCAAGTCAAGCAAGTAAAGAGGATTCATATCAGGGGCAACACTCCGGTTTAAGCAAGAGAAATCAAACAATGAGAGAGTCTTATTGGTGAAAACCCTCGTGGGCACCATGAGGCAACGAAAGCTGAGAGAAAGTAAAATGAGAGAGTCTTATTGGTGAAAACCTTCACGGGCACCATGAGGCGACAAGGAATTGAGGAATGAACAAATGAGAGAGGTTTGTCGGTGAAAACACTTCAGGGCACTACAAGCCGAACAAGGTTTGTAAACTGGCGGAAAGTAAACATCGGGTTGCGGAGATCTTAGAGCACAAAGTAAAACAATTGGAAAAGTGATTGGTTAAATAGACTGGGTTGATTAATCCAAAATGCATACCATGATTATTGGTTCCAGTTACTCCACTCAGATAAGTTTTTTTTTCTCTCTCCAACAGTCATCTAAATTTGGATTTTCTTCTTTATTCTTAATTCTCAAAATCGTCGCATTTCATTGCTGTTAATTTTACTCCTCTAAAGCTCTTCCAAGGTTAGACTTGTTTCAACAAATAAGAAGAAATTTCAAAGTTTACTACCAGTTTCAAAATTGCACAAAGCAAAATGCGGCTAGGACATGCCAGAGATAGTGTGATGAAAAGTGGGACATAGAGTGTAAGTAAAAGTTAAATCGGTGAAATGGTTCAGTAATGTCCCAGGAGATGCAGAGGTCAGAAATGAAAAACAACGGTTGGGGTATAGAGCACTCAGATCATCTAGGGTCCTGGTGTTAAGGATAAATCAGAAGGTCAAACAATTCTCGACCGGCTCAAGGCAGTCAGTCAAAGCAAAGCATGACAAAGGAAGAACCACCTTCAGCAAGAATGCCACAACTAACCACCACGTTTTAAACTGATAAGATTTTTCTTTGATTTGAAACAGGGGCAAAAATTTCATTTGTTTCGGAGAAATCCTACGTGAAGAAAGAGCAAGTACCAAGCAGGTTTGATCGCAAAGTTCTCAGAACCCTCCTGGAAAATGGGACTTAGTTTAAAATTCAAAATAATCATGAGTAGCAGAATCTAGCATAAATGTACCCCAAAGGAATATAAGCGGAACTTCGAAGTTTGCATGCTTGAGGTAGGATTCACTAGAAATTTTCAGGACCCTCCTGAATAATGGGACCTAGCTTTAAGAATTCCATTAGATAACAAGATTTAGCGTAAGTTCTATTGTAAGGGAATATAATTTAGCTCTAAAAATGTCACTCTTAAGATAAAACTTGATTTTAATTTTCACGACCCTCCTGGATAATGGGATGAGTTTTAAGTCTCTCTTAGATAACAAGATTCAACAGAAGTCATACCTTTAGAAGATATAATGTAGCTTTGAAACAGGCATTTTACTAGAAGTTTTCAGGATCCTCCTGGATAATGGGATCTAGCTTTTAAATTCTTATAGATATTTGGTAGCATGATTCAATTAACACTCACGGATATGCCCGACTACCAAACTGGGGCAGAAAATTTTCTTTTATTCTGTCTATTTTGTGGAAGTCAGGTGCCCATCTGAAGAGCAGGGAAGGCCAGCACTAGTTTCAAAGAATAGAAAGCAGTTCATACCCAGGCAATCAGGAACCCGCCTGGAGAAACAAGGGAGGACAAGTCAAAGAAAAGTAGTTTCAAGAAGAAGACAGTTCAAGTCAAGCAATCAGGAGCCCACCTGGAGAGCAATGGGATACAATTCAAGTTTTAGCAGTCAGGCGCCCACCTGGAGAGCAAGGGAATATAATTCAAGTTTCAGCAGTCAGGCACCCACCTGGAGAGCAAGGGAATACAATTCAAGTTTCAGTAATCAGGAGCCCGCCTGGAGAACAAAGGGAAGAAGTACAATTCAAGTTTCAGTAATCAGGAGCCCCACCTGGAGAACAAGGAGATACAATTCAATTTTTGGCAATCCGGCGCCCACCTGGAGAGCAAGGGAATACAATTCAAGTTTTGGAAATCAGGCGCCCACCTGGAGATCAAGGGAATACAATTCAAGTTTTAGCAATCAGGCGCCCACCTAGATTCAAGTTTTGGCAATCAGGCGCCCACCTGAAGAGCAAGAGAATACAATTTAAGTTTTCGCAATCAGGCGCCCACCTGGAGAGCAATGGAATACAATTCAAGTTTTGGCAATCAGGCGCCCACCTGGAGAGCAAGGGAATACAGTTCAAGTTTTGGCAATCAGGTGCCCACCTGGAAAGCAAGGGAATACAGTTCAAGTATTGGTAATCAGGAACCCACCTAAAGAACGAAGGGAAACAGCAAGTCAAGTGTTGGTAATCAGGAGCCCACCTGAAGAACAAAGGGAAGCAGTTCAAGTTTCGAGGAAAAACAGTGCAAGTATTGGCAATCAGGAGCTCACCTGGAGAACGAAGGGAAGCAGTAAGGT
Organism: Nicotiana tabacum; assembly: GCF_000715075.1. NCBI lineage: Eukaryota > Viridiplantae > Streptophyta > Magnoliopsida > Solanales > Solanaceae > Nicotiana > Nicotiana tabacum. The sequence continues at coordinate 218,148,845 of NC_134080.1, read as the reverse complement.
TCAAAGTAAGACAACAATCAGGAGGCCACTTGAAGAAAAAATGGGAAGCATCTCAGAATGCAATTCAAGTCAGCAACAAAGTAATCTCACTCAGAGAGTACAAGTCAGTAGGGCAACAGAAACTGCAAGTTCAAATTTGAAGATATAGATAGGATTCTTGTAATTCGTATATCATAGTTTAGTCTGGCTTCTTTTATTTTGTCACGGTGTAATAAGGAGTTCAGTAAGCAGAAACAACAGTAATAGCAGCAAAATCACAGCTCTTCGGTAGTACCAGCTACCAAAACTTCTTGAACTACATGCGACCTGATTCCCCTATAACCCGGGATATGTAAGCTATTCAAAACCAAGACTCGGTTGCACCCTTCTCTTTTCTCTTATCCTTATTTCTTCCATTTTGGAATAAAAATATGCTAAAAAATTAGTCACATGGCTCACTTTATCTTTGCTTGCGTTACAGTAGCAGGCAGTCACTTTCTACAATTGCATTCCAGCTGTATAATTGACTTGTACTTCTGTCAGAGAACACCAAAGGATCATGTTCCTGTCTTGTTCCCCTTTTCTCTTTGTTTGCATCAGTTCACATTAGCTGGAGTTCAGGGTGGACCTCGTTCATGTGAAATGTGTACCAAGTGTGTCAGGTTTTCTATTTAGTTCTTAACAGTAAATTTGTTAGATCATCAAAACATAAGGCAATGAAATTAAAAGCTCATTAATTAGTCTCTAGGCCCTTTTTTGGATACATGAAATTTCAGGGCAATCGATGTCCATAAATTTAATTTTTTCCAAAATTAGCATATACAAGTAAAGGGTTGTCCGATGCACTAAGCTCCTGCTATGCGCGTGGTTCGGGGAAAGGCCGAACCACAAGGGTCTATTGTGGATATAATCACAAATTCGTATTGCATGACCCCGTAACACCAAAATATTAACCTCAAATTCATGGCAAGCAATGAGTATTGGTCACTAGATCATTTCTTATTGAATTACAAAATTTCAGGCCAATCGGAGTCCCTTAAAAAAATTCTACAAAATTAGCATGTATTAATACACACGAAAATGTGGATATAATCACTAATTCGTGTTATATGATCCTGAAACGCCATAAAATGAACCCGAAAGTCATAGCGAAACAATGAGTATTGGTTACCAAGACAATTTCCTATGGATCTATGAAAGATCAGATCTATCGAATTCCGTCAAAAAAATTCTACAAGATTATTACGTACTAATGCACACGAAAAAAGTGGGTATAATCACAAACTCATATTGCATGACCATGAAACATGATAAAAAGAACCTGGACGTTACGGCGAAGCAGTGAATATTTGTCACTAGGTTATTTCCTATAGACCTACTATATTTCAGGTAAATCAGAGTTTGTCAAAAAAAATCTACAAAATCAACATGTACTAATACATACAAAAAAAATAGATGTAATCCAAACTCGTGTTGTATGTCCATAAAATACCATAAAATAAACCCGAATATCAGGGTGGCGCAATAAATATTGGTCACTAAATCATTTCTTGAGGATTTACAAAAATTTAGGCCAGTCGGAGTCCTTCAAAAAAATTCTACAAAATCAGCATATATGAATACACAAGAAAAAATGGATATATTCATAAATTGGTGTTGCATGACCCAAAATACCAAAAAATAACCTGAAAATCATGACGAAGTAATGAGTATTGGTCATTAGTTTGTTTTCTATGGACCTATAAAATTTCAGGCTAAGGAGCCTGTCAATAGTATTCTACAAAATCAGCATATATTATTACAAACAAAAAAGTGGATGTAATCATAAATTAATATTGCATGACCACGAAACGTTATAAAATGAATCCGAAAACCATGGGGAAGCAATGAGTATTGGTCACTAGGCTGTTTTCTACAGACCTACAACATTTCAGACCAATTGGAGCCCGTCAAATTTTTTTTACAAAATCATCATGTATTAATACAACAATAACGATCCATTAAAATCTTACTAGTAAGGTCTAAGGAGAATAGTGTGTACGCAAATCTTACCCCTATCCGAGGGAGTAAAGATTTTATTTTCGAAAGACCCTCGGCTCAAGAAGACATCATGTACTACTCCCTACGGTCCACAATAAGTGACTAATTTGCTTTTTTATTTTGGTCCAAAATAAGTATTCATTTATATAATCAAGAAAAAATTCAATTTGTTTTTCCAAAATTACATTTATGTACGTATCGCTAAAAAATTTTTTACTCCTCACATTAACTATGTTGCAATATTTAATTAAGGGTAGTTTAGTCACACTAACTATTTTTGTTTAGAATTTATTATTTTGTTAATGAACGTGCCTAAAGCAAATTCATCACTTATTATGGATCAGAAAAAATAATATAAAAAAATATATTAATCATAAATTCGTATTACATAACTCCGAAATGCCATAAAATATTGATTACTAGGTCGTTTCTGCGTACGTACAAAATTTTAAACCGATCACAAGCGGTAAAAAAACGAAAAAGTGTTTGTTTCTCGTTTTTTTGTTAGTTATCACCGTTATCAAAGGCAGACGCTAGCACAAAGCGGTCAACGAAACCAGAAAGAACAAAAAAAATTAACTCAATTGTGACTTAAAACCCTAACCCTAGCTTTGAAATGCAGAAACAACCACCGCACACGGCGGATTCCGACATCCCAAACCTCGCGAACATCAAGGTCAAATGTTCATCGCCGCGTTTTCCACCACCTACCACTCCATCCGCCACAGAGACCCCCACTGCCGGTGCACAACGCAAAATCGGAATCGCCGTTGATCTCAGTGACGAATCCGCCTTCGCCGTTAAATGGGCTGTCCACCACTACCTCCGTCCTGGTGACGCCGTTATCCTTCTTCACGTCCGCCCTACCTCCGTCCTCTATGGTGCTGATTGGGGTTCTGTTGATCTCTCCATTATCGATCCCGATAACGTAGAGTCTCACCGGAAGCTTGAAGATGATTTCGATAATTTTACTGCCACTAAATCTTCTGCTTTGGCTCAGCCGCTTGTTGATGCACAAATTCCGTACAAAATTCATATTGTGAAAGATCATGATATGAAAGAGAGGCTTTGTCTTGAGGTTGAGAGGCTAGGATTGAGTGCAGTTATTATGGGTAGTCGAGGATTTGGGGCAACGAAGAGAGGAAATGATGGGAGGCTTGGAAGTGTTAGTGATTACTGTGTTAGGCATTGTGTTTGTCCTGTTGTAGTTGTGAGGTATCCTGATGAGAAGGATGGTGGAAATGCTGCTCGTAAGCCGGTAGTTTCTGTGGCGTCTGCGGCAAAAGAAAATGAGGAGGAAACCGAGTATCATGATGCTTCTGATGATCGCCAAGGTATGTTGCAAAAAAAACTGATGTAACTGTTGGTTCGTAGCTCCTTATACTAATATTCTTTCAGTTACTTTCAAATCTTTGCGTGAAAGAGGAAAGTGGATTTTGTGTTGATTAAATTTATGCAACTTCTGCTACTGGTTATCAGTTTGTGCGTTTCCTCATTGAATGAAAGATCTTTCATATTTTATAATGTAAAATTTAATTTGGTATACTGCTGCCAATTCTGACACTTGGTGATGCTTTATAGCAAATAAAATGATAAGAGAGTAAAACTGGGTGGATTACTCCCCATAATAGCTGCATTAATGCAATGCCTTTTACAGTGTATGCATATGATTTTGTCCCGCAAAGTGTGAGAAACCTGTAAATTTTTATAACTACTACATTGGCAACAATATGTAAGAACACGGGCTTTAAAGGTAATGAAATGTGAGCATTGTTTTGGATTAACTAAAACAAATGCCTAATCTTGAAACGAGAACTTGGACAAAAGAATCCTCAATAAAACTTATTATTGCAATGCTCACTCATGTGTGCTGAATCTTGAGGCTACTCTATTTTAAATTGTCTAACTCCATGAAGCAGGATCGCAACCAGCCATAGGAAAAGGCTCGAAAACGGATAATTGACTTAAGGTTGTTTAAGATCCTTTGAAGAGGCAATAAGCGAAAGGTACATTGCTTGTTACTTTTATTTTCACAGTGAATATCACTTCTCTTCTTTCATTTTAAATTACTTACTTTAAAATATGAAACGTTGTACTTTTGTTGCTCGCATAACTTACAAATTGTACTTGTATTGCTTAGAGTAGAACTTATGGCATGATTCACTGTACGAGCTATCTCCTGCTGTATGAGATCAATGGGGTTCTTGTTAAGTTTTGACTCTTTAATGAAGTTTGTGAGTGGACTTTTGATAAGATGAATTCAGATTATTGTTTCTTCTTGTTAAAAAGAAAACCTAGTGTATTAAGTTAATTTGGCACCACTACAGGCTGCTTTTGAGCTTAACATTTTAATGAAAAGATTTGTTAGGACTGGCTTGTGTGCTCCGCACTTTTTACCTCTAAGCCTAATTCTTCCTTGGGTTAATGGATGACAATTGTAAACATGAATTCCATAACAGATTTTAGGAAGATTTAATTTTGTGATAACTGTCTTTGGTTGTGAAAATGGGGGGAAAATAAAGCAGGTGTGTGATGTTGAAATAACAACTTTGACAAAGGAAACCACGGTTTATTCTAGAGTCAATTTGATTTGACTTTCCAATATTTGAACTCCAGACCTTATTGAATTCTTGTAGTCTTGGCCTAAGCTTGATTTTGCCGTATGGATTGGTGGTTTAATGTGTATGCAAGCAGACACTTGTTTGCATGGCCACTATATTTGAATTTGTAGAGCTGTGGGTGATGTCAAATCAACTTTGTCATTTCACTAAAGATTACATAGATGAATCATTTCTCTATCCACTGTTCTTTATTGGAGGACACATTGCAAAAGATGTTGGGAGGAGAATACTAGTGGGAAGGATGCAACATCTCTTTCTGTCTGGTATTTTCAGTTATTGGTCCACTGATAATGTTCTTTGCCAGAATGAGGAGCTTCTTTTCTTCCCTGAAGAAAAATCACCTTTTGACAATTTTCATGCCATTTGTTCTGCTCTTGTAGGAGGTTCATGCATTATCCGTTATATCTATAAATTAGAGGTCCCGAGCAATATGCATCCAAATTGTTTAATAGTCTGTTAATTGATGATTGCTAAGACCATTGTTGGTTGATAGAGTCTCTTCATGGTTTAGTTAGAAAATGACAGTTTCTTCAAAATATTGGATAACCTCCTTTTCCCTTCCTGAAAACAAAATTGCATACCTTGTGTTTCGGAGAAAAAATAGAATCTTTTTTTGATCGGTAACAATAGAAGTTTTTCTTTTCAGTGAACTTTTCCTAAAAATAGTTATGACTACCGAAACATAAAAATTGAACTTTGAAACATAAGTGACAAAGAGGCATTTGTATCTCCCTTCATTATAACAACAAGAAAATTATTTCACCGACTTTAACATGTACATACAACTTAGAGTCACTATTATATCCATATTTTAACATTTAGAGACAGAGATGCGTTCTCTTAGCTCGACTGTTTAAAAAAATATCTTTGACATTGATTTTCCCGGTAAGTGTAACATCCTGCTTAGGATCAAGGACATGGGTTTGATCTGTGCAGATTGCCATGCAGAGAGTTGCAAACCAGTCGAACCAAGTTCTTGTATGCCCTTATATTTTTTATGCAATTGATATGTACGCTCTGATGTGCAGATAACCTTTGAAGCCTTTTCATCACCAACTCTGTTGTCTATTGACTCTATGATTACTGATAGTTTTCTGTTTGTTTGCTAAGACGTTGATATACCTGCTTCTTTGGTGACAGATTCCGAGCAGAAGTTGCGATGAACATTCCTTTTGCTGCACAAAACTTGAGCGACTTGTGAGAACCACTTGGTCTTTTGTTATATCTGGAGTCATCTTCTGTAACTGAATTGTGGTTGCTCCTCTCTCTCATCTTCACCTTGTCACAGTTGGCTAGATGATCTTGTCATCTTCTCTTGAGGTTGTCGTCTTCGTACGGTTTCACTTAATGTGTGCCTTTTTGTCATTAATGACTTTCTGGTGAAATCTAAACTACTTGAACTTTTAAGACTTAATTTCTATGTTCCTGTTGTTAGCACGTCCTCAAGCTTAGTTAGATATGCATTAAAATTTTCTTGTTAGTATTGATGTAGTCTATTGGTAGTCCCACTTTTACTTTTATCTACTATGATGACAAGCAAATACTGATAAGCATGGATGAGAAATCATTTTAGTCATCAATTTCATGTTTTCTGCCTTTTCCCTTATCCTAGACCACTGCCCTGTATTTGTTGCCTTTCTTCGGCTGCGATGGGTTAATATCTCTAGACCATAGCTGCACTTGGATGTTGCCTAGAACAGTTGTTACTAGTGTCCCTTTTCCTTTTTCGTGGTTTATGAAGGCAATGCATACCTGAAAATGGACTTGTTTGACTAGCTAATTTGGTAGAATTTAACCTGTTATGAGCTAGATGGAATCATGGAAACTTGATGTTTCAGAAGATAGGCATAAATTTGCCATCTGACAATCACATTCTGAGTCATATAAGATGATAAGTTGAATACATCTTTGGCTTGTGAGATGTTTATGTGTTATATCTTTTGTTTGTTGGGAAGAATGTTAATATACAAGAATGAGTGATTTGATGCTTCCTTTATTCAACAAGGGGCTAACATAACTGGATGAAGTCCTTAGAGCGATTTGTAAGTGATAGAGACTCAAAATTGACACGTTACAAATAGTGTTACATACAATTTAAAAAAGAAGCCAAATATAGATAATACAACCTTTGACTTGTTTCACTAGAATGTACTTCCCTTTATTCAAGGGTATCGCCGAGTACTCCATGAACTGAATGCAAATCTTGAAGATTAAGGACAAAAAATATTAGGTGATTTTCTCTATTTGCATAAGTCTTAGTGGGTACCATAAAAAATGGGGCTGCTCTTCCCTTAACAAGAAGTCTCGATTTCGAGTTTTGGATATGAAATTTTTTTTGGTAGGGAGCGTTTTCCTTGGAATGGGGTCCTACGCGGGTGGGAAATCAAAAAAAGTCTTAGTGGGGTGGAATTATTCAGTACCTATGTTTGTGGGAGATAGCAAGTAACCTGTGGGATAGATGGGGTGTGTTGAGCTATTTCGAACACCATATTTTCTTCTTTTTTTTTCTTTTTTTTTTTGAAAAAGAATTTACTCCAAGTCCTGGGTATAGAAAAATCATTGGTAGAGAGCGCTTCTCCCCGAATGAGGTCCTACGCGGTGCGAATTCGGATATAATCGAGTTCCAATACAGGTACCGAATACTGGATTGGAAACAAAAAAAATACTAAAAGGAAAGTATTGTAGAAAAGAAGAAAAGTGCAAGAATGCAGGGAAGAGGGGCTGCACTTTCCCAAGTAAATAATAACCACAACTTTTGATTTGTTGAACCTGAAGGCCATCCCTCTGCACTTGAAAAAGAGTGGTCCAAGTACTCCTTAGCTTTTCAGCTTCGAAAACTGTTCATCAGTACCAGAGTAGTTAACTACTCCATCCAACTACTGTTACCAAGAGACAAAAGAGGGGGTGGGGGGGTGGGGTGGGGGGATTCCAGAAAAAGTTGAAATTTCACATCCAACTAAAAATGGAGGGAGCAATATCTACCACCTCCTCTCAAATGGTATATGGCTTAATTCAATTTACTAGGATTCAATAACAACATACTCACTATAATTTGATGGGGTTTGAGGAGAGTAGAGTGTACGTGAACCTTACTCCTACCTTGTATGAGATAGAGAGACTGTTTTCAATAGACCCTCGGTTATTGATCAGCTTACGAGGATTGACCTGATTAATTTTAATTTAGTAACATATTATTTCCTTTGTCTCAATTTATGTGAAGATATTTGACTGGTCACAAAATTTAATATATAAAGGAAGACTTTTGAATCTTTGAATCTGAAACAAATCATAAAAATTTATGTGTAGAAATCATCTTACTCCCTCCGTCTAAAAAGATTGGCATAACCCGGAATACGAGGGTCAATGTACTGTACTTTGACTGTGAATTTGGATATAGATTTTTTAAGTTTTTGAAAATCAAATTTATATTTTTGAAAATTACATAAAAAGTATTATAAGTTATAATAATTCATAATTCAAAATATTTAAGAAAAAAACGATCAAAGAATAACCTCGTAGACTTTTCAAATAGTAATGTTGCCAATCTTTTTTAAACAGAGAGAGTATTAAGGATAAAAGAAAAAATTTAAAGTTAAAATATTATTAAATATAAAATTGTGTCATTTGTTTTGGGATTGATTTAAAAGAAAAAGAGCATTGTTTTATATCTATTTTAAATCAAATCTATAAAAAGTTGCAAACCAAATGAAAACAATCTAGTAACTTTTACTCTTTGAATTAGAAATAACTAAAAACCATTAGAGTGTTATAAAATAAAGACTATAAAGTAAAGACAAGTAGAGAGAAACTGATATATTATTCAAATTCAAACTGATGTACATAATGAACGGAAATCTCTTCTATTTATAGAAGAAAGGAAGCTGTTGTGTAAGCTGCTACTACAAGCTGCTGTGTAAGCTGCTACTACAAACTGTTGTGTAAGTTGCTACGCAAGTTGCTGTGTAAGCTGCTACTATACCAGATATGGATAATCTTCTACTGAGAGCAATGTTTATCCATAACGGAGTACTGAATGGATAAGCTTATTATACTCGGTATGGATAATCTTCTACCTAGGGTAATGTTTATCCATAACCGGGTACCGAAGTGATAAGCTTCTTCAGGAAGCTTATTTCCAATAGAGTACTAAATAGATAAACATATTTACGGTGGAGTCCCATATGGATAAGCTTCTTCAGGAAGATTATTTACAACGGAGTACTAAATGAACATCCATAATATAATATATTTATAACACTCCTCCTTGGATGTTCATTAAAAGATAATGTATTTCATTAAAACCTTACTAGGAAAAACCACATGAGAAAAAATTCTAGTGAAGGAAAAAGAGTACACATATTTAGTAATACACATTGCTAGGTGCCTTATTAAAACCTTATAAGGAAAACCCCATGGGAAAAAACCTTAATAAGGGAAAAAGAGTGCGTCACGTATTTTACTCCCTCTAATGAAAACCTTGTTTCATATATTTGAGTCTCCGCATTCCAATCTTGTATACCATCTTCTCAAAAGTTGAACTTGGCAAAGATTTAGTGAATAAATCTGCTGGATTATCACTTGAACGAATTTGTTGCACATCAATGTCACCACTTTTCTGAAGATCGTGTGTGTAGAATAATTCTGGTGAAATGTTCTTCGTTCTATCTCCTTTTATAAATCCTCCATTTAATAGTGCTATGCATGAAACATTATCTCCGTATAATATTGTGGGTCTTTTATCACATTCTAACCCACATGTTTCTCGAATGAATCACTGATCTCAATCATATGCACTCCCTGCTTGCCGGTTTGAAATCGAGCTTTATGAGTATCGGATAAATAATCTGTATCTTCATTACCAATACGATCTGCACCACTTTTGTTAGCATTAACAAGATAAATAAGTGCACCATCTACACCGAGATAGAGTATTACAGGACCAAGGAGCTCCTCATCCTCTTCTAGAGGTTGGAACGGATCCTTATTCACTTCAAGTGATTGAATATTCATTGGTGTACTTAATGGGTACACTTTGTCCATGTAAAAGTATTTTTAAGACTCTCTTGGAGCTCTTCCGGAGTTCCAATAAGATTTATGTCACCAACATAAACAACAAGTGTAACAAATTTTGATGACATTTTCTTTATAAAAATACATGGACAAATAACATAATTTATGTAACTTTCTTTCAGCAATTATTTACTGAGGCGATTATACCACACGCGCACAGATTGCTTTAAGCCGTACAAAGATCTTTATAATTTGATCGAGTACATTTCTCAAGACTTTGAATTATATGCTTCGGGCATTTTCAATCCTTCAAGGATCTTCATATAGATTTAGCCAAATAAGTCATATAGGTTAAGACTTGTATCTAAATGGTATGACATCTTCAAGTGTCTGGACTGCTAGTCCGATCCTCACAATCTTTTACAATATTGTGCACTATATTGTATTAAATATATCGTCGACGATCATTTTGTGTCAGTTCCGAAGCGACATAACTTGTGGAGATCTCATCACTTTCTTTATTTTCAGGTACCTGAACTTTTTCGGGAGTTTCATGAAATGTTATGTCGTGGGCTCTTCTAGAGCTTATTTCCTCCTCATTTTGATCATTAGCTCCTACTATTTTTCAAGGATTGTTACCTTTGGAACCGATTGGTCTACCACGCTTCATGCGTACAGTAAACTCTATCCTTCAGGGACTTTAATTTTAATAGGAGCATTTGCAGCTGAAATATGATATTTAATTTTGAACCAGCAAATGCTTCTGGCATTCGACTTGAATTATCTTCTAAGTGAGGATCATGATAATTCGATTCATATAGCATATTTTTCAACTGTTTATTTCATCCCCCAAATGTTAGAAAAACTAACATATATCCCCAATCATCTTTGGGAAACATATCTTTGTGTATTATGGTAGAGGAATTAATCATATACCACACAACAAAAGATAGTAAAAATATTTGGTTTCTGATCCTAAACCAATTGTGAAGGGAGGACTTATCATATATTGTTGATCTGATGCATACAAGTGCTGCTATATGCAATTTAGAAAATCTTAGACCAACACATGAAGCTTTGTTCTCATAAGCAATGGTTTAGCCATTAATAGGAGGTATTCAATGCTAAACCAGCTTGGATATAAACCAGCATTATCAAGATGAACTGTCTTGATTTCATAATCTGAAAATTATGCTCTTAATCGAGAAAAGCAATTTCAAATGCCAAACTGCAGGTTGACAATAATTACACATGTAACCATCTCATATATGCACCTATAAGTGGTTCACATGATAGGTGAACGGGCCCATATTCACCTTTTATATATTTCAGAATCAGGGGTCTTAGTCCCAACTTTAGCTGGTATAATCAATTCATTATGAGAGCAAGCAACACATGAGAATTCCTAAAGAATCTTCTAGTTCTTTAGTATATGCTTATCTGAATTCTCAAATAGCTCATTTAAAAATGGCAAATGAAAACTTCAAGTTTATCATGTCATGTGTTATCTCTTAGTAAACTTCTGGTTTACTATGGCATAAACTTTTGCTTTAGTAAACTTCTGGTTTACTGTGATACATGATATAGTACAAATTAAAGAATAAGGCGGGTAACTTCTCACATACATATTATTTTACCCCATATGATTGTGGAAACATAAAGATTATCAATCTTCCAATCATTTGTAGTCTCAATATGATAGCCATTTGTATTAGTAAACTTCAGGTTTACTACAACATATGTTTTGACCATAATCATATAATATGAATGACATATTTGTATATAAGCTCTTTCAGAGCCTTCATTTATTATCCACAATCTAATATTTATCATGCACTACTGGTGTCATGTATCCTTTAGGCAAACAGTTAGCTCTTCAGGAGTTGTTGATACATTTTGTACTATCAAATATTTCTCATACACTTCTGGTATCATGAGAGAAAATCGCAATCAAATAAATAATGTAAAACAATTGTTTAAGTACAAGAAAACTCTTCTTCATAATATTTTCCTACTTCAGGAGGCAATTTCAATTGTGTTACTTCTTCAGGAGCAAATTTAAAATACGAAATATTGAGTATATATTCTCTTAATTATATTACCTCTTCTGAAGGTGAACTGTGATATATTCACATCAAGAGTGCGTTGATATTTACCCGATATATTAATATTGTCACATTCACTTTAGGGAATGGATTAATATTATCCAAAGTTCTCATCCTTCAAGAAATCAAACATAATTATCTGAATGCGCATTAATCACATCAAATTGTGATGCCTCAACCTCTTTTAAAATATTTACTACTTCAGGAGAAAATCGAGGCGTGCATTTAATATAGAGAATATTTATGTAGCTTATCTTCAATTGTAACTATAGAAAGCCTAAATTATCACTTCTGGTGATCATAGACATATACCACTTCTGGTGGTTAACAAAATATAATTACAATGAGATATATGAAATATAACTACTTCTGGTGGTTGTATATTTCTTGCAAACTCTGCTAGAGTTTAAGTTGATCTAATAATATTATCCATATTCTTCAAAATGACATAAATAAGATATATTATAGTAAACATCATTATCAAATCATAATTTATTCTTTATGTACAACAATTACATAACCATACTATCTATTACAAACAACAAAAATTAAAATATTTACATTTCTATAGATTCACCACCGATTACATGACTTGTTTCTCCTTCTGGGAGTGCAAGGTAATCAGTTACATCCAAATGCATGAAGTCTACCCTACGAGAACTACTCCCAGAAAATTCAAAATAAAATTTTTTTTGTGTTATTTGCAATTGTTGTGAATTTTTGTATTGTTTGCATTCGTTCGTGCCTGTTTATTTGTTAAGTTAAGAATAAAATCACAAAAATAATGTACTTTGCATTTTAGGCATTTAAGGTCTAGTTGTGTGATCTTATATTTTAATTGGTACTTAATCATGTTTGATAATTATAATTAAGAGCTAAAAAGTATTTTAATAAGTTAATTTAATTTATAATTCAACTTAGAATTTTAGTTTTTTTAAAAAAAAAAATAATAATAAAAGATAGAAGAAAACAAGAAAATTTCGGATTGGGCCAGCTTTACAAGAAAACAGCCCAGGCCCAATGTCACCCCCCCAATCCAGCCCGTCTCCAGCCTCAACCAAACGACACCGTTTCAGGCAATTCCATCGGGACCGTTGATCTCAACTGATCAAATGGACCCAAAGCACTTGACCGAACCCGACCCCGACCCCGACCCGTCACTCCAATACCCAGACCGCCCCAATACTACTCCAAACGACACCGTTTGAGTTAAATGAATTGATCTGGACTATCGATCTCTCTTGATCGAACGGCCAAAATCAAACCACCCCCCCACTATATAAATGAAAGCCTCATACCCAGCCCCCCAGTCCAAACCCATGTTCATCTTCGTCTCAGAGACTAGCCGCCATGGCATTCCTTCTCCTGAAACCCGGCAGCAACGACGCCGCCGGCCACCAAAATAACACCCTTGAACCTCCTAACCACCCCCAATCCAAATCTAGTACCCGTTTGTTTCGAATCATCCTCAAACTTCTCGAATCTTCATTTGAAGATTCGAGCAAAGCCTGAACCTACCCCAATCCGCCTTAAACTCACACCAAGGCACCCCCTAACCACCCTCGTTACGGATCTGTTGATTGCTTGCCTCGAATAAACCTCCAACTTCTCGAATCTTCAATCGAAGATTCGAGCAGGACCTAGATCTACCCCAACCAGTCCCAAAATCATACCAGACATGTCCCTGACCTCCCTCGTCATCAAACCACCGTGGGTTTGGTTCGAATCTGACTTTAGGGTGAAATTTGTCCCAACTAAAGGAGGGTTTGGGGTCTAACTGACTTTAGTCGAAGTGTTCTCAGTTGAGAACACTCGATTAAGGTCAGTTCGACCTAAAAAAATCACGTTTGAGTTCGATTCAGGGTTGTCCAGGTCCCGAGTTCTTGAGGTATTTTCCATTTCCTATTTGTCCCAGTTTGTGTTTGTTTATTATGTTTATTTATTTAGTTTAGTTTTATTGGTTTTTCAATTTCTTTTGTCAATTGTCCAGTTCTTCTCCCTCAGACCTTTTATTTGGTCGAATTTGTTTCTGTTCGTTGTTAATTATAGGCTGTGTAGTCGATTCGAATAAGTTCGTCGATTAGTTTAGCTTTATTATAAATCCCTGTTCTTGTTATTGTTACTTGAATGGCCTGATTATCTATTTTTGAGTAATTGCTGTCAATTGTTGTAGGCAATCGTTTAATCAGTTATCATCGATTAAGTCAAGTTTTATCAGTAGTTTTGTAAAATGATTTAAGGTCGAATGTTGTGTGTGCTTGATCTATGGACATTTAGCTTCAGGGCATTGTCAATAGGCTGGCAATGAACCTGCATTCATGTTCATTTTTGGTTCAGTTTCAATTTCAGTTATAATGATTCTGTTGAGTTCTGTGTTGTGATTCAAATTCAGTCCATGGGTTTCAATGGGAACTCGACCTTAATCATTCAGTTTGTTTGGAGAATTGGTTATAGCTGTTAATCGAAATTAGTTTTAGATAATTGCTAGTTTGAACAGAATTTAGGACTAAACGTTTTAATACAGTTGAATAATTGTATTAGGGGCAGTAATATTAAGGGGTTTCAGGGGTGATTTGGGAATGAAACAGTTAGGATAATATTTAATTGTTAGTGTTTTGATTAGTGGGATATTAGTGTCTTTAAATTAATGTGGTAATGGGGAACAAAAGGGAATGAGGGGATGAAAATAAGGAAAAGTTTTCCTTAGTGGGATTTTAAGTGGAAAATTCAGATTTTTAGTGGGAGAAGGGGGTCGGGCAGTAAGTTTGAAAGGAGGGCAAGTCTGTATAAATGGAAAGAAGGAGGTTTACAGAAAAGAGGAGGGGAAATATGAAAGCTGAAAAAGTTGAAAAAGAATAGTTATTTTTATTTTTTGTCTGGTTCAGGATCTGAAATTAGCTAGAACTTTCTTCCTTTTACTTCTGCTCTATACTTGGGGAAGTATATAATTGCTGGTTATTTGTGGCTGCACTACTGGTTGCCATTTCTGTTTGCTACTACTGCTGCTGCTTAGACTCTTCTTCTTCTTCTTCTTCTTCTTCTTCTTCTTCTTCTTCTTCTTCTTCTTCTTCTTCTTCTTCTTCTTCTTCTTCTTCTTCTTCTTCTTCTTCTTCTTCTTCTTCTTCTTCTTCTTGTGTTGTCAATACCAGGTGCATATTTCGAACTCATTTGATGTAGTTCCTTGAAGTTCACAAAAATGGAAATATTCACAGATTTATGTTCATTAGTAGGCTGTCTGTTGTTTATAATTGGATGAATTGTTAGTCAATTATACCTAGTCAATAATGGCTATGTGTTTTGTATTTTGTGAACAGTGGAGACATAGGGATTGTAATTAAGAGCTAACTAAACTGCTATGTTCATGTTGACATGCTTTTAATTTACAAATTTGAACTGCTAGGCTCATGTTGACATGCGATTAGTTTATAACTTTGAGCTGCTAGGTTGTCAGTGTGCCTTACCTAAACATGATTTGAGCTAGAGTTTGTGGTTATAACTGCTGTACCAGTATTTTAGGAGTGAGCTTACTTAAAGGATGATTTTGTGATTGTTGGCATTAGAACGTATTCAGCCATTGGTTAGCGTATCTATTTGTTGGTGATCTTAAGGTAGAACTCAATTGTTATAAAGTTTTGTTGGCCTTCTAGATTAGTTGGAAGTTTGATTCCTATTATGGCTCCACCTTGGTGACTGATTGAAATATGTTTGTGATTTATTGTTTACTGCAAATTGACAAAGGGTACACTCTATTGTTTTTATGTCTATACCATGTTCTTTCCAGGAGTCCAAGCAACAGAATCTGTTAAAAGGAAATATAACAACTCATTTCTTCATGCTTGAATACTAGTTGATTATTGTTACCAAAAAACTTATGTCTAAAGCGACGAAAACAGAGGCGAACGAACTTGAAATTTTGAATGATGTTATATAATATTTGTTTGGTTGTGCTGATATTGGTTATGAATTATTCTGTTAATGAGCCGTTTCGATAATTGTTTAAGCCATAAGGCAATTATGAAATGAGGAATGTATAGCCTTGCAACTCATTTGGGCCAGCTGCCAGCCCAATGCCATTTCAGCTGAACGCTTAGCTTCAATTTAACACAAACCCAATAGTTATTAAGTTAATTTAAACATTAGCCTAAAAATAATTAGAATTCCTTTAAGCTCACCTTAATTAATCAGACTCTTTCAATTGGTTTGAGATGTGCCATATTAGCCAGGCCAACAATTATGGCCCTCTCTTAATTAACTTTAATCCTTTAAAAATCAAGGTGTACCATTTAGTGAATTTTTCATGGCTGCGCAAAGTTAAAAACACGTAGTGGCTTTTTAGGGCGATGTTTTAATAATGTTATTTTCATAAACTTGGGTGCACATTTATATGACCCAAATCCAAATCTCAACGAAGTCGAAATGTGTCATTAATCACGGATACATTGATTGTGACGTGGTTCGAGATGCATTTCCATGACGTTGCAAATTCCTTTAAAAAATAATGAATGAGACGAGCCTCGACAAATAAGAACACACAAACTGCGGGGCCCTCAACGGACAGTTATTTCAAATGCTTAGATTTCGAGACAGGCCGCATAGCGAACTTTACGACTTTTTCTCAAAATAACAACGTGTTAGTATCTTTAGGCGCATATTTAATAATGTTATTTTCCTAAACGCGGGTGTACATTTATGTGACCTAAATCCAAATCTCAACGAAGTTGGAACGTATCGAAAATTGCGGGTACATTTATGTGGTGCAATTCGAGATGCCTTCTCACGACGTTGTAATTCTTTGAATAAATAATAACGAAAGCGGTAAACAGTTAAAATTTGCACGTAGGTTCATAATCGTATAAAATCAGATAATCAAGCCGAATATGACAGTTGAGCGACCGTGCTAGAACCATGGAACTCGGGAATGCCTAACACCTTCTCCCGGGCTAACACAATTCCTTATCCGGATTTCTGGTGCGCAGACTGTTAAATAGAGTCATTCTTTTCCTCAATTCGGGATTCAACCGGTGGCTTGGGACACCATAAATCTCCCAAGTGGCGACTATGAAATAAATAAATAAATCCCATTTCGATTGTCCTTTAATTGGAAAAACTCCCCCCTACGTCCCTTAGCGGGGGTGTAGGTGAAAAACGAGGTGTGACAGCTCTGGCGACTCTGCTGGGGTCCGAACCCAGAATCTCTGGTTCAGGGTTCAAGAATTCGAGCTTAGATGAATTGTTGTATTTGGCTTTATTTATTATCTGATTTTATTACATGTTGTGTCCTAATGTGCTAAACATTGCTCTTACCGCTTTGATATTATCTGAACTGTATATATAAACTGCTACAAAATCCCTCCCTCCTCTCTCTTGAGGAGTGCACGCTGGTCGTGACATCTTTCTGTTAGTGTCATATCCCAAACTAGAACGAGGATTCGGAGGAGTTGTAAAACCAGATGATCTTTTGGTTACCGGTACGCAGTTCCCATCCTCGGCTCGAGTTGTTCGCTCGAGTAAGCCAGGTCTAGAACAAACACACAGGATAAACCTAGTATAACAAAACCTCATGCCGGATCCCTAGTAGGAACGCTTATTTGCATCATGTGCACTTAACTTAGGGGACTCAACACAAGAGTTGGGTCCGTCTAGGACAAGCAACCTGAAATGAAAAGACCATCCTGCTGCATCCTATTTGTTTTATGAATTTATTTGCCGCAGACTTGCATGCTGACCGGCTTCTAAAAATACTGGAATATTGAAAAAAAAAAGAAAATAGCGGTGTAGAGAGATAATTCTGAGTTACTGGCAAACTCTGCCAAAATTTTGTGAAAAAAAAGATGTTTTTTTTAGTATAATTTGTTTAAACAAGTCTTGTTGTCAGAATTAGTTTATTGTCGTGGCCCGAACTACGCCGGTTTGATTCTCATAGGATGTGAGATACGTAGGCAACCCTCATCGGGTCCAACCTCCCCTTCTGCAAAAATAGCCAAAAGAAAAGAAAAAAAAGGGTCAAAAATTATAATCTTTCGTCATAAATAAGTCGGGTGATTCCATTCTTGTAAAAATAGCTGAATGTCCCCAAAAGACGTCGGAAGGCTGTTTTTGTAAAAATAGCCACTTTGGGCCATCTTCAAGGTTTTGTCCGGTTGGTAAAACACAACCTTTAAATCTTCTTCGAAGTGCTGAAAGGCCGTATTGACAAGACCGGAGTTTTATTTAAATGTATGTCAATTTTAGTTTATTCTTTCTTTGAGTCCAATGAGTGTTAATCACCCCAAACAAACATACAGAATGAGCTCGGGTCCAAGTTTGCCGATAACAGTTAGGAGCAAGATCCCTTTGGAGTTGCGCTTGTGGTGGGAGGATTTGGAAAATTCAGAGCAAGATAAGATCAAACTACATCTGGGAGGTCTCACTAGTTTATTGAACGTCAGACCCAGATGTGACATCATAAAGGCTTTGGTTACATTTTGGGACCCAGCCCACAATGTCTTCCACTTGTCGGATTTTGAACTCACCCCAACCTTAGAAGAGGTGGCAGGTTATATGGACATTATTGAGAGGCTAATGCACAAATATCTGATTGCTCCAAGAGCCGTCAATTCGCACAAGTTCATGGATCTGCTAAAGATAAGCAAGGGAGTCCCGTAGTCTGAATTGGATAGGGGTTTTTCTACTCTGCAATTCATATACCAGAGGTATGGGCATGTAGGAGGGTTTGACGATCTGGAAAACAGGGTTTGCAGCAGAGGGAATCGGACAAAATGGGATGAACATAGGCGGTTCGCCTTCATGGTAGCGTTCTTGGGCATTGTGGTGTTTCCTCGGAAAGACAGAAATATTGATTTGAAGGTGGTTGGAGTCGTCAAGGTCCTGATTACCAACAACAAAAGCACGCTTGCCCCTATGATAGTCTCCGAGATGTACCGAGCTCTCACAGCCTGTAAAGCTAGGGCAGATTTTTTCAAAGGATGCAATTTGTTATTGCAGATGTGGATGATCGAGCACTTGTGTCATCATCCTCAGTATACGAGCTATAGATCTGCAAACGAAGGTTGCATTGAAGGATATAACACGAGGGTCTCAGGGCTCAAATTGCCAGAAGGGTTTGAAGACTGGGTATCTTGCCTTCGCGCCATCACTGCA
Organism: Nicotiana tabacum; assembly: GCF_000715075.1. NCBI lineage: Eukaryota > Viridiplantae > Streptophyta > Magnoliopsida > Solanales > Solanaceae > Nicotiana > Nicotiana tabacum. The sequence continues at coordinate 218,129,950 of NC_134080.1, read as the reverse complement.
ACACAAATAGGGTGGACATTGGGTTGGCTTCCTGTTGAAGAAATTGTGTACATGCCCGCCACGGGTCCTTACTTCCTCTTAATAGGACTCCGAGGCATTCAGCCTTATGCGCCTTACCGGGTGACGAGGCAGTTAGGAAGGTGTCAGGTGGTACACCCAGATGAAGATCTCAGTGTTTATGCAATCGAGATTGGTACCAACGACCAATTTCATGAAGAAGCCGTTCGTTCTATATGGAATGAATGCCAGTATTTAACGGTAAACACTCGAGAGCGCGACCTAACCAGAGGTGAAGTCTCACCGGCTTATATCGCCTGGTACAGGAAGAGAGATGTTGTAAGAGATGAGCCAGAACGGTCGACCAAAAAACCTCACATTCAAGAGTTCGTTGAGGCATCACAAGAACCATGGGACTGGTTGGCCAAAGAGCGCGAATACCGGGCTGAAATAGGCAAGCTGAAACAACGGATTAAGGATCTAAAATTTGAGAACAAGGTGCAAGTTGATGCCGATGAAGGAGAGAAGAACAAATTAGCTCGGGAAAGCGAGATCCTCAAAGCTCAAATCCGGGAAATGAAAATAGTTACCAGAAACCCGAAGAGAAGCTGGGCTGATGAAAAGCTCATAAACGGTCTGAAGAAGAAAGTCCTCGAGTATCAAGAAGACTTGAAAAAATCTAAAGCTGGTCTAGCGAGAATCCAGGTGAAATGGATAAAGAAGGAAGAACAGCGAGCACGATCTATGCAACAAATAAAGAGGGACTACGAAAGGAGCATCGCTCTATTCAGAGAAATAATATCCACTCTCAAAGAGCGGATCTTCAGACAAGCCCGAGATGCCAGAGCAGATAGGAAGCACTGCTATGATCTAATGGCCCGAATGGAGAAACAGATGAATGAGTTTCAGGATCAACTCCTTTATGCTGGGGATGCGGAATCAACAAATAGAGCGATTGCTTATGGAAAGGGACAAAATCAAGGGAAGAATCGACGATATCGGGCACTACATCACCATAAAGTGCCTAGCTTGTGCGGATATGTCCCGCACCACCTTCCTTGCTTCAATAATGATTTATGTCCACCAGATCATGGAAGATTTGAAAGATCTGCAAAGGGGCCTTGCACCAAGATCCGCGGCAAAGACGAACGATGCCCCGCGGGCGCCAAAATTCAAAACTCTGAAACATTCATAGTTTGAGTCTGTATTTTCCTTGTTTTCAGAGTCTGTTGTCCGTCGGAGTTTGTATTTCCCTTTTTGGCATAAAAATCTGTAGTCTGTATCAAGTCTGTCAATTTCCTTTCAAAAATGTTTTGTCTTTTAATAAAACGTTTTGCTAATAAAGGTTGAAAAATCCAAAAATGGTGTCTTTATTTTCCGCACTTGTGGCAGAACTACGCCCGGTCTGATTCATGCGGGGACATGATACGTAGGCAATCCACATAAGATTCGACCATCACTAAAAAAAGGCAAAATGAATAAAAGAAAGGACATAAGCCGGAATGACGCATGCAATCGAAGCAAAGACATGTTAGAAATGGTTAAACTGCCTAGGAACATTGCATTCCCCAATGTGAAATTGCAATATGTGTTAAAACTCTAACGCTAATAAGTTTGTTGTTTATACCAGAGAAAGATTTCGAAACAGTTAGCTCATTAGAACGTTCTGGCAGATTACCATTACCACACAAGATCTAAAGGGCCCATTCCGGAGAGCATGTCTGGTTCGGACAAAAGCTTGAGGAGGAAAAGATGGAGATGCAAATGATGAAGGAGGAAGTAGACAGGTTGAGACAAGAGATAGCTGGGATGCACTTAGCCTGGGCTAGGGGACAAACATCACCAACCCTTCCCCCTACTCCTACCCTCTCACCAGCTCGGACTCCAGAACACCCTTCCATTGGTCCATCAACAAGCTTCCCCATTTCCCAATACTATCAGGGGGAAACTTCCTATAATCCCCAAGCTTCACCACCCAAACAAAACCCTCCTCCACCAACTGTTCCTGTTTTCGTGGCACCTCCACCTGCCACATTGCAAAAATCATCCGATGAACCAGTGTTTCAGGTTCACGACAACCAATACTATCCTCCCGAACTCACCTTTAAAGCACCTGAGCCATACACTTACACCCCTCACCTTCAGCTCCCGGCAGAAACTAAGAGGCCGGCTAAGAATCCGGAGCAGGACGAAGTGCTTCGTAAAGTGAAAAGCCTGGAGCAATCCTTCAGGAATATGCATGGATTGGGCAGCCAAGTTAGTGTGGCCTACAAAGATCTGTGTCCCTTCCCCGATGTTCAATTGCCGGCAGGTTTTAAGATGCCAAAGTTTGATCTATATGAGGGACATGGTGATCCCATGGCACATCTACGAGGTTTTTGTAGTAAGATGAGAGGGGCAGGTGGAAAGGATGAGCTGCTGATAGATTATTTTGGTCAAAGTTTAAGCGGGTCCGCACTAGAATGGTACACGAGGCAGGATGCTAGCAGGTGGTATACCTGGGACGATCTAGCACAAGTATTTGCAGGTCATTTCCAGTATAACCTTGAGATCATCCCCGACCGTCTCACACTGTTAAAACTTGAGAAAAAGCCTGGACAGAGCTTCAAGGAATTCGGATTCCGTTGGAGAGAACAAGCAGCAAGAGTCGATCCACCAATGAGGGAAGGTGAAATGGTGGACTACTTCTTACAAACTTTGGAGCCAACTTACTTTGGTCACCTGGTGACGTCAGTTGGTAAATCTTTCAACGAAGTAGTAAAAATGGGTGGTATGGTTGAAGAGGGACTCAGGTCCAACAAGATAATGAGCTATTCGGCAATCAAGGCCACAACTCAGGCTATCCAAGGCGGCACGGGAGGTGCGCTCGGGAAAAAGAAGAGAGAGGAGGTCGCAACAGTCGAAACAGGTACTTGGTCCAGATCCAGAGGCTCTTCCCCTCGTTACCAACCCAGACCCCCTTACCCAAATTATCCACACACTCCATACAACCCTCTACAACCCTATTACCCACCACAAGAGCCACATTTCTCCGTCAATCACGCCCAAACTTACACCCAGCCTCTGGCTCGCCCGCAATGGCATGTGTTGGCTCCCCAACATACATATCCACCTCTACAAAACACATATCCACCTCCACAAAACGCATATCCACCACCAAGGGCCTACCGGAATCCTTTAGGGCCAAGCTTCCGCGGAAATTAGGCTTTCAGGAATGAAAGGGTGCAGAGGCCGAGAACATTCACTCCACTGGGAGAAACCTATGCTACTTTGTTCCATAAGTTGAGGCAGTTAGGCCTATTAAGTCCTGTTGAGCCCAAATTGCCAAATCCTCTTCCCAAAAATCTGGACCACTTAGTAAGCTGTGAATATTGTTTGGGGGCTCCCGGGCATGATACTGAGAAGTGTTGGAAGTTGAAGACTGCCGTACAAGATCTTATTAACACAAATAGGATCGAGGTTCAGGCACCAGAGGCACCCAACATCAATGAGAACCCATTACCGGTGCACCATGAGGCCCACATGATCGAGCTAGTGCACGAAGGAGGGAAGCCCAAGAAACCCTCACAAACGGTAATGATGATTCGTGCCAGTCCAAGTGAAAAGCCAACCAGTGGAAAGGCAGTGGTACAGTTGGGAAGGGTAGATGACAAGCCAGTTGTGGTAATAGGGAAAGGTTCGTCTATTGTTACGAAGAAGCCAAAACCGGTCAAGGTAGTGCTACAGGGAGTATCAAGCACACCAGTGTTGGTGGTGAAGGGGGACCGCGTAGAACCAGTTGTTATCAGGTCAGTGATGTAGTTGCCGATAACAAGTGAGAAAGTTGTGCCATGGAGCTAAAATCAAGTGATAGTGATGCACAAGGGGAAGGAGGTTGTGGAAGAAGTATGCGAGGCCCAGGGGTTAACTCGTTCAGGAAGGTGTTTTGCTCCCGCAGAATTGAGAAGGGCCAATCCTGTAACAATAAAGAAGCCAGTGACGGAGGAGAAAGTAGGGGAGTTTTTGAAGAAGATGAAGGCATAGGACTATTCCATTATAGAGCAGTTGAGGAAGACCCTGGCCCAGATTTCGTTGCTATCCTTGTTGATCCATTCAAGCGATTATTGTCGGGCATTAATGAAGATCCTGAACAAAGCCCATGTTCCGGACAAGCTCTCAATGAACCATTTGGAGAAAATAGTGCACAAAATCTTCGAGGTAAACCGAGTGACATTTTCTGATGATGAGTTGCCAATAGAGGGTACAGAACACAACAGAGCGCTCTACCTGACTGTGAAATGCGAAGACTCGATGGTCACTTGAGTACTGATTGATAATGGGTCCAGTGCCAATATCTGTCCTTTGGCCACTCTGAACAAACTGAAGGTTGATGGTGATAGGATTCATAAGAACAACGTCTGCATCCGAGGTTTTGATGGGGGCGGTACTGACACAGTGGGTGATATCATACTGGAATTGACAATTGGTCCGGTCAAGTTCACCGTAGAATTTCAAGTGATAGATGTGGCGGTGTCGTATAATCTTCTGTTTGGATGACCCTGGATCCACGCAGCCAAAGCAGTGCCCTCTACATTGCATTAGATGGTCAAATTTGAATGAGATAGACAAGAGATTGTGGTACACAGGGATGACGGTACACATGCCGTCAGTGATGCCATTGTGCTCTTCATAGAAACCGACGATGACAAGGGCCCATGGGTTTATCAAGTTTTTGACGCAGTCTTAGTAGACAAAATTCCTGAGGGTGAGGGCCTTCCACTTCCCAGAATCGTAGTTGCGACCTTCATGATAGCCTCAAAGATGTTAAACAGCGGGTTTGTACCAGGAAAAGGTTTGGGATTGATCTGCAGGGAATTGTCCAGCCAGTTTCTTTGCCCAAGAACCTGGATACTTTTGGGCTGGGATTCAAGCCTACGACAATAGATGTAAAGTGAGCCTGCAAGTTGAAGAAAAGAGTCTGGGTCCTTCCTAAACCAATCCCGCGCCTATCGAGATCATTTGTCAGAGCAGGCTTCAGAAAGTTGTCGGTCCCCAAAGTTCTCAGACCACTGATCGGGCCAGATGGAGATTTGAATGAAGGCTTTGAAAGGCTGTTCGCCGATGTCAACATGATAGAAGCTGGAGAAGGTTCCAGTAAGGTAGACATACAGTTTGTGGGGCCTAGGGCCAATGTCAACAATTGGACAGCTACTCCTCTTCCTACTCGGAGGGAGTCCTGGTAGTTGGCTCTGATTTTCCTTCTTGTTTTCTCGATTATTCCAGGGTTGTAATCCAGATTCCTTTTTATTTTTATTGCGTTCATCAAAGTGTGAAACCTTGGTATCCCATAATTCAATAAAATAAAAAGTTTGTTCTTCATTCCTTATTTTATTTTTTATTTTTAATTTTGTTTTCTTCTTTTCTTTTTCTGAACAGTTCTCTTTATACTGGTCTTAATGACATGGCATGCACAACGGATCTTCAACCTAGTCTAAAAGATCAATCTGATTCCGAACTAATTGTACAAGAGGTCGATTATGATGACGAATTGGAATATGATGAGGATGAAGCCTTTGAAGAGATAAACAGAGAATTAAGCCAGTTCGAAAAAAAACTCAAGCCCAACTTAAATGACACAGAAGCCATCAATTTAGGGGATGCAGACGATATCAAGGAAACTAAAATAAGCATCCACATTGAACCAAATATCAGGGAAGAACTAGTCAAAGCACTCATTGAATTCAAAGACATTTTTGCATGGTCGTACGATGACATGCCGGGATTAAGCACTAATTTAGTGGTTCATAAATTGCCCACTGACCCGACATGCCCTCCCGTCAAACAAAAATTGAGGAAGTTCAAAACAGACATGAGTGTGAAGATTAAAGAAGAAGTAACCAAGCAGCTGCAAGCAAAGGTTATTCGGGTCACTCGATATCCTGATTGGTTGGCTAATGTGGTGCCAGTGCTGAAGAAAGATGGGAAGATCAGGGTGTGCGTCGATTGCCGCAATCTGAACAGGGCAAGCCTAAAAGATAACTTTCCATTACCTAACATCCATATCTTGATCGATAATTGTGCCGGACGTGAGATCGGATCTTTTGTGGATTGCTATGCTGGGTATCATCAGATTCTGATGGATGAAGAAGATGCGGAAAAGACGATATTCATTGCGCCGTGGGGGACTAATTTCTATCGGGTAATGCCATTTGGTTTGAAGAATGCTGGGGTAACGTACATGACAGCAATGACTATTGTGTTTCATGACATGATACACAAAGAGATTGAGGTATACATGGACGATGTGATCATAAAATCCAAGCATCAGGAGGACCACATAGCAGACCTAAGGAAGTTTTTCCAAAGACTTCGAAGGTACGATATTAAGCTCAACCCGGCCATATATGCATTTGGTGTTCCATCTGGAAAGCTTTTGGGATTCATCGTCAGCCGGCGAGGTATTGAGTTGGACCCGTCAAAGATCAAATCCATCCAAGATTTTCCACCGTCGAAGAACAAGACAGAAGTAATGAGTCTGTTGGGAAGGTTGAATTATATCAGCAGATTTATTGCAGAACTCACAGCAACCTGTGAGCCCATCTTTCGGCTACTGAAGAAAGATACTGCGGTAGAATGGACGGCAGAATGTCAGAAAGCATTTGACCAAATCAAGGGATACTTATCAAATCCACCTGTGTTGGTTCCACCTGAGCCGGGGAGACCGTTAATTCTTTATCTAACGGTCCTGGAGAATTCGTTTGGCTGCGTATTAGGACAACACGACATTACCGGAAGGAAGGAGCAAGCTATCTATTATCTCAGCAAGAAGTTTACTGTATATGAGGTTAAGTACACTCAACTCGAGAAGACATGTTGCGCCCTAACTTGGGTGGCCCAGAAATTGAAGCATTATCTGTCATCATATACTACTTATCTTATTTCACGCCTGGATACACTAAAGTATATTTTCCAAAAGCCTATGCCCACAGGGAGGTTAGCGAAATGGCAAATATTACTCACGGAGTTCGACATCGTCTATGTGACGAGGACGGCCATGAAAGCCCAAGCACTGGCCGATCACTGGCTGAGAATCCTGTTGATGAAGAATACGAGCCATTGAGGACGTATTTTCTTGATGAAGAAGTGGTGTATATAGATGAGTTGGAAATGACCAAGGAACCAGGTTGGAAGCTCTTCTTTGATGGAGCCGCAAATGCGAAGGGAGTTGGAGTAGGAGCGATACTTATTTCTGAAACAGAACATCATTATCCCGTTACGGCTCAGCTACATTTCTATTGTACCAATAACATGGCTGAATATGAGGCATGCATTTTGGGCTTACAGTTAGCTGCAGACATGGATGTCCAGGACGTCTTGGTCTTGGGAGACTCGGACCTCCTGGTGCATCAAATTCAGGGTGAATGGGAAACAAGGGATTTGAAGCTCATACCATATCGACAATGTTTGCACGATCTGAGCAAGCGATTTCGATCAGTGGAGTTCAGACACATCCCAAGAGTTCACAATGAGGTCGCCGATGCTTTGGCCACTTTAGCATCGATGTTGCACCACCCAGACAAAATTCATGTTGACCCGTTGCATATCCAGGTTCGTGATCAGCATGCTTATTGCAACATGATAGAGGAAGAAATGGATGGCGAGACATGGTTCTATGATGTCAAGGAATACCTCAGGATGAGGATATACCTGGAGCAGGCCACCGGAGATCAAAAAAGAACCATTCGGCGATTGGCCAATGGATTTTTCCTCAGTGGAGGAGTGTTGTACAAAAGAACCCCAGATTTGGGATTGCTGAGATGTATAGATGTTAGTCAAGCCACGACAATTATGACAGAGGTACATGCTGGAGCTTGTGGGCCACATATGAGCGGATATGTATTGGCGAAGAATATTCTTTGAGCAGGGTACTATTGGCTCACTATGGAGCATGATTGTATCAATTTCGTGCAAAAATGACATCAGTGTCAGATACACGGAGATTTGATTCATTCTCCGCTGACAGAATTGCATACAATGTCAGCACAATGGCTATTTGTTGCATGGGGCATGGATGTCATTGGACCTATTGAGCCGGCATCTACCAACAGTCATAGGTTCATTCTGGTGACCATCGATTATTTCACTAAGTGGGTTGAAGCTAAAACTTTCAAGTCGGTAACCAAGAAGACAGTGGTAGATTTTGTTCATTCCCATATCATCTGTAGATTTGGGGTCCCGAAAGTGATCATCACGGACAATGGTGCTAATCTTAACAGCAGTTTGATGAGTGAAGTATGTCAACAGTACAAGTTTACACACAGAAATTCCACCCCATATCGTCCCAAGGCGAATGGAGCAGTTGAAGCAGCCAACAAAAACATAAAGAAGATACTTCGGAAAATGGTAGAAGGTTCGAGGCAATGGCATGAGAAATTACCATTTGCATTGTTGGGTTATCGCACTACTGTTCGTACTTCAGTAGGTGCAACTCCTTATTTGTTGGTATACGGAACTGAAGCAGTAATACCGGCGGAAGTTGAAATTCCATCCCTTCGGATTGTCGTTGAAGCTGAGATTGATGATGACGAGTGGGTCAAAACCCGTTTGGAGTAGTTGAATTTGATTGATGAAAAGAGATTGGCCGCTGTGTGTCATGGCCAGTTATATCAAAAGAGAATGGCGAGAGCCTACAACAAGAAGGTGCGCCCCAGAAAATTTGAAGTGGGCCAGCAGGTATTGAAATGAATCCTGCCACATCAGGCCGAAGCAAAAGGCAAGTTCGCCCCGAATTGGCAAGGACCATTCACCATAACAGAGTGTTGTCCAATGGCGCTTTATGTTTAACAAATGTCTAAGGGAAATGCGTCGACATGGCTATCAATTCTGACGCAGTTAAGAGATATTATGTATGACTTCTTTTAATTGTAGTTGTTGTTTGTTTGTACTTAGCATTTATCGGAGAATAAAATGACGGAGGCAATTCTTTCTTCTATCCAAACACTTTAACCTTTGCTTCCCCTTTTGAGCCTTATTTATTCTTTCATACCCCTCTTTTGGAATCAGTAATGAAAAAAAAAAGAGGAAAATAATGATAATAAAGATAAAAGAAAGTCACAAGAAAAATAAAGAAATTGGGAACTACGTTTGACCTGATTCCTCAAAGAGGATACGTAGGCGCTTCACGGCTCGGTCATAGTATAACATAGTGTGCATAAGGTAACATAGTGTAACAAAAAAAAAATCCCCAAGCAAGAAAAACTGGGGCAGAAGTTGTGTTTATAATTTTGGGAAGGAAGGTTGATTCCAAGAGTTGTAATGTTTTACCCATCAAAATTATTTTGAACCTTTTACCATTTTTTCTTTTAGCCATACACAAAAACCTGTATTGATATCCAAAAAGACCTCCCGATCAGTATCCGAGAAGTGCCAAGTCATGCAAACAGAAGTCGGAGATAACACCCCGATTCCCAGCAGAGAAGAGGATCATGAACTGGAAATGAATTGATAGCCGAAAAGAATCCCCAGCAAAGAGAGTCATATCGACAGCACTCCAATCCCCAGCTGAAAAATAAAATAAAATGAGAGAGTCTTATCGGTGAAAACCTTCACAGGCACCATAAGACGACGAGAGTTGAGAGAAATGAGAGAGTCTTATGAGTGAAAACCCCTCGAAGGGCACTATGAGGCAACAAGGCAAGATTGATGGAAAGGGTCCGCATTTGGCAAAGAGTTGAGTGTTTGTTTATCCCCAGAAAGATGAGGCCGTCCGAAAGATTGATTGATACGAATAGACTGGGTTGATTAATCCGGAATGCACGACATGATCGTTGGGATTGGTTGTATCATCCAGATAAGTTCTTTTCTTTCTTTCTCCCCAGCATTTGTTCAGAAAGATTTCTTCTTTTTTCTATCTTTTGAAATCATCGCTTTTTTGTTTCTTGGTTTAAAGACTTTACCTCCCCAGCAGTTTGTTTTTGGAAAAGATTTTTAGAGCTTACTACCGGTGGCCAAAATGGTGCAAAGCAAAATGCGAATAGGACATGCCAAAGATAAGGCGACAAAGCGAAAAGAAGTTTGTCGCAAGACCAAATGACGAATGGGTCTAGATCCCAAGAGGACCAAATTTCCAGGGGAAGTTGGAGAAAAACAGAAAGAACAACAGTTGAAAAGTTATGGATCAAATTCCAAGAGGATCCCCAACAGATTTGCAAGATACAGGAACAACTCCGACAGATTCTCGACCAAGTTCCGCAATGGTCGGACAACACAGAGCGGGGAAGGAAGAGAAAAGAAAAACCATCCCCAGCAGGAATTTCTTCCCCAGCAAATAATATCATCCCCAGCAAGTTTTGTAGCAAAGCAAGGAAAAGAAAAAAGGGAAAAACCATCCCCAGCAGAAGTGGCACGACCACTCACCACGTTTTAAACTAACAAATTTTTCTTTTATTTTATGTAGGGAAAGGAAATATTATTGACAACGGGAAGACATGGCCACAAAGAAGATTATCAAACTGGGGCAGAAAATTTTCTCTCATTACGAATATTTTCTTGAAATCAGATAGCCATTTGGGAAAAAGAGAAGATAACACAAGTTTTGAAGGAAGTAAAATCCCCAGCAGTATACGAGAAGGGAGATACAAGTTTTAAATAATAGCAATCTTGGAAGAAGCAAGATAACCCAAAGTTTTAAAAGTAGTGGCCTTTGAATCAGTATCATCCCCACCATTGTTAAAAGGAGGAAGATAATTCCCCGGTAGTGTTATTCCCGGCAGGTTTCAGGGAAGTGAAAGCACCAGCTTTAAAGGAAGTATTCTTTTAAGAAGGAAAATAACATATTTGTGAATAAAATATCGGTGTTATCCCCAACAGTTTTCAGAGGAATAAAACACCAGTTTCGAGGGAAGTAGTTGAAAGAAGATGATTCAAGTTAAAGAAGTCAAGAGCCCGCCTGGAGAATGGAGGCTGATTTATTTTCAAAGTTGCTGTTGAAATCAGGAGCCCGCCTGGAGAATGGAGGTGTTACGTTTTAAAAAGTTGCTGAAGTCAGGAGCCCGCCTGGAGAATGGAGGTGTTACATTTTAAGAAGTTGCTGAAGTCAGGAGCCCGCCTGGAGAATGGAGGTTGATTTATTTTCAAAGTTGCTGTTGAAGTCAGGAGCCCGCCTGGAGAATGGAGGTGTTACGTTTTAAGAAGTTGCTGAAGTCAGGAGTCCGCCTGGAGAATGGAGGCTGATTTATTTTTAAAGTTGCTGTTGAAATCAGGAGCCCGCCAGGAGAATGGAGGTGTTACGTTTTAAGAAGTTGCTGAAGTCAGGAGCCCGCCTGGAGAATGGAGGCTGATTTATTTTCAAAGTTGATGTTGAAGTCAGGAACCCGCCTGGAGAATGGAGGTGTTAAACTTTTAAGAAGCTGTTGAAGTCAGGAGCCCGCTTGGAGAATGGAGGCTGAATTATTTTCAAAGTTGTTGTTGAAGTCAGGAGCCCGGAAATAGTTGAAGTCAGGAGCCCACCTGGAGAATGGAGGTGTTATGTTTTAAGAAATAGTTGAAGTCAGGAGCCCGCCTGGAGAATGGAGGTGTTATATTTTGAAAAAGTTGTTGAAGTCAGGAGCCCGCCTGGAGAATGGAGGTGTTACATTTTAAGAAATTGTTGAAGTCAGGAGCCCGCCTGAAGAATTGAGGTGTTACATTGTAAGAAGTTGTTGAAGTCAGGAGCACGCCTGCATAATGGAGGATGAATTATTTTTTTAAGAAATTGTTGAAGTCAGGAGCCCGCCTGGAGAATGGAGGCTGAGTTATTTTGAAGAAGTTGTTGAAGTCAGGAGCCCGCCTGGAGAATGGAGGTGTTATATTTTAAGAAGTAATTGTTGTTGAAGTCAGTAAAGCATCTGGAAACAACAAAATCCCCAACAGAGGAAGGCAGTTCAAGATTCAAAAGAAAATAACTCGAAGCTCACAAGAAGGAAATAAACAGTTCGAGATCAGCAGCAACACCAGTTCGAGAATACAAGTCAAGTCAGAAGTAAAAGCAACATCAAAGGAAACACAAGGCAACGAGGCAACACCAGTCACATGACCAAGTTTGAGAATAAAATTTTGTAATGCATAGATCATAGCTTAGTATAACTTCTTTATCTTTCAACAATAGTGTAATAAGGAGGTCGAAAAGCAATAGCAACAGCATGCAGCAGCAGTAACAACAAAAGGCAGTCCCATGGTAGTCCCAGCTACCAAAATTTCCCGAACTACATTAACCTGATTCCCTGCTAGCCAGGGATATGTAGGAAACCTTTGAAGCAAAGGTTCGGTTAAATCTTGTCAAAAAAAATGCTTCACACGGAGTATTCCAACGGGCAAAAATCGCTCGTATCCGCTCACTTTATCTTTGCGCGAAAACATTTTGTGTTTTCGGACAAAGAGGGGCAGCTGTGAGCACGTGATTTTTGCCCTACGAGAACTACTCCCAGAAAATTCAAAATAAAATAAATTTTGTGTTATTTGCAATTGTTGTGAATTTTTGTACTGTTTGCATTCGTTCGTGCCTGTTTATTTGTTAAGTTAAGAATAAAATCACAAAAATAATGTACTTTGCATTTTAGGCATTTAAGGTCTAGTTGTGTGATCTTATATTTTAATTGGTACTTAATCATGTTTGATAATTATTATTAAGAGCTAATTAGTATTTTAATAAGTTAATTTAATTTATAATTCAACTTAGAATTTTAGTTTTTAAAAGAAAAAGAAAATAAAAGAAAGAAGAAAACAAGAAAATATTCGGATTGGGCGAGCTTTACAACAAAACAGACCAGGCCCAATGTCACCCCCCCCCCCAATCCAGCCCGTCTTTAGCCTCAACCAAACGACGCCGTTTCAAGCACTTCCATCGGGACCGTTGATCTCAACTGATCAAACGGTCCCAAAGCCTTGACCGAACCCGACCCCGACCCGTCACTCCAATACCCAGACCGCCCCAGTACTACTCCAAACGACACAGTTTGAGTTAAATGAATTGATCTGGACCCTCGATCTCTCTTGATCGAACGACCAAAATCAAACCACCCCCCCACTATATAAATGAAAGCCTCATACCCAGCCCCCAGTCCAAACCTCTGTTCATCTTCGTCTCAAAGACGAAGCCCTTCCCCCAAACCCTAGCCGCCATGGCATTCATTCGCCTGAAACCCGGCGGCAACGACGCCGCCGGCCACCAAAATAACACCCCTGAACCTCCTAACCACCCCCAATCCAAATCCGGTACCCGTTTGTTTCGAATCATCCTCAAACTTCTCGAATCTTCATTTGAAGATTCGAGCAAAGCCTGAACCTACCCCAATCCGCCTTAAACTCACACCAAGGCACCCCCTAACCACCCTCGTTACGGATCTGTTGATTGCTTGCCTCGAATCAACCTCCAACTTCTCGAATCTTCAATCGAAGATTCGAGCAGGACCTAGATCTACCCCAACCAATCCCAAACTCATACCAGACATGTCCCTGACCTCCCTCGTCACCAAACCACCGTGGGTTTGGTTCGAATCTGACCAGAACCATTCGAACCCCAAATCAAACCCCCAAGAATCCTAGCAAGCCAGAGGGTGAAATTTGTCCCAACTAAAGGAGGGTTTGGGGTCTAACCGACTTTAGTCGAAGGGTTCTCAGTTGAGAACACTCGATTAAGGTCAGTTCAACCTCAAAAAAATCACGTTTGAGTTCGATTCAGGGTTGTCCAGGTCCCAAGTTCTTGAGGTATTTTCCATTTCCTATTTGTCCCAGTTTGTGTTTGTTTATTCTATTTATTTATTTAGTTTAGTTTTATTGGTTTTTCAATTTCTTTTGTCGATTGTCCAGTTCTTCTCCCTCAGACCTTTTATTTGGTCGAATTTGTTTCTGTTCGTTGTTAATTATAGGCTGTGTAGTCGATTTGAATAAGTTCGTCGATTAGTTTAGCTTTATTATAAATCCATGTTCTTGTCATTGTTACTTGAATGGCCTGATTATCTATTTCTGAGTAATTGCTGTCAATTGTTGTAGGCAATCGTTTAATCAGTTATCATCGATTAAGTCAAGTTTTATCAGTAGTTTTGTAAAATGATTTAAGGTCGAATGTTGTGTGTGCTTGATCTATGGACATTTAGCTTCAGGGCATTGTCAATAGGCTGACAATGAACCTGCATTCATGTTCATTTTTGGTTCAGTTTCAATTTCAGTTATAATGATTCTGTTGAGTTCTGTGTTGTGATTCAAATTCAGTCCATGGGTTTCAATGGGAACTCGACCTTAATCATTCAGTTTGTTAGGAGAATTGGTTATAGCTGTTAATCGAAATTAGTTTTAGGTAATTGCTAGTTTGAACAGAATTTAGGACTAAAAGTTTTAATACATTTGAATAATTGTATTAGGTGCAGTAATATTAAGGGGTTTCAGGGGTGATTTGGGAATGAAACAGTTAGGATAATATTTTAATGTTAGTGTTTTGATTAGTGGGATATTAGTGTCTTTAAATTAATGTGGTAATGGGGAACAAAAAGGAATGGGGGGCTAAAAATAAGGAAAAGTTTTCCTTAGTGGGATTTTAAGTGGAAAATTCAGATTTTTAGTGGGAGAAGGGGGTCGGGCAGTAAGTTTGAAAGGAGGGCAAGTCTGTATAAATGGAAAGAAGGAGGTCTGTAGAAAAGAGGAGGGGAAATATGAAAGCTGAAAAAGTTGAAAAAGAATAGTTATTTTTATTTTTTGTCTGGTTCAGGATCTGAAATTAGCTAGAACTTTCTTCCTTTTACTTCTGCTCTATACTTGGAGAAGTATATAATTGCTGGTTATTTGTGGCTGCACTACTGGTTGCCATTTCTGTTTGCTACTACTGCTGTTGTTGACTCTTCTTCTTCTTCTTCTTCTTGTGTTGCCAATACCAGGTGCATATTTCGAACTCCTTTGATGTAGTTCCTTGAAGTTCACAAAAATGGAAATATTCACAGATTTGTGTTCATTAGTAGGTTGTCTGTTGTTTATAATTGGATGAATTGTTAGTCAGTTATACCTAGTCAATATTGGCTATGTGTTTTGTATTTTGTGAACAGTGGAGACATACGGATTGTAATTAAGACCTAACTAAACTGCTATGTTCATGTTGACATGGTTTTAATTTACAAATTTGAACTTCTAGGCTCATGTTGACATGCTATTAGTTTATAACTTTGAGCTGCTAGGTTGTCAGTGTGCCTTACCTAAACATGATTTGAGCTAGAGTTTGTGGTTATAACTGTTGCACCAGTATTTTAGGAGTGAGCTTACTTAAAGGATGATTTTGTGATTGTTGGCATTAGAACGTATTCAGCCATTGGTTAGCGTATTTGTTTGTTGGTGATCTTAAGGTAGAACTCAATTGTTATAAAGTTTTGTTGGCCTTCTGGATTAGTTGGAAGTTTGATTCCTATTATGGCTTCACCTTGGTGACTGATTGAAATATGTTTGTGATTTATTGTTTACTGCTAATTGACAAAGGGTACACTCTATTGTTTTTATATCTATACCATGTTCTTTCCAGGAGTCCAGGCCACAGAATCCGTTAAAAGGAAATATAACAACCCATTTCTTCATGCTTGAATACTAGTTGATTATTGTTACCAAAAAACTTATGTCTAAAGCGACGAAAACAGAGGCGAACGAACTTGAAATTTTGAATGATGTTATATAATATTTGTTTGGTTGTGCTGATATTGGTTATGAATTATTCTGTTAATGAGCCGTTTCGATAATTGTTTAAGCCATAAGGCCATTATTAAATAAGGAATGTATAGCCTTGCAACTCATTTGGGCCAGCTGCCAGCCCAATGCCATTTCAGCTGAACGCTTAGCTTCAATTTAACACAAACCCAATAGTTATTAAGTTAATTTAAACAATAGCCTAAAAATAATTAGAATTCCTTTAAGCTCACCTTAATTAATCGGACTCTTTCAATTGGTTTGAGATGTGCCATATTAGCCAGGCCAACAATTATGGCCCTCCCTTAATTAACTTTAATCCTTTAAAAATCAAGGTGTACCATTTAGTGAATTTTCCATGGCTGCGCAAAGTTAAAAACGCGTAGTGGCTTTTTAGGGTGATGTTTTAATAAAGTTATTTTCATAAACTTGGGTGCACATTTATGTGACCCAAATCCAAATCTCAACGAAGTCGAAATGTGTCATTAATCACGTGTACATTGATTGTGATGTGGTTCGAGATGCATTTCCATGACGTTGCAAATTCCTTTAAAAAATAATGAATGAGACGAGCCTCGACAAATAAGAATACACAAACTGCGGGGCCCTCAACGGACAGTTATTTCAAATGCTTAGATTTCGAGACAGGCCGCATAGCGAACTTTACGGTTTTTTCTCAAAATAACAACGCGTTAGTATCTTTAGGCGCGTATCTAATAATGTTATTTTCCTAAACGCAGGTGCACATTTATGTGACCTAAATCCAAATCTCAACGAAGTTGGAACGTATCGAATATTGCGGGTACATTTATGTGGCGCAATTCGAGATGTCTTCTCACGACGTTGTAATTCTTTGAATAAATAATAACAAAAGCGGTAAACAATTAAAATTTGCACGTAGGTTCATAATCGTATAAAATCAGATAATCAAGCCGAATATGATAGTTGAGCGACTGTGCTAGAACCACGGAACTCGAGAATGCCTAACACCTTCTCCCGGGTTAACAGAATTCCTTATCCGGATTTCTGGTGCGCAGACTGTTAAACAGAGTCATTCTTTTCCTCGATTCGGGATTCAACCAGTGGCTTGGGACACCATAAATCTCCCAAGTGGCGAATCTGAAATAAATAAATAAATCTCATTTCGATTGTCCTTTAATTGGAAAAACTCCCGCTACGTCCCTTAGCGGGGGTGTAGGTGAAAAAAGAGGTGTGAGAACATCCAAATTCATGAAGTCTAAATTATCTTCAGAAATAAAATTTGCTTCAGCATTTTTCTCTGTCTTCTTTAGAGAGGCTTGATAAAGCTTAACCAGGTGCTTTGGCGTACGACAGGTACATGACCAGTGCCCTTTTTCTCCACGTCTATAGCATGCATTTTCTGCATTTGGTGCTTGCACCGCTTTATGCTTTTGTTCCTTCCTTTTCCACTGCTGGTGTTGAGGGGTGTTCTTTGGTGCATTATTATTACCATGATTAGAGTTTCTTTCCTGACCACGACCATGACCACGACTGGGGCCACGACCTTTTCCACGTTTAGCCTGGTGGAAGTTCGTCTCATTCACTTCAGGGAATGGATAAGAACCAGTAGGTCAGCTTTCATGATTTTTCATTAATAGCCCATTATGTTGCTCGGCTATAAGAAGATGTGAGATAAGTTTAGAATACTTTTTAAATCCCATCTCTCGATATTGTTGCTGCAGGAGCATATTCGAGGCATGAAAAGCGGTGAAAGTTTTTTCCAACATATGATGATCAGTAATATTATCACCACATAACTTCAATTGGGAAATAATTCTGAACATAGTAGAATTATACTCACTGATAGATTTAAAATCTTGTAGCCTTAGATGAGTCCAATCATACCGTGCCCGTGGAAGAACGACCATCTTCAGGTGGTCATATCTATCTTTCAAATTATTCCACAGTATGACTGGATCTTTAACAGTAAGATATTCCATTTTCAGGCCCTCATCAAGGTGATGACGTAGGAATATCATTGCTTTGGCACGGTCTTGGTTTAATGTCTGATTTTTGTCTTTGATGGTGTCTGCCAGACCCATCGCATCAAGATGAATTTCAGCATCAAACACCCAAGATATGTAGCTTTTGTCTGATATATCCAGGGCTACAAATTCAAGTTTAGAAAAATTTGACATTATTTAGGAAAAGAAAGTTCTTACCTCAGATACTTTCAAAATATTTGCTCGAGATGGCAGAGTCTCGTGCTAATAACGTGTTATAAAATAAAGACTATAAAGTAAAGACAAGTATAGAGAGAAACTGATATATTATTCGAATTCAAACTAATGTACATAATGAACTGAAATCTCTTCTATTTATAGCAGAAAGGAAGCTGCTGTGTAAGCTGCTACGCAAGCTGCTGTGTAAGCTGCTACTACAAGCTGCTGTGTAAGCTGCTACGCAAGTTGTTGTGTAAGCTGCTACCGCAAGTTGCTGTGTAAGCTGCTACTATACCAGATATGGATAATCTTCTACTGAGAGCAATGTTTATCCATAACGGAGTACTGAATGGATAAGCTTATTATACTCGGTATGGATAATCTTCTACCTAGGGTAATATTTATCCATAACCGGTACCGAAGTGATAAGCTTTTTCAGGAAGCTTATTTCCAATAGAGTACTAAATAGATAAACATATTTACGGTGGAGTCCCATATGGATAAGCTTCTTCAGGAAGATTATTTACAACGGAGTACTAAATAAACATTTATAATATAATATATTTATAATACAGAGAAGTTATTAAGCCTTTAAATTAGAATTGGTTATATAGGAGAAGCCAAAAATGAAACAAAAAACAACTCCTTGTTTCACTAGAGTGTTCTCCAATTTAAGAATCAATATACAAAAAGTAAGTATTTTAATTAGAAGAAAAAAAGAAAAAAAAAAGTGTAGTGCAAGAATACAGGGCAGAGGGGCAGCACTTTCCTGAGTAAATAATAACCACAACTTTGATTTATTGAACTTTAAGGCCATCCCCCTGCACTTGGAAATAGTGGTCCTAATACTAATTTCTATTACTCACAACTTTTTATTTTGTGTAATACTAAAGATGAAAATTTTAAATGAAGAAGAATGATTAGTGAGGTGTTATATAATCGACTTAAACTTGTTTGAGAGCGTGATATAGCTGTCCTCGTTAAGTAGTTAACTTACACGCAAACTAAATCAACACGGGTTTGGAAAAGCTTTCTTTTCCAGTTCTGCAAGTTACAAAGCTTATATAGAAGAAGTTGTAGAAGAGCACCATCACGATTCAGGTCCCAACATATGGGGGATTAATTCAGCTACAAGGATCGCGAATCAAGGAAAGAGAAGAATAAGACTATAATTTGGAAGTTGCCCCCGACCGAGACCTAGATGGCAACCTAAGTGGTTATGATGATAAAGTGTCGGGATACTCTTAATGGTGTGAGATATTGAGAAAATCGTGACAGCCTGATTCAAAACGCACAATATTTAATAATATGTCAATATACATATAATCTATGTGTATATGCATGTATAAGCACCTCATATTTATTGGCATGCAGGAGCACCCTTAGCCGCATTGCTGTCACCAGCCGCTATGTGGCAGAAGCCAAAGTGTGAAATTATTCCTAGCTTTGTTATTTCTAAATAATGAGGTAATGCTGGGGTTTAGTATCTATCACACGTTTTTCCTCAACAAATTAATATTTTGTTCTTTTCTAATGCACATTAACTTAATCGCATTCAATATTTATACTAAATTATATTAATTTATAATTAAGAATTGATCTTCCAAATTTTTTAATCCGGTCGGAGCAGTTCTAATCTGTAAGGCAAAATCAGGAACTGGAATTATATTGTAATAGATGTAGCAACAAGAGGTAGAAAAATAGACTAAATAAATAGAGAGTTTAGCAAAAACAATGAATCTTGGTTCAATAATTCTTCTAAGTAAATTAGAAAAAGTAAACAAAGGAATGATATAAACTATTTGTGTATATCTCTTGTTGTCAAAATGATTAAATGTAAAAGAAACAAGACGGTGCAAATAAAAAAAAATGGGATTTTTACTTATCTATACCATATATCAAATCTTATTACCAAAAATGTTCATAATTTGTTATTTATCCGTGTAGTCCACACTTTTACTACAAATTATATACCAATCCAAAAATAGGTAGATTTTGCCATAAAAAAGCCCTAAAATGAGGCACAAGATCTGCGTGTGATTATGTCAACATCAAATTCGAATTGCTGCGTAATTCTCTCCTTCCTCAACGGAAAGAGATCTCTCTTCTCTCACTCAACTACAATTCTCAAAAAACGCAAGCTACTGAAGCTCCAGTAATCAAACGGAAAGGAGATTTTTGTTCTTCATCTTTATTTGTTCTTCCATATATTTTCCACCATTGATAGCCATTAAAAAGCTTGAAAGCTTTGAATTCAAATTTGGGTTTTCAAAAATCATTATTTGTTTGGATTGAGTGTTGTTGTAAATAATTCGGAATATGTTTAGGAGTTTATATCTCAATTTTGAGGGGTTTTGGTGAAGATTAGACTTGACTTTGACTGAATTTTAGATTGAAGCTCGAAGAAGAAGAAGAAGAAGAAGAAGAAGAAGAAGAAGAAGACGTATTTCCAGAAATTGTAGTTAAATTGTAGTTAAATTGTAGAATTGTAGATATATTGTAGATAAATTGTAGATAAATTGTAGATGAATTGTAGATTGGGAAGACTAAAACTTCTACAAATCTTCTACAATTATGTCGAAAATGCCAATTATGCTACAATTGAAATGAGAATTTGGATATTAAAATTCAATGTATCTATTTTGTAGATATCTTGTAGATAAATTGTAGATTATTTGTATTCTGATTGTAGATGCATTATTTTCTGTTTTCACAAATCCAAAACGACTAAAGCTTCTACAAAATCTTCTGCAAAAAAAAAGTCTACAATTTATCTACAATTTTTCTAATTTGACTACAAAATATCTACAAATTCTGGAAATATGTCTTCCTCATCTTCTTCTTCGAATTTCAATCGACTGTGTTAACCAGTAACCTTCAACCACTGTCCAAAAAAAAAATAGGTCAAAGAATTTCGAACTCTCTGCCATTATTATTTCCGGTGGGAATTCAAGCGGTTGGATCAAAGAATTTAAAATTTTCTTGTGAATCTGAAAATATAATATTCTTCGACGGTGGTGGGCAGTTGGGGATGATCAACGAGAGGAAGCATAAGGAGCATCGTGAGTTGTGTGTGTGTTGTGAACAGTTGAGATGAAAGGAAAGAGAAAGTGGGAAGATACAGTCCTATAATTATGCCTAATATAAATGAACCCTTAATTATATCCCTAATTTGAATTATGATATAGAAATGGTAATTTGGTATGCTTAAATGTAATAAACACAAACCTTAAACATTGAGGGTAATAAAATTTGATATATGGTATAGATAGGTAAAAATCCCATAAAAAAACTACTAAATTGGTTTACAGACTTCTAACGGGCAGCGACAATCTACAACTCTGTTTACTGATTCGATAGCACTCAGTAACTTTAACTCAACTCCTATATTTGTATCAAGAAATTCGACTTAATACGTACGAAATAAATTTATCTAAAATCATAAACTCAAAATTCTATCTTAATACGTACGAAATAAATTTATCTAAAATCATAAACTCAAAATTCTATCTCCAACCCTGCTAATGAGAAATCATATTTTGTTGAAATCTTAAGACAATTCATTTGTCCTAAGCAATTTCATTGGTCTCAAGAATCCCATTGAAGAAGATGTTCCCTTATTCTCTTCCAACAAATTGTTGGAGTTCAAATCCGAGGAGCAAGCCTCTTCATCCTGCATAATTAGTAGAGTATATATTAGTCCTAAAATTGTAAAGAGACGGATCCAACATATAAATTACGAATGCACAATGGAATATATGTAGATGCCGATCAACGACAGATGTAGCTTTTGAGCCATCAATTTAATTGAACCTAATATTCTTTTTGAAAGAAAACATAGTTATATATATATATAAAAAATCACAAAATCTTTTCTCAACTCATAATTTCAAAAGAGTATCGAGTAACTTTACAGGTTGAACCCATTAAGTTCAAATTCTGATTCCGTTATCAATTCAAGATTTAACTAGATGGATTCAATTTTTTATTGGTCCAACTGAACCCAATAATCTTTGACACACAGTGGCTGAGCCATATAGCTCCAACGGGTGTAAATGTCGCTGAAAAATTACACTGTTTTGATAGGTAAACTATTTTTTTTATGTATATATATCATGTATTGAACCCCTTTTTCATGTATTTACTTTTTTAAAATTTTGACTCTACTTGGCTTCATTATAAAAGAGCAACCCGGTGCACTAAACTTCCGCCGAGCCACAACAGGTTACTGTCTGTAAAAGACTATTTTCACGGCTTAAACCATGTAATTGATACAATATATAAATGTACGTTAAAACTTAATAAAATTATCAACAAGTATTATATTCGAAACTCATAATAAAAACTTAAAGGATGAACACATTAAATTGTAAATTTTGAAATAAGTGAATATATCACCTACCTCATAATGGAGGCAATCACTTTCCCTTAATCGCTTCTTCCACGGAGAAGAAACAGCCGCCGTGTCACCGCCGTCTCCGGCAGCTAAATCTCCATAACTGCCGGTAGAAGAAGAAGAAGAAATTGACGGAGAAGACGACAAAGGAACAACTTGATTCTCAGTATCTTCATTATCATCACCATATTCATCATCAAAATCACTCTCACTTTCATATTCTTCGTCTTCATCAGTTTCTGTTTCATAATTTTCTTCAACCCTTTCTTCATTTTGGTTCTGCAAATGAACGGCGGCGGCCGCCGAGGTATTTTCAAGACAAGAATTGCAGAGGGAAAGTGTAGGTGAAAGTTTTGAACCAGAAGCTGACCAAGGAGTTAGTGATTGACATGAATTACAAAGAAGATTTCTTGAATGTTTAGCTACAAGAAAATTAGCACAATGAACTTTTGTATCACAATCCCAACAAAGACTTGCTTGATCTGATTCACAATACATTCTTGCCTTGTTTTTCTCACACAACTCACAATTTTTCTTGTTCATATCTATTTTTTCCCCAAGAAAATAGGATAATAAGGATGACGTCTCAGTCTCGAATAAGTTGAGGTCCGCTTTTTCAAGAAAATAGGAGTAGTTGGGGGTTGAGTGAATTTGTTTTTCAAGAAAATGAATTAATAATAATTACGTTCCAGTTTTAAACATGTTGAGGTCGATCTCTTAAAAATACAGGAGCTTCAAGAAAATAGGAGTAATTGGAGGTTGAGTGATATAAATTTTCAAGAAAATGAAACTACAATAACGACATCTTAATCTCAAATAAGTTGAGTTCGATTCTTAAAAAATAGAGGAGCTTCAAGAAAATAGAAGTAATTGGGGGTTAGTGATTTGAGTTTTCAAGAAAAGAGAACAATAATAATTATGCCTCAATCTCGATCGATCTCTTCAAAAAAATAGGAAATTCAAGAAAATAGAAGTAATTAGGGGCTGAGTGATGTGAATTTTTAAGAAAATAAAACTACAGTAACGGCGCCTTAATCTCAAACAAGTTGAGTTCGATCTCTTAAAAAATACAGGAGCTTCAAGAAAATAGAAGTAATTGGGGGTTGAGTGATTTCAGTTTCGAAGAAAATAGAACAACAATAATTACGCCTCAATCTCGATCGATCAATCAAAAATATATGAGCTTCAAGAAAATAGGAGGAATATTTGAGGGTTGAGTGATTTGGGGTTTAATAATGTTTGAGGGGTTTAAAGTTTATGGAATTTGGATGGACAAAGCTGAAAATAGGGGATTGAAAGCGTGCAACTAGTAATCTTATATTATATTGGAAGAATTGTCTCTCCTATTTGGGAATGGGTCCCCTATTTTTTTTTCTTGTATATATTTCTATGGCTATTACACTTCTAGCAAGGTGCTACCTAGCTGCCTGCTGAAAATATTAAACAATCAAGTTGCATTTAATTTATATGCAAATATGTATTATTATTTTTATTAATTTGATATAAATACTCGCTATATATATATATATTTTTTTTTATTATTATTAATTCTTAAATATTAACAATGTAATACTATCCGACCATCTAAAAGATAGTACTCATCAATAATAAGTATAGGATAATAACTTGGAATTTCGATATGTTTTTTGTTACTATAAGTTATTCTATCCCTCCTAATTTATGTGATACTATTTCCTTTTTTGTCAATACAAAAAATAATGACACATTTTTATATTTAGTATTAACAATTTAACTTTAAAATATTTACTTTATTCCTAATGAGATTATTTATATTCACACAATATTTTAGCTCATTTTAGGCCATAAATTTCAAAATTCTTCGTTTATTTCTTAAACTATGTGTCCAGTTAAATACCTTCACATAATGTGAGATAAAGGGAGTAAAATACAATGATAGTATAAAAATTATTTATACTCTCAATATATATAAATTAGCTTCTTTTTTTAAATGTTAAATTGTTATTGGAATATTCATATTCAATACAATTGAATTTCAGTGCAAAAAACTCGTTGGGAACAGACAAGTTCAAATATTTTATGTTAAACTCTTGTGCTTGAGTCATTAATCTTGTACTTTATGCAAATCACTAATATTTGGTATTGCTTGAGTTGTAATGGTTGAATGCTTCAAGAGGAAATGATGGTAAAATTAAAATATTAATTGTCAAAAGACAAGGGTCAAGAAACAATAAGATCATAATAATATTCATTTCTCCCTTCTTAAGCCGCACAAAAGATTTGAATGGATACGTATTAGGAATATTTATAGTTTTACCTTCTTTCTTTAGTGAACAACTTGAGGCCAACTCTGAGGCAAAAAAAAGTCATAGAACTTTCGGATTAATTAATTCCCGGATTAGTTATTTTGATATGATAAACACTTATCAACACCGGGTGTTTGCACCAAATTATATTAACTCACAAACAAGTTAATCTGATATTATTTCTTAATTGTTAATCTGGCAGATATAAGTTATCTCGGTACTATTTTTAATTTGAAATAATTTATCCTAGGATTAGTAACCAAACAAGAGATAAGACGATACTCAATTTTTATCCCAAAATTATTTTTATTTATCCATTATACCCAATAACCCCTTATCGCACTGCGTGAGTTCGATTCCTACTCTTGCATTGGCTCAAACTTTTTAATCGATAACGATGCCTCCGCCACTTTCAAATTCTGAATCGACATATTAGGATTCGATTATATCCGAATTTATATGAACAATCTAATATTCGAGTTAAAACGCTCTCTAACTTAAATAACTTTATACCTAAATTTAAATTCGAAACCTTTAATTAAATAATAAAGTCACATAATAATTCTAAACAGGAAGGATATTTTCTTTATGCAAGTGGCTTCGAATAGCATAGGGAACAACGTGTTATAATGACCAAAGAAATTAGATTCTGTGTGTTTGCTTATATGGCTAATTTTAGTCCACATAAGAGATTGACCCATGTGAAACCCACCTGCATTCCATGGCCTTCAATTTTTGATTATCTGTTTTTTTTTGGATAATTATCAATGTCTTAGATAAGGAGAAAAAGAAAAAAGACTGACTTGGATAAGGGTGTCAAAATAATTTAGCCTGATCCACTTGTTCTATCTTATCTTGAATAACTTTGATAAAGGTCTTAACAAAGGAAAATTTATACTTTTAAGTAGGTTGTTTGAAGTGTTATGGCATTTTAAATTTATGCATACTTTTCTTTTTATTTTAAAATAATTTTAATTTTAATTTTATGTTTTTGATGAACTGATATAAAGCCATAAAAATATCTATAATTTATTTTGATTATAAGCCTTTTTTCCTTAAACTCCAGAAAAATTGATCCCTTCCCATAAGTAAATAACTCGATATTCAATCAAGTGGTCCGATTAAATATTTTTGGACGATGGGCAGATAGCACTAGATCGATTCTAGAAAACATATATACAAAATTCTTAATTTAACAGCGAGACCATAGGTTCATGCAAAGACGAATATAGGATTTCGAAATTATGGGTGCACCTCCAAAGAAAGTAGAAAAAAAAGTATTACATAAAATTGATCCTTGTTCCTTTATGTAAATAATTCGGTATTTAACTAAGTACACCATTCAGCCTTTGTGGAGTGTGGATACCAACAAATAATATTAGATTAATTCTAAAAATACATAAACAAAATATTTATTTTGATGGAGAAATCATGAGTTCACATACCCTATAAACTACCCTATAAATCTGCCCTTGGGTTCACGTGCCCCTAATATAGTCTAGGCTATAAATTTACCCTACGTCAATTGTGGTACATCTGCACCAACTCAAAGAGCTCATAAAATATACTCCCTCCGTTTTAATTTACGTGAACTCATTTGACTGAGCATGGAGTTTAAAAAAAGAGAGAAGACTTTTGATCTTATGGTGTAAAATGAGACACATATATTTTATGTGGCAATAAATCATTGTGTATAGATAAATTGTTTCTAAATAAGGAAGGGGGTCATTCTTTTTTGCACAAACTAAAAAAATACGTTCACGTAAATTAAAACGGATGGAGTATATTATAACCTAAAGTTTACTTCAAAATAATTTTTTTTAAAGAGCTCAACCCACCCATTCTATACCAATAGCGTGGACTACATCATAAAGATAAATTATTGAAAGAACATAGTGTGATGGGCTGAGGAAAAAAGATAATCATATGGTGGACAAGGTTTTTGTTGATTGAAATGCTTACGTGGAGAAAGACCACGTGAACATGTCTGATGTGGCATCAAAAGAATATGATTCTCCTTCCCCAAGAATCTGATCTTGCTTACATGGACAAATCTTGACTTTGGCATCAATGTGTGACTGTGTGAGAGAGAATTTTTTATTTTTTTATTTTTTTATTTTTTAATTTATGGTTGAGAAGACAAGAGTGTGGCAGTGGGAGGAAATTGTGGATAGGAGGTTCTTTGCATCAAGACCAAGGAGAAAGGGGGAGTGCATGTTCTATATATGATCATACGAAGGGTACCAATATCAAGTTCCAATTGCAACTACCATGGGGCCTTTAGAGCCACAAGAAAATATGAATAAAAGGCAGCTCGATACACAATATTCCGTATTTATATAGGATTCGGAGGAGAGTCATATTCTAAAGGATTTGATGTAGACAGCCGACTCAAATTAAGTATTAATGCTTGTTTTCGTAGCTCAAACTCGTAAGCTATAGACAGGGGTAGAGCTAGAATTTCGGACGCGGATTCGGCCGAACCCAATAGCTTTGATCCAAACTTTGTATTTGTCTTTAAAAATTTATTGAATATGTAAAAATTATTAATTTAGAACCCATTAACTTAGAAGGAATAAAATTCCGAACGCATTACTTTCAAATTCTGGCTCCGCCTCTACCTCTGCCTTTATAGGTCACGCGGAGACAACTTTAAAAAAAATGAATGATTTAACCTATTGGTTTGAGAGTGTTCGTAATTTGATTTGAATCCATTTTTCATTAAAAAAATATCAAATCAATAAGTACAAATTTTCAAATTGTTAAATGAAACCATAACAATCAAGAGGAAAAATTATCACATGACCGGGAATAATAATCTTTTTATACTGCTATTTAATACTACTAAGCAAAGTACTAAAATACCACACAAATTAGGGCCTTCTAAAAATCAAGTCTTGGACTTGAGCCTCAAATGGGAGATTGGACTTCAAGGAAGCCGATGGAGCATTTGTATCTATACCCGTTTTTTGGGTCACGTTTTAACTTATATTTACTTTGCAAAAAAAGTTATAAGTGTTGGCTGAAGCTTTTGTTTGTAATTGCTGAACTTAAGCATTCTAGTAGCTGAAGTTTTATTCTCTATTTGCTGAACTTCAACATGTTTTAGCTGAAGTTTTGTTTTATATTTGCTGAACTTCAGCATATTTTAGTTGAAGCTTTGTTATATTTGTGATGAACTTCAGGGCTGAAGTTTGTTTTGTATTTGCTGAACTTCAGCATTCTAGGAGCTGAAATTTTTGCTTATATTTGCTGAACTTCAGCATTTTTAGAGCTGAAGTTCTAAAACAACAATGACAAGTTGTCATTAAGATCCAGTTGCTATAATGGAATTATCAGAAAATTTAAAAAAGCAATACTCCTATAAAACAAGACCATTAGTAAAAGTAACATCTTCACCTAATGCACAGGGAATCAAGTCGTGCTTTCATGTTTCAGTAGCAATTAAAATTAAAATTTCCGAACTGGACGGTCCAGAAGCTAATTCCTAGTTGTAAAGAACTAAAATAGCAAATATAAGTTAGGCTAGACCACATAACAATATCTAAATCTTCAGCATTCAAAAAACGAAGGAGAAGGAGAAAGAGCCTGGAGTTGTTTAAACAGTGAGTACAAGTTAAAACTTTTGTAAAAAGTGGGTATAGGTTAAATAGGGGCAACCAAGTAGGGTGCCCGTGCAATTTTTACAGGGAGTTTTTCCTATATATACCATGATAGGAACTTATTAATTTATTTTCTCTAGGTTTTATAGTTTTCAAAAAGTATCTAGGTTTCTCTTATAAATTGTATATATTCCTCCCTTACAAAAATCTCATCCCATTGTGAATGCCTTTAATTAAGGGATTCCATTATATCCTTTCCTTTTTTTTTTCACATTTCTCCTCATTTCATGCTTCCTAATATTTTCAATACGCAGATCTCCTCTTCTCTATCTCTTCAATGGCTGCACGTCTTCAGCAAGAAGCTACTAACTTTGCTTCAGCTGTTTAATAGGATAATAACTCATAACTTACAATTGCTCATCCCCATATACAATTATCATACATTTGTGATACAATTTCTGCAATAATTATAATACAAATACAATTATGATACAATCGTGATACAATTCTGATCTTCCTCATCTTCTTCAAGTTTCAATCACAACTCTAAACTTAAATTCTGAAACAATATTATATTATAATTGTATTAGGTTTTATTTTAGGTATTGATATATCAGATACAAATCAAATACAACTTCGATACAATTATGAAACAAATATGATACAGTTATAATACAATCGTGATACAATTCAGAAACTTTTCTTCTTCGAGTTTCAATATGAAATTTCACTTAAA
Organism: Nicotiana tabacum; assembly: GCF_000715075.1. Lineage (NCBI taxonomy): Eukaryota > Viridiplantae > Streptophyta > Magnoliopsida > Solanales > Solanaceae > Nicotiana > Nicotiana tabacum. The sequence goes on along the minus strand of NC_134080.1, from coordinate 218,101,076 downwards.
AACAACTCTAAACTTAACCAATCTCCCTCAAAATTGAGATATAAACCCCAAGTTATATTCTCAATCATTTGCAAGAGCATGATTTTGGGGTGGGTCTCTTACGGTGAAGGGATTTGGTAATTGCAAACAGAGGTGATGATTTTGGGGTGGGTCTCTTACGGTGACGGGATTTGGTAATTGCAAAGAGAGGTGATAATTTTGGGGTGAGTTTCTTACGGTGAAGGGATTTTGGGTAAGTATTGATTTTGGGTATCTTAAATGTAGGATAATTTGTTTAACTGATACCCACTATTTAAGGCATATTTCATTTCCTCTTTTTTTTAAAGTTTTGTATAAAACTAGTAAATATAGGTATATAAAGTAATTAATAAGGAACCTAAGTAAAAGTAGTAAATATGTTTCTATTATAGTAGGAATTTTACCTCCTATAGCAAAGGTTAACACCTTATTTATTTTAAATAAATATCATTTAAAAAAATTATATTCTATAGATACCTTTTAAGGTTTATAATAAAATATTTAATTTTGGTTACCTCCTAGCCCTAAGCCACTAAATACGTTAATTAGTTACACTATTTTCTTTCTATCTCTACTTTGATACATCCCACTCTCTTCCCTCATCCCATTAAAATTTCTGATCTCCTCCTCCTTCCACTGGATTTGTGCAAAATCCACTCCAGAAATTGCTCCGGCTCCCGCATCCGGTTGAGAGACCGGCCTTTTTCGACAATAGGAGCACTCCGAACAGTTTCTGAGACCGGCCTTAGAGCCATCAATTGGCTCGCTGTAGCCTTTAATCGATACCTCTGAAGTAGCCATTTTCCTTATACTAATTCTCAACACAGATCTCTCATCTCCAAGCACAATTAATTATCAACAAAATGAAACTTACTTCTCACAAATTAGCAAGTAATCAAGTGATGTCCTTATCAAAGTCAAACAGAGTGTCCAGAATCTTCAAATACACGAGATATATTCAAATTGCTTATGGAATCATGGTCGGAATCCGATGAGTCGTCGGGGTCTGAAGTTTGGGGTTGAACAATTTGAAGATTCTGTTACCTTTTTTTTTTAAGTGCATTTCAATGTTTCTCGCTGTATTTCTATGTATTTCATTGTATTCACTATCTTTTTTTTCATTGTAATTCAATGTATCTCGTTGTATTTCATGTATTTCATTGTATTAAGTGTCTTTTTTTCTCATTGTATTTCAATGTATCCCTCTGTATTCTATCTATTTCATTGTATTTTGCGGTTGAGAATCTTTTTTATAGCTGAAAAATACAAAATTTGTGTGTTATAATTGAGTTTGTTGAGTTATATTAGGAGTCTATTATGTTAATTGATTCACTTTCTGTTTTAAAAACAGTGTAATCCCCTATTTCACGCCGTGAATACAGTCCAATACAATAATCTGTCCAGCTGTAATCCCATATTTCACTCCATGAATACAGTCGAATACACTCGAATACAATAACTGATTAGCTGGACTTCCTTGATTCACGCCTATTTTTGCTACTGTATTCATGAATACAATAGCTTAAATACATCAAATACATTTTATAACCACATAAAAGGTATCTATATTCCGTAATATAACAAATGGTATCTATAAATAGCTAATTACTACTAAAAGATAGTGCTTTATGAAATTTTTTCTTATTATAGGTAGGTAAAAAGGCCATTTTTACGAAGCCGATTGGCCTTTTCAGTGGGCAGCCCACCTCATGGATGCTCGTTCCATGAATGGTCTTGATCTTCCTTCTTGAATTCTACTTTAAGCATGTTGTAAACGGAGGACAAGTTAGGATTTGGACTTTATAAGTTCTAAATAGTAGGATACTTATTTTAAGTGTTAGTAATTGAGTTTTTAACTTAAGTTTTTGTACATAATTAGTTGATCTTTTAACACATATACAAGGTTTGAGCTATTTATATTCGTAAATAAAAAAATTGGTTTTTTTGTTTCATTTTTAGTTGGTTCTAGAAACTATTTATATTCAATAGCCGAAAAAGTATACAAAAATTTGTACTATAATTTATGTATTATAACATACAGAATATATATTTTATAAAAAAAATATAAATTTTCGACTATTATTTTAAAAACACCTATACAGTTTCATTTTCCCTAAAAAAATACTAAAGACTAAAGGGCGGAAGTTCTATCGACAATTTCTATTGTTTGTATATTTTAATGCAAATACTCAGGTGCAAACAAGTATTTACCCTGGTAAATATTGCAGCATCTCTTCTGCTTCACCATTTTTTTATGAATTGAATAATCTGTTTTAGTTCAATATGATCAAAGTCTTAACCTAAAATAAAGGTAAAAATAGCACGGTATAGCTAGTTTTCGGATTGGTCATTCAAAAATAACCAGTGTTTATTAAATCAATGAAAAATAGCCATTATTTTGCTGCAACAGAGACCGATCCAGCATAATATACTGGAGTTCGGTGCACCTGTGTATGAACAACAACATATTATGCTGGACCGGTATACTTTGCTGGCTCCACTATAATATACTGGAGACTGGAGCACGGATGTTCCAAACTCTAGTATATTATGCTGCACCGGTATACTTGCTGGAACTCCAGTATATTATGCTGGAGTTCTAGTGTACTTATGCTGGAGCTCTATCATATTATGCTGGAGTTCCAGAATATTTATCCTGGAACTCCAGTATAATATGCTGGAGTTCAAGTATACTTATGCTGGAACTTCAGTAATATACTGGCGTATTTTCCGGATTTTGAACAGTGTTTTCGCTCAGATTTATCTTTACATGAAAAGTGGCTAAATTTCGATTACTTTTGAAACTAGGCTATTTTTGAACGACTAATTGTAAATTTATTATTTTTGAATTTCTCCCAAAAGAAAGACATATTCTCTCCATATTAATTTATGTGATATATGCTTGATTGAGTACGGAATTTAAGAATGAAAGAAAGACTTTACGAACTTATAATAAAAAATAAGCCATATAAATTTATGTGGCTATCAAAGGTGATTTGCACAAATACTGTTATTCTGTGCCGCCATTTAAATTTTGACCCCAATAAAAAAAATCTTAGAAAAATAAATAATTTTGGGAAGTGCTCTTGGCAATTCTGAATTTTTTTCATATGGTGATCACCATGGTTTGTCAGAAAACATGATAATTGCCGGAATTATCATATGGTGATCACCAGAATTTAACATAAAATATGACAATCGCCAGAATTTTTCATATGGGATAAATTTCCGGTTCGCCAACAGCGCTTCCTAAAACATGGCAATCACCAGAATTTTTTATATGGGAAAAATTTTTGGTTCGCCATGAGCGCTTCCTAAAATTATCGTCGGAGACTATTTTCCTAAGATTTTTCTTCCGGAGTTAACTTTTAAATGGTGATCCTAAGAAGGTCCCCCTAGCATAATTTCCTACGCTATAAATCACTACGTTAAGAGTAAAATGAAAAATTTAAAGTAAAATTATTACTAAATATAAAAAGATGTTTCTTTTTTAAATTGATTAAAAGGAAAAATAATAATTTTTTTATGCTAATGTTTAATATTACTAAGCAAAATACTAAAATACCCCACAAATTAGGACCTTCTAAGAATCAAGTCATGGACTTGGGCCTGAAAATGGGCCGATTGGACTTCAAAGAGGGCCGATTGGACTTGTGCTTTTGATCCTCCTCAAAGGGGTAATTGGCCAAAATGCAAAGTTAACCGGTAGGTCGAAACTAATTGTATTTGATAATCAAAAAATATATAAAATATATATATCGATTATTATCTTTAGAAACGGCTAAAAATATACATTTCTTGTTGGCCTTTTCAGTGGGCAGCCCACCTCTTGGATGCTCGTTCCACGAAGCTTGGATCTTGATCTTCCTTCTTGAATTCTACCTTAAGCATGTTGTAAACAGTGGCGGTATTAGGATTTGAACTTTATGAGTATACTAAGATGATTTTTTCAAGTATTAATAATTGAGTTCTTAATTTAACTTTTTGTACATATTTAGTAGATTTTTTAACATATATATAAGGTTTGAACTAAAGCTATTGAGTTCTATCGAACACATATATTAAATAGTCCTTTTATTTACATCCTTGAACTTCTTGGCATGGCTCCTAATGAAAGGTGCTTGGTGTTCTTGATTCATAGCAGAACTACAAATTTCTGATAAATTTTTTTGTTTCAAAATTTTTACAAATATTTTAACTAGATAAGTCAGGTCGTTTAAGCCTTAAGGTATGTGAATATCTGAAATTTATAGGGAAAAAAAAGCACAATTTTGCCTTTTCTTTTGAAGTCACTACTTTGTATTTATCAAAAAGAAGTGCAGCAGAAAAAATGGACAATGATGTGGCTTAAATTTAAATAAAGTGTAGACTTCGGCTATGTTTTAAATTAAATAGCACAATAAGTGAGTGAGTATTAAATTGGGAATCTTACGTAAGTGTCTAAAATAAGTGCTAATTTACCAACCTCTAGTCATTAATCATAGATTTACCAAAATTAGTCAAACATATTTAAAAATTGAAAACCCAAATAAATAAGGTTATTTCTCTCCAAGAATCACACGCAAAAATATTCTTCTATATTTTTAAGCGTGATCAATAACATTCGATGCAAGACGGAAAGAAAATTTCATGGATGAGCTAGCAAACAAGGTGATAAAATACAAAATTTCAAATCTAAGCAAAAAAGGACTTTTTTCAACGGGTATGGTTGAAATTCATTGAAAATATATAGATGAGTCAATATACAAATTTTAAAGAAGATTGGAGGTAATTTGCATTGATTTGGTATCAAAATTCGTAATTAAAATCGAGTTCAAAATTTTTTTTCTGTATCACATGTATCAAACATAGGGGTGTACAAAGGAAACCAACAAACCGCATCAACCCGATAATCCGAGTCAAACCGAGAAAAATACCCCGACTATGATTTGGTTTGGTATTGAAAAAAAAAACTCGACCATAATTGGTTTGGTTTGGATTTAACTAAAGAAAGTCAAACCGAAACCAAACCAACCCGACTAATTTTAGATATATTTAATATATAATATACTTATTGTTCTGTAATTTATAAATATTTTTAAAAAAATTTCATAATTTTATCTTTTAAGGTGTTATTTCAAGGTTGGACTTAGAACTTTTGAATGCTCCAATAAGTTTTATAGCCATTAATATTAGTAAATTAAATAATGCTAACAAAAGTCCAAACCAAAATCAAATCAATACTAATGCTAACAAAAGACATTCAATTCAATATGACGAACGAGAATGTATTGAATATCTATTTTTTATTTTGCAATAATTTAGATAAAAATGCATAACCTATTTTTATTTTTCTTTAACGTTTAGTCATGTAATTAATACTCCCTTATTAGTCTATTTATTTTAGCATGACTTAGTACTTTTAGATTATGTTTATTTTTATTATGACTTTTTAATTAGCAATATTTATATTACATAATTTTATTATCTTTATTGTTGAATATTTTAGGATAATGCCATGACACATCTCATATTCTGTATCATTTTCTTGGAAAATACTTTATATAGTTGTATCTTACCAGGATTAAAGAAATATTTTGAGCATACGCTATATGTTTTGTTCTGCGAAGATTTTACCGAAAAAAAATCTGAAAAAACCCAAAAATCCGAGAAAACCCGAGATTGAAAAACTCGAGTTTTATTGGTTTGGCTTGGTCTTTAGATTTAATAACCCGACACAATTGGTTTAGTTTGGTAATTGTAAAATTCGAACCAACCCGACCTATGTACATCCCTAATCTAACATGTATCACACACACATGTATACATGGATATACATGTGATACATATTTGATACAAATATGATACATGTGTGATACACAAATGATACACATCATTTTTTTTTTCATGTTTCATCTTCCACTTCGAATTTTCAATTTAAACTACCTCAAAACTTCGCCAAATCATCCCAAAACTGAGATTCAAACTCATTAAGATATACCCAATCTATTCTAATTACACTCTCTCAAAAGAATAAAAAAGATTGACCTCTCTTGGCTACAAATAACTAATTGGCTAATATTAATAATATTTAATGAATTTGTCAATTTTTATAATAAGCTACTTATAAATGGACATAACTGATGGTTTTCCTATTAAATTTACAGGACATCTAACTCCGTCGGACAATAAATTTCGATATAAGTTGATTAAACCAAAAATATATATCTTCATGCCGTTGAATAGGCAGAATAAAATAAAGAAAGTTCACGTGTGTACTTATTTGGTTCGATAAACCTCACAATCTATAACGACATGTCGATATCTAGCATTATCCAATGAATTGGCTTTTACGAGATGTATTATTAGATTATATTCTTCTTCTTTTGTTCAAGATCTACGTGTTTAAACGTCTAGTGAGGGAGTTTGAAAAACAGTAAATGTTGTTGTCATCAGTTCCTGTACCCTTCTCTAATGACATATATATGTTAGAAATATGTATTTGCAAAAGTAATTCTGGAAATAAAATAACGTAAGAATAGAAATGTCGAAGAAGCAGATATTTATTTGAGCCTACTGAATTTATAGTGTTTCCTTAAGGAACTTAATCCCCTCTCAGTATCTGAGGTTATGGCCAGAGGCGTACGCAGAATTTTTCATAAGTGATGTCGACATTTAAAGTAGGCAAAGAAACAAATATAGTAACAACATCATATTTAAAAAATAATTGCCTTACTACAACTCTCCTCGACGAGTTTTCATGATTTGGAAGGTATTCATAATAACCGAACTAGGAATAAGACTAAATACATCCTTTTCTATATAAGGCACCAAACAACTACTCAAAAACTCATCATACATTCGACTCTGCAAATCGGTCTTAATCAACTTCATTGCCGAAAAAACTCTCTCAACTGTACCAGTAACAACTGGCAAAAGCAAAACAAATTTCACTAGTTGAAAAACAAGAGGATAAGTCCCATGCTTCTTTGTTTCCACTAGTTTTATGGAAAGATTACCAAGTCCCCGAAGACCAGAAAACCTTTTATCATGATCTCGGACATTAACAAGGTAATTCTGAAGCTGAAAGCGAAGGTCAACCATAGAATATTTATCAAAATCATCAGGATATAACTCAGCTAATCTCAATATCTTCTCAATGTCAAAATTGGAAAAAGAGTTAGTTGGGTTCAAGCAAGCAACTCCAAGAAGCAAATCGGTTGTCACCTCACCAAAGCGATTATTGAATTCTTGAAATTGCCAATCAATAATTTTACAAAATACCTCAATACTATAGTGGTGCGAAACAGTGTACTCAGAAACTCTACGACGTGATCTTCCAGGGATAACATAAAGCTCATCAAATCTGGGTATAAAAATATCATATTTTATACAGAATTTAGATACCTCATCAATAAGTGAATTCCAACATTCTTTTTTCAATGTTTGCAACTGATCCTTTGCCACTCCAACAAGTAACATGGCATTTGCAATATCTTGCTCCTTCTTTTGAAAGGCTGCATTAAGCTCATTTGTGATTGCTAAAACTGTACGCATCAAATGCAACGTGAAGACAACTTCAAATGTTAAACATGCTTTAAGATATCCATTTGCCTTACATTTCTCTTCAAAACGTGCGTTAACAACAATAGCATCAAGCACATCAATAATAAGGCCAAACATAATAATAAAATATTTAAAGGATTTATAGTGAGATCCTCATTGAGTATCACCAGCTCTAGCAAGACCCAATTCTTGATTCAAACCCTTACCAGTTTCAAGCTCCCCTTTACGTAATGCCTCTTCTATTTCTTCTGCTTGAGATTCACGAATCATCTCTACGCTTGAAAGAAGCTCCCACCATATTCAATATATCGGAAAATAATAATAAAAGTTCTTGTACTTCATCATATCTTCTAGAAACCGTAACAAGAGTTAATTGAAGTTGATGAGCAAAACAATGAATAGAATGAGCACCTCTACTTTCTTTTTGCATTAAGATCTTAAGAACATTTAAATCACCTTGCATGTTGCTTGCTCCATCATAACATTGTCCATGTATAGAAGATGGGCTTAAAGAATGTTGAGCAAGTAAACTAACAATTTCATTCCTTAGAGACAATGCAGAAGTATCACGAACATGAACAATAACCATAAATCGCTCCATCATGCTTCCCCTTCTATCAACGTAACGCAAAATAATAGTCATTTTCTCCTTACATGACACATCACTAGATTCATCAACTAAGATAGAAAAGTGATCATCATCTATATCCTTAATGATACTCTTAATTGTTTCCATCTTACATGCAGTGATAATATCCTTTTGAATAGATGGAGAAGTCAATTAGTTATTTTTTGGAGCTTTTTTAAAACGCATCATCAATATTTTTACATCGCTTTGCATACCATGTAAGAAGTTCAATATAATTACCTCTATTAAAAGATGACTCACCTTTACGATGTCCCCGAAATGATAATCTTTGGTTCAAAAGATATCTTATCACATCAATTGCAGCTTCTAAACGAGTTCTGTATTCTAACTTTTGTTGTTCAGATTGTTTAGCAAGTGCACTTTGAGTGGATTGATTTTGTCTCATCAAATCTTCACAATTCCTTCTTGACTGATTATGAACGCTGTTTGGTCCACTAATATGCACGTCAAATCTATTTTTCTTGTTCCAACTTGTAAACCCTATACTTGAAAATATATCGCCTCCCCCTTGATTAATACATTCATCTTGAAACAAATAACAATAGAAGCAATATGCCGCATCTTTTGTTATGCTATACTCCAACCAATCGTACTCAGCAAACCATTAAGGATTAAAGCGGCGCAATTGCCCATAAAAATTTCTTTGAGGGAAATTGTGATTTCGAGGTCGGCAAGGACCTTGTTGAATATATCTTCTTCTTACTGCATCACGGTCTTTTGGATGATATTTTTGAATTGCTAATTTTTTACCCGGATCAGTCTCTAAAGATTCCAAATTAAATCCTTCACTTCGTGGACGTTGTTCTGACTCATCAATCGTTTCTTCCAAGTTAGATGAACTTTGAGATGTTGATCCTTGTTTTAAAGGCTCGGAAGGTACTACAGAATAAAAGCTCTTCATTGGAATTTAAACTGAATTATAAATCAAAACATCAATTAGATAACCCTGTAAATTGCACAAAAATCAACTCAAAAAGAAAAGTAATATATGTTTGAAGAAATTCCAATTAGAAAAAAAAGAGAAAAACTAAAAGTAGTAGAACAACTCACGGCAAGCAATTTCGGCGATTTCAATGACTATATTTTTCCAAAAAGTAGGTCTAAAATAATTAAGTTCGTATTTTATATTGTTTATTATCCTTTTCTTATACAAAAAAGTAGTTTAGTTCTCTTTTTCCCTACACAAATTGGATGAGTAATTGTATCCTACAATGCATCTAATTCTAATTAATATAAAAAGTACGCTGCTTCTGGAAAAATAGAAACGTGTTGCTCAAAAATTTAAAGCAAACGTGTTGCTCAAAAATTTAAAGCAAACGTGTTGCTCAAAAATTTAAAGCAAACGTGTTGCTCAAAAATTTAAAGCAAAGGAACGAAGCTGCTGAGCTTCAAACTCCCGACCTCTGCCTCACATTTCAGGAATTAACCAGTGAACCAATTAGCTTGCTTTGACTAAGTGGTGTCATTTTATTTTACTTGTACACGTTTTTTCTTTAGCAGATTACTGCAATATATATATTTAATAAAAAATTTCGACGAAGCGGTGTCGGATGACATCGCTTTAACCAGGGTAAATCCGCCCCTGGTTATGGTTATTTTCTTCCAGTATAAAACGGATTATACACTGTGAGCACGCGATTTTTGCCTCACGAAAATTACTCCAAAATAATTCAAAAAAAAAAAATAAAAACAATTTTTTGCTTAGTGTGTAATTTCTAGAATTTGTGTTGCATTTATTAATTGTTTGTGTTTTGTCCGTAAATGTTAACTTTGTTATAATTAAACGAAAACAAAAATACATGTTGCATGCATATCTAGGATTTAATTATGCATTTAAAAGATAATTGAAATAAAATCACAAAAATATGCATTTGTTCTAGTTTTAATGTTTCACTGTGTGTTTAACGCCTTGTCTATGTGTTAATAATTGTTAAAAAAGTAATTAATATTTTTGTGAGGTTAAAATTGTTTTATAATTAAAATTAGGAATTCAAATTAGAAAATGAAAAATAAGTTATAAAAGTAAAAATCGGACCTGGACCTAAATCCAGGCCCAAACAAAATGAATCCCACAGCCCAATCCAACATCCCCATGTCCGGTCCAATTCGAACAAACCTAAACGACGCCGTATGGGTACTTCAAATCTGGGCCATTGATTCGTTTCAATCAAACGGTCCAGTTCAGCCATTGCTTAAATGAAACGACGGCGTTTTAAGTTATCAAATCTGAACCGTTCCTCTATCTTGATCCAACGGCCTTAGGAATTCACCCAAACCCGATCCATTTCACCCCCGGGCTGACCCTTTCCCCCGACTTAAACCAAACGACATCGTTTGGTTAAGTGAGATGATCCTGACCGTGAATCTTACTTGATCGGACGGTCAATATCCCTCCACCCCTTCCCTATATAAAGTCCCAAACCCCTACCCCGGCCCCCTAACTAAGCACCCCCCTTCCTTACTATTCATCATCTTCCCCGAACCACACCCCTAACCCTAGCCGCCCTAGCATCCCACCGCCTGAAACCCGGCGGCAACAACGCCGTCGGTCACCACCTTAACACCCCAGACTCCTCACAACTCCCTCTTCACGGATCTGACCTTAGCTTCTTTCGAATCAGACCCCAACTCTTCGAATATTAAATCGAAGGTTGGTCTGAAAACTCAACCCTTTCCAATGGCTTCCAAAATAACACCACAGCTTCCCCTAGATACCCTAGCTATGGATCTAGTGTTGGTTTGGTTCGAATCCCCTCAGAACTCTTCGAATCTTCTTTTGAAGGTTCGAATCAAAAATGAACTCACTCAGATTCCTTTCAAATTAACACTAAATGACCCCTAGGCTTCCCTCACCCTTGTGTCATCTTTGGTTCCCTTCGAATCTGCCCAGAAGTGTTCGGATTTAAGATCCAAAATCTGAAACCCTAAAAATTTTCCAATCTTGGAATTTTTTCAATTCAAACGAGGGATTGAGGTTTAATCGACCTTAGTCGAAGTATTTTCAGTTGAAAATACTTCGACTAAGGTCTGTTTGATTTCAAAAAGTCCGAATCCAAGTTGAGTTTGAGTCCGATTGAATTTGAAGGTTCAGAGGTATTTTTTCTATTTCTTATGTGTATTCTACGTGTATTTTATGTTTGTTTCATTAGTTTGTTTAATTTTTCATAATTTTCTAGTCAATTCTGTGATTCTGCCTTATACCCGTCTATATGATATAACAAGTGAATTGTTTCTGTTGGTATGATTATTTACAATATGTGTAATCGACTCGATTAAGTTCGTCGATTAGTTATGTTATGAATGCTCGTTTAATACTGATTGAAATAATCTGTTTCTATAGACTGTTTGTTGACAATTGTTGTAGATAATCAGTTTAAATTAATACTCGTCAGTTAAATCACCCTTGTTTACATTTCAATGAGTCTGTCAAAATGAATGCTGTGTATATGTTGATTTCTGAACCAGTAAGTTTCAGGGCATTGTCAGTATACTGACAATGCCCCTGCATTCATGTTGATCTGAATTTCAATTCAATTTTTTTGGTTCTGTTAAGTTCTGCATAGTGTTAATGTGTTTGTATGCAAGTTCAGCTGCTCAATCTGAATTTAGCTTGTCCATTAGTTATTAGACATTGAGTTTGTTGGGTCAATTAACTAACAATGAAAGGACAGAATGTTGTTTGATTTAGGAATTGGTTGTTAGCTGCTAAACAAGTTTAATTCAGATAACTTGGACAGTAATTACAGTAGGATTTCAGGGACATTTCTGGGAATGAAACAGATAAAACAATGAGGGTAATATGTTAATAGTAGTGTGCTGAAAGTGGAAAGTTAATGGCTATTATTTAATGTGATAATGGGAAACAAAGGGTAATGGGGCTGCTGAAAATCAGGATAAGATCACTTAATGAGATTTAAAGTATTTAAAAGCAGATTTTAATGGGACTTTCTGATTTTTAAAAGAAGAAAGGGGTCCAGATAGTAGGCTAAAAAAGAGGGGCAGACCTGTATAAGATAGGGGGGATTGGGACTGATTGTAGGATCAGATTTTGAGAGAGATTTTAAGAGAGATACACAGAGGGAAAAGATAAATTTGAGAGAGGAAAATCACAAGCAGAAACAGAAATCTGAAAGGGAAGATAGAAAGAAAGGAAAACAGAAACATTAAAACAGAATTCTGCCTCGGAAGTCAGTATTGAAGCTGATTCTGTGTTTTGAAATTGAAAGCTTTTTCAGTCTGCTTTGTTCTAAGTCTCAAAATCAGAAATATTATTCTTTTCATTAAATCTGTCCGGATTTGTTCGATCTCATTGTTCAGTTAAAAATTTGAAATTTCTTAAAAGTACTGTCACTGTGCATCTGGGTTCCTCGGGTCCTATTATTGCTCAAATCTGTGGGAATACTGGTATTCTGCTGATTTTGTTACTGCTGCAACTGCTGAAATTTACTCCTTCTACCTTCATTTCCAGGTACCTATCTTTTAAAATTCTATGTTGGGAAGAGATTCAGCATGACAAATCAATGAAACTTGGATTGCAATTCTATTTTTTCATTTGTCTAAGTTCATTATTTTAAATTTCAGTCTTGTTTCATGTTGGTTAGTATAGTAGTATGCTTGACATGATAATTATCAGTTGATCATTCTCTTTTGAAATTCATATAATTGTTGTAATAGTATTATCTATTCCAGAATTTCATTAAAGTATAGTTATGATTGAATTGTCAAAATAGGGAACATGGCATAAAGGTGGCCATTAATTAAGTCTTATGACATTGTTAGTCAGGTACAGAGTAGTATGGAAATGTCAAGAAAATGCATTGTTAGCATATTTTGATTATTTAGTTATGGATTAAGGCTAGATGATGTTGGTTACATTTTGTCCATATATGGCGTAATAATGATTATGTTTATAATCAATAGTCGAAAGTTGCATTAGTACAAGTCCGCCATGTTCACAATGTCAAAAAAATATGGCGAATAATGTTGTATGCAATATCATTTTTTTAAGTCAATAGGTAGATTTATTCTCTTTCTTAATAACAAATGGCCTAGGAATTTTACAATGCGAAAGTTAGTGTTTAGCAATGGCTCACATAAATTGAGAATCAAATCGGTTTGATTATATATATATATATATATATATATATATATATATATATATATATATATATATATATTACTTTCAATCATAAGCAGAATTAACAAAATAATTAGGCCTATTAGATTAAGAACAAGCAATGTGGAAAGAGATTGGATTTATAATGTGTAACAAGTTTAAGATTGTAAAAAATAACATTCATTGCAAAATGGAATAATAAGAATTCTTCAAAAATATCATTTCCTTTCAAGAACTGATTTTTTTTAGTTTCATACGCTATGCACATTTTTAGTATACATATTGTATTTACTAAAATAGTATTAGTCATATGCTTATTGTGCTCTTTAAATTTGAATAACTTTGAGGAATATAATTCATACGCGAAGAAATATAATTTGCAATCAACGTCCAATAAATTGTAAATTCTTTTAAAGGAATTAGAGACTAGAGGAATATTTATTTCTCATGATTTTCCCATAAAAATACATGAACGTAATAAACAATTTATGGGAAATTTATGCTATTCTAAAAAAAAAATATTCCACGTGATTAGGGATACGTTCGCGTAACTTGATTGTATTTCCAAAAGAAATTCGGATTATGCGTTCGCGCAACTTCGAGCGAACATTTAAGAAAAATGGGTTTCTTCGGAAAATATCAAGTTAATTTCATGAAAATCCGAGATGTGCGGTTCACTACTTAATTATACAAAGAGCGAATGTTTTTTTTTATTTAAGCACAATTTCGAGTAAGTATTTTAATAAATATATTACCTATATTATTGTGTACACGTGCGCGTGACACGAATCCGCACGTTTTAAAAAATATAATCTATAACACGAATATACGTACGGGTGATTCGATTCAAAGAAGGGCCTTTAATTAGAAACAATATACGTACGCGTGATTCGATTCAAAGAAGGGCCTTTAATTAGAAACAATCTAAACAAAAGCGGTAATAAAAATTGGGCAACAGATAAATATGCATTTAACAAATCAAAGCCAAATATAAAAACGGTTAAGCGACCGTGCTAGAACCACGGAATTCGGAAATGCCTAACACCTTCTTCCGGATTAACAGAATTCCTTACTCAGGATTTCTGGTTCGCAGAATAACAAACAGAGTCATATTCTCCTCGATTCAGGGATTAAAACCAGTGACTTGGGACGCCTTAAAATTCCCAGGTGGCGACTCTGAAACAAATAAACAAATCCCGTTTCGACTGTCCTTCAACTGGAGAAAACTCCCTAAGCGCCCCGCGGGTGCGGAAAAAGGAGGTGCGACACACACTGGTGTAGCGATACTTCAACCCCAGTGTTTCAGCGAACACAAATGATCGGTAGCAAATAACACTTACTGTTGCTTTCTTTCAATTAAAACAATACAGAAGACAGAAGGAGAATTCAGAATTGTCGTAAGGAAAATATGAGGGAATGACCTGCTATTTATAGCCAACAGGTTGGGTTTAAACGAAGAGGTGCAACTCTTCAAGATGACCGTTCATGTTAAACGGCTATTACGTAAATAACTATTTACGCAAAATAAAACGAAAAAATCAAACGTGGAGGAAAATTAATTTACACGACGATGGCGCGAGGCTTTCCTTCTTCTCAACTTTTTAAGAGCTAGAAGAAGAGCACTTGTATATATAACTACCAAAACTCTTTTCCTCTTCCAATATAATACAATGTCCCATTGTCAAAAAGGAAAATTCAAATATTACATTTTTCCCTCCGTTTCTAATTCGTTCTATTTTAAGCTATAACAAACTTAAACCCAACAATATACTGCATTCAACTTTAAGTCATTTCATGGTATCAGGTTATTGGTAAAAGACATATGGTATAGCATCTGGGGGCAGAACCACCTTTATTCAAAGGGTCCTATTTATTAACCGAGGCGGAGTTAGGATTTGAAACTTATGAATTTGGAATTTATATCTTTTTAAGTTATGTAGATTTTAACTTTATAATTTGTATATATTCAATAATTTTTTAGACAAATACAAGATTTGGATCAAAATAAATTGGTTCAGCCGAATTCATAATTGAAGAGCTAGCTCCGTACTTGAGTATCAACTCACACTTATTTGTTCAAAAATTACACTGTATAGGTAGATAAAATCTTTTTTCTATATATATATATATATATATATATATATATATATATATATATATATATATATATATATACATATATATATATATATATACACGTAGTTAGCTATTAGTTCAATTGTGAGCATGTCCTTTGCGGTACTAGAATCAATGGTTAAAGTAAAAGTTGCACCAAAATGAGATACCTAGATAGCTATTAAAAATGAATTACAAGTTCTATTTACAACGGGAACTCTTCCAAGCAAGTCTGATGCAATAACCAAAAAGATAAAGTAATAATAACCTATTATAACTGGTGAAATTGACATTGATATTATTGTTAGGATTCTGTATTCAAAATCAGAAAATCAGAAGACGTTAGTTTACGATAACAAAAACTGAAAAATTCCGAGTTCTTGTATATCCTTAAGGTATTTAATCCCCTCACAGTTGTCCAAGATTTCAGATTAATTCCACCAAGGATAGAATGTAATAACTATTCTGTGATAGCGCACTTCAAATCACAAAACTTCGGCGAACTCAAATGGCGGAGAAAAACACACAAAATGCTTGCGTTTTTGCTTTGAAGATAATGGAGAATGCAGAAGATAGAGGGGAGAGATTTTCAGATTTCAGTGGTGGAAAATGAGGCTAAGCATCTCTATTTATAACTAACAAAGTTGAGTCCCAACAGGTGCAAAGGTGCCTGTTCGTTGATAAGGTGTCTATTCCGCATAAATTATTTGAATTTCTGTTGAATGAAATGTTTGGTCGCGAACTCGACCGTTGGAAAATAATTCTGTGAATTTCCAAATTCATATTTTTACGCAAAAAAATATTAGAAAAGAAAATATTAAATGATAGAAAAGGAAAATAAATTTGGTCCAAAAATTATCAATCCCAAAGCCGAAGCCGAGCCGAGCGATGATGACGGCGGCGGCGCGAGACTTGCTCTCTTCTCAACTTCTTCTCAACTCTTTAAGAGTTAGAAGAAGTGCTTCCATATATAAACACAAGAATTTTCCTCTTCCTATCCAATGAGAGACAAAGTTCCTTTGTAAAATGATCTAATTCAAAATTTCATTTCCATCCATTTCTTTTTCCAACATTTTTCATTCACATCCCTTTTGTTTTAAGTAACAAAACCCAACTAGTATAACATTTTTTTACATTGTCAGCATATATAAACGTGTATCCATTAAGAGCATGAGCGGAAGTAGGTAGAGTGAAGGGAGTTAGAATCGATCCCCGTTCATCAGAAAACTATACAATATAAATAGAGTAAAATGATCTTTTCTGGTTATATGTGAGCTATTGAATCCCTTTGACGTTAATAACAAATTAAGTATAATAGTAAAGGCAGTTCAGAATTGCTTTAGGTCATAGGTTCAAATTCCAACTGTGATTTAAATCCCCTTATATAAATTTCTAATTCCGCTACTGACTAAGAGTACCCGAACAGAAAAAATAGGAACAACTGTCATAGAATCATGAAATAGAAATCAAAACGATACACTATGACTATCATTTTACAATAGTTAGATCAATTAAAACATACTCCTCATCAGTCATCTCGTGTTATTAGTACAATTTACTCCTAGTAGAAAAAATAAATGAAGCAAATTAAAAGCCCATCAAAACGATAGACATATATAGAAAATATAGGGATTATAATCGAAAATCAGCGTGTCCTAAGTCATACACTGTCACGATCCTAACCGGATTCGATCGTGATGGCGCCTCTCGTAAAATAAGGCCAGTCGACACAAACCCCCAAACCAATTAAAATAGTTATAATAATTCATTTTAAGGCAATAATAAGCTATAAATCCCAAATATATAGAGTAGAATAGAATAATGCGGAAACAACACGGCCCGCCATCCGGATGTCACCAGTCATGAGCATCTAATAGGCCGTCTAAGAGTATGAAAAGACTACATAGTCTAATACAAAACTAGTACAAATGAAAATAAAGATAGGAAGGAGAAGCACTGGGCTACGAACGCCGAGCAACTACCTAGTCAACTGTGAACAAGCCTGCTGGAAAGCAATCAGCCCTCGCTAGCGTGACCCGAGACTCCTGGATCTGCATACAGGGTGTAGGGAGTAATGTGAGTACGCCAACTCAGTAAGTAATAAAAGTAAAGGCAGCTGAGCGATAAGAAAACACGTAAAACACAACATAATGCTACAACAAAATAGTATAAAACCAGTACAATGTAATAAAATAGTAAAAGATCGTAAAAACACCTTAGTTCAGTGAAAACCTCTTTAAAACATCTTTTAGTAGTTCAAACGAGTGAATGAAAATAGGGAGAAAAAGATAGAACATAAATTAGCCCCTCGGGCGAAATACCAACAGAACCAGCCCCTCGGGCTATCTCACAATCACTCATATCAGTCTCTCGGGCAATAACATGGAACAACATCATTTCCTCAGGCTATATCACATCTCACACTGAGGACCCGCGCTCACTGGGGGTGTGTAGACTCCAGAGGGGCTCCTATAGTCCAAACGCTATATCAAGCCATCTCGTGGCATAATCAATTTAGCTTTCGGCCTCATAATCATGAATCAGTACAACACCACTGCGGCGCACAGCCCGATCCCATAATATCCTCACAACACAGGTCCTCGGCCTCACTCAGTTAAAAATCTCTCAAAGCCACTCGGGCATAATAAAACATAATGCTCAGCCCAAAATATCATTTAAAATGTCAAAACGGAGTAAATATGGCTGAGTTATGAAAACAGTAGAATACAACATGACTGAGTATAAATATGAAGTCAAAACAGTGATGAATAGTAGTAAAAATCCCCTAAGGATCTAAAACAGTTGGCACGAGGCCCAAATATGGCATTCAGCCCCAAAACATTATAATACTTTCCAAAACACAATGATAGCAAATAAGTTTTGATCAAATACACAGTTTAATAGTCATATGGGACGGACTAAGTCACAATCCCCAATGGTGCACGACCCCATGCTCGTCATCTAGCATGTGCGTCACCTCAAAGTAGCACAACGATGTGAAATCCGGGGTTTCATACCCTCAGGACAACATTTACAATCATTACTTACCTCTATCCGGTCCAAACTCTAGCCCGCGATGCAAGAAGAGGCAGATCAAAATATGGTGCGGAAAAACCCAAATCGATATGAATGGAAGATGCCTTTGCCTCTCGAATCGGCCTCCAGATGCTCCAAATCTAACCAAAAAAGATTTATACCATCAAAATATGCTAAGGGAACAAAACCCATTCGAGAATAACCAATTTACATCAAAAATCCCGAAATTGGCCAAACCCGACCCTTGGGCCCACATCTCGGATTCTGATAAAAATCACAAAACTAGAATCCTTACACTCTCACGAGTTCATACATATCAAATACATCAAAATCTTACCACAAATGACCCCTCAAATCCCTAGATTTAGGTCTCCAATTTCCAAGCCCTAACTTCCAATTTTAGGCTTTAGATTCCACAAATTTCATGTTCAATTAGGTAGAAATCACATTAGGATCGAGTATTAAGTCCATAAATTTTACCTCCAAGTGTTTCCCTTTAAATCCCTCTTCAGTCCTCCTCAAAAAGCTCCAAAATTGCTCAACAATGGTGAAACTTAGACCCAAAATCGCGGAAATGATCTTTTAAACATTCTGCCCAGCTATTCACGATCCTTCTTCGCGAACGCGGTCAACGCCTCGCGTTCGCGAAGCACAAACTTACGTTGACCACTTTTTCCTTCATTACGAATGCGACACCATGCATGAAAATGCGAAGCTTTAGCTTCTCAACCCATCGCGAACGCGACTACTAGCTCGCGAACGCGAAGAACAATCCTCCAAGACCCCAGCTGCTCACCTTTCCTCTACGCGAACGCGGCATATCCCTCGCGAACGCGATGACCACCGACCTCAGCCCTTCGCGAATGCGGGACCACCTTCGCGAACGGGAAGGCCAACTCCACTGCCTCACATCCTAACCCTTCGCGAACGCAGGACATCCCTCTCGAACGCGAAGGCCAAAAGCCTGCAACACAAAATCAGATTTTTCTGCAACTTTTTCAACTTGAATTGATGCGTTCAATCATCCAAAACTCACCCGAGGCCTCCGGGACCTCAACCAAATATTCCAACAAATCCCATTACCTTATTAAAACTTGTTCCAACCTTCAGAATGCTCAAAACAACATCAAAACACCAAAATTGCATTAGATTCAAGTCTAAGAATTCCAAAAACTTCCAAATTCCACTTTCGATCAAAAAGTCTATCAAACCTCGTCTGAATAACCTAAAATTTTGCACACACGTCACAAATGACACAACAGACCTATATAACTTCCAAAATTTCATTCCGACCCCTATATCAAAATCTCACATACCAACCGAAAAACGCCAAAATTCCAATTTTGCCAATTTATGCCTAAATCTACTCCAGACCTCCAAAATACATTCCGATCATGCTCATAAGTCCCAAATCACCTCCCAAAGCTACCCGAACCATCAGAATTCACATCCAATCCCTTTTTCACCCAAGTCAACATCCGGTTGACTTTTTCAACTCAAGCTTACTCAAAACAGACTAAGTGTCTCAAACCTAACCAAAACTTCTCCGAACCCAAACCAACCAACCTTATAACACATAATACAGCTGAAAAAGACAATAATAAGCATAAATGGGGGAAACAGAGAGGTAACTCATGAAACGACCGGCCGGGTCATTACATCCTCCCCCTCTTAAACAAACTTTCGTTCTCGAACGAGTCAAGAAACATACCTGAAGCTTCAAATAGGCAAGGATATCTGCTCTGCATCTCCCGCTTGGTCTCCCAAATAGCCTCCTCCACGGGCCGACCTCTCCACTACACTTTCATTGAAGCTATATCCTTTGACCTCAACTTTCGAAGCCGACGCTCCAAAATAGCTACTAGCTCCACATCATAAGTCAAATCATCATCTAACTGGACCGTGCTGAAATCCAAAACATGAGACGGATCGCCAATATACTTCCGGAGCATAGAAACATGTAATACCGGATGCACACTCGACAAGTTGGGTGGCAAAGCAAGATCATA
The DNA here is from genome assembly GCF_000715075.1 of Nicotiana tabacum. Lineage (NCBI taxonomy): Eukaryota > Viridiplantae > Streptophyta > Magnoliopsida > Solanales > Solanaceae > Nicotiana > Nicotiana tabacum. The sequence continues at coordinate 218,080,588 of NC_134080.1, read as the reverse complement.
AGCTACCTCCCCAATCCTCCGAAGCACCTCAAAAGGCCCAATAAACCGAGGACTCAATTTACCTTTCTTCCCAAATCTCATAACACCCTTCATGGGTGAAACCTTTAATAGAACCTTCTCACTAACCATGTAGGACACATCCCGAACCTTCCTATCAGCATAACTCTTTTGTCTCGATTACGCTGTACGAAGCCTCTCCTGAATCACCTTCACCTTGTCTAAGGCATCCTGCACCAAGTCTGTACCCAATAGCCTAGCCTTACCTGGCTCAAACCAACCAACTGGAGATCTACACCGCCTCTCATACAAAGCCTCATATGTAGGGGTGATCATTCGGTACTTCGATTCGGTATTTAAGAATTTTGGTTCGGTATTTCGGTATTTAACAATTGTGTATACCAAATACCGTACCAAAATATTTTAGTACAGTTTGATATTTCTTATTTTGGTTCGGTATGGTTTCAGTATGGTTTCGGTTTAAACCAAATCTTCACTGAAAAGAAGATTTGGTTATAATGATATATGCGCAAGATATGGTTGCTCATGCAGTTACTTCGTATTTGCATCTCAAGGTTCTTCCTCTATTACATATCTGAGGGTCCCACTGAAAACTTGTTTAAAAATTAGCATACCATAAAATAGCGAGTCGTATTTTTAGAATTAGTCACTTGAAAAACAACCAAATTTTGATTGTAGTTCCTTCTGTTCGTGAAGAAAAATAATAATTGAAAATTTGTTTAAATGTCAATGTTTTGTATATGGAAAGATTGACCATTGGGAAGTAATTAAGACGGGATTGGAAAATGTGAGAGAGAGGAAGGAAGAATGAATACAACAAATAGGCAACAGAGCGGCAAGACAAATTCATAAATAATTATGAAAGGATCGTAACAAAAATTCATAAATAATTCGTATTAGAATTCATAAAAAATTCATGAAAGGACCGTACCATTGACATTTAAACAAGTTTTCATCCCATTTTGATTGAGCTCTGGAAATTCGTATTAGAATTTGGACTTTTGGGGTGTGGGCTTAAGGTTATTGGGCTAAAAAATAAAAATTAAGTTGGGCTTGGACTAAACTATTTCGGTATACCGAAATACCGAAATATCAAAAATCCAATACCTATACCGAATCGAATTACTGAAATACCAAAATTTCAGTACCGAAATAAACTGAAATAACGAAAAAAATCAAAACCGCAATACCAAATTAATTCGGTTCGGTTCGGAATTCGATTTTTCGGATTTTATGCCCACCCCTATAGTCATATGGAGCCATCTGAATACTCGACTGGTAATTGTTGTTATAAGAAAACTCTACGAGCGGTAGAAACTGATCCCATGACCCTCAAAAATTAATGACACAAGCGCGCAACATGTCATCCAATATCTGAATAGTGCGCTCGGACTGCCCATCCGTCTGAGGGTGAAAAGCGGTGCTCCAACTCAACCTGAGTACCCAACTCTCGCTGTACAGACCTCCAAAACTGTGAAGTAAACTGAGTACCTCTATCTGAAATGATGGAAACTGGGACACCATGCAAACGAACAATCTCCCGGATGTATATCTCTGCCAACCGCTTGGAAGAATAAGTAGTACACACAGGAATGAAGTGCGCGAACTTGGTCAGCCGATCCACAATCACCCAAATAGCATCGAACTTCTTCAAAGTCTGTGGGAGCCCAACTACAAAGTCCATGGTGATCCGCTCCCACTTCCACTCTGGAATATGCATCCGCTAAAGCAAGCCACCCAGTCTCTGATGCTCATATTTCACCTACTGATAATTGAGACATCGAGCTACAAATCCCACAATGTCCTTCTTCATTCTCCTCCACCAATAATGCTGTTTTAGATCCTGATACATCTTCGCGGCATACGGATGAATAGAATACCGCGAGCTATGGGCCTCCTCTAGAATCAACTCCCGAAGCCTATCTACATTGCGCATGCATATCTGGCCCTGCATCCTTAATACCCCATCATCACGAATAGTCACATCTCTGGCATCATCGTGCTGAACTCTGTCCTTAAGGACAAGCAAATGAGTATCATCATACTGGCGCTCTCTGATGCGATCCAATAAGGAAGACCGAGAAATCACACAAGCCAATACCCGATTGGGCTCCGAAATATCCAACCTCACGAAACGATTGGCCAAGGCTTGAACATCAACTACAAGAGGTCTCTCCCTAACAGGAATATACGCCAAACTTTCCATACTGACCGCCTTCCTACTCAAGGCATCGACCACCACATTAGCCTTCCCCAGATGGTACAAAATAGTGATATCATAGTCCTTTAGCAGCTCCAACCATCTCCGCTGCCTCAAATTGAGATCCTTCTGCTTGAACAAATGCTGGAGGCAACGATGATCAGTAAATACCTCACAAGACACACCATACAAATAATTCCTCCAAATCTTCAACGCGTGAACAATGGCAGCCAACTCCAAATCATGAACAGGATATTTCTTCTCATGGGGCTTCAACTGACGAGAAGCATAAGCAATAACTCTACCCTCCTGCATCAACACATAGCCAATACCAACTCTCGAAGCCTCACAATACACGATATATGAACCTGAAGCTGATGGCAAAACTAACACTGGAGCTGTCAAGGCAGTCTTGAGCTTTTGAAAGCTCTCCTCACACTCATCCGACCACCTGAATGAAGCACCCTTTTGAGTCAACTTGGTTAAGGGTGATGCCATAGATGAAAATTCTTGAACAAACCGGCGGTAATAACCCACCAAACCAAGAAAGCTATGAATTTCTATGCCTAAGGACGGTCTGGGCAAACTCTGAACTGCCTCTATCTTCTTCGGAAAAGCCAAAACTCACATTTGGAGAACTTTGCATAAAGCTTCCCCTCTCTCAATCTCTGTAACACAACTCTTAAATGCTCCGTGTGCTCCTCCTAACTACGCGAGTATACCAAAATATCATTAATGAAAACTATGACAAACGAGTCGAGATAAGGCCGAAACATGCTGTTCATCAAATGCATGAATGCTTCTGGGCCATTGGTAAGCCCAAAAGACATCACCAGGAACTCATAATGGCCATATCGGGTCCTGAAAGCTGTCTTAAGAATATCTGAGTCCCTGATCTTTAACTAGTGATAACCTGAATGGAGATCAATCTTGGAGAACACTCTCGCCCCATGAAGCTGGTCAAACAAATCATCGATACGAGGCAAATGATACTTGTTCTTGATTGTTACTTTGTTCAACTGCCTATAATCAATACACATCCTTATCATGCCATCCTTTTTCTTTACAAATAGAACAGGCGCACCCCACGGCGACACACTAGGCCAAATAAACCCCTTATCAAGGAGTTCCTGAAGCTGCTCCTTCAACTCCGCTGGTGCCATATGATATGATAGAATAGAAATGGGCTGAGTGCCCAACACCAGATCAATACCAAAATCAATATCCCTATCCAGTGTCATGCCCGGTAGGTCTACTGGAAAGACATCGGGAAAATTCCTTACAACAGGAACAAAATCAATATTGGGAGTCATTGCCCCGACATCCCTCACAAAGGCTAAGTATGAAAACAAACCTTTCCCAACCATCCCTTAGGCCTTCAAGAACAAAATTACCCTACTAGGGAAAAAACCAGTCGAACCTCGCCACTCAATCCGTGGCACACCCGACATAGCCAATGTCACTGTCTTAGCATGACAGTCCAAAATAGCACGACATGGAGATAGCTAATCCATGCCTAATATCACATCGAAGTCCACCATACAAAGCAATAACAGGTCCACTCGGGTATCCAGACCCCTAATAGTCACCACACACGACTGATACACATGGTCCACAACAAAAGTATCGCCCATCGGAGTAGATACATGAACAGATGAAACAGGAGACTCACGGGGCGTATCCAAATAATGAGCAAAATATGATGACACATATGAAAAAGTGGAACTAAGATCAAGTAACACAAAAGAATCTCTGTGGCAGACTGAGACAATACCTATAATCACAGCATCTAAAGCAATAACATCGGGTATAGTTGGGAGTGCATAGAAATGGGCTTGACCACCACCTGATTGGCCTCCCCCTATAAGGCGGCCCCTACCTAACTGAACTCCACCCCAAGCTGGGTGGGTAGGTGGTAGTGAAGTAATTGGTGCTGAAGCCGATGGCTCACTCCTCTGTGGAGACAAACCCCCAAGACGACAAGGACACTGCCTCCACATGTAACCTAACTCTCTACACTCATAACAACTCTCTGGTGCTGGAGACGGGGATTGAAGGGAACCCCTAGCACTAGAATGACTAGCAGATGCACCTGGCATAGAAGAGCCCTAGATCGATGGAGCACAAGACGAACTCTGGGCTGGAAGGGCACTGAGTGATGAATGACCCTGATGAGAATTGTGAGAACCATGACCCGATGATGCCCTACAATAACCTGGGCGAGCTGACTGAGCATGTTAGAATGGACGACCTCTGCCGTGCTAAAACTAACCTCTCGAAGGAGCACTAGCATAACTACCAGATCCCTGAGGCCTCTTGGCCTCCCTCTCATCTTGCTCCTGGCAACGAACTGACTCAATCTCGCAAGCAATGTCGACAACCTCCTCAAAAGTAGCACCAGACACCCTCTCCCTGGTCATGAGAATACGAAACTGATGTGTGAGGACATCAACGAACCTCATGATCCTCTCTCTATCGGTGGGAACCAACCAAACAACATGACGAGCTAACTCCGAGAACCTCATCTCATACTGCATCACAGTCATATCTCCCTGACGCAATTGCTCGAACTGCCTGCACAGCTCCTCTCTACAAGATTGTGGTACATACTTCTCTAAGAAGAGAATGGAGAACTGCTTCCAGGTAAGGGGTGCTGCACCAACAGGTCTACGCCTATAATAAGCCTCCCATCAAGTGAAGGCAGCTCCAGAAAACTGAAAAATAGTGAAAGCGACCCCACTGGTCTCCAAAATACCCATTGTGTGAAGAATCCTCTGACACTTGTCCAAGAAACCCTGGGCATCCTCGCCCTCTGTACCACTGAAAGTCAAAGGCTGAAGTCTACCAAACCTCTCCAACCTGCGCTGCTCGTCCTCTGGCATAACAGGAGCAATATAGTCTTGAACAGCTGCAACTGGCTGGGCTGGAGGTGCCTCCGGTGTCTGAAGTCCCTGCATGACCTACTCAGGTGTGCGAGCGGTGGGAGTCTAAGTGCCTCCCTCGGCCTGAGAAGTAGTTGCAGCTGTAGTAACTAAGACCGCCTGATCTAGGCTAGTGCATACTGATAGAATCGGGGTCAGGGCCTCCCGAAGACCTGGAATCACAATGGGCAAAACTGGTGCGTGAGCTGGTGCTGCTGGAGCATCCACAACTGGGACCTGATCATGAACTTGGGTAGCTGGTGGATATGCAGGTGCTGCCTTAGCTGCCACTCAAACTCGACCCTCGAGCCCACGTCTCGAAATCCGACAAAAATCACAAAACTAGAAAGACCATTCACTCACGAATCCATTGATAAGTTAGGATTTTAACATGTTTTATGCCCCTACTTGCCTATGCTTTGATCATATATTCTTACAAAATAGTTCTAAAGTGATCACAAATTGTGCTTGATCGCAGGTTTGATCGACAAAGTGACAAAATGTCAAAGATCGGCTCAAAAAGGAGTGAAACCTGCTTAAGTATCAAAGACAAAAAAATTTAAGAAAATGAGGCCTAATGCGAACCGCGCAAAGTGGAATGCGACCGCACTAGGTAGTTCAGAGAGTTGGTGAATCAAGCTAGAAGAAGCGCGGCCGCGGTAAACATCTCGCGGACTGCGGTGAAGGCTCCGCGGCCGCACTACTCTTTTGTGCAGTCCACGGTCATGAGATTCAGAGATATGAAGTTTGCAAATCCAGTGCCATGCAGTCCGCGGTCATGGTTGCGTAGACCGCGCTAGCTCCCTCCGCGGCCGCGATCCGTTCTATGCGGTCCGCGGAGTTCAAGTTCAGAGAAGTAGAAGTAAGCCCAGTGCGATCGCAGTCCATTTAATGCGGCCCACCCTGACCTCGCAAAGGTATTTTTATCCAGTTTTTCCAGCCTAGCATAAATAGAATATTTTACCATTTTTTAGGGAATCAGATATACCAGTAGAGAGCTGCGCTCGTGAGAACGTATTTTTTAGCCATTTTGGCACTTTTGCTTTACATTTACAATAAATTCTTGCAATTTACTTTTAGCAATTAATTAATATGCTTAGTTCTTCATCTATTTCTTCAATCTCTTTATTTAGCATGAGTAGCTAAACCCATTAGCTAGGGTTGTGGCTCAACCCTAGTGTGGGTAATTAATGGGTGTTGCCATCTAGTGTTAGATTGACTATGAGTGTTTGCTATTTGGGTTGATTTTATGTTTTAATCTAGAATTGGTGGTTGCAAATACTGATTCAAGCTTTGTGGGTTTAACACTTCTTGATAAAGAGAGTCTATAACCCCAAAATTGACCCAACAAGGAATTGGGATGGACTCATGAGAAATGATAGTCTCAATTAATGGGTTAAACCTCGAGAGAGTAATTACCCTACTTGAACCCTAGTTGCTTGGTTTAATTTGCCTACCCATTTGGTCTTGAGAGAGTCAATTGGGCAAAGTCACTTTCTCTATCGAGAGGTGTGAGAGTGGGTAAAATTGTGCAACGGTTATAGCATAAGCCCTAATTATGTCAATCGAATCTTAGTAACATCTACCCATCAATTAGCCACCTAGGTAGTGTCACGACCCTAGTGCCCTTCTTTCCATTAGATACAACTTAGCAATATTCTCGTAGCATAATTTAGTGTTAATCAATAGTTTTATAAAAAATAGTTATAATTCGAAAAACCCAAAAATATTTGAAGTGACATTAGGAGTACAAACACATCTCTAGGATAGACAGACAATCCAACTCCACTACTAGATCCCTGAGGAATTTGATCCCGACTTTCATATCGGGTAAAAGCTATTGCGACCCGCTCTTCCTACCTTAGTGTAGCGTTGAGTTGGCATTGACCAACTTTTTGGCGCCATTGCCGGGGAGCTTACGATGTTGACTATTTGTTTAGTTAGTTTTGTGTTTGGCTTCTCTTTCCTTATTGTTTACTAATTCTGTTTGTGTCGATCAATCAGGTACAAATGGCTCTTAATGCAAATGACCATCTCGGCAATGTGATAGCGGGGGAGGAGGTAGAGGATCTAGAACAAGATGAGGTCTTACCTCAAGTTCCATGGAGGGGCTGAAATGCCAATATAAATGCAAATGAGAACAACAATATTCCAGACCCTCCTCTACAACTGCCGAGAGTGGCTCCCAAAGTTTTACCAAATCAAGGATATGCCAGTGCTATTGTACCTCCCCGAATCTGAGCGGGGAACTTTCAAATCACAAATGTTATGTTGACCTTGCTCGAGCAAAGAGGGTATTTCACGGGTGCCTCTGATCAAAATGCCTCCAAGTACTTGAAGGGGTTCGTGAATACATGCTGGGGTAGTAAGCAGACAAACGTGTCCGAGGATGTGTTGAGATTGAGGCTTTTCCCGTTCTCTCTTCGGGGTAAAGCATTGGATTGGTTAGAAAGGCTCCCCAATCATTCTATTACAACGTGGGATGAATTGGCGGATAAATTTATTGCCAAGTTCTTTTTGCCAAGTCATATGGCGACTCTTCGGGATAAAATTCTAGCTTTCAAGCAAGAGCCAACGAAACCTTTGCACGAGATATGGGAAAGATATAGAACAATGGTGAAAGAGTGCCCTAATAACGACATGACCGAGGCTATGATTCAACAAACCTTTTATTGGGGCATCAACACCACGAATCAATGCATTGTGAACCAATTGGCCGGAGGGAACTTTATGAAACTTTCTTACCAAGAGGCATGTGATGTACTTGATGAAATGGCCGACACCTCTTCAGCATGGCAAAGCCGAGCAAATGTGCCCCAAGGTGACCCTACGGTCATCCATTTGCACAAGGAATTGCACGATCATGGCCAAGCTATTGCCGAGCTTACAACAACTATGAATCAATTGGCAAAGGCGCAATTGCAACAAGTCCAAAACCCGCGCCAAGTCAATGCAATGGAAGGTGTTTCTATGTTGAAAAGGAGGCAAAGAGGGCAACATCCTCAAGGTAATTATGAACAATATGACGACAACAACAATGATGGTGGTGGTTATTCAAATGAGTGCTATGATGACCAAAGCGAAGAAGTCCAATATGTCAATAACTACCAAGGGAATAGAGGCAACTCTTTGAATCAACAATGACATCCTCAAGGAAATTGGGGCAATCAACAACAAGGTGGAGGTAATTGGAATAACAACAATCAACAACAAGGTGGTGGCAATTGGAATAATAACAACCAAAACAACAATTGGGGTAATCAAAGCAACCAAGGAAATTGGAATGGTAATAACAATAATTGGGCCAACAACAACAATCAAGGAGGGTGGAACAATAGCGGGAACCAAGGCAATCGGGGGCAAGGCTTTCAAAGGCCCCCATGTACCAATAACCGAACAATCCACCCCCTTTTCCTTCTCAAGGTACTAATTCTTCTGGGAGTGATATGGGGCGAATTGAAAGCATGTTCGAGAAAATGATGAAAAAGAACCAAGATTCCGATGCCCAATTAGCTTCTCACAATACATCTATCCGGAACTTGGAGGTGCAATTAGGCCAAATTTCTCAAGCATTGAATACTTTTCCCAAGGGTGCGCTACTAAGTGATATGGTAGTGAACCCGAAGGGTGGGAATAATAATCATGCGATGGCGGTTACAACAAAAAGTGGGAGAGGCGGTGATGTGAATGCCTCAAAGCAAAAACAAATTATGTAAGAAGATGTTGAATTGCAGGATGATGATGTACCTTTGATTGTTGATGATGTGGTTAATCAAAATGTGAATAATGATGTGCGGATTGATATTGATGATGAAGCCGAGGTAGAGACTCAAGATGCCGTGTACCTGTCTAGGGAACACGTGATTGACATGCCCACACCGGTTGTACAAAAGGCTAAGGCACCTTTGCCTAGGCCACCTCCACCTTATCCTCAACGGTTAGCAAAACAAAAGAGTGACAATCAATTCAAAAAGTTCATTGACATGATGAAGAGCCTCACAATCAATGTGCCCTTGGTGGAGGCGCTTGAGCAAATGCCGGGGTACGCTAAGTTCATGAAAGATTTGGTAACAAAGAAGAGGTCGATGGAGTGTGAAACAATTAAAATGACTCATCAAGTGAGTACCATGGTGCATTCAATGGCGCCCAAGCTTGAGGATCCCGGAGCTTTTACTATCCCTTGTACTATCGGAAGTGCGAATTTTGCCAAGGCCCTTTGTGACTTGGGGGTTAACATTAATTTGATGCTGTACTCGGTCTTCAAGACTTTGGGAATTGTACAACCTCGACCCACTTCAATGAGACTTCAAATGGCGGATTGATCGATGAAGCGACCTTTGGGCATAATCGATGATGTACTTGTCCGGGTGGATAAGTTTATACTGCCGGCCAACTTTGTCATATTGGATTGTGAGGTGGACTTTGAAGTGCCAATTATTCTTGGTAGGACTTTTCTAGCTACGGGGAAAGCATTGGTTGAAGTTGAAGCGGGTGAGTTGACTTTCAGAGTGGGGTGATGAGAAGGTTGTATTCCATGTTTGCAAATCAATGAGACAACCTAATAGCATGGAGGTGTGTTCATTTGTAGACATTGTCACAGCTGTGATAGTGATGACACAAGTTCCATGATCCATGTTGAAGATCCCCTTGAGGCCGTGCTTCTTAATATGGATGTCAATGATGATGCTAGTAGAGTGGAGTGCGTGAATGCATTGCATGGTATGGGTTCATATTCATATGAGCCTAGGAGGCTATCCTTGGATCTTGAAAACCGCAAAACTCCACCAACAAAGCCATCGATTGAGAAGCCACCGGTGTTGGAGTTGAAGCCACTTCCTCCACACCTCAGGTATGAATTCTTGGGTTCAAATTCTACTTTACCTATTATTATTTCTTCTTGCCTTACTAACATGCAAGTTAAGGCCACCTTGGCGGTTCTTCAAAAGAGGAAAAGGGAAATCAGATGAACTCTAACTGATATTCGGGGAATAAACCCCGCATTTTGCATGCACAAAATCATCTTGGAGGAGGATGCAAAGCCTTCCTTGGAGAATCAAAGAATACTAAATGAGGCGATGCAAGAGGTGGTGAAGAAAGAGGTTATTAAGTGGCTAGATGCAAGGGTGGTTTATCCTATTTCTGACAGTTCATGGACCTCTCCGGTGCAATGTGTGCCGAAGAAGGGTGGTATGACCGTGGTGACCAATGAAAACAATGAGCTCATTCCCACAAGAACGCTCACCAGGTGGAGAGTTTGTATAGATTACCGAAAGCTGAACAAGGTGACCAGAAAAGATCATTTCCCATTGCCATTCCTTGACCAAATGCTTGATCGTCTTGCGGGTCGGGCTTTCTATTGTTTTCTGGATGGTTACTCGGGGTACAATCAAATTCTAATTACCTCGGAGGACCAAGAGAAGATCACCTTTACATGTCTTTATGGCACATTAGCCTTCTCTAGAATGCCATTTGGATTGTGTAATGCTCCGGCGACCTTCCAACGTTGCATGATGGCTATTTTCACCGACATGGTGGAGGATATCTTGGAGGTCTTCATGGATGATTTAAGCATAGTTGGGGATTCTTTTGAGGAGTGCTTGGTAAACTTGGATAGAGTGTTGGCCCGATGTGAAGACACCAACCTTGTTCTCAATTGGGAAAAACGCCATTTTATGGTAGAAGAAGGTATAATGTTGGGTCACATATCTCGAAGCGAGGAATTGAAGTTGATAAGGCCAAGATTGAGGTTAGTTCGAGGCTCACTCCCCCTACTTCTATCAAAGGGGTGAGGAATTTCCTTGGGCACGCGGGTTTCTACCGGAGGTTCATAAAAGATTTTTCTAAAGTGGTACATCCGTTGTGCAAGTTGCTAGAGAAAGATGCAAAGTTCTTGTTCAATGAGAGTTGTATGCACGCATTCGAGCTTCTTAAGCTCAAGTTGACTTCTACCCCCATCATTACCGCACCAAATTGGAGCTTGCCTTTTGAGCTCATGTGTGATGCTAGTGACATTGCAGTTGCGGTTGTTTTGGGCCAAAGAATCAACAAGATGTTTCATCCAGTGTACTACGCAAGCAAGACCATGAATGAGGCTCAAAGAAACTATACAGTCACCGAGAAAGAATTGTTGGCTATTGTGTTTGCTATGGAAAAGTTTCGACCGGAGCCAAAGTTATAGTGCATACCGATCACACCGCCCTTAGGTATTTGATGACCAAGAAAGACTCCAAGGCGAGATTGGTGAGATGGGTGTTACTTCTTCAAGATTTTGATCTAGAAATTGTTGATCGAAAGGGTAGCGAGAATCAAGTGGCGGACAACTTGTCCTGTTTGGAGGAGGAGGGGAGGCCTTGTGAAGGCCTTGAGATCAATGATTCATTTCCTGATGAATAACTCCTTGCGGTGTCAATGAAAGATATGCCATGGTTTGCCGATGTTGCCAATTACCTTGTGACCGGAATAATCCTGTGTGAGCTCTCTTCTAACCAAAGGAAGAAGCTTAAGGGGGATAGTTTGTATTTCTTTTGGGATGAGCCATACTTGTTCAAGATTTGCACGGATGGTGTGATTAGACGATGTGTCCCGGAGGAGGAACAATTGGGTATTTTGGAGGCTTGCCATTCCTCTCCCTATGATGTCCATCATGGCGGGGCGAGAACAGCTTCTAAAGTGCTTAGTTGTGGATTTTACCGGCCTACCTTGTTTAAAGATGTGGGAGATTTGGTGAAGAGATGTGATGAGTGCCAAATAGCCGGCGGAATTTCTAAAAGGGATGAGATGCCCCTCAATACAATTCTCGAAGTGGATATTTTTGATGTTTGGGGCATCGATTTCATGGGTCCTTTTGTGAGCTCTTGTGGGAACACTTACATTCTCGTGGCGGTGGACTATGTCTCAAAATGGGTTGAAGCCGTGGGTTTGCCCAACAATGAAGCCCGGAGTGTTGTGGCATTTTTGAAAAAGAGTATCTTCACAAGGTTTGACACTCCTCGTGCTATCATTCGTGATTGGGGGTCTCACTTTTGCAACAAGGCTTTCGACACGTTGCTTTATAAGTATGGTATCAATAATAAGGTTTCGACCCCCTATCATCCTCAATCTAGTGGCCAAGTGGAAGTCTCCAACAGAGAAATTAAGAGTATCTTGTCTAAAACTGTCAATGCTAATAGGACCGATTGGTCGAAAAAGTTGGATGACGCTCTTTGGGCTTATCGGACGGCTTACAAAACTCCAATTGGTATGTCACCGTATCGGTTGGTGTTTGGGAAAGCTTGTCATCTTCCGGTGGAATTAGAGCACAAGACCATGTGGGCTTTGAGGAAGTTGAACTTAGAATGGGATGTTGCGACAAATCTGCGGGTTGAACAACTTAATGAGCTTGATGAGTTTAGATTCCATGCCTACTCTAGCTCATCCTTGTACAAGGATAAAATAAAGTACCTTCACGACAAATATGCTCGGGGCAAGGAGTTCAAGATTGGAGATATGGTTCTCTTGTTCAATTCCCGGTTACATCTGTCTACGGGTAAGCTCAAGTCAAAGTGGAGTGGGCCGTTTGAAGTTGTGTTCGTGACCCCAGACCCCATTTGGTGCTCTTTATATAAGGAACAAGAATGGTGAAGTATTCAGAGTCAATGGACATCGGGTCAAACATTATCTTGGAAAATTTGATGATAGCCACGTGGTGGCACTTCTCCATCTAAAGTAATGTGCTGGTAAAATGAGTAGGGACAAGTTAGGTGGAAAACTTGAACAAAATTAGCAAAAACTTAAACCCTAACTTAGTGCCTGTTCAAATTACTCTCCGCGGCCAGCGGTCGCCTTTGTGCGGTCCGTGGTGCCCCAATGCGGTCCGCATTACCATTTTGTGCGGACCGTGGTGCCCATTTGATTGAAATTGAACCTATGCCCAACGCGGACGCATTTCACTTTATGCGGTCCGCACTGGCCCACCGCGGCCGCGGTGCTACTTTGTGCGGGCCGCGATGGTTGGATTCAGAGAGGCGGTGTTACAGTCCTTACATTAGTGCGGACAGGGGTCGCTTTTATGTGGTCCGCGGTGCCCCAATGTGGCCGCACTACTTTTTATGCGGGCCGTGGTGGGGAGAATCTGAGAGATGTTGTCCAGGCCCTTGTCCCAATGCGGACCGCGGTCTCCTTTGCGCGGTCCGCGGTGCCCCCAGTGCGGCTGCACTCCTATTTGTGCGGGCCGCGGTGCCATGTTCTGCAACTTTTTCTACAACATTTAACCTGTTGTCTGCAATTCAATTTCAAGACTTGTTTTACTGCCTGTGCTGATACTAACCATGTTAGATGTGTATGCTTGCAAATAATGGTCAAACAACGAGGTAAAGGTGCCAAACAACCCGTCCGAGGTAATTCCTCCCGGGAAGGGAAGCAGCGGATGGTAAAACTCACTCCCCAGGCTAGACAAAACATAAAGGACATGAGGAAAGCAATCAAAGCAGCTGATAGAGCCCTTGAAACCTCGGGGAGTGAGTACGAGCCCTCCCGGGAGATCTCTTCAGATTCAGTCCCTCTATACATCCCATATCTGGAGAATGCCATACATAGAAACACTCCCCCATCTTCCCCCGATGCTCGAGCCTCAATCAACATTTCTTCTGGGTCATCTGAGGGCTCAGCGGCAGGTAATGGGGATGAATGCTCTACCTCTCCCATAGCATCAATATCTGGAGAGGGTGCTAGAGGTGATGAGGGAGATGGGGAGTTACCGGGGGTGGTGTGCCACAGGTTGGGGGTGTTGACCGAACTAGGAATCCCGCTGTTTGGGAGGATAGATTCGTCAGCCAGGTGGTGTTCCACAAGTTTAGGGAATGGTGGCCGGCACGGAAATTGATTCTTGAGAGGAGTTTAATTGACAGAGACCTCCTGCCCCTACACCCTAATGTACATAGACAGTTTCAGGCTCGAGTGGGTTAGAAGTTCTTTAAAGATAATTATGTGAAGGTGAATGAGCATATGGTCAAGGAGTTCTATAGCAATGTGGCCCAAATCTTGAAGGGCACTAAAGTGACCAAAGTGAGAAACAAAAATGTGGTATTTACCGGGAAAGCACTAAATGAATACCTGGGGTTCAATGATGAAGATGAGTCCCTTTACAATGAAAAATTGGCAATGGGCGAGGAAGTTCGTCTGTGGTTAGCTTCATACCTAGCAATCCCGGGTACGGTTCCAGAGTGGTTGCAAGTAGGGTCCAAAATACTTCGGAGAACTTTCAACTTTGAGGCTAGAGGGTGGTTGACTTTTGTGTGCAGTCGGCTCGACCCCACTACCCACGATCAGACTATTCCACTTGCCCGGGCTATTCTTGTTGCTTCTATTATGGCAGGATATCCTATTAACGTGGGCAATGTGATGTTCCACGTCATTTCTGCAGTGGGGGTTGAGCATGACCGGAACTATCCTTTACCCAGCGCCCTCACTATGTATTTCCGGGACCTAGAGGTGGAGAAGAGACCTTTTGACCTAAAGGTCAAACCTGTGGCTCCATTCTCATGGTATGGTTTGAAGGGGTCAGACAACCCCAAGGACAAAAATTACAACCCGCCTGCTTCTGCCCCAACTGGCCAGTCTGAAGAGCCGATTGAGGTAGAGCCCTCCACTGAGCCTACTTCCATATTTGCTGACATGCCTCCCAGACCTTCCACTACTGCTGGTCCCTCTACTTTAGCTGGCCCGGGGATTCCATCTTCTCGGGCCCATCCTATCACTGCCCACTAGCTGAGCCAAACACTTCATATCATGAATAACTGGATGGCGATTGCTTCATCCATGTTGTCCACCTTTACTTCTACCATTGCGGCTCAGTCGACACTACAGCCAGTGTAGGTGCCCCAGTCTATCGAGGATTCACTTAAGGAGTTTCTTGCCAACCAGCAAAAGATCCTCGATTCTCAGGCTGCCTTGGCTAAGGCAGTGGATTCACATGTCAAGGCCCTGAAGGAGCTTGCCAGAGAGCACAAGAATCTGTGCAAAACACGGACTTCCAAGGAGTCTGTGAAGGCGCTGAGGGAGGATGTTGACAAACTGAAGGCAGACCGGCTGCCTTTAGACTTGCTATTCGAGGATCCAACCCCAGCAGCAGCACCAGTAGCAGAGACACAACAGCTTCCAAAGAAGAAGAGGAAGCTCCCCAGTGCAGATGAGGCGATCATCCAGTTGGCGGATCCACTGAAGCTTCCTCCAGTCAGCCACAGGATGTTTCTGATATTCAGCCCGTACAGGTCCAGGCCCTAGTTCCAGCAGCTGAGCAGCAAGAGACTGGGAACCAGTCTGAGGTTCCCGTACATACAGAGGACCAGGGGACCATTCATGTTCCCATGTAGACAGACGAGGCTTAGAGAGCTCCTATATCCTTTCCTCTTGATTTTTTTGATGCTTATTTGTTTAGTTGGCATTGGGGACAATGCTAGCTTTTATTTGTGGGGGTACGCCCTACTTTTTATCCGAATGATTGTATATATTAGTTGACATAGTTTATGTTTCTATTAATTTTTTTTATTTGGTTTGTATATAACTTTACATTTAGTTACTTTTATCGCACTTTTTATCTTCTCTTTGGTCTGTATATAAAGTTACATTTTTGTATATATATATTGATCCTCCGTTGTATATTCTAATCCTCTATTGTAAATATTCATTCTATTTTCTATTTTCGTATAAATTTTTCATTCTTAGCTTAGTAGATAGGCTCGCAACCTTTTTGTTTCGGTTTTGGTGCTTTCAATAAACCATTGGTTTTCTTAATGCCACGGTTCTTTCCAAGAGTGGAGTATTGTGCAAACCGGATGGCTCTTCCCAATGATGGATAGCGTGACACCTTCTTAAGGGTTTGAGTCCGTTTTTGATATTTCCCTCGTTTTTAGTTGTTTATAGTTAAGGGTACCTCAAGCAAAGCTTCACTTGGGCCTAACACATTTGCCTTTGATCCCATGGTCAAAGACAAGTGGTTGTGTTTAGGATGGTGAAAGTAGTGACCTTGAGACTCTTGTTTTGACCAAACAAACATCATGTGGTCTTTCGGGACTATTGTGTGCTCAATCGTGTCTAAGGTTGTTGTGGGCCCCCGACTCAATGTCTTTAGCAATCCTTGAGTGTGTGTGGTGAGAAAGCGAATTGTGAGTCCAAGTCCCAAGTCAATGGTCTAGAACTTGCCCTAAATGTTTGTTGAGGCGAAATTTTGAGTGAAATTCGATTTGAGAAGTGATTATAGGCTCTCCTTGATCCAAACAATAGTCGACCAATTCCATAGCCTACCAATGATATAATCCTTAGCTAACCCTTTTGAGCCTTAAACCTTTTTCTTTCAAGAACCAATGCTACAAGCCTATACCCATTCTAAATTATACCCTTTCTTGGCACCCAAATCGTCCCTTAAGTAATGGAAAAAGTCTAAGTTTGGGGGAGAGATAAGAAAGGAACAAAGGGGTAAAAGGAACAAAAGCAAAAGGAAAGGAAGGCGATGAAAAAGAAAGAAAAGAAAAAGACTAAAAGAAAGCCCAATGTACAAAGAATAAAACGGGATTCAAGAAAAACAAAAGTGAAAAAGGTGTGGAAAAAAGTAGAAAAAGGAGAAATGCTTTGAATTGCATAAGAAAGATGACAATGTGTCTCTCTAACCCCTTGAAAAGAAGTGAAATACTCAAAGAGTCAAAGAAAAATTGTGCCAGAATAAATCAAAAGAAGTGCTTAAGGGAAGATGGAACCCATATAGACCAACAAATTTTCCTACCCTGAACCAAAAGCCTTCACATTGACTCCACAAAATCCCTATATGATCTTGAGTAGGATGGCGCTCGCATTAGTGGATACTTACATGAGGGTCAAACATATGGTACTTAGAGTCGGACTTGTGACCTTTCCTTGAGAGAGACAAGTGACTTCCCATTAACCTTGGTTTGCGTGCTTATACTCTAAAAAGGTGAGGTTTGCTTAGGGAGAGTTGAGGATGTGTGAGTTTGGGATCCACAACGACCAAAGTAATTAAGAGAGTTCTTTGATGTAATGAGTCAATTCTTGATGATCTTGTGTCACACTTGATCCATAGTTTTTCAAAGTTTAAATTTTGTTAATGATCCATACGTATTGAGGACAATTGTTAGTCCCAAATTGATGCTTGTTGAGGTTACTTTATGACATCTGGAATTACTTGGATTTTCCTTTAAGGGATGTGTCTTATTTTGTTTGCTTGAGGACAAGCAAAGGTTTAAGTTTGGGGGGAGTTGATAAGTTAGGATTTTAACATGCTTTATGCCCTTACTTGCCTATGCTTTGATCATATATTGTTACAAAATAGTCATAAAAGGCTCACAAGTTGTGCTTGATCGTAGGTTTGATCGACAAAGTGACGAAATGTCAAAGATCGGCTCAAAAAAGAGTGAAACCTGCTCAAGTATCAAAGACCAAGAAATTTAAGAAAAGGAGACCTAGTGCGGACCGTGCAAAGTGGAATGCGGCCACACTAGGTGGTTCAGAGAGTTGGTGAATCAGGCTAGAAGAAGCGCGACCGCGATACACATCTCGCGGACCACGGTGAAGGCTCCGTGGCCGCACTACTCTTTTGTGCAGTCTGCGATCATGAGATTCAGAGAGATGAAGTTTGCAAAGTCAGTGCCATACGGTCGTGGTTGCGCGGACCGTGCCATCTCCCTCCGCGGCCGCGGTCCATTCTACGTGGTCCGTGGAGTCCAAGTTCAGAGAAACAGAAGTAAGCCCAGTGCGGCCACTGTCCATTTAATGCGGCCCGCACTAACCCCGCAGGTTTTTGTCTAGGTTTTCCAGCCTAGTATAAATAGAATATTTTACCATTTTTTGGGAATCAAATACATCATTAGAGAGCTGTGCTCGTGAGAATGTATTTTGTAGCCCTTTTGGCACTTTTGCTTTACATTTATGATAAATTCTTGCAATTTACTTTTAGCAATTAATTAATATGCTTAGTTCTTCATCTATTTCTTCAATCTCTTTATTTAGCATGAGTAGCTAAACCCATTAGCTAGGGTTGTGGCTCTACCCTAGTGTGAGTAATTGATGGGTGTTGCCATCTAGTATTAGATTGACTATGGGTATTTGATATTTTGGTTGATTTTATGTTTAATTCTAGAATTGGTGGTTGTAAACACTGATTCAAGCTTTGTGGGTTTAACTCTTCTTGAGAAAGAGAGTCTATAACCCCAAAATTGACCCAACAAGGAATTGAGATGGACTCATGAGAAATGATAGTCTCAATTAACGGGTTAAACCTCGAGAGAGTAATTACCCTACTTGAACCCTAGTTGCTTGGACTAATTTGCCTACCCATTTGGTCTCGAGAGAGTCAATTGGACAAAGTCACTTTCTCTACCGAGAGGTGTGAGAGTGGGTAAAATTGTGCAACGGTTATAGCATAAGCCCCAATTATGTCAATCGAATCTTAGTAACATCTACCCGTCAATTAGCCACCTAGGTAGTGTCACGACCCTAGTGCCCTTCTTCCCATTAGATACAACTTAGCAATATTCTCGTAGCATAATTTAGTGTTAATCAATAGTTTTACAAAAATAGTTATAATTTGAAAACCCAAAAATGTTTGAAGTGACATTAGGAGTACAAACACATCTGTAGGATAGACAGACAATCCAACTTCACTACTAGCTTCTTGAGGAATTCGATCCCGACCTTCATATCGGGTAAAAGCTATTGTGACCCGCTCTTCCTACCTTAGTGTAGCATTGAGTTGGCAGTGATCATCCATCCTAACCGGTAACACATGTCCTCACCATCTGTAAGAGAATAGAATAATAGAAGTTTAGTACCCGGATCAACAGATTCGCATGATAAGAATTTCAAGAATATGAAGTTTTCCTAAAGATTCCGCAGCCTCCAGAGGATAAATACAGAAGTCTCCGTACCGATCTGTGAGACTCTACTAAACCTGCTCATAACTTGTGAGACCTATATAACCTAGGCTCTAATACCAACTTGTCATGACCCTAACCGGACCCGGTCATGACGGCGCATCTCGTGAAACAAGGCCAGCCGACACAAACCCCCAAACCAATTAAAATAGTTATAATAATTCATTTTAAGGTAATAATAAGCTATAAATCCCAAATATATAGAGTAAAATAGAACAATGCGGAAATAACACAGCCCGACATCGGGGTGTCACCAGTCATGAGCATCTAAAAGTCATCTAAGAGTGTGAAAAGACTACATAGTCTAATACAAAACTAGTACAAAGGAAAATAAAGATAGGAAGGAGAAGCAATCGGCTGTGAACGCCGAGCAGCTACCTAGTCAACTCCAAACAAGCCTGTTGGAAAGCAATCAACCCTCGCTAGCGTGACCCGAGACTCTTGGATCTACACACAAGGTGCAGGGAGTAATATGAGTATGCCAACTCAGTAAGTAATAAAAGTAAAGGCAGCTAAGCGATAAGAAAACACGTAAAATACAACATAAAGCTACAATAAAACAATATAAAACCAGTACAATGCAATAAAAAAGTAAAATCTCGTAAAAACACCTTAGTTCAGTGAAAACCTCTTTAAAACATCTTATAGTAGTTCAAACGAGTGAATGAAAACAATGAGAAAAAGATAGAACATAAATCAGCCCCTCGGGAAAAATACCAATAGAACCAGCCCTCCGGGCTATCTCACAATCACTCGTATCAGCCCATCGGACAATAACATGGAACAACATCAGCCCCTCGGGCTATATAACATCTCACACTGGGTACCCGCGCTCATTGGGGGTGTGTAGACTCCAGAGGGGCTCCTACAGCCCAAGCGCTATATCAAGCCATCTCGCATAATCAAACTGGCCCTCGGCCTCATAATTATGAATCAGTACAACACCGCTGTGGCACGCAACCCGGTCCCATAATATCCTCACAATACTGGCCCTCGGCCTCACTCAGTCACAAATCTCTCAAAGCCACTTGGGCACAATAAAACATGATGCTCAGCCCAAAATATCATTTAAAATGTCAATACGGAGTAAATATGGCTGAGTTAGGAAAATAGTAAAATATAACATGATTGAGTATCAATATGAAGCCAAAATAGTGAGGAATAGTAGTAAAAATCCCCTAAGGGTCCAAAATAGTTGGCACGAGGCCAAAATATGGCATTCAGCCCCAAAACATGATAATACTTTCCAAAACACAATGATAGCAAACAATTTTTGATCAAATACGCAGTTTAATAGTCATATGGGATGGATTAATTCACAATCCCCAACGGTGCATGACCCCACGCTCGTCATCTAACATGTGCGTCACCTCAAAGTAGCACAACGATATGAAATCCGGAGTTTCATACCCCCAGGACAACATTTACAATCATTACGTATCTCTATCCTGTCCAAACTATAGCCCGTGATGCCTTTGCCTCTCGAATCGGCCTCCGGATGCTCCAAATCTAACCAAAAATAGATTTATACCATCAAAATATGCTTAGGGAACAAATCCCACTCGAGAATAACCAATTTACATCAAAAATCCCGAAAATTGGCCAAACCCGACCCTCGGGCCCACATCTCGTATTCCGATAAAAATTATAAAACTAGAATCCTTACACTCTCGCGAGTTCATAATATCAAATACATCAAAATCCGACCACAAATGACCCATCATATCCCTAGATTTAGGTCTCCAATTTCCAAGCCCGGACTTCCAATTTTAGGCTTTAGATTCCATAAATTCCATGTTCAATTAGGTAGAAATCACATTAGGATCTAGTATTAAGTCCATAAATCTTACCTCCAAGTGTTTCCCCTTGATTCCCTCTTCAATCCTCCTCAAAAAAGCTCCTAAATCGCTCAACAATGGTGAAACTTAGACCCAAAATTGCGGAAATGGACTTTTAAACATTCTGCCCACTATTCACGATCCTTCTTCGCGAATGCGGTCAACGCATCGCATTCGCGAAGCACAAACTTACGTTGACCACTTTTTCCTTCATCGTGAATGTGACACCATGCACATAAACGCGAAGCTTTAGCTTCTCAACCCATCGCGAACGCGACTACCAACTCACGAACGCGAAGAACAATCCTCCAAGACCCCAACTGCTCACCTTTCCTCTACGCGAATGCGGAATATCCCTCACGAACATGATGACCACCGACCTCAACCCTTTGCGAATGTGGGACCACCTTCGCGAATGCGAAGGCCAACTCCACTGCCTCACATCCTAACCCTTCGTGAACGCAGGACATCCCTCGCGAACGTGAAGGCCTAAAGCCATCAACACCAACAACAAATTTTTCTGCAACCTTTCCAACTTGAATTGATCCGTTCAACCATCCAAAACTCACCCGAGACCCCCGGGACCTCAACCAAACATGCCAAAAAATCCCATTACCTCATTCAAACTTGTCCCAACCTTCAGAACACTCAAAACAACATCAGAACACCATAATTGCATCGGATTGAAACCTAAGAATTTCAAAAAGTTCCAAATTCCGCTTTCGATCAAAAAGTCTATCAAACCTCGTCTGAATGACCTAAAATTTTGCACACACGTCAAAAATGACACAATGGACCTACTCCAACTTCCGGAATTCCATTCCGACCCCTATATCAAAATCTCACCTACCAACCAGAAAACGCCAAAATTCAATTTCGCCAATTCAAGCCTAAATCTATTCTAGACCTCCAAAACATATTCCGATCACGTTCCTAAGTCCCAAATAACCTTCCGAAGCTATCCGAACCATCGAAATTTACATCCGAGCCCTTTTTTACCCAAGTCAACATCCAGTTGACTTTTTCAACTCAAGCTTACTCAAAAGAGACTAAGTTTCTCAAACCTTACCAAAACCTCTCCGAACCTGAACCAACCAACCCGATAACACATAATACAGCTGAACAAGATAATAAAAAGTAGAAATGGGGGAAACAGAATGGTAATTCATGAAATGACCGACCGGGTTGTTACATACACCCATCAAAAAAATTAGTAGCCGATGCATGAAGCATCTGCACGCGGTCATGCAGCCTATCTTGACGCAAGCATGAGCAGATGATTTCATGTGATCCATCCATCAATAATCCAGGACTCAATATAAACATGAGTTCACAAAACTCAACCTGATTAAGATCTCCATCTCTATCCAAGTCTCCTTCAGCCATTTGCTATAACATTTGTGTGGCTATAAATGTTTCTTATTAAAGAAACTAGTTTTTGGGCACGTGCGTTGCGCGTGTATCCAATGTCAATAAGTACAAAAATTATAAAATCACGTGAATAATAACTTCTTTAGAAGTTAAGGTAGAGTATCATAATGTGTTAACTACATTGTTCACAACAGTATCTCATACATTACATATATAAAGAACAATCAAACATCAACTTGATTTTGTGTATTATTGATACTGGGAAAGTGCATATTAGTTTTTTCTTTTTTAAAATTATCCAGCTTTACTGGGGTGTTGTATTAATAAAAAAATCAGAGTTTCGTTATTATAACACAAGGGTAGAGCACACCCTTTAAAAGATGAGGCATAGGCGATTTGTCACGACCCAAACTGGAGGGCCATGCTAGCACCCGACCACACTTGCCGAGCACCAACGTGCATTTCATCTAACCTTCATTATTATCTTTTAGGGCTGACGAGATCAATATAAATGGTAGACCTGGATCATGGACAACCAGCAATAAAATATGACGGCATGAACATACAAAGCAGGGGATGACTAGACAATCAAGAAACTACATATAAGATATGAGCTACCACGCTACTATGAAAGACTATACAACAAAAACTAGCCGACAAGGCATACCAAACTATACATGAGTCGACACCTATCTATGAGCCTCTAAAAGAACATAAGTGCTGCAACATAGCCGGAACAGGGCACCAACATACCCATAATGTCTATAACAAAAATTGCATACCAAGACCAAGGCAAGTCCGAAGAAAGGATATCGTCAATCACCGCTGAACTGGACAGTCTACTGTGGTGGGGGAGCTGCACCTGCCTGTCTATCAGGACCTGCAGCACGACATGCAGCGTCCACAAATAAAAGGACGTCAGTACGAATAAAGTACTGAGTATGTAAGGCAGGGAACCATAAATACGATCAGTAATGTAAGCAAGGATAGAGAATATACAACCTGTAACATCTTAGTACCTCTGAGGGCTACTTACATGAAATGCATGATACATATGTATAAATACATAAACCCTTAAAACATTCGCCTCTGTGGGCATCATCATCATCATATCGTACCCGGCCATAATAGGCTCGGTAAAAAAACATACCCGGCTATCATAAGGCTCGGTAGAATCGTACCCGACCACGTGGAGCTCGGTAAAACCCAACTTATCAGTGGTTACACAATAGGTGCCGTACCCGGCCAACTATAGCGTGGCTCGGTAGAGTAAAATAGATACATATATATAATGCATGCTCGACTCATGGAATCACATTCTAAACCTTTCGGAGTGACGTAAGGTCGGTATCCTCTGTACACGTTATTAGGACTAACTCTTCACTATGAACCTTATAAGAATTAGGAAGTACCAACAACATTGATAACATAAGAATAAGAGAAGCAACATTAACATCAATCGTTCCATAAGAGGGAAAACAATGTAAGTACTGCTAGCTTCTAAGAGTAGAGTATCTTGGAAGCTCGTTCATTACATTATGTACAATCGGAGTCATGCAAAAGAAGGAAAGGGATAGCCTCACATACCTTGTATATACTGCCCCAATCTCAAGCTATGCAATTGTCAAAACTCCTTAGTCTACAATAAGAGAAACGATACTATCGTTATCATTTAAGCGTCATAACTATTATGTATCGACCACAACCTATTTTACGATGAAACGGACAACACCTCCCCTATATATATGACCTCACACCATTCAAAACAGTCACCAAATAGCCCAAACAACATCAATAATAAACATATTGAGCCTCCCAAAATAGTCCATACACAGCCTAATCACTCCATACATACGACGACCACCGTAGTCGTGTCAAACAACCTGGAAATGTTATGAATAACTATCAGCCCATAACCCTACATATATATGGTGTTTCTCCACACCCTTACTCCTCCAAAACTCCACAAGATAGTAGTAAAATACGCAGCCCAACAACAACGCAAAACAGTCCACAAAACAATAACATTACTACCAAGCCTTTCGATATATATCTCACAAGTTCTAGCTTCAATGGCTTAGCCGCAACTTGGATAATATTAAATACATATAGAGTAAGAGGTTCCTTACCTTTATACAGAAAGAACAACTCCAATTTGACCTTAAATTTCCAGTCTCGCGAAAACGTAAATATCTCTCTACTCCGAGATCGTATCGATGAACGGTTTAATGCGTTGCAAACTAGACTCATAGATATTTAATTTTGTTGGTAGATCACCCCGTAATTTCTTTGTAAATTATGAGAAAAGATTAGAAACATTTGACCTAATGTTTAAGTAAAATTATGAACCTAAGTTGCGACAACTTTTGTCGACTTTTGTTTCATAACTCGTTTGACTTAAAGACTTATGATACAGATATTATATGATTAAAATACCTTAATAAATGACCTCTTGAGTGTATTAAGCACCGCTAGATTACCTGAAAATACGAGTTACAACATCCTTGATTCGTTTAACTTCTAATACTGGTTAATCACCCTTATACACTCTTGTATCACTTAAGACCAATAGGATTGACTTCTTATCATCTCAAAGATAATTCCTTCTTGGATTTATGTTAACTAATATATGGCATGAACTAACACATGTGGATATGGGTTGTAACACCCTCCCCCTTAGGAACATTCGTCCTCGAATGTAAGGGTTTATGGGGAGTTTAAATCATCGTGGATTCCAATGGAAATTTCCGATCAATTTTCCCCTATAAAATGGTCACTAGCAAAACTTGCAAGTAATTAAGCCCAACATATGGCTTCACAAGGCTACACAAGGCATTATGCGTATTTACATTATCTACATATCACCATTTTGTATTAAGGAGGAGTATTCTCAAATTATTGCTTACCTCATAGAGCCGTTTCACCTTCCAATGTATCCTGTCTTCCACCAGCATCCTTGTTATCTTCATTCTAGAATAAGTAAGGGTATTTAGACTTCATCTCCTCTTCTGCTTCCCATGTCATTTCTTCCATATTTTTGTTCCTCCACAATACTTTGACGGAAGCTACATCTTTTGTTCTCAGCTTGCAGACTTGCCGATCTAATATCGCCACTGGCACTTCTTCATATGATAGGTCCTCTGTAACTTGTACATCTTTGATAAGGATGACTCGAGAAGGGTCTCCAATACATTTTCTCAACATAGATACATAGAATACCGAGTGGACAAATTCCAATTCGGATGGCAATTCTAACTCATAAGCAACCTGTCCAATTCGTCGAAGAATTTTATACGGCCCGATATACCTTGGACTCAGCTTACCTTTTTTCCCAAAATGCATAATACCCTTCATTGGTGAGATCCTCAGGAAAACCCAATCACCAACCTCAAACTCTAGATCACGATGTCGGACATCAGAATAAGATTTTTGCCTGCTTTGTGCCGTCCTCAATCGCTCCTGTATCACTTTCACCTTCTCAATAGCTTGGTGAATCAAATCTGGCCCATATAATTCTGTTTCACCGACTTCGAACCATCCAACTGGTGATCTACATCTCCTTCCATATAGTGCCTCGTATGGGGCCATTTTAATACTGGAATGGTAGCTATTATTATAGGCGAATTCTATGAGTGGAAGATGATCATCCCAATTCCCCTTAAAATCTAGAACACATGCTCGTAACATATCTTCCAGTGTCTGAATGGTACGTTCAGCCTGTCCGTCAGTCTGCGGATGAAATGCAGTGCTGAGATTTACTTGTGTGCCTAAACCCTTCTGGAAAGACCTCCAAAAGTTAGCCGTAAATTGAGCTCCTCGGTTTGATATAATAGATACGGACCATGAAGCCTAACAATCTCCTTGATATACAACTTCGCATAATCTTCAGCCGTGTAAGTTGTCTTCACTGGCAGAAAATGGGCACATCTTGTAAGTCGATCAATTATCACCCAGATGGAGTCAAACTTATGATAAGAGCGAGGTAATCCAATAATGAAGTCCATATTAATCACCTCCCACTTCCAGGTCGGAATCTCTATATTTTGAAGCAATCCACCGGGTTTTTGCTGTTCTATCTTTACTTGTTGACAATTGGGACACTGGGCTACAAATTCTGCAATAGACTTCTTCATATTATCCCACCAATACTGCTCCTTGACATCATGATACATCTTTGTCGAGCCGGGATGGATGGAATATCGGGATTGATGAATCTCATTCATAATCTTCTCTCGCAACCCTGCCACATTAGGCACACACAATCGGCTCTGGTATCTCAGTGCCCTGTCTTTTCCGATCCCAAAAGCCATACTTTTACACTGTTGAATGCTTTCTCTTAATCGTACTAAGATAGGATCTTCATATTGTCGTGCTTTTACCTCGGCTACCAAAAATGATTCTGATGTATTCTGTACAGTAACACCTCCTTCATCAGAGTCTAACAATCTGATTCTCATATTGGCTAGCTAATGAAGCTCTTTAATCAACCCCCATCTACCTGCCTCAATATGTACTAAGCTTCCCATTGATTTACGGCTGAGAGCGTCTGCCACAACATTGGCTTTACCGGGATGATACAATATCTCGATGTCGTAGTCTTTCAAAAATTCAAGCCACCTACGCTGCCTCAAATTCAACTCTTTCTGCTTGAAGATGTATTGTAAACTCTTGTGATCTGTGTAGATGTCAACATGGACGCCGTATAAGTAGTGCCGCCATATCTTCAAAGCATATATTACTGCAGCCAATTCCAAATCATGGGTTGGATAATTCTTTTCATGCTTCTTCAATTGTCTTGATGCATAAGCAATCATATTCCCACGCTGCATCAATACGCACCCCAAACCTATACCTGAGGCATCACAATATACCACATAACCTTCTGTTCCTTCAGGAAGAGTGAGCACTGGTGCAGATGTCAATCGATTCTTCAGCTCCTGAAAACTACGTTCACAAGTGTCAGACCACTGGAATTTGGTAGCTTTCTGTGTTAACTTAGTCAATGGTGATGATATAGAGGAAAATCCTTCTACAAACCGCCTATAATATCCTGCTAGCCCTAGGAAGCTGCGGACTTCTGATGGTGTTGTAGGTCTCGGCCAATTCTTTACTGCATCGATCTTCTGAGTGTCGACACTAATACCCTCATCAGATATCACATGGCCAAGGAATGCTACTGAGTTCAGCTAGAATTCACATTTGGAGAGCTTAGTATAACTTACGATCCTGAAGCGTCTGTAATACTATCCGCAAGTGGCCCGCATGTTCCGCCTCCAAACGAGAATACACTAGAATGTCATCAATGAATACAATCACGAACACATCAAGATAGGGCCTGAATATAGTATTCATGAGATCCATAAAAGCTGCTGGGGCATTTGTTAGCCCGAACGACATCACCAAGAACTCAAAGTGCCCATATCTTGTCCGGAAGGCCGTCTTTGGAATATCCTTCTCCCTAACCCTCACCTGATGATACCCTGAACGTAAATCAATCTTGGAGAAATACTTGGCACCCTGGAGTTGGTCAAACAGGTCATCAATTCTTGGAAGTGGATACTTGTTCTTTATAGTAGACTTATTCAACTGTCGATAGTCGATACACATTCGTAACGACCCGTCTTTCTTCCGCACGAATAGGACTGGTGCACCCCAAGGTGAAGTGCTAGGCCTAATAAAGCCATTATCTAGCAAGTCCTTTAACTGCACCTTCAACTCTTGCAACTCTGCTGGGGCCATTCTGTATGGAGGAATAGAGATCGGTTGAGTGTCAGGCAACACATCAATGCTAAACTCAATCTCCCTTTCAGGAGGAAGGCCTGGGAGTTCATCTGGGAAAACATCTGGGAATTCGTTGACCACAGGGATTAATTGTAAAGTAGGCGGTTTCGCCTCCCATCCCTAATGAGAAAGAGATGATAAATGTAACCTTTTGAGATCATTTTCCTTGCCTTAAGATAGGAAATAAACCTACCTTTCGGTGTAGCAATGTTCGCTTTCCATTCAATGATGGGTTCACCCAGAAATTGGAACCTAACCATCTTCGTACGGCAGTCAACATTTGCATAGCATGAGGCCAACCAGTCCATTCCCATTATCACATCAAAATCAACCATTTCTAACTCAAATAAATTTGCCGAGGTTTGACGACTACAAATCATCACAGTGCAACCTCGATATACCCTTCTAGCAATCACAGAATCTCCTATCGGAGTAGATACCGCGAGGGGTTTACTTATCAATTCAGGTTCAATGCCAAACTTATTAGCCACAAAGGGTGTAACATATGATAATGTAGATCCCGGATCAATCAGCGCATATACATCATAAGAAAACACAGATATAATACCTGTAACAACATCTGGAGACGACTCGAGATCCTGTCAACCTACTAGAGCATAGGTTCGATTTTGAGCACCACTCGAACTCGGCACTGCACCTCTACCCCTACCACGACCTGTTGACTGCTGAAAACCCCGTGCTGGAGGTCGAACTGATGAGGAAGAACCAGACACAGATCCAGTCGGCTGAGCCATACCATCACCTCCTCTATTAGGACAATCCCGCATCATATGGCCAGGCTGTTCGCACGAATAACATGCATCAGAACCTCGACGACACAGTCCAAAGTGGGCCTTGCCGCACTGATCACAATGTGGTGTTGGGGGTCTCATCTGACTAGTATCCCTGTGATGTTGTGAGCCAGATGCCCGCGAACTCTGACCTGGACCAGAATAGGATCGATCATATCGAGGCCTCTGAAACTGTGGAGGAGCACTAGCTACAGGTGGCGCCGAACTCCTCGAAAACTGTGGCCTGATGCGGCCTCTGAAGTCATCAGAATACCCTGCAAATCTCGCCCTCTTATGCTGGCCCCTATCCTGCTCCCTAACTGCCCTCTGCTGGCGCTTACGATCCTCTAGGGTCTGGGCATAAGCTTGAATACGGGAAATATCCATGCCCTCCACCAAGGAGGCTATCGTACACTCATTTATCAGATGTGGTCCCAACCCATTCACGAACATATGCACCCTATCACTCATCTCGGCCACCATATGGGGAGCATACCTTGCCAAAGAATCAAACTGCATACTGTACTCTCGCACACTCATATTACCTTATCTAAGGTTCAAGAACTTATCAGCTCTAGCTCGCCGTATCTCAACTGGCAAGTAATGACGAAGAAAGGCCTCAGAAAATTCCTTCCACACAGCTGGAGAAGCGTTCGGACCCCTGGATCTCTCCCAACTATCATACCAGAGAACCGCTAAATCCCGTAACCGATAAGAAGCCAACTCTACTGCCTCTGTATCACTAACATGCATAACCCGAAGTGTACGATGAACCTGGTCAATAAAAGTTTGTGGGTCCTCCTTGGGGTCTGATCCGGTAAACACTGGAGGGTCTAAATTAATAAAATCACGAACTCTTGTACTAACTGGTTTCTCAGCAGCACCTGTATTCTGCCTCTGAGCCTGAGCAGCTACCAAGCTAGTCAATAACTGCAAAGCACTCCGCATATCCTGGTCTGGAGTGCCAAACGGAGGAACTGGAGGCGCTGGGTGCCTTCTAATATCCTCTGGAGGAGATGAAGTAGATGAGGTATGAGAGGGCATCTCACTCTGAGCCTCACTTTGTCCTGCTCTGACTTGGGGCACCTGACTGGTACCCTCTCCCGCTGCTGTATCAAGCCGTCTACTAATCGTTTGATTCCTAGTCGAAGGCATCACTGAAAAAAACAAGGTGAATATTAGAGACAAACACTTACGACTCAACTCTACGCACGATCTAGATTCAGGAAGAAGGTAACAACCCTAGATGTCATATAGCCTCCTGATTATAAATGTGGCGCGCTACACATCCATAATCAAGGACTCTACTAGACACGGCTCATAGACAACCCCTAGGACAAACTTGCTCTGATACCAAGTTTGTCACGACCCAAACTGGAGGGCCATGACTAGCACCCGACCACATTTGCCGAGCACCAACGTACATTTCATCTAACCTTCATTATTATCTTTTAGGGCTGACGAGATCAATATAAATGGTAGACCTGGATCATGGACAACCAGCAATAAAATATGACGGCATGAACATACAAAGCAGGGGATGACTAGACAATCAAGAAACTACATATAAGGTATGAGCTACCACGCTACTATGAAAGACTATACAACAAAAACTAGCCGAAAAGGCATACCAAACTATACATGAGTCGACACCTGTCTATGAGCCTCTAAAAGAACATAAGTGCTGCAACATAGCCGGAACAAGGCACCGACATACCCATAATGTCTATAACAAAAATTGCATACCAAGACCAAGGCAAGTCCGGAGAAGGAATCTCGCCAATCACCGCTGAACTGGACAGTCTACTGTGGTGGGGGAGCTGCACCTGCCTGTCTATCAGGACCTGCAGCACGACATGCAGCGTCCACAAATAAAAGGACGTCAGTACGAATAAAGTACTGAGTATGTAAGGCAGAGAACCATAAATACGATCAGTAATGTAAGCAAGGATAGAGAATATACAACCTGTAACATCTTAGTACCTCTGACGGCTGTAAGCACGTGATTTTTGCTTCACGGACAATCGCTCCAAAAGAAAATAAAAATAGTGACAAATGACTTTGCTGTACAATTTTTCGATTTTTCCGTGACATGTGTTGTTAGTCATTTGTGGGTCTGTCCATTTTGCATCTAATCATTATCAAACAAAATACAAAAAATATGTGTACTTAAAAGAAAATTCAAAAAATATATATATGTGCATCGTTCGTTCTGGGTTGTGATTTAACTTACTTAAACATGTTAATTTGGTGTGATAATTATGTTGAAATGCTACATTGTTGTTTGTTTTTAATCCCATTTGTTTTATTTGTTATTTTTCATTTTAAAATTAGAAAACAAAAAGAAAAGAGTTGAAAATCGGTTTGGGCCCAAAAATGAAAAAAAAACAGGCCCAAACCAGCACTCAAGTCCAGTCCAAATCCGGCTGCCCAGGCACATCCCAAACGACGCCGTATAAAGGCGTTTGATCTGAGCCGTCCATCCAGGCCAATCCAACGGCCCAGGACCCCCTTCAGCAACCCGTTTCCAAACCCGACCTGTTTAGCCGATCCAACCCAACCCCTCACTTAAATCCAAACGACCCTGTTTTAATATCAAACGACCTCGTCTCACCCCTCACCATCAGATCCAAGCCGTTGAAATCATCTGATCTAACGGCTCAGATCCAATCCTCTACTCCGTATATAAGTTTTCCCTCATACCCCACGCCCCCTATCCGAACCCCACCCTTCACTCATCTCCTTCCCCAAGCCCTGAAACCCCCAAACCTTAGCAACCGCCCTAGTTTCTCTTTCACCAGAACCCGGCGGCATGAACGCCAGTGACCACCCCCTTCATACCCCTGAAACATCCAACCACCCTGAGCACGAATCCACTAACCCTGTACCTCGAATCACCTCCCATCGTCTCGAATCTGGATTTGAAGATTCGAGATAAAACTCGATCTATACCAAACCTCACCATCTTCGTACCAGACACTCCCATGACTTCCCTCGTGACCAAACCAAGCTTGGTTTGGTCCGAATCTACCCACAACTTCTAAAAACCAGATCTGAAAATCCAGACCCTAGAACACATGAACCTGTGGAATCCGGCCGGTCTTGACAGGGGTTTGAGGTCTAATAGACCTTAACCAAGGTGTTCTCATGTGAGAACACCCTGGTTAAAGTTTGTTCGGCCTCAAATGGTCGAAGTTGAGTCAGATTTGGGTCAGTTTGGTTTAAACATTTTTCGGTAAGTTTTTTCTTTTCCTTTTTGTTTTATTCAACTGATAATTAAGTTGTCAGCATGCTTTGTTGTGATTGTTTGTTATTTTCTGATACTTTTCTTAATTTCTTCCGTCCTTGTAAAGACCTTTTATTTGGTCGATTGTTTTCTGTTTGTTTTGAACGTATCCTGTGATATACATGTTCGATTAGGATAGTCGTCGCATAAATAACTTATATAGGTTCCCAGTGATTGACCAAAGTTGTCTGAAGCCCTTTAGATCCCTGTATGTATTTGTTTATATGAACGATTGATTATTACCTGTTGTATTTAGTATAGTCGACTCGATAAACATCGTCGATTAGTTTTCTATAACTAATTGGTCAAATGAACTAATAATGTCACATAACTGATTGAACCATGTCACTAACTGAATGCCCGACATTGTTTGAAATGGGTTTGTTTGCATTGCAAAACGACTGAAAGATTCAGTCCATGGGCAGTTCTGAATTTGAACTTTCAGAAGTTCAAAATACCCTGATGCTACAATGGGTTTAGGGCAGTAATAGTCAGGGTTTAACAGGGGTAGTCTGGGGTTTGAAAAGAACAGAAAAGCTTAGTTTAAATGAGCTGACAAGTAGGGTACTAAATTAGGATTAAACTAATACAAATGGGGAACAAGACACAAGAGTATGGGGTTTTAAATGAATACTTAAATGAACCCATAACTCTTGATTAAAGAATAAGGCCAAGCGTGGGGAACAAATGGATGGCATCAAAAAGATGCTTAGGCATGGGATTTAAGAGGTATGGGCAGTCTGCAAATTGGCAGAATCCAGACAGCTTGACTGCACTGGTTGCTTGGCTTATAAATAGGCCATTTCAGAACTTAAAAGGGGCTGGAAATTTTAGTCTTGAGAGAGGTTTTTTGGTGAGTTAAAGGAAATTGAAAAAATATAAGGAAATTTCCAGAAATACTATAACAAAACACTGTCTGAAAACTGAAGAAGAATTCACATTGGTCAAGCTGTCTTGGCCAAGTTCTGTTGTTTGCCCTGATTGAGCTGTTTGTGATTGTTGAACTGCTGGTGTTGCTGCATCGAATACTCTGATTATTTCTGTTGTTTCACTACTCTTTTCTGGGATTGCTTGTTTGTTGCTCGACCATCTGTTGGTTTTCTTTGTCCTGGAAACTGTTGCTGGTTGTCTGTGAATTGTGGAAAACACTTGTGGTTGTTGGTTTGTTGCTGTGTTGTTGCTGTGTATCTGCTGTTGCTGTGTTTATTGCATACTACCCAGCTGATCATTCCTTTCTTCTTTTGTTCTCCATACCAGGTACACAACCAATACACTGTCAAATGTAATTGGAAAATTGAGCATGAATACAAAAAGAAAAGACCTGAAGTTGACTTTCATACATAGATTGTTACATTAGATATCATGTACTGTATAATAGTTTTCATTCCTGTGTTGACATTAGAAGTAGCCTGTATGCCCAGTGTATATCAATGTAGATTAACTGAACGATAGTTTATATATGTATGCGGATAGGTGAAAATATTCCCAATGTAATAGGTTGTATCTTAGACTTAGTTTAACTTTGTAGTACGTCCTTTAATGTAGGCCAAGCATGAAAATCGTACACTACTAGTTAAGTTCTTTCCTTTCTGATAAACTGCTTCATATAACTAGTAAACCATGTTTTAAGACAAAGAACACAGAGTTTGCAATCTCAACCTCACGAAGGTCTAGCCCAGATCGAAACAGACCAAGCAGGCCTGCATCGAACAAACAATGGCCCAGGTCTGGTCCATCACGCATGTGCTGGATTTGGGCCCTTAATTTTTGCTCGGCGGACTGTGTACGTGGCCGTGCTTCTGATTTTGTGCAAGCACCCGGAATTCTGTATAGATAACTTGCAAGCATGTAATTAATTAGGGCTACCTACTGTTTTCAATTAGTAGAGACAAACGCGACAAGAAACGTAGTTGCTATAGGATATCCTTTTAAAATAAGGACGCGATGAGCCTCGACAAAAATAAAGAAAAAAACGCACAAATTGCGGGGCCCTCGTTAAATGTATATATATTGAAGCATTCAGTCCCTAAAGTAGGTCGTTTAGCAAATCTCACGACATCCCGGAATAATAACGCGATAGCCTCTTTAAGCGCGTATTTAATAATTTTACCTTCTTAAATTCGGGTGCGCATCTATGTGATCCAAATCCAAATCTCGACGGATTCGAAATGTGTTTCTAATCACGGGTACATTGATTGTGACGTGGTTCGAGATGCATGTCCATGACGTCGCAAATTCCTTTTAAAAGTAGAACGAGACGAGCCTCTACAAACAAAATGTACACAGCTGCGGGGCCCTCTAGATGTATGTATATAGCAAAGTATTTAGAACTCGGGACAGGCTGTTTAGCTAATTTTATGGCCTTCCCCAAAATAACAAGACGCTAGTTGCGTTAAGCACGCTTTTAATAATTTATCTTCCTAAACTCGGGTGCACATTTATGTGACTCAAATCCCAATCCCAACAGAGTTGAAATGTAGCTCTAACCACGGGTACATTGATTGTAACGTGGTTCGAGATGTGTTTCCACGATGTTGCAATTCTTGATAAAAATAACAGTAAAGGATAAAAGCGGTCAAGAGTTTAAAACTTGCACATAGGTTTAACATGTACAAAATCAGATAATCAGGCCAAATATAACAGTTGAGCGACCGTGCTAGAACCATGGAACTCGGGAATGCCTAACACCTTCTCCTGGGTTAACAGAATTCTTTATCCGGATTTCTGGTGCGCAGACTGTAATATGGAGTCATTTTTTCCTCGATTCGGGATTAAAATTGGTGACTTGGGACACCCTAAATCACCCAAGTGGCGACTCTGAAATAAATAAATAAATCCCCTTTCGATTGTCCTTTAATTGGAAAAACTTCCTTGCGCCCTCCCGGGTGCGTAAAAAGGAGGTGTGACAGCTCTGGCGACTCTGCTGGGGATTGAATGACCCAGAACCACCGGTTCAGGGTTAAGAATTCAAGCTTAGAATAATTGTTATTATTTGGCTTTATTTATTATCTGATTTTATTACATGTTTTGAGCCTAATGTGCTAAATGCTGCTTTTACCGCTTTGATATTATTTGAACTGTACATATAAACTGTGCCGAAACCATTCTCTTCTTACCTCCGGGGAGAAGCTCGCTGGCCGAGACTCCCTATTCTGCTAGTGTCGATACCTGAAATAAGAAAGAGGCCGGATAAGTTACAAAGCCGGACGATCCCGCGGGTCCCCGGTACGTAGCCCCCTCCTCGACTCGAGTTGTCCGCTCGGGTACACTGTCTATAACAAATACCCAGGTTATAAACCTAGTATAACGAAACTTCATGCCGGATCCCTAGTAGGAACGCTTGTCTGCATCATGTGTATTTTGACTTAGGGGACTCAACACAAGGGTTGGGTCCGTCTAGGAATAGCAACCTGAAACAGAAAAGACCATCCTGATGCATCTTACTTGCTGTATACACATATTTGTTTCAAACCTGCATGTTGACTGGTTTCTGAACCTTGGGAATGTTGAGAAAAGAGGAAGGAAGAAAAAAGAAAAAATAATAATAATAGTTAAGGTATTAATCGATTAATTTAGAAAATGAAGAATAGAAAAAAAAAGTCGTCATTTTGGAAAATCGTTTGTCAAAAAGAAATTGAAAAAAAAAGAGTCTTCATTTTTGTTTGGGAAAATAGGTCATTTTATTGGAAAATGAAGAGTTATTTTTCCTTGTTTTCAGAAATGGTTTGTTCATTTAAATGGCCCGAACTACGTCGGTTTGATTCCCACCGGATGTGGGATACGTAGGCAACCCTTATCGGGTCTAACTCCCCGGTTTTGTTTTACCAAATATTATATGTATATATATGTATCTATGTATGTATGTGTATATATATGCGTATCCCCACCCATATATGTGTAGACACATGTTATTTCTCTCACCTTAATAAATCACCTTAATAAATGTGCAGAATGAGCACAAGTAGGAGTTCATCTGAGGCCATTATAAACAAACTTCCTTTGGGATTACGCACATGGTGGAACGACTTGGGAGGTTCCCGGCAAGATACGGTCAAAGTATACTTGGGAAACTTGGTTGGATTACTGGACATCGAGCCAAGAGGAGACGTTATCAGGGCTCTAATCTCATTTTGGGACCCGACACACAATGTGTTTCACCTCTCAGACTTCGAGCTCACCCCAACACTGGAGGAATTGGCAGGGTATATTGGACGACCTAATGTCCCTATGAAAGAACAGTACCTCATTGCACCAAGGACCGTAGCTATACATAAGTTTCTGGATATCGTAAAGATCCGCAGAACGGTACATAATCCAGAGTTATCAAAAGGATTTTGTAGTTTGGCATTTCTGTACGACAGATACGGTCACCTGGGAGGGTCCAACAATCCTGAGAGCAGGATCTGCAGTGGGGAGAACCGGTTAGAATGGGAAAAATACAGATGTATTGCTTTTATGATAGCTTTTCTGGGGTTTCTAGTGTTCCCTAGGAAAGATGGAAAAATTAACATACAAATCGCTGGGGTAGTCAATACTTTGATCAGGCAGGAAAAGAGCACCCTAGCACCTATGATAAATGCAGAAATTTTCCGCGCCCTCACCGTCTGCAAGGCCGGAGGAAGTTTCTTTGAGGGATGCAATGTACTACTGCAAATGTGGGCGATAGATCATCTATGCCGTCGCCCTCAAATTCTGAAATATGGGTCGTCGCAAAAAACTTGCATAGAAGAGTTCCCCACCAGGATCAACGGGTTCAGATTGCCGGAAGGGGTCGCCGAATGGGTCACGCTATTGCGCTCTGTTTCAGCCAACCAGATAGAGTGGGCATTCGAGTGGTTATCCCTAGATGAGGTTATATACATGTCAGCCACCGAATCTTATTTGTTGTTGATGGGTCTCCAGAGTATCCAGCCCTACGCACCATGCAGGGTGTTGAGGAAGTTGGGACGATACCAAGTAATCCCTAAGGAAGAAGACCTTAGTAGCCAGGTGATTGAAATCGGACCTAGTGGGCAGTTCCCTGAAGCATTCGTTCGGAGGGTCTGGAATGAGTGTCAAACCCTTAAGTTAGACACTTGTGTACGAGATCGGGCTAAGGGCGAAGTGACTCCGAAATACTTCCCGTGGTACAAAAGAGAGCTTGAACATCAGAGACCAACTAAGAGAGCTTACATCCAAGGCTTTGAGGAATCTTCACAGGCAGAGTGGAGTTGGTTAAAAAGAGAAGAGGGCTACCGGGTTGAAATCGGGAGGCTAAAGCAACAAGTCGAAAGGCTTATATTTGAGAACAATGTGCAAGTCGCCTCGGAGCAGGGCGAAAAGAACAAGCTAGCCCAAGAAAACCAGACTCTGAAGGACTGCCTTCGCCAAGCTAGTAAGAATAACATTGACCGACAGAAGTGTCGCTCCGACGAAAGATTGATAGCAAGTTTGAGAAATCAGGTCATCGAGAGCCAAGAAGAATTAGAACAATCAGAAGCTCGCATCGCAAGGATGAAGGTCAAATGGGCAAAAGGTACAACAGCCCGAAGACAGCGTCTGCAACAGGTCATAAGGGATTATGAAATGAGCATCGGGATATTAAGAGAGACGAACTCCACTCTACATGATCGGATCATCAAACAAGCACGAGATGCCCAGGCCGACAGAAGACATTGTTACGATGCAATGGCCTGCATGGAAAGACAAATGGAGTTATTTCAAGACCAACTTGCCGACAATGCTCAGGCACTGGGATTGAAGGACCAACAAATCAGGCAGTTGTTCATCGAGAGGGACAACATTCGAGGAAGGATTGATGAAATTGGGCATTACATCTACATGAAATGTTTAGCAGGAGAGCAAATACCTCGGAAAACCCTCCTTATTTCCATCATGGGCTGCGTCCACCGGATTATGAACGAGTTGAAGAGCTTGCAAAGAGACCTTACACCTAGAGCCGCGAAAAGGCCGAATGATGCCTCGCGGGCCCTTAAATTGGAGAATTAATCTTTGGTCAAGTCCTATTTATTTGGCTTTGTTGTTTTCCCATATGTTGTTCTCTTTTCTTTTTAGTCAAAACAAGTTAAAAACTATGGAGTCTGTGCTGTTGCTATTTTGTTTGAAGTAATGCGTAATAGCAAATTTTGATATTGAAGTTAAGTGACTCCGAAAGAATTTTTATGTGTCTTTACTTGAAGGCAGAACTACGCCTGGTCTGATTCGCGCGGGGACGTGATACGTAGGCAATCCCCATAAGATTCGACCGCTTTTAATAAAGAAAGAAAAGAAAATACAAAAATAACTAAAAAGGGGACAAATGAGCAAGCCGGGATGACGCATGTTGTTTGAAGCAAAGCATGTAGAAACAGTTAACTGCCTAGGAGCATTGCATCCTCTATGTGTTATGATCAAATCTGTTAAACTCTAACGCTAACAAAGTTTGTTGTTGTCTGATTCAGACAAGTTAGTTGTTAAAGAACTCTGGCAACACACTCCTATCAAACCAGATCCAAAGGACCGATAGCAACAAGCATGACTACTTCAGAGAATAGTAATGAGGAAGAGAGGCCGATGAGCCAGTTGTTAAAAGAAGCAATGGAAAAGATTGAAAGGATGGGACTAGAGATGAATGCAATGCAGCTAGCCATAGCCAAAACACAAAAGAGCCCTGAAACACTGGGACACATGCCAGAATACCCTCACTCCGGCCCTTCCACAAGCCGCCCAAATCCCCTTTATCATCAAGAAAGAAGCCCTCATGATTCCCAAGCTCCACCACCCCATCAACCTCTCCCAACACCCAATATTCCCATTTTTGTGGGACCAACATCAGCCCCTTTGCAAAGAACGACCAGTGAGCCATTGTTTCAGGCTCACGATACACAATACTATCCCCCCCGAGCCTACGTTTCATGCTCCCGAGCCACAGGCTTACAATCCACATTTGGAAGTGCCGGCAGAGATTGAGAAGCCGGTCAAGGCCCCTGAACAGGATGAGGTATTGAGAAAGTTCAAAAGCCTGGAGCAGTCCTTCAGGAACCTGCACGGACTGGGCAACCAGGTCAACGTAGCTTACAAAGATCTATGCCCTTTCCCAGACGTCCAACTCCCGGCTGGGTTCAAGATGCCTAAGTTTGATTTATATGAAGGGCACGGTGATCCCATGGCACATTTGCGGGGATTCTGTAGCAAGATGAGAGGGGCAGGCGGCATGGATGAGCTACTGATAGCTTATTTCGGCCAAAGTCTGAGCGGATCTGCACTAGAATGGTATACCAGGCAGGATTCCAGTAGGTGGTATACTTGGGATGATCTGGCACAGGCTTTCGCAGGTCATTTCCAGTACAATCTCGAGATAGTCCCTGACCGTCTCACATTATTAAGAACTGGGAAGAAACCTGGGGAAAGCTTTCGCGAGTTCGGGTTCCGCTGGAGAGAACAAGCGGCTAGAGTCGATCCTCCCATGAGAGAGGGAGAGATGGTGGACTATTTCTTGCAAACATTGGATCCAACCTATTTTGGTCACTTGGTGACAACAGTTGGAAAATCTTTCAACGAGGTGGTCAAGATAGGGGTCATGATAGAAGAGGGTCTGAGGTCTGACAAAATCTTGAACTATTCGGCACTCAAGGCCACAACCCAGGCTATTCAAAGCGGCACGGGAGGTACGTTGAGAAGAAAGAAAGAAGAGGTCGCCACGATCGAGGCAGGCAGTTGGTCCAGGGCTGGCCGGCCACACTACAACCAACCCAGACCTCACAGGTCAAACTACCCATACAACCCACCACAAAATTTCTATCCACCTCGAGAACCACATTGTTCCGTACACCAGGCCCAGACATACACCCAGCCTCCGGTTTGCCCGCAATGGCGCGCGCCGGCTCCCCAGAACATATATGCACCACCACAAAACACCTATCCTCTACCAAGGGCGTATAGAAACCCTTCAGGGGTAGGCTTTCGGGGAAATCCAGATGCTAGGAATGACAGGTTGCGGAAACAGAGAACTTTCACGGAGTTGGGAGAAACCTACACCGCTTTGTTCCACAAGCTGAGGCAATTGGGTTTGGTTAGTCCTCTCCAGACTCGAGAACCAAATCCCCCACCTCAGAATTTGGATCGATCAATAAGTTGTGAATACTGCTCAGGGATGCTCGGGCACGATACCGAGAAGTGTTGGAAATTGAGGCATGCCATACAGGATCTTATTGACACCAATAAGATCGAGGTCCAGACACCGGAGGCTCCTAACATCAACCAGAACCCACTACCAGCGCACCACGAGACTCACATGATTGAGTTGGTATATGAGTGAGGAGAGTTGAGAAAACCCTCACAAACAGTGATGATGATCCAGGCCGTCCCGAAAGAAGTCTCAACCAGCGGGGGAACGAGGGTACAGTCACAGGGAGAGAGCGTCAAACCAGTAGTGATATTGGGAAAGAGCCCATCCGCCATAACAGACAAACCCGAGCCAAACAAGTTGGTAATATCAGGGATTCCGCCCGCACCTGCAGTTGTGTTAAAGGGGGCATATAGAGAGCTGGTAACCATAAAGCCTGTGGTCCAGCTGCCAATGATTTATAGCAAGGCTGTGCCTTGGAAATATGAAAAGGCGGTGGTGATGTATAAAGGAAAACAGGTGGAAGAAGTTAGTTGTGAAGCGCAAGGGCTGACTCGATCAGGTCGATGTTTCGCTCCAGTGGAACTAAGGAGAACCAACCCAGCTGCAACCAAGAAACCTGTGTCCGAAGAAGAGGCTGAGGAGTTCCTGAGGAAGATGAAAGCACAAGACTATTCTGTGGTCGAACAGCTGAGAAAAACACCGGCCCAGATCTCACTGCTGTCATTACTGATCCATTCGGAGGAGCATCGGCGGGCCCTGATGAAGATATTGAACGAAGCTCATGTACCCAGTGAGATTTCTGTAAACCACCTGGAAACCATTGCCAACAAGATTTCCGAGGTGAACAGGGTAACATTCTCAGATGATGACCTGCCGGTGGAAGGTACGGAGCATAATAAAGCTCTATACCTAGCTGTCAAATGTGAAGACTCGGTGGTAACTCGAGTATTGGTGGATAACGGCTCAAGCGCCAATATTTTCCCACTATCTACCTTGAACCAGTTAAAGATCGACCACGGAAGGATCCATAAGAACAGTATCTATGTCCGAGGGTTTGACGGAAACGGAACAACCACTGTAGGGG
Source organism: Nicotiana tabacum (assembly GCF_000715075.1). Taxonomy (NCBI): domain Eukaryota; kingdom Viridiplantae; phylum Streptophyta; class Magnoliopsida; order Solanales; family Solanaceae; genus Nicotiana; species Nicotiana tabacum. The sequence goes on along the minus strand of NC_134080.1, from coordinate 218,039,272 downwards.
ATGTTGTACTTGAACTGACCATTGGTCCAGTCCTGTTTACCATGGAATTCCAGGTGTTAGACGCCACAGTATCTTACAACATGCTGTTGGGACGACCATGGATTCATGCAGCCAAAGCGGTGCCCTCCACCCTACATCAGGTGGTGAAGTTCGAGTGGGAAAGACAAGAGGTCGTGTTACACGGCGAGGATACAACGTTCACCATGGGCGGAGCCATTGTACCTTTCATAGAGACCGCTGATGACAAAGGTCCTTGGGTCTACCAGATTTTCGACACAGGGTCGGCCAACAAAATTTCTGAAGGAGAAATCATCCCGCACCCTAGGGTAGCTGCCGCAACAGTCATGATGGTCTCGGAAATGCTGGGTAATGGATTTGTGCCAGGAAAAGGCCTGGGAATCGAGCTTCAGGGGATTGTCCAACCTGTCACCTTACCTAAAAATCTGGAAACTTTCGGATTGGGGTTCAAACCAACCGCAGCAGATAGGAAGCAAGCGCGGAAAATGAAGAAGAGGGTCTGGTTTCTGCCTAAGCCGGTGCCACGTCTCTCAAGGTCTTTTGTTAAAGCAAGTGCCAAGGGGTCACCGGTCCCAAAGATTCTAGGACCGTTGATCGGTATCAATGAGGACCTGAATCAGAGTTTTGAGAGGCTGTTCGCGGATGTCAGTGTGGTAGAAACTGGAGAAGGTTCCAACAGAACAGAGATACAGTTTGTGGGGCCTGAGGCCAAAACCAACAATTGGACTGTTACTCCTCTTCCTGTCCGAGGGGAGTCTTGGTAGTAGGCTTTGATTTATGTTTTGTTTGTTTTACTTTGTTCGGATTATTCCAGGGTGTAATCCAAATTTTACTTTCGTTTTGTAAAAGTGTGAACCCTTTTATCCCGCAAGTTTAATAAAGTTCTCTTCTTTTGTCCCATTTTAATTTTGTTTTGTTCTTTTTCTTTCTGAACAGTTCTCTTTTTACTGGTTCTAATGACATGGCATGCACAACAGATCTTCGACCTAGTCTAATAAATCAATCTGAATCTGACTCAATGATGCAAGAGGTCGTTTGTGATGATGAATCTGAATGTGATGAAGGTGAAGCCTTCGAAGAGATAAACCGAGAACTATGCCAATTTGAAGAAAAACCCAAGCCTAACCTAAATGACACTGAGGCTGTAAATCTAGGAGACGCTGATAACGTCCAAGAGACCAAAATTAGCATCCATATTGAGCCGAGTGTCCGGGAAGAATTGATCAAAACCCTCATGGAATTCAAAGATGTTTTTGCATGGTCATATGACGATATGCCGGGATTAAGCACAAATTTAGTGGTTCACAAATTGCCCACTGACCCGACATACCCTCCGGTCTAGCAAAAACTAAGGAAATTTAAAACAGAAATGAGTGTAAAAATCAAAGAAGAGGTGATTAAACAGTTGCAGGCGAAGGTCATTCGGGTCACTCGATATCCCGAGTGGTTGGCCAATGTGGTACCAGTCCCAAAGAAGGATGGAAAAATCAGGGTGTGCGTCGACTACCGCAACCTCAACAAGGCAAGTCCCAAGGACAATTTTCCATTGCCCACCATCCATATCTTGATCGATAATTGTGCTGGGCGTGAGATCGGATCCTTTGTAGATTGCTATGCGGGTTATCATCAGATCCTAATGGACGAGGAAGATGCGGAGAAGACAGCGTTTATTACGCCATGGGGAACTTACTGCTATCGGGTAATGCCGTTCGGATTGAAGAACGCCGGGGCAACGTACATGCGAGCAATGACTGCTGTGTTTCATGACATGATACACAAAGAAATCGAGGTGTACGTCGATGATGTGATCATCAAATCTTGGCGTCAGGAGGACCATGTAGCAGACCTAAGGAGATTTTTCCAAAGACTCCGAAGGTATGATATCAAGCTCAACCCGGCCAAATGCGCATTCGGGGTTCCATCAGGAAAGCTGCTAGGATTCATCGTCAGTCGACAGGGGATTGAGTTAGACCCATCCAAAATTGAATCCATCCGAGATTTGCCACCGCCAAGGAACAAAACAGAGGTAATGAGTTTGCTGGGTAGACTCAATTGCATCAGCAGGTTCATCGCCAAACTCACAGCAACTTGTGAGCCCATATTCCGGCTGCTGAGAAAGGATGCTGCGGTAGGTTGGACGGCAGAGTGTCAGGAGGCCTTCGACCAAATCAAAGGGTATCTGTCTAATCCACACGTATTGGTCCCGCCTAAGCCAGGGAAGCCCTTAATTCTTTATTTGACGGTCCTGGAAAATTCATTTGGTTGTGTGCTGGGGCAATATGATGACACAGGAAGGAAGGAGCAGACCATCTACTATCTTAGCAAGAAATTCACGGTACATGAGGTCAAGTGCACTCAACTCGAGAAAACATGTTGTGCCCTAACTTGGGTGGCTCAGAAGTTGAAGCACTACCTGTCTTCATATACTACTTATCTCATATCCCGTTTGGACCCGTTGAAGTATATCTTTCAGAAACCTATGCCCACGGGAAGGTTGGCAAAATGGCAAATTCTGCTCACAGAGTTTGATATCGTCTACATGACGAGGACAGCCATGAAAGCCCAGGCGCTGGCCGATCATTTGGCAGAGAATCCTGTTGATGAAAAATACGAGCCTTTAAGAACGTATTTTCCCGACGAGGAGGTAATGCATACAAATGAGTTGGAGTTACCCGAGGAACCGGGTTGGAAGCTTTTCTTCGATGGAGCTGCAAACGCGAAAGGGGTTGGAATAGGAGCAGTACTCATTTCTGAAACAGGGCGCCATTATCCTGTTACGGCCCAACTACGCTTCTATTGCACCAACAATATGGCCGAGTATGAAGCTTGCATTCTGGGTCTGCGCTTAGCTGCGGACATGGATGTCCAAGACATCTTGGTCTTGGGAGACTCGGACCTCTTGGTACATCAGATTCAGGGTGAATGAGAAACGCGAGATCTAAAGCTCATACCATATCAACAATGCTTGCATGATGTGAGCAAGCGATTTCGATCGGTGAAGTTCAAACATATCCCGAGAGTTCACAATGAGGTTGCGGATGCCTTGGCCACCTTAGCATCGATGCTGCACCACCCTGACAAAATATATGTTGATCCTCTGCACATCCTGGTCCGGGATCAGCACGCTTACTGCAATGCCATAGAAGAAGAAGCAGATGGCGAACCCTGGTTTCATGATATCAAGGAATACCTCAGAATGGGGATATATCCAGAATATGCCTCTGGAGACCAAAAAAGAGCCCTTCGGCGTTTGTCGAATGGTTTCTTCCTCAGCGGAGGAGTGTTGTACAAAAGAACCCCGGATTTGGGATTGTTGAGATGCATAGATGCCGGTCAAGCCACAACGGTTATGGCAGAGGTACATGCTGGAGTTTGTGGGCCACACATGAGTGGATATGTATTGGCAAGGAAGATCCTTCGAACAGGGTGTTATTGGCTCACCATAGAACGCGACTGTATCACTTTCGTGAGGAAATGCCATCAGTGCCAGGTACATGGAGATCTGATCCATTCTCCGCCAACAGAATTACATACGATGTCAGCACCCTGGCCGTTTGTGGCCTGGGGCATGGATGTCACTGGACCTATCGAGCCGGTAGCATCCAACGGTCATAGGTTCATTCTAGTGACCATTGATTACTTCACCAAATGGGTTGAGGCTAAAACCTTCAAGTCGGTAACCAAAAAGGCAGTGGTGGACTTTGTTCACTCCCATATCATCTGCAGATTTGGGATCCCAAAAGTGATCATCACGGATAACGGTGCGAATCTTAATAGCATCCTGATGAGAGAGGTATGCCAACAATTCAAGATTACACACCGCAATTCCACCCCATATCGTCCCAAGGCGAATGGAGCAGTCGAAGCAGCCAATAAGAATATCAAGAAGATACTGCGAAAGATGGTGGAAGGGTCCAGACAATGGCACGAGAGATTACCCTTTGCTCTGTTAGGTTACCGCACTACCGTCCGGACTTCCATAGGTACAACTCCTTATTTGTTGGTGTATGGAACTGAGGCCGTAATACCAGCGGAGGTCGAAATTCCGTCCCTCCGGATTGTCGCTGAAGCCGGGATTGATGATAAGGAATGAGTCAAAGCTCGATTGGAACAATTGAGCTTGATAGATGAGAAAAGATTGGCAGCAGTATGCCATGGTCAGCTATACCAGAAGAGAATGGCGAGAACATATAATAAGAAGGTGCGCCCCAGGAAGTTTGAGGTAGGGCAGCAGGTATTGAAGAAGATCCTCCCACATCAGGTCGAGGCAAAAGGCAAATTCGCCCCAAATTGGCAAGGGCCTTATATCGTGACCAGAGTATTGTCCAATGGTGCTTTGTGTTTGACAGATGTCGAGGGTAGATGTGTCAACATGGCTATCAATTCTGATGCGGTCAAGAGATATTATGCGTAATTTCTTTAATTATGGCAATTATTGGTTTATTTGTTTGTATTTGGCATTTATTGGATAATGAGATGACGGAGGCAATTCTTTCTTCTATCCAAACACTTTTAACCCTTGTTTCCCCCTTTGAGCCTTAAGTTATTCTTTCATACCCCTCTTTTGGAATCATTAATGGGAAAGACATGAAAAAAAAGAAAAAAAAAGAGAAAAGAAAAGAAGATAAAATCATAAAAAGTACAAAACAGTGGGAACTACGTTTGACCTGATTCCTCAAAGAGGATACGTAGGCGCCTCACAGCTCGGTCATAGTATGCATCATAGTGAATTAGGATGCATAATGTACATAGTGTGCATATAGGCACAGTGTGCGTAACGCACGTAGCTCAACACAAGTAAAAAAAAAATACAATTCCCCAAGCAAGAAAACTGGGGCAGAGGTTATGTTTTAAGTTCCAACAGAGGTTTGATTCCAAAAGTTGTAGCAGATCACCCATCAAATTATTTCATTTTTGATAGCCTTTCTTTAACCCCACACCAAAACCAACATAGACGTCCAAAAGACCTCCCGATCAATATCCAAGAGATGCCAAGTCAGGCAAATAAGGCCGAGAATAATACACCGATCCCCAACAAAGAAGAGGATCGTAAGACTGGGAATGAACTGATGGTCAAAGGAATCTCCAGAAGAGAGGGTCATATCAACGACACCCCGATTCCTCGATGAAGATATAAAATGAGAGAGTTTTATCGGTGAAAACCTTCACAGGCACCGAAAGGCGACGTAAGATGAGGGATATAAAATGAGAGAGTCTTATTGGTGAAAACCTTCACAGGCACCATAAGGCGCCGGGAGATGAGAGAAAAGAGAGAGTCTCATTAGTGAAAACCCCTCGAAGGGCACTATGAGGCGACAAGACAGATCAACAAAAAAGCGACCACATTCGCAACAAAATGGACACTCATTTATCATCCCCAGCAAGTCAGACCATCGGGCAAATCGATTGATACAAATAGACTGGGTCGGGAATCTATGGTGCACGTCATGATCACGGGGACCAGTCATGTCCTCCAGATAAGTTCTTCTGAGTTTCTTCTCGCATCAAATATTGGTTCAGAAAGATTTTCTCCTTTTTCTATCTTTTATTTCTCTTCCTAAAAATTTGTCTTGAAAAGGATTTTTCAAAGCTTACTACCAGAGACCGAAGGGGAATTCATCCAATGCAGGATAGCACAAACAGTCTTAAAGGCTGGTCCCAGGCAATGCAGTGATCGTGCCCGGCAGTTTTGGAGGAAGTAAGCTCCTAAAGGGAGTGATTCCGGGAGTAAAAGCAGACTCCCACAGCCTGTGCTTAAAGAGAAAGCAGAAAAGGGGATAAATTGAAAACTAATCCTCAGCAAGCTAGAGACCCCCAGCAGGCAATTTTTTCCACCAACCAATTATGGGGACATAGAGCAAGAAAAGGGGAAGAGAGAAAAAATCATCCGCCGGAACGGCACCCTCTACCACCACGATTATAACTAACTAAATCCTTTTGTCTGCTGCAGGAAAACAAAGGATTGATAATGGCAGCAAGACGCAACGCCAGGGAAATCACCAAAAACCGGGGCAGAAAATTTTCTGCCGATTGTCAAAATTTTCTCGAAAGACCACCAGTATAATGCGGGAATACATTTAAGTTCTAGGTCGCCCACCAGTATAATGCGGTAATACATTTAAGTTCTAGGTCGCCCACCAGTATAATGCGGGAATACATTTAAGTTCTAGGTCGCCCACCAGTATAATGCGGGAATACATTTAAGTTCTAGGTCGCCCACCAGTATAATGCGGGAATACATTTAAGTTCTAGGTCGCCCACCAGTATAATGCGGGAATACATTTAAGTTCTAGGTTGCCCACCAGTATAATGTGGGAATACATTTAAGTTCTAGGTCGCCCACCAGTATAATGCGGGAATACATTTAAGTTCTAGGTCGCCCACCAGTATAATGCGGGAATACATTTAAGTTCTAGGTCGCCCACCAGTAAAATGCGGGAATACATTTATGTTCTAGGTCGCCCACTAGTAAAATGCGGGAATACATTTAAGTTCTAGGTCGCCCACCAGTATAATGCGGGAATACATTAAGTTCTAGGTCGCCCACCAGTAAAATGCGGGAATACATTTAAGTTCTAGGTCACCCACCAGTATAATGCGGGAATACATTTAAGTTCTAGGTCGCCCACCAGTAAAATGCGGGAATACATTTAAGTTCTAGGTCGCCCACCAGTAAAATGCAGGAATACATTTAAGTTCTAGGTCGCCCACCAGTATAATGCCGGGAATACTTTTAAGTTCTAGGTCGCCCACCAGTATAATGCGTGAATACATTTAAGTTCTAGGTCGCCCACCAGTATAATGCGGGAATACATTTAAGTTCTAGGTCGCCCACCAGTATAATGCGGGAATACATTTAAGTTCTAGGTCGCCCACCAGTATAATGCGGGAATACATTTAAGTTCTAGGTCGCCCACCAGTATAATGCGGGAATACATTTAAGTTTTAGGTCGCCCACCAGTATAATGCGGGAATACATTTAAGTTCTAGGTCGCCCACCAGTATAATGCGGGAATACATTTAAGTTCTAGGTCGCCCACCAGTAAAATGCGGGAATACATTTAAGTTCTAGGTCGCCCACCAGTATAATGCGGGAATACATTTAAGTTCTAGGTCGCCCACCAGTAAAATGCGGGAATACATTTAAGTTCTAGGTCGCCCACCAGTAAAATGCGGGAATACATTTAAGTTCTAGGTCGCCCACCAGTATAATGCGGGAATACATTTAAGTTCTAGGTCGCCCACCAGTATAATGCGGGAATACATTTAAGTTCTAGGTCGCCCACCAGTATAATGCGGGAATACATTTAAGTTCTAGGTCGCCCGCCAGTATAATGCGGGAATACATTTAAGTTCTAGGTCGCCCACCAGTAAAATGCGGGAATACATTTAAGTTCTAGGTCGCCCACCAGTATAATGCGGGAATACTTTTAAGTTCTAGGTCGCCCACCAGTATAATGCGGGAATACATTTAAGTTCTAGGTCGCCCACCAGTATAATGCGGGAATACATTTTAAGTTCTAGGTCGCCCACCAGTATAATGCGGGAATACATTTTAAGTTCTAGGTCCGCCCACCAGTATAATGCGGGAATACATTTAAGTTCTAGGTCGCCCACCAGTATAATGCGGGAATACTTTTAAGTTCTAGGTCGCCCACCAGTATAATACGGGAATACATTTAAGTTCTAGGTCGCCCACCAGTATAATGCGGGAATACATTTAAGTTCTAGGTCGCCCACCAGCATAATGGGGGAATACATTTAAGTTCTAGGTAGCCCACCAGTATAATGCGGGAATACATTTAAGTTCTAGGTCGCCCACCAGTAAAATGCGGGAATACATTTCAGCTCTAGATTTTGGAATCAGCAACCCCACCTGAAGACGGAAGGTTACAACAGAGATCCCCAAGCAGGAAACAATAAAATCCCCAGCACCAAGAAGCAGAAGGCTGCAAAAGCAAGCGCGCGATTCAAAAGGAAGAAGGAACGCGTCTCAAAAGGAGCAGTTTGGGAACGTTTTAGCATGCTCAACATAACAATTTTGATGAAGAAAGCCATACCACTGGAGAAACCATTGAAAGGCTTAAAGAAGAGGGCCATGTTCCCAGCAGATCAAGCGAAGTGATGAAAACTGGCATTCTGAAAAGGCGAAGGACCAGTATCATTCCCCAAGTTCACAAAATAAAGGCATCAGAGGAAAGCGTTAGCCGACAAGAAAGCAAGGCAACAAGAACAAGTTGAAGATAGATGAAACCTCATGATCCATAGTCTAGCTTAGCTTCTTGTTTTTCCTTTCAGAACAATGTAACAGGGAGATCGGTTGAGCGGTAGCATCCTACAACAGCATGTAACAGCGCACAACAACAGCAAGCACTACAATCGCATGGTAGTCCCAGCTACCAAAATTTCCCGAACTACATTGACCTGATTCCTGTTCAGCCCAGGATATGTAGGAAACCTCTGAAGCAAAGGTTCGGTCAAATCTTTTTCAAAAATGCTTCACACAGAGTACTTGGACGAGCAAAAATCGCCCGCTTTATCTTTGCGCGAAAACCCTTCGTGTCTTCGTGCAAAGAGGGGCAGCTGTAAGCACGTGATTTTTGCTTCACGGACAATCGCTCCAAAAGAAAATAAAAATAGTGACAAATGACTTCGCTGTACAATTTTTCGATTTTTCCGTGACATGTGTTGTTAGTCATTTGTGGGTCTGTCCATTTTGCATCTAATCATTATCAAACAAAATACAAAAAATATGTGTCATTAAAAGAAAATTCAAAAAATATATATATGTGCATCGTTCGTTCTGGGTTGTGATTTAACTTACTTAAACATGTTAATTTGGTGTGATAATTATGTTGAAATGCTACATTGTTGTTTATTTTTAATCCCATTTGTTTTATTTGTTATTTTTCATTTTAAAATTAGAAAACAAAAAGAAAAGAGTTGAAAATCGGTTTGGGCCCAAAAATGAAAAAATAAAACAGGCCCAAACCAGCACTCAAGTCTAGTCCAAATCCGGCTGCCCAGGCACATCCCAAACGACGCCGTATAAAGGCGTTTGATCTGAGCCGTCCATCCAGGTCAATCCAACGGCCCAGGACTCCCCTTCAGCAACCCGTTTCCAAACCTGACCTGTTTAGCCGATCCAACCCAACCCCTCACTTAAATCCAAACGACCCCGTTTTAATATCAAACGATCTCGTCTCACCCCTCACCATCAGATCCAAGCCGTTGAGATCATCTGATCTAACGGCTCAGATCCAATCCCCTATTCCTTATATAAGCTTTCCCTCATACCCCACGCCCCCTATCCGAACCCCACCCTTCACTCATCTCCTTCCCCAAGCCCTGAAACCCCCAAACCCTAGCAGCCGCCCTAGTTTCCCTTTCACCAGAACCCGGCGGCATGAACGCCGGTGACCACCCCCTTCACACCCCTGAAACATCCAACCACCCTGAACACGAATCCACTAACCATGTACCTCGAATCACCTCCCATCGTCTCGAATCTGGATTTGAAGATTCGAGACAAAACTCGATCTATACCAAACCTCACCATCTTCGTACCAGACACTCCCATGACTTCCCTCGTGACCAAACCAAGCTTGGTTTGGTCCGAATCTACCAACAACTTCTAAAAAACCAGATCTGAAAATCCAGACCCTAGAACACATGAACCTGTGGAATCCGACCGGTCTTGACAGGGGTTTGAGGTCTAATAGACCTTAACCAAGGTGTTCTCATGTGAGAACACCCTGGTTAAAGTTTGTTCGGCCTCAAATGGTCGAAGTTGAGTCAGATTTGGGTCAGTTTGGTTTAAACATTTTTCGGTAAGTTTTTTCTTTTCCTTTTTGTTTTATTCAACTGATAATTAAGTTGTCAGCATGCTTTGTTGTGATTGTTTGTTATTTTCTGATACTTTTCTTAATTTCTTCCGTCCTTGTAAAGACCTTTTATTTGGTCGATTGTTTTCTGTTTGTTTTGAACGTATCCTGTGATATACATGTTCGATTAGGATAGTCGTCGCATAAATAACTTATATAGGTTCCCAGTGATTGACCAAAGTTGTCCGAATCCCTTTAGATCCCTGTATGTATTTGTTTATATGAACGATTGATTATTACCTGTTGTATTTAGTATAGTCGACTCGCTAAACATCGTCGATTAGTTTTCTATAACTAAATGGTCAAATGAACTAATAATGTCACATAACTGATTGAACCATGTCACTAACTGAATGCCCGACATTGTTTGAAATGGGTTTGTTTGCATTGCAAAATGACTGAAAGATTCAGTCCATGGGCAGTTCTGAATTTGAACTTTCAGAAGTTCAAAATACCCTGATGCTACAATGGGTTTAGGGCAGTAATAGTCAGGGTTTAACAGGGGTAGTCTGGGGTTTGAAAAGAACAGAAAAGCTTAGTTTAAATGAGCTGACAAGTAGGGTACTAAATTAGGATTAAACTAATACAAATGGGGAACAAGACACAAGAGTATGGGGTTTTAAATGAATACTTAAATGAACCCATAACTCTTGATTAAAGAATAAGGCCAAGCGTGGGGAACAAATGGCTGGCATCAAAAAGATGCTTAGGCATGGGATTTAAGAGATATGGGCAGTCTGCAAATTGGCGGAATCCAGACAGCTTGACTGCACTAGTTGCTTGGCTTATAAATAGGCCATTTCAGAACTTAAAAGGGGCTGGAAATTTTAGTCTTGAGAGAGGTTTTTTGGTGAGTTAAAGGAAACTGAAAAATATAAGGAAATTTCCAGAAATACTGTAACAAAACACTGTCTGAAAACTGCAGAAGAATTCACATTGGTCAAGCTGTCTTGGCCAAGTTCTGTTGTTTGCCCTGATTGAGCTGTTTGTGATTGTTGAACTGCTGGTGTTGCTGCATCGAATACTCTGATTATTTCTGTTGTTTCACTACTCTTTTCTGGGATTGCTTGTTTGGTGCTCGACCATCTGTTGGTTTTCTTTGTCCTGGAAACTGTTGCTGGTTGTCTGTGGATTGTGGAAAACACTTGTGGTTGTTGGTTTGTTGTTGTGTTGTTGCTGTGTATCTGCTATTGCTGTGTTTATTGCATACTACCCAGCTGATCATTCCTTTCATCTTTTGTTCTCCATACCAGGTACACAACCAATACACTGTCAAATGTAATTGGAAAATTGAGCATGAATACAAAAAGAAAAGACCTGAAGTTGACTTTCATACATAGATTGTTACATTAGATATCATGTACTGTATAATAATTTTCATTCCTGTGTTGACATTAGAAGTAGCCTGTATGCCCAGTGTATATCAATGTAGATTAGCTGAACGATAGTTTATATATGTATGCAGATAGGTGAAAATATTCCCAATGTAATAGGTTGTATCTTAGACTTAGTTTAACTTTGTAGTACGTCCTTTAATGTAGGCCAAGCATGAAAATCGTACACTACTAGTTAAGTTCTTTCCTTTCTGATAAACTGCTTCATATAACTGGTAAACCATGTTTTAAGACAAAGAACACAGAGTCTGCAATCTCAACCTCACGAAGGCCGAGCCCAGGTCGAAACAGACCAAGCAGGCCTGCATCGAACAAACAATGGCCCAGGTCTGGTCCATCACGCATGGGCTGGATTTGGGCCGTTAATTTTTGCTCGGCGGACTGTGTACGTGGCCGTGCTTCTGATTTTGTGCAAGCACCCGGAATTCTGTATAGATAACTTGCAAGCATGTAATTAATTAGGGCTACCTACTGTTTTCAATTAGTAGAGACAAACGCGACAAGAAACGTAGTTGCTATAGGATATCCTTTTAAAATAAGGACGCGATGAGCCTCGACAAAAATAAAGAAAAAAATGCACAAATTGCGGGGCCCTCGTTAAATGTATATATATTGAAGCATTCAGTCCCTAAAGTGGGTCATTTAGCAAATCTCACGACCTCCCGGAATAATAACGCGATAGCCTCTTTAAGTGCGTATTTAATAATTTTACCTTCTTAAATTCGGGTGCGCATCTATGTGACCCAAATCCAAATCTCGACGGATTCGAAATGTGTTTCTAATCACGGGTACATTGATTGTGACGTGGTTCGAGATGCATGTCCATGACGTCGCAAATTCCTTTTAAAAGTAGAACGAGACGAGCCTCGACAAACAAAATGTACACAGCTGCGGGGCCCTCTAGATGTATGTATATAGCAAAGTATTTAGAACTCGGGACATGCCGTTTAGCTAATTTTATGGCCTTCCCCAAAATAACAAGACGCTAGTTGCGTTAGGCACGCTTTTAATAATTTATCTTCCTAAACTCGGGTGCACATTTATGTGACTCAAATCCCAATCCCAACAGAGTTGAAATGTAGCTCTAACCACGAGTACATTGATTGTAACGTGGTTCGAGATGTGTTTTCACGATGTTGCAATTCTTGATAAAAATAACAGTAAAGGATAAAATCGGTCAAAAGTTTAAAACTTGCACATAGGTTTAACATGTACAAAATCAGATAGTCAGGCCAAATATAACAGTTGAGCGACCGTGCTAGAACCACGGAACTCGGGAATGCCTAACACTTTCTCCCGGGTTAACAGAATTCCTTATCCAGATTTCTGGTGCGCAGACTGTAATATGGAGTCATTTTTTCCTCGATTCGGGATTAAAATTGGTGACTTGGGACACCCTAAATCACCCAAGTGGCGACTCTGAAATAAATAAATAAATCCCCTTTCGATTGTCCTTTAATTGGAAAAACTCCCTTGCGCCCTCCCGGTTGCGTAAAAAGGAGGTGTGACAAGGGCTACTTACATGAAATGCATGATACATATGTATAAATACATAAACCCTTAAAACATTCGCCTCTGTGGGCATTATCATCATCATATCGTACCCGGCCATAATAGGCTCTGTAATAAACGTACCCGGCTATCATAAGGCTCGGTAGAATCGTACCCGGCCACGTGGAGCTCGGTAAAACCCAACTGATTAGTGGTTGCACAATTGGTGCCGTACCCGGCCAACTATAGCGTGGCTTGGTAGAGTAAAATAGATACATATATATAATGCATGCTCGACTCATGGAATCACATTCTAAACCTTTCGGAGTGACGTAAGGTCAGTATCCTCTGTACACGTTATTAGGACTAACTCTTCACTATGAACCTTATAAGAATTAGGAAGTACCAACAACATTGATAACATAATAATAAGAGAAGCAACATTAACATCAATCGTTCCATAAGAGGGAAAACAATGTAAGTACTGCTAGCTTCTAAGAGTAGAGTATCTTGGAAGCTCGTTCAATTACGTTATGTACAATAGGAGTCGTGCAAAAGAAGAAAAGGGATAGCCTCACATACCTTGTATATACTGCCCCAATCTCAAGCTATGCAATTGTCAAAACTCCTTAGTCTACAATAAGAGAAACGATACTATCGTTATCATTTAAGCGTCATAACTATTATGTATCGACCACAACCTATTTTACGATGAAACGGACAACACCTCCCCTATATATATGACCTCACACCATTCAAAACAGTCACCAAATAGCCCAAACAACATCAATAATAAACATATTGAGCCTCCCAAAATAGTCCATACACAGCCTAATCACTCCATACATACGACGACCACCGTAGTCGTGTCAAACAACCTGGAAATGTTATGAATAACTATCAGCCCATAACCCTACATATATATGGTGTTTCTCCACACCCTTCCTCCTCCAAAACTCCACAAGATAGTAGTAAAATATGCAGCCCAACAACAACTCAAAACAGTCCACAAAATAATAACATTACTATCAAGCCTTTCGATATATATTTCACAAGTTCTAGCTTCAATGTCTTAGCCGCAACTTGGATAATCTTAAATACATATAGAGTAAGAGGTTCCTTACCTTTATACAGAAAGAACAACTCCAATTTGACCTTAAATTTCCATGAAATATCCCTCCAATGCTGCCACAACAACAAAAAAGCGAAACTAGCGATCAATTAGAGTTTTTCGGCACTAGAATCACTTTAGAAGGCTTGAAATCACCTAGGATTGATATTAAGAACATGAGGGAGTATTTACATAACATAAATCCTTTAAAACAAACTCCCACACGAGCTGGAACGAAACAAAAATGAGCAACAACAAGAAGAACAAGAGACTTACTAGCGCCACGGAATTCCCGACACTTGATTTGTGTTGTTTGCCCCTTTTTTGGGTCTTGAATCTTGAGAGAACCTTGAGAGGATGTTCCTAGGGTTCTAAGGTCTGAAAATAGTGAGAATAAATGACTTAAAACGGGTTGGAGGCATCCTATATAGGTCCAAATATCTTAAACCGCCTTAGTGGGCCCCATAAAGAGGTGCTTGGCGCAGTCTCGCGAAAACGTAAATATCTCTCTACTCCGAGATCGTATCGATGAACGGTTTAATGCGTTGCAAACTAGACTCATAGATATTTAATTTTGTTGGTAGATCACCCCGTAATTTCTTTGTAAATTATGAGAAAAGATTAGAAACATTTGACCTAATGTTTAAGTAAAATTATGAACCTAAGTTGCGACAACTTTTGTCGACTTTTGTTTCATAACTCGTTTGACTTAAAGACTTATGATACGGATATTATATGATTAAAATACCTTAATAAATGACCTCTTGAGTGTATTAAGCACCGCTAGATTACCTGAAAATACGAGTTACAACATCCTTGATTCGTTTAACTTCTAATACTGGTTAATCACCCTTATACACTCTTGTATCACTTAAGACCAATAGGATTGACTTCTTATCATCTCAAAGATAATTCCTTCTTGGATTTATGTTAACTAATATATGGCATGAACTAACACATGTGGATATGGGTTGTAACACGATTGTAAATAATTCACCCGCCTCTAATTACAAAACACACCTAGCTAACAAAAAAATGGCCTTATCGTATTTGTTCCTTATGCTAGGCATCTGTTCTTTATCCAACATAAGAGGTCCCTTAACTTCACTAGGCAGTTGTTGGTTGGAGTAGAAAAAATCAACATGTTGATTTTTTGCTGCCATTTTAGCTAAACAATCAGCAAGATGATTCGCCTCTCTATATCAATGCTTAATCTATATTTTGGATGTGTTTAGAATTCCTCTAATCTTGTTAGCGATTTGACTCAGTTTATAGTTAGTTGTTATCTCCTTACGAAGAATATCTACTATATACAGAGAATCCAACTCAAAGATGGCTTGTGTGAATCCATTCTACACACACCAATTGGTACCAGTCCACGCTGCCTGAACTTCAGCAAGATTGTGATTCTCGCCATTGAAGGGTATTGAAAAGGCCTTGATAATGTCACCATTTTCATCTCTAAGTGCTCCTCCTAGACCGCCTTTCCTTCACCTTAGAGATATCTCCCATCAGTATTGATCTTAACCTCGCCCCTATCCGGTTTCCTCCATTGGAACACTATGCATTTGTGGACAGGTTGTAATCTTTTCAATAAACAGAAACTACTCCATGGCATTCTGAGTTTGCATATTGGGTAAGCCTTATTGATTGCAGCCTCAACACTCCAAGAGATTTGATGATGTAATCTATATATGTTGAATTTTTTTTGATCACTATACTTGCACACACATAATTCTTTCCACAAGAACCAGTATATGATAATATGAGTTATATTTAGCACTAATCTATTACATCATTGGTGGGCTTAGTAGTCCACCAGGTGTTAAGCATGCATGTAATGGGGTGAGTGTGATAAAGGGTACCGAGGGCATTTCTAAATAGTTTTCAAATATAACTAGCAGCTTGTCCCTCTATAAATACATGATTCATGCTATTTGTAGAGGGGTTTAGGCAACAGTTATATTTAGAAATAATTTGTTGCCAAAATTTATAATCACTTCATCAAAAGGGAGTTTACCTTTCCATAATAACTAAACTAAAAAAGATATTTTAAAAGGGATATTAGAGTTCCATACCTTGTTGATGTATTGCACTTTTGGTCTAGAATTCATTACCAGATTCCACGCGCTCTTGTTAGTGTATTTGTCATTTTCAGAAAGTTCCCAGAAAACTTGATCCTCATTGTCATGATTGCTAATGAAAATGGAGTTAATGTGATGGACCAATTGATTTGGTAAAGTGTCCTTCAGCTTACAAATGTTCCAATGACCATTTGTTATGAAATCCCCAACCAAGGTCTTAGCACTCTTACAACTATTAGGAATCAAAGCTGCCAATTGACCCTTTAATGACCAATTGTCCCACCAGAAACTACTATACCCAAAGTTTACCTACCAAACCATATGCTTTAATGCAATATCCCTCACCTTGAGAACATGATTCCAAGTATGAGAGTTACCTGGAGCCAGTTTCTTTGAGGCTAAATGGGCCCTTACACAGTATTTGTTTTTGATGAAGGTAGCCCAAAGAGATGGTGTGGACCTAATCTATCATCACCTTTTCATATCTAACATGTCACTAATATCCTCCATTCTTCTGATACCAATGCCCTCTTCCCCAGTAGGTAGAGCAAGATTTTTCCAGGAACTCCAATGGTATTTTTTATGATCAATAGAGTTACCCCAGAAAAAGTTGACAAAATGCTTTTCAATTAATCTAAACACACCTTTTAGGGGGGGGGGAGGACATAGCATATAGAGTATAAATAGATATGGATTAAATCACACTTTTAATCAAAATAGCTTTACTGCCATGAGAAAGAAACTTACCCTGCCAGCCATTAAGTCTTTTAACAATATTACTAAGCATGCTGTCAAAATAATCAATTTTCTTCCTTCTCACATAAAGAGGGCAACCTAGATAGCTAAAAGTGAAAGTCTTATCCATAAAACCTAAACAATTTCTAATCATGTTGATTCTGATAGCAGCAGTATTAGGAGCAGTTAAGAAATAAATTTTATCTCCATTAACAAGTTGAGCAGAACTCCTTTCATATTTAGAGATAGTGTTCATGATCAATTTAACAGAGATAGAGTCACTACTACAGAAAATAATAATATCATAAGCATAGGCTAAGTGGTTAATCTTAGGAACATTAGCATGATTAGAGAAAGGGATGAAATTAGGGTTTCTATATAAACAGTTAAGAGATCTAGACAAGACCTCAACAACTATTATGAATAGAGATGGAGATAATGGATCTCCTTGTTTAAGCTCTCGAGAAGATGAGAAGAAGCCCTGTCTAGTATCATTCACAATGATAGAATACCACACATTAGAGAATAGATTATGGATTATTAAAATCCAACTATCAGAGAATTCAAACTTTCTTAAAACATCATAAATAAAATCCCAGGACATGCTATCATATGTTTTAGCCATATCAAGCTTAATAACCACATTACCATCTTTGTTAATTTGAGGAATATTGTGAATGATCTCCTGAGCAAGCAATACATTCTCTGATATCAACCTATCTTTTACAAAACCATTTTGAATCAAAGATACTAATTTGTGGAAAAGAGTATTAACTCCAATAGAAATGATTTTATAAATAATCTTTTTAGTAAAGTTTGAGAGGCTGATTGGTCTAAAATCAGCAAAAGTAGCAGGATTATCAATTTTAAGAATTAAAACCAAACATGTATGAGAGTATAATTTAGTCAAACCTTTTCCTGTAAAGAATTCTATCACAAAGGCAGTTACCTCCTTTTGGATGATGTCCCAGCAACTCTGAAAGAAGGTACCATTGAAGCCATCTGGACCTGCAGTGCTGTGAGGGCTCAGGCTAAAAATAAAATCTTTGATTTCTTTTTCAATTGGAATCTTGTTCAGCATATCATTGTCTTCCCTAGAGATGCAAGATGGGATGCAATCTAGTATAAAAATGTTGATAGTCGGAGGAGTAAGGTTGAAAAGAGATTGAAAATATTTAACAGCTTTCTTAGCAATCTTCTCATCCCCCTTGATCAGATCACCATTTCAGTTTTTGATTCTATTAATTTGTTGCTTTCTTCTTCTTCTTCTTCTTCTTCTTCTTCTTCTTCTTCTTCTTCTTCTTCTTCTTCTTCTTCTTCTTCTTCTTCTTCTTTCTCTAAGGATAGAATGGAAGTAACTAGTATCGTTATCCCCTTATTCAAACCATTTAGCCTGAGATTTTTGGGTGAGTAATGAGTCTTGAAGACTAAGCCATATGATACCCCATACATTTATATCCCAACCTTCATTGACAATGTCAAAGAAACTATCTTGGTTCACCCAGCAATTCAGATATCTGAAATACTTAATATAATATAGGCTTCCATTCAAATTCTTCATTAGAAGAGGCCTATGATCAGAACCATTCCTAGCTAGGTGCCTAATGGAGCACCTTTGAAAGAGCTGATCCCACAAATTATTAACAAAAAATGTGTCCAACATTTTCAATATTCTCTTACCAGGCCTTCTGTTATTACACCAAGTATAGTCAGAACCATTATACCCAATATTAGTAACCCCACAGTTGTCCATACATGTTTGAAAATCCAAACTTTTATGCATTCTGTGTGGCTTACCCCCTAGTTTTTCATTAGGATCCAAGATTACATTAAAATTCCCCCAATGCACCAGGGGACATCCACAACCAGATTGTTCTGTTCAAGAACATACCAAAGCTCTTTTCTATCATAAGATTTGCATTTAATATAAACTTCAGTAATTCAAATGTCTTGCTTTATAATTGCTTTGTACGTCTTGATAGTAATATGTTGGTCACTAGCTGTAATGATATTAGTGGGGCTGTAAGCATTGCAAAAATACCAAATTTGACCAATGTTATTAAAAAAACAATGTTGAAAGCCAAGGAATTTTCTGTAGCCATCTACTTTTTCCTTAGCACTAAAGGGTTCAAAGATGGCCACAAATTGAGTTTTGTTAAGATTAATCAATTCTTTAGCCTGTGAATGACTTTTTCCTAATATTCCAGAAAAGAGCACTAATCATTGGAATAATTAGAGGTGATATCCTCTTTTTGGCTCCTTTTCATTAAATGTTGAGTCTTGTTTTTGTTCCTTTTGCCACTTTTCCCGATTTTACTTCTTCATCTTCTTGTCATATGTTGCTATTCTTCATTGTGATTTTGACTTCTCTAGCTATTTGCATTAATCTACTTGGCATTAAACTTATGTCTATCTTGCTTGCCTTCATATTATCATTCCAGTATTTTAAAACTTCATTTAGAATGTTTCAAATACCTAACATATGGAAAGAATATAAGTTGAAAGAGAAATTGACAATTTACCATTTGCTGAGATCTTTCGCTTTCTCAAATGTTGGGTACACTAGCACGCTACTAACATGTGTCGTCAAAAGGACAAAATCCCCTATTTAAAAAGAATCAGCGAAAGTGTTACCTTCTAAAATATTATGAAAATACATAAGGTATGAGATATTATACCTGGGTAAGTAGGCTTTTAACATCACAGAAGGCTATTACTGGCTTGGAATTTTCAATGCTCTCTAACAATTCCCCCTCAATTTCAGCTAAGTCTCCCCACAAAGTCAAAGTTTTTCGATCATACCTACATATTTAAAATTGAGTATCTTAAAAATTATATTCTACTTATATTGTAGGTAGTAAAGTGTAAATCATGAGTGGCGAGTAACGGGTGGTAACTTGCTTTTCGTTCGTAACTATTACTTCTCGCCTTCTGCTTTATCCTTATCCATTTAGTGCTTTTACTTTTATTACAATACAAACAACATCTAAAAAAATATAAAATATTAAATATCGAATAATTGCAGCTGCAAAATACTCAATAAATATATGTAAGTATTCACCAAATAAAATCTTATTAGTAACTATTCTGACTAATCCAAAGAAATAAAACCATTGGAGAATTGTTGATACATAAATTCAGTGTTGCACTGCATTACTTCTGTGTTGCTATTAAATGCTACTTTGAGGGCCTTGTGTACAGATAAGAAATTTGGTTTTGTGCCGCTTATCTTTTTTTTTTATAATGTAGTAGCTATTATTTTAATCGAAAAAATTCTTCCATATTTGAAGGTCGTTGTTGGAAAGAGTAGTTTGTATTTTTGTTCCCTGTGTCAATATAGACAAACAATAAAGTCACTAAAGGAGGCAGTGTATTGAGAATTGAATATAAGAAACTATTAAAATAAAGTTACCTCTTCATCAACAAATATTAGCTGCCAATGTACACCTTCGCCATCTTTGTATTCCTTTATTAAGCCTCGTCGAATGACTAAAACTTTAAATACCCATTCTGTAGCATATTTCTTCAACTTGCTAATAGGTATGCATATCTTTCCTAGCTCTTGTTCGTTTGCAATTGTAAGTTATTCTGTAGTAGCTAGGAGAATAGATGCAAACAAAATATATAGTTGTAATGTAGAGATGTTTTTTACCTATCTAATATATATCCTTTAGAAGATGAATCATGAAATGCAATATCTAGTTGCAAGACAAGAGTAATGTTCAAAGAAGCTACTGATTCTTGAGGTTTAATTGGAAAATCAAGCAACGTCAGCTGGCAACATATATGAATATCTTAATAAAGCTTAAAAGTAATGAAACAAGTGTAGAATTATTACCAATTTTGTGATGCGGCAACTAAAAAACCTGCAAAGAAAACTGTATCAGAAAGAATACAAGGATGATGGGACAAAGATACCTTATTGTGCACTTATATAGAGTGCTGGAAAGAATCTTAAAAGGCATGTAGAAGGAGTTACCATGGAAGATGAAAGAACAAAATATAAAGAGTGAAATTACTGCGAATAATAAGTAAATGAATGATTTCAGAGACTTTATTAGGGAAAAGAAACGGAAGGAAGCAGCCATCAACGTCTAGAAAAAAACCAAAGCACTAATTTTAGGGAGTTCTTGAAGGAGAACGTAGGGGTGGGGGGGGGGGAACCAAAACATTAATTTAATGGATATATTGAACGAAAACATGGCTTTAAAAGGGGGAGAAAAGTAAAAATCAATGAAATCAATTTCTTGGGAGAAACTTGTCACGACCCAAAATCTAACTAGTCGTGATGACACCTAATCCAATCCGCTAGGTAAGCCAATTGACAATAAACCAATTCCAATGAAATTTAATGAAACAAATAAATAAAAGAAAGTATCTAAATCTCATATATTTCTCAAGGATTGGTAGTACAAATCATGAGCTTCTTAGACTTAAAGTTTATAAAGCTGGTATGAAATAATACATCATCTGTTCGATATGTACATAAACAGATTTTTATAAGTCTAAGGCTACCATGAACCAAAGGCAGCTACAACCAGAATGCATGTACGTCTTCAAACCCAACTCCCATCAATCACATCAACATCAACATCCAACATCTGCACGCAAGGTGCAGAAATGTAGTATGAGTACAACCGACCCCACGTACTTAATAAGTAACAAACCTAACCTTTGGTTGAAAGTAGTGACGAGCTGTAATAAAGGTCGGAGTCCAACATCAATAGCTGACAACAGTTCATAACAACATAATGAAAGTAATAAAAGAAGTAACTCAGAGATAAAATACTCAGCTCGTTCACAATTCCAGAAAATAGGCCTACTTTTCAAGTATATCAGTGAAAACCAAATCTTTTTCCAAAATCACCAAAAATATGAGTAAGTTTGAAAATTGTGATTTCTTTCCCAAAGGCCTTCATTAGGTAAATGTTTTATTTTTTTCAAATGGCATGAGGAAAATACAGCTCTATGCCTACATGTCAATGTATGCATGCTAACTGTAATACCATGCAGTGATAAAATAATATGCATACTCTCGGTACATCAATGCACTCAGACCTCCCAAGCACTCAATCCTCACATTCGCTCAGTCCTCACAGCCACTCAACCTCACAGTCACTCAGTCCTCACAACCACTCAGACCTCACAGTCACTCAGTTCTTCCAATCACTCGGCACTAGCACTCAATAGGTACCTGCACTCACTAGGAATGTGTACAGACTCCGGAGGGGGTCTTTCAGCCCAAGCGCTATAACAAGCCAATCATGACAGTAAAATATGCAGTGGCGTGTAGCCCGCTCCCATCGTGAATCAATAAAATATGCTGCGGCGTGCAACCCGATCCCATAAACATCCTCACCATCAGGCCTTCGGCCTCACTTAGTCATCAATCTCTCCAGTCTTTGGGGCTCTTAGTGTCATGAAAAATCAGCCCAGAAATAATGATGTGATGTATCAATAAATGGCAACAGAGACTGAGATATGATATGCATATGAATGCGTATGACTGAGTATTTAAATGCAATGTAAGCAGATAATTCAACAGCATAAGTGACCTCAGTGGGTCCCAATAGGATAAGCATGTAGCCTAGACATAGTTTCTAACATGTGTCACAGACCAATAGCTCTAATACGTAGAGATTTTATGGTTACAAATAAGATCAGGTAACTACACAGTACCACAGGGATAACAGAGTCACAATTCACACTGTGCACGCCTACATGCCCGTCACCTAGCATGTGCATCACCTTAACACCAAACACATAACACGTAATCTGGAGATTCATACCGTCAGCACCATGTTTAGAATTGTTATTTACCTCGAACAAGCCAAATCCAATATTGAGCAGGCCAAACGATGCTCCAAAAATGCCATCACTCGCGTACAGACCTTCGAACGACTCAAAAATAAATCCAATTGATAAAGGTCGAATTTTTAATCAAAAGCCAAAAATCGGCCAAAAAGTCCAACTCGAGCCCGCACTTTGAAACCCGACAAAACTCATAAAATCCGATAATCCATTCAATTACGAGTCCAGCCATACTACTTTAACTAAAATTCGACTCCAAATAGATGTTCAAAACTCAAAAATTCGCATTATGAAAATTTAGGCAAAACCCCCAAATTTCCTCTTTAAAATTCACAATCCAATTACCAAAATGAAGATAGATTCACGAAATTTAACCAAAATCGAGTAAAGATCACTTACTTCAATTTATATGGTAAACAATGCCTAAAAAATTGCCCAAATCCGAGCTCCCCAACTCAAAATATGACCAAATGAACAAACCCTTGGTATTAAATATTTTTGCACAGCTGTTCTGCCTCGTTTCGTATGCCAAATAATCTCAAAACTCACTTTTGATACCTCCAATGGAGTCGTGAAATTTCAGTCAAGATAGGCTTTTGAATCACCCAATTTGGCTTTAAAATTAGGGAGATATGATATTTTGAAGTTTTAAATGAAGTCTTGAAATTTAAGGGATAAAAATGACATTTTCGTAATTATTTTACACCAAAAAATCAGCAACGAAAGAATTTTCGTTTAGCATCCAAAACTCATTCGGAACCTCCTGGACACAAACCATATATCCGTTTTAATCATAAAATACGCTACGAACCTGCTCGCATACTCAAAACACCGAAAAGAGGTCATCTTAACCCGATATTGACCATAGTCAAAGTTCAAATCCTTAACTTAACTAGTTTCTCAACCAATGATCCAAAATACACCCGAGCCTGTCGGGACCCCATTCAAGCATACAAATAAGTCTTAAAACACAATACAGACTTATTCGAAGCTTCAAATCACATTAAACAACATAAAAATGACGAATCATACCTCAAATCAAAAATCAATGAACTTTGAACTTTTAACTTCCAAAACTCGCGCCGAAACATACCAAATCAGCCCGGAATAAACTCAAATTTTGCACACAAGTCCTAAATGACACAAGGAAACTATTTCAATTCTCAGAACCACAATCCAAATCCGATATTATCAAAGTCAACTCTCGGTCAAACTTATGAACTTTCCAAACTTTCAAATTTTCAATTTTCGCCAATTAGTGCCGAATCCTTCTAGAAATATCCAAATGCAAATCCAGGCATACGCCCGAGTCCAAAATCACCATTTGGACCTAACGGAACCATCAAAACTTCAATCCGAAGTCAAATTCTAAAAAGTCAAGCTTGATCAACTCTTCCAATTTAAAGCTTCCTAGTTGAGAATCATTCTTCCAAATCATTTTGGAATAACCTGAAAAACAAAACAAACAATTCACACATGCCATAATATATCATACGGAGCTATTCATGCCCGCAAACTACCGAGCAAAGTTCAAATACTCAAACCAACTAGTCGGGTCATTACAAAACTAAAGGAGTACGCTTCTGGGACTAACTGAAGAGGAATAAAAATGGCCTCAATGTCGCGCCCCCTTTTTTCCCTTCGCGGAGAGAAGTCCAGATTTCGACATTAATGTGGGTAACAACTCATTTCCTTTTGGGAATTGACTATTTGAAGAGTCGGCACCTAACGAGTTATGGTGCGTTAGGGCACCTAAAGCTATTAACTCTTGGATTGGTTTGCATTACCAAAGATTAGGGTAAGGGCTCGAAATGACCTCTAGGGGAAGGTGTTAGGCACCCCTCTTGGTCCACAACTATAGGTCCCAGCCGAACTTATATTTATGAATTAGTCCATTAACAAATAAAGAGTTGTAATCAAGTAAAACACGTTGGACGTTGTATAACTCAAACGATAAGACAAAGATTTTGAACAAATTGTGTAAAGACAAAGTTTTAAACAAAAGGAATATTTGGGAAATGAGGAGTCCTAGGTTGGTTAGCCTATAGGATCATCCCACACAATGTCCGGTAAACACTTCTCAATGAGGGGCTACACGTGATATTAGCGCGTATGTCACACCCCAACCTCGGGAGGCGCGACCGGCGCTCAATTAAGTAAACCCAACTGAGCAAGCCTTATCAAACACTTCCTACCCAACTTGATACGAATAAGGAAACCATGCTTTCATTCATTTTCTTAGACGAGGAAAGATAGTGTATTCTACAAAGTTAGTTCATTTTAAATCACAACATTAATCTGTAACTAAGTTCCCAAGATTACATACAATTACACTTTAGCAAAACGAGAATTTGAATTACATCATAGTTCGTAGACCCATCCAATGCCCGTACATAACCCACACATATGTCTATGGAGCCTCTAAGGATATCCAAGACATCAATAACAACGCCGGCGACAAGGCCCCGACTATACCTTAAAAGAGACATCTATAACAAAAGGCATGTCACAAAACCCCTTGAAGGAGGAAGGGGCTCACCAAGAGTTTGAGAAGAGGATGCTCCGCTACACACGATCGGCACTATCCGCTATGGAGCCACCTACATTCATTTAAAAAATTGTAGCCCCCTCGGCAAAAGGAACGTTAGTGCCATCGAATAGCACTAGTTTGTATAACTAAACACCATCAAATTAGAAAGAACTTTCATACAAGAATAAGAAATCACAAGTACAACTCAAAACTTTAAACGATCACCACATTATCAAATAAAAGAATCATACAACTTTCACATCATTTTCCCATAGCTTTTAGTTTGGGGCATTTCACACTATTTATTATTTCTTCACAATACCACCGCTATCTTGAGCGGAGTCCGATCTCGACCCGGTCGGCTATGTTGCCTCATTTGAGACATATGCTCCAATCACAATCTCATTTTCCTTCTTTCCCAAAATTCATTCACAATACCTTTCCAATACCACTTCTATCTTGAGCGGAGTCCCATCTCGACCCGACCGGCTAAGTCGCCTCATCAAGGCATTGTTCCCTTCTCATAAATCAATTCATTTCTCATATATCATGTCATAGGCATTTGGGGCCACGACTTATCAAATCATTCTTGGCACTAGGACGCATTTTACATCGTTCCCAATTTTCAATATTATCTTTGCCAGTTAGGACAGTAGGTGCACACAAGAGCAATTTAAATTGTAAACATAGATAAGATTTCACGTTGATAGCACAATATATTCAGCTGCAATCTCAATTCAAGGTCTAAACATTTCCAATACATAATTCATAGCCCTTGCACCTTTTCAAATTATCAAGAATAGCACATTGATTATGTTGGGACATATTTTTCACACACATAGGGTTACAACACCAACTCATGTAAAACAATAAGCAATGCAACAATTCAACTTTAATCTTACCGTACTCACACAACCAATAATGAAGCTCAATTTCTAAAAGACGGGATTTTAGCCATATATACCTCAATAAAGCTTTTCTTATTCCTTAAAAAATTCAGGAACTTTTAGCACTTAGATCTATTGTGTAAGAATTACAAATTAAATCGATAATTAGTGATGAGATTGAGATTCTAGCTTGTTTTGAGCATACTATCAAACACTAAAGGTGCATTGTGATCTTAGGCCCTTTTGAGAGAAGTTTCTATCATTTTATACCCCAATTGCTTTCCTTTTTAGTTCACTACCTCCCAATATTCTATGGTGTGATATGCATGCAGGAAATTCATTCTTATACCCATGAATTACTTCACTTGTGATCCCTTATTGCTAAGCATAGGAATAAGAGCTGAGGTAATGAAGTCTTACCTCTTGGGATAAAGATTTAGGTGCCCTCACTTGATTATCTTCAAAGATTTGGCAAGGTTTTATGGAGTAATTTGATGGGAAGCACTTCCCTCTCTAAGACCCTCTCTCTCTCTCTCTCTCTCTCTCTCTCTCTAAAAGCATCAGGAAATATGTTCAAAATGAGCTATAATACCGAATATATCGATAAGGGGTCGAGTTTAAAATTTAGAAAATTGGAGCCCCGAGTCAGGTCTGCGATCACATTTGCGATCGCAAAGTGGAAATGCGGCTCGCATAATGGACTGCAAAAGTGCTCCCAAAATCTGAACACACTGCCTGGGTATGCGGTAGAATTAATGAACCGTAGAACTGCCCCTCACAAAATCCCAAGGGAAATGTGCGATGACTATGCGGTCTGCATTTCGATTATACGATCTCATACTTGACCGCATAGTTGACCTCCAATTTGACCAACAGACTGACTCACTTTGCAGTGATTATGCGGTCCGAATACTTGATATACGATCGCATTCTCGACCGCAAAATCACATTTTTTAGAAACATTATTTCTTGACTTTTTACGCATCTCTAACACATGCTCCTAACTTGGCACCACGGGATTCGGGGTTCTGAGTAGGAAATTCACGGGGCCTTACAGCGTAGTCATCATATCCCATATCTACCATTCCCATCCCCTTAGTGGTCATTAAAGCGAGTGTTGGTCAGCAATCTCTATTGTGTGCTGTTACCCGTCCCTTCTTAATGTTCCTGGAGGAAATTTAGGACCTCTACCTATAGGTAGTTATAGACATACCCCTAAGGTTTAAAGGTGAAAATACTAAGGCGATAGGCAAGAACAATTAGGACCTTAGAACATAAGATAAAAGGGAGCAATTAGAGGCTCAAGTTTACCTCCTTAAATAATACACATAGGTAGCATGACTCAAACACAAATAAGGGCCTTTTGTTTAAACAATATCCTAAGGCATGATATCTAAATGAATATCAAGACACAAAAGACAAGCAGTTTATTTTTAAACTCAGAAGTAGCGGCCCTATCAGTTGCCTACTGATTTTTTAAAGCCTGTTAAAATCAAAACGACATTAAGTCACAGAAACAGTTTCAGAGTTACAGGATTTGGAAACGCCCTATAGGCTTGCCTACGCGTGGAATAATGGTAACTACGTTTTATATAGTAAAAACATGAAATTTTTTAAAACAGACTCTTGAATCCCTATAGGCATGTTGTCTAATGATAGATTAAGGCAGTTCTGGAAAGAAATCTTTTTAGGGAAAATAAAACACTAATTAAACTAGTTTCAAAGTGAACTAATCGTGGACTGGATTGACTTATTGGTTTAAAACTATAGGCAGGATTTCTGGTGGTGTTCCTTATAGGTATGACATCTAGTTGTTTAAAACTAATTTAGAAACTGGTAGGCATAATAACAAATGAAAGCATATATAGATATCCATTATAATAGAAGTTGGATTGGATTATATCATATAGGCATGACATTTACTTGCGAAGTTGATTTTAAGACCTACAAACATGATTTCTATTATGGAACCACTTGAGACCTATAGGCATGATTTCTAATATGGTAAGGCAAACATAGCAACAATATAAAGTCCTATAGGTATGGTTTCTACACGTATTACCCCACAAACATGTAACTACCCACCCTTTTCACTAGTTGCCCCAATATTCGTTTACAAATTATTACAAACCATATGAATGAATTACATAAGTAGATAAGAAAAATAAGAAGTTATTCTATAGGGAGCCTACAAATAGGCCTAGATTTCAAATCCTCCAATAGCCTCAAATGTCCAAATTCCATAGACAATGTCATTGTCTAGGTGCGTCAGAGTTTCCTAAGGATCTCAAGGATCCCGACCAGTGCTCACACCTAGACTTGGTAACAAAATTGAGTAAGTGCAGTGTGGAAGGGCCAACCTCAGTGTGCCAGAGTTTAGAGGGTTCTCAAGAGGATCCCAAGGCAGTACACACTCTGGAGGGAGCAGAACCTAATGACTTAGGAGTAGAGTGAGAGTGCTTGACACAGTTTGAAAGGTTTTAGTGGGAAACAGTATTAAAAAGAGGTTTGCTTGAAATAGTTTAGTAAAAAAATAGAGGAGTTATTCAATGAGACAATTTTAAAAAGAGTAGGACAGTCAACAAACAACAGACCAACCTTAAGACCAAAACAGGTTCAACATCACACAAAGAACAAAGAACCATGACAGGTGTAGCATCACAAGCCTTCACACAGGGGTAAATGGGAATTGGGGATAGGTAAAGCACATAATGGTAAACACATAGCATGCATAAGTCTTTGGAATTGGTACAGATATGCCCAAAAACACTGATCATACATAGTCACAAAATCAACATTGCTTAAGGGGTTCAATATAGGATCAACATGATTTTAAATCAATCCTAGAATCATACAAGTTTACGAGTGCAGACTACTTTACAAGGAGATTCATATCAGAATCCAGATAGAGCAAGATTACATGGAGACAAACTACATAGAAGAGGTAACATGCTCATACTGATCCTAGGAAAGGGGAGTACATAACATGCCAATCATGTAAACATATTAACTACAGATTTCACAGCAAAACTATAAGTAAAAGTAAACTAGAAACAGGATGAATTGAAGTAATAAAAGGACCATATTGTTTTTTAAACTTGAATTGAAATTAGAACTTACCAGTAAAGGAGGTAGTAAACACAAAGTGAGGAGCAAGAGAGTAGAGTAATCATCCTTGCTTGCAGCCGGCTAACTTAGAACAATAGCAAGTAACCAGAGAAAAGAGAGCAGAAGAGAGTTTTTAATGTGAGAGAGAGTTTTGAACCAATGCGTTTGTTTTTATTTGTATTAATGAGAGAGTGTGCATACATAGTGGTTCGAAATTAGATAAAATAAGGCAAGAATCACAGAGTATAGTAATTATGGAACCAAGTACTAATTAGAATCAAATCAATGCAAGTACCCCTTTAATTAAGGGGTAATCAACCAACGGTAATGGACAGAAAAATGTTTAAGGAAAGAAATCAAGTAGGGCATCAGGTACAAGTTAGACAATTAGGGGTAAGTACATAAGGGTTCAATTAAGGAAACAACTAGTAAAGAATCAATAAAATACTCGGTTAACCAAATAAGGTAAGAAAATAAATAAAGTTGCAGAATATTGAAAATAATCAAAAATCAACATATAGTAAATCAGTGAATCAAGGACTTGAAATTACTGATTTAAGGAGAGTAACAGGGGTTCCCATGAATAAGCAAATAAACCAAGTTTAAACAGAAGAATCGAAGGTCTAAAGGGAAGTTTTCAAATCAAGCCAAGAAACAGGGAGCTCAGAGTCAATCAAAGAGAGAGTTTTAGCATATAAATAGCAAGCAAAGAGGAATGTATTGACCAGTCAAGATGAACAAAAACACATAGAGGTGGTATAAGTTAGGCTAAAAACTCAGTAGGAACATATTCGAAACAAGACAGTCACAGAAACTCAAGCAAGCAATAATCAGTTATGCTAACACACAGAACCAAACGAAGAAAATCTAGAAAATTAGGGCTTTTAACATAGGCGAATTGAAGAGGTAGTAAAATCATAGAATCAGTCGAAATATGCAACAAATAGAAGCTTAAACATAAAGAATCAGTTTAAACAAAAATTTTAAAAGAAGTTCCAAAACCCTAATTTTTAGAAGAAGGTGAAAACATTTGAAATCAACGATTATTGTAAAAGAGTTCCAAGGACAGTGTAAAATACTAAAGAAACCAACTCGAATCGTCATAGATCTATACAGATCTAAGAGATACAGGAAGAAATTAGGGTTTTTAGAAGAAATCCATATAGGGATGAAAGAACCTGTATAGAATCTCAAGGATCGTAACGAATACAGCAGAGTAGCCAAGAACGGACAAGTGACGAACCCTAGATGCAAGTCAGCATCTCCCTAGGCCCTTGAAGACCTTAGGGAAGGAAGATATGGCATGAGAGAAGCCATTAGAGGCTTAGGAGTCAATGAGAGATCACCGGAGAAGACTAGAGAAGAGGTGTCGGTGGTTGAAGGGCTAGGGTTTGAGGGGGTTACTGAGAGAGGAGAGGAGATGAGAGAATACAGAGGCGGAATATTTGGAAAATGAGTTAGGGTTAGGGGTAGTTTAGAGTTAAAAAAGGCAAGTGTTAATACGGGCCGTTGATCTCTTAGATCAACGGCCATGATTTAATGGGTTTTGGGTCGGGTAAGTGGGTTTAGGATTTGGGTAGGGTATTTTAGCCTGAAATTGGGCTGGGTATTGGGTTTAATTTAGGCTATGATTGAAATGCAATCTGGCTATATTTTAAATAGCCAATTTATCCCTATATAATTTATAATAAACAATAGATAATTTTTGGAAAATAATTTTGTGTACTAAAATGATTTAAAATAGATATTTAACATTTTAAAAATATATAAGATCAATTTTATGCACATAAATTTATACATTAATAAGGCTAGTATTGCAATTATATGCAATTTAGCTTTAAAAATACAAAATGCAATTATAAAAAATGCACTAAAAAAATAATATAACGATATTTTTGGCATCAATATAGAATTTAAATGACTAAATCACCCCAACAATAATTTGAGGGATAATTATTGGGGATTTTATGAATAAAAGGGAAGGAAATAAATCAATTTAAAATCTTTAAAATTATAGGAAAATTATACAAACCTTGTGCATGCTTATATATACATATGTATGATATTTTTAAAGTATTTATGCATATTAAAAATATATAGGAAAAAATTGGGTATCAACAACTACACCTCTTTACCCTGGAAGGATGAAAGAGTTTTCGGGTAAAGAAATAATGGCCAATTTTGACCGGATGGGATGTTTTGAAAGATAGAGGCCGGACTCTGGTCTTTGAGCTGCCTACATATCCCCGGTTTTACTGTAATCAAGCCGCGTGTAGTTCCTAGATTCATTGGCAGAACATACTGATGAAGTCATTACAAGAACGGAAGCGAGATTTCAAAATGGATGCAGGAGTGGTTATGGTGAACAATCGAGTTTGGGATAGTTGAAGGAACTGGAGCGAGGTCGCTCCTGCTAGGATAGTGATTGCTTACTAGTTACCTGCAGATAAAAGGTGCTACAAACATGCATTTGCAAAAATTTAAACATGATGCAAATTCTCTTTTGGACCATGAAGGTTGTCTTCGGACGGTTAAAGATGACGTCCTCAGACCATGATGTCCTGGGCCATAAATTGTTCAGTAAGGGATTCTCAGGCCATGAAGATGGTGCCTCCGAACCATGACGCCTTTGAATAATGATATGCAAGTTTTGAGAGATCCTCAGGCCATGACATGGTGTCTTCCGACTATGAGGATGATGCCTTTAGACTATAATGCCTTCGGATAGATTGCCGATATGTCAGCCCATGATATGCAATAATACGTTACAAGACAAGGCTTAGTTTTGCAAAATGGAGGGCAGAGCTTAGCCCGATAGTAGAGCAAATAGATAGTGCTAGAAATAGAGCATATTTATGCAAGGATGGACATTGCTTAGTCCTATGCAAGTATGAAGGCAAGGATTAGCCTCATGCAAGTATGAAGTCAAGGATTAGACTTATGCAAATAGGGAGGCACGGATTAGCCTCATGCAAGTAGGGAGTCAAGGATTAGACTCATGTAAGTAGGGAGGCAGGGATTAGCTTCATGTAGGTATGGAGTCAAGGATTAGACTCATACGAGTGGGGAGGCAAGGATTATCCTCATACAAGTATGGAGTTAGGAATTAGACTCATGCAAATAGGGAGGCAAGGATTAGCCTCATGCAAGTATGAAGGAATGGATTAGCCTCATGGAGTCAAGGATTAGACTCATGCAAATGGGTAGGTAGGGATTAGCCTCATGAAAGTATGGAGGTAGGGATTAGCCTCATGCAGATATAGAGACAAGGATTAGCCTTTTGCAAATTAGGAGGCAGGGATTAGCCTCGTGCAAATGTGGAGTCAGGGATTAGACTCATGCAAATGGGGAGGCAAGGATTAGCCTCATGCGAATGTGGAGTTAGGGATTAGACTCATGCAAGTGGGGAGGCAAGGATTAGCCTCATGCAAATGTAGAGTCAGGGATTAGACTCATGCAAATATGGAGGCAAGGATTAGCCACATGAAAATAGGGAGGCAGGGATTAGCCTCATGCAGGTATGGGGAGTCAAGGATTAGACTCATGTAAATACAGAGGCAGGGATTAGCCTCATGCAGGTAGGGAGGCAGGCATTAGCCTCGTGGAGTCAAGGATTAGACTCATACAAGTATGGATGCAGGGATTAGCCTCATACAAATAGGGAGGCAGAGATTAGCCTCATGCAGGATAGAGTCAAGGATTAGACTCATGCAAGTATGGGGACAGGGATTAGTCCCATGCAAAGAGTGAGCAGCAAATAAGATTAGTGTATGTCTTAGCTGGATATGTATTCTATGTTTGATGGCCGGATGGATAGTGAATTTGCTTTGTGTATATATATTTGCGAGCGCTATCATTACTTCAAATGTACCTGCGTTCAAAGAAAAGTTATAAGTTTTGTGGGGGGATGTTGGTTTGTGCTTCTATCCGCTGGCTTCGCTTTGCTCCGTTCTGAAAGCTTTTCAAGTTCCCCTAGGTGACACCTGGCTTTTATGAAGACAGAGTTTTCGAAAATATGCAATTATTGATAAAATAGAGTTGTTTTAGAAACGTATTGATATATCAAGTAATTTTGATGAACTAGTGACTGTAACACATCTCAAAGGCATTGCAATTATCTCATATTGGAATTTTGAGGGTCCTCAAAATTCTACCCCAGATTGGTGGATGATCTTTTGGCTGTTTGCGGATAATAACCCTTGCTGAATCTTTTTCGAAATTTTGAGAATCCTTCTCAAAATTCTGCCCCAGCTTCTTAGCTGATTACTGACCTTTTGGCACATATTGGCTTTGGCTGGACTTGCTCCGAAATTTTGAGGATCCTCCTCAAAATTCTGCCCTAGTTTCTGATTTTGGGGGAAGTGGAAATTTTATTATGATATGACCGAACCCATAAGGTTGCCTACATATCCCCTTTTAAATGGTAATCAGGTCAAGCGTAGTTCAATTACATTAGATGAGGAAATTTAAATAGTCTAAGCATAGTATCTTTTGACTGCGTCTGAATTGATTGGTTTTGGCCAGATTTCTCCATCCATCTTTGCAAGTATGAGTGATCCTCCTGTCAGCACCCTGTGAACCATGTATGGACCTTGCTAGCTGGGAGAGAATTTTCCTTTGGCTTCATCTTGATGTGGGAAGATCTTCTTCAATACCAGCTGCCCTGGTGCGAACTGTCTTGGTTTACCCTTTTGTTGAAAGCTCTGGATATTTTGTGAAGTAATCAATGGCTACCAGAATAAACCTGTGTCCGTTTGAAGCCATGGGCTCGATCGGACCGATGACATCCATTCCCCAGGTGACGAATGGCCAATGTGAGCTTGTTGTATTGAGCTCGTTCGGCGACACTTTTATCATATCGACATGCACTTGACATTGAAAGCATCTGCGGACATACTGGATGCAATCTGTCTCCATGGTTATCCAAAAATAACCTGCCCTGAGTATCTTCTTAGCCAAGACGAAACCATTCATGTGCGGACCACAGGTCCCAGCATGCACATCCTCAAGTAGCTTAGAAGCTTCCCTTACGTCAGCACATCTTAGTAAACCCAAATCAGGAGTTCTTCTGTACAAGTTCCCTCTACTGTGGAAGAAGTGATCTAACAATCTCTGGAGCGTGCGCTTCTGAGTGTGATATGTAGGCTCCGGGTATTTTCCTTTTGATAAGTATTCTTTGATGTCATGGAACCAAGGCTTTCCATCTGCTTCTTCCTCGACATGAGCACAATATGCCGGTTGATTATGGATCCTCACCGGAATGGGATCAATGTAGTTCTTATCTGGATGTTGTATCATGGATGGCAAAGTGGTCAATATGTCAGCAAACTCATTCTGAATTCTGGGCACATGTCGGAATTCTATCTTTGTAAACCTCTTTCTCAATTCCTGCACATGGTACAGATATGGCAATATCTTGGAATTTTTGTGGCCCACTCTCCTTATACCTGGTGCATGAGCAAATCTGAATCACTGATCACCAGCAACTCCTGAACGTTCATGTCGACTGCCATGTTGAGCCCTAGTATACCGGCTTCATATTATGCCATGTTGTTGCTACAAGGAAATCTGAGTTTAGCAGATACCAGATAGTATTGACCCATTTCTGATACCAAAACCACTCTGATGCCCACTCCTTTAAAATTTGCGGCCCCATCGAAGAACATCCTCCAACCATCATATGCTTTGGTAATGTCTTCTCCTATGAATGATACTTCTTCATCAGGAAAATATGTTTTTAAGGGTTTGTAGTCTCCTCCCATCAGATTTTCAGCAAGGTGATCTACCAGTGCTTGTACCTTTATCGCCTTTTGAGTTACATAGATGATATTGAACTCACTTAGTAGTATCTACCACTTAGACAACTTCCCAGTAGACATAGGTTTCTGGAATATATACTTCAGAGGATCCATCCTGGATATGAGGTATGTAGTGTAGGCACGGAAGTAATGCCTCAATTTCTGGGTTGTCCAAGTCAAAGCACAACAAGTGTGTTCAAGTAGAGAATACCGTGCTTCATAAGGTGTGAACTTGTTACTCAAGTAGTATATGTCTTGCTCCTTTCTTCTTGTCTCGTCATGTTGTACCAAAACACATCTGAAGGCTCCATCCAATACAGATAGACAGAGTAACAAATGTTATCCTGGTTCTGGTGGGACCAGAACTGGTGGTGTGGACAGGTACTCCTTGATCTTATCAAAAGCTTTCTGACAATCCTCTGTCCAGCTTGTTTCAGCGACTTTCCTCAGCATTTTGAAGATGAGTTCACATATGACTGTAGACTATGCTATGAATCAACTGATGTAGTTGAGCCATCCTACGAAGCTCATTACGTCCTTTTTGCTCTTAGGTGGTGGTAACTCTTAAATATCTTTGACTTTAGACAGATCCAATTCTATCCCTCGATGACCGACGATGAATCCCAGTAACTTTCCTGCTGGAATCTCGAATGCACACTTTGCAGTGTTCAATTTCAAATTATACCTCCTTAGCCTGTCGAAGAACTTCCTCAAGTCTGCTATGTGATCTGCAGCCCTCTTGGATTTGATAATGACATTGTCCATATACACCTCTATTTCTTTGCGTATTATATCATGGAATATGGTTGTCATGGCTCTTATGTAAGTGGCCCCAGCGTTCTTCAAACCGAATGACATCATCTTGTAACAATATACACCCCATGGTGTAATAAAAGCTGTCTGCTCTGCATCTTTTTCATCCATCCAAATCTGGTGATAACCCGCGAAGCAATCTACAAAGGATTGGAGTTCATTCTTGGCACAGTTATCGATCATGATGTGTATACTTGGTAGCGGGATATCGTCCTTGTAACTTGCTCTATTTAAATCTCAGTAGTCAACACATACTTACCTTCCCGTCCTTCTTCAGAACTAGCATGATGTTAGCTAACCAGGTTGGATATTAAACCACCCTAAGAACTTCGGCTTTGATCTGCTTAGTAACTTCCTCCTTGATTTTCAAGTTCATGTTTGGCTTGAACTTTCTGAGTTTCTATTTTACGGGCGAACACATGGGATTAGTATACAACTTGTGAGACACTATGGAAGTGCTCAAACCAGTCATGTCATCATATAACCATACGAAAATGTCCTCATATTCTTTTAGGAAACGAATGTACTCTTCCATCTCTATTGGTGACAAGTGAATGCTGATACGGGTCTCCTTGACGGTCTCGTGTCTCCCAAATTTATTGCTTCGATCTCGTCCAGATTTGACTTAGGCTTATTCTCAAAATTTCAACTTCCCTGACAATTTCCTCGGGTATCTCATCTTCTTCCCCTGAATCACTATCCTTATGTTGCGTTGCCTCATTACATGTCATAGTCACTGGTTCATCAGGAAAAGTAATAATAATGCTGTAGAAAGAAAAGTGTAAAAATAGTAATGAATAATAAAGAGAAAATGCATTTGATTAAAATGAAAAATCATCCAGACAAGTACGGCTCGATGAATCAAGCATTTATTTTGGAAACAAGTAAATCTTAAAACAAAATTATGGGAAATCTTAAATACCTAGAATGGCTATAAAAGTAGAATCTACCTAGGGACTCTGCGGGCTCGGGATGGTGTGGCGGGCCAGTTCCTATGAACAACTCCATTCGTCTCAGTCTGAATAATGAGGCCTTCTTCCTCCTCCTCCTCAATTATGGTACCGCAATCCATGTCCCCATCCTCCAAGAACAAATTCTTCAACCCAGCTAGTGATTCTTCCTTTCCAGTCCCCCATATTATGTCAGCCTGATGAAAAGTTTGTTCCAAATGTGGCACTGGTTGCTCAACAGGATAATACGGTCCGCGCCATAGAGGCGACCAATCATTATACACTTGCCATGTATATTGGTATTCGAGCCCAAAGGTGGTACTATAGTGTTTTAGCTGTATTGGTTTGGTGATGCCTTGGAGGTTCTTTCCCAACCCTTTGTTGGGTTCATATCCGGACCATGCTAGTATGCTTTCTATTTTGTTACTCCGCTACTTATCTTTCTCGACGACATTGAACCGTTTGATGTGATGATAGGTTTCCCCTCCTAGACTTCTTCAATGTCTGATGGTCATGATGGTTTGTCTAGTGCAGATGGAATACTTCCATCTCCGTGAATGATTATCTCCTGGAGGTTCCATTCAAATTTCACGGCTTGATGTAGTGTGTAAGGCACGGCTCCAGTAGCGTGAATCCACGCTTGGCCCAACAGAAGATTATATGAGGTTGATATGTCAAGCACTTGGAATTCAATGTCGCCTCATCTGCAAGCAAAGGTTAATTTCGCTGATCGTGGCCCTCTAGGACCTATCGAAAGCCTTCACATTCATGCTTCCTACCTATATCTCATGGAAACCTTTGTCCAACCTCTTCAGAGTGTCCAATGGACAAATATTTAGGCTCGAAACTCCATCAACCAGGACCCTGGCAATGAACTTATCTTCAAATTGCACTATGATATGCAGTGCTTGATTGTGATTCAAGCTCTCAGACGGTAGCTCATCTTCGTGGAAGATAATCTTATGGCTCTCCAGTACTTGCCCAACTATGTTGGCCATTTCTCCACCAGTGTTGTTGTTGGGTACATAAGCCTCGCTCAGTACTTTCATCAAAGCGTTCTTGTATGCCTCTGAATTCTGTAATAGTGACATAGATATCTGAGCAGGGACTTTGTTCAGATGGTCAATAACAGAGTACTCCTTTGCTTGCACTTTCCTCCATAGGTCACCTGGCCCGGTCTCAATGATAGGCTGCCTAGTAGTGGCCTCTTTACCTAAACCTCCTAGGTGTTCGGGTGTATAGACTCTTCCAGTTCTAGTCATTCCTTGTGTAGTGTTAGATTCCTCTACCTTGGCCTTCCTTTTTCACCGAGCCTCGGCAACATAATCCCAGGGTATTGCTTTTGAGTTGAATGGGGGTGTGGTTGATACTATCATAGTAAAAGGTGTGACCATTTCTACTTCAAATGGAGTGGGGGTGGCTGCGGGCGGAGTCATTTCCACCTCAAATGGAACTGATGCAGTTACCTCAACCTCGATTGGTGCCTGAGTCTGAACCACAATAGGAGTAAATGTGACTGCAACCTTAAAGTCATCGCCTTTTCGAATAAGCCCGATCTTTCGGGGTCCCATTCTTCATTTGTCTCTATCACATGTATACCATCACCTCTGTGATCAGGGAGGGGATTGTTGCGGATATTAGGTGTGACTTCCTTTGCTTGTATGACCTTGTTGTCAATTAGAGTCTGGATCTTATCCTTCAATGTTCGGCACTCAACAGTGGTGTGCCCTTTCATATCGGAATGGTACGCACAGGTTTTGTTCGGATTGACCCATTGGGATGGATTTTCTAATGCCATAGCAGGAACAGGAGTGACGTAACCTGTGGCTTTCAACCTTTCATACAATTGGTCGATGGGCTCAACAATGGCATTGTACTGTTTGGGTGGCTTGCAGTCAAAGTTGGGTCTTGGTCTTGGATGATTTTGGTGAGCTGGTGGTGATTCGAAGTGGGATGGTTGGGAATTATAGGTGTGATGGACAGTGGTTGGTTGGGAATATCTGGGAGATGAAGGTTGGTATGTAGGCAGTGATGCTTGGTATATGTGCAAATGAGCTTGATATGTGGGTGGAGGTGTTTGATATGTGGGTGGAGTTGTTTGATAGGTAAGTGGAGATTTTGGGCCCTGGGCCGCCATTACTGCCCCAACATCTCTCTTCTTCGATATGCCACCGGATTGTAGTGCCTTATTCATGGCTTGCAGTGCCGCAAAATTTGTTACCATCCCACTCTTGATTCCTTCTTCGATTCTTTCCCCAAGTTTGATGATGTCAGAGAATTTATGATTTTTGATAACCATTAACCTCTCATAGTATTGTGGATCCTGTGCCCCGACGAAGAATTTATTCATCTGTTCTTCGTCCAAAGAGGGCCTGACCTTGGCTGCTTCCAACCTCTAACGAGTAGCATATTCACGAAAAGTCTCTATAGGTTTCTTTTTAAGATTCTGAATGTAGAAGACACCCGATGCATTCTCTGTGTTGAACCTGAACCGGTCCATGAAATCCGATACCATGCTTACCCAATTGGACCATTTATTGGGATTCTGGCTGATATACCAAGACAAAGCATCCCCAGTAAGGCTCCTCATAAAGAGCTTCATCCGGATCTTTTTATCTTTCCCGACCCAGACAAGCTTATCATAATAAGTCCTTAGATGAACCTTGGGATCACCCGTACCATCAAACATTTCAAACTTGGGAGGTTTGTACCCCTCTGGCAGTTTGACATCCGGTTGTATGCACAAATCTTTATAGTTCAAACCTTCTATCCCTGTTTCGTCTTCAACCCCTTGAACTCGGCTTGTTAACTTCTTGAATTCTTCGGCCATGTTTTTAATGAGCAGGTCCTTCTAGGAGGATTCCGGTGCACATGAGATTGATTGTGTAGAATGAGGTATAGTTTCCACATATATAGGGTTGCTTTGATGGGTTCCAGGAACTTGGGTATAGTAATGGTCACTGGTGGAGTTTTGTGGATCGGGAATGAGTTATGGTGTGTTTTGGGGAGTATGGTAAGTGGTGGTCGGTGGGTACTAAGTTGGTTGATGATGATGTTGCAGTGGAGTTGGTATTGGCAACGGATTGATATTTTGGGGTGGAGTTGCGTATTGATTTGGTGTGGGAGGATTTTGGTTTTGTATATTCTGAGGAGTTGCTGGGTTCTTTGTGTTTTGTTGGTGGATTTCGAGGACATTGAGGGTGGGTGACAAGTTTTTCAAGTTGCGAACCTGCTCAAGTTCTCCTTGTAATTCCAGTATCTTTTGTTCCAGTCTTAAGACTAGATCATTTGGGGTCCGGAGTACTACGACTATCTGAAGTTTTGGCATTCTCAATATTCTCCTTTCGGATTCTACTTAAGTCGTCCATCTTTGCTTTTCCTTTGCTTTTCGTGTTTCTTGGAGGAGGAGGAGGTGGAGGGCCTCTAGATCTGGTGTGATACGCTGATGAGGCCAGTATGATTGAACCAACCTAAGGGATGTGAATAATCAAAAATAAAGAAAAACAAAAAGGTAACAAGTCAATGAGGATCCTGAAATGTTTGCAGTATTTAAATTCATATTGCGGAAATATAAATTCATGTCCTACTTTGGGAACCTTGTTGTACCCTAGGTAGGCCTAGCGACAAATAAATTTGGAGAACTTTAAATGCCAATCAATGCTTCATTTCATAATATTAAAATAGGCGAATCCCAAAATGACACTAAGATAATAATAAAATAAGTCATTACTGGCACTTGGCCTTATTACATTTTAGGAAAAAGCAAATAAATCTAGCCTATTTGGTCCTAGAAGGACCTTCCCCAGATTCGATCTTCCGGACCCCATCATATAGATCCCTCAGCTCGCGCAGTCCCAGCAGTAAGTAGGCTCTGTCCAGATGTCCTCCTTCAGCTCCTTCAGCGTTCTGGCAATTTTCAACCCTCTTTATGACTTTACCCTCCAACTCCACTATTCCTCGCTCCAAATATTCCAGTTTCCTGTTGAAGGTGACTGCCATTTCCTTCCATTCTTCGATCAACCTTGCATTCCTCTCATGTATCTCCCGTTGTTCATTTTCAGAGTCGTGGACCTTTTTGCGCAACCTGTTGTATTTGACTTGAACTTCAGCTTCCTCATCTATGATTCTGTTCCCTCGACCAGCCCCTGGTGTCACCATTCCTTTCAGATTTTCTTCCAACCATGCCAGGTAGAGAGGCTCGCACCCTGCATAGTACCTGTCTGGCTCAATAGTGTTCTTTTCCACAATAATTTTGCAGTGCCACATGTGCTGAGCTTGGCACTTGTAAGGGACATCGTCATCTTGGAAGTCCGCCCTGAAATGACTCATCTAGACAACCCTTGGTACAACCTGTTTTCTACCTGCTTGCCTCATAACTCACATAGGGATATATGGGTATATCCCTCTCAACCCGATCAGCACCAAGTGCGGAGCATCCCTGGATCTGATAATAAATTCGTTTGTTGGGAACTATTAAAACATCCACTGCACTTGTTCCTCGGTCAGATTGTCGAAGAACTCTACCCATTCTTTGGCTCTTTTCGGCTGAGCAAATTTGTCTGGAATGTAAGTCATCTACTTAGGGTGATGGAAGGCAATATGGTCGTTCCAAGACCTTCGCGGAAATTCTTGGCGATAGTGACCCATTTGGAAATGCTCCAGCAACCATAACTGCAGCAACACATTACAGCCCTCGAAATGCTTGACCCCTCTTTGACAGCGCTCTAGAGCTCTTTAGATGTCGGCTATGATCATGGGGACTATGGTATATGTCTGTCCATTAATCCCTTCCATCAGAGTCTTGGCGACCATGACCAACCTAGTGTGGATTCTTCCCCTTTTCATTGGGAACACTTTCAGGCCTAGGAAGCACACAATGAATACAAACACTCTGCGGTGGATGTGACCCAGAGAAGTGAGGGAGATCTCATCATGGTAAGTACGGAAAGACTTGCTATGTCCATACCTCTCGTACATGTATTCGAAAGGTATGTAAGATTCTTTTAAGCACACTATGTTGACATTCTTCTTCAGCCCCATCATCTTCAAAAATTCCCTGCCCGTACGGTTTTCTGGTACCAATAACCCGGGACTATCCCAAGTCAATACCGCAAGCCCTCCAATTTCCTCTATAAGCGGTGTCATTTCTATGTCGCCGAAACAAAACACAGCCCTTTCACTATCCCAGAATAAAGTGGCAGCTTCGATCAATTTGTTGTTCGGCTAAATATCTAGCAAGGAAGGCAGGTTACCCAGGTACTTTCTCACATGTTTCTTGTCACTTGAGGAAAGGTCCTCCCACCAATCTAGAAGCAATGGTGGGATGTTGCTAACCATACCGAATCTGGGGACCTCGTGCCTCATTTTCTATAAAACAAAATGGTTAGACCTTACCCCCACCGGACTCGACTATATATACATTTATGATCAACATATCGGCATTTAGTTCTCCAAATTAATGCACAGAACGTGGTTATGTCCGTTGGGATTATGGAAAACCCGATGGACTTTGAATAAGGCTTATCTTAAAGAATCATTATGTGAACAACATAACTGATCCGGCTAGGTTTGACCATGATGCATGCACAATTGTAACCAGAGTAAGGTTTTTATAGGGTTTTAAACTGGTACCCTCAAGCGGGCAACTCGAGGGGGAAGGCACGGAACCGTTGACTGCACTGCTGATCGACTGGTTTTACCGCAAATAAACCTTTTCAAATTTAAGGGTAGTAAATAGGAAGAACGCAACCACTCATTAAAGCGTTGCTATAGGATTTGATACGCACGAGTGGAATATGATGCGGAGCATGATTTATGCAACAATTAATAACATGTAGTCAAGTATTTTCACGTAGGAAAAATAAATACAACATTTAAATAATTGAAAGACAATTACAAGAAAAAGAAAATAAAAAGACAATTTAGTTTCAGGGATAAAGAACCATAATTGCTTAAAAGAAAATAGGCAGTTAAATTCAAATAAGGGGAAAGGGTACGGGATAAAGCATGCTTGGACTAATTCACAAAAGATAAGTTCATTATGGTAAGAGCCTAAAGGTATCCCCAGCAGAGTCGCCATGCTGTTGCACCCCCTTTTTCCCTCCGTGGAGAGAAGTCCGGGTTTCGACATTCATGGGGGTAATAACTCATTTCCTTTTGGGAATTAGGTATTTGAAGAGTCGCCACCTAACGAATTAAAGTGCATGAGGGCACCTAGAGTAATTAAATCATGTAGCTAGTTTGCATTACCAGAGATTAGGGTAAGGGCTCGAAATGACCTCGAGGGGAAGGTGTTAGGCACCCCTCTTGGTCCACAAATGTGGGTCCCTACCGAACTTATATTTACAAATTATTCCATTAAGAAATAAAGAGTTTGAATCAAGTAAAGCACGTTGGACGTTGTATAACTCAAACGATAAGACAAAGATTTTGAACAAGTT
Organism: Nicotiana tabacum; assembly: GCF_000715075.1. Classification (NCBI taxonomy): domain Eukaryota; kingdom Viridiplantae; phylum Streptophyta; class Magnoliopsida; order Solanales; family Solanaceae; genus Nicotiana; species Nicotiana tabacum. The sequence continues at coordinate 217,996,218 of NC_134080.1, read as the reverse complement.
GTGTAAAGACAAAGTTTTAAACAAAAGGAATTTTTAGGAAAGGAGGAGTCCTAGGTTAGTTAGCCTATATGATCACCCCACACAATGTTCGGTAAACACTCCTCAATGAGGGGCTACACGTGACATTAGCACGTAGTCATCATATCCCATATCTACCCTTCCCATCCCCTTAGTGGTCATTAAAGCGAGTGTTGATCAGCGATCTCTATTGTGTTATATTATCCATCCCTTTTTAATGGTCCTGGAGGAAATTTAGTACCTCTACCTATAGGTAGTTCTAGACAAACCCCTATGGTTTAAAGGTGAAAATACTAAGGCGACATGCAAGAACAATTAAGACCTTAGCACATAAGATAAAAGGGAGCAATTAGAGGCTCAAGTTTACCTCCTCAAACAATACACATAGGCAGCACGACTCAAACACAAATAAGGGCCTTTTGTTTAAACAATATCCTAAGGCATGATGTCTAAGTGAATATCAAGACACAGAAGACATGCAGTTTATTTTATAAACTCAGAAGTAATGGCCTTATCAGTTGCCTACTGATTTTTTAAAGCCTGTTAAAATCAAAACGACATTAAGTCACAGAAATAGTTTCAGAGTTACAGGATTTGGAAACGCCCTATAGGCTTGCCTACGCATGGAATAATGATAATTACGTTTATATAGTAAAAACAGAATTTTTTTTAAAACAGACTCTTGAATCCCTATAGGCATGTTGTCTAATGATAGATTAAAACAGACTCTTGTGTACTAAAATGACTTAAAATAGATATTTAACATTTTAAAAATATAGAAGATCAATTTTATGCATATAAATGTAATTATACATTAATAAGGTTAATATTGCAATTATATGCAATTTAGCTTTAAAAATACAAAATGCAATTATAAAAATGCACTAAAAATATTTTAACAATATTTTGGCATAAATATAGAATTTAAATGACTAAATCACCCTAAAAATAATTTGAGGGATAATTATTGGGGATTTTATGAGTAAAAGGGAAGGAGATAAATCAATTTAAAATCTTTAAATTATAGGAAAAATATAAAAACCTTGTGCATGCTTATATATGCATATGTATGCTATTTTGAAAGTATTTATGCATATTAAAAATATATAGGGAAAAATTAGGTATCAACACTCAAACCTAATTGTACTTTTGAATTGATTTAATAATGCAGCTTCCTACTTTTCCTACTTTAGTATTTAGTATTAGTATATTTACTATAATAATATGAATTAGGTGATAAAGTCTTTTATCTTTCAAACAAATTAATTGAAAAATATCTTAAATGGATACGATATCTAAGCTTCTCTTATTCTGACTTTTATGGTCTTTAGAAACTGTATTTGTAACGACCTGGCCGGTCGTTTCATGAATTACCACTCCGTTTTCCCCATTTTGCTTCTTTATATGTTTTTCAGCTGTATTTCATTATATCGTATTGGTTAGTTTGAGTTCGGAGTAGTTTTGAAGAGAAATGAGACACTTAGTCTCTTAAGTAGGCCTTTTAGTTGGAAAAGTCAATCAAAAATTGACTGGTAAATAAACGATCTCGGAATTTAGTTTTTATGATTCAGATAGCTTCGTGAGGTGATTTGAGACTTAGGAGCGTGATCGAAATGAGTTTTGGAGGTCCGGGCTAGATTTAGGCTTGAATTGGCGAAATTGAAATTTTGGCATTTTTCGGGTTGGTAGTGGAAATTTTGATATAGGGGTCGGAATGGAATTCTAAAAATTGGAGTAGGTCCGTTGTGTCATTTGTGACATGTATGCAAAATTTCAGGTCATTCGGATGAGGTTTGATAGACATTTTTATCGAAAGCAGAATTTGGAAGTTTTGGAATTTCTTAGGGTTGAATCCGATGATGATTTGATGTTTTGATGTTGTTTTGGGCGTTCTGAAGGTTGAAACAAGTTTGAATGATGTTATGAGATGTGTTGGCATGTTTGGATGAGGTCCCAAGTGTCTCGGGTGAGTTTCGGGTGGTTAAACGAATCAATTTCTTGTTTTGAAAGTTGTAGATTTCTTCAATTCTGTGTTGTAGAGTTTTGCTTTTCGCGTTCGCGAGAGGGTCCTCGCGTTCGCAAAGAGATGTGAAGTGAGGCAGGAGAATTGCTCTTCGCGTTCACGATGTTGGTCCCGCATTCGCGAAGGGTGAGGCTGAGTGTGCATCATGAATGCGATGTAGGTCCCGCGTTCGCGTAGAGTAATTGGAGCAGCTGGAGCCCTGTTAGTTTGTTCTTCGCGTTCTCATTGGTGTGTCGCATTCGCAAAGGTTTGGGAAGCTGAAGCTCCACATTCGCAAGATGGAAGTCGTGTTAGTGTAAGAGGATTAATTGGTCAATGGAATTTTGTGCTTCGCGAACGCGAGGCTTTGACCGCGTTCGCGAAGAAGGAAAATCACACCTGGACAGAATGTTTAAATAGCCATTTTCGGTCTATCTTCCACCATTGTTGGGCGATTTTGAAGCTTTTTGAGAAGGATTGAAGAGGGAATCGAAGGGAAACACTTGGAGGTAATAGTTTTGAACTCAATACTCGATTCTATGATGATTTGTAGCTAATTAGACATGAAATTTGTGGAATCCAAAGCATAAAATTGGGGAATTAGAGCTTGAAATTGGAGACTTTGATTTGAGGATTTGAGGGAACATTTGTGGTCAGATTTTGATGTATTTGGTATGTATGAACTCGTGAGAGTGTAAGGATTCCAGTTTTGTAATTTTTATCGAAATCTGAGACGTTGGCACGGGGGACGGGTTTTGCCAATTTCGGAATTTTTAATGTAAATTGGTTATTTTTGCTTTGGCTTTGTTCCGTTAGTGCGTATTAATGGTATGGTATTGTTTTTGACTAGATTTGGAGAATCCAGAGGCCGAGTCGAGAGGCAAAGGCATTGCAGGCTAGAGTTTGGACCGGATTGAGGTAAGTAATAATTGTAAATATTATCCTGAGGGTATGAAACCCCGGATTCCACATCATTGTGCTACTTTGAGGTGACGCACACGCTAGATGAAGGGCGTGGGATTGTGCACCGTTGGGATTTGTGACTTAGTCCGTCCCGTATAATTGTTAAGTCGCATATTTGATTGAAAACTGTTTAATATCATTGTGTTTGGGAAAGTATTACCATATTTTGGGCTGAATGCCATATTTGGGCCTCGTGCCAACTATTTTGGACCCTTAGGGGATTTTTACTACTATTCCTCTCTGTTTTGACTTCATATTTGTACTCAGTCATGCTGTATTCTACTGTTTTCATAACTCATCCGTGTTTACTCCGTCTTGATATTTTAAGTGATATTTGGGCTGAGCATCATGTTTTACTGTTGCCCGAGTGGCTTGAGAGGTTTCTGACTGAGTGAGGTCGAGGGCCTGTGTTGTGGGGATTATTATGGGATCGGGACACATGAGCGTCGCAACATGTGTACTGATTTGTGATATATGAGAGGTTGAAGGCCTGATTTGTTATGTCACGAGATGACTTGTGATAGCGCTTGGGCTGTAGGAGCCCATCCGGAGTCTGAACACCCCCAGTGAGCACAGGTACCCAATGTGAGATTTGATATTGCCCGAAGGGCTGATTATGAGTGATCATGATGTAGCCCGAGGGGCTGGTTCTGTTGATATTTTGGCCGAGGGGCGGTTGTGGTACAATTTTTGCCTGAGGGGCTGTTTACGTTTCTACCTTTTTACTCACTGTTATCATCACTTGTTTGAAACTATTGAAAGATGTTTTAAATGGTTTTACTGAACTGAGTTGTCTTTACGAGTTTTATTGCTTTACTGCATTGTTCTGGACTTATACTGTTTTGCTGTAGCGTTATGACGTGGTTTACGTGTTTTCTTACTGCTCAGCTGCCTTTACTTTTATTACTTACTGAGTTGGCGTACTCACATTACTCCCTGTACCTTGTCTGCAGATCCAGAAGTCTCGGGGCGCGATAGTGAGTACTGATCAGTCTTCCAGCAAGTCTCCGGAGTTGACTAGGTAGTTGCTTGACTTTCGCAGCCCAGCGCTTCTCCTTCCTATCTTATTCAACTTTGTATCAGCATTTTGTTTTCAGATCATGTTGTCCTTTCTTATTCCTAGACGAGTTGTAGTTGCTCATGACTAGTGACACCCCGATGTCAGGTTGTGTTATGTTTCCGCACTGTTTATTTTAACTTATATTACAAGATTTTAGCTAATTAATGGCTTTAAATGACTTATTATCAATGTCTGGTTGGTTTTGGGGTTTTTATCGGCTGGCTTAGTTTCAGGATAGGCGTCATCACGATCGGGTCCGTTTAATTGATACATTTTTCATCCTTTATAATTAGGTCATGTAATTATGAATGGTCTATGTAATTATAATATTACTATTTCATATTTATTATATTAGTTGTTTGATATTTTATTACATTTTACGTTAAAGTAATTTACAATAGAGGCAAAATAGTAATCCAATTTTGCAGGAAGAAGCTTCCTACTTTTTGTATAATATGATATTGAAAGATGCCAATCTTTTAAAACATACTAATAAACAAATAATGTCAATTTGTTTTGAAAAAAAATTGGAAGTAGCATTAGATTTGTCTGAACCCGTAACTAATATTGTAGCTTCGCCCCTGGTTGCAGCATCAAAAGACATACTAAGTTTCCTCGATTAACATTGTTAACTACTGGAGTACTTCTTCACCCGATGCATATATAGTCAAACCTCTCTATAATAGTCTCATTTGTTTCGATGTTTTCTGATTGCTATAATGAAGTGCTGTTATAGAGGACATATATTACAACATAATATAAAAATCAATTCCGAAAAATACTTGGTTTTTGTAGTGAATGATTGTTATATAAATATGTTGTTATAGAGGAGTCCGAAACCTAAATGCCAACTTTATGGACTCAAAACACGTTTTTACAGTGTTAAAAAAAAGTTATTTTTCTATATAAAATGCGGTACAATACCGCATTTTACTTTAACGGTCGTTTGGACCGTTAAGGTAAAACGTGGTATCGATAAAACACAGTATTTTTCCACGATTTATGTAAAATGTCGTATTAAACCACGTTTTACTACCAGAATGTGAAAGCTTAAATAATAGGATTTCTTTTAACCTTTATTTGTCTTTTGCCTTCTTTAACTTTCGCAACTTATATATTTTAAGACAATGTAAAGTAGTATAAATATAAATTGTTATTCTTTTATTAAAAAAATTCTTAAAAAAGAAAGTATTTGACAATGGTTTTTCTTTAAACTAGTTGATTGCTTTATATACTTTTTCACATTGTAATTTTATTTTTGAAAATTTTAGGAACGGGTGTCTAAATTTATGGGGTCAATTGTTTTTTTGGCTCTTGACAAACTTCTTTTTAGTTTTTAGATCCTATCTATTTTTTTTTACACACATGAGATTTATTTTTACATGTAAGAGATCTCTCTTTTGTACATAAGAGATCTAAAAAGGTCATTTTCTTAAATTCAAAATTATAAAGGGGCATGATGTACAAATAGCACGAATTATTGGGTCAATTGATTTTGTAACTCTTTACAAATTTATTTTTATTTTTATGACCCTAACTCTTTATTTACACATGGGAAATTTAGTTTTACACGTAAGAGATTTATCTTTTATACATAAAAGATCTAAAAAATGTTATTTTCTTACATTATAAATTGTAAAGGAACGGATTCAGACGGGCCAATTGGTTTTGTAACTCTTTACAAATTTATTTTTATTTTTATGATCCTAACTCTTTTTGTTGCATATGGGAGATTTATTTTTACAAGTAAGAGATATGTCTTTTATACATAAGAGATCTAAAAAATATTATTTTCTTACTTTATAAATTGTAAAGGAACGGATTCAGACGGATCAGTTTGTTTTGTAATTCTTTACAAATTTATTTTTAGTTTTATGACCCTAACTCTTTTTTTACATATGGGAGATTTACTTTTACGCATAATAGATCTGTCTTTTACACATAAGAGATCTAAAAATATTATTTTCTTAAATTATAAGTTGTAAGGAAGCATGATGTACAAATAACACCTGAATTTATATTGGAAATTAAATTCATTCATCTTCGTAGTATAAACTTTGTCAGTTTCTTATAGATAGAACAGAGAAAAGTATTAATTTTTCAAAAAAGAAGTTACTGTTTTATTATTGAATTAAAAAAGAAGTTAATGTGAAAAAGTATATAAAGCAATCAACTAGTTTAAAAAAAAAAACTATTGTCAAATACTTTTCTTTGTTTAAGAATTTTTTTAATAAAAGAATAACAATTTTTATTTATACTACTTTACATAGTTTTAAAATATATAAATTACGAAAGTTAAAGAAGACAAAAGAAAAATAAAGGTTAGAAGAAACCCTATTATTTAGGCTTTCACAAATGACCAAACTGAAAAATCGTTGATTCCCTCAAATTCTTACATAAATCGTGGTAAAATACCGTGTTTTACATAAAATGCGGTACAATACTGCGTTTTACCTTAACGGTCCAAACGGCCGTTAAGGTAAAATATGGTATTGTATCGCGTTTTATATAGACAAGTAACTTTTCTTTACACTGTAAAAACGTATTTTGAGTCCAAAAAATTAGTATTTAGGTTTCGAACTATGAAATCCATTTTTTTGAGAAAATGGAAACATTAGATTAATACTAAACTGGTTCCACCGTATTACAATTCATAGTGATGTCACTTAGAACATTCAGATTACCTAGACTTGCTAGCATATTACATGCACTATTAGATAAGTGCTTAACAAAAACAACACCACCAAGTTTATCTTTTTCCAATGCATAGTTAACAAAAGTGGGAGGTCTTGCAAAGCGGGTGATCTTGTTCAACTTAGATTGATGGGAAACTGCCTTTGCTAATTTGTGCGCGGCTGCATTTCCTTGACGGAAAGTGTGCCTAATCGCCAGGAGTTTTAGTTGCAACATTAACTGTTGGGTTTTAAGCATTAATATGGCTTAAAAGAGGGTGATGAGAAATGGAGGAAAATGAAATTTTTGAGTGAAATTTTAAATTTTTCCCCTTGATGAAGGAACATTGTCCCATATTGGAAGAGGAAGAGGTTTTTAATGGGTATATAAGCAATTGCTCTTCTTCTAGCTCTTAAAGAGTTGAGAAGAAGGCAAGCCTCGCGTTGTTGTCGTCGTCGCTAGGCTCGACTTCGGCTTCAGATTTGGATTTGGTCAAATGATCGATTGATTGATTAACTTTTTGGACCAAATTTGTTTGTTAATAGTAAATATTAACAGAAATGTTATTAAATATCCATTTTAATAACAAAATATTAATATTAAATTCAAGAATATTAATATTAAAATCCAACCGTTTCTATTTTTCCGTTTTCTATTTTGGTAACAGAAAATTGACTACCCTCTTCAATTTTCCCTCTTTATTGTTGAGTAAATAGCCATTTATATTATGGCATTTATGTTGTTGCCGTTTTGCACAAACAATCATTCTGAAGAGTTGCACCTCTTTAGATTTCAGCCCAACATTGGCTATAAATACAAGTCAATTCTCTTAGATTTTCGATATGATTTTCTGAGTTTCTCCTCCTTCTGCATTGTTTTAACTTCAAAGAAAGCAACAATAAGCGTGATTTGCTACCGAACTTTGTGTTCACTGAAACACTGGGGTTTGAAGTACCACTACACCGGTGTGTAAATCGTTCTACCATGGGAGGAAATAATCCATAACCATCCATAACCGTAGGTACTAAGAGAGAATTAAATTCCTTAAGAAAACATTGTGAATTCAGTGGGCTAGGATTAATTTTTGTTTCTTTATATTTTCTATTTATATGTTATTCTGTGTTTTCCAGAATTAGTTTACAAATACAAATTACTAACAAGCTTAAGGAATTTAATTTTGTATTTTGTATTTGTGTTATATTCACTGTTTTGGAGTTTAAAACCTTTGTGGTTTTTACTCCGATGGAAATTAAAATTTATGTGATTTTATTGTGTCATTTTTTTTACAGAAATGACTAATGATAACGCGAACCAGGCTGTTCCAATGGTGACTGCCAATGCATCAACAAGCCGAACACCGGCGGAGAAACCCGAAAAAATTTTCGGGTTAGATTTCAAGCTATGGCAGCAGAAGATGTTCTTCTACTTGACTACTTTAAGTCTGTAGAAGTTCATCAAGGAAGATGTTCCTGTTCTGCCTGATGAAGCTCTAGAGAATGAACGCTTTCTCGTGATTGAGGCGTGGAAACATTCTGATTTTCTGTGCAAGAATTATGTTCTTAGCGGACTGGAGGTCGATATGTATAATGTCTACAATGGCGTGGAGATGTCAAAAGAGTTGTGGACTGCTCTTGAAAAGAAATACAAAACTAAAGATGCTGGGTTGAAGAAATTCGTTGCCGCTAAGTTTTTGGACTAGAAAATGGCAGATAGCAAGTCTGTTATTACCCAAGTCCAAGAATTGCAAGTGATTATTCACGATCTCCTTGTTAAAGGTATAAATCAAATTAATACTAATGTTGAAAGTAGTAATATTAGTATTTTTACTAATAGAATTTTCATTGAAGGTCTTGTCATCAGTGAAGAATTCTAAGTAGCAGCGATGATTGAGAAGTTTCCTCCTTTGTGGAAGGACTTCAAAAACTACTTGAAACACAAACGCAAGGAGATGTCCCTTGAATATCTCATTATTCGGTTGAGAATCAAAGAGGACAACAAAGCTGCTGAAAAGAGAGGCAGTGGAAACTCAACAATTATGGGAGCAAACATTATTGAGGATAATTCTTAAAATAAGAGAAAGAGGAAGCATGCTTCTAGACCGAAAAGCAACCCAAGCAAGAAGCGGTTCAATGGAAATTACTACAACTGTGGAAAAGCTGGTGTCACGATCCAAAATCCTTCCGAAGGAGTCGTGATGACACCTAGTCTCTAAACTAGGTAAGCCTAACATTAATTGAATTAACTTGCCATTTACTAATTTCAAATTAAACAACTCTGAATAAATCACAATTTTCAAAACCGGTGGTACAAGTCATAAGCCTTTCTAAGAGTAGTTATACAAAATAAATACAACACTGGTCCAGAACGAGAAGGAATCAATGGAACGTAAATACAAACGAAGGTGACTCCGAGGCCTGCGAACGCAGTAACAGGTTACCATGAGTCTCCACCGCGACGACCCGCACAGCTACTATCGATCAATACCTGGATCTGTACACAAAAATATACAGAAGTGTAGTATGAGCACACCACGGCGGTGCCCAGTAAGTATCAAGACTAACCTCGGTGGGGTAGTGACGAGGAACAATTAAGAGACCTACTGGTCAAATAAAATGAACAAGATATGATAATAAAATATCAAGATAATGATAACGAGGTAATATCAACAGCCAGAAATCAAAAACCAATAGTAGGGACAATAAAGGGAGAACATTGGTAGTAACAAACGATAACCAAGTAAATCAACACTGATATAACATGGACACATACAAGTAAGAATGTATTCAAATAAAGAAGGCAATGCCATGTTAATAAATCACATCATGTCTAACACACAATCCCGACCATCTCAATCCTCCATTTCTCATATCATAATCTCAACTTCCGAACCTTCAGCACACATGGCACCTTGTGTCCACATATTTTCCATCTCACTTTTAACAGCAGAATCCACATGCTATACAATACATATATCATTACAAATGCATTAAAGATGTTTAAAAAGTCTCATTTACATAATATAAAGTAAATTACAATTTCTAAACTAATTAGGAAAATCAGCGAGAAAAGGTGAAGTTGTTTTTAGAAATCATTTGAGTAAATTTCACGACAATTTTTCACTCTCGGGAGTCGTGATGACGCCTACTAGAGAAAGCTAGGCAAGCCGACCATTTGAACAAATTACCTTTTTCCCATTTAATTCTTTAACAAATGTGAATCAACATTCTATAAAGAGAGGAAATTTAAAACAAGCGAAATAAAAAATAAACCATTTAAATAATTCTAACATGATTTTTCACACAAAAACTACCCAAGGATGGTGTCACAACTCCACAGACGGTCTAAGAATTTTACAAACAAGGTCCGAAAAAATAAATGCAACACTGTTTCTGAATTACATGAGTGAAACAGGAAGAAAAGATAGAGGGAGACGCCAGGGCCTGCGGACGCCTACAGAACTACTTTGGAACTCCGTATGGACTAAAGGAAGCCACCCAAGCTAAGGCCCAAAAGCTACTGCTGCTCCGGGATCTGTACACAGCGCAGAGTGTAGTATCAGGACAACTGACCCCATGTGCTGGTAAGTGCCTAGCCTAACCTCGGCGAAGTAATGACGAGGCTAGGACAAGACTACCAAATAAACCTGTGCAGTTAAATCATATACAACGGTAAAATAAAGGCATAAATTTACAGTTAAGGATAGGAGGGGGAAACATGCTGCGGGGAACATCAAGTAACAACAGAAAACCAATGCTGTGGGGGAATATCTTTTGCCAATAGTAACTCAGGAGAAAAACATAAAGAACAATTTAAAATTCGCAGCAGAAGGAATAAGGAAACAGAAAAAATCAATATCCACTTTTATCCTTTATTGTTGTGACGCGCAACCCGATCCAAATCATAAGTCACTGTTGCGGCGCGCAACCCGATCCAAATATAATATTGTTGCGGCATGCAACCTGATCCAAATATAATATTGTTGCAGCGTGCAACCCGATCCAAATATAATATTATTGCTGCGTGCAACCCGATCCCAATATACAATTCAACACCAATCACAAAAGAGTCCCAGCAAGGGAGAAATAAGGAAACAACAATATCCCCGCAAAGTAATCGACAGTAAGAAGTAAATACGTCCTGGAAAGGGAATCAGCTATAACCAAACTTGTTCCAACTTTTAACTTTACAAAGAAACCTCATCTAGAACCGATACTCAACCATAAGCAATTTCCACGAGAATAGTCATAATTCTTTCCTAACACAGAGAATCAACAACTTAGGCATTTGTAGTACTTATTAAGAACACAACGATTTCAATTTAAGACTCACGGGCATGCTTGACAACGACGTATAAATACTCGTCACCATGCCTATACGTCGTACTCAACAAATAACACATAACAAATAGGACTCGACTCCTAATCCCTCAAGTTAAGGTTAGACCAAACACTTACCTCAAACTTCCACGACCAACTCAAGCCTCAAACACCGCTTTTCCTTTAAAATTCACCTCCAAATAACTCGTATCTAGTCCAAATTGATTTAACATCAATAAATGCTAAAGAATTCATACCCAACACTTAATTATAGGTTTTCTATCATTTTTCCCAAAAAGTCAAAAATTGACCCCATGCTCGCTTGGTCAAAACTCGAGGTTTGGACCAAAACCCGATCATTCATTCGTCCACGAGCCCGAATATAAAATTAGTTTCGCAATCCGACCCCAAAACGAGGTCTAAATCCCAATTAATCAAAAAGCCCTAACTCTACCCAAATTTCCTAATTTCTACCATAAAAACCTAGATTTTAGGATGAAAATTGATGAAATGCATTGGGAAATCGAAAGAAAAAGGTTTAGAATCATATACCAATATTTTTGGGGAAGAAATTGTTCTTTGAAAATTGCCTGAATGCTTATAAATTTTTAAAATATGAAGTAAATGGGTTATGCTCGGTTTGGTTCCGTTTTAAAAATAACTGGGCAGGCTTTCATCGTGTTCGCGATAGGCCTATCGCGTTTGCGATAGGCCTGCCGTGTTCGCAATGGGTTAGGCCCAGATGGCCATCACATGCGCGTTCAAGGGCTCACATTTGTGGTGCTTCAGCTCCTCGATCCTTCGCGTTCGGGGTCAGGTGGCCGCGTTCGCGTAGAGTAAAATCCCTCCCCCTACCCAGGCCTAAAGGCCTTCGCGTTCGCGATATCAGGTCCGCATTTGCGAAAGGAAAATTCCTTCAGCCTGACTTACCCTTCGCGTTCGCGAGAGTCCTTCCGCGAACGCGAAGAACAAAACTCCAAAACACCAGAAACTGAAAACCTGCAACTTTTTCTAATTTTAAAACCTTCCGAAACCTATCCGAAACTCACCCGAGCCCTCGGGGCTCCAAACCAAAATGCATACTAACTCAAAAACATCATATGAACTTATCCGTGTGTTCAAATCACCAAAATAACATCTTAAACAACGAATTTAGCATAGAAATCTAAGAAAATCTTCAAAACTTTCAAAGTATCAATTTTCACAACCACGGATCCGAATCACCTCAAACGACTTCCGTTTCTTACCAAATTTTACAGGCTCGACTTAAATCACATATAAGACCTGTACCGAGCTTTGGAACCAAAATACGGGCCCGATACCATCAACTTCCAAACATTTTTCATTTCTAAAAACTCATATATATTCCAAAAAATAATTTTCCTTAAAAAAATTCATTTCTCGGCTTGGGACCTCGGAATTCGATTTTGGGCATACGCCCAAGTCCCATAGTTTCCTACAGACCCTCCGGGACCGTCAAATCACGAGTCCGGGTTCGTTTACCCAAAATATTGACCGAAGTCAACTTAAATTCATTTTAAAGGCAAATTTTATCCTTTTTCACAGATTTTCACATAATGGCTTTCCGGCTATGCGCCCGGACCGCACACGCAAATCGAGGTGATGTAGAGAGAGGTTTTTTAAGTCCTCAAAACACAGAATTTATTTCTAAAATAACTGATGACCTTTTGGGTCATCATATTCTCCACCTTTAAAACAACCGTTCATCCTCGAACGAACATAAGAAGGAAGTACCTGAGTCGAGGAAAAGATGGGGATAACGTCTATGCATATCGGACTCGGACTCCAAGGTTAATGCCTCAGCAGGCTGACCTCTCCACTGAACACGAACAAAAGGGAAACTCTTCGATCTCAACTAACGAACCTGCCAGTCTAGGATAGCTACCAGCTCCTCCTCATATGACAAGTCCTTGTCCAACTGGAAAGTGCTGAAGTCTAATATGTGGAATGGATCGCCGTGATACTTCCGAAGTATGGACACATGAAACACTGGATGCACGACTGATAAACTTGGCGGCAACGTATGTCTATAAGCCACCTCTCCCACTCGATCAAGAATCTCAAATGGGCCAATAAACCTAGGGCTAAGCTTGCCCTTATTTCCAAATCTCATCAAGCCGTTCATAGGCGATACCTTAAGCAATACCCGCTCACCGACCATGAATGCCAAATCACGAATCTTACGGTCGGCATAACTCTTTTTCCTGGATTGAGCTGTACGAAGCCTATCCTGAATAATCCTGACCTTGTCCAAGGCATGCTGTACTAGATCCGTACCCAACAACCGAGCCTCTCCTGGCTCAAACCATCCAACCGATGACCAACACTGCCTACCATACAAAGCCTTATAAGGAGCCATTTGGATACTCAACTGGTAGTTGTTGTTGTAGGCAAACTCTGCTAAAGGCAAAAACTGATCCCACAAGCCTCCAAAGTCAATGACTCAAGCTCGTAGCATATCCTCCAAAATCTAAATAGTCCGCTCGGACTGCCCGTCTGTCTGAGGATGAAACACTGTGCTCAACCCAACCCATGTACCCAACTCTCGTTGAACTACTCTCTAGAAATGTGAGGTAAACTGCGTACCTCGATCCGAAATGATAGACACGGGCACACCATGAAGATGAACAATCTCCCAGATATAGATCTCAGCTAACCTCTTGGAAGAATAGGAAACTGCCATAAGAATTAAATGTGTTGACTTGGTCAGCCTATCAATAGTAACCCACACTGCATCGAACTTCCGCTGACTCCATGGGAGTCCAATAACGAAGTCCATAGTGATACACTCCCACTTCCACTCAGGAATCTCAATCTTCTGGAACAAACCACCGGACCTCTAATGCTCGTACTTAACCTGCTGACAATTCAAACATCGAGCCACATGTGCAACAATGTCCTTCTTCATTCTCCTTCACCAATAATGCAGCCGCAAATCCTGATACATCTTAGCTGCGCCTGGATGAATAGAGTACCGGGAACTATGGGCCTCCTCTAAAATCAACTCTCGGAGTCCATCCACATTAGGCACATAAACTCGACCCTGCAATCTCAAAACTCCATCATCTCCTAAGGTAACCTGCTTGGCACCTCCGTGCTACACCGTGTCTCTAAGGACACACAAATGAGGATCATCATACTACCAATCTCGGATATGCTACAATAAAGAAGAACGAGCGACTGTGGAAGCTAACACATGGCTGGGCTTAGAAACATCCACTCACAAACTGATTGGCCAAAGTCTGAACATCCAAAGCAAGCGGTCTCTCACCGACCGGAATATAAGCAAAACTGCCCATACTGACTGACTTCCTACTCAAAACATCGGCCACCACATTGGCCTTTCCTGGATGATATAATTATCATAGTCTTTCAACAGCTCTAACCACCTCCTGTGCCTCAAATTTAGCTCCTTCTGCTTGAACAAGAACTGCAGACTCTTGTGATCCGTGAACACCTCACATGCCACGACATATAGATAATGCCTCTAAATCATCAACGCGTGAACAATGGCTGCTAACTCCAAATCATAGACTGGATAGTTCTTCTCATGAATCTTCAACTGCCGTGAAGCATAGGCAATGACCTTGCCATCCTGCATCAATACCGCACCGAGCCCAATACGAGATGCATCATAATAAACTGTATATGGCCCTGAACCTGTGGGCAAAACCAACATTGGTGTCGTAGTCAAAGCTGTCTTGAGCTTTTGAAAGCTCTCCTTACACTCGTCTGACCACTTGAACTGGGCACCCTTTTGGGTCAACCTAGTCATCGGGGCTGCAATAGACGAAAACCCCTCCACAAACCGGCGATAGTAGCCAGCCAAACCCAAGAAACCTAGTTCTTGAATGCCTCTACCTTTTTCGGATCAACCTGAATACCCTCTGCTGATACAACATGAACCAGGAATGCAATTGAACTCAACTAGAACTCACACTTCAAAAACTTGGCATATAACTAACTGTCCCTCAAAGTCTGAAGAACCACTCTAAGATGCTGCTCGTGCTCCTCCCGGCTGCGGGAATAGATCAAAATATCATCAATGAAGACTATTACGAATGAATCCAAGTAAGGCCTGAATACTCGATTCATCAAATCCATAAAAGCTACTGGGGCATTTTTCAACCCGAATGACATCACCAAGAACTCATAATTTCCGTACTGAGTGCGGAAAGCTGTCTTAGGGACATTGGATGCCCTAATCCTCAACTAATGGTAGCCAGATCTCAAGTCAATCTTTGAAAATACCTTGGCACCCTAAAGCTGATCAAACAAATTATCAATTCTCGGCAATGGATACTTATTCTTGATTGTAACCTTGTTCAACTACCGGTAATCTATACACATTCACATCGATCCGTCCTTCTTCTTAAAAAACAACACTGGTGCACCCCAAGGTAAGACACTAGGTCTAATGAAACCTTATTCAAGCAAGTCTTGCAACTGCTCTTTCAACTCAGGCGGGGCCATATGATACAACAGAATAGAAATGAGCTGAGTTCTTAGAGCCAAATCAATGCAGAAGTCAATATCCCTGTCGGGTGGCATACCCGGCAAGTCAGAAGGAAATACCTCAGGAAACTTACGAACAACATGCAAAGAATCAATAGAAGGAACCTCGGCACTAGAATCACGAACATATGCCAAATAGGCCAGACACCCCTTCTCGACCATACGCCGAGCCTTCATATTAACACTACGGGTAAAATGACCAGGAGTACCTCTCCACTCTAAACGAGGTAAACCCAGCAAGGCTAATGTCACAGTCTTGGCATGATAGTCCAAGATAAAATGGTAAGGTGATAACCAGTCCATCCCCAATATGACATCAAAATCAACCATGTCCAGAAGTAACAAATCTACACGAGTCTCAAGGCCCCCAATCACAACTATACAAGAACAATGGACTTGATCTACCATAATATAATCACCTACCTGTGTAGACACATATACATGAGCACTCAAAGAATCACTAGGCATGATCAAATACGGTGCAAAATAAGACGACATATAGGAGTATGTAGACCCTAGATCAAATAGAACTGAAGCATCTCTACTACAAACCAAAACAGTACCTGCGATAACTACATCGGAAGCCTCGGCCTCAGGCCTTCCTGGAAGAGTATAACATCGGGGCTGAGCCCCTCCACCTTGAACTACATTTCTAGGACAGCCTGCTGCTGGCTGGCCTCCACCTCTAGCTGTCTGACCTCCACCTATAATACCTCTACCTCCACCTCTAGCACCTCTACCCCCACCCCTAGCTGGCGGAGCAGGCGGTTGTGATGACTCGGCCGATCGTCTTAAGAATTAATGCCCCGATACCCTATTAACTACTTTCCCAAGTTTATTTCTGCTATTTTAATTTGTCGGGATGTTCGGTTTTGAGTTTCGGAGAGTTTTGGGACACTTAGTCCCTAAATGAGAGCTTAAGTTTTGGAAAGTTGACCGTAGTTGAAACAGTGTGAAGATGGACTCGAAACGAAAATCTGATGGTTCCGTTAGCTCCGTTGGAAGATTTCAGGCTTAGGGGCATGTTCGGATTGTGTTTTGGAGGTCTGTAGCTAATTTAGGCTTGAAATGCCGAAAGGTTGAATTTTGAAGTTTCCGGTTCGATAGTGAGATTTTGATCTAAGGGTCAGAATGGAATTCCAGAAGTTGGAGTAGCTCTGTTGTGTTGAATGTGACATGTGTGCAAAATTTCAGGTCATTCGAACGAGGTTTGATAGAATTTTTGATTGAAATCGTATTTTTATAGTTTTTGGAATTCTTATACTTGAATCCAATGAAAAATAGGTGTTTGATGTTGTTTTGAGCGTTCCAAAGGTTGGAACAAGTTTAAATGATATTTTAGGATTGGTTGGCATGCTTGGTTGAGGTCCCTAGAGGCCTCGGGGTGATTTCGGATGGTTAACAGAAAGATTTTTGGATTTTAAAGTTTGCAGCTTCAGCTGTTATCTGTCATAATCGCACCTGCAGTTTGGGACCCGTAGGTGCGGTGTCGCAAAAGCGGCTCAGAGGTCGCAGAAGTGGAAATGAGGAAGGGGGCCTGGAACCGCAATTGCATGACCGCAGATGCAAAATTTGAGGTTGCAGGTGCGAGATTGGGTTTTTAACTGAGAACCGCAGAAGCGGTATCGCAGATGCGATTATGTGACTGCAGATGCGGAAACAGCTATGCAGAAATATGAAATTTCAAGGGTTTAGTTTCAAAAGTTTAAAATTCGATTTGGAACTCGAGAGAGGGCGATTTTAAGAGGAAATTGAAGAGGAGATCATTGGGTAACGATTCTTTAACCCTTTCTAGTTATATTCTATCAATCTATAGTTAGTTTCATCTTTTAAATACGGATTGGAGATGAAAATGGGAGAAAAGTTGGAAGAAAGTTCTTAGACCTAGAATTTAATTATTGGTTGGGAATTTGACCTTAGATTTGGATAATTTTGGTATGCATGAACTCGTAAGAGTATGAGGATTATGAAAACATAAATTTTACCCGATTCCGAGACATGGGGCCGAGGGGCATTTTGGATATTTTACCTATTTTCGCTTATTAACTTAGAATTTCTTTGTAGAATCAGTTACTTGAAGTATTATTTACATTATGCAATTGAGTTGAATAGATTTGGGTCATTTAGAGTCGAGTACTCGTGGCAAGAGCGTGGTTTCAAATTAATTTTTGAGCCGGTTCGAGGTAAGTGGCTTGTCTAACCATGTGTGGGGGACCTTCCCCTTATGATTGGTATATTTGGTAATTGAAATGCCTTGTACTTGAGGCAACGAGTGCGTACTTGTGCTAATTGTTGGAAATCCGATTTTCTTTAAGTAATTACTACTCCCTCCGCTCCAATTTTTGTGAACCTGTTTGACTGGGCACGGAGTTTAAGAAAAAAATGAAGACTTTTGGAATTTGTGGCCCTAAACAAGTCCAAATGGGCCCTAGAGTATTTGTGTGGTTATAAAAGCTTCTCATTAAGGGTAGAGTTGTAACTTTATATAAATTGTTACCAAATTTAGAAAGGGTTCATTCTTTTTGGAACGGACCAAAAAGGAAATAGGTTCACATAAACTGGAACAAAGGGAGTAGTATGTTTCCTTTCATGTTTCTATTACTTGCACTATTAAGCCTGTTGTTAGCTTAGGAAAGCATGTCTAAGTGACTTAACTGCTTTTCTTGCTCAAACCGCCTTACTTGAATTCTGTGTAGCATGCTAGGCTAGAATCACTTGTTGCCTTGATATGAAATTTTGCTATTTCTATATATTTTCCTGTTGCTGTTGTGTGTTTATTTTGGGACTACGGATGTGGGATTCCGGTAGCTCCCCCCCTTGTCTGTATATTTTGGGACTATGGATGTGGAATTCTGGTAGATCCCCCTGCACAATTAGATGGAACTACAAGAATGCACCCGGTATATTCCCCAGTACTAGGTATTTACATTTGGGACTACGGAACGGGATTCCGGTAGATCCCCGCGCACTATGAGTTGGACCACGGGACGGGATCCCGGGAGATCTATTGGATATGTACATATGGGACTAAAGGACGGTATCCTGAGAGATCCCCGACTGTTATTATTGGTGCTGAGCTGTATTTCTTTTCTGTGTTTACCTTCTTCTGTATAGTTGTTGTTGTCCTGTACATCCTGTGTTATTTTACTACTGTACTTATTTATACAGTTTTGTTCTATACTGTTGATCTTTATATTTTATTTAACCTCAGTAGGACCTGACCTTCCTCGTCACTACCCAACCGAGGTTAGGCTTGACACTTACTGAGTACTGTGGTGTACTCATGCCCCTTCTGCGCATGTTTTTCATGTGCAGATCCAGGTACTGCAACTCAGTCCTATCACCTGTGAGGCCAGGTGACTGCTCTAGAGACTTCGAGGTACATCTTCCACGTCCGCAGACCGAGGAGTCTCTTTCTATTCTAGATTTTAAACATTTCCCTTTTGTATTTCTTTCCCTTGTTAGATATTCTGGAGTTAGACATTGTAGATATCCAAAGGCTTGTGGTTCCGTGAGTTTTCGGGTTTTGGGATAGTGTACTTGGTTATGAGAAATGTAGTGTTGTGTCTGCCGAGTAACTTTTTAACATTGTTTTTATCACTCTTCATTCTATTTTAATTTGTTTATATTTTGCATTTTGGTTATCTTCCGCAATTTAGGCTTACTTAGTTGTAGAGGACTATGTGCCATCATGATGGTTCACGGAAGGCAAACCTGGTTCGTGACATTGGTGGAACACCTGGCGCCTGAACTATAACACGAGAACCCTTCCGCTGGGACTAAATACCCACCAATCTCGGACAAGCCCTCCGGATGTGACCATACTCACCGCACTCAAAGCATCCACCTGAATGTTGTGGCTGAGGAAACTAAGACTGACCCTGACAACCTGAATGACCACCCCAAAAACTCTGGAGCAGCGGTGTACTGGTAGGAGCTAGTGGTGCACTATATGGCTGCTGATTAGAATACTGCATATGAGAACCACGACCACGTGAAGCGCCGTGAGAAACCTGAAGTACTGACTGAAAAGGCCTAGGCGGATGGCCTCCACCATACGAATCCCTGCCTCCAGATGAGGCACCACTAAATCTGCCTGAATGACGAAGCCTCTTGTCAGACCCCTGACAACCCCCCTGTCATAGAACCATCTCAACTCTCCTGGCCACATTGGCCGCCTCCTAAAAAGAAATCTCACTCCTCATTTCCTTATCCATCTGAAGTCGAATAGGCTGAATGATTCCTTCAATGAACCTCCTCATCCTCTCTCTCTCGGTGGGAAATATGATAAGATCATGACGGGCCAAGTCGATGAATCTGGTCTCGTATTGAGTGACAGTCATAGAACCCTTCTAGGGTGCTTAAACTGCCTCCGATAGATCTCTCTCTGAGTGATAGGGAGAAACTTCTCCAGAAATAGCTGAGTAAACTGCTCCTAAGTCAAAGCTGGTGATCTGGCTGGTCTAGTGATGATGTCCAAATCCACTACTAAAAATTAAATGGACTTGGTCGCATGCAATATAATTTACACAATTATAAGTCGGGGTCGAATCCCACAGAGAATAATATGTAGGCGATTAAGAATGTAAGAGAATTATCACTTGTTATGTAATGCCAAACACTTAGATTTTGGTTGAAAAAGTATCTATACCTAAATGTGGAAATATAAACTAACCTAGAAAGCAAGTAAAATGATCAATGACTACAAGTATGGATGCATCGGGAATTACACTCAAGTAACGATCCAATGTATTTCACGATTTTACAAATATGAGCGAGTTTATGTTAATTAGCCACGCGTAATAATTCTTAATTAGCTTATTCCGAAGACTAACAATACTTCCTAATTGAATTATCCCTAAAACAATTAAGAGATTAAGCACACCCAGAATGGCTAAAAGTAGTTCAATCCTATCCCTAGGTAGAATCTATAAAATGAGGGTTAAAACCTCAAGTTCTTGTTAATTAATCTTTCCCAACCCCAAATTATCTTTTCCAAAATTAATTTGGAGTTAATGAGCGAGTCCTAGGGCTAGCTAATCCATTTGGAAACATTAAAGAACAAGAATAATTAAAGTAGTAATAACTCACTTCATAAAAGGATAAAAATCATTCAATACATATGAACAACAAGGTATTTAATCCACACTTTAAATATGAAGACTTCCATAAACTAGATTCAAGTGTTGGAAATAAATAGTACACACTTAAATATTCAATACAAAGCAAGGAAATGAAGAAATAAACATAAATGGGTAAGAAATCCTTAACCACAAGCTTGAAATATTTAAAACCCAAGTGTGTGTGCAAACCCTAGCTTCCAAAACTTGTTCTCTCTAGTCTCTTGGAACTAAAAATAAGCCAAAGATCTCCAAAATATCTGCTAGGTCGAGTATTTGTGGGTTTGGAAATGAGAACATGTGGAATGCCTAAATTGCCCAGGTCTAATGCCCGTTGACCGCACCTGCGGATGAATTCTCGCAGATGCGGATACCTTATCGCAGAAGCGGGAAGTTGAAGGATGTCTGATACCATAGATGCGGGCTCCCAAAGCGTAGATGCGCTACCACAGAAGCAGAAAATTACTTGCAGATGCGATTCCTAGCAAAAAGCCCAGCTCCGCAGATGCGTTTCCACTCCCGCATATGCGGGGTTGCTTCTGTGACCACTCTTCCGCAGATGCGGAATCACAGGAGAGTTTTGCATTGTTTTCACCCTTTTTGCTCAATTCCACTTCAATTCAATTCAAATCACTTCATAGTATCATTTACTTTAAAAATCTAACAATACACACCATAAACAACCTTATATTATAGTTAAAGGAAATAAAAGCTAAAGAAAAGAGACTAGAATGAGTGGTAAGATCACCACTTATCATCTAGCCAAACAATAATCTCTCCACCAAGTCTTGGCGGATCCAGACAAGCGGAAAGTAGCAAAGTCGACCCCATTGATCTCCACTATCCCCATATTCCTTAGAATCTCATGACAACTGTCTAGATAATCTTGGGGATCCTCCGAAGATGCACTGCAGAAAGTAGTAGTGAAGAGCTTGGTGAACCTTTCCAATCTCCACAAAGCAGCGGCAGACATAGCTGCTCCATCACCGGCCTAAGCTACCACACCCGGCTGAACTGCTCCAACTGGCTGAGCTGCTGGAGTTTGAAACTGGGGAGCCATTTGCTCCAGGGTGCGAGTAGCAGGAGTCTGGGCTCCTCCTCTAGCCTGAGAGACAGCTGGTGCTACAGGAAGCAAGCCTGCCTGGGTCACACTCTCCATAAGGCCCACTAGATGGACCAAAGCATGCTGGAGTACTGGGGTAGCAATGAACCCCTCTAAGACCTGAGCTGGGCCCACCAGAACTTTCTGAGCCGGAACCTCATCATCAAACTCAACCTGAGGCTTCGCCGCTGGTGCTGATGCTCTGGGCTGAGCTCTGCCCTTACCTCGGCCTCTAGCACAGCCTCGGCCTCACCCACTACCCCTCGTGCGAGCTGCTGCTGGGGGTTCGAGCTGCTGATCGGTGGATGAGGAAGCGCGTGTTCTCGCCATCTGCAAAAGAACAGAGTATAAATTCAATTAGCATTGAGAAACCAAACCGCACAAGATGAAAGAATAGATGTGAAACTTTTCCTAACTCCGCAGCCTCTTGGGGATAAATACATACGTCTGTGTACCGATCCCTTAGACTCTACTAAGGTTGTTTGTGAATTGTGAGACCCATGTAACCTAAAGCTCTAATACCAACTTGTCACGACCCATATTTCCTACCCTCGGAAGTCGTGATGGCGCCTTCTAGAAAAGGTAGGCAAGCTGACCATTTGAACATATTACCTTTTTCCCATTTTAATTCTTTAACAAATGTGAATCAACAGTCTATAAACAGCAAAAATTTAAAACAAGCGGAAGAAATAATTAAACCATTTAAATAATTCCAATATGATTTCTTAAATAAAAACTACCCAATGTTGGTGTCACAACTCCACAGACGATCTAAGAATTCTACAAACAAGGTCCGAAAAAATAAATGCAACACTGCTTCTGAATTACATGAGTGACGTTCATAGGATATCATGACATTGTATTTCGTATTTTATATGGTTATAAATAAAACTAGCCCTAGGCGTCTGCCTAGCAGATTGAAAAAAAAATAAAAAATTACATGAGTGAAACAGGAAGAAACGATAGAGGGAGATGCCAGGGTCTGCGGACGCCTGCAGGACTACCTTGGATCTCCGTATGGACTGAAGGCAGCCACCCAAGCTAAGGCCCAAAAGCTGCTGCTGCTCCGGGATCTGCACACAGTGCAGAGTGTAGTATCAACACAACCGACCCCATATGCTAGTAAGTGCCTAGTCTAACCCCGGTGAAGTAGTGACGATGCTAGGACAAGACTACCAACTAAACCTGTGCAGTTTAAGCATATATATATATATATAGCAAGTAATAATAAAGGAAACTATCAGTTAAAGATGGGAAGGGGACATGCTGTGGGGGAATATCTTTTGCCAACAGTAACTCAGGAGGAAAACATAAAGAACAATTTAAAATTTGTAGCAGAAGGAATAAGGAAACATAACAAATTAATATCCACTTTTATCCTTTATTGTTGCGGCGCGCAACCTGATCCAAATCATATGTCACTGTTGCGGCGTGCAACCCGATCCAAATATAATATTGTTGCGACGTGCAACCCGATCCCTATATACAATTCAACGCCAATCACAAAAGGTCCCAGCAAGGGAGTAATAAGAAAACAACAATATCTCGATAAAGGAATCAACAGTAAGAAGTAAATACGTCCCGACAAGGGAATTAGCTATAACCAAACTTGTTCCAACATTTAACTTTAGAAAGAAACCTCATCTAGAACCGATACTCAACCATAAGCAATTTCCACGGGAATAGTCATAATTCTTTCCCAACATAGAGAATTAACAACTTAGGCATTTGTAGTACTTATTAAGAACACAACGATTTCAATTTAAGACTCACGGGCATGCTTGACAATGAAGTATAGATACTCGTCACCATGCCTATACGTCGTACTCAAAAAATAACACATAACAAATAGGACTCGACTCCTAATCTCTCAAGCTAAGGTTAGACCAAACACTTAACTCAAACTTCCACGACCAACTCAAGCCTCAAACACTGCTTTTCCTCTAAAATTTGCCTCCAAATAACTCGTATCTAGTCCAAATTGATTTAACAACATCAATAAATGCTAAAGAATTCATACCCAATGCTTAATTATAGGTTTCCTATCATTTTTCCCAAAAAATCAAAAATTGACCCCGGGCCCGCTTGGTCAAAACTCGAGGTTCGGACCAAAACTCGATCGCCCATTCACCCACGAGCTTAAATATGCAATTAGTTTCAGAATCCGACCCCAAAACGAGGTCTAAATCCCAATTAATCAAAAGCCCTAACTCTACCCAAATATCCTAATTTCTACCATGAAAAACCTAGATTTTAGGATGAAAATTGATGAAATGCAATGGGAAATCAAAAGAAAAAGGTTTAGCATCACCAATGTTTTGGGGGAGAAATTGTTCTTTGAAAATCGCCTCAATGCTTCCAAATTTCGAAAATATGAAGCAAATGGGTTCTGCCTGGTTCTGGTTCTGTTTAAAAAATAACTGGGCAAGCATTCATCGCGTTTGCGATAGGCCTGTCACGTTTGCGATGGGTCAGGCCCAGATGGCTATTGCGTTCGCGTTCAAGGGCTCGCGTTCGCATTCAAGGGCTCACGTTCGAGGAGCTTCAACTCCTCGAGCCTTCGCGTTCGCGGTCAGGTGGCTGCGTTCACGTAGAGTAAAATCCCTCTTCCCCTGCCCAGGCCCAAAGGCTTTCGCGTTCGCGATATCAGGTCCGCGTTCGCGAAAGGAATCACATCCAAAGCTTCTCGTTCGCGACCTGTTTCTCACGTTCGTGTAGAAGGAAAATTCCTTCAGCCTGACTTACCCTTCGCGTTCAAAAACATAATATGAACTTATTTGTGCGATCAAATCGCCAAAATAACATCTTAAACAACGAATTTAGCATAGAAATCTAAGAAAAATCTCAAAACTTTCAAAGTATCAATTTTCACAACTACGGATCTGAATCACATCAAACAACTTCCGTTTCTTACCAAATTTTACAGGCTCGACTTAAATCACATATAAGACCTTTACCGGGCTCCGAAACTAAAATATGGGCCCGATACCATCAGCTTCCAAACATTTTTCATTTCTAAAAACTCATATATATTTTAGAAAATAATTTTCCTTAAAAAAACTCATTTCTCGGTCTTGGGACCTTGAATTTCAATTCCGGGCATACGCCCAAGTCCCATATTTTCCTACGGACCCTCCGGGACCGTCAAATCATGGGTGCAGGTCAGTTTACCCAAAATATTGACCGAAGTCAATATAAATTCATTTTAAAGGAAAATTTTATTATTTTTCACAGATTTTCACATAATGGCTTTCCGGCTATGCGCCCAGACTGCACACGCAAATCGAAGTGATGCAGAGAGAGGTTTTTTAGGCCTCGAAACACTTAATTTATTTCTAAAACAACCGATGACATTTTGGGTCATCACAGTAAAGAAAGTACCCCTTTCAATTTATATACAACATCGAAAGAATTATTACCTTTAACATGGGAATTAATAATTTAAAAGTTAGTAGAAATTCCTTTTTAAGTAAAATACAACCTCAGATATTTGCGATATGAAGTTAATAGCATCTCGCGATAGAAAGAAGTATTTCATAACTTTTATTGATGATAATACTCGATATTGCTATGTTTACTTACTTAATAGTAAAGGTAAAGTAATAGACGCATTCAAGCAATACAAAAATGAAGTTAAAATGCAACTTAACGAGAAAATCAAAATGATAAGAAGTGATAGGAGTGGTGAATATAAATATCCTTTTGAACAAATATGTTTAGAATATGGAATTATTCATCAAACAACGGCCCCTTACATGCCCCAATCTAATGGGATTGCAGAAAGAAGGAATCGTTTATTAAAGGAGATGATGAACGCATTATTGATAAGTTCTGGTTTGCCACAGAACTTGTGGGGGGAAGCCATTCTTTCGGCTAACCAAATACTAAATCGAGTACCCCATAGCAAAATACAATCTATTCCATATGAAAAATAAAAAGAAAAGAAGCTCAACTTGAATTATTTTAAAGTGTGGGGGTATTTGTCAAAAGTGGAAGTTCCTAAACCCAAAAGGGCGAAAATAGGACCGAAAACTGTTGATTGTGTTTTCATAGGATATGTGACCAATAGTAAATTATATCGATTTCTAGTTCATAAATCAGAAAATCCCGACATTCATAATAATAAGGTTATAGAATCAGATAATGTTGAGTTCTTTGAAAATATATATCCGTATAAAAAGGAATGTGAGACGATTGGTGAAGGATCTAAATGACCTCGGGAAGAAACAAAAGAAAGTACATTAAGTCAGGAGGATCCAAGACGTAGTAAAGGTCAAAGAATGTCTACTTCATTTGGACCAGATTTTGTGATTCTTGTTGGAAAACGAGCATTGAACATTTAAAGAAGCTATGTCTTCTTCGGAAACATTATTTTGGAAAGAGGTAGTCAATAGTGAAATAGAATCCATATTGAACAACCATACATGGGAATTGGTTGATCTTCCTCCTGGAAATAAACCTTCGGGGTTCTAAATAGATATTTAAGAGGAAAATGAAAGATGATGGCACTATTAATAAATTTAAGGCAAGACTTGTAGTCAAAGGGTATAGACAACGAGAAGGTCTTGACTACTTTGATACATACTCTCTAGTTACAAGAATTACATCCATACGGATGTTAGTAGCATTAGCTGCAGTGTATGGTTTTGAAATTCATCAAATGGACATGAAGACGACCTTCTTGAATGGAGATTTGGATGAAGAAATCTACATGGAACAACCTGAAGGGTTTGTGGTTCAAGGTAAGGAAAAGAAAGTCTGTAGACTTATTTAGTCCTTTCACGGACTAAAACAAGCACCCAAACAACGGCATGCAAAATTTGACCAAATAATATTGTCAAATGGTTTTAAAATAAACGAATGGGATAAATGTGTATACATTAAAAATATTCCAAATCACATAGTCCTTGTTTGCTTATATGTGGATGATATGCTAATAATGAGTAATGACATTGACAACATAAATGCGACTAAGCGTATGCTAACTGGCAAGTTTGATAACAAAGACTTGGGAGTTGCTAATTTAATTCTGGGAACTAAGATCCATAAGACTTCTTAAGGTCTGGCATTGTCACAGTCTCATTATATTAAGACAGCACTTGAAAAATTCAAGACTTGGGCTTTAAAGTTGCAAAGACTCCAATTGTCGCGAATCTTGTATTAGCAAAGAACAAAGGCCAAAGCATATCACAATTGGATTATGCTCGCATGTTGGGATGCTTAATGTACATCGTGAATTATACACGACCAGATATAGCTTGTTCTATAAGTAAATTGAGTCGATACACGAGCAATCCAGGTCAATCTCATTGGATGGTAATGAAACGAGTTTTGGGATATTTAGAATATACCCAAGACTTTGCTTTGCACTACAGTAAATATCCTGCAGCCATTGAGGGATACTGTGATGCAAATTGTATCACCGGATCAACTGATTCCAAGTCCACAAGTGGATATGTATTCACTATTGGTGGGGGAGCGGTATCTTGGAAGTCGTCCAAACAAACTTGTATTGCCCGCTCTGCAATGGAGGCTGAATTCATAGCCTCAGATAAAGCTGGTGAAGAAGCTGAATGGCTCTCAAATTTCTTGGAAGACATTCCAATTTGGCCCAAACTGTTAGCACCAATATGCATACATTGCGATAGTCAAGCGGCAATTGGAAGGGCTGGGAGCATTATGTATAACGACAAATCTCGTCATATACGACGAAGATATACAACCATAAGACAATTACTCTCTAGAGGAATTATCACGATTGACTATGTAAAGTCAAGTGATAATGTGTCGGATCCACTTACAAAAGCCCTAACTAGAGAGGTAGTTGAGAAATCATCAAGGGGAATGAGATTATGGCCGAGAACAAGTCATAGTGGCGACAACTCTACCTAGAAGACTGGAGATCCCAAGATCTAGGTCCAAGGAGATCAAACAAAGTCATTAATGACGGTTCAACATTGTCAATTAAACTTTTGGTCCATTCTCGTGATGAGACAATGTTCAGTGCCACGGATAAATCATTAAGGCTTTTTAATATTTTCTAAATTTGATATGTGGTATATCAAATAGTGTACCTACGGGATGAAACGTTTATGAATCACCTATGTAAGTGTGAAATGTTAGCCGCTTCAAGGAGAATTTTGCAAGGCCAGTTCTCTATGCACTTATGAAACCACGCGGTGTTCATGGCTGAAACGAACACAACAATGAGAACCAAAGACAGTTAAGGGTTGGTTATGTGACTTATGGTTGTCTACACCAAAGGCGGTGTTCATGGCTGAAACGAACACAACAATGAGAACCAAAGAAAGTTTAAAGGGAAACCTACTTATCCAGATGCAATTAATCCTTGCTTGTGAATCACACAGTTTTTCATGCATATTTCCATGATATAGCCATTCCCCATTCATGTGGGGGATTGTTGGGTTTTAAGCATTAATATGGCTTAAAAGAAGATGAATGGGAAATGGAGGGAAATGAAATTTTTGAGTGAAATATTAAGTTTCCCTCCTAGATGAAGGAACATTGTTCCATATTTGAAGAGGAAGAGGTTTTTAATGGGTATATAAGCAATTATTCTTCTTCTAACTCTTAAAGAGTTGAGAAGAAGGCAAGCCTCGCGCTGTCGTCGTCGCTCGCTCGGCTCGGCTTCGGCTTCGGCTTCGGATTTGGATTTGGATTTGGATTTGGTCAAATGATCGATTGATTGATTAAATTTTTGGACCAAATTTATTTTTTAATAGTAAATATTAACAAAAATATTATTAAATAATCATTTAAATAATAAAATATTAATATTAAGATCCAACAATTTCCATTTTTCCGTTTTCTGTTTTGGTAACAGAAAATTAATTACCCTCTTCAATTTTTCCTCTTTATTGTTGAGTAAATAACCATTTATGTTATGACATTTATGGTGTGGCCGTTTTGCATAAACAGCCATTTGGAAGAGTTGCACCTCTTCAGATTTCAGCTCAACATTGGCTATAAATACAAGTCCATTCTCTCAGATTTTACATATGATTTTCTGAGTTTCTCCTCCTCCTTCTGCATTGTTTTAACTTCAAAGAAAGCAACAATAATTTTGATTTGCTACAGAACTTTGTGTTCGCTGAAACACTGGGTTTGAAGTACCACTACACCAGTGTATAATTTTTTCTATCCTGGGAGGAAACAATCCATAACTTTGGGTACTAGGAGGGGATTAAATTCCTTAAGGAAACACTGTGAATTCAGTGGGCTCGAATTAATTTTCGTTTCTTTACATTTTCTATTTATATGTTATTCACTGTTTTCCAGAATTAGTTTACAAATACAGATTACTAACATTAACAACTTGCAGTCATAAATAATATCGTTAAGTACTTCATTACCTTCTTTTATTAATTTAATCACCTCTGTTGAGTCTGTTTCAATCTCTACCGGTTGTTGTTGCATTTTCAAAGCAATTTGGAGGCCTTGTTTCAGCGCTAAAAATTCTGTCTGAAGTGGAGATGCCGTATATGTGCAGTTTGTAAACCCACAATCCAGGCACCTCTGGTGTTTCTGATGAGGCCACCTAAACCTGCTTGAAGGTTTTCCTCCTTGAAGGAACCATCCACATTTAATTTATGATAACTATTTGGTGGCTTATGCCATTTGACATAAATAGTACAATTCTTGGTAATATTATAGTCAGAATAAGATACTCTTATTTAGGTTTAAGGGAAGTTCAATTATGAAGATATTCTTTGTTGTAGCTGAATCAATGGTTACAGTAAAATTGCACCAGAATGAGATACCTAGCTATTAACGATGAGTTTAAATTTTGTTTATACCAGCAAGTCCAATGCGTCAACCAAAAATAAGAGTAATAATCTATTGTAATCGATTAAATTTTTAACATTTTTTACGGCGTCGGTGTATAAAAACGTAAATCCATTAACAAACAGAAGAGAATAATAGCATCATGAAATAGAAATCACCGAATGCGCTCTCATTTTACAATAGGTATAGCAATTAAAATTACATACTCTGCCGTAAGCATCTCATGATATTAGTACAATTTACTCCACTAGAAAAGATAAACCAAGAAAAATAGAGACAACCACGATTTGTTGTTTACGAGTTCAGAATTTATCATCAAATTCATACCTCATCTTGGTTATTGAGTTCGCAATTAAATATATATTTAATGGATCTTCTAATATAAATACAAAATCTAGTAAAGCTACTACCCGTGCGTTACACTCTAGCTCGGCCCCTGAAGCAAATTAAAAGTCCATCAAAGCAATAGACATAGAAAATATAGTGATTAGAATCGAAGACCATTAAGTCCTAGAGTCATCCATCCATAAATAATCCAGGTGCACGCATGTTCACACAACCTATCCTACAAGCATCCATCCATCAATAATCCAAGACTCAATCTGAACATGAGTACACAAAACTCAACCGCCGTCTCTGTCACGACCCAAATCTATTTAAAAGTCGTGATGGCGTCGTATACTACTGTCAGACAAGTCAACACTAAATAGTTAATTAAATTCTCATTTTAATATTTTTGAAATTATAAATATTCTTCAATTTAACTAGTAAAAGATGAACTTTACAAAATAAATAATAATGTTTTCCACTTTCAATACTGAATATCCCATAATCATCCCAAAACCTGGTATCACAAGTGCATGAGCATTTACTAGGAAATGAAATAAAATAAACTACAACATCTGTCGGAATAAAAATTTGGACATGAGAGAAAAATACAAAGACTCTGAAGGATACTCTGATGGTTGCGGATCGTAACATGGAATACATCTCACGTAAGTCCCCGCATCAACCACCTTGTTGCGCCCACAAGGTCACTGAACATACATGTGCACAGTACAACAAAATGTACGGCAAGCGTATTATGAGTACGAAAACAACGCGTACCTAGTAAGTATCCAGTCTAACCTCGAAGAAATAGTAACGAGGGGTCGACTTTGACACTTATTAGCGGTCCAATAATATCAGGTACAATAAAGAGGTAAATAAATGTGAGGCAGAGTAAATAAATGAATTAAATAAGCATAAATATATGAGATACAAATTCCCTTCTTTACAATGAACTCAAGCTTCCCAATTGAAATTCCCTCCTTAACCGGAGCACACATAAGGGTGTAGTGGACCTCATCAAGTAGATTATCATAAATACAAATCCGAAAATATCACGGATACACCGACTGCTTGCCAAATATTACGCACGATTCCATGAAGATATGATATAGGAAATTCCATGGAGTACGGTCCGGTCCAACATAAAATTAAACTGTGTACTGCCGAGGGCCGAACGGCACGAACCATAGATGTATCTATTAACCTGTCGAGGCGAACGACCCGCTCCCATGAGAGTGTATTATATAGATCCTGCTGAGGCAAACGGCCCGATCCTATACGAGTGAAATACATAATCCTGCCGAGGCGAATGACCCGATCCTATAAGAGTAGTGGAAATTTACCCCGCTCGCGAAATATAATTGCGACGCGGTTATACATAGATTTCTTAAGTGATTATAGTATTCCTCAATTCTTTTCAAAATATGAAGTTCAAAGGAAAACTTTTAAGTTCCCAATTTTTCCTCAAGTTCAACTCCTTTCAAAATATTTAATAAACAAACTCAATCTCGCTTCTTCTCAAGGAAAGCAATAAACATAAATCAACAACAATATCAATGAGGCATGATGTAAGCCTAAAATTACCCGGACAAAGGCATAACTAGTAGCTACGTACGCACTCTCATCATCTCGTGCGTACGTAGCCCCTACAAATAGAAGCACACAATAATTTAGTTCACCTATGAGGGTTAATTCCGTCTTACGAGGTTAGAAAGGACACTTACATCGCTCCAAAGTTCCATAGCCGGCTCCTAAGCTTTTCCAACAATTCAAACAGATGCCTAACGCTCCATAAACTAGTCAATAATTGTGCAAACCCATAAACATATACTCAAATACTCATTAAAATCCTATTAACAACAATTCTCAACTCCGCTTGAAAAGTCGATAAAATCACTCTTGGGCCCACGTGCCTGGATTCCGAAAATTTTCAAAGATAAACTTTACCCATAACCCCGCGAACTCAAATATATGATTTATTCTTCAATTCTATACCCAATTTCGTGGTAAAAAATTCACAAATACCAAATCTTAGGTTTTCTACCAAAACCCAACAATTTCTACTAATTTTCATGTTTAAATCCTTATACAAACCATGTATTTAACTTATAATAAGTGGGAATCACTTATATTGACATAGATGATGAAAATCTCCCTTCCAAGAGCTCCAAAATTGCCCAACCAATTGAAAAATGGAGGAAAAATGGCCAAATCCCGTCTTTAAAACAATCTGCCCAGGCCAGCCCTTCTTCACATTCGCGATCAAAGCCTCGCGTTCACGAAAGCTGCAGATACCACTACTTAGCGTTCGCGAAGGCCAAACTACTCCAGGTTCCCACTCTGATTTCTTCTTCGCGTTCGCGACCCTTGTGTCGTGTTCACATAAGCTTCATTAGGCAACACTCCATGTTCGCGTTTGAGAAGGCCAAAAAACCAGCTGCCTCAAATTCCTCTTCACAAACGCGGGACACCCTACGCGTTCGCGATGAAGGAAACCAGATACCAGCAGCAGCAGTTCAAAATAGCCCAAAATGATCAGGAACAATCTTGAAACACACCTGAGGTCCCCGAGATCCCGTCCAATCACACAAACCAGTCCCACAGCTAGACGTGCTATAGGCCTCAAATCACATCAAACAACATCAATATCGTGAATCACAGTCCACTTCTGATCAAACTTCTCAATAACTTTCAAATTTCTAACTTTCGCCAAATGACCCCGAAATGACCTACGGACCTTCGAATCCACTTCCGGACGCACTCCCAATACCAGAACCACCATATGAAGCTATTCCCAAACTTAAAATCCCAAACGGACATTGATAACATAAAATACACCTCCACCCCAATTTCATGAAACTCTTCCAAAATGCTAACTTCCACAATAGGCGCCGAAATGCTCCAGGTCATCCAAAACCCGATCCGAATATATGCCCAAGTCCGAAATCATCATACAAACCTGTTATAACCTTCAAATCCCGATTCCGAGGTTGTTTACTCAAAAATTCAATCTTAGTCAATTCTTCCAACTTAAAGCTTCAGAAATGAGAATTCTCTTTCCAAATCAACTCTGAACTTCCGAAATTCCAGTTCCGACCACACGTGCAAGTCATAATACCTGAAGTGAAGCTGCTCAAGGCCTCAAACCTCCGAATGGCACACTACAGCTCAAAATGATCGGTCGAGTCGCTACATTCTCTCCCATTTAAATATACGTTCGTCCTCGAACGTGCTAAGAACTGTGCTGGATTTGTCTGAAATCACTATGTACACCTCGTGCACCTACCCGTGCTACCACAACTCAGTTGAGCACATTTTCTCGAACAAATCTGAAGATTCTCCCTTTTTACTTAGCCAAATAAGTCTTAGAGCCAAATATCAACACCCAAAATTCTCTATCAGGCCTGTTTCCAACATACAAACATCGTATCTATCACCACACGATATACCAAAACATGATTGTATGCCTTTGCTGAATTAACACCATGAACCGCATATTTCGCATGACCATAATAACATCCTCTGATAATAATAGCCGACATTCCATGAATCTGATGCTCACACACAGGTCATGACTCATATAAATCCTATTCCAAATCTTGAAATACCTCCACGACAAAAGCGATGTGTAGAAATTCATGACCAATTACTGAGTCAATAATTCATTGAGTTCTTTCTTGTGACAAGAACCATTGCCTCATTATGAACAAAATAACTATATTTGCTCTTTATTATACTTCATATAAATTCGATCGCACTGATCCCAGGTATAATAATCTCGTCTCACCTAGTACAAGCTGCTCAGGCAATAAGCCACCTCAGACATTGCTAAAAGTCTCATATGATGCCACAATGTGCCAACAAGCTACAAACTCGAACGTGATACATAAGGAGAACGAACTCTGGAAAGAACCACTCGACCTACATAACTAATTGAACAACTGAAAGGATGTCATGAACCTCCCTCATAAAATGGGAAACAAAGAATGCAAGAATAGATATAGGGGACTGTACTCAAAATCACACTGTTGCGGCGTGCAACCCGATCCACACATAATACCATATAAGGAAAGACTTTACTGAGCTAAAATGCTCATGAATATGAAATACCCGAATATCGACCACAAGCACGTTAAGTTCATAATACAAATATTAGGGAGATAGATAGTCGTACGCCATAATACTCAAACACGACTAAGGTGCAATATATGATCTGTATCTCAAGAGTCATCCTACTCACATAACACCATCGCTACATGGAACCTCAACACATATGCAATTAATCATGCCATCTCACAACCCACACGACACAATAGAGTATTACATGAAATAGCCAATGATGAAATAATATCCAACGTTTGAATACTCCTCTGTTAGTTTGTACGAGTCTACCAAATAGTAGAGTACCTTGTCCTCTACGAGATTCTGCTTAGAATGTTATTAAACTGTAAGTAAAAGAGATACGAGATTTTTACGTGGAAAAATCCCACACAAGGGGACCAAAAACCATGACCTACACCAGTAGGCTTTCAACTTCACTAACTTGTAAAAACCTATTACAAGCCACTTTGTAATGACTCCATTACAAAGAATTCAATGCAACTAACTTGTGGTACTTTTACCACAAGCCACTTTGTGACTCCCTAGTTACAAAGACTTTTACTAACTTGTGATGCTCTCACTACAAGACACTTTGTCACTCTACAGTTACAAAGGCTTTTGCTTTTGACTAAACCTAGTCACAACATAAACTCAAGGAGTTTACGGATTTTACAAGAGGATTCCTAGTCAGCGCTTCTAGCTAAGCAATTTAGGAGATACAATAAGTACAATCACAAAGTTACAACTCAACTAAGTACAACAACATGCTAACTTTAGGAACTGGTATGTAGTTGCGTTCAACTTTGTTCTTCAAGCTCGTGAGGATTGATTTCTCTCTTTTTGCAAAAGGCTTGAATGATAAACTGAAATATTCAAGTAATGTTTCAATATAAACTCATGTTGGTACACCTTGATTGCATCACTTAAATGATGTGAGCACTTTAGTTGGTCAAGAAGTGAGTGGGCACTGGAAATAGTGCAGTGCGGCAGAAACAGTGTAGTCAGTCACTTCATTTCTAGCTGTTTCCAACTGACTTTGTACTGCTATGAGGGAACCACAAGGGTAGTAGGTCCTTGTTTAGTTTCATGGCTCCTGAAGCTGTAGCAGTTCACATTTAGCTGGAATCTATTAAATGCAGTGTAGTCCAAGTGAGTCAGGTTCCCTATCTGGTCCTTAACATTAAGTTTGTTAGATCATCAAAACATAAGGCAAAGATATTGAAAACCTATCAATTTCCCCCTTTTTGATGATGAAAAACTTAACATTGATAACGAGGATTTAGAGCTAAAAGAACCAGATTAAGTAATAGGAGAACACAAGTTCCCCCAAACTCTATGCCCTTTCGTACACATATTCCCCCATATGTTCCCCCTGACTTTATGGTCATATTCTACTATTATTTTCCCCCTTTTGGCATCATTAAAAAGACAAAAACAGAAGAGCAACACAAAAAAGTCCAGCCAAGCTAACTCATGCCACATATGTGCACATAAATATGATAGAGAATAGAAACAAAGAAGTAAAGCACTGATATAATAAAAAAGGATAGAATTTATATTGATAAAACTTTAATATGACTTTGCTTAAAAAGCAAGAGGCAACATTGTACCGTTAAAACGAGAGCAGTAGTGTTTCATCCCAACCACATAAAAAAAGAAAACAAAACATCTGCCAAAACAACAAAAAAAACTAAAGAACATTTCCAGATCTGGTCACTAAAGGGATACTTAGGGGGAACTAGGAGTGGAAGGCTTGGAGGCTGCAAAAAGTGTTTAGAGAACAAGGTCTATTCGGGCATTGGCCGACTTTTGATCATTAAGCAGTTCTTCTTTCAGGTTCTCTACTTGTGCCCTGAGATCAACATTCTCCTTTGCCAAACGAGCTACCTCATCATTTGATGCCAGAACCCCTTGGGCTTGCTGACCTTCCAGGATAGCATTCCTAGCCTTCAACCGAAGAATTTCCTCAATTGCACTATTCTGAGCATTAATTAGTTGTGAGACGGTTGATGTACTTCCTACTCCCCTATTCTTTCCAGGCACTCACATTCTTCCAATGTAGTGTGTGAGAAAGTCTGCTTCTTAGTCCCCACCTTGCCTTGCCCCAATGGAACCTTAAAGAAATTAAACACTCTTGTAAGAAAAAACCCATAGGGAAGGCCATGATTGCCATCTTTGAAGGTGGCTACCTTTTGCATGTGCTCAATCATAATAGCAGACAAGTTTACAGGGTTAAAACTATCCAGTTGCTCCATCAAGAACATGTTAAACTTAGAGGTCATGGACCTCCTCTCAGCTCGAGGCAATAGAACTTTGTTGATCAATTCAAAAAGTAGCTGATAGACAGGGAGTAACGCGTTCTTATGGATCTGGTCCCCCTTCTAGTTTGCATTGTCCTTTACCACGACATTTATGAAGTTAAACTGACAAACATCCTTTACACTGGACACATCGGTTGTAGGAACTTTAAGAATTTTACTAAGTAGCTTTACATCAAACACTATATCCACTCCATTCACCAAAGCACAGATGTGGTCGGTCTCAATGGGAAAAAGGCTAGCAAAGAAGCTTTGCACCTCATTCTCATAAGCGTTAGGGCCATCTATTTGAAATAGATGCCCCATCGTTAAAACTCAACCATTTCAAGAATTTGTCGCATGCCAGCCATCTCAGAGATTGTGGGGTCAACACGACCCAACAGAACCTTTTGGTGCCTCAGGCGTTCTGAGCCAAGACTGACTTCACTCTTTAACCTCTTCACAGAACCAGGTTCCTGAACAATTTCAGACTTGCATTTTCCTAACTTCTTACCACTTAATTTTCCTTTTCTCTTGGATTTGACTAGCACATACTCATGAGACATCGAGAAATCACTCAGAACCTCCTTCAATTTGGAGCTAGAAGGTGACCGCTTTTCTATTGAAGTAGGCTTTATCTTTTTCTGAGACCGTCTAACCAGAGAACCATGTTCATATAGTGTTTCTTCTTCCACCTCTACTACAGGGATCGCCTCATTACTTACGGGTACACTGTCTTTCACCAACTTTCTCCCTTTCTTCTTACTACTTTTTCTGCTCTTTTGAAGGGCAGAATTGTAGGACATCTTAGCTTGAAGCCTGGTAGTAGGTCGTTTGGTTTCAGACTCAGGAGTGCACACAACCCTCCTCTTAACTATGAACGCATCAAGAGCCAAGTTATCTAGGTCCCCCTCATCACTGGACCTCATTTCAGGTTCTTGCACTTCCAAGGGCACAACAACGAATGCAGGAACAGAACTATCCTGGGAATGAGAGCCCTGACCTGGGTCCTCCGGAAAGGGATCAGGTTCATCATGTAAGGGCCCAGTAGTATCTGCTAGTGCATCGCCTTCAACAGTTACAATGGACCCTTCGTCCCCCATACCATGTACCTCATTTTTCTAAGAGATAATCTCATGCAGTACACCATCAGCAGACACCAAAAAGACGGTTAAAACATTCTCTTCCTCAATTGGTACTACTGCTACCACAGAATCGGTAGCAACGATGGCGGAACTCTCTGTGACCTCAGAGTTTTGACCTTGTTCTCCACTTGGTCATTGACTAGTGGGAACATCAGAAGATGGAAAGGACAGAGCAACAATTTTAGGGGTTTCTGAAATAGAGAGAGACTGGAAATCTGGGTGATGTACGATTTTAGCGGGAAGATAAGAGCGGGTAAGGAAGGGTCAGTAGGAGCGGAAGTTTCCATAGGTTTATCAGTAGTAGGTACGATTGAGGCAGGGAGGTCGTAGTTTGTCTCAGCCATTGGAAAAATGGTGGGAAGATGCTTTTGGGAAATTCTAATAGAGGACTTATGGTTAGGGAGAACAGAAAAGGGTTTTTATAAGGAGAGGATAATTATAAAGAGAGAGGAATAGGCATCGGTCCTGAAACGGCGGTTGGGCGCGGAGAAGTGCAACGTTTCAAAGGGAGATGGAACAATTTTAAGTGAAGAGACGTGACAATAGGATCTAAAAAGTTGAATGACATGGCAGTTATGTTTTGTACCCTTTTTAAGACGTATATTAAAGGATGCACAGAACTAATAACCTTTGGTACAAGAACCAGGTTCTTAACCTTTTATTTGAAAGAATCAATCCTCTTTTATCATTCATGCACTGCATCTACGACTTCTATACTCATCATGCGTGTTTATCTGCAACAGTATTAAAGTGAGTTAGACATGGCCAGAAAACACTTTTAGCCAGTTATTTCTTGAAGGTGATTTTCATAGCCAGATAAAGAGGAATCAGGTTCTCAATTGGGATTTAAAAGTCCCAACTTCACTTTGTTTCTTTCAAATTGTTCCCTACTTAATGCCTTGGTGAAAAAGTCTACAATTTGGTCTTTTGTGCTGTAGAACTTCATACATATCAGCCCTTTCTCCATATTGTCCCTCAGAAAGTGATGCCTCACATCAATATGCTTTGTCCTTTTATGTTGAACTGGATTATTGGCCATGTTGAGTGCACTGGTGTTGTCACATAGAAGGGGCACACTCTCAGTGAGTACCCCAAAGTCCTCCAATTGTTGCTTAATCCATAAAAGTTGAGCACATTTGGATGTTGCGGCTACATATTTTGCTTCAGCTGTTGAAAAAGCCACTGAATTTTTCTTCCTTGTACCCCAAGAGATAAGACATGAACCTAGGAAGTGAGCCATTCCAGAAGTTCTTTTCCTTTCCACAAGATAACCTGCATAGTCTGCATCAGCATAACCAATGAGATTAAAACTATCACCTGAGGGATAATATAGAACCAGGTCCTGTGTTCCTTTGAAATATCTCAGTATTCTTTTGGTAGCCTTAAAATGAGATTCCTTGGGATTTAATTGAAACCTTACACATAGACCCACATTAAAGACAATATCAGGTCTGCTGGCAGTGAGATAGAGGAGAGACCCAATAATGCCTCTATACATGGTTTGCTTCATAGGACATCCAGTTTCATCCATGTCCAGTCGAGTGGCAGTAGAA
This sequence comes from Nicotiana tabacum, assembly GCF_000715075.1. NCBI lineage: Eukaryota > Viridiplantae > Streptophyta > Magnoliopsida > Solanales > Solanaceae > Nicotiana > Nicotiana tabacum. The sequence continues at coordinate 217,957,196 of NC_134080.1, read as the reverse complement.
ATATGTTTATCACCTTTAATGCTTCCATGTCAAACCTCTTCAAGAGCTCCCTGATGTATTTTTGCTGATAAATGGATATAACCTTTGGGGACTATTTTACTTGAAGACCTAAGAAGAAGTTCAGTTCCCCCATCATGCTCATTTCAAATTCACTTCCCATGAGTTTTGCAAATTCTTCACACAGAGAATCAGTTGTTGCCCTAAAAATGATATCATCAACGTAGACCGGAACAATGAGCAGGTTCCTTCCCTGTTTCTTTAAGAACAAAATGTTGTCAATTTTTCCTCTTTTAAAGCCATTTTCCAAGAGGAAGTTTGACAGCCTTTCATACCAGGCTCGAGGAGCCTGCTTCAGCCCGTACGATGTTGTGTCTAGTTTAAAAACATATTCAGGGTGTTCATGACATTCAAACCCTGTAGGTTGCTTCACATAGACTTCTTCCTTAAGAAGTCCATTCAAAAATGCACTTTTAACATCCATTTGGAACAAGGTGAATTCCTTATGAGATGCAAAAGTGATTAGAATTCTAATAGCTTCCATGCGAGCGACACGAGCAAACATTTCATCATAGTCAATCCGTTCCTCCTGATTGTAGCCTTGAACAACTAGCCTGGACTTGTTCCTTGTAGTAATTCCATGTTCATCAAGCTTGTTTCTGAATACCCACCTGGTTCCTATAATAGTTCGATCTGAGGGTCTGGGTACCAGGTGCCAAACATTATTCCTTTCAAACTAATGTAACTCATCTTGCATGGTTGTAATCCAATCTGCATCTTTCAAGGCTTCCTTGACATTCTTGGATTCTATCTAGGAGAGAAAAGCTGAGAAGGAAAGTGAATTTTTGGCTCTTGACCTGGTTTGTACTCTGGAATCTAAAGGAGTAATAATGTTGTCCATCGGATGAGAGCTTTGGTGTCTCCAGTTAGAAGTCTAAGGTTTATTTTGAGAGGATGTGGGTGCGTTTGGCTGGTTTTCCTGCGTTCTTCTCTCAGGTGCTAGTGGATTTCCCTGAACTGCATCAACCACTCTTTCTTCAGCTTCAGTGGTTGTGATTGAAGTACTTGGTTCCATTGGAGATGAGGCAGTATTATCTTCACTTAGCTCTTTTACTTGACTCATCATATCTGCCTTTCTGTTTGTCATGTCAATGACTTTACCATGGACTAGTAAGGGTTCTTCATCTTGATCTTCTTCAGCACTCTTCTCACAAGATGGATAAGACTCATCAAAAATAACATGAACACTTTCCTCAACACGTTGAGTCCGCTTATTATATATCTTGTAAGCCTTTCTTTGAGAAGAGTAGCCCAGAAATATTCCTTCATCACTCTTGGCATTGAATTTACCAAGCTGATCCTTTCCATTGTTGAGAACATAGCATTTCCACCCAAATGTTCTTAGGTGAGTCAGCTTGGGTTTCCTTCCATTTAACAATTCATAGGGGGTTTTGTTCAGAAGTGATCTGATCATGCACATGTTCACCAAGTAGCAGGCAGTGTTGACAACTTTATCCCAGAAGTTCTTTGCAATTCCACTGTCGATTAGCATTGTTCTTGACATCTCTTCCAGATTTCTGTTCTTCCTTTCTACTACTCTATTTTGCTGGGGAGTTCTGGGAGCTGAGAAGTTGTGAGTGATGTCATTTCCATTGCAGAACTCATCAAATTTGACATTGTCAAATTCTGTCCCATGATCTGATCTAATGCATGCGACTCTAGACTCCATCTTCACCTGGATTTTCTTCATGAAAACCACAAACACCTCAACGGTTTCATCTATAGTTCTGAGAAACAGAGTCCATGCGAATATGGAGTAGTCATCCACTATCACAAAAAAGTATCTTTTTCCTCCTTTACTTTGCACTCTTATAGGGCCACATAGATCTATATGCAGAAGCTCTAGTAGCTTTGAGGTGCTCATATCTCTTTTAGACTTAAAGTAGGACTTCACATGTTTTCCTCTAGCACAGGCATCACAGACCTTTTGCATCTTGAATTTTGACATAGGTAGACCATGGACCAGGTCCTTCTGAATTAGTTTGTTCAGAAGAGAAAAACCTGTGTGGCCCAGTCTTCTGTGCCATAGTTCAGCATCATCATTAACAGCTTTCAGACAACTCAGATCACCACTTTGTAAGGACACGAAATCGGCAACATAGATGTTCTTGTATCTTTTGGCCACAAGTACCACTTCACCAGTTACTAGATCAGTGACTGTACATATTTTGGACAAGAATTCCATATTGTTTCCTTTATCACAGATTTGAGAGACACTCAAGAGATTGTACTTAAGGCCATTGACATAATACACGTTTTCAATAGAATGAGTGAGTGACTTCCCGACATTTCCAACTCCAAGAATGTACCCCTTTTTCCCATTGCCAAAGGATACGTTCCCTCCTTGCAGGGCTTTTAGTGAAAGAAAGTCCATGGTGTTCCCAGTCATGTGCTTTGAACACCCACTATCCATGAACCATTGTTGACCGCTTCCTTTCATTGTTCCCTGCACAAGGAGATTAAGAGTTAATTTTAGGAACCCAAGAGAGTTTGGGTCCGTTATAGTAGGTAAAAGGATGAATAAGAGCTCTCTTTGTCCATGCAGGTAATGTGCATTTTTTGTGAGTGGAACCTGGTCCCTCTTTTGTAGTCATCTTTTCAGCAAACACGTTGTTTTTATGAATAGATTGATCCCTGGCCAGGCAATTTTCTTTGAAGTGCCCATTGTTACCACATTAGGTACATGTCCAGTTACCAGGGACAGTGACGTACTTGCTGTGAGGGGTGTAATGAGTTTTCTCCCTTTGGAACCCTATTCCCTGCCTGTTTCCACCATTATTAGTGTGCATGGCAGTGATAGATTCTGAGGACCAGGTCCACTTTATGAATTTTTCAAGATCATTTTTTACTCTTTCCAGATCAGTTTGGAGGTTCTTGTTTTTTTTCAATTTTAGCACACATCCTAGTTCTCACAACTTTCAACTCAGTTTCAAGCCTAATGAGTTCCACTCTAGCTATCTCTTTTCCTTTTCCAGAATTTTTAGGTTTTGACTTAGTCCCTGGTCTCTATATTAATTCCCTTAGGTCTGCAATTATTGCCATGAAATCACTTCTTTTTTCTATGAATTGTTTAATAATTTCCTTATGGTCAATGACTACAGCCACTAAGTCATCTCTAGTTTGTTCAGCTTCTCCTGGTTCTATGGTCAAGGACCCCTTATCCTCCACAAGACTATGATAGACATCAATCAATACATTGGCTAAAGACATGAGTTTCTTAGGAGAGTAGGATTTCAGATTTCTCTGAACATCCCCGAAATTTACCTCCTTGTTGTCATCGTCTTCATCATCATCTGATTGGGCCATCAAAGCAAAGATTGAGTCATATCCATTTTCCTCACCTCCAACTGCCATCATGGAACTATCACTAGCATCAGTTTTATCTTCAGACTCACCAAAGGAATCTCCCCATGCTGCAAGAGCATATTTTATCACATTGTCAGCAAATCTTTTTCTTTTGAAGTTCTTGAAAGGAACTGGGTTCCTCTTAACTACTTTTTCAGAGTTGTTCTTGGAGAATTCTTGCTTCAAAAGAGGATAGTCTCTGATGAAGTGTCCAGTCTTTCCACACTTATGACAGAGATCATAGTTTTTTAGTTTGCTAGAGCTGCCCCTTTTTAGTATTTCACCATTTCTTCTAACCATCTTCTGAAACCTTTTGGTCAAGTAAGCTATGTCAATGTCTTCATCACTTGAGTCATTGCTATCAGCTTTGAGTACCAGATTCTTTTCTTTCTTTGGTTCTCTTCTTTCACTGTCTATCTTTTTTATCATCTCGTAGGTCTTCAGATTTCCAATAAGCTCTTCTGTGGTCAGCTCTTGCAAATCCTTTGATTAAGAAATATCATTCACCTTGCTTTCCAATGGGCTAGGTAGAATACTGAGGATTTTCCTCACTAGCTTGTTTCTAGGATTCGTTTCGCCAAGTGAGTGTAACTCATTTATGATGGAAGTGAATCTTGTGTGCATATCTTGAATAGATTCATCGTCATTCATCCTGAAGAGTTCATACTCGGTAGTAAGCATATCGATCTTAGACTGCTTTACTTGGGTAGTTCCCTCATGAGCTGTTTGCAAAGCTTCCCATATCTCCTTGAAAGTGTTGCAGGTAGAGATTCTATTGTATTCTTCAGGTCCTATTCCATATACTAGAATCTTTTTGGCACGAAAATTCTTCTCCGCAAATTTCTTGTCTATGTCAGTGTATTCTTTACTGTTTTTTGCCATTGAAAATGGAAGTTCTTCCATTACCTTTGTTGGAATATAAGGGCCATCGCATATGATATCCCATAACTCAGAATCATCAGCCATCATGAAATCATGCATTCTTGTTTTCCACCACCCATAGTATTGTCCATTGAACCTGGGTGGTTGGTATGTAGATGGACCTTCTTAAAAATTTGGTGGAGCAGCCATAAGGATCCTTCCTAGGTGTTAGCCTGATTGGAGGAACCCGCTCTGATACCAATTGTTAGTTTGTATGAGTCCACCAAATAGTAGAGTACCTAGTCCTCTACGAGATTCTACTGAGAATGCTATTAAACTGTAAGTAAATGAGACACGGGATTTTTACGTGGAAAAATCCCACACAAGAGGACCAAAAACCACGACCTACACCAGTAAGCTTTCAACTTCACTAACTTGTAAAAACCACAAGCCATTTTGTAATGACTCCATTACAAAGAATTCAATTCAACTAACTTGTGGTACTTTTACCACAAGCCACCTTGTGACTCCCTAGTTACAAAGACTTTTACTAACTTGTGATTCTCTCACCACAAGCCACTTTGTCACTCTACAGTTACAAAGACACTAAACCTAGTCACAACATAAACTCAAGGAGTTTACGGATTTTACAAGAGAGTTCCTAATCAACGCTTCTAGCTAAGCAATTTAGGAGATACAATAAGTACAATCACAAATTTACAACTCAACTAAGGACAACAACATGCTAACTTTAGGAACTGATCCGTAGTTGCGTTCAACTTTGTTCTTCAAGCTCGTGAGGATTGATTTCTTTATTTTTGCAAAAGGCTTGAATGAGAAACTGAAACATTCAAGTAATGTTTCAATATAAACTCATGTTGGTACACCTTGATCACATCACTTGAAATGATGTGAGCACTTTAGTTGGTCAAAAAGTGAGTGGGCGCTGGAAACCGTGCAGTGCGGCAGAAACAGTGAAGGCAGTCACTTCATTTCCAGTTGTGTCCAACTGACTTTGTGCTGCTATGAGGGAACCATAAGGTTAGCATGTCCTTGTTTAGTTTCCTAGCTCCTGAAGTTGTAGTAGTTCACATTTAGTTGGAATCCGTTAAATGCAGTGTAGTCCAAATGAGTCAGGTTCTGTATCTGGTCCTTGACATTAAGTTTGTTAGATCATCAAAACACAAGGCAAAGATATTGAAAACCTATCATCCTCCATAAGGAGCACTATGCCGAAGTGAACACATCTGGCCTGATATAGAGCCCACATTCATATTTCAAATCCATCCATGGACCTCAAGCCGATTCTGATCCTACCGCATTGGGACAATAACCTTTCGAGGATACACAACAACCCTTCTTCCCATGACACACAAGAACAGCTGTCGATTCAGAATAAACTTCCACAATCCACAACCAAACGAACCGAGCGCCCTTCAGGCATAAATTCTCACATGAACGATAGCACCGCAATCTCCATACTTGGTTTGAATCCTTCACTTAATCAAGTGAATACATGTTATACTAATACAATCTTCCCCTGGGATAGGATCCCATGACCTTATGCGTTGGTTAACAAGTCTGCACCTCCATACCATCGGCCATACTAATGTTGTAAAGTGAATCAAAGATCCGCAAATCATTACACGAAGCCTCTGATGCATGACACCAATCTCAAGTGATACTGAAGACAATACCCGTTCACTCTAATCATGTGAATACCTTTTCCGTGTTTGTCCGAGATGGTGACATTCTTGTCAACACCCAACTGCAACCTTGATCCTCAACTTCCAAATCTCATGCTACTTGATGCACTTAATCATTCCAATGCGCAAGAGTACAAGAATTACATCATAACTCCTCAACTAGTAATAGGGTAAACACTTCATCATATAGAAACCTTTACTCAACTCATTTCAAGAGAACCATGAAAACACGTGATTGAATTCTCATATCCGCAGAAAATACCGATCTCTAGTAGTAGGCTAAACTACCATAACTCTTCCGAGATACATCTACACATAAAATGCCATAATACTTGAATGCCTCCAAATAAAATCAATTACGGTGGTTATCAAGCCTCGCACGTACCACCACAAAGAACATGTGTAACTCATCACGCTGGAGGAACTAATCATTGCCACCATCATGTTAATCCAAACATTGCTAACCGATCCAACTTCTTCTAATTTACTCTAGACTTGCCTTAGGAATAATAATAGCTTCATCCAAAACCTCGCGAACCCAAATCCGCACTCATCCTAAGTGACCTTATATCACGAGGCCATGGTGTCTCAAATCTCACGAACCATCTCATACCCTCCTTGCGCGCATATTCACATCCTCAACTGGTACACCCATTCTGAAAATTTCTCTACGAATGTGAAGTCATTTTCCCTCATTCATCCAAATGCTACACTGCAAGCCGAAGATAACATAGAACACTTCAAGCCCCTTTTTCATAATCCACTATAAATGCTCGATTCTTAACCATACTGCTGGCATGAAATCCTTAGGCACCGCATTTTAACTTTTGAATTCACTAGGACCGCTGCTGAGAGTCACCCACTCTGACTTGGTCCCGAATATAATTAACTGCAAGGATCTATTAGCACATAAGTCGATAAGGCCCAATATTGCACACATTCCTCAATCCTTTGCTCAAATCACTGTTGATGTTTCCTTTCCCTTAGTCGTAATAACCCACTAATACACCAATGACCAGAAACCTCACAAGTAGATAACTATGCAATCCAATCGTAGGAAGCGTGCCTCTCCCACTTAGCTCGAAGCTACCATTGCCTAACTCTGGAAACCACCAAGGTTCATTCTTCCTCTCTGACATGACCTCGCACCATCGACCTGCCAAATTCCTCGAAACCTTCCAATGATACTGCATCGAGCACAATCACTACGAATAAACCATCTCGGGTCTGTGCCCATTCACCATCTGTACAAACCTGCTCATTCCCCATTGACATTAACTAAAGGTGCGACGACACATTCGAAACCAAAGTCATGTTGTATCCTTCTTCATATCAAGCAACTCATTCCTGTCGTATCCAATATCCCTCGTATAATAGCTGATATTCCAATTAAGTCCGTAGACCTAATCATTGTCCACCATGAATCCCAAATCTCTTTACACTTTTCTCAATGCGTATTCATCCTATCACAGAACCCATATGCTACTCCTCCGCTCTCCCACTTTGGTCAAATAGATCCTTTAAGCAACTACTCGACTCATGCTTCTCACACATGGCCTTCTAGAAGTTTAGCTACCCAAGACACCTCCCATATGTCCTTCCTTATTATTCGCTGCTTAGTTGTTTCCTAAATTAAAATCTATCTCTGTAGTACTTGAACCAATAGATTTCTACTAACTTTAGACCTTCCGAAGATCATCTTTCTTGAGCCGTCAATATTAGAAATATCCATCTGATTCCGAAATTGCTACACTCCATTATCTCTTACACCCGCTTCTCCTATAACATTTCACGATACCCTGCCCCGAAGGTAAATTGATGAAGACCATAACACTGGCAAACTTAATATATTCAAACAAGGTCAATGACACCTTAGTACAAATGAGAATTTCACCACGCTCGAAAATACCAAGTCTTGTTGCTCTAACAACCCAAACCTGAACATTCATAACTATTGTGATCCATAAGTAAGCACCCTACAGTTGTGCCAACATTACACAGTAACAACGCACGAATCATCATAACAATCAGTGCCCAACTTCAACACTATAGGAATTACTGATATTGAGCTGAAATGACAGAACAACCTTTCGCAAGGCGATGACAATAGCCCGATCAATTGCGCAGGGAGAAACATCCTGCACCACATCCGTAGTACCATTACAATTCCTCGATTTCCAATTGATAGCAAGTGCTTCACGTCACATAAGATTGAATAGGAAGGAAATAAGGGCATAAGTCTCAAAGGAATTAAATCGCATGATAAGGAATCAAGAAAGGAAGTTCTCCTAATAGGCTCATAGCCTCTTGAAGATAAGTATAGACATCTCTATACCGATCCACAAGACTCTACTAGACTTGCTCATGACTCATAAGACCTAAGCAAACCTTGTGCTCTAATACCATGTTGTCACGACCCAAAATCCATTTAAAGGTCGAGATGGCACCGGACACCACTGTCAGGCAAGCCAACACTAAATAGTTAATTAAATTCTCATTTTAATATTTTTGAAATCATAAATTTTCTTCAATTTAACTAGTAAAAGATGAACTTTACAGAATAAATAATAATGTTCTCCACTTTCAATACTGAATATCCCATAATCATCCCAGAACTCGGTGTCACAAGTGCATGAGCATTTACTAGGAAATAAAATAAAATGCAGTAACTGTCCGGAATACAAAGTGGACAAAAATGGAAATATAGTACAATACTCTGAAAGAGACTCTGCTGGCTACGGGTTATCTCGATAAATGTAGCTCATCTAAGCCTCCATATCAACCATGCCGCTATGCCACTAAGGCACTAGCCACACATGAACCTATGCAAAAAAAATGCACAGCAAGTGTAATATGAGTACGAAAATAATGCGTACCCAGTAAGTATCCATTCCAACCTCGAAGAAGTAGTGACGAGAGGTCGACTTTGACACTTACTAGTGGTCCAATAATATCAGGTACAGTAAAGAGGTAACTAAATGTGAGGTTGATTAAATAAATTAATTAAATAAGCATAAATATACGAGATACAAATTCCCCTCTTTACAATGAACTCCAGCTTCCCAATTGAAATTCCCTCCTTAACTGGAGCACACATTAGGGTGTAGTGGACCTCATCAAGTAGATTATCATAAATTCAAATCCAAAAATCTCACGGATACACCGACTGCTTGCCAAATATTACGCACAATTCCATGAGGATATGATATATGAAATGCCATGGCATACGGACCGATCCAACATAAAATTAAATTGTGCACTGTCGACGGTCGAATGACATGAACCATAGATGCATCTATTAACCTGCCGAGGCAAACAGCCCACTCCCATGAGAGTGTTGTACATAGATCCTGCCGAGGCGAGTGACCCGATCCTATACGACTGAAATACATAATCCTGCCGAGGCGAACGACCCGATCCCATAAGAGTAGTAGGAATTCACCCCGCTCGCGGAATATAATTGTGACGCGGTTACACATAGATTTCTTAAGTTATTATAGTATTCCTCAATTCTTTTCAAAATACGATGTTTAAAGAAAAACTTTTATTTTCCCAATTTTTCCTCAATTTTAACTCCTTTCAGAAAATTTAATAAGCAAACTCAATCTCGCTTCTTCTCAAGGCAAGCAATAAACATAAATTAATAGCAATATCAACAAGGCATGATGTAAGCCTAAAACTACCCGGATATAGGCATATCTAGTAGCTACGTACGAACTCTTGTCACCTCGTGCGTACGTAGCCCCCACAAATAGAATCACACAATAATTTAGTTCACTTATGGGGGTTAATTCCCTCTAACAAGGCTAAAAATGAGACTTACCTCACTCCGAAGTTCCATAGCCCGCTCCCAAGCCTTTCCAACAATTCAAACGGATGCCCAACACTCCAAAGATAGTCAATAATTGTGCAAACCCATAAATATATACTCAAATACTCATTAAAATCCTATTTACAACAATTCCAAACTCCGGTTGAAAAGTCGATAAAATCACCAACAGGCCCACGTGCCCGAATTCCGAAAATTTTTGAAGATAAACTTTACCCATAACCCCACGAACTCAAATATATGATTTATTCTCAATTCCATGCCCAATTTCGTGGTCAAAATCCAAAAATATCAAATTCTAGGAATTCTACCAAAACCCCACAATTTCTACTAATTTCCATGTTAAATCCATATACAAACCATGTATTTAACTTATAATAAGCGGGAATCACTTATCTTGACATAGATGATGAAAATCTCCCTTTCAAGAGCTCCAAATCGCCCAACCAAATGGAAAATGGAGGAAAAATGGCTAAATCTCGTCTTTAAAACAATCTACCCAGGCCAGGCCTTTCTTCCCGTCAAAGTCTCGCGTTCGCGAAGACTGCAAATACCACTACTTCGCGTTCTCGGTTGTAGCTCCGCATTTGCAAAGGTTAAACTACTCCAGGCTCCCACTCTGCTTTCTTATTCGCTTTCGCGACCCTTGAGTCGCGTTCTCATAAGCTTCCGTAGGCAACCCTCCGCGTTCGCGACCTATGCCTCGCATTTGCAAAGGCCAAAAACCCAGCTGCCTCAACAGTCTAAAACCATCGGAAATGATTCGGAACTATCCCGAAACATACTCAAGGCCCTTGGGACCCCGTCCAATCACACAAGCCAGTCCCACAACATAACACGACCCAACTTGAGGCCTCAAATCACATCAAACAACATCAATATCATGAATCACACCCCAGTTCAAGCTTAATGAACTTTAGAACTTCAAACTTCTACATTCGATGCCAAAACCTACAAATCACGTCCGATTGACCTCAAATTTTATGCACAAGTCTTATTCGACATTACGGACCTACTCCAACTTTCGGAATCAGAATCCAACCCCAATATCAAAAGTGCACTTCCAGTCAAACTTCTAAAAACCCTTCAAGTTTATAACTTTTACCAAATAACCCCGAAATGACCTACGGACCTTTGAATCCACTTTTGGATACGCTCCCAATACCAAAATCACCATACGAAGCTATTCTCAGACTCAGAATCCCAAATGGACATCAATAAAATAAAATACACCTCCACCCCAAATTCATGAAACTCTTCCAAAATACTAACTTCCACAATAGGCGTCGAAACATTGTCGGGTCATCTAAAACCTGATCAGAATATATGCCCAAGTCCAAAATCATCATACAAACCTGTTGGAACCTTCAAATCCAAATTCTGAGGTCGTTTACTCAAAAATTCAATCTTAGTCAATTCTTCCAACTTAAAGCTTCTGAAATGAGAATTCTTATTCCAAATCAACTCTGAACTTCAGAAATTCCAGTTCCGACCACAAGTCATAATACCTGAAGTGAAGTTGTTCAAGGCCTCAAAGCACCGAACGATGCATTAGAGTTCAAAATGACCGGTCGGATCGTTACAATATCCCTCCAAATCTCCTTCAGCCAATATGCAAACTAGCTCATCATCATTCAGTCAACATGCAAACTAGCTCGTCATCACTCAGTTCATGCAATCCCATTAATATAGTGTTTCTCTTCAAGCTTTCAAATGTGATAAACCCTATACTTACATTGATAGGTTATATGTGTATCCCTGTTATGTTAAGATGATCTAACAAACTTACTGTTAAGAACCAGATAAGGAACCTGATACACATCTCAAGAACTTAAGATCAACAAGTCTGCAGTTGGGACACGGTTCAACACTTTAGAGTCAAAGGAACAACAGAGGGAATAGATAGCTGCCAGTTTTTGTGGTGACTGTACAAGTCATATATTCATAGTTGTAAAGTTGCTGCCTGCACACGCTACAGTATAAAAATAGTGCAATAGCCAACTTTATGGGGAATGCCCTTAACCTAGGTTGCTTGCATCATTTAATGTCACAACTGAATTAGAAATATCATGCAAGGTAAAAATAAATCACTTGCACATTCAAAAAACTCATCAACTATTCTCTCAAGTTTGTGTCAATCTTGCAAGTGATTCTCAGCGGCATCAAAAACGAAGAACAACATAACTCAAGACTTGTTCCATATATTGAAGTTATTACATGTCCTTAGTTGTATTGTACCTTTGTTAAAACACTCTACTTGTAATTCTTACTTAGCTTAGTTCGAAGCATTGTGTCTTGTGTTTGTGTCTTGGCTAGTCGAGGTGCAAAGTCTTTGTAATAGAGTTATTACAAAGTTTCTTGTAGTAGAGAGTTACAAGTTAGTAAGGGACTAAGAGGTTAATTCCTAGGTTTAAAGTCTTTGTAATAGAGTTATTACCAAATGGCTTGTAATAGAGTGTTATAAGTTAGTGAGGGATTAAGAGGTTACTTCCTAGGTTTCAATAGGTTGCAATATAAAGTTGCTCAGTAGTGAAGTTAAAATCCTACAAGGGTAGGTCATTGTTTTTGATCTCGTGAGCTAGGAGTTTTTCACGTAAAAATCCATTGTACCATTTACTTATTGCAGTGTGTGTGTGTTCTGTAGGAACTAATAGAGAACCTGGTTCTTTGTAGAGTTTTGTGGACCTTTAAATTCTATCAATTAGTATCAGAGCAGGTTCTTTCTATCAGGTTAACACCTAGAAAGGATCCTCATGGTTGCTCCACCAAACTTCGAAGAAGGCCAGTCTACCTATAGATCACCTAGGTTCAATGGACAATACTACGGTTGGTGGAAGACAAGGATGCATGACATCATCATGGATAAAGATTCAGAGCACTAGGAAGTTATCTGCAATGGACCTTTCGTTCCTACAAAGACCATTAGAGATCCCGTAGTGACAGTTCCTAAAACTAGAAGGAGTATAATGATACTGATCGCAAGGCTATTGAAAAGAACTTTCGAGCTAAGAAAATTCTCGTATATGGGATTGGACCATATGAGTACAATAAGATTTTAGCATGTCAATTAGCTAAGGAGATCTGGGAAGCTTTCCAAACAGCTCATGAAGGGACAACACATGTAAAGAAGTCCAAGATTGATATGCTGACCACAGAGTATCAGCTTTTCATAATGAAGGACGATGAATCCATTTAGGATATGCACACTCGCTTCACATCTATCATCAATGAGCTTTACTCATTAGAAAAGATCATCCCTAGGAACAAACTCATCAGGAAGATACTTAGTATATTACGTGGTTCCTAGGAAAGCAAGGTAAATGCTATCACAGAAGCAAAAGATTTGTAGAAGCTGCCATGGACGAACTTGTTGGCAATTTAAAGACTTATTAAATGAAGAAGAAGAAGGAAAATGAGAGAAGAGATAAGCAAAGGTAGAAGAATGTAGTCCCCAAGACAGACAGCAATGACTCAGGTGGTGAGGATACTGATATGGCCTACCTGACAAAAAGGTTTTAGAAAATGGCTCGCAGAAATACAGGCATTCCAAAAAGAGGCAGCTCCAGCAAGCCAAAAGGTTATGACCTATGTCATAAGTGCAGCAAGCCAGGACACTTCATCAAGGATTGCCCTCTTCTCAAGCAAGATCAATACAAACACAACACTGAAAAAGTAGCAAACAGGAACCAGGTTCCTAACAAAAGATTCAAAAGAAAAGACACTGCTGACAACGTTGTGAAACAGAATCTTGCTACATGGGAAGACTCTTCCAGCGAATTCGAAGAAGATGATGGGCAAGGTGACAATTCAATGATGGCAGTAGAAAGTGAAGCAGGTGATTATGATTCCATCTTTGCTCTAATGGCTAAATTAGAAAATAACGATAAAGATGAGATAAACCTTCTTGCTAATGTTTTAATTGATGTATATCACAATCTCATCAGTGATAAAAATATGGTAATCACGGAACTAGGAGAAACAGAACATGAGAGAGATAATCTAGTGGTGGTTATAGATGGTCTAAAATAGACCATTGAGAGCTTAAAAGGGGAAATGACATCTTGACTGAGAGAATTGCAAACATAGAGCATGATAGAGATGACCTATTAGTAATAGTTGTAGACCTAAAGGAAACAAATAAGGAACTAAGAAGGGAAAATAGGCTTGTGAACACTCAAAAGGGAAAGGAAGTCGCAAGTGAGGCACACCTTAGGCTTGAAACTGAGCTAAAATCAGTGAAATATAGTATGTGTGATGAGCTTGAGAAAAACAGACAACTTCAGGTGGATCTAGGCAGAGTGAAGAGTGACTTAGAAAAATCGCTTAAGTGGACCTGGTCCTCTGATGCAATCACTACTATGTATACGAACGATGGGGCAAACATGCAGGGAATCGGGTTCCAAAGGAAAAAGATTCATTGTAACCCTCATAGCAAGTACGTTACTGTACCTGATAACGGGCGATGCACTTACTGTGGCCAATCTCAACAGAAAAATAAAGTTTTTATTGAAAAAGTAACTACTGCTAGGGAACCTGGTCGCTCATATAAAAAACGTTTATATGTCTTCTTGAGCCAAAATAGCCCTCATTCACCCCTTTCCACATTACAAGGGACCTAAACTTATTTAGGTTCCTAAGTCTAACCCTTGATTTTCTTGTGCAGGGAATAGTGAAAGGGAGCAGTCAACAATAGTACATGGATAACGACTGCTCGAAGCATATGATTGGAAGTACAAATAATTTTTTTTCACTGAAGGACCTGCAGGAAGGGAGTGTATACTGTGGAAATGGCAAGAAGGGATACATTCTAGGAGTTGGAAGGATCGAGAAGTCTTTTTCCCACTCTATTGAAAATGTGTACTACGTGAAGGGGTTGAAGTATAGCTTGCTGAGTATTTTCCAAATCTGTGACAAGGGTAACAAAGTGGAATTTGTATCTAAAATATGCACAGTCACAAATCTTGTGACTGGTAAAGTGATGTTAGTAGCCAAAAGATACAAAAACATGTATGTTGCTAACTTTGAGTCCTTGCAAAATGGGGATTTTAGCTGTCTGATTGTTGTTGATGATAATGTCGAGCTATGGCACAGAAGGCTGGGTCATGCAAGTTTCACGCTACTGAACAAATTGGTCAAGAAGGACCTAGTTCGTGGTCTACCCAAGTCAAGATTCAGGGATCACGTGGTGTGTGATGCATGTGTAAAAGGAAAGCCAGGCAGATCCTCTTTCAAGCCCAAAAAGGAAGTTAGTATCTTAAGGCCACTTGATCTCCTCCATATTGATCTATGTGGACCTATGAAGGTGACCAGTAGAGGTGAAAAGAGATACATATTTTTATCATTATGGATGACTACTCTAGATTTACATGGACCTTTCTCCTCAAAACTAAAGACGGGACTCCAGCCGACATAGAGGAACTTGGTCCCTCAATCACAATATCTGAAGTAGTAAACAGAGTTGTAGATGTTGTACATGTAATTCCAGCTGCTGAGGTGAGGAACAGGACACATGGATCAAATTCAGAAGAACCTGGATCCTCTCTTAATAAGATTCAAGTGTCCAACTAGAAACACAAGAGCTCACACCCTCTTCAAAACATAATCACTCCTCTTGATTCAGGAATTCAAACAGGATCAAAGACGAGAAGAGCTCTGTCAATTTGAGAGGAATAGTGTGTGGAACCTGGTTCCATGACCTGCTGACAGAACTGTTATCGGAACCAGGTGGATATTCAGAAACAAACTTGATGTGTTTGGAAGCACATTTTTAAACTCGACAAGGCTTTGTATGAGTTAAAGCAGGCTCCCCATGCTTGGTATGAAAGATTGTCAAAATTCCTTTTAGAAAATTGCTTTACAAGAGGGAAAATTGAGAACACTCTTTTTATGAAGAAACATGGAAGGAACCTGCTCATTGTGTAGATCTATGTTGATGACATCATCTTTGGAGCAACAGTTGACTCTCTATGTGAAGAATTTGCAAAACTCATGGGAAATGAGTTAGAAATGAGTATGATGTGGGAACTGAATTTCTTCTTAAATTTACAAGTGAAGCAAACTCCCAAGGGAACAATGATAAGATAATAGAAGTACATCAAGAAGCTGCTAAAGAGATTTGACATGGAGACATCAAAAATCATTGACACTGTCATCGCCACAGCTACTCGTCTAGACACGGATGAACCGATTCCCCTATAAATCAGACCATGTATAGAGGTATCATAGGGTCATTTCTATAGCAGACCAATTATTGTTTTTAATGTGGGTATTTGTGCTGGGTTTCAATCCAATCCAAAGGAATCTCATCTGAAGCTGCCAAGAGAATCCTAAGATATCTCAAAGGGATGCGGGACCTGGTTCTCTACTATCCCTCAGGAGATAACCTTGACTTAATAGGGTATGTTGATGCTGACTATGTTAGGTATCTGGTGGATAGGAAAAGCACTTCTGGCATAGCACTTTTTCTGGGTTCATGTCTGATTTCATGGGGTACAAGAAACAAAACTCAGTGGACTTCTCTACCGCAGAAGCTGAATATGTGGTTGTTGCATCTTGTTAGGCTCAACTATTACGGATTAAACAACAGCTGGAAGATTTTGGTCTGTTCTTTGAGTGTGTGCCCTTACTATGTGACAATACTAGTGCACTCAACATGGCCAAGAATCCAGTTCAACATAATAGAACAAAGCATATTGATGTACAACATCACTTTCTCAAAGACAATATTGAGAAAGGGCACATATGCATGAAGTTCTGCAGTACAAAAGATCAAATTGCAGATATATTTACCAAAGCCCTGAGCAAAGAGCATTTTGAAAGAATCGCTTGGCACTGGGGTTGATAAAACCCATCTGAGAACTTGGTTCCTCGATGATTGGCTATGAAATAAATGTACAGGTAAAATAGCTAAAAAGTATTTTCTAGCAAAGTCTAACTCATCTCTATACCACTATAGGTAGACACACATGACGATTACAGAGAAAACAAATAGCTAATGTATTGCACATTAGTCAAACGATGAGGCTTACATTTGCAAAATCTGTCAGGAAACCTGGTTCCTTTAACACAGGTTAGTAGTTCCTTTGTACTCTCATGCACAATTTTTAAACAGCTGAAATGGTGCCACGTCATTAAATTATCAATTTCTGTCTTTCCTGCTTTTTGAACCCAAGCGCCTCACATTTATGCCCATTCCTAACTGCTACCTCACCCCTATTAAATAACTCCTCTCACAGTCACTCTCATAATTGTTCCCATCAAAAAATCCAAATTTCCTCTTTTCATTCTTCTAACCAAACACTCTCTTCTTCCAACATGTTTGATAATCAAGAAACCTAGAATACTCCAAGCGTTGTCCCCGCTGTGTCTTCATCTATTGAAGCACCAATGATAGATCCCACACTCCCCACTCCGAAAAGTCCAAACCCTAACCCAGAGTCATAACCACCCTCTGCTTCCTCTCCAACCTAGTCGAGTACAGGTTCTCATTGGAGTCGCAAAACTTCAACTCCCAAGAAATTTTTGGTTGCGATCTCTCCTTCTGCCTCACCAAAAAAATGGTCGAAGAAAGTACAGTGGAGGAGGTAGAAAATCAAAAAGTTTCTAGCCAACCAGTGGAGGAAAGATTTGAGAAAGGATAGGGTGGGTTCATACCAGTGATGAATCAACAGTGACAGCCCCAGGCATTGTTTTTACAGTTGCTGAGGGAACTCTAGTTGGAGGTTATGAGGTTGTGTCTAAGTCTATGAGGGGAAGAAAATGGTTCAGAGGTCGAGGGTAAGAAACTGGTGCATGTCGAAACTTTGGCACCTGACAATACTACTGGGGAACCAATTGAGGGACCTGATCCCTCCACCCAAGAGGAGCCCTCTTCTTTCACTTGGGATAAAAACTCGTGTTCTCCACAAGAACCCTAGGTCAGTACTGATCCTGCTCCCTTTCTCATTTCTATGTTGAGCAATTAACATTGTGGTTCCTGAGATGCGATCTTTGTCTAAGGAGGAGAATGAGGATAGTGAAAAAGAAGAAGATTATAATAATGTGGCTCTGGTGAGCTTTATTAGTGCTAGGAGTAGAAAGGAACCTCCCCAGGGGTTAACTTCTAAAAGACCCATCACGAGGTTGCAAAAGAAGGAAGAAATTGAGTCTGTCTTAAGGAAAAGTAAAAAGGAAAAGAAAAAGAGGAGATTGGTGAAAGATGGAAAGGTTGTCAATGAGAAGGTAGTGGCTCCTGCACTAGTCGTGAATGTGGATGATTGAGGTAGAACAGGAACCTGGTCCCTTGGTTCGTAAGTCCTCAAAGAAACTTATTGTTCCAAAGTCCAAGAGGGATTCTTCTGTGGGTGAAAAAGAGTTGAGGAAGGTTGAGGGTGAAAATATGGTGATAAAGAGGATGAAAAAATGGTTGAGGAGTCCTGTGAAAAAGTGGTTGAGGAGTCTGCTAAGAAGATCTCCAAGAAATATACAGAGAAAGGCAAGAGTGTAATACATTCAGTGAAAAGGAAGGACGATGCCAGTGAGGAACATGGTTCCTCCAAGAAGACCAAGGTTGGTGATACCCAGGATGCTGACAAGGAATATTGAAAAGCAAAAAGGTATTGTGGGGTCGTACATAAGGAAGATGAAGGCAAGGAATTCCATTCTCGAAGGTCAGCTTAGTCAGGTTTAGGACGCACCTAGTTCCAGTAGCTCTCAAAAAATAGAGGTTGCCCATCTGACAAGAGAAAATCCTAACCTTAGGAAACAGGTTGAGGACCTTAAGGAGAGACTGCTCAACGAGTAGGTGTCAGCCAATGCTTGAATGGACATCCTTCTTCGAACCCTTGCCTCCACATCTGTGCCTTTCCCTTCTAGTGCTCCCTAAACAGTGTCCCTTTCCCAAGTGTCAAGTTCTTAAGTGCATGTCCTCTGTTTTAGTTCTGATGATGTTTATGACTGGTACTTTTGTTTTCGCTATTTTTATTTTGTGAATGTGTTTGAAAACAATGGAACTACTCCCTGCTTAAAATCCATATAATAATGAAAGCTTTCTCCTTTTATTGTGTATGCATTGCTCTTATGTTCTGTTTTTAGTCATGGTTGTGTGCACACATGTGGAATGAGTTAACTAAGTTGGACTTCTTTTTGCTTAATGCTTGTTGTTGATCTTTTTATGATGCTAAAAGGAGGGAAAATAATTGAGGGGGAACAAGGTGGGGAATAGATTTAGGAGGAATAAA
Organism: Nicotiana tabacum; assembly: GCF_000715075.1. Taxonomy (NCBI): domain Eukaryota; kingdom Viridiplantae; phylum Streptophyta; class Magnoliopsida; order Solanales; family Solanaceae; genus Nicotiana; species Nicotiana tabacum. Next base: position 217,938,180 of record NC_134080.1, on the reverse strand, counting down.
GGAAATGCGAATACCATTCTGGTTATTAGGGGAAACTTGAATTATAAGTTTGTCATAATTAAAGTGGTGAAATTGATAGGTTATATGTGATTGATGATCTAACAAACTTACTGTTAAGAACCAGATAAGGAACATGATACACATCCTCAAGAACTTAAGATCAACAAGTCTGCAATTGGGACACGGTTTAACACTTCAGAATCAAAGGAACAATAGAGGGAATAGATAGCTACCAGTTACCATGGTGACTGTACAAGTCAATTTTTCACAGCTGTAAAGTTGCTACCTATACATGCTACAGTGCAAAAATAGTGTAGCAGTCAACTTTATAGGGAATGCCCTTTACCTAGTTTGCTTACATTATTTAAGTGATGTCACAAATGAATTATAAACATCAAGCAAGGTAAAAATAAATCACTTGCACATTCAAAGAATTCATCAAGCATTCTCTCAAGTTTGTGTCAATCTTGCAAGTAATTCTTAAGGGCATCAAGAACAAATAATAGCATAACCAGGACCAGTTCCATGTATTGGAGTTATTACATGTCCTTAGTTGTATTGTACCTTTGTTAAAACACTCTACTTGTAATTCCTACATAGCTTAGTTAAAAGCATTGTGTAGGAAATATTTGTAAATCATAAACCCTTGTGTTTGTATCTTGGTTAGAGTTAGTCGAGTTGAAAAGTCTTTGTAATAGGTTTATTACAAAGTGGCTTGTAATAGAGAGTTACAAGTTACTGAGAGATTAAGAGGTTAATTCCTAGGTTTAAAGTCTTTGTAATAGAGTTATTACAAAGTGGCTTATAATAGAGTGTTATAAGTTTGTAAGGGATTAAGAGGTTAATTCCTAGGTTACAATAGGTTGTAATCTAAAGTTGCTCGGTAGTGAAGTTGAAATCCTACAAGGGTAGGTCGTGTTTTTTATCCTGTGAGCTGGGAATTTTTCACGTAAAACTCCATTGTGCCATTTACTTACTGTAGTGTGCGTGTGTTCTGTTATACATCCATTAGCAAACAGAAACCATTGCATAATTCCATCATAAACCTTTCACCCCCAATGTTTCAATCATTGAGGGAAAGTAATATTCAAAACAAAAGGGTCCTCACGATGAACAACAGTCGCCATGCATATGAGAAAGCTGAATTCGCCTCGGTAATTTTTCCTGTTGAGATTTCATATAATAAAATAATTAAAAGTTTTTTCTATCAAAAAACCTAACCTTTTAAATAAGTCGATAGTACAAATGAAGATTGTTTTAGAGTATGTGGAAATAAACAAATGGACCTTGAGTCTAACTCAACCCCTTAAGCTAGCTCAAGATGTGAGGATTGAGCAAGACTAAAGGATCTCATCCCTACCGATATGGGATATCCAACACCCCCCCTCCGCACGCCCAATTGGAGCGTAGATAATATTATATGGGGTCTTGATATATGGTAAATCAAGTATTGGGATGAGACTTCTTTAATACCAAGATAACGAAATGGACATTCGTAGTAACTCAAAATCAAAAGCTATCTTAAGATGTAAGAATTGCTCATGGCCATATAAGGAGACCAAAGGACCCCATCCCAACCGATGTGGAATATTATCCAACATAAAGATTGATAACTAGGGATTATGATGCATTTTACACTCCTTACATGCGTTTTGATTTAAAATGTGTACAAAATAGTCTCAAAGGCTTTCATGTTATACTTATTTGCAGGGTTTGGTAAAAAAGGTGAAAATTCATCAAAACCAGCTCAAAAAAGAGTGAAACATGCACAAGTACCAAGAACAAGTCCAAGCATAGTGCAACAGGTCCAATGCGACCGCACTCCATTCTGTGCGTTCCGTAGTGAGGAAGTTCAGAGAGGTGCTCATTTCGGGCACTCAAGCAATATGGCCGCAAAGCATTTTGTGCAAACCGCATTGGCTTTATTGTGGCCGCACTCGATATTGTGCGGTCCGCAAAGCTGAAGTTCAGAGAGTTGCTAATTTGGGGAATCATTGCCAATGCGGTCCGTGATCCTTTTTGTGCGGACCGCAATAGAAGACACCATGGCCACGGTGCATTTTGTGCGGACCACGGTGGCCAAGTTCAGAGAGCAGAAGTTTTAAGCCAAGAGCCTCAGTGCGGCCGCACTCAATTTTGTGCGGACCGTACTACCCCCGCCGGGGTATTTTTGTCCAAAAAATTTGGCCTAGTATAAATAGTTTCTTTTCCCATTTTTAGGTTATTAGTTGTAGTCTAACGCAGAGCTGCATTCATGAACAGTGTTCCTTATCCATTTTGAGTAATTTTACAATAGTTTTACCATTGAATCATCAAATTTTAGCTTGTAATTAAATATTATGGGTTTTTCTTCATCTATTTCTTTATTTTCTTCTATTATCATGAGTAGCTAGACCCATTAGCTAGGGTTGTGGCTCAACCCTAGTGTGGGTATTTGATGGGTCTTCTGTTTTAGGGCTTGAATATCTATGGGTGTTTGATATTTGGACTAATTTATGGTTTCAATGTTGAATTAGTGGTTGCTAAAACTAATTTGTGCCTATTTGACTTGGGCTTTTCTTGAGAAAGAGAGCCTAAGTCTAGGAAAATTAGTCCAACAAGGAATTGGGGCGGATTCAAGAGATTGATAGTCCCAATTAAAGGGTTAAACCTAGAAATAGTAATACCCGACTTGAACCTCAATTGTTTGCACAAATTATCATACCCAATTGGTATTGATAAAGTCAATTAGGGCAAAATCACTCAAACTACCGAGAGGTATAGAGTGAGTAGTATCGTGCAATGGTTATATCGTAAGCCCCAACATGACAACCTAGTGTTATACTCTAGAACCCGTCAAGTGTCCACCTAGGAGAAAGTCACTTCCCTAGTGCCTTTTAACTATTTAGACAACCTTCAAGTATCTTGATCTTAGCTTAATTTAGCATCTTATTAGTATAAATTTAGAAGTAATATCAAAACCAACTATGATTAGAAGTGCAATTAAGAGCAATTACGCATCTCCAATTTAGATAGAAACTCAAATCCCATTTCTTGCTCCCTGTGGAAATCGATCCCAACCTTCTCGGGTAAAATCTTCTTTGACCACTCTCACTACTTTGTAGTGGTGCAGGGTTGGGGTCGATCACTTTTTGGTGACGTTGCCGGGGAGCTAACAGTTTTGGCTATCTATCTAAATAGTTTTGTGTATTGTTGTTCTTTCCTTCTGTGTTACTAATTTGTGTGTGTCACAACTTCAGGTATAAAATTGCAGCAAACCACCCACCTCTTGGAGATCTTCCGCTAGGGGAGGAGGTAGATGACAATATTGATGATGAGGTTCCTATTGTACCTCAAGAACAAAGGAGAGGCCGCCAGGACAATGATAATATTCCATACCCTCCCCCGCCACCTCCAAGAGTGGCTCCTCGAGTGCTTCCCTACCAAGGATATGCGAGTGCAATTGTCCCACCCCGGATCCAAGCGGGCAATTTTCAAATTACTAATGTGATGCTGACATTGCTAGAGAAGTGTGGGTATTTCATGGGTGCTGCCAATCAAAATGCTTACAAACATCTCAAGGGTTTCGTGGATACCTGTTGGGGGAGCAAGCAAACTAATGTGTCTGAGGATGTACTTCGGTTGAGACTCTTCTCTTTCTTACTTAGAGGGAAGGCATTGGATTGGCTTGAGCGACTTCCTAACCATTCCATCACTACTTGGGATGAGTTGGTAGATAAGTTCATCGCAAAGTTTTTCTCACCAGGGCATATGGCAGCATTGAGAGATGAGATCTTAGCTTTCAAGCAGGAGCCTATCGAACCATTACATAAGATTTGGGAGCGATATAGGACCATGGTAAAGGAATGTCCCAACAATGATATGATTGAGGCAATGATCCAACAGACCTTCTACGGGGCATTAACACAACAAACCAGTACATAGTGAACCAACTTGTTGGGGGTAACTTCTTGAGGTTGTCTTATTATGAGGCTTGTGACATTCTTGACGAAATGGCTGACACGTCCTCCGCTTGGAAAAGTAGAGCCAATGTGCCACAGGGTGACCCCACGGTCACTCACTTGCACAAAGAGCTACATGACCATGGGCAGGCTATAGCAAAGCTGACAACTACAATGAACCAGCTAGCAAAGGCACATTACAACAGGTTCAAAATCTGCACCAAGTAAATGCTATGGAGGGTGTCAACATGCTAGTGAACAAAAGAAGACAAAGAGGTCAACAGAACCAGGGGAGTTCAGATCAATTTGACAATGATTGTGGTGCATTCCAAGATGATGGTTATGAAAGGCAGAATGAAGAGGTGCAATACGTGAACAATTATCAAGGCCAAAGGGGAAATTCTTCCAACCAATAACAATGGAGATCCCAAGGCAATTGGGGCAATCAACAATAACAAGGCAAGGGTAATTGGGGGAACAACAACCAAAATTCCAATTGGGGCAATCAGAATAATAATCAGAGCAATCAGGGTAATTGGAATGGCAACAACAACAACTGGGGTAGTAACAACAATCAGGAAGGTTGGAACAATGGCAATTAAGGAAATCGGGGGCAAGGCTTTCAAAGGCCCCCAATGTACCAACAACCGAACAATTCACCCCCATTTCCATCCCAAGGTCCTAGTTCTTCCAACAACGAAATGGGGAGAATTGAAATGATGTTTGAAGAGATGATGAAAAAGAATGCGGACTTTGATACTCAGTTGTCTTCCCACAATACTTCAATAAGAAACTTGGAGGTTCAATTAGGCCAAACTCACAATCCTTAAACACTCACCCTAAGGGAGCACTACCAAGTGATACAGTAGTTAACCCGAAGGGTGAGAACAATCATGTGATGGTGGTGACTACGGGAAGTGGAAGAGGCGGTGATGTGAATGCCTTCAAGCAAAAATCAGTTTTGAGTGATATGAAATTCCTTTGGTGGTTGAAAATGTGGTTGATAAGAACGTGAATGAAGAAGTGAGGATTGATATTCAGGATGCCGAGGTAGAGACTCAGAATGATGTGAACCCATCTAGGGAACATGTAATAGACACGCCGGAAATGGTTGTGCCTAAATCCAAGGCTCCTTTCCCAAGGTCACCTCCACCTTATCCTTAAAGGCTCGCGAAGCAGAAAAATGAGAACCAGTTTAAAAAATTCATTGATATGATGAAGAGCTTATCCATTAATGTGCCTTTGGTGGAGGCTCTTGAACAAATGACGGTCTATGCTAAATTCATGAAGGACTTGGTGACAAAGAAAAGATCCATGGATTGTGAGACTATCAAGATGACCCACCAAGTTAGTGCAATAGTGCATTCAGTGGCCCCGAAGCTCGAAGATCCCGGTGCTTTCACCATTGGGAGTGCGGACTTTTCTGAAGCTCTATGTGATTTGGGGGCAAATATCAACTTGATTCCCTATTCAATTTTCAAGACTTTAGGTATTGGAAAACCGAGGACGACTTCCATGAGATTGCAAATGGCGGATTGAACTATGAAGAGACCATTGGGTATTATTGATGATGTCCTTGTTCGAGTGGACAAATTCATCTTGCCAGCTGATTTGTGATCTTGGATTGTGAGGTAGATTATGAAGTTCCAATCATATTGAGAAGACCTTTCCTTGCTACTGGGAAGGCCTTAGTTGATGTGGAAGCGGGGGAACTCACCTTCTGGGTGGGTGATGAGAAAGTGGTCTTTCATGTGTGCAAGTCAATGAAGCAGCCCAACAGTGAGGTATGATCTTTTGTGGACTTTGTCACGGTAGAGATAGTTGATGATACCAGTGCAATGATCAATGTGGAGGACCCTCTAGAGGTCGTATTGTTGAATCTTGATGTCAATGACGATGAAGGCCGAGTGGAGTGTGTGAACGCATTACATTGAATGGGCTCTTACTCTTATGAGCCTAGGAAACTATCTTTGGATCTTAAAAATAGGAAGACTCCACCAACAAAACCTTCAATTGAGGAACCTCCGGTGTTGGAGTTGAAGTCGTTGCCTCTACACCTCAGGTATGAGTTCGTAGGACCTAGTTCAACTTTGCCAGTTATTCTTTCTTCTTGTCTTACTAACATACAGGTTGATGCCACATTGGCGGTGCTTCAAAAGTAGAAAAAGGCAATTGGATGGACTTTAGCTGATATTTGGGGAATAAGCCTTGCATTCTATATACACAAGATTATTCTGGAAGATGATGCAAAACCCTCCTTGGAACATCAATGGAGGTTGAACGAGGCAATGCAAGAAGTTATGAAAAAGGAGGTGATCAAGTGGTTGGATGTCGGGGTTGTGTACCCCATCTCTGATAGCTCTTGGACTTCGCCGGTGCAATGTGTACCGAAGAAGGGTGGCATGATCATGGTTGCAAATTCGCAAAATGAGTTGATTCCTACCAGAACCGTCACTGGTTTGAGGGTATGCATGGACTACCGCAAGTTGCATAAAGTGACCCGTAGGGATCACTTTCCATTGCCTTTTCTTGATCAGATGTTAGATCGACTTGCTGGGCATGCCTTCTACTGTTTCTTAGATGGGTATTCTGGTTACAACCAAATCTTGATTGCTCCGGAAGATTAGGAGAAGACCACATTCACTTGTCCATATGGCACCTTTGCCTTTTCTCGGATGCCTTTTGGGTTGTGTAATGCACCGGCTACATTTCAGCAATGCATGATGGCCATTTTAACTGATATGGTGGAAGATATCTTGGAGGTGTTCATGGACAACTTTAGTGTTGTGGGTGATTCATTTGAGGAATGCTTGAAAAATCTTGATAGAGTGTTGGCCCGTTGTGAAGAAATCAATCTTGTTCTTAATTAGGAGAAATGCCACTTCATGGTGGAAGAGGGCATAGTTCTTGGGCATAAATTTTTGAAACATGGTATAGAGGTGGACAAAGTAAAAATTGATGTGATTTCAAGGATCCCTCCCCTACCTCTGTCAAGGGAGTTTGAAGTTTTCTTGGGCATGCGGGGTTCTACCGGAGATTTATCAAAGACTTTTCGAAGGTAGTGAATCCATTATGCAAGTTATTGGAAAAAGATGCCACGTTCGCGTTCGATGAGAGATGTATGCAAGCCTTTGAACTTCTCAAGAACAAGTTGATCATCACTCCTATTATTACCGCACCTAATTGGAGCTTGCCTTTTGAGCTCATGTGTATGCGAGCGATGTTGCGGTTGGGGCGGTTTTGGGTCAACGAGTGAACAAAATATTTCATCTGGTGTACTATGCGAGCAAGACAATGAATGATGCTCAAGTGAACTACACGGTGACAGAGAAAGAGCTTTTGGATATTGTGTTCGCGATGGAGAAATTTCAGCCATATCTCATGGGTTCCAAGGTCATAGTCCATATCGATCATGCCGCACTCCAGTACTTGATGACGAAGAAGGATTCAAAAGCTAGACTGATGCGATGGGTCTTGTTACTTCAAGAGTTTGATTTGGAGATTGTGGACCGGAAGGGTAGTGAAAACCAAGTGGCAGACCACTTGTCCGCTTGGAGGAGGAGGGGAGGCCTCGTGATGGCCTATAGATCAATGATTCATTTCCCGATAAATAACTTCTTTCGGTGTCGGTGAATGGTATGCCATAGTTTGCGGACGTTGCTAATTTCCTAGTGACTGGTATAATCCTGTGTGAGCTCTCTTCTAACCAAAGGAAGAAGCTCAAATGGGATAGTTTGGATTTATATTGGTATGAGTCGTACTTGTTCAAGATTTCCATAGATGGTGTGATCCGAAGGTGTGTCCGGAGGATGAGAAATTGAGTATCTTAGAGGCTTGTCATTCCTCTCCCTATGGTGACCATCATGGTGGGGGCAAGGACGGTTTCAAAAGTTCTTAGTTATGGGTTTTATTGGCCAACTTTGTACAAATATGCAAGTGAACTTGTGAAGCGGTGTGAAGAATGTCAAAGAGCGGGTGGAATTTTGAAGAAAGATGAGATGCCTCTCAATACCATCCTTGAGGTTGATATTTTTGATGTATGGGGCATTGATTTTATGGGCCTGTTTGTTAGCTTGTGTGGAAACACATACATTCTTGTGGCGGTTGACTATGTTTCAAAGTGGGTTAAAGTCGTGGCTTTACCCAACAATGAGGCCCAGAGTGTTGTTGTGTTTCTCAAGAAGAGCATATTTACAAGGTTTGGCACTCCTCGTGCAATCATAAGTGAGGGGGGTCTCATTTTTGCAATAGAGCTTTTGACACTTTGCTTGCAAAGTATGGTGTCAATCACAAAGTTTCTACTCCTTATCATTCTCAAGTGAGTGGCCAAGCTGAAGTCTCAAACAGGGAAATCAAGAGTATATTGTCAAAGATAGTCAATGCAAATAAGACCGATTGGTCAAAGAAGTTGGATGATGCTCTTTGGGCTTATAGGACTGCTTACAAGAATCTGATTGGTATGTCTCCGTACGATTGGTGTTTGGGAAAGCTTGAGTTAGAGCACAAGGCCATGTGGGCTTTGAGGAAGCTGAATCTTGAATGGGATGTGGCAACAGATCTTCGTGTGGATCAGCTTAATGAACTTGATGAATTCCGATTCCATGCCTACTCCAGTTCATCCTTGTACAAGGACAAGATGAAGTGACTTCATGATAAATATGCTCGCGGTAAGGAGTTCAAAGTGGGTGATTTGGTTCTCTTGTTTAATTCTCGGTTACGTCTGTTTCCAGGAAAACTTAAGTCGAAATGGAGCGGACCTTTTGAAGTGGTATTTGTGACTCTGTTTGGTGCACTTGACTTGAAGAACAAAAATGGGTAGGTTTTTAGAGTTAATGGGCATAGGGTCAAGCACTACCTGGGCAAGATTGATGATAGCCACATGGTGGCACTTCTTCATCTAAAGTGATTTGATGGTAACATGCGTTGTGCCGCGATGTTAAATCAGGCGCTTCTTGGGAGGCAACCCATGTGTCTTTCTTTGATTCTTTTTGTAGTGTAGGATTTATTTTTTGACTGACTGGTTGTGAGATGCTGTAGGATTGTTTTGATGCAGTGCAGGACCAAGTTGAAAAATGATCATTCTCTGAAGTTTTCAATGCGGACCGCACTTTATTTTTGGTGGCCGCAAAGGCCTTTGTGCGGGGGAAAAAATTCAATGCGGACCGCAGAGTGATTTGTCTAAAGTGAGGAGTCTCTGAAGTTTTCCACCGCGGTCGGATTGCATTTTGTGCGGTCCATAGTGGACCACTGCGGCCGCACTAGATTTCTTGCGGTCCGCAGTGGCCAACCTCCCAGTGCTTCATGTCTCTAAGCATCGCAGACCGCGGTGCCATTTTGTGTGGTCCGCAATGGGTAGGTGAGATGGGGCCCAGGTCTTTTTTCTATAAATAGGACTTAAGGCCCTCATTTCAAACTTTTCGACCTTTTACTCTTAGAAGCTTGAAAAATTACTTTTCATCACTCATAATTGCGCGAATGCATCTGTTAAATCTCGATTAATCAACATTGTATCTCACTTATGGTAACTTTAATTCTTTCTTAGTTGTTTAATTTTGTTATTTTCTTTGAACATTTATTTTCCTTTAGTTTTTCTTCCTTTTCTTCCCATTTTTCTTTCAATTTTGTAGCATAGGTTAGTTTAATCCTGTTTTAATTAGGACTAATTAGTTAAAACAGTGATGCAACACTTAGGGAATCATTAATAGGTGAATATTTGGACTAAAAATGTGAAAAACATGAACCCTAGGTTGGTATAGCTGTTGGGCACTCACCGTGGACCGCGGTGGATTTTGTGCGGTCTGCGGTGCCCCTGTGAGGTCCGCAAAGCTATTTTGTATGAACCGCGATGGTAAATGTTCTGAATGCTGACAAGTGAGGACCGCGACCGCAATGGATTTTGTGCAGTCTGCGGCGCCTCAATGCGGACCGCAATGCATTTTTTGCGGACCGCAATGCATTCATGGTTAATGACTCAAGACATTATGTGACACCACAACATTTCCTAGGGGACGGTTGGGCTATTTTTGCAAAGTGGCCTGAGGGGCCAAAAGTGACTAAAGATGCAAACTCAAGAAAGGTGACCTCAAAGACATGGGAATACCTCACTAAAGCTTATATGGATTCAAACTCCTAATAATCATGGCCCAAAATTAATTTGCAAATATGACCTGTTTTGCAAAATGGCCGATATGGCCAGAAGTGGCTAAAGATGCAAACTTGAAAAGGACGGACCTTAAAACAATATGACTCCTAGTTGTGGACTCATGATCCTAAGACATGGGTTATTGAACCACTTTGGCGAAAATGACCCCAATTTGCAAGAATGGCCGATGTGGCCGAAAGTGGCTAGAAATGCAAGATATGGCTAAGACCCCGCAAAACCAAGAACCTAAGACACTAGGAAGACCCGACCCTATGTGGACTAACTATGTATCACGCCCTAAAAGACGAGAATCAGGTTCGCGTAGTTCAGGAAAATTGGACATGGGAGAAAGCCTGAAAAATGACACTAATTTGGAAAAAATATTTTTTTTTGTCTTTTTGAAAAATGATGGAAAATGTAAAATCTTTTTGGATTTTCTTTTTCTCTTTTTTTTTGAATTTTTGGAAAATGATGGGAAAGCGTAAAATCTTTTTGGATTTTTCATTTTCATATTTCATTTTTTTTGAATTTTTGGAAAATCGGGAAAGTGTAAAATCTTTTTGGATTTTTCATTTTCATTTTTTTGGGTCTTTTCTTGAAAAGGTTGTGAATGAAAAACATAACTGGTCCCTACTTGCTTTATTTTTATACTTCACCCTCTTTTCTTTCTCATTTACCCTCAAACCGTCATTGGTCCGCCAAATAACCTTTTTACCTTTAAAGAATGCAGCATGTATCACATAGGGATGATTTAATGTCTTCTTGGGCCGCAGGCCTATTTTCGACGAAATTTGGATAGGCTTCCTACAAAGAGACATGGTGCCTGGGACCGAGCCCTACTAGGTCCAAATGACATGATGCAAATAAGAATGACTTAAAGGCTGACCAACGGTTAGGGTTCACTAGACAAGGCAATTCGGGGCGGCACGTGGTCGATGGCGGCTGCTCTAGCTGTCCGCCCACTCCACGTTCTCATGCCACCCCCCTAAAGACACGGGTGACTCACAAAAAGGCCGTGTACGCTGAAACGTACTCCGGAAGACTTGTTGCAGAAAAAAGACCCGGGGTTATGCAAATGATAACAATTTATAAAGCAGTAACACATAAAGAAAAATTGTAAACATATAAGCAACTAGCAAATAATAAAACGATATAAACAAAAATAAAAATCAAATAAAGCAAACAAAACACATAAAAACCTCAATCGAACATCCTAAAAAGCCAATAAGATCAAGTACTAGCTCGAACCTGTAACTCCCCAGCAGAGTCGCCAAAGATGTCACACCCCTTTTTTTTACAAACTTTCACTAAACCCTCTTAAATAAATAAAAAGGGATTTAGTAAAAAAGCTTGAAAAAGGCTTTCAATTTGAAAAGTGACAAAATTGTGTGTTCAAAAGAATTAACTCAGAGTCGCCACCTGACATTTGATTTCGGTGTGTCAGGTAACCGTTATTTTTTCTAAAAATAATAATTTTCCTTTCAAAATACTTTGAACTCTAAAACTAAGTCTACACCAGAGATTTGCACAAGGGGGTTCATTTGACTCGGGGAGAAAGTGTTAGGCACTCCCCAAGTCCCGTAACTAGTACGGTTGCGCACTTGATCTAATCGGCTTTTAGAATATTCGAATTGAGCTAAAAAACATAGAAAAAGGAAATTAAACACACAAGAGGCTCGAGGTCGTCCCTACCTAAATAAAAGAAAAATGAAAAATGAAAATAAAATAAAAATACTACAAGTTTTTACTTTTAGCCTCCATTTACAAATACTTCGAGGCATACCCCTGAAATAAAATATATACAAATCCTTCGGGGCATTCCCCGGATAAATTTAACTAAGGGGACGACCTCTCGCTTCAAAAGCTAACAAACAATTCTAAGACTTGCCTACCCGAGTGATGACGGCCTAGAATGCTCCTAGCGGTTAAGTAAGAAAGAGTACAAATATAAAAATAAACTAAAGTAAATAGGATCCTTTTCATGTTCATTCTCCTTTTAACCTTTAATTTTAATGTATTTAGACCGAGCCCATCCTAAAGCATGTAATTTAATTAAATATTAGCGGGCTCGATCTTTTTCCGAAACCACCCACGGCACAACAATTATGCAAAATAATTCATGTATTCAACATAGGAAACACATAAAAGAAAGAAAGAGATCACAATTAACAAAGCAGAAGAAAATAAAAGGGCAAAAATATTAAAGTGGATCAAAATATGATGAAAGCCATTTAGAGTTTAGCTAAACCCCCCCCCCCCCCCCCCCATTCTAACGTGTCCTTCATTTTCAGATTTTAACTACCCAGAAATCTCACTTGTATGCACCTTATGCGAGAATCACTACCACAGATATCTTTCCTTGTTCCATTTTATCCACAAAATTAATCCTATCGCACTTTGCTCACATAATTCATTCAAAGACATGTATCCTCATGTTAGACTTACAGAGGCATGCAATCACAGTTTAACAAAATGGATCAATGTATTAAAACATGTAGTCAACCCGCGACATGGTCATAAGACAAATGAATTGAACCATACTCTAGCAAACCTTTTAAACACTAATTGGGTTTTCCACTCTTACAGAACCAAAATTCTAATAGTGACAACTTAGCACATTTGAAACACATCTGTAGTAGACTCGAAACAATCAATTTTCATGTTTAGATTCCACTTAGCACGAAGAGTAAAGAAAATCAAAGAAAAATAAAATTGCATCCAATGTAACCATTTCCATGTCTGAATGACACCCTGTATGGGAGTAGATAACAGAGCATAATCAAATTCGGACAGAAAATTCAAGCAGACAATTCCTAGGATTCATTCTGAATTAACATAGACGAAATGGAACAACCAGTTTAACTTATTTCCTGTGATCATTCAAATTGCTTAAACATGAACATCAACTTAGCATTGAAACATAATCACCATTTGATTACCCTAAGAGATCTAGCAAATTGTTTGTAATTGTTTGTAACAAGTTGAAGACATGTTTTAGAACCTTAATTAACTTAACTGGGCAATCATCAAACAAGGAAAGTCATGGAGGAATTCAGTAACTTAAGGCCAACAAATATACACCTACAATAACCACAAGCAAATCAGCCACTTATTCATGTTTCGCTTAACAGACATACGATTAACCAATTCAAGTCGAACACACAAAAAACTAGGCATTCAGATCTGAAATAACTCCCTAGAACACTGAAACGATTTCATGAATAGATAAGAAACATACTCGAGTCAATTCTTAACATCTAAGTTTCAAATTGCCCCAAACCAGTTAAATTTTGGCTCTCGTCATATTAAGATCGACAACACAGAAATATAGTAGGAGGGAAAGATAAACCTGATATGTGAAAAGTTTGATTAATTCTAGAAGTTGAATACAAGCAAGTGTGGCAGCAAAATCAAACGAAACAACAACTAGAACTCGAACATAAACTGGACTGAATTAGCTCGGCGTGAACGGAACCGCAAATGAACCTCGATTTGCAAACAATGAACAACTCGAACGACCTTGACTCCACAGCAAACCTCAATCAAACTCCATAGTTGAAGACCAAGTCAAGAATCCAGTATTCGTTTTTTTCTGTTTTGGAAATCAAAAGAACAAACTAAAAAAAACTCTAACGTTCTCTATATAAACTGAAATTAGAAGACTAAGATTGCCAAATCAGAACTAAAAACCTATCTTGAAGCCTCTCCAATTTTCTCTCTATTTTCTTTCGATTTTCTTTTTCTCTCAAAATCTGAAAATGAACCCCTTATATCTCGAACTTGGAAACCTCCAGCCTTTCTCTTCGAGGAATTGAAAAATCTCTCAACCAAGTAAGCGCGTGGTTGAATGGAAGGCTTGGATCGATTTAGATCAATCCCACGCTTCCCATTCGTCCAACACATACTAGAAGAGATTCTCAGTCGCGCGTGCAAAAACGAGTGAGAAGAAAGAAATTAGTTCGAGAATATTCTTCACGTGGTTTGGATGAAGTGGAGAAGAGAGAGAGAGGATGGGGGGGACCATGGGGACCAACGAGTGAAGTTTTGGGTGGTCTTACCATGGCTGAAGCACGGCTAGGATGGGGTGAAGAGGGGGCGCCATTTGGGTGGTGTTACATTAGGGTAGGGTTTGGAAATATTAGGTTTATATATGGGTATGGGATTGAACATGAGCCTTTGGATGAAAATTGATTGATGGCCAGGATTTAATTGCGAAAATGGGGCGGGTTGGTGGGTATTTGGGGCGGGTCAGTGAGGAATGTGGGCTAGGCGGATTTGGGCCTCTTCTTGCCCGAAATTGGGCCAAAATTGTGGGACTATAACCCTTTAAATCCATCAATTTAATAAGTTTAAACCTTTTCTTTATAAAATAATTTAAAATTAATTCTAACTAATTAAAGTAAACTATATCATACTATGACACTATATATATGTATATATCATTTTTATATAAATTATTATATTCAAAAATAAAAGTAAAAATCATGGCAAAAATATATTTTTTTAAAAAAACAAAATATATTGCTATAAAAATATTAATAGCCTAAACTAAATAGAATAAGATAGAACATGATACTATTTTTGCATTTTTTTTCAATTTTTCTGCCTTAAAAATAGAATTAAAATTAGTAATAAAGTAAAATCCTATAGAAATAAACTCAAATAAATATCCTAAAAATATTAGAACTATTAGAGGTGATTCTAATGCGTGGGTCAAAAATTACATGTCTACAATTAGTCTAGAACTTGCTTTGAATGTTTGTCTAGGCGAAATCCTAAGTGTAATTTGACTTGAGATATGATTATAGGCTCTCCTTGATCCGAATGTTATCTTGAACAATTCCATAGCCTACCAATGATAATATCCCTAGTCAACCCTTTTGAGCCATAGACCTTTTTCTTTCAAGAACCACGATACAAGCCTTTGCCCGTTCTAAAAATACCCTCTCTTGGCACCCGATCTTTTCTTAACACATGGCAAAAGCATAAGTTTGGGGGGAGAAACGAGGAATGCAATAAAGTGGTAAAAGGTACAAAATGAAGAATAGGAAAGGCAATGAAAAAGAAAGAAAATCAAAAAGACAAAAAGAATGATCAATGTAGAAAAGAATGAAGGGATTCAATAAAAGTAAAGAGATGAAAGGTGTGAAAAGTTGAGAAAGGAGAAAAAGCTTTGAAATGAATAAGAAAGAGTGACAGTGTGTCTCTCTAACCCCTTAGAAAGAAGTTAAAGGACTTTACAAGTCAAGAGAATATGTGCCAAAATGAATCAAAAGAAGTGCTAAAGGGAAGATGGAACCTACTTAGACCAAACATTTCCTACCCTGAACCAAAAGCCTTCACTATATCTCCACAAAAGCCCTATATGATCTTGAGTTGAATGAAGCTTACATTAGTAGTGGCTTACATAAGGGGCAAGCATATGGTACTTAAAGCCAAACTTGTGACTTTTCTTTGATGTGTTTAGGGAGGCTACAATCCTAAAAGTGAGGTTTGCTTAGGGAGAGTTGAGGATGTGTGAGTTTGGGTTCCACAATGACCAAGGTAGTAGAAAGAGTTTCTTTGAAGTGTTGAGTCAACTCTTGATGCTCTTGTGTCGTAATAAATCCATGGTGCTTAAAAGGTCGAATGTTGTTAATGATTCATTTGAATTGAGGGCAATTATTAGTCCCAATTGATGCTCGATGAGGTCACTTTACGTCAGCTGAATTTTCTTGGATTTACTCTAAAAGGGTGGGACTTATTTTGTTTGCTTGAGGACAAGCAAAAGCTTAAGTTTGGGGGAGTTGATAACTAGGGATTATGATGCATTTTACACTCCTTCTTACTTGAGTTTTAATTAAAAATGTGTACAAAATAGTCCCAAAGGCTCACATGTTGTACTTGTTTGCAGGGTTTGGTCAACAAGGTGACAATTCGTCAAAACCAGCTCAAAAAGGGGTGAAACATGCACAAGTACCAAGAACAAATCCAAGCACAGTGCAACAGGTCCAATGCGGCCGCACTCCATTCTGTGCTGTCTGCAGTGAGGAAGTTCAGAGAGGTGCTCATTTCAGACACTCAAGCAATGCGGCCGCAAAGCATTTTGTGCAGACCACATTGGCTTCATCGCGGCCTCACTCGATATTGTGCGGTCCGCAAAGCTAAAGTTCAGAGAGTTGCCAATTTAGGGAATCATTGCCAATGCGGTCCGCGGTCCTTTTTGTGCGGACCGCAATAGAAGCCACCGCGGCTGTGGTGCCTTTTGTGCGGCCCGCGGTGGCCAAGTTCAGTGAGCAGAAGTTTTAAGCCAAGAGCCTCAGTGCGGCCCCACAGAGGTATTTTTGTCCAGAAAATTTAGCTTCGTATAAATAGTTTATTTTCTCATTTTTAGGTTACCAGTTGTAGTTTAACGTAGAGTTGTGCTCGTGAACAGTGTTCCTTATCCATTTTGAGTAATTTTACAATAGTTTTACCATTGAATCTTCAAGTTTAGCTTGTAATTAAATATTATGTATTTTTCTTCATCTATTTCTTTGTTTTCTTCTATTATCATGAGTAGCTAGACCCATTAGCTAGGGTTGTGGATCAATCCTAGTGTGGGTATTTGATGTGTCTTGTGTTTTAGGGCTTGAATATCTATGGGTGTTTGATATTTGGACTAATTTATGGTTTTAATGTTGAATTAGTGGTTGCAAACACTAATTTGTGCCTATTTGACTTGGGCTCTTCTTGAGAAAGAGAGCCTAAGTCAAGGAAAATTAGTCCAACAAGGAATTGGGGTGTATTCAAGAGATTGATAGCTCCAATTAAAGGGTTAAACCTAGAGATAGTAATACCCGACTTGAACCTCAATTGCTTGCACAAATTATCATATCCAACTAGTCTTGAGAAAGTCAATTAGGACAAAATCACTCAAACTACCGAGAGGTATAGAGTGAGTAGTATCATGCAAGGGTTATATCGTAAGCCCCAACATGACAACCTAGTCTTATACTCGAGAACCTGTCAAGTGTCCACTAGGAGAAAGTCACTTCCCTAGCGCCTTTTAACTATTTAGACAACCTTCAAGTATCTTGCTCTTAGCTTAACTTAGCTTAATTTAGCATCTTATTAGTATAAATTTAGAAGTAATCTCAAAACCAACTATGATTAGAAGTGCAATTAAGAGCAATTATGCATCTCCAATTTAGATAGAAACTCAATTCCCATTTCTAGCTCCCTGTGGAAATCAATCCCGACCTTCTCGGGTAGGAGTTGCTTCGACCACTCTCGCTACTTTGTAGTAGTGCAGGGTTGGCCTCAATCATAGATCCTGAGTTTCAGTTTCACCGCTACCTAAAAAGGAAAAAAATTCCACATATTACATAAATGGGAATGAGGTGCACACATGACGACACTAAGTATAGACTTTTTTGGCCATGAACGTTCCTTATTTTTTGGCATTTTAGGGCCATAAAACAGGATTTCAACACGATTTTCAAATTTTCGTATGCTATAGTCTATATCATTTGTATGAATTCGGGCGACCGTCTCTGAATCGCCTAAAATTTATAAGACCATCAAAAATCAGCTAATTAAATATAGGCATCACTTCTCCATGACCATTCCTTATGTTTTGGTGTTTTATGGCCATAAAACAGGAATTCAGCATGATTTCAAAATTTTCGTGTGTTATAGTCCACGCCATCTGCATGAATTCGGGATACTGATTCGGAATCACCTAAAATATTGCGGGACCATAAAAATGACCTTATGAATAATAGTCATCGCTTCACCATGACCGTTCCTCAATTTTTAGCATTTAGGGCTATAAATAGGAATTCAGCATGATTCCCAAATTTTCATGTGCTATCACGCCATCTGTATAAATTCGAGCGACCAGCTCCGAATCACCTAAATTTATACGGGACCATAAAAATATTGAACAATAGACATCACTTTGCCATGACCGTTTCTTATTTTTCGGCGTCTTAGAGCAATAAAACAGGAATTCAATATGATATCCAAATTTTCATGTGCTATAGTCCACGTCATCATCATGAATTCGGGCGACCGGTTCCAAATTGCCTAAATTTTGCGAGACCATATGAAATGACCTCATGAACAATAAGCATCACTTCACCATGATTATTCCTCATTTTTGGCGTTTTAGGGCCATAAAATAGGAATTCAACACGATTTCCAAATATGTGTTTGTTATAGTTCACGCCATCTGCATGAATTCAGGTGACCGGCTTCGAATCGCCTAAAATTTTGCGGGATCATAAAAAATGACCTAATGAGCAATAAGCATCACTTCGTCATGATCGTTCCTTGTTTCTTGCGTTTTAGGGTCATAAAATAGAAATTCAGCACGATTTCCAAATTTACGTATGCTATAGTCCATGTTGTCCGCATGAATTTGGGTGAAAGACTCCGAATTACCTAAAATTTTGTGGGACCATAAAAAATAAATTAATGAACAATAGGCATCACTTCTCCATAACCATTCTTCATTTTTAGCATTTTAGGGTCATAAAACAGGAATTCAACACGATTTCCAAATTTTCGTATGTTATATTCCACGTCATCTGCATGAACTCGGGTAACCGGCTTCGAATCGCCTAAAATTTTGCGGGACCATAAAAATGACCTAATGAACAATAGGCATCGATTCGCCATGACCGTTTCTAATTTTTGGCGTTTTAAGGCCATAAAACAGGAATTCAACACGATTTTCAAATTTTCGTGTGCTATATGGAGATCAAGGATTCGGGCGACCAGCTTTGAATCATCTAATTTCTTGAGAGAAGGGTATGGAGATCAAGGATTAGGGTAGAAGGTTAGGGGGTAATCGAGTGTTTCCCTTTGTCTTCCTCATTTCGATAGCACTAGTGTTAGTTTGTAATCCCTTTACTCTTAGACTGCTATTATTACCGTTTTAATTGCTATCTTGGCTTCGGTCCTCTTTTTATCTTATTGTTGTTTATACTTGCTGCCATTACTTCTTTTTATCTTATTGTTGTTTATACTTGCTGCCATTACTTCTTTTTATCTTTATATAGCCGAGGGTCTTTCGAAAATATTTTCTCTGTCTTCTAGGATAGTGGTGGAAATTCACTGGCTTCTGGTCGTTATTGTTGATAATATTGTTGATGCTATATAAATTTATGAATACTGACTAAAAATAATAATAATAAATTCAACCGACTATTTATATAAAGTTTTTATTTTATTTTTAGGAAATCTGAACTAGTCGTAAATTTCAGATATAGATGGTTAATTATACCAAAAAGGTATCTTTGTGGCGTTGAAAAAGGCAGAATAAAATAAAGAAAGTTCACGTGTTTACATATTTCAATAAACCTCATAATCTATAACGATATCTTGCATTATCCAATGAACTGGCTTTTACCAGTCTTTATGTCCATTGTCGGCGGTGGCAGATTCAAGATTTTAAAGTTATTGGTGTTCGTCGATAAAAACTTCAAAAGAAAAGGAAAAATGAATTTACTTATGGGTGCTCGCTCAATATTTATCTAAATATTTGTAAGGTTACCTATATAAATTTATTAATATGATCAAAGTTAGTGGGTGCTTACAACTCCCTACGTGCATCCGCCACAGATTGTCCGCAACCTCACTTTGATGTGATGTTACAGAAGAATTAATCTCACCTAACATGTTAAACGCAAAATAGTCTGACGGATGGATAATATATGTATAATTCATGTATAACTAATATCTGTTACTATGTATATAACTGTGTATAATCTTACAATCTATATATACCGACTAGAAAAAGTAACCATAAACTCTGGCCGGCTATTTGCATAACAATCCCATTCAGATATACCACTAGATGTATTATTAGATTATATATTCTTCTTCTTTTGTTCAAGTTCTATTAGTTTAAACGTCTAGTCATGAGGAATTTCCAAAAACAAAAGTGTTGTTTGTCATAAGTTCCTATCTTCTTCTGTAATGTAATGATATATTTACTGCATTCAACTTTAAGTCACTTCATGGATTCAGGTTATTGGTAAAGGACATATGAGCTTCACATCACATAGTATTGAATTCAGATGAGTCGGGATTTAAAGTTTATGGGTTTTGAATTTATTATGAAACTCATAGCTCGTTTATGGGTTCTGAATTTATCATCAAACTCATAGCTCGTTTTAGTTACCTAGCTATATTAAGAATGAGTTCAAGTTTTGTTTATACCAACAGATAGAATTAATATACAACAATTAGAACTCTTCCAAGCAAGTGATGCGACAACCAAAAACAAAAGTAATAACCAATTGTAATCGATTAAATTACACTGATAGTGTAACGTTTCTTTACAGCGCCACTGCATATAAATGTAAATCCATTATGAATACGCCAACAACTGATGAAATAGAAATCATTGGATGAACTATATATGACTATCATTTTAGAATAGGTAGAGCAATTAAAACATATTCCGCAACAAGCATCTCTTGATATTAGTACAAATTACTCCCGCTAGAAAAGATAAACAAAGAAAAATAAAGGCAGAATCAGAATTTAAAGTTTATGAGTTCAGAATTTATCATCAAATTCATAGCTTGTCTTGGTTATTGGATTCGCAATTAAATACATATTTAATGTATTTGCTAATATAAATACAGAATCTAGCAAAACTACAACCCGTACGTTACACTCTAGTGAAGAAAATTAAAGTCCATTAAAACAATAGACATAGAAAATATAGGGATTAGAAACGAAAACCAGTAAGTCCCAGAGTCATCCATCCATAAATAATCCAGGTACACGAAGCATTTCGCACGTGTTCCTGTAACCTATCCTAACGCAAGCATCAATGGATGATTTCACGTCATATATCCATCAATCCGGGACTCAATCTGAACATGAGTTCACAAAACTCAACCTGATTAAGAGCTCCATCTCCATCCAAATCTCCTTCAGCCAACATACAAACAAGCTCATCATCTCTCAATTCATGCAATCCCATTAATGTAGTGTTTCTCTTCAAACTTTCAAATGTTATTAGCCCTATGCTTACATCCATCAGCAAGCTAAAACCATTGCATAATTCCATCATAAACCTTTCTGCACCCAATGTTTCAATCATTGAGGGAAAGTAATCCTCAAAACCAAAAGGATCCTCAAGATGAGCAACAGCCGCCATGCATGAAAGAGCTGATTTCGCCTCAATAATTTTACCTGTTGAGACATAATATAATGAAATAATTAAAAGTCTTTTTCTATCAAACAACTTATACCTTTTAGATAAGTCGGTCGTGCCATTCAACATGGTACTAGAGTAGGCAAAAAAAAAAAAAGTCCATGTTCGTAACTCAACCCATAAGCTAGCTTAGGAGCTGAGCATTGTGCAAGACCAAAGGATTCCATCCTCATGAATATAGAATATCCAATACCCCCTCCAGCACTCCCAACTGGAGCGTGGACAACATAATATGGAGGCTCAACATTCAAGTAAATCAAGTATTGGGATGAGACTAGCGGAGCCAGAATTTGAAGTTTTATGGGTTCGGCATTGCAATCCTTTTAAGTTACTGGGTTCTAAATTATATATTTATATATATTCAATGAATTTTTTAAGTGAAATATAGTGTATGAACAAAAGTTACTGGGTTCGGCCGAACCCACATCCGGTGCTGTAGCTCCGTCACTGTTGCTCAAGACCATTTAAAGAGACCAAAAGGATGCTATTCCACCAATGTGAGATATTCCACACAGAGGTTCTAAGTTCTCTAAAAAGGAAAAAAAGAAGAAGAAGAAAATTTACACATATTGCATAAATGAGAATCAGGTCCACGCGTAACCACAGTGAGACATAATATAATTAAGCAGTTAAAAGTATATATTATCTAACAACTTAATTAAATAAATCGGTCACAGAAATTAACAATTCAACATTTACCTAAAGAGAGAGAGCAGATGCAAAAGTATTCTTTTTGAGAAGCCTCGGAAAAGAAAAGAAGAAAAGTGAAAGATAGTACTGTTAATAATTGATTGTTGGGAATAACCTGAGGCAACGAGTACGAGAAGAATTAATTATATATATACAAAAATAGAATTTTTTTGGAGCTCGTGAAATTATTGGCTTTACAGTTACAGGTTAATATATCAATATGGCTGTATTTGATGTGTCCACAATTGCTATTTCGTTGGTTATACTATAGTTCTCCTTCCTGGAAGTTGCATGATAATCAGAAAACCGTATAAGTGGTCTCATAAGATATGCCTATTCCAGATGATAAAGATGTTTGTGGACTCTTTGGTAAAGGTTATATGGCTTGTCACTGACGTATACAGCTAATTTTTAGGGCAACTGCGGATTTAGAATCTGAAATTTATGGATTATTACGGCAACATCAAGTTAATATACAATAATAATGAGGTTTACAATTATATATTTATAAATATTTAATAATTTTTTTTATGAAGGGGAAACTTGGCGTAACTGGTAAAGTTGTTGTCATGTGACCAGGAGGTCATAGGCTCGCGTCGTGGAAACAACCTCTTGTAGAAATGCAAGATAAGGCTGTGTACAATAGACTCTTGTAGTCTAGTCCTTCCCGAACCCTGCGCATAGCGGAAACTTAATGCATCATGCTGCCATTTTTAATGAATATTATTGAGTTTACAAATTCGCCCCTAACTACTGTCCATGCAATAGTCCCAACGCTAAATTTAGATCAACTATTTATTGTATTTTTTCTGAATGGAGAATGTCTTTGGTAGGGAAATGTACGAAGTTGGATAAGTGAAAGAGAAGGATTGGGTGAAAATGAAACCTTATAGTACAGTTGCATTAATTGCACCCACAGCTTAGCCTTAGGAGGTAAAAAGTTATTTACTTCAATTTAGGCGTAATGGTTTCCTAGTTTAAAGCTAATATATGAACTTTGAATTTTTCCATTTAAACACTCGAACTTGATAGAATGAGTACAAATAAATACATTCAGTAATACGTGTATATTAATTGCGCTGACATGTACAACACGTCATATACTAGACTATATATTACTTACATGTGTTATTTGTGGGTCATATTCTTAAATACTAAATAAGCAGAAAAAAAGTTAAAAATAAATAAAAAAGAAAAAAGAAAGAGAAAAAAAGACGTGACACTTCCCTCTGTCCACCCACCTCTCCCTTCTTCTCCGTTCACCACTTCCATTCCTTTCCTTATTTTTTTTCTTCTTGTTTTTCCTTTTCTTCAGTGGATAATTTTGAATTCTAAAGATTAACAATAATGTATGAGTATTAGTCGGCGTAAGTAATATAAAATTAAAATTTCCACTCGTAAGTAATTGAGTGCCAATTCACATGCATAATATCTCTTTTTCTTTCTCCCTTCCACCTCTCCAAATAAATAAAATAAAATAAAACTTTTCGCTTATAAATGAGTGAAATCATTTTCCTCATTTTATGAAAAAATATCGTTTTTTTCATCAAAAAAATATTTAACTAAAAAATAATTTTTGTCGTATCAAATACACCTAATTAAACATGAGGGACCATAAATTTGTGACCACTTGGGGACAAGTAACATGAAATCTGTTTTTTCCCAGAGGCAAGTAGGATAAGTATGAAAATAGTGAATATTCCTTGAATAAAACTATACAAGGGTCTTAATTTTCATCATTTTAATTTCCTTGGCCATACTTGGAAGGTTCACTGCGGCTTCCTCCCTAGTTTTAAACGTGTGTTTTGGCACCATCTCAATTAGTTATTTTTGTTGTTGTTAAATAACCGTAGTATGATGACCAATTTATATTTGCTCTGTCTTTTAACTTATTTGCTATCTCCACCAATATATGTATAAGGTTTTTCCTACTAAGGTTTACACAGATGAGAAGGAATCACTTAGTCGTATTTTTTGTGTATGCTGGAATTTGATCATATGTCTCGAAGATTTGCCTCCACTTCATTCGGACACTAAATCACACCTTTGGGTGAAAATTTAGTTAGGTTTTTGGTAATAAATTAATTAACTAATATGTGATTTACATGCTTTTTTAGGTTATTTGAGTCATGGAAAAATATAATTATGGAAAACTATAATTACTTATTACGGTTTATAGAGCCATAATAACTAATTTGTCTTTTCCTGGGTGAAAATTCTAATAAATTGTATCTAATTATTAATTTATTATGACAGCAGATATCACGTAATTTCTGCGGAAAAAGCATAAGTACTTCCCCGAAATATAATCGAATTTTCAACTACATGCTTTTATTTTGCTGAGGTCCTTCATTCAACCCAGACCGCTACATCCCAAGTGATGAAATGTGCACGCCTAGCCAAATCTGACACGTGTATTTTCCATTTAATATATTTTTTTTTCCTTTTTTTTCTTCTTCTTCTTTCCATCACCATCCACCACTTTTTCACCATTAAAACAATTCACAGCTTCTTCCGCAGGTAGTGCTTGAATAAATTGTCATCCCAATGAATTTATTTATTCCTACTCGTTTTTGTAATACTTTTTTACTGGTTACATTTTACATAGTTCTTCCATCCTTCCATTTGAATCATTAAGTTGTTTGTGCTAATTAAATCATTGTATTTTCCATATAATTAAATAAGACTTTAAATTCTCACTTACACCATGAAATTTTAACTTTAATAGATAGGAGAGAGGAGATGAAATTTAAAAAATAAAGAATTGCCGGAGTTGAAGAGGAAAAGGATGGTAGTCGATGGATTTTCAATAATCAAGTGTTGTGCCTCTACTATATTATTGTAACGACCTATAGGTCATCTAGAGTTTTAAATCCTAATTTTGTATTTTGAAACTCCAAATATCTCATTTTAACCTTCCTCAATTTGTGTGCGCAGTCCGTATCTTTTTTTCGGTAAGCTTTTATGTAATTAATAAAATGTGAAATTATGCCTTAATAATCCATTTGAGATGACTTCGATTTATGTTTTGAGCAAACGTATTCGGATTTTTTGTTTCGACGGTCCCGGTTGGTCCGTATCGTGATTTGAGACCTGGGCGTATACCCGGAATCAAATTCGAGATCCCTAGCTCGAGTTACCGCATTTTGTCGAAAATTTGAAGTCTAAAGGTTTAATGAATACAAATATTTGACCAAAGTTTGACTTTATTGCTATCGGGTCCGGATTTTAGTTTCTAAGCTTTGTATATGTTCATTTCTATATATATGACTTGTTTGCAAAATTTGGTGAAAACGGAGTTGGTTTGACGTGATTCGGACTTCCGATTGTTGAAATAGAAGTTCTTGAGTTTCATTGAAAGTTTCAATTGATTTGGTGTCTGATTCGTTGTTCTATATACTATTTTGGCGATTTGATCGCGCGAGCAAGTTTATATGATATTTTTGGACTTGTGTGCATGTTTGGTTTGGAGCCTCGGGGGATCGAGTGAGTTTCGGATAGGCTACAAAGTGGATTTGGACTTAAATTCATAGCTGATGCATTGTGTTTCTGGTGTCTGTTGCAGATCTAGCATTTGCGAGATCTAGCTCGCATTTGAGAAGAAACCTTCGCTTTTGTGAGCCTAGGCATGGTTGGGGGGTCCTCGCATTTGCGAGATAAAGTTCGCAACTGTGAACTTGCCATTTCCGCTTTTGTGAAGGCAGAGTCGCATTTGTGACTCAACACATTTTTGATGATCTTCGCAATTGCGAAGAAAGGTCCGCATTTGCGAGGGCATCAGGGTTCGCATTTGTGACGAATTTATCGCAATTGTGATCACTTGGATTCTGAGAGGAGTTCACAATTGCGACCACTTTCTCGCAATTGTGAACAAGATATCGCAATTGCGACATCTGCAGGTGGGTAAAAGCTAGTTAGCCAGGATTTCTCTCATTCTTTCAAACTTTCAAACCTAGAAATCCTAGAGGCGATTTTTCCAAGAGCACTTCTTCCCAATTTATTGGTAAGTGATTCTAACCTACTTTTTTCAATTACCCAATACATTTCATAAGATTTCAACCTAAAATCTAGGATTTTCATGGTGGAAATTGGGGATTTGGGTAGAATTAGGGATTTTTGTAAAATTAGAATTTAGACTTAAAATTGAGGTCAGATTTTGAAATAAATTACATAGCCAGGCTCGGGGATGAATGGGTAATCGGGTTTTGGTCCGAATTTTGAGTTTGGACCAAGCGGGCCCGGGAGTTGACTTTTGTTAACTTTTTTAATAATGACCTAAATTGAACCTTTTTTATTCTTGGGTAGTTCCTAAGGCTTATTAGTTTGGTTGATAATTTGCTAGATTTAGTTGTTTCGGAGCCTTATTCAAAAGGCAAAGCTGTGTTGAGCTTTGAGTCAATTTTTGGAGCGAGATAAGTGTCGTGGTTAACCTTGACTTGAGGAATTAGGACTTGTTTGCCTATTTGCTACATGTCTAAGTATTGGGTACAACGTATTTGTGACATGACGAGTACTTATGCATTATTTTTGGGTTAAAGCATGCGGGTGGGACTTATTACTTGTAATTTACTTCCTTCTTTGATAGTGATATCCATGCTTAGACTAGTTTATTATTAAATTGATCATTCTTTCCGCATTTATGCGTTATTTGTGATATTTGAGTATTGTATCGGAAGTTGAGGTTGGTATTGTGAAACCATTATTGACGTAAGGCTTGTTCTTGCTTATTCTATCTCCGTATTGTTATATATTTATTGTTACATGGTAAGGGAGAGTATTAAATCACGAAGGGTGATGTCGTACCGAGTGTTGTTGCAATTATTGATTAATACATGATGAGGAAGAAAGTTAAAGCACGAAGGGTGAAGCCGTGTCGTATTTATTGTTTCATGATGAAATTGAGAGTAAAAGCACGAAGAGTGATGTCATGCCATATTTATCATTTTATGGAGATATTGAAAGTAAAAGCACGAAGGGTGATGCCATGCCATTATTACTGTTTCATGGTGAGGTTGAGAGTAAAAGCACTAAAGGTGTTGTCGTGTAGCTTTTATTCATTACCGTTATCTGTTTCATTTGCTGAAGGTTTATTGACTGTTTCATGTGGTCATTCCCTGTTGTAGTTACCGTATCTTGTACCCCTTTCGCAGGTCCCTTCCCAATAGTACATGTTTAGCCTTTATTTGTTGTTATGTTGTACGTATATTTTCGTCTATACAAGTTTAATTACGTAGATGTCCTATCATAGCCTCGTCACTACCTCATCGAGGTTAGGCTCGACACTTACAGAGTACATTGGGTCGGTTATACTCATACTACACTTCTGCACTCCTTGTACAGATTTCGGTACTGGTCCCAACTATCCGTAAGGTACATCTGCTTGGATTAGCTTATTTGGAGACTCGAGGTAGATTTGCTGGCGTCCGCAAACCTTGAAGTCCGCTTTCCTCTTTTTATGCTTACTGTTTATTTCATTTGAGACAGTTGTACTTATTTTAGACCCTACTTGTAGAACCTCTAGAAGCTCGTGTACTTGTGACTCCAGATCCGGGTTGTACTAGATATTAGATTATTATGTTATTTCGTACTTTATTTTGGACTTCATTGCTGTTTAATTGGTTAAGTTGTTTGAAGTGTTTGAAATTGGTAAAGAATTACTCTAACATTGGCTTGCCTAGCAAGTGAAATTTTAGGCGCCATCACGATCCCAAGGGTGGAAATTTTGGATCGTGACAAGTTGGTCACTAGGTTTCTTAGGTCTCATGAGTCACGAGCAGGCTTATTAGAATCTTGAGGATCTGTAAGGAGACGTCTGGACTTATCTTCCATAGGCTATGGAGTTTTGGAACAATTTCACTTTTATTCTTCCATGTCGTGCGGTTTTATTCTATCATTGCTGATTGAAGTCTTTTATTCTCGTTCTCTTGCAGATGGCGAGAACACGTACTGCATCCTCAGCAGGACATCAGTCGGAGCCCCCAGTGGCAGCTCCTATGAGAGGCAGAGGTCGAGGCAGAGCTCAGCCTAGAGCTCGAACAACAGCAACAATAGTGGAGCCTCATGTGGATTTTGATGAGGAGGTTCCGGCTCAGACTGTACCTGTTGGACCAGATCAACTCTCGTAGGGGTTCATCTCCACCCTAATATTTTAGGACGCTCTAGTCCATTTGGTGGGCCTTATGGAGAGTGTGGCCCAGACCGGTACATTTTTTGTGGCACCAGTCGTCTCTCAGGCTGGGGGAGGAGCACAGACTCCCGCTACTCACACTCCGGAGCAGATGACTCCCAAGTATCAGACACCAACAACCCCGACAGCTGGGGTAGTTCAGCCGGTTATTGCGGCTCAGGCCGGTGATAGGCTCGCCATGTCTTCTGAGGGCTTATTGAGATTGGAAAAGCTTACAAAGCTCTTCCCAGTTCACTTCAGTAGTGCACCTTCTGAGGACCCACAAGATTATCTTGACCGCTGCCATAAGGTGTTGCCGAACATGGGTATAGTTGAGACCAATGGGATCGATTTTGATGTGTTTCAGATGACGGGTTCTGCTAAGAGGTGGTAGAAGGATTATGTATCGACCAGGACAATTGGGTCGCCTGCTCTCACGTGGGACCAGTTCTCTTAGCTATTTCTAGTGAAGTTCCTTCCAATCACACTGAGAGAGGATTACCGCAGGTAGTTTGAGTGTCTCCAGCAGGGAAGTATGATTGTTACTCAGTACGAGACCGTTTTGTGGATCTAGCCCGTCATGATATCATTCTGCTTCCTACTGAGAGAGAGGGTGGGGAGGTTTATTGATGGACTCACTCACCCTATCAGGCTATAGATGGACAAGGAGACCGGAAGTGAGATTTCCTTGCAGACGGTTGCTAATGTCGCCAGGTGGATCGAGATGGTTCTTGCACAAGAGAGAGGGTTGGGGTCTAATAAAAGGCCTCGTAATTTCGGTGGGTTCAGTGGTGCCTCGTCAGGAGGCATAAGTAATTTTGGTAGAGGCCATCCTCCCAAGCCATTTCATTCAGCGCTCCAGGCATCCCACAGTGCTTCGAGTGCCCACGACCCTCATATGTCTAATTCCAACCAGCTAGCCTATAGTGCACCACCAGTTCCTTAGTGCACCTCCGCTTCAGTGTTTTTAGGGTGGTTACTCAGGTCGACAGGGTCAGTTTCAGGGTCAGCATTCATAGTAGTCGAGGTCCTGTTATACTTATGGTGATTCGAGGCACATTGCTAGATTTTTGCCCTCGGGCACTGGGTAGCTCACAGCAGTAGGGTTCTCGTGCCATGGTCCCAAGCACCAATTGCTTCACCGCTCGCTCATCCAACTAGAGGTAGGGGTTAGGTAGCTAGAGGTGGAAGTCAGGCCACTAGAGTGGAGGAGGCCGCTAGAGGTGGAGGCCAGCCAGCTAGGGCCCGTCCCTGAGACATAGTTCAGAGTAGAAGGGCTCCGCCCCGACTTTATGCTTTCCCAGCTAGGCCTGAGGCTGAGTCATCTGACGTTGTTATCACATGTATTATTCCAGTTTGCCAAAGAGATGCTTCAGTTCTATTTTATCCGGGCTCTATTTATTCCTACATGTCATCCTATTTTGCTTCATATCTTGTTGTGCCTCGTGAATCTTTGAGTGCTCCTATGTATGTGTCCACACCTGTGGGAGATTCTATTATTGTAGATCGTGTCTATCATTCGTGTGTGGTTACCATTGGGAGTCTCAAGACTAGCGTAGATCTCCTACTTCTCTATATGGTAGATTTTGATGTCATCTTGGGTATGGATTGGTTATCACCTTATCATGCTATATTGGAATGTTACTTTAAGACGGTGACCTTAGCCTTGCCGGAGTTGCCTCAATTAGAGTGGGGGGGACTCTTGGCCATTTTATCAGTAGGGTTATCTCTTATGTGAAGGCTTGACATATGGTCGAGAAGGTATGTCTAGCTTATTTGGCATATGTCCATGATTCTAGTGTGGAGGTTCCTTCCGTGGATTTAGTACCAGTTGTTCGTGAGTTTCCAGAGGTATTTCCTACAGATCTGTCGGGGATGCCACCCGATAGACACATTGACTTCTATATTGATTTGACTCTGGGCACTCAGCCCAGTTCTATTCCCCCATACTGTATGGCCCTGCCAGAGTTGAAAGAATTGAAGGAGTAGTTACAAGATTTACTAGGGCTTCATTAGGCCTAGTGTCTCGCCATGGGGTGGGGCTGTGTTGTTCATGAATAAGAAAGATAGATCGATGAGGATGTTCATAGATTACCGGTAGTTGAACAAAGTCACCATCAAGAACAAGTATCCATTGCCGAGGATTGATGACTTATTTGATCAGCTTGAGGGTGCCAATGTGTTTTCAAAGATTGATTTAAGGTCTAGCTACCATCAGTTGAGGATTAGGGCATATGATGTCCCTAATATAGCTTTTCGGACTCGATACTTGCATTATGAGTTTCTAACGATGTCATTAGGGTTGAAAAATACCCCAGCAACATTTATGGATTTAATGAACCAGGTGTTCAAGCCCTATTTGGACTGCTTTGTAATTGTGTTTTTTGATGATATCTTGATCTACCCCCACAGTTGAGAGGAACATAAGCAGCATCTTAAGATTGTACTTCAAACTCTGAGAGAGATATATGCCAAGTTTTCATAGTGCGAGTTTTGGTTGGAATTATTGGTCTTCTTGGGGCACATCGTATCGGCAGAGGGCATACAGGTGGATCCTAAGATGATTAAGGCGGTTTAGAACTGGCCTAGACCCACTTCAGCTACAGAGATTCGGAGTTTCTTGGGCTTGGCAGGTTATTACCGTCGGTTTGTGGAGGGGTTTTCATCTATAACAGCCTCATTGACCAGGTTGACCCAGAAGGGTCCCCGTTTATATGGTCAGATGAGTGTGAAGCGATATTTCAGAAGCTCAAGACTGCTTTGACTACGGCGCCAATGTTTGTGTTGCCCACAGGTTAGGGATCGTACGCAGTTTATTGAGATGCGTCTCATATTAGGCTCAGTGTAGTATTAATGTAGGATGGTAGGGTGATTGCATATGCGTCGCGGCAGTTGAAGGTTCATGAGAAGAATTATCCTGTCATGACTAAGAGTTGGCCGCCATTGTTCATGCACTGAAGATTTGAAGGCATTATCTTTACAGCGTGTCATGCGAGGTATTCACGAATCATCAGAGTCTACAGTATTTGATCAAACAAAAGGATCTCAATTTGAGGTAGATGAGGTGGTTGGAGCTATTGAAAGACTATGATATCACCATCTTGTATCATCCCGGGAAGGCCAATGTGGTGGCAAAGCCTTGAGTAGAAAGGCAGTGAGTATAGGCAGCCTTGCGTATATTCCAGTTGGTAAGAGACCACTTGCATCAGATGTTCATGCCTTGGCCAATGTGAGGTTAGATGTCTCAGAGCCTAGTCGGATTCTAGCTTGCACAGTCGCTCGGTCTTCCTTGTATGAGTGCATCAAAGAGCGGCAGTATGATGACCCTCATTTGCTTATCCTCGGTGCGGAACGATGGTGCCAAGTAGGTTACTGTTGGAGATGATAGAGTTTTGAGGATGCAAGGTCGTATTTGTATGCCCAATGTAGATGGGCTTTGTGAGTGACTCTTGAGGAGGCCCACAGTTCCCGGTATTCTATTCATCAGGGTACTTCCAAGTTGTATCAGCACTTGCGGCAGCATTATTGGTGGAGGAGGATGAAGAAGGATATAGTTGCATATGTAGCTCGGTGTCTAAATTGTCAGCAAGTAAATTTACGAGCACTAGAGGCATGGTGGTTTGCTTCAGAAGTTAGAGATTCCTAAGTGGAAGTGAGCCTATCACCATAGATTTTGTTGTTGAACTCCCACGGACTCAGAGGAAGTTCGATGCGGTATGAGTTATTGTGGACAGGCTGACCAAGTCAGCGCATTTCATTCCTGTGTCAGTTACCTATTCTTCGGAGCAGTTGTCTGAGATCTACATCCGCGAGATTTCCCGTCTTCACGGTGTGCCTGTGTCTATCATTTCTGATCGAGGTATTCATTTCACCTCGCATTTTTGGAGGGCAATATAGCGTGAGTTGGGCATGCATATTGAGTTAAGCATAATATTTCATCCTCAGATGGGCGGACAGTTCGAGCGCACTATTAAGATATAGGAGGATATGCTTCGCACTTGTGTTATAAATTTCAAGGGTTCTTGGGATCAGTTCTTGCCACTTGCGGAGTTTGCCTACAACAACAGCTACCAGTCGAGCATTCAGATGGCTCCATATGAAGCATTTTACGGGAGGCGGTGCCGTTCGCCAGTTGGATGGTTCGAGCAGGGAGAGGCTCTGTTGTTGGGTAAAGATTTGGTACCAATGCCTTGGATAAGGTCAAGACTATTCAGGATCGACTTCGCACAACTCAATCTAGGAAGAAGAGTTATGTTGACCGTAGAGTTCATGATGTTGTATTCATGGTCGGAGAGAGGGTATTGCTTCGGATTTCACCCATGAAGGGTATGATGAGGTTCGGAAAGAAAGGTAAGTTGAGCCCTAGGTATATATGACCCTTTGAGATTCTTCACATAGTGGGTGAGGTGGCCTACAAGCTTGCATTGCCATCTAGTCAGTTCATCTAGTGTTTCATGTGTCCAAGCTCCGGAAGTATCACGGAGATCCATCCAATGTGTTAAATTTTAATTTAGTCCAGTTAAACAAGGATTTGACTTATGAGGAGGAGCCGCTGGCTATCTAGCTCGGCAAGTCCGACAATTGAGGTCTAAGAGTTATCCTTCAGTTCGAGTGCAATGGAGAGGTTAGTCGATCGAGGCATCCACTTGGGAGTCTGAGTCAGACATGCGGAGTAGATATCCCAACCTTTTCACCGGTCCAGAACTTTTCTATGTCCGTTCGAGGATGAATGATTATTTTAGAGGTGGAGAATATGATTAGAGTTTTAAACCCTAATTTTGTATTTTGAAACCTCAAATATCTCATTTAAGCCTTTCTTGATTTGCGTGCGTAGTCTGTATCTTTTTTTACGGGAGGCTTTTATGTTAAAAATTGATAAAATGTGAAATTATACCTTAAAAACTCATTTGAGTTGACTTCGGTCAACATTTTGAGCAAACGGACCCGGATCCGTGTTCTAACGGTCTTGGTGGGTCCGTATTGTGATTTGAGACGTGGGCGTGCCCGGAATCGAATTCGGTGGTCCCTAGTTCGAGTTACCGCATTTTCTCAAAAATTTGAAGTCTAAAGTTTTAATGAATATAAAGATTTAACCAAAGTTTGACTTTAATTCTATCGGGTCTTAATTTTTGTTCTAGAGCTTGGTATATGCTCATTTCTATATTTATGACTTGTCTGCAAAATTTAGTGAAAACGAAGTTAGTTTGACGTGATTTGGACGTCCAGTTGTTGAAATAGAAGTTCATGAGTATCATTGAAAGTTTCATTTAATTTGGTGTCTGATTAATTGTTCTATGTATTATTTTGGCAATTTGATCGCGCGAGCAAGTTCGTATGGTCTTTTTGGACTTGTGTGCATGTTTGGTTTGGAGCTCCGGGGGCTCGGGTGAGTTTTGGATAGACTACGGAGTGAATATAGACTTAGAATTCATAGCTAATGCATTGTGTTTCTGGTGTCTGTTGCAGATCTCACATTTGCAAGATCTGGCTCGCATTTGCAAAGAACCTTTACTTTTTCGATCCTGGGCATGGCTGGTGGGTCCTCGCATTTGCGAGGTAAAGTTCGCAATTGCGAACTTGCCACTTCCACTTTTGTGAAGGTAGAGTCGCATTTGTGACTCAGCACATTTTTTATAATCTTCGTAATTGCGAAGAAAGGTCCGCATTTGTGAGGGCATCAGTGTTCGCATTTGCGATCACTAGGATTCTTAGAGGAGTTTGCAAATGCGACCTCTTTCTTGAAATTGCGATGTTCGCAATTGCAAACAAGATATCGCAATTGCGACATCTGTAACTAGGTAAAAGCTGAGTTAGACGGGATTTCTCTCATTCTTTCAAACTTTCAAACCTAGAAACCCTAGAAGCAATTTTTCCAAGAGCTCTTCTTCCCCAATTCATTGGTAACTAATTCTAACCTACTTTCTTTCAATTACCCAATACATTTTCAACTTAAAATCTAGGATTTTCATGGTAGAAATTGGGGATTTGGGTAGAATTAGGGTTTTTTATAAAATTAAAATTTCGACCTCAAATTGAGGTCGGATTTCAAAACAAATTACATAACCGGGTTCGGGGGTGAACGAGTAATCGGGTTTTGGTCTGAATTTCGAGTTTGGGCCAAGGGAGCCCAATAATGACCTAAATTGAACCTTTTTCATTCTTGGGTAGTTCCTAAGGCTTATTATGAATCGTTCGGTTGATAATTTGTTAGATTTAGTTGGTTCAGAGGCTTGTTCGAAAGACAAAGCTGTGGTTGAGCTTTGAGTCAATTTTTGAAGCGAGGTAAGTGTCGTGGTTAACCTTGACTTCAGGGATTAGGACTTGTTTTCCTATTTGCTACATTTTTAAGTGTTGGGTACAACGTATATGTGAGGTGACGAGTACTTATGTATTGTTGTTGGGTTAAAGCATGCGGGTGGGACTTGTTACTTGTAATTTACTTTCTTCTTTGATCATGATATCCATGCTTAGACTAGTTTATTATTAAATTGATCGTTCATTCCGCATTTATGAGTTATTTGTGATAATTGAGTATTGTATCTGAAGTTGAGGTTGGTATTGTGAAACCATTATTGACGTAAGGCTTGTTCTTACTTATTCTATCTCCCTATTGTTATATGTTCATTGTTACATGGTAAGGTAAAGTGTTAAATCACGAAGGGTGACGTCGTACCGAGTGTTGTTGCAATTATTGATTAATACATGATGAGGAAGAGAGTTAAAACATGAAGGGTGATTTCGTGCAATATCTATTGTTTCATGATGAAATTGAGAGTAAAAGCACGAAGGGTGATGTCGTACCGTATTTATCATTTTATGGAGAGATTGAGAATAAAAGCACGAACGGTGATGTCGTTCCATTATTACTGTTTCATGGTGAGGTTGAGAGTAAAAGAACGAAGGGTGATGTCGTACAGTTTTTTTTCGATATGTATATCCGTTTCATTTGCTGAAGGTTTATTGATTGTTTCATGTAGTCATTCCTTGTTGTAGTTACCATATCTTGTACCCTTTTCGCATGTCCCTTCCCAATACTACATGTTTAGCCTTCATTTGTTGTTATGTTATATGTATATTTCTGTATGTACAGGTTTAATTACGTGGGTGTCCTGTCATAGCCTCGTCACTACCTCGTCGAGGTTAGGCTCGACACTTAGGGAGTACATTGGGTCGATTGTACTCATATTATACTATGCACTCCATGTGCAGATTTCGATACTGGTCCTAGCTATCCGTGAGGCGCATCAGCTTAGATTAGCGTATTTTGAGAATCGAGGTAGATCTGATGGCGTCCGCAGACCTTGAAGTCCGCTTTCCTCTTTCCCTGTTTACTGTTTATTTCATTCGAGACAGTTGTACTTATTTTAGACCCTACTTGTAGAACCTCTAGAAGCTCGTGTACTTGTGACTCCAGATTCGGGTTGTACTAGATATTGGATTATTATGTTATTTCGTACTTTATTTTGGATTTCATTATTGTTTAATTGGTTAAATTGTTCAAAGTGTTTAAATTTGATAAAGAATTACTCTAACGATGACTTGCCTATTAAGTGAAATGTGAGGATCCATCACGATCCCGAAGGTGGGATTTCCGGATCGTGACAATTATGATAGATTTTTTCTATTTTAGATAAGAAGTGAAATAGGGAGGGAGAAAGCAATAATCACCAGAGTGAGAAGAGGGAGGTGGTGGTGGTAATAATAGTGGTGGCAGTATTGGAGAAAGGTTGTGGCTATGACAAAGTGGCGGAGTAGAAGAGAAAACAAAAAAAATGAGAAGAGAAAAAGAAAAAAGAAAAGAAGAGAAGAAAAAGAAAAAGAAAAAGAAAATTAGAGGCTTCTCACTCTTTGAGAAAGTGAAACACGCTCTCTTTGCTACCTCATTACTTCGGGAGGTAATAGTTCCCTTTCAAACAAGTTGGAAAGATAATAGGACCCTGTAAAGATAACATGTATAATTAAAAATTCGGTTATAATTCAGGGGTATACTTTTGCATTTTTCTAATTTCTGCTACATAGATATTTGTATATTTTTGTGATTGTGATAAAGATTCATCTAACAAGTTTTCCTTGGTCTTTGTAGCGTGAATCGACATGGAGTTTAAAAAATTAAAATTTTTTGAAATTTGTTGCCTTAAAAGAGTAATAACATTTGTGTAACTATAAGACTTTTGAAACTTTTAGTTTGAACATGCTATAATATTCTTGTGACTATAAAAGTTTCTTTTTATGTATAAAATGAGAATTTAAAGTTAAATTATATTCAAGTATATAAATGTGTTACTTTTGTTGTATAGACTAAAAAAATAATGTCACATAAACTTGAACGAGAGAGTATTTAGTGTGCCATTTTGACTTGTAATTTAGGTGAAACAGATTAAATGCGAAACATGTACACCAATACTCCAAAACGTAGGTATATAATTTGCAATATCTATGAGAGTGTTATTATTTTACTTTTGAATGATGAGGTAATCTGATCGTTAATACCACTATGATTATTTACAGGAAAAAAGAAAGTTATACCAGGACGGTGATCTTATATATTATACCAATGATGCAAAATGCATCTTTTGCGACAAAGGGTTGTGATGGAATGAATAGAATCTCTCCACCCTTAATCATACTTCTCGCGTTCGAAATTTAGGAATTGAAATTTTTTTGATAGAGAGTACTTCCCTTTTAATGTGCCTTACACGCGAAAATCCGAGTAAGTCGATGCACCAATGCGAAAACTGAATACTAGGTGGAAAAAGAGAAAAGAAGAATGCATCTACTTTGTAAATTGCAGTTTAGGAAATAGTTGAACATTAGGCAGAGTTAATAGAATGCTAAGACTTCATAATGGCGTTTAGCCTAGAGAAGTTTATTGAAGTAAAAATTATTTATTTTCTTGTTTAGTTATTGAAATAATTCTAATTTCAAGAAACAACCCTTTTTTTTTTTTGGAGAGACCTGTACTATAGGCAGTCCAGTGCACCCACGTTCACACAGGATTCGAGAAGGAGTTGCACCCACGTTCACACAGGATTCGAGAAGAAGTTGCATCCTAAGGGGGTATAACATAGACAGCCTACCCTAATGCAAGTATCAGCGGTTGATTTCAACAACTGTTTACTTCTTTATATTATAACTTTCTTAATGAAAATTCTGGCTCCGTAACAATATTTAAAGATACTTTAGCAGGACTTATGAGCACAAGTAGAGAAGGGGACTGGAGGATCTCCTCCTTATGTCCAGTAATGACTAAACAATGATAAAAAAACAAAGAGACATAATTCTAAATATTCCAATTCATAGGGGCTTTGGTCGTACTGAATAATTTTGATCCGAACCCTATATTTATTTTTAAAACCTATTGAATATGCATAAATTATCAATTTCGAACTCAGTAATTTAAAAAGATTAAAATTCTGAACCCATAAACTTCAAATCTTGGCTCCGTCTCTGCCAATTCATATTTTTTGAACTGGGATTTTATGATACCATTTGGTTAGTAGTATTATTACATTGAGAAATCTAGTCTATCTTGCCTCAAGAATTGTTAGTGACACTGTATTTTCAGTGATACATCTTTCATCAGTTGATTCAGTTGAATATCTTTCAATAAAGAAACCAGGCTGCTTTGGTTGAGGCAATTTCACACCTTCATTGCTTAACCAGAAAACTACTGATTCCATTGTTGGCCTATCTTCTGGGAATTTTTGTACACATAGTAAACTTACTTGAATGCATCTTATCACTTGAGATTCAATATAGGATTCTTTTAAACATTCATCCAGTAGTTCTAAGGCCTTGCCTTCATTCCATAGTAACCATGCCTGAAATATTACCACAACATAATTTATACATCAGTATTAGAAGAAGAAAAAAAGGCTACAACAACAACTATAGAACTATTCGACGCCTCAGTCCCAAACGCGTTATGGTCGGCTATGTATTGAATCCTGAATAACCATGTTTCTTCATTTAAGCTTATATGTTGATTGTGTGAACAAAACTCCAGATTGGTTGCTGAAAAGATTGGGAGACTACATATAAGGTTTAGGGATCTCATAATGGTATAAGCGTGGGCGGATTTAGAGGACGTCAGGAGGTTCGCCCCAGTCCCTTCGCCAGAAAATTACACTATACATATAAGGCAAAATCTGTTTTGTGCCCCTTGACACAGTCCAAAAGCATGACTTAGTAGTCGAAGGGGTCAATACCTTTGTGAGGTCGCCAGTTTAATTCTCATTGGTCACAACTTCTTTTTTTTTTAACCGCCTACGTGGAAATTTTGTCTCCGCCAGGGGGTATGAGGTCTTTTGGGAAAAACCGTATGGGCTTGACCCAAAACGAACTATATCAGACTTACGCTGGTTGCTCGCCTACTGCAACCCTCTTCCTTTATCTGGCTTGGGACTGACAATATGACCAAGCTCACAAAGTCGGAGTTTTCAGTAAAAAAAAAAAAGGGTAAAGGATCAAAGTTTTGGTGATATATGTACTTACATGTCCCAAAAGATTATGATGATGACTCAAATGATGAAATTTCCTGTTCTTTCTGCCACTGACGGTTTCAAGTAAAAGCACACCAAGACTGAAGACATCAGATTTCACTGAAAATTTCCCATCAACTGCATACTCTGGGGCCATATATCCGCTGCACGACGCATCAAATTTAAGTTGATGAACTGTTGATAATCTCAAAAACTCAATCATATAGCTAAAATATTGAAACTTACTATGTTCCTATTACTCGCTTCGTTTTTCCTTCCATTTGATCTCCAACAAATATTTTAGCTAGGCCGAAGTCAGAAATTCTTGGATTCAAGTCAGTATCCAATAAAATGTTGCTGGTTTTTAGGTCTCTGTGAATAACTCTTAATCTTGAGTCCTGATGAAGATAGAGAAGGCCTCGAGATATTCCCATAGCAATTTTAAAGCGATTTCTCCAATCGAGTGATCCTTTTCTGCGTGAATCTGCAATATGTAGTTCATTAAGTAAAATGTCAGTGAATCCTAATTCATTCCTAGCACTTCAGAAATAAATATTTACTACTAAGCTCCTCCAAAAATGTCGTGGCGCCCGTGTTGAATCCTCCAAAAACAGTACGTACATCTTTTGAGGACCTGACACGGGTGCAGCAGCAATATTTGGAGGACACGAGCAACACGGAATATAGGTAACTAGTCAAGAGAAACATACAAACAACAACAACAACAACAACAACAATGACGACAACAAACCTAATGTAATCCCATAAGTGGGATCAAATCCTCCAAAAATGTCATGCGCCCATATTGATTCCTCCAAAAACAGTATGTACAACTTTTGAGGATCTGACACGGGTGCAGTAGTAATTTTTGGAGGATACAAGCAACATGTTATATAGGTAGCTAGTCAAGAGAAACATACAAACAACAACAACAACATCAACAAAAAAACCAGTGTAATCCCATAAGTAAAGTCTGTCGGTCTGGGAAGAGTAGTGCGTACGCAGACCCTATAAGCTAGAGAGGATGCTTCCAGCAGACCCTCGACAGTCAAGAGAAACATACCAAAAATAAAATAGTCCAAGCTATTGTTAGGCATAAATTCATAGATTAGCATCCTTTCTTCTCCTTCAAGACAACAACCCAAAAGCTTGACAAGATTTCTATGTTGTAGTTTGGATATTAGAATCACTTCATTTTTTAACTCTTGAAGACCTTGTCCTGAGTATTCCGAAAGCCTTTTCACTGCTATTTCTGGTCCATTTGGTAGTTTACCCTGCAATTTTGTCGAATCAACGAGTCAAAGATGTCATTTCTAGCTAAATTTTGAAAATGGAATTCGTAATTGTACCTTATAAACAGGTCCAAAACCACCTTCTCCGACCACATTAGCAGAAGAAAAGTTCTTAGTAGCAGTTGCAACAGTAACTAAATCAAACAATGGTAACTCCATATCGTCCGTTCCAACTTCTCTACCTGTAGAATAATCAATTGGTAATATCTACGAAACAGAACGTTAGCAGTACGATGTTTTGATAAAGGTGAACGATAGTTAATTTACCTGTTCTCTTTTTTCTTCTGTGGAATGCATACCAAGCTAGAAGGCCGAGGACACAAGTCGCGACTGCTGCTGATATGATTGCAATCAGCCTTGACCGCTTTCTCTTTCGTTTCTTGTCTTGATCTGTTGATAGTTAGACCATAAATAAGATATCAGCCCTCAGTTTCTAGTTAGAATCGAAAATAGTAAGTGCCTTCTCCGTTTCAGTTTATGTAAACTTTTTTGCTTTTCGAGGTTCAAACTATGTAAGCTTTGACCAACATTTTGAAATGCATTTTTCAACGTATTGACATGAGAAGCATTGCAACTTATAGTACTTTTCGTATAGTTTTTGAATATCTGAATTGTAACTTTAAAATATTGAGTCAAATTGACTTTTAAAGAGCGAAAGGTTCATATAAACTGGAACAAATAGAGTAGTAGAGTAAGTAGTTATTACCTACTTCTGAAGCAGCGACTCTCACAAACAGATCTTGTTGATTCGCGCTAAGCTCTCTCATATCGATGAGATCACCAAACCATAGTAAGCATCCACTTCCACCATTTCGAACATCAAGATTCGAATAGGCTGTACAGTTGCAATAAGCCAAGCACAACGTCTTGCATTCCTCGAGTCCAATGCTTCCATTATACCATGATTTCCGCGTATCAGGCACTTTAATACCCGTAAATGTCCTAAATCCATCTTGTTGACAAGCCAAAGGACTTCTCCTTACACATCCACTTGACCAATCTGCTACATCCCATTGTTGCGGATACTTTGGCTCGAAACCTCTCAAACATTCACACGGGGGCGAGTTATTAATCACACATCTTGCATAAGGACCACATAACGCGAAACGATCACAGTTATCAAACTGTGCTGTCAAGTAAAGAAACCAACTTTCTGTACGATCGATCCAAGTATAGTGATTTATCAAACCACCAGGAGTCAATACAAGCCTAGTAGGCATTGATCCATTTTTAAGATCATATTTGTAATAAACTTCCTCCTGATTCAGGACAAACCCGAACGAAAAATATGTATTTGGTTGTAATTTAGGACTTCCACTAAATGCAAGACCATTCCAGGGACCTGAACTAAATGAAATAGAAGAACCTTTCCATACAAATAACTGTGGATATCCCTGAATATCAAACCTGTCAACATATTCACCAGTAGCAGGATCATCCATACTTTTCCACGACGAAATGCACCAATCCAGGCCTGTTACAAAATTTCGCCCGAGCTTCATTCCAGGTAACAAAGTATCCCCTGGATAATCAAAACTTTGCCAGACAAAATTTTCAGGATCACTATTATTTTCATCCCTGACTATAAAATTCCCTGAATCTAATAATCTTGCTATTGGATTCTTCAATATTTTTGATGAATTCGACGACCAAACTGTCGCGTTAGTACTATTGATAAGTACTAGGATTCCTTCAGGATTGAGCATCAACACTCCTGTTGTATCATTTAATGGACTATTTCTGTTGGCAACCCAAACAACAGTTCCAGCTGATATCTTCTTGTACCATATACCGACGTAGCAATTCGTCGAATTTCCAGGCCTGAAAAATCCAAGTTCATAAACCCCACCAGGTGAAATAATTGTGTCACCATCTTTAAGTTGTTGATCAATAGTTATGGTGTCTAATGCTGTGGAGATTAGTGCAATGGAAAGAAAATTGAAACAGATGAATAAACAAGATAGAAAATTCATGGATTCAATTTTGAGCCTTTTTTCAGGTGTGGCTTTTGATTTTCAAGAACCTTAGTATAATAATTGATAGAAAAAAAAAAGTATAGTTTTAGTGTTAAGTTGAAAAGTTCATTTCCTGGAAGCCCACATGTTCATACTAGGAAAATGATATGTCAAAAAATTGTTTTTCTTATTTTTCTTGATTAATTGAATGATCTTACTTGTAATGTTCAAATGTCAAGTCTTCTTCTGACTTTATTTTATTTAGCATTGTGAATTTGTAACCACTTCAGGTTTCGACCTAGTTGAAAAGAGTAAAGGCCATAGGCGGACAGGAATTGAAAGTCGAGGTGAACTTTTGAATTCAACCAAAATCTACTTTGTATATACGATGTCCACTACTAATATATCACTATTTTCTAAATACGTATACGTATATATATAAAAGTTTCGCCAAACTTTACGGGTACCAGTGACCCTTTCAGTATAACATAGGTTCGCCTCTGGTAAAGGTGGCTGGGAAGCCATGTACTAAGGTTTTAGTTATGTGCTTCCTCCGTTCCAAAATACTTGTCACTTTTCGCTTCTCAAGATTCAAACTATATGAGTTTTGACCAATATTTTAACATGTATTTTTTTTACTATATTGATATGAGACAGTGACCCAGTATAGTCCCACAAGTGGGGTCTGGTATATTCATATGAGAAGAATTATAAATTATATTACCTTTTATATAGTTTTCAAATATTTTAATTTTAATTTTAAAATATTAAATTAATCGAATCCACTTTAACTTCAAAGATTATTCAAATTAACTCTCAAAAAGCGAAACATGACAAGTATTTTGGGATAGAGGAAATATTTGATACTGCATCGGCTCCATTTTATGTGACATTAATTCTATTTTAATCTTTTTTAACAGAATAATTTTATATCTGTATTTTACCCTCAATGACACTCTACATAGTCACACAATATATATATCTTTTCTTTCTTAAACATCATGTCTCGTCAAAAAATGCTAAATAAAATGAAATGAGTAGAGTAATTAATATTAATAAGAGAAAAAAAATCTTAATGAAATCATTTTTAGTATGTTGAGAAGTTTTCTCTAGCTAAGAAAACAACTTCCATTAAAAAGAACAACGACTTTTTCCTTGCACATTTTCAAATCTTACCCAATATCACTTGCTTTAACCAACAGTTAATATTCTTGTCAACTTTTAATACTAAGAAAAATCACATCTGAGTCTATCATTCACCTTCTACAATTACCTCAAACATTCTTATACCCAACTAAACATTAGAAAATAATATAAAATTAATCATTTTTAATTTAAATTACCTCAATTCTAAAGACCTTTTATTAGGATGTGAAAAAAGATCAAATTTTCAAAGTTGTACACCTTTGACTACTCAATCCCTACAGTTCAAAACCATCTCCCTTTATTCTTCCTAATATTTTTCTTCATATTCCTAGTTTTTTCCTCCCTCTATATACATTGACTTTTGATGGAGAATACCTTCTTTTTATCTTTATCTCCCTTTT
The DNA here is from genome assembly GCF_000715075.1 of Nicotiana tabacum. NCBI lineage: Eukaryota > Viridiplantae > Streptophyta > Magnoliopsida > Solanales > Solanaceae > Nicotiana > Nicotiana tabacum. Next base: position 217,894,769 of record NC_134080.1, on the reverse strand, counting down.
AATTAATCTATCCAAAAAAAAAGTACATGGTGCACTAAGCTCCCGCTACGTGTGGGGTCCGGGAAAGGGTCGGACTACAAGGGTATATTGTATGCAGCCTTATTCTGCATTTCTGCAAGAGGTTGTTTCCACGGCTCGAATCCGTAACCTTCGGGTCACGTGACAGCAACATTACTAGTTATCAACATTTATTAATCTACCAACATTTATTTATTTTTGGGATTTTTTCATTCTTATGCACTATTTGAAACTTTATTACCCTTAATGTTCATGTTTAGTAAATACCCGGCATAAACAAGTTTTATTTACAAAATATATACAATCCACCTTTAAAGGCTCCCAATCCATTATTTGTGCCTTCAATCGAGGAATTTACCGAATAATTTTATTCAATTTGCACTTTGACTGTTGCAATTATGTCCTGATACTCTAATTAAGGTGCATCAACCAAGTCACTGTAAATACAAATTTTGCTACCTATTAATTACTATCTCACAATTACACTATTTCACCGTTTTTGCTGATATTTCACCTTATGGATCACGAAGAGGACGATGACTAATTTCCCAGTATGAGTTTTATTGATTTAAAGTGCGGTTCAAGTTGCGGTCCTCCAATCACCAATGACCAAACTAGCACAGTTCTCAGACCTATTGTGAATTGTAAAAATTGAAATGCTTTTAATGGGAGGAGAAATTTCACATACAACAGTTACTCAAAATGAGGAGGAGAAAATAAGTGAATTGGTAGAAAACAGAAAAACAAAGCAACAAATCAGAGATAATACAAATTGGGAAATCACAGTAAATATGGGGGAATTAACTTTCATACAATATGTATTTTGTATATTTTGTATCTGATTTATACATAGTAAAAATAAATTTCATACAACTAATTATATATTATACAATTTATCTACAATTTTCATACATTATTTCTACTCAGTTATATATAACTACAATATCATGCAACTTAAATATAATTTTAATACAATGTTGTTCAACTTTCATACAATAGTTAAATAAATAAAAGAAAAATATATAAACAACAGAATACAATTTTTCTACAATTTTACTACAATTTCGTAAATATAATGTATATCATGTTGTCTTTTTCTTCTTCGAGTTTCAATCTGAAATTCAGCCAAAACCAAGTCTAATCTTCACCAAAATCCCGCAAAATTGAGATATAAACTCCAAATCATATTCTCAATTATTTGCAACAACATCTAATTCAAACAAATAATGATTTTTGAAAACCCAAATTCGAATTCAAAGCTTTAAAACTTTTTAATGGTTGTCGGAATTGATGCTCTCTTTTCCTTTGCTTTACATTACTGAAATTAGGGATTTAGAGATAGAGAGAGACGTAGAGAGAATTCTCAATTCTTTGCAACAACATCCAAATCAAACAAATAATGTTTTTTGAAAACCCAAGTTCGAATTCAAAGCTTCAAAGTTTTTTAATGGTTGTCAATGGTGGAATCGTGGGTGGGTGCAAGATATGTGGGGAAGGGGGGGGATGTGGAGAGAGAAACGTGGGGGAGTGGAAGATAATTATTATTATTAATTCCCTTAAAATGTACATAAATGGTAATTTGGTATATAAAATGTAATTATAGTAAAATTTGAGTAGGGAGGGTAATATAGTTTCATATAGTGTATAAGAATGTAAAAATTGTTTTATTTTTTTCAGGAAAATGGGCCTAAGAAATATTATAACTAGTGTTTTAAAAGGCGTTTTTGGGGCAAGCCCTGGGGCGAGGCGCACCAAAAATGCTCTGAGACGATGGTGTGGGGCGAAAGTCTCAAGAGGCGTACGCCCAGCATGAGGCTTAATTATTGACAGTATTGATTAGTCGGACTAATTAATTAATTCTGAATAGTAAATGGTTAAAACATTCGTGCAAATGAGATGACTTCTTATAGAGAAGTCGCTGTAACAAATAGAAAATGACTTTAGCCTAAAAGTAAAATATAAAAATAATTAAAATAAAAAGAAAAAGAAAATGGTGCTCAGTCAAAAGGTTGGAGGTCTATTTGGGTTTGGTATCTCAATTTTTGGGACAAGATCGAAAGTCTTGATTAAACAAAAGCGACATCTATTAATATTTTCAACAATGTGGAAATAAAAAAAATATTGTCAAAAGAAAAACAAAAAAAATCATTGAATTAAAGAAATACCAATACAAAAACATGGATAATCTCCTCGTCTCCCTCTCTAATATGATACGTCAAAGCTATCGTCAGCATGACAACTACAAGATTCTTGCAACGAAAAAAAAAAAGAATTTAAAGAGAAAGTAAAACATATAAATTAAAAATGAGAAAATACTTTATAATATCTAGCGGATAATTTTAACATGTTATAATAAATTACTTCTCATCTATATCAGATTACTAACTAATGCTTATTATGAGATTTTAAATTATTTAATAAGTCATCTGGTTGTGTAAATATTTTTATATGGCCGGTGCATAGAATTTAAACTCATATTGAAATCCCAAGGAATAAAACACAAATATTATAGGAACTGCCAAAGAATTTACGTCCACATTTTCTTCTGGCTTATTAACACCATTACATTAAAGAAGGAAAAAGAGGCTATTCAATATACAAGGCTAAAAAATTAATAGTAAGAAAAATGGTATCTCTATATCCAGGGGCAGTGACATCCTTTAATAAGAGGTATCATAAGACCCGCTTCGTAAAAAAATAAATTCTTTATATAATGTGTATAAACAATATTTTCTTAAAAAAATATGCATATACACTATCATACAAAGTAAATCTTGATTCAGAAGGAAGTAAAAGCTGAATTGTGACAACAAACCGATACTGCTTGCACAAAATTGTGTGTACACTACTGTCTATATCGTATATATATTTGGAACGACAACCTTGGCATAACTGATAAAGTTGTTGTCATGTGACTAGGAGGTCATGGGTTCAAGCCATGGAAGCAGCCTCTTATAGAAATGCAGGGTAAAGCTGCGTATAATAGACCTTTGTGATCCGGTCCTTCCCCGGTTCCCGCACATAGCGGAAGCTTAGTGCACCAGGTTGTCCTTTATCGAGCATCCAATGAAGTGATGGTAACATCATTGACAGAACCAGGTGTATGACTACTCCAAGAATATGCAGAATCAGCTATGTTCCTTTCCATGAAAAAACCAGGAGGCTTAGGTTGCTGCAAAATGCTTTCATTTGTCAGCATCAGTACCACAGAAGACATGCTTGGCCTGTCCTCTGGACTTTGTTGAACACATAACAACCCGACATGTATCGATCGTTGCACTTCGGATGTATAACATGATTCAACCGCGTTGAAATCTACTAGTTCCGATGATCTTCCTTCTCTATGAAGCATCCATGTCTGAAAATTTTATGGGAATGTTTACACTGTGTAGCCGCCCATCCAAAAAAAAAAAAAAATAGCCACCGGATGTAACATATGTATCATTAGTGTATAACTTATGTATATTGATTAGCGGATGTAAATATTTTTGGCTGAGCGGCCATTTTATATCCTTTTTGCTATCAAGTTCTCGTCCAACAATAATAACAAACCCAGTGAAATCCCACAAGTGAGATCTGAGGATAATGTGTATGCATCTACCTTATGAAGAAGTAGAAGTTGTTTCCGACTATGAAACTTATGATGTTTTATAAGAGGGGGAGACGGGACGTAGTACTTACATGTCCGAGGAGGTTGAGATTGTGGTCAGGATGAATAAATCTTCTGTTCTTCTTTCCACTCACAATTTCTAATATTAATACGCCAAAGCTAAACACATCTGATTTTACTGAGAAAATCCCATCGACTGCATACTCTGGAGACATGTAACCACTGCATAAAATCGTTCACAGAGTTACATAATGTGAAGAACAAATAAAAGGTGTCCAAAAACAATATGTATAACCAGAAATCTAATTTCTTACTACGTTCCAACCACTCGACGTGTATTAGCTCCTGTCTCATTCCCTCCAAAACTTCTGGCCATCCCAAAATCTGATATCTTTGGATTCATTTCAATGTCAAGCAAAACATTGCTAGCTTTCAGGTCTCTGTGTATGATTCTAAGCCTAGAATCTTGATGAAGATACATAAGTCCTCGAGCAATCCCGTTGATAATGTTGAAGCGCTTAGGCCAATCAAGTAATGTGCTCCTACTTTGATCTGCCAAAAGGTATCAACTTGCTTCTTATAATTTGCTACTATAGGTAAGAAAAATGACTAGTGTAACATCAATTTAGAAGTTCCAAACTAACTAAATCAAATCTTGAATAACAGAATTTCTAGATTCTTCTTTCTCAATTTGGTTTGGAGAACATTAGCATATGTTTACACTATCAACTAAGTTGCGCGGACTCTTCTTTTGTGGTGCTGCACTTGTGTCGATACAACACTGACACTAGTATGGGTGTGGGATATGTAGTGGATCTGGTCAATCAACGTTGGGTACTTTGACCACGAGGGCAGCATGCTTTGGGATGCGGAAGAGCTATCATCGTCCAGCTCCCTAACATAAAGTGGTACCTGGTTTGGACCGTAGGGAACCATAGCATGGGGGGACGTCTAATCCTTTTGCCGCTGCAAGGCAAGCTAATCGTACGCAGCAGGCTCGAATATCCCTGGTTCTGGAAGTTACATGAGTCTGAATGCTATGTTGATTGAGATAATATGATTTGGCATATTGATTTCTCAAGGCAAAAGCTACTATAGATTTCTCGATGGCTGCCTACAACTTGAGGATAAAAGATTGAGTTACTGTACTCTATAAGCTACATGTAAGTTTTGTAAATATCTCATAATTTAGGCATATTTTATAGTTCTACTTTTAGATATAGCTGAATCCTTGCACCCGTATTCACACCTAGATCTGTACCCTCAAATCTTAAAATTTAGATCATAAAAGATCCGATCTCTAGATCAGCACCTTTATCGGATACCTGCACCCGACTCCAAGCAACTTAGACTGGCAGTGTCTATATAAGTTATATTCATTTAAGAGGTCTACTGTATTGAAACTAGTTAATGCATTGAAATAATTGGCTGCATTGTATGAACAAAACTAACCAAATATAAATAAATCCAGGCTTTTGTTAGGCATGTATTCATACACCAATATCTTCTCTTCTTCTTGAATGCAGCATCCCAAAAGCTTCACGAGATTTCGATGCTGAAGTTTCGCAATGCAGATGACTTCATTCTTGAACTCATCGTTTCCTTGTTTCGAAGTTTCTGAGAGACGCTTGACAGCTACTTCCTGTCCTCCTTCTAACACACCCTGCAAATGTGCACTTACTATTAGATACTCCAAACAACAATTGACATTCGTCCGACTTCATGTTCTTTTCTCTATTTGTCACCTATGTTTTTACAAACATTTTGTTCTGCAATCAACATCAGCAGAATAAGGCTCATGGCTTGTTCTATTGAGTGAAACATAATGCTATTTTCACTGATTTTCAAGATTTCAATGTATAATCAGTGGAGCATCAACAACAACAACAGCAAACCCGGTGTAATCCCACAAGTGGGGTTTGGGAGGGTAGAGTGTACGCAGACCTTACCGCTACTTTGTGAGGGTAGAGAGGTTGTTTCCGATAGACCCTCGACTTAAGAAATCAGTGGAGCATCATTACTTAGAAAAAGTTGCTTTGTGGCAATCTTTACCTTGTAAACTTTCCCAAAACCGCCCTGTCCGATCTTGTTCTGATTCGAAAAGTTATCAGTAGCCTTTATTAGCGTCGACAAGTCAAACAGTGGTAGCTCAAAATCTTCATGATGTCTTTCATTGCTATCGTTTTTCTTGGATGTGTGTCCTAATCTTCCTGCAATATATGCATACAAGTAGACAGCTTAGACCCGACGGGGAGCCAAAATATTAACTTTATGGGTTCTGAATTTTAGAACGACGTCTTCAAGTACTAATAACTGGCTTCTAAATTTAATATTTGTACATATTTAACATACATTGTTTGAACAAAAGCTACTGGGTTCAGTCGAACTCATAGCTGGGCTTCTAGCTCCGCTCGTGGCTTAGACCACCAAGTTAAAGAACTTAGAGAATCAATTACCATTATGATACTATCTGCTTCTGGTTTTCCAAAGATAAAATTAGTATGTTTCGCTTACCTTTTTCTATGAGCGCTATTTCCTCTCTCCTTTTCTGTCTACGAAGAATCAGGCATATTCCTACGACTAGCACAACGATTGCAACGAATAAAGGCAAAGCGACTGCAAGTATAACAGTTATCTTTCTATTTGATCCATCACTAGAACCTGCAAAAGTTCCCATCCGAAAAGATCAGATAGTTAGTACTTAGTTCGCGTCACAATAGCTTTAAACACAAACGTTGATCGATCAATTCAATGACATCAACTCCTTACTTATTATCTCAGAAGCAGCCATTCTAATATAGATATCCTGTCCAGATTCAGATAGTTGTCTGATGTCAACCAACTCCCCGATCCATAGCAAGCAGCCGCTTCCTCCGTTGCTGATATCCAGATTCGTATATCCCATACACGAGCAATTTCTCAAGCAAACTAACTTGCATTCGTCAAGTGTCATAGTCTCGTTAAACCAGGAATATCGCGTATCTGGCAGCTTAATGCCAGAATACTTAATAAATCCATCTCCTGTACAATTCAGTGGACTTTTTCGGACACAGCCACTGGACCAATCAGTCCTGTTCCAATCATCCGGATGCTTTGGCTCGAATTTATCCAAACAACGACACACAGGATCGCTAAAGATTGTGCAAGTTCCATATGCACCACATAATTTGTAAGTTTCGCAATGATCTGCATCAGCTGAATGGTAATTAATCCAACCCTCTTTCTTTTCCACCCAAATCATACGCATTGCGTTACCATTAGGCTTTAGTTCGAAAGTTGAAATGACAGATTTATTTACTAGTTCATATTTGTAGTAAATTTCCTTACTGTTCATGACTAGCCCGAAAGAGGTGATCGAGTTGTTCACCATGTTCGGTGCTCCACTCCATCGAAGACCATTCCATGGCCCTGCTCTGTAAACTACATTAGGCCCTTTTCTCATTAGGTCCTGTGGATAACCTGTAGGGTCACAATGGTATGTATAATCCCCAGGAGCAGGATCATCATCGCTTTTCCATGAACTAAGATACCTGTTGAAGACATAATTAAATTAAGCAAACAAAAGTATGGTCTCTCTAACAATTTAGAATTCTAGATGGAATAATCACATAATTCAACTTGGTATCAGAGTAGCAAGAAGAGGTCCTAAGTTCAAGTCTAATGTAACAGCGCGCGAGCCACTAGTAGTTAATGCGAAAGGGAGTTCTCCAAGAAACTTGCCTTTAGGCAAGTCTCACATCAGAATAAAGGGTAGCGCGGTGCACTAAGCTCGCAGGGTCCGGGGAAGGACCGGACCACAAGGGTCTATTGTACACAGCCTTATCCTGCATTTCTGCCAGAGGCTGTTTCCATGACTCGAACTCGTGACCTCCTGGTCACATGGGAGCAACTTTACCAGTTACGTCAAGTCTTTCATTAGAATGGGAGGGGAAAATTAGGGGTCATATAAGGGCAAGTTCAAGATTTAACTATTGAGGTTTGATCCCAAGGGGACAAAACCGTGAGGCTCAATAAGCCTTAAGGTGGCCCAGATAGAGGTCGGGGCAAAGTGGACAATACCTTGATTGGTGAGCCAGGAATGTGGGGTTCAAAATATAAAAAGTAAACATACGAAAAAGTAGAGTATTCAGCATCTACTATACATGTATAAAAAATAATTTTGACCTAGTATATATAGTGCAATTTTTCGGTTCGAATGAACCCCTTCCGCCCTTGGCTCCACCATTTTGACCTAGTATATATAGTGTAATATTTCGGCAAAGGGGTCAAACCCCTTCCGCCCCCAGCTCCACCCATGCTTGACATACATCTCACCACCATCCATTATCTGAGACGTGCTAGGGGCATGTTGAATACATAATTATATTAAGTAAATAAAAGTATGCTCTCTAAATGTTTAATTTTTTAGATGAAACGATATGACAATTCAACCTACCTTTCCAAGCCAGTCACCAAGTTTATTCCAAGCTTCATACTTGCTAACAAAGTATCAGTAGGATAATCAAAACTTTGCCATAAGAAATTATCAGGGTCATGATCATTTGCATCTCTAACCACCAAATTCCCTGTATCTAGTAACTGTGCAACTGGATTTTGCACATTTCTTGTAAAATTAGTTGACCAAATAGTGTCATTAGTAACATTAATCAGAACAAGAAAACCTGGATTAATAACTTTCAAGATTCCAGAATTATCCTTAATAGGAATTTCTCTATTAGCAACCCAAACTGGAGTAAAAGCTGAGATTTTCTTGTACCAAATACCAACATAACGATTTGTTGAAGTATTTCTTGGACTAAAAAATCCTAACTCAAATGTTCCATCTGATGAAACTATAGTCTGACCATCTTTGATAAATTGAGCAGTAGTTATTGTGTCAACTTGAGAGTAAATATTTTGAAAAAAGGAAAAAATAAAGAGAAAGAAGAAAAATGTATTCATGGTTTTTTTCTGTTTATGTTTTTTGTTTCATGGCAGCTTTGAATTGGTGAAATGAAAAGATGAGAAATTTGTTGGCGACCAAAGTCAATTTGCAATATTTTCTAGTCTTGTTCTGGGTCCCATTGACAAATATATTAATTGGATATTGGCTAGGACTATTTAGGCAGTTCACACATATTGGTCCATTTTTCCAAATTGTTTTTTATAATATGGAAAGTATTAGACAAATTCTTAAAAAAATCGTAAACTACATGGTATTGGTCTTTCCCAATTTTAATAAAACCTCTTTAAATTATAAAATTCAATGCATATAGCGACTTTGGTTTAGGTTATACGGTTAAACCTCTCTATAAATAACATCATCGTTTGTTCCGAATATTTTTGAATGTTACAACGCAGTGTTGTTATAGAGAATATATATTAGAACATAACATGAAAATTGATTCTGGAGAAAGCCTGATTTTTATAGTGAAGTATTGTTATATAGGGATGTTGTTATAGAGAAGTTTGACGGTACGATATTCTCATTAATTTACTAATTCACGTGTTACCAAACTTTAATATCTTTTTTTTTTAAATTAAAAAAATAAAGTTTCACCAAATACTCAAATTACTAGATTTATATCCCTAGATATGCATTTTGATATTTGAAGTATGGTTAACAAATCTCTCAATAGTCAATATAGAAATATTGATTACTCAGTCAACCATGTGTTTACTTAGTCAATGCCTTTCTATATACGTAGGGTTAGCAGTTATTGCACAAAGGAGTATTTTGTTCCTACCAAATTAATTCATATATTCCACTAATAGTAGGGACAGAACTACAATTCCACTTATAAATTCGGCAAATTTCAGTAGTTTTGATTAAAATTTTATATTTGTATTAAAATTTTATTTAATATATAAATAATTTATTAGAATCCAACGAATTGTATTTTCAAAAATCAAGAAATCATAAACTTAAAATACTAGCTTCACCTCTGATTGATAGCAATCTGCACGACCAACATGAATATCATTGCTTTCAAGGCGGAGGTAGCATAGTAACTACTGGTTCGGACAAATTCAGTAGCTTTTACTTAAATCCTGAATTTGTATTAAAAATTTATTAAATATATAAAAATATTTAATTGCGAACCTAGTAGCAAATACAAATTATGATTCAATGACATGAATCAATAACCTTTAAATCTTGGCTCCACTTTAATTACGTTTTGAACCGTTTCACACGAATGTCAAATATAAAAACAAGAACGAGCATTCTTTTTCTATAGAAATCATGACGAACGTGATTACGAGAAAATGAAAAAGGTGCTACAAGTAGCTATCAATGAAAATTAAGAAAATGATATTATATAGACGCTCTCAAAATAATAATTGAAAAAATATATATATTTTATATATATATATATATAAATTATGCAAATTTTATACACTTTTTATTTATATTTTTTCGTTTATCGAATATAAATAATTTCGGGTTAAAATGATACTTGCCCTTGAAAATTGTCCATCAGATTTCCTTTGCTTTAGGCAATACAGTTGGTTTGATATGCTTTTCATAATTCATATGCATTCTCATGGAAAAAGTCAAAACACAAAGTAAGAGGGGAAAAAAGACAATGGAAGTTTTTAATGGGGTTATATAATTTTTTTATGGACGTAAATATTGAAAAAGTGGATCTTAAGGAATGGGATGGATTTACATGCTACACGTTATTTTATTTTATTTTATAGATTTTATGTCTTTTGAATTGCAATTCTTTTGTTAGCAACTCAACAAAGTATTCTGTTTTTGGAGTGTGTTTACCTCGAAAAATGGGGATAACAATTAAATATGATTTGTGGTTTTAAAGATATGTGATTTATTCTAATACTAGTGAATATACACGTAATGTTAGGTTTAAGTAAGAAGAATTGATTAACCAAACCAGTGTTGCTAGAGCAATAAGGACCTCGAGCTCGATTTCCTTGGAGGCCTCGAGGTGAGCTAAGAACAATAAAACATGAACAATAAAGTAAAAGCAATAAAGCTGAAGAACACTTGCTGAGCACGTTAAACAAGAAAAGCATAGAAGAATATTCTATTGCAGTGAATAATGTGTGATACAAATGATTGGGGTCCCTTTTATATAGGAGGAGAAAACCCCAATATAGTACATTCCTAATTGAGGCAAAGAATTCTATTGGTACAGGTGTATAACAACCTAGTACGGACCTGTACCATTTCTTACAAATCTTATCCTTTAATTTATGCCCTGATCTACGTGTCTTTGAGAAATTTTCGCTCTTTCTTGAGTGCCCTCGATGTAGGTCGTGTCAGGCCTTTGATCTGCTTCCTCGAGGTGTGTGTCCTTCAGCCGGGTCCGACCCCTACTCCGAGTCGCCCGGACTCAGACTCATAGCCTAATTCAATACTTCAAAATCGGGCTCCTTGATTTGACCGTATACAGATAGTCTCCGCGTTTCTTAGAATGAAATGATATGCATTTTCTCTAAGTGAAGAACTTTACCCTTTCTTCTATCCTTTCTCATCTTCATCTCTTTCTTCAATCACTCGCTTCTTCCGCCTCTTTAAGCGCTGGAAAACACCAAGCTCATGCTGGAACACCACATCCATGTGCATCTGCATTCTTTAGCTTACAACCATGGCCAAAAACTTTCAAAGACAGTCCCCAAAAAGGAGAAAGCATCATCTTCCTCTGCCTCTCGGCCGGCCACAACGGTGGTGCCGCCAACACTTGAGGAAATCACCCCTGGTGATTGCATCATCAAGAAGGACTTTGGTATTGAGAATCCTCCCAATGTCGAAGGTCGATGCGAGCACGTATCCCAATACATTAGCCTTATAACGAAGTAGCTCGTCAAGGAAGTAAAGAAGGATTGTTGGTGGGGAGACGAGGAAGGTGAAGAAGATGCTCCCGAAGGGGAGGAGACTCCCGAAGATAGGGTCGCTGAAGACGAAGACAACACTCCCGGGGGTGTGACCCCTGGTGATTGCATCTTTTTGCTCTATCCTCGATTTGTGTTGAATTTTATTTTATCCCCGTTTGTGTAAAATTTCGATGATTCAAACACTTAGCTCGAGTATCAATTTAGACTTGTAATAAACCCTTAGGTCTCTATCGCTCAAAATCATATCCCTCAAGGTTTTAGATGATCTTCGATCCAAGCTTAAAATTACTTAGATGTGAGCTCGGAACGATGGGGCCTTTGGGTCCGAGCCAAATGAGAACAAAGTCTCGAACTCCCATAAGCTTTTGGCCCTATATCTCTTTTAGGCTGGTGTCGTGCCCCCTTTTTCTCGCGAAATCGGGTTTAGGACATTTGGGAGGACAACTCGTTCCCCTTTGGGAATTGGGTTTGAATTGGAGAGTCGCCACCTAATAGTTAAAGTGCATTAGGACACTAGGAAGGAATTGATCTAGAAAACCAAAGATTGAGTAAGGGCTAGAAATTATCCCGAGGGGAAGGTGTTAGGCACCCCTCAGGATCCACTAGTGTAGTTCCCGGCCATGCTACAATTGTGACTTTAAATAACAAGTAGGCAAATAGAAGTTTTAAATTTAAGGGGTTTTCACGTAATGGTTGCAAATAGATTAAAATTTAAAGAAACAAAAGGAAGCTGATTTTTTTAGGAAAACAGTTTGAAAATTCTGAAAAAATAAACATGTAAAGGGAGAGGGGGTCATAGGTTTACAAATAATATGGATCACCCCACACAACATCCGGTAATCACTCCTCAAAGAGGGGCTACACGAGATGTTATCGTGTGGTCATCATATTCATATCTACCCTTTCCCACCTCGTTAAGGTATCAAAGCCCGGAATGGTTTCGTTACTTATTGCATGCTATTACCCGCTCCATTCCTATCAGTCCCGGAGGTACTTGGGACTACCAATCCTAAAAGGGAGGGGTATGAGGTTTTGCAGTTTTAAAGGACAAAATTCTAAGGCGGCAATCCAAACATAAATAGCAAGTATTGGGAAAGCATGTAAACAGATACGACTCAAATAAACCTCCTTAAACCAAAGAGAGCATATAGTTTTAGCATGTCTTATACGTACTGATTATGGTCTGATTAAACTTAAAAGGTTAAAGCAGGCTGATTTATCACATATTTTCATATAAGAAGTCCGAATTAGACCTGCCCACTGGTTGTAATTATCAAAGACTAGCGTAGTTATAGTTGGTACCCTAAAGCTTGCCTAGGTGTTGGGCGAAACCTATAGGCATGATATCTATTAGTTTCAGAAATAAAGAAGTAAACTGATTACAGGAAGGTTGCCAGTTTTTTACCAAGTTCTGCAGATTAAACTTAAAACAAGCGAGGCGATTCAAATTTGATTGATAGTTCCTATAGGCATATTTTCTAGGCGTTGTTAATTTAAAACATTGTCATTGGCGTACATGAATCCTATAGGCAGGTCATCTATATGCAGTCGATTGTTTAAGCCTATAAACTCATTTTCCTAGTGACAGATGTAGGTGCAAAATGCAGGAAGTCCTATAGGCATATTATCTATATGATAATGCAAAAGTGCAGAAACCTATAGACATGGTCTCTATATAATGCATAAGTGCAAAAAAACTTATAGACATGGTATCTATATGAAATGCAGAAGTGCAAAAGCTGAAAGCAGGATACATGAATGCAGAAGTATAGTAATCCCCTATGAATATGGTATCTACCCCTTTGCATGCACGATTGACCCTCCATTTTTTACCAACAGCCCCAATAGTTATTACAAATTATTACAGCCCAGAATGAATAAGAAAAGCAAAATTACATCAAAAATTAAAGTACAACCAAGGGGAGCCTAATTCAGACTCCAGGTCTGAAATATGAGATGAACCAACTCCAAAGATCAGGATCCCAAGCCTTTCTCTTATTTGGATGTGTCAGAGTTCCCTAAGAGCCTCAAATGGACTCCGGGCAGTGCTCACACCCAAACACATACAGGATTAAGAACATAATGCAGTGTGGAAGGGCCAGCCCTCAAGTATCCAAGTTTAAAGGGAACTCAAGGTCCCAAGGCAAGGCTTACAAGAGGGGGAAGGGCTTAGAATCTAAGAGTAAGTGTAAGTGCAGAGTTTGAAAAGGGGAAAGGGAAAGTGGTAGAGAAACAGGAACAGGCTAGAGGGCATACCTAGCAATGGGAAGTGTTGGCACAGCCCATAAGCCTGTTAGAACACATTGTTTTGGGAGTCATGATCCTCTAAGGGATCAAGTCCAGACATGAACAATAACTTGTATATTGTCATGTCATGAACTACAACTCAAATCACATAGAGGGAAATAGGGGTACAGGTATTCATAGTAGAAACAAGTAAAAGAAATTAACATGCTAATTAAATATTCAACTTTATATAGACAGTAAAGTAGACATGGATGTAAAGGCTATAAGTGAACACATTGAGATGATGTTGAAGCTAAAACTAGAACATACCAGTCTCAAAGAAACAAGTGAAAGAAAGCAGTAGTCTTGCAAAGCCAAAGTGCAAACAGGCAGTCAAAATGCTATGATCTTAGAAAAGAATCGTGAGGTTGTAAGGGTGAAGTATGAAGTGTAAAAGTGTTGAATTGAAGGTCTGTTAAAGTGCAGAAGGGTCATGCCCTTTTATAGTGTAGAAAGCAAGCAAAAATAGGTAAGGAAATAGTTTGAAAATCAATTACACAAGGTTTCCCCCTAATTAAGGGATTCTGATTTCAAACGGGCAAAACTAATTAAGGAAATGGATTCATCAAACACTTTTTCAAATCAGCATAAAAGGGGTAAATACATAAAGGTCTATTTAAGGATAGGGGCTTGACAGCACACAGTTTGTGCAAATAAGGAAAGGAAATCAGTTAACAGCCAAAAAAATCAAAAATTAAAGATTTTGTATGAATGAACCAAGTCAAAAAGATGGGAAAGATTTCAACTTAAGGAAAATCAGCGCCAATCAATTAGACTTATTAAAAGGAATTCTGAATCAATCACAAGTTGGAAAACCATTCTGAAGAAAGATTCCTCATATATAAAAGCATACAGACACGTTAAATATGAAGAACTTTGTCATGCTATTCAGAAGAGTCTAGTGTAGGAGAATCAGAATTGTGTGCAAACAAAAGAAGTTCACACTTAGTTTATAGACCCAGAAATAAGTCTGAAAGAGCCAAGGGTCCTCAAACAGAACCCTAGTTTGATCATATGACCAAACTCGGAGGAAACCCCCAAATTCTAGGGTTTCCGACTCGAGTCAAATACAGAGATGAGGAGGAAACAGGCTCAGAGATTTCCTTTCAGAATCTCTTGAGAAGACAAGCAGATACAAATAATATTCGAAGCAGACAGAGCGTAGGAGCATAATGAGAGAATAGTCACGACAGTAGAAGAAACGTGTTTAAGAAAACCTTTTAGAAGGGACTTAAATAGAGTTCAGTAGAAGGCAAACAAAACTTAAGAACTCAGTAGGAAATACATACAGTAGAAGAACACAAAAATACCGGAAAAGCATAGCAAAAGATCATATAGGAAGATACAGTAAGATAAATATGCGAGCATGGTACAAAACACAGTAGAAAAATAAAGCACAGAAGAACATGCATGATAAAGGAAAACATAAGAACACAGTAGAAGAACATGCGTGGTAGAAAAGAAAACATCAGAACATAGAATAGACAAATACACACAAAGAAAAGAAGAAGAAAAGTCAGAGAAACATTTTAAGCTTTTCAGAAAAACCCTAAATTGGAAAGAAGTGATTTTTGAAAGAAAAATTAGGAAAAACGTTTAAAAACTCAAGTAGAGCACAAATATAGAACAAATTTAAGAAAACAATCAGAGAAAACCTCGAATAGCTAGGGTTTCAGAGGAACCCTAAAGCGAGAAAGGCTTGGAAAAGGCCCGATATGAGTCGGATAAGTCAGAAATAGGCTCATAATGCTTGGATATGCCGGAGCAAGGCTGGAGAGGCCATAGAACCTCGAATCGGAGAGGATCTGAACGGACACCATTGAGGCCAGACCTCGAAACTTCGAACACCAAGTGTTTAAGAGCATAGGGAGATGAGTTTAAGTCATCCATGGCCTGAGAAGCCGTGGATTCCGGTGAGCTGAAGGTAGAAGACAGTAAGAGATGATTAGGATTTCAAGACCCTTTGAGAGAGTTTGAGAGATGAGAGGATTCAGAGGCGGCGGTTGGTGAGAAATGGGATAGGGTTGGGGTGTTTGGGAATTAAAAAGGAAAGGGGAAATTCTGATCGTTGATCGAAATGATCAACGGCCTGGATCAAAAGGGGAAATCGGGCGGGTTGGATAAGCGGGTTAGGGGCGGGTCATTTAGTAATTGGTATGGCCCGTTTGAATTTGAAATTGGGGTTAATTGGGGCTTATTTTATGCTATAAGAAATGAAATAGGGCTAGTATTTAAATAACCACTTTTCCCTTTTATTTTTATAAAAATAGTAAAATGATTTCTGAAAACAAACTAAAAGTAATAAATTAATTAATAATGCATAAATATTAAATTAATAATACTATAATCAATTTTGTAATTATAAACGTAATTAAATCTTAAGATAGGCTAAAATTGCAATCATATGCAATTTAGCTTTAAAATACTAAATAAATTTGTAAAAATGCGTAAAAATTACCTTAGCTATATTTTGGTATAAATGTGAGAACAAAATAAGTTATTTACCAAAATGATGATATTGGGAATAACTATTAGTTTTTGTACTGCTAAAATGGGCAATAAATTGATTTAAAAATCTTATAAAAATTAGTAAAAAATACTAAAACACTTGGGTATACTTATATATGCATATATATGCTATTTTGAAAGTATTTTGCATATATAAAATGCATAGAAAAAAATTGGGTATCAACAGCCGGCCCTTAGGAACTTGTATATCGGCCCTTAGGCTCTTTTAAAATTGGGCCGTTTTGGCCTCTCAAAATGGCTATATAATTTTTCCCTCGTTTCGGCTAAAAGACTTAGTGAAATTTTAGTTATGCCTTGGCCTGTGTTTTTGTACCCGTTCGGTTTTTCGAAGGCCCGACGTATTAGAGCCATACTAGTCACCTCGTTTGCGTAGGCATGATCGGATACCTTTTAAGGTTTTTCCGAAGACTGGTGTTATCTGAGCCTTTGGGTTATTCGAGGGTTGAATTTATCGAAGCCCTTAGATTTTTCGGGGGCCAATTTATCAAAGCCCCTTATATTTTGCTTTTGCCGAGGATATCCTGACTTAACTGGTTTTTCAATGTTTAAAGGCCTTTAATTTTATAGCGAAAGTCGGACGTCTCCGAATCGCATTATTTTGGTTGTAGCCTTCGGGTTTGTCACTTGGACTTTTTTCCGAAAAACTTTCCGAACTTGTTTGAAGAGTTAGTCCCTGAGTATATTGGCCTCGACCTTTGTTTCAAGGGAGTACCTCTTTGAGGTCTTATGAGTCCGAATTTTTGATGATTTGGATGTATTGACTGTCAGTGACAGTCCCCGGGTACTTCGGGGTGCTTTGGTCCTTGAGTCGCTTCCTGTAGGATTATAAGTTAGAGCTCGTATGATATAAAACTTCTTTGAGATACAAAGTGTTTTTAAAATAACCAGAATGCTTCTTTAAATAGTTGATACATGCGTACATGTTTTGCCGTCGGGGCTCGATTATTCTATATGGACACGGTTCACTTGACCGTTTGGTCCATTACAAAGTTCTCCTATTGAGGCCCTCTTAGGCGTGAAGTATCTTTCTCAAAAGTATAACCTCCGAGAGTGATGCCCCCCGGTATTCGAGGTTGATTAAAAAGAAGCCTTGAGTACTTATTGGATGTTCCTTAGGTAGCATATAGGTGTTGCCTCGTTAAAAACCTTACCGGTAAAACCCATTTGGGATAAAACCCGATCTAAGGGAAAAAGATTGCAACGCATGCTTTCAAACCCAAGGTCTTCGAGCTGAGAGATGCCTCGATATCTCAAATTGAACATCTTCAAGGAGTTAGTTTTAACTAGAAATGGAAAAGGGGAGAAGGTCATACCTCAGCAGTAATATCGTTTGAGCATCGATACATTCCAATTGTTTGGTAGTTGCTTGCCTTCCATTGTGCTAAGTTTGTAGGATCCTTTCCCTACGATTACGAGGACACGGTACGGTCCTTCCAAAGAGGGGCAGCTGTAAGCACGTGATTTTTGCTCCACGAGCAATCACTCCAAAAGAAATCAAAAATAATAAATGGCATCGCGGTACAATTTTCACGGGACATGTGCTGCTAGTCATTTGTGGTTCGGCCCGTGTTGCAATTAATCTTACAAAAAAAACACAAAAAAAAAATAAGAACGCCGTGTGTAATCAGGCCGCAGTCCGGTTTTAAGAGAAAATTCACAAAAAATATGCAGCTTTTACTCTAGGCTGTGATTTAACCATTTTTAAAATTCTAATATGTGTGTTTATTGTTGTAGGTGTTACCCAATATGTGTGTAAGTTTATTTTAATTATTTGCATTGTTTTTAGGAATTTTTGGTTAATTTGTTGAAATTAAAAAGGGAAAGGAAAATCGGTTTGGACCCCAAATGAGGCCCAAAGCCAATGCAAGACTAAGCCCAACCCAGACTGCCCCAGCAGGACCCCAAACGACATCGTATCAATACCCCTGTTAGAACCGTTGATCTGATTCAAACGGACGGTCTTGATCAGACTGCTCGTTTACCCAAACGACGCCGTTTCAGACAAGATGATCTAAGCCGTCCAACCCCATTGATCCAACGGATCCAGGCCCTCCTCTAAACCCGTCAACATGACCCGATCCAATCCCCTACCCGGTCTTAACCCACTATCAGCCCCCGAACGACGTCGTCTCTCTTCAATGAGTAGATCCTGGCCCTTGATCTCACTTGATCCAACGGCCAGGATCTAAACCCTCAATACATATATAAACTCTCCATTACACCCCACGCCCCCAAACCAAACCCCTCCTTCAGCCACTGTTCACCATCTTCCCCAGGACCACTTTCCTCTCAAACCCTAGCAGCCTAGGTTTTCCCCCCGTGAGCCCGGTAACCACAGTTCCGATGACCACCAAAATAACATCCCCGATGCACCCAACCACCCTGAACATGAATTCGTTAACCGTTCACCTCGAATCAACCCGTAGCTTCTCGAATCTTCAAACGAAGATTCGAGCAAAAACCAGATCTACACCGATTGGCCCTAAACTCACACCACAGCCCCTCCTGACCTCCCTCACCCCCTGAATGGCTTTGGCTCCGTTCGAATCTGACTGGAATTGAACGGTTCCCAAATCGAACCTCAAGAGCCCTAGGATTCAGATCTATGGGTTATTGTCCGAATCAGTGGTAGGATCAGGGCCTAGCAGACTTTTACCGAAGTGTTCTCAGTTGAGAACGCTTCGGTTAAAGTCCATTAGACCCCAAAATCACCTGGCCCGAGTTCGAGCATTGAGTCAGTCTTAGTTTCAGGTCCCGGAGGTATTTTCCCTTTTTTATTTTGTCATCTTAAACTCTATCTGTCGTACATGTTCTGGTTTGTTTTGGTTTCTGACTCGTCTATCCCTGTGTGTACATTTTCAGTTTAAAGTTGATTTGTTTGTTGATTTTGTTGGTTGTTTGTTGTATATTATAGTTCGTGTAGTCGTTTAAATAAGCGTCGTCAACTAAATTCACTTGAAAGATTAGAAAATCAGGAGTTGCATTTCAGTATTGATTACTATGCCTGTTTCTTGTTGGTGTTACTTGTGTCGGCATGACCAACTTGTACCCTTTAATTGGCACCCCTGTTTGATTAAATTGGAATCATTGGCTTGAATTTAGGCTGAAAATTGATTGTTAACTGTGGAAAGCTAACAGATTCACCTGAAGGCAGCATTGAGTTTAAGTTAAGTAGTCAGTAGTTAGCTGAAATCAAAGAGGTTTATATACTAATTATTAAGAGTTATGGTAATACAGTAACATGCCAGGTTAAGGGTAGTTTTGGCATAAGACAAAGTCTGATTAGGGGTTTAACTTAAGAATATGTCAAGTGTTAATTAAAATACTATTAACAATGGGGAACAAAACATAAGAGCATGGGTTCAAATGAATACTTTATTGCACCCATAATCCTTGATTAGAGCAATAGGACAAAGCATGGGGGCTGATTAAGTTTACCGAGAAAGATGCCTTTAGGCATGGGGAGTTAAGGGGTATGGGCAGATTGCAACTGGCAGGATCTAGGCAGCTTGACTGCACTGGGTTGTTGGCTTATAAATAAGTTGTTGCAGAACTAAAAAAGGGCTGGACTTTTAGTCTTCAGAAAAAAAAAAGGAAAAAACAAAACAGAAAGAGATTTCAGAATACTGTGAATGAGTATCATTTGAAAACTGTGTAAGAGTTCAAGTTGTTCAAGCTGTCTTTGCTGATTGTTGTTGGCTGTTTGCTCAGTTTTTGTGGTTATTGATTTTCTGCTGTTACTGCACTGAACATTCTGGGTTTTCTTGGCTGCATCTTATTACTCTTTTCTGGGATTACTTGTTTGGTGCTCGACCATCTGCTGGTTCTCTTTGTTCTGGAAATTGTTGCTGGTTGTCTGTGGACTGTGGAAAACACTTGTGGGTTTGGTTTGTTGCTGTGTGGTTGCTGTGTATCTGCTGTTGCTGTGTTTATTGCATACTGCCCAGCTGATCATTCCTTTCTTCTTTGTCCTCTATACCAGGTACACAACCAATGCACTGTCAAATGTAATTGGAAAAATTGAGCATGAATACAAATGAAAAGTCCTGAAGAATGTCTTTTATACATAGATTGTTACATTAAATATTCATGTAATGTGTAATAGTTTACATTCTTGTTTTGGATGCTGGAGATAGTCTTCATGCCTAATAAATGTCAATGTATGGTAGTTGAATGTTAGACTGTGTATATAGGTTGGTGATAAGAGTATGCCCAAGGCAGTAGGTTGTATCTCAGATTTAGTTCAATGGTGTAGTATAAGTCTGTAATGTATGCCAAGCATGAAAATCGTACACTACTAGTTAAGTTCTTTCCTTTCCAATAAATTGCCATATATAACTGTTAAACCATGTTTTAAGACAAAGAACACAGGGTTTGCAATCTCAACCCCACGAAGGTTGAGCCCAGGTCAAAACAGACCAAGCAGGCCTGCACCGGACAAACAATGGCCCAGGTCTGGCCCATCACGCGTGGGCTGGATTTGGGCCTTTAATTTTTGCTCGGCTGACTGTGTACATGGCCGTGCTTCTGATTTTGCGCAAGCACTCGGAATTCTGTTATAGATAACTTGCAAGCATGTAATTAATTAGGACTATCTACTGTTTTCGATTAGTAGAGACAAACGCGACAAGAAACGTAGTTGCTATAGGATACCCTTTTAAAATAAGAACGAGATGAGCCTCGACAAATAAATAAAAACGCGCAAGCTGCGGGGCCCTCGTTAACTGTATATTATCGAAGCATTCAGTTTCCAGGATGGGTCGTTTAGCAAATCTCACGGCCCTCCCAGAATAATAACGCGATAGTCTCTTTAAGCGCGTACTTAATAATGTTATCTCCTTAAACTCGGGTGCACATTTATGTGACCCAAATCCCAATCTCAACGGAATCGAAATGTGTCTCTAACCACGGGTACATTGATTGTGGCGTGGTCTGAGATGCATTTCCACGACGTTGCAAATTCTTTTCATAAGGAATGAGACGAGCCTCGACAAACAAAGATGTACAAAGTGCGGGGCCCTCTAAATGTATATGTATAAAAATACTTAGAATTCGGGACATGCCGTTTAGCGAATTTCATGGCTTTCCCCAAAATAACAATACGCTAGTTGCTTTAAGCGCGCCTTTAATAGTTTATTTTCCTTAACTCGGGTGCACATTTATGTGACCCGAATCCAAATCTCAACCAAGTCGAGATATGTCAACAATCACGTGTACATTGATGTAACGTGATTCGAGGTATGTTTTCACAACGTTGCAATTCCTTGTAAAAATAATAATAATTATGAAAGCGGTTAAAAGATAAAATTTGCACACAAGTTCATATTTGTATAAAATCAGATAATTAAGCCGAATATAACAGTTGAGCGACCGTGCTAGAACCACGGAACTCGGGAATGCCTAACACCTTCTCCCGGGTTAACAGAATTCCTTATCCGGATTTCTGGTACGCAGACCGTAATATAGAGTCATTCTTTTCCTCGATTCGAGATTAAAATTGGTGACTTGGGACACCCTAAATCTCCCAAGTGGCGACTCTGAAATAATTAAACTAATCCCGTTTCGATTGTCCTTTAATTGGAAAAAACTCCCTTGCGCCCTCTCGGGTGCGGAAAAAGGAGGTGTGACATCTCTGGCGACTCTGCTGGGGACACTACCCAGAACCACTAGTTCAGGGTTAGAAATTCGAGCTTAGATAAATTGTTATATTTGGTTATATCTGATTTTTTACATGTTTGAGCCTAATGTGCTAAATGCTGCTTTTACCGCTTTGATATTATTTGGACTGTATATAAACTGTGCCGAAACCCTTCTCTTCTTACCTCCGGGGAGAAGCTCGCTGGTCGAGACTCCCTATTCTGTTAGTGTCAATACCCGAAATAAGAAAGAGGACGGATAAGTTACGAAGCCGGACGGCCTTTTGGTTCCTGGTAAGTTGCCCCCTCCTCGACTCGAGTTGTCCGCTCGGGTACACTGTCTAGAACACTGACCCAGGTTTTTGAACATAGAATAACGTGACTTCATGCCGGATCCCTAGTAGGAACGCTTATTTGCATCACGTTGCATTTGACTTAGGGGACTCAACACAGGGGTTGGGTCCGTCTAGGACTAGCAACCTGATATGAAAGGACCATCCTAATGCATCCTATTTGTTTTCCGTGCATTTATTTGTCTCGAGCCCGCATGCTGACCGGTGTTTGAATAATGTGAAATTGGAAACAAAAAAAAAAGGAATAGCGGTTAAGGAGCTAATTGTTTATTTTTGGAAAAAGCCAATGCCAAAATACTGTCAAAACTCTGCCGAAATTTTGAGAAAATGAAAAGAAAACGTCTTATTAGTTTTGTTTTATTAAAAGCAAAGGAAAAATAGAAAAAAAAAGAGAAGAAAAAAAAGGGGTCGTTGTTCTGTTTTGTTTTTCAAAAATATATAGTTTGTCTTGTCACAAAAATGAAGATGAAAAAGAGTCTTATTTTTTTTAAAAAAAATGTTTTTTATTATTTTTATGAAAATCCGAGTAATATATATATATATATATATATATATATATATATATATATATATATATATATATATATATATATATATATATATAATATATGTCTTTATTTGTTGCAAAAATATTTGTCTTGCCAAAAAGTCTTGAAAAGTTTTTAGACCCCTAATTTTCAAAAAAGTTTGTTTTATTGTCTAAAAAATATATGTCTAAATAAAGTTTTTATTTTATTTTATTCACTTGGCATAATCACCCTAATAAATGTGCAGGATGAGCACGATACAAAACGAACCTTTTTCAGTAATGACCAAGATCCCGTTTGAGTTGCGATTATGGTGGAACGACTTAGGCAAAGAAGGGCAAGACAAAGTAAGGAAATGTCTGAAAGGTCTCCCGGACCTACTAAACGTTCAGCCTCGGGGTGATATCATCAGATCATTGGTCACTTGTTCGGATTCCGCATACAACGTGTTCCATTTTTCGGACTTCGAGCTCACCCCGACGTTGGAAGAAATAGCAGGGTACATCGGAAGTGATGAAGCCCCTTTTAGGTTCAAATACTTGATTGCACCTAGAGCTGTCACGGTACACCGATTTCTGGATTTCCTAAAAATACCTCGAACGTTCCACCATCCAGATCTTGCCAAAGGATTCTGCAGTCTCCACCTCATATATGCTAGATACGGCCATGTGGGCGGGTTCAATAAGCCGGATTTCAAACTATGCAGTAGAGGCAACCGACAAAAGTGGGACGAACATAGGCTAGTGGCTTTTATGACAGCCTTTCTGGGTCTTATAGTGTTCCCTAGGAAAGATGGAAACATTGATCTAAAGATAACCGGGGTCGTCAATACTTTGCTTACCCAAGATAAAAGTACTCTGGCGCCTATGATTATGGCTGACATTTTCCGGGCTCTCACTGCTTGTCGAGCCAGGGGCGACTTTTTCGAAGGATGTAACCTACTGTTGCAAATGTGGATGACCGATCATTTATGCCATCGCTCCTCGCTTTTGGGTTATGGTTCGCCAGAGAAAACTTGTATTGGAGAATTCTACACGAGAATCAAAGGGCTCAATTTACCTGAGGGAGTCACATCATGGACCTCATTTCTCTGAACTCTCACTGCCAGCCAAATCCAATGGACGCTCGGATGGTCACCTATTGAGGAAATCATATACATGCCGGCAACCCGGCCTCACTTTCTGTTGATGGGACTGAAAAGTATCCAACCCTATGCACCGTATCGGGTTTTGAGGCAACTTGGGAGGTACCAAGTGGTACCGAAAGATGAAGATTTGAGTACCCAAGTGATTGAAATCAGTCCGAACGGTCATTTCCCTGAAGAAGAAGTTCGCCAAATCTGGAGTGAATGCCAACATCTGACAGCAAACACTTGTGTGATTGATACGGCAAAAGGGGAAGTCGCCCCAGGATATCACGCTTGGTTTAGAGGTAGCCTGTCCTACGAAAGACCGGCTAAGAGACCGCATCTCAAAGATTTCGTAGAATCATCCCAAGGGCAATGGAACTGGTTAGCAAAAGAGAAGGATTATCGGGCAGAGATTGGTGATTTGAAGCTACAAATGGACAGTCTGAAATTCGATAACAGCGTACAAATCGCGGCGGATCGAAGCGAAAAGAATAGATTGATCCAAGATAATGAAGAACTTAAGGCCCAAATCCAAAAATTGAGATTGTCTCTTGATGAGCAGCCCAGAAGTCGATCAGACCAGCGGTTGATAAAGGGTTTGAAAAGAGAGATCACGGAATGGCGAGACGGGTTAGAAGAATCCAAAAAGGTCATGGCAGAGTTCAAGGCACAGTGGGGAACAAGAGTAGATAAGCATCGCCGATGCTTGAACCAATTGAAACGTGACCACGAGAAGACTGTTGCCAAAATAAAGAGAGAGATGGCTACACTTGAGTTTAAAGCAGTTAAGCAGGCCAGGGATTTCCAATTGGAGAGTAGATACTGTTACGACTTGTTGGCCCAAATGAAGACAGAAGTGCGGCAGCTGAGGAATCAGCATATACAGGACTCACAGGTATTCAAGACGTGCAGTGATCAGATAAGACACCTACTCATAGAGAAGAAACAAACCAGAGATAAGATCAGGGCCATTGCCCATGCCATCATCAGACGGTGTCGGCGGTGTGAGAACATGACCTGCGTTACCGTTCTCTCAGCAGTGATGGGTTATGTCAAACAGACCATGCACGAGTTGGAGCAGCTCGAAAGGGATCTCGCACCTAGACCCGCGAAAAGGCCGAATGATGCCTCGCGGGTCCCTAAGTTGGAAAATTAACCTTTGGTCGAGTCTTGTTTATTTAGGCTTTGATGTTTTCCCATATGTTGTTTTCTATTTTTTCCTTCAATCAAATAGGGTCAAAGAACCGTGGAGTCTGTATTGTTGCTATTCCTTGTTTGAAGTAATTTGTAATAGCAAAATTTTGAGAATGAATTTAATGATTTCACAAGAATTTTGTATTTCTTTACTTTAAGGCAGAACTACGCCTGGTCTGATTCACGCGGGGACGTGATACGTAGGCAATCCCCATAAGATTCGACCATTTTTAATAAAGAGAGAAAAGAAAATACATAATAAAATAAAACACAGGGTTTCCCAAAATACTTTAAAAGAGGGACGAATGAGCAAACCGGGATGACGCATGTTGTTTGAAGCAAAGCATGTAGAAACGGTTAACTGCCTAGGTGCATTGCATCCTCTACGTGTTATGATCAAATCTGTTAAACTCTAACGCTAACAAAGTTTGTTGTTGTCTGATCCCAGACAAGTTAGTTGTTAAAGAACTCTGGCAACACACTCCTATCAAACCAGATCCAAAGGACCGATAGCAACAAACATGACTACTTCAGAGAATAGTAATGAGGAAGAGAGGCCGATGAGCCAGTTGTTAAAAGAAGCGATGGAAAAGATTGAAAGGATGGGACTAGAGATGAATGCAATGCAGCTAGCCATAGCCAAAACACAAAAGAGCCCTGAAACACTAGGACATATGCCGGAATACCCTTACTCCGGCCCTTCCACAAGCCTCCCAAATCCCCGTTATCATCAAGAAAGAAGCCCTCATGATTCCCAGGCTCCACCACCCCATCAGCCTCTCCCAACACCCAATATTCCCATTTTTGTGGGACCCACATCAGCCCCCTTGCAAAGAACGACCAGTGAGCCATTGTTTCAGGCTCATGATACGCAATACTATCCCCCCGAGCCTACGTTTCATGCTCCCGAGCCACAGACTTACAATCCACACTTGGAAGTGCCGGCAGATATTGAGAAGCCTGTCAAGGCCCCTGAACAGGATGAAGTATTGAGAAAGTTCAAAAGCCTGGAGCAGTCCTTCAGGAACCTGCACGGTTTGGGCAACCAGGTCAGCGTAGCATACAAAGATCTGTGCCCTTTCCCAGACGTCCAACTCCCGGCTGGGTTCAAGATGTCTAAGTTTGATTTATATAAAGGGCACGGTGATCCCATGGCACATTTGCGGGGATTCTGTAGCAAAATGAGAGGGGCAGGCGGCAAGGATGAGCTGCTGATAGCTTATTTCGGCCAAAGTCTGAGCGGATCTGCACTAGAATGGTATACCAGGCAGGATTCCAGCAGGTGGTACACGTGGGATGATCTGGCGCAGGCTTTTGCAGGTCATTTCCAGTACAATCTCGAGATAGTTCCTGACCGTCTCACATTATTGAGAACTGGGAAGAAACCCGGGGAAAGTTTTCGCGAGTTCGGGTTCCGCTGGAGAGAACAAGCAGCTAGAGTCGATCCTCCCATGAGAGAGGGAGAGATGGTGGACTATTTTTTGCAGACATTGGATCCAACCTACTTTGGTCACTTGGTGACAACGGTTGGAAAATCTTTCAACGAGGTGGTCAAGATAGGGGTCATAATAGAAGAGGGTTTGAGGTCTGACAAGATCTTGAACTATTCGGCACTCAAGGCCACAACCCAGGCTATTCAAAGCGGCACGGGAGGTGCGTTGAGAAGAAAGAAAGAAGAGGTTGCCACGATCGAGGCAGGCAGTTGGTCTAGGGCTGGCAGGCCGCACTACAACCAACCCAGACCTCACAGGTCAGAATACCCATACAACCCACCACAAAATTTCTATCCACCTCGAGAACCACATTGTTCCGTACACCAAGCCCAAGCATACACTCAGCCTCCGGTTCGCCCACAATGGCGCGCGCCGGCTCCCCAGAACATATATGCACCACCACAAAACACCTACCCTCCACCAAGGGCGTATAGAAACCCTTCAGGGGCAGGCTTTCGGTGAAATCCAGATGCTAGGAATGACAGGTTGCGGAAGCAGAGAACTTTCACGGAGCTGGGAGAAACCTACACCGCTTTGTTCCACAAACTGAGGCAATTGGGTTTGGTTAGTCCTGTCCAGACTCGAGAACCAAATCCCCCACCTCAGAATTTGGATCGATCAATCAGTTGTGAATACTGTTCAGGGATGCTCGGGCATGATACCGAGAAGTGCTGGAAATTAAGGCATGACATACAGGATCTTATTGACACCAATAAGATCGAGGTCCAGACACCAGAAGCTCCTAACATCAACCAAAACCCACTGCCAGCGCACCACGAAACTCACATGATTGAGTTGGTGTGCGAGGGAGGAGAATTGAGAAAACCCTCACAAACAGTGATGATGATCCAAGCCGCCCCGAAAGAAGTCTCGACCAGTGGAGGAACGAGTGTACAGTCGCAGGGAGAAGGCGTCAAGCCGGTAGTGATATTGGGAAAGAGCCCGTCCGCCATAACAAGCAAACCCGAGCCAAGCAAGTTGGTAATATCAGGGATCCCGCCCACACCGGCAGTCGTGTTAAAAGGGGTATGTAGAGAACTGGTGACCATAAAGCCTGTGGTCCAGCTGCCGATGATTGACAGCAGGGCTGTGCCTTGGAAATATGAAAAGGCGATGGTGATGTACAAAGGAAAATAGGTGGAAGAAGTCAGTTGTGAAGCGCAAGGGCTGACTCGATCAGGTCGATGTTTTGCTCCGGTGGAGCTAAGAAGAACCAACCCAGTTGCAACCAAGAAACCTGTGTCCGAAGAAGAGGCTGAAGAGTTCCTGAGGAAGATGAAAGTACAAGACTATTCTGTGGTCGAACAAACACCGGCCCAGATCTCACTGTTGTCGTTACTGATCCATTCTGAGGGGCATCGTCGGGCCCTGTTGAAGATATTGAACGAAGCTCATGTACCCAGTGAGATTTCTGTAAACCACCTGGAAACCATTGCCAGCAAGATTTTCGAGGTGAACAGGGTAACATTCTCAGATGATGACCTGCCGGTGGAAGGTACAGAGCATAATAAAGCTCTATACCTAGCTGTCAAATGTGAAGACTAGGTGGTAACTCGAGTATTGGTGGATAACGGCTCAAGCGCCAATATTTGCCCACTATCTACCCTGAACCAGTTAAAGATCGACCACGGAAGGATCCACAAGAACAGTATCTGTGTCCGAGGGTTTGACGGAAACGGAACGGCCACTGTGGGGGATGTTGTACTTGAATTGACCATCGGTCCAGTCCTGTTTACCATGGAATTCCAGGTATTAGACGCCACAGTATCTTACAACCTGCTGTTAGGTCGACCATGGATTCATGCAGCCAAGGCGGTGCCCTCCACCCTACATCAGATGGTGAAGTTCGAGTGGGAAAGACAAGAGGTCGTGTTACACGGCGAGGATACAACGTGCACCATGGGCGGAACCATTGTACCTTTCATAGAGACCGCTGATGACAGAGGTCCTTGGGTCTACCAGATTTTCGATACGGGGTCGGCCAGCAAAATTTCTGAAGGAGAAATCATCCCGCACCCTAAGGTAGCTGGCGCAACAGTCATGATGATCTCAGAAATGCTGGGTAATGGATTTGTGCCGGGAAAAGGCCCGGGAGTCGAGCTTCAAGGGATTATCCAACCTGTCTCCCTTCCTAAAAATCTGGAAACTTTCGGATTAGGGTTCAAACCAACTGCAGCAGATAGGAAGCAAGCGCGAAAAATGAAGAAGAGGGTCTGGTTTCTGCCTAAACCAGTGCCACGTCTCTCACGGTCTTTTGTTAAAGCAAGTGCCAAGGGGTCACTGGTCCCAAAGATTCTAGGACCTTTGATCAGTATAAATGAAGACCTGAATCAGAGTTTTGAGAGGCTATTCGCGGATGTCAGTATGGTGGAAGCTGGAGAAGGTTCCAGCGGAACAGAGATACAGTTTGTGGGGCCTGAGGCCAAGACCAACAATTGGACAGTTACTCCTCTTCCTGTCCGAAGGGAGTCTTGGTAGTAGGCTTTGATTTATGTTTTGTGTGTTTTGTTTTGTCCGGATTATTCAAGGGTGTAATCCAAATTTTACTTTCGTTTTTGTAAAAGTGTGAACCCTTTTATCCCGCAAGTTTAATAAAGTTCTTTTCTTTTGTCCCATTTTAATTTTGTTTTGTTCTTTTTCTTTCTGAACAGTTCTCTTTTTACTGGTTCTAATGACATGGCATGCACAACGGATTTTCGACCTAGTCTAATAAATCAATCTGAATCCGACTCAATGATGCAAGAGGTCGTTTGTGACGATGGATCTAAATGTGACGAAGGTGAAGCCTTCGAAGAGATAAACCGAGAACTGTGCCAATTTGAAGAGAAACCCAAGCCTAACCTAAATGACACTGAGGCTGTGAATCTAGGAGACGCTGATAACGTCCAAGAGACCAAAATTAGCATCCACATTGAGCCGAATGTCAGGGAAGAATTGATCAAAACCCTCATGGAATTCAAAGATGTTTTTGCATGGTCATATGACGATATGCCTGGATTAAGCACCAATTTAGTGGTTCACAAATTGCCCACTGACCCGGCATACCCTCCGGTCAAGCAAAAACTAAGGAAATTTAAAACAGAAATGAGTGTAAAGATCAAAGAAGAAGTGATTAAGCAGTTGCAGGCAAAGGTCATTCGGGTCACTCGATATCCCGAGTGGATGGCCAATGTGGTACCAGTCCCAAAGAAGGATGGAAAAATCAGGGTGTGCGTCGACTACCGCAACCTCAACAAAGCAAGTCCCAAGGACAATTTTCCATTGCCCAACATCCATATCTTAATCGATAATTGCGCTGGGCGCGAGATCGGATCCTTTGTAGATTGCTATGCGGGTTATCATCAGATCCTAATGGACGAGGAGGATGCGGAAAAGACAGCGTTTATTACGCCATGGGGAACCTACTGCTATCGAGTAATGCCATTCGGGTTAAAGAACGCCAGGGCAACGTACATGCGAGCAATGACTGCTGTGTTTCATGACATGATACACAAAGAAATCGAGGTATACGTCGATGATGTGATCATCAAATCTTGGCGTCAGGAGGACCATGTAGCAGACCTAATGAGATTTTTCCAAAGACTCCGGAGGTATGATATCAAGCTTAACCCGGCCAAATGCGCATTCGGGGTTCCATCAGGAAAGCTGCTAGGATTCATCGTCAGTTGACGGGGGATTGAGTTAGACCCATCCAAAATTGAATCCATCCGAGATTTGCCACCGCCAAGGAACAAAACAGAGGTAATGAGTTTGCTGGGTAGACTCAATTACATCAGCAGGTTCATCGCTCAACTCACTGCAACTTGTGAGCCCATATTCCGGCTGCTGAGAAAGGATGTTGCGGTAGGTTGGACGGCAGAGTGTCAGGAGGCCTTAGACCAAATCAAAGGGTATCTATTTAATCCACCCGTATTGGTCCCACCTAAGCCTGGGAAGCCCTTGATTCTTTACCTGACGTTCTTGGAAAATTCATTTGGTTGTGTACTGGGGCAACATGATGACACAGGAAGGAAGGAGCAGGCCATCTACTATCTTAGCAAGAAATTCACAGTGCATAAGGTCAAGTACACTCAACTCGAGAAAACATGTTGCGCCCTAACTTGGGTAGCTCAGAAGTTGAAACACTACCTATCTTCGTATACTACTTATCTCATATCCCGTTTGGACCCATTGAAGTATATCTTTCAGAAACCTATGCCCACGGGAAGGTTGGCAAAATGGCAAATTCTGCTCACAGAGTTTGATATCGTCTATGTAACGAGGACGGCCATGAAAGCCCAGGCGCTGGCAGACCATTTGGCAGAGAATCCCGTTGATGAAAAATACGAGCCCTTAAGAACGTATTTTCCTGACGAAGAGGTAATGCATACAAATGAGTTGGAATTACCTGAGGAACCGGGTTGGAAGCTTTTCTTCGATGGAGCTGCAAACGCGAAAGGGGTTGGAATAGGAGCAGTGCTCATTTCTGAAACAGGACGGCATTATCCTGTTACGGCTCAACTACGCTTCTATTGCACCAACAATATGGCCGAGTATGAGGCTTGCATTCTGGGTCTGCGCTTGGCTGCCGACATGGATGTCCAAGACGTCTTGGTCTTGGGAGACTCGGACCTCTTGGTACACTAGATTCAGGGTGAATGGGAAATGCGAGATCTAAAACTCATACCATACCGACAATGCTTGCATGATCTGAGCAAGCAATTTCGATCGGTGAAGTTCAAACACATCCCGAGAGTTCACAATGAGGTTGCGGATGCCTTAGCCACCTTAGCATCAATGCTGCACCACCCTGACAAAATGTATGTTGATCCTCTGCACATCCAGGTCCGTGATCAGCACGCCTACTGCAATGCCATAGAAGAAGAAGCAGATGGCGAACCCTGGTTTCATGATATCAAGGAATACCTCAGAATGGGGATATATCCAGAACATGCCTCTGGAGACCAAAAAAGAGCCCTTCGGCGTTTGTCGAATGGTTTCTTCTTCAGCGGAGGAGTATTGTACAAAAGAACCCCGGATTTGGGATTGTTGAGATGCATAGATGTCAGTCAAGCAACGACGGTTATGGCAGAGGTACATGCTGGAGTTTGTGGGCCACACATGAGCGGATATGTATTGGCAAGAAAGATCCTTCGAACAGGGTGTTATTGGCTCACCATGGAACACGACTGTATCACTTTCGTGAGGAAATGCCATCAGTGCCAGATACATGGAGATCTGATTCATTCTCCGCCAACAGAGTTACATACGATGTCAGCACCCTGGCCGTTTGTAGCATGGGGCATGGATGTCATTGGACCTATCGAACCAGCAGCATCCAACGGCCATAGATTCATTCTAGTGACCATTGATTACTTCACCAAATGGGTTGAGGCTAAAACCTTCAAGTCAGTAACTAAAAAGGCAGTGGTGGATTTTGTGCATTCCCATATCATCTGCAGATTTGGGATCCCAAAAGTGATCATCACGGATAATGGTGCGAATCTTAATAGCAGCCTGATGAGAGAGGTATGCCAACAATTCAAGATTACACACCGCAATTCCACCCCATATCGTCCCAAGGCGAATGGAGCGGTCGAAGCAGCCAATAAGAATATCAAGAAGATACTGCGAAAGATGGTGGAAGGGTCCAGACAATGGCACGAGAGATTACCCTTTGCTTTGTTGGGTTACCGCACTACCGTCCGAACTTCCATAGGCACAACTCCTTATTTGTTGGTGTACGGAACTGAGGCCGTAATACCAGCGGAAGTCGAAATTCCGTCCCTCCGGATTGTCGCTGAAGCCGATATTAATGATGATGAATGGGTCAAAGCTCGATTGGAACAGTTGAGCTTGATAGATGAGAAAAGATTGGCAGCAGTGTGCCATGGTCAGCTATACCAAAAGAGAATGGCAAGAACATATAATAAGAAGGTAAGCCCCAGGAAGTTTGAAGTAGGGCAACAGGTATTGAAGAAGATCCTCCCACATCAGGTCGAGGCAAAAGGCAAATTCGCACCAAATTGGCAAGGGCCGTATATCGTGACCAGAGTATTGTCCAACGGTGCTTTGTGTTTGACAGATGTCGAAGGTAGATGCGTCGACATGGCTATCAATTCAGATGCAGTCAAGAGATATTATGCGTAATTTCTTTAATTATGGCAATTGTTGGTTTATTTGTTTGTATTTGGCATTTATTGGATAATGAGATGACGGAGGCAATTCTTTCTTCTATCCAAACACTTTTTAACCCTTGCTTCCCCCTTTGAGCCTTAAGTTATTCTTTCATACCCCTCTTTTTGAATCACTAATGAAAAAGACATGAAAAAAAAGAGAAGAAAAGAAAAAGAAAAATGAAAAGAAGGAAAAAGAAAAAAGGAAGATAAAATCATAAGAAATACAAAACCGTGGGAACTACGTTTGACCTGATTCCTCGAAGAGGATACGTAGGCGCCTCACGGCTCGGTCATAGTATGCATCATAGTGAATATAAGATGTATAATGTACATAGTGTGCATAATAGGCACAGTGTGCGTAACGCACGTAGCGCAACATAAGTGTAAAAAACAAATTCCCCAAGCAAGAAAACTGGGGCAGAGGCTATGTTTTAAGTTCCAACCAAGGTTTGATTCCAAAAGCTGTAGCAGATCACCCATCAAAATTATTTTCATTTTTGATAGCCTTTCTTTAGCCCCACACCAAAACCAACATCGACGTCCAAAAGACCTCCCGATCAATATCCAAGAGATGCCAAGTCAGGCAAATAAGGCCGAGAATAATACACCGATCCCCAGCAAAGAAGAGGATCATAAGACTGGGATTGAATTGATGGTCAAAGGGATCTCCAGAAGAGAGGGTCGTATCGACAACACCCCGATTCTTCAATTAAGAAATAAAATGAGAGAGTCTTATCGGTGAAAACCTTCACATGCACCGAAAGGCGACGTAAGATGAGGGAGTCTTATTGGTGAAAACCTTCACAGGCACCATAAGGCGCCGGGAGATGAGAGAAAAGAGAGAGTCTCATTAGTGAAAACCCCTCGAAGGGCACTATGAGGCGACAAAACAGATCAACAAAAGCTACCACATTCGCAACGAAATGGACACTCATTTATCATCCCCAGCAAGTCAGACCATCGGGCAAATCGATTGATACAAATAGACTGGGTCGGGAATCTATGGTGCACGTCATGATCACGGGAACCAGTCATGTCCTCCAGATAAGTTCTTCTGAGTTTCTTCTCCCACCAAATATTGGTTCAGAAAGATTTTCTCCCTTTCTATCTTTTATTTCTTTTCCTAAAATTTGTCTTGAAAGGATTTTTCAAAGCTTACTACCAGAAACCGGAGGGGAATTCATTCAATGCAGGATAATACAAACAGTCTTAAAGGCCGGTCCCAGGCAATGCAGTGATCGTGCCCGGCAGTTTTGGAGGAAGTAAGATCCTAAAGGGAGTGGTTTCGGGAGTTAAAAGCAGATTCCCACAGCATGTGCTTAAAGAGAAAGCAGAAAAGGGAACAAATTAAAAACCAGCCCCAGCAAGCTAGAGACCCCCAGCAGGCAATTTTGTCCACTAACCAATTATGGGGACATAGAGCAAGAAAAGGGGAAGAGAGGAAAAATCATCCGCCGGAAAGGCACTCTCTACCACCACGATTAAAACTAATTAAATCCTTTTGTCTGCTGCAGGAAAACAAAGGATTGATGATGGCAGCGAGATGCAACGCCAGGGGAATCACCAAAAACCGGGGCAGAAAATTTTCTGCCGATTGTCAAAATTTTCTCGGAAGAACGGGGAAACAATTTGGAATACATTTTAAGTTCTAGGTCGCCCACCAGTATAATGCGGGAATACTTTTAAGTTCTAGGTCGCCCACCAGTATAATGCGGGAATACATTTAAGTTCTAGGTCGCCCACCAGTATAATGCGGGAATACATTTAAGTTCTAGGTCGCCCACCAGTATAATGCGGGAATACTTTTAAGTTCTAGGTCGCCCACCAGTATAATGCGGGAATATATTTTAAGTTCTAGGTCGCCCACCAGTATAATACGGGAATACATTTTAAGTTCTAGGTCGCCCACCAGTATAATGCGGGAATACATTTAAGTTCTAGGTCGCCCACCAGTATAATGCGGGAATACATTTAAGTTCTAGGTCGCCCACCAGTATAATGCGGGAATACATTTTAAGTTCTAGGTCGCCCACCAGTATAATGCGGGAATACATTTAAGTTCTAGGTCGCCCACCAGTATAATGCGGGAATACATTTAAGTTCTAGGTCGCCCACCAGTATAATGCGGGAATACATTTTAAGTTCTAGGTCGCCCACCAGTATAATGCGGGAATACATTTAAGTTCTAGGTCGCCCACCAGTATAATGCGGGAATACATTTTAAGTTCTAGGTCGCCCACCAGTATAATGCGGGAATGCTTTTAAGTTCAGCTCTAGATTTTGGAATCAGTAACCCCACCTGAAGGCGGACAGGTACAACAGAGATCCCCAAGCAGGAAACAACAAAATCCCCAGCGCCAAGAAGCAGAAGGCTGCAAAGGCAAGTGCGCAATTCAAAGGGAGAAGGAACGTGTCTCAAAAGAAGCAGTTTGGGAACGTTGTAGCATGCCCAACATAACAATTTTGATGAAGGAAGCCATACCACTAGAGAAACCATTGAAAGGTTTAAAGAAGAGGGCCATGTTCCCAGCAGATCAAGCAGAGTGATGAAAACTGGCATTCAGAAAAGGCGAAGGACCAACATCATCTCCCGAGTTCACAAAATAAGGGCATCAGAGGAAAGCGTTAGCCGACAAGAAAGCAAGACAACAAGAACAAGTTGAAGATAGATGAGATCTCATACTCTAACTTAGCTTCTTGTTTTTCCTTTCAAGAACAATGTAACAAGGAGATCATGCGAGCAGTAGCATCCTACAGCAGCATGCAACAGCGCATAACAACAGCAAGCACTACAGCCACACGGTAGTCCCAGCTACCAAAGCTTCCTGAACTACATTGACCTGATTCCTGTTCAGCCCAGGATATGTAGGAAACCTCTGAAGCAAAGGTTCGGTCAAATCTTTTTCAAAAAATGCTTCACACGGAGTACTCAGACGAGCAAAAATCGCCCGCTTTGTCTTTGCGCGAAAACCCTTCGTGTCTTCGGGCAAAGAGGGGCAGCTGTAAGCACGTGATTTTTGCTCCACGAGCAATCACTTCAAAAGAAATCAAAAATAATAAATGACATCGCGGTACAATTTTCACGGGACATGTGCTGCTAGTCATTTGTGGTTCGGCCCGTGTTGCAATTAATCTTACAAAAAAACACAAAAAAAAAATAAGAACGCCGTGTGTAATCAGGCCGCAGTCCGGTTTTAAGAGAAAATTCACAAAAAATATGCAGCTTTTACTCTAGGCTGTGATTTAACCATTTTTAAAATTCTAATATGTGTGTTTATTGTTGTAGGTGTTACCCAATATGTGTGTAAGTTTATTTTAATTATTTGCATTGTTTTTAGGAATTTTTGGTTAATTTGTTGAAATTAAAAAGGGAAAGGAAAATCGGTTTGGACCCCAAATGAGGCCCAAAGCCAATGCAAGACCAAGCCCAACCCAGGCTGCCCCAGCAGGACCCCAAACGACATCGTATCAATACCCCTGTTAGAACCGTTGATCTGATTCAAACGGACGGTCTTGATCAGACTACTCGTTTACCCAAACGACGCCGTTTCAGGCAAGATGATCTAAGCCGTCCAACCCCATTGATCCAACGGATCCATGCCCTCCTCTAAACCCGTCAACATGACCCGATCCAATCCCCTACCCGGTCTTAACCCACTATCAGCCCCCGAACGACGTCGTCTCTCTTCAATGAGTAGATCCTGGCCCTTGATCTCACTTGATCCAACGGTCAGGATCTAAACCCTCAATACATATATAAACTCTCCATTACACCCCACGCCCCCAAACCAAACCCCTCCTTCAGCCACTGTTCACCATCTTCCCCAGGACCATTTTCCTCTCAAACCCTAGCAGCCTAGGTTTTCCCCCCGTGAGCCCGGTAACCACAGTTCCGATGACCACCAAAATAACATCCCCGATGCACCCAACCACCCTGAAACATGAATCCGTTAACCATTCACCTCGAATCAACCCGTAGCTTCTCGAATCTTCAAACGAAGATTCGAGCAAAAACCAGATCTACACCGATTGGCCCCAAACTCACACCACAGCCCCTCCTGACCTCCCTCACCCCCTGAATGGCTTTGGTTCCGTTCGAATCTGACTGGAATTGAACGGTTCCCAAATCGAACCTCAAGAGCCCTAGGATTCAGATCTATGGGTTTTTGTCCGAATCAGTGGCAGGATCAGGGCCTAGCAGACTTTTACCGAAGTGTTCTCAGTTGAGAACGCTTCGGTTAAAGTCCATTAGACCCCAAAATCACCTGGCCCGAGTTCGAGCATTGAGTCAGTCTTAGTTTCAGGTCCCGGAGGTATTTTCCTTTTTTTATTTTGTCATCTTAAACTCTATCTGTCGTACATGTTCTGGTTTGTTTTGGTTTCTGACTCGTCTATCACTGTGTGTACATTTTGAGTTTAAAGTTGATTTGTTTGTTGATTTTGTTGGTTGTTTGCTGTATATTATAGTTCGTGTAGTCGTTTAAATAAGCGTCGTCAACTAAATTCACTTGAAAGATTAGAAAATCAGGAGTTGCATTTCAGTATTGATTACTATGCCTGTTTCTTGTTGGTGTTACTTGTGTCGGCATGACCAACTTGTACCCTTTAATTGGCACCCCTGTTTGATTAAATTGGAATCATTGGCTTGAATTTAGGCTGAAAATTGATTGTTAACTGTAGAAAGCTAACAGATTCACCCGAAGGCAGCATTGAGTTTAAGTTAAGTAGTCAGTAGTTAGCTGAAATCAAAGAGGTTTGTATACTAATTATTAAGAGTTATGGTAATACACTAACATGCTAGGTTAAGGGTAGTTTTGGCATAAGACAAAGTCTGATTAGGGGTTTAACTTAAGAATATGTCAAGTGTTAATTAAAATACTATTAACAATGGGGAACAAAACATAAGAGCATGGGTTCAAATGAATACTTTATTGCACCCATAATCCTTGATTAGAGCAATAGGACAAAGCATGGGGGGCTGATTAAGTTTACCGAGAAAGATGCCTTTAGGCATGGGGAGTTAAGGGGTATGGGCAGATTGCAACTGGCAGGATCCAGGCAGCTTGACTGCACTGGGTTGTTGGCTTATAAATAAGCTGTTGCAGAACTAAAAAAGGGCTGGACTTTTAGTCTTCAGAAAAAAAAGGAAAAAACAAAACAGAAAGAGATTTCAGAATACTGTGAATGAGTATCATTTGAAAACTATGTAAGAGTTTAAGTTGTTCAAGCTGTCTTTGCTGATTGTTGTTGGCTGTTTGCTCAGCTTTTGTGGTTATTGATTTTCTGCTGTTACTGCATTGAACATTCTGGGTTTTCTTGGCTGCATCTTATTACTCTTTTCTGGGATTACTTGTTTGGTGCTCGACCATCTGCTGGTTCTCTTTGTTCTGGAAATTGTTGCTGGTTGTCTGTGGACTGTGGAAAACACTTGTGGGTTTGGTTTGTTGCTGTGTGGTTGCTGTGTATCTGCTGTTGCTGTGTTTATTGCATACTGCCCAGCTGATCATTCCTTTCTTCTTTATCCTCTATACCAGGTACACAACCAATGCACTGTCAAATGTAATTGGAAAAATTGAGCATGAATACAAATGAAAAGTCCTGAAGAATGTCTTTTATACATAGATTGTTACATTAAATATTCATGTAATGTGTAATAGTTTACATTCTTGTTTTGGATGCTGGAGATAGTCTTCATGCCTAATAAATGTCAATGTATGGTAGTTGAATGTTAGACTGTGTATATAGGTTGGTGATAAGAGTATGCCCAAGGCAGTAGGTTGTATCTCAGATTTAGTTCAATGGTGTAGTATAAGTCTGTAATGTATGCCAAGCATGAAAATCGTACACTACTAGTTAAGTTCTTTCCTTTCCAATAAATTGCCATATATAACTGTTAAACCATGTTTTAAGACAAAGAACACGGGGTTTGCAATCTCAACCCCACGAAGGTTGAGCCCAGGTCAAAACAGACCAAGCAGGCCTGCACCGGACAAACAATGGCCCAGGTCTGGCCCATCACGCGTGGGCTGGATTTGGGCCTTTAATTTTTGCTCGGCTGACTGTGTACGTGGCCGTGCTTCTGATTTTGCTCAAGCACTCGGAATTCTGTTATAGATAACTTGCAAGCATGTAATTAATTAGGACTATCTACTGTTTTCGATTAGTAGAGACAAACGCGACAAGAAACGTAGTTGTTATAGGATACCCTTTTAAAATAAGAACGAGATGAGCCTCGACAAATAAATAAAAACTCGCAAGCTGCGGGGCCCTCGTTAACTGTATATTATCGAAGCACTCAGTTTCCAGGATGGGTCGTTTAGCAAATCTCACGGCCCTCCCAGAATAATAACGTGATAGTCTCTTTAAGCGCGTACTTAATAATGTTATCTCCTTAAACTCGGGTGCACATTTATGTGACCCAAATCCGAATCTCAACGGAATCGAAATGTGTCTCTAACCACGGGTACATTGATTGTGGCGTGGTCTGAGATGCATTTCCACGACGTTGCAAATTCTTTTCATAAGGAATGAGACGAGCCTCGACAAACAAAGATGTACAAAGTGCGGGGCCCTCTAAATGTATATGTATAAAAATACTTAGAATTCGGGACATGCCGTTTAGCGAATTTCATGGCTTTCCCCAAAATAACAATACGCTAGTTGCTTTAACCGCGCCTTTAATAGTTTATTTTCCTTAACTCGGGTGCACATTTATGTGACCCGAATCCAAATCTCAACCAAGTCGAGATATGTCAACAATCACGTGTACATTGATGTAACGTGATTCTAGGTATGTTTTCACGACGTTGCAATTCCTTGTAAAAATAATAATAATTATGAAAGCGGTTAAAAGATAAAATTTGCACACAAGTTCATATTTGTATAAAATCAGATAATTAAGCCGAATATAACAGTTGAGCGACCGTGCTAGAACCACGGAACTCGGGAATGCCTAACACCTTCTCCCGGGTTAACAGAATTCCTTATCCGGATTTCTGGTACGCAGACCGTAATATAGAGTCATTCTTTTCCTCGATTCGGGATTAAAATTGGTGACTTGGGATACCCTAAATCTCCCAAGTGGCGACTCTGAAATAATTAAACCAATCCCGTTTCGATTGTCCTTTAATTGGAAAAAACTCCCTTGCGCCCTCTTGGGTGCGGAAAAAGGAGGTGTGACAGCTCTGGCGACTCTGCTGGGGACACTACTCTTGAGAGTGACTTTCCTTAGGACCAAGTCCCCGACTCTGAAATATTGAAGGTTCGTCCTCCTGTTGTAATACCTTTCGATCCTTTGTTTTTGCGTGGCCATTCGAATCAATGCAGCCTCATGTTTTTCATCAAGTAGTTCGAGCGAAGTGTTCATAGCTTTGTGATTTGAGTCCTCGATGGCATGCTGAAACCTGACGCTAGGTTCCCCGACTTCGACGGGGATCAATGCTTCGGATCCATATACAAAAGAAAATGAGGTCTCCCCCGTGCTCGACTTCAAAGTTGTTCGATATGCCCATAGCACCTCGAGCAACACTTCTCTCCATTTTCCCTTCGCATCATCTCACCTTTTCTTTAAGTTTTGGATGATGGTTTTGTTTGTAGACTCTGACTGACCATTTGCGCTTGGGTGGTAAGGTGCCGATAGGATCCTTTTGATTTTATGGTCCTCGAGGAATTTTGTTACTTTGCTGCCGATGAACTGTTTCCCATTATCACATGCTATTTCGGCGGGTATCCCGAACCGACATATGATGTGGTCACATATGAAGTCGATGACTTCTTTTTCTCTTATCTTCTCGAAGGCCTGCGCTTCAACCCACTTTGAGAAGTAGTCAGTCATAAACAAAATAAATTTAGCTTTACCTGGCGCCGTTGGTAGGGGGCCGACGATATCCATCCTCCATTTCATGAATGGCCACAAGGATAGGACCAAATGGAGTTGTTCACCGGGTTGATGGATCATCGGCGCAAAGTTTTGGCATTTATCACACTTTCTGACAAACTCTTTGGTATCCTTTCCATTCTGTCCCAATAATACCTCGCTCTGATCACATTGCAAATCAGAGAGTCCGCACCAGAATGGTTCCCACAAGTACCCTCGTGAATTTCTCGTAGTACGTAATCGGTATCCCCGGGTCCCAAACACACTTCCACTAGTCCATCGAAGGTTCTTCTGTATAACGTTCCATTTTCATCGAGTGAGAATCCAACTACTTTGGTTCGAAGTGTTCTCGACTCCTTTGGGTCCGCGGGGAGCTTCTCATGCTTCAAGCAGTCGATGTACTTATTCCTCCAATCTCATGTTAAACTTGTTGAATTAATCTTTGCATGGCCTTTTTCGACCACCGACTTTGACAGTTGGACGATAGTCCCCGGGACGATGTCATCTTCTTCGACCGATGACCCCAAGTTTGCAAGTGCACACTACAAGAAAAAAGGTCTTTAGTGGCAGTAAATATTCATTTTAGTGGCAATAGCTATTGACGCAAAAACTTTTACCTGCTATTAATTATTTGCCATTGTATCTAGCGTCACTAAACGGATTTAGCAGCATTTGTATCAAGTGCTGGTAAAGGCCCCAAGAATTGCCGCTAAAAGATGATGCTTTTACTGGCATTTAGTTGTTGGCAATTACAATAGCCACTAAAATTGCCCATCGATTAACCTTTTATTCTGCTTTAACAGCATTTATATATGGCCGGTAAATATCCATTTTATTATTGATAAAGATAACTTTTTAACAGCCATTATAATAGTAAATTTATATCCAGATTTGCAATTATACTTCTAATATTACACATCCTTTTTTTGTATGCGATGCCAACATTATTATTATGTTACTCATTCAAGAAATCATAAAAATGTTTCATCAAATCCATAATATACCCCAAAAAACTGTTAATACATAAATTTGGAGTATCTATACAAAGAAAAAATACATCATTCGAATCCAACAATAGTTTTTTCTCCTTCTACAAGCCTAGTTTCATACAGTATCACTTTTAGCCTCAAAGGGCCCATCATATTTAGATGTGGTAGAACAAAGCATTTATTCTCTCAATAGTCATTTTTTTCCCACGTGAATCTGATGATACTGGTCGTTATCTATGGTGTCTTGCCAAGGCTAAACAAGCACGATCGATTCTTGATGACTCCAACAAGTTGCATCTATTTGACAGTGACTTTGTAGCCACATCAATTGTGGATTGTCGCTTCGAAGCAAACTGCACAAAAGAAGTTGTTAGAAAACTTACCACATCTAGTCATGAAAAGAAATTAACATATAAACAGTCGAAGTTAGGCGACGAAGGCAAAGATAAACCTTGATTCTCTTCAACTTT
Organism: Nicotiana tabacum; assembly: GCF_000715075.1. Taxonomy (NCBI): domain Eukaryota; kingdom Viridiplantae; phylum Streptophyta; class Magnoliopsida; order Solanales; family Solanaceae; genus Nicotiana; species Nicotiana tabacum. The sequence continues at coordinate 217,852,662 of NC_134080.1, read as the reverse complement.
GTATTCTTAACTCTTTGTTCATTGAGCATCACATGTGACTAGTTCGTGGTAACCAGAAAAAAACACATATTCAGACACGAAACAATTGAATTCGGTTTTTGAAAAATATATGATAACAAATAATGCATAAATAGTTAACTTTAAGGATTTTGCAGCCTACAATCATGCAAACTCAGTGCATGTACAAATGACCAAAATGAATGTATGAACAATATCCTATGGATTCAGTGGTCTTTACATCAATTTTCAGTCGTGGAAAAATAATGTAGCTAATAATGAATTATACAAACTATAAAAATTCATTATCTCTTGCCATATATATTAGATGCAATTCCAAAATTATTTATTTTCCACTCACAAAATTAACACTATTACATCACCTACCCAACGTTCTAATTTCAAGAACCATCAATACTCCGTCATTCCTTAATATCTAATAAACTTGAAGAGATATTCCAAAGCAAAAAATGTTGGAACTCGAAATTTATACACTTCAAGTGAAAGATAGATGATACACTGACCAAGAGAAGGCTTATAAAATATTCGTAGTAGATATTACTTCACGCTTAGAATCAAGAACTAAGATTTCCATCATTTTGTACTCCTTGACAACTTCATGTTTTAAAGATCTCTCACAAGAAAATGCACAGTCTGTCTTTTATTCTTAAAAGCAAAGAAGCTTTCTAATCAAAGATGATGGAGTCCCACCTTGACTAATTTAAGGACTTTGAATAATATAGAAAACTAAAAGCCTTAAGGTTCTAGCAAGCCCAATATAACTCACGATCAAATAATTTCAAACTTCTCAAAATACGAATGTCATCAAATTGATATCTCATATTTTAATATCGATAATAATATATTTGTTCAGGCCCATAGAATATTGTTCAAAAGTACCATTGAAGTTGCAATTTCAAACAAAACCTATCGCGTGTCAATAGAAAAACCAATTACTTAAGTATAAGATAAAAAAGAAATGACTGCATGTTGTATGAAAACATAAGGTAGGAGAAGGTGCTTATGGAAATGAAATTCATATATGGGCAGTTCAGAGCCTCTTAAACATAATTTGGTGAACTCGTGGTAATAATATTAGAAAACATAATTGCACCCTGCATCAAGAAAGAACCATATCCACTGCATATTAAAAAAAATAGACATGGAAGGAAAGAAGACATCCAAGATCAGTTATTGTAACTTATCATTAGAATCCTGTTATCTTTACATGATTTGTTCTATCATGGATTTGTTCTATCATTTGCTAAATTGTCCTACATTTTATGGCGTGCCAAGTGATAAGCATCAAGACTGCGAGATGTTTAACTCTAATCTTGAATGTATGAAAAGTAGCAGCTAAAAGGTAAAGAGAAATGGGAGTCCATCTTATAACAAAAAGATATTTGTCAATCAGTTGTAGAAAGAAATTAACAGGGATTCATGGAAACATCAAGAACAAGTTTTTGATCCATTTTTGAGCAATGTAAATGAACAACTATTAGATAGTTAAAACTGAAGAAGCTTCTTTCAGATTCATCAAACTGAATATTAATATAAAATAGTGTGGCACTAAATTTCTCTGCATAAACTGACCAATTGAAGCTTTTACACCAGACAGAGTTCATCGACATCTATATTAGTGTGTTGACCAATTCTTTTTACACTAGCAGAACTACTAGCAGCTGTTGTAGTTATTCAACTGCGAAGGCCTGCTAAATTCTGTTGTACAAAGTACTACAAAATGAATAGATACTAAATTGTATGTTATCGAACATCACAATAGGCTACAATAATATCTATACTGAACACTACCAAAGGAAATTATTGATAACTAAACTATACTCGCAACAAGAATTTAAGGGAAAATACATAAGTACCCCCCTTACCTATACCCGGATTTCCAACTACACACTTTTTCTTTGCAGGAATTCTATTATCCACCTAAACTTATTTTAAATGGAATTATTTACACCTTAAAACTAGACAACTAAACTCTTGGCAAGTGGTGAGCTACACGCGCCCCCCACATGTATTTTTAGTACTTTTTTTATTCTTTCTTCTTTTTCTTATCCTTTTTTCTTATTTCTTATTATTCTCATTTTTTGGTTATTTCATTCTCTTTCTTTTTGTTTTGGTCACCGGCGGCATAAAATGGTGGTCGTCGAAATTTTACAAATACTATTTTTTCCGGTGATAGATTTTTATCCCGATCTAAGTGTGTTTTGTTATATATATATAATTTTTTTGAAAGTGTAATTTATGGGTGGGAGGAAGAGAAAAATAAATAAAAATGAATATAAGCTGAGAAAACTTTTTTCAGTTAAAATTTAAATACATCATTTTTTTCCGGCGTGGGAAGGTTTTCTGATGATGAATTTTCCCCCCAAATCTGAGTATATTTTGTTTTGCTTATGAATAGAACTTTTTGAGAGTTTAATTTATGTGTGAAAAAAAAATGGAAGAAAAACAGTTAGACAAAGTCGCTGGTGAATGAATATCCGCCGGAATAAGAGAAAAAACGGAAAAAAGTAAAAGAAAAAAGACAAAGAAAAAGGAAAAGGAAAAGGAAAAGGAAAAGGAAAAGGAAAAGAAAGTAAGAAAAAATGGTAAAAAAGAATAAAAATTAATCTGAAAATCGTTTTTTCTTGCTTCTCACTCTCAAAGGAGAGTGAAATACACACGCTCTGTCACGTCAGCGTTAAGGGTGCAAATAATTCTATTTAAATTAAGTTTAGGGGGGGTAATAGGATTCCCGCAAAGAAAAAAGTGTGTAGTTGGGAATCCGGGTATAGGTTAGGGGGTACTTATGCATTTTTCCAGAATTTTAAATACATACTTGAGTTTGTGTGTAGAGTGCCTGTCTTCAAGAGATTTCAAGTAACATCCCATCATTGCAAATATAATTATCAAATAAAATTTTCATTTTCCATAAGATTAAATTCACGAAATTACACCTTGAATTTCACTTGCTGTTTTTTAATCATTGCATCTATGGATAAATTCCGACAAAATGAGAAGTCAATATAGATCATTAATATAGAGTATATCGGACAAAATAAAGAAAGCTGAAAATTAATAAGGCTTACTATAGAAGAAAAAAGAAGCAGACAAGGCAGAAATTAAAATGAAGTTTGTCCAAGTACCTCTGCATTCGGTCGTCTCGAACCTCGAAGCTCCCGTTTACTTGATTTATTACCAAAAGAGAGTCACATTTTGCCTCGATAACCTCTGCCCCAAGGCCCTTGGCTAGTTCGAGACCTGCAATCATGGACTCATATTTGGCCTCATTGTTAGTCAATTTAGAAGTTTTGATAGATTGTCTAATGACACCGCCCGTAGGAGGTTTTAAAACGATGCCGAGCCCATGACCTTTCACATTCGAGGCACCGTCTATGAAGAGGGTCCATACCCCCGACGATGTACCCGTTTTTAAAATAAGTTCCTTTTCTATTTCGGGCACGAGGGCAGGCGTGAAATCGACCACGAAATCCGCCAAAATTTGGGACTTGATAGCCGTTCGAGGTTGATATTCGATATCATATCCTCCAAGTTTGATGGCCCATTTGGCCAACTTGCCCGATAATTCGGGTTTATGCAAGACATTTCGAAGTGGGTACATAGTTAGTACACATATAGGATGGCATTAAAAATATGGTTTTAGCTTCTTAGATGCGCTTATTAATGCAAGAGCTAACTTTTCCATATATGGGTACCTGGTTTCAGCATCTCCTAGGCTCCGACTCACATAATAGACAGGAAATTGCGTATCTTGCTCTTCTCGAACCAACATGCCACTTACCGCCACCTCAGACATGGCTAAATACAAGTAGAGTGTTTCATCCTCCTTCGGTGTATAGAGCAGGGGTGGGCTCGAGAGATACCATTTTAACTCTTCCAAGGCTTGTTGACACTCCGAAGTCCATGCGAAGTTGTTCTTCTTCTTGAGCTGGGAAAAGAAATGATGGCTCTGATCTGAAGACCTCGAAATAAATCGGCCTAGGGCAGTTATCCTCCCGGTTAGTCGTTGTACGACCTTCACATTGTTCACCACGGTGATCTTCTCGATGGCTTTGATTTTATCGGGGTTGATCTCTATCCCCCTGTTCGACACCATGAAGCCCAAGAACTTGCCCGAGCTGACTCCGAAAGTGCATTTCTCAAGGTTGAGCTTTATGTTATACTTTCTTAGGATATCAAACGTTGCCTGCAAGTGAGTCAAATGATCCTCTGCGCGCAGGGACTTAACTAACATGTCATCAATATAAACATCCATAGATTTGCCTATTTGGTGTCCGAAATTAACTAGGCGCTGATAGGTGGCTCCTGCGTTTTTTAGCCCGAAGGGCATTACATTATAGCAATATATACCATACTTTGTGATGAACAAAGTTTTCTCATGGTCCTCCGGGTTCATTTGAATCTGATTGTATCCAGAGTAGGCATCGAGAAAGGTAAGGATCTCGTGGCTAGCCGTAGCATCGATCAATCGATCAATGTTGGGTAGTGGGAAGGAATCTTTAGGACATGCTTTGTTCAAATCCTTGTAGTCTATACACATTCTAAGTTTATTCCCCTTTTTAGGGACTACTACTACGTTAGCTAGCCATTCGGGATATTTTACTTCCCTAATGGATCCTATTTTGAGAAGTTTAAATACCTCTTCTTTGATGAATGCATGTTTTACCTCGGACTGAGGTCTCCTCTTTTGCTTCACCGGTTAAATCTGGGATCGACACTTAGCCGATAGATAGCTATCTCCGGCGGGATTCCTATCATGTCTAAGTGGGACCAGGTAAAATAATCAATGTTATCGATAAAAAATTGAATGAGTTTTTTCCTGAGTTCGGGGGTTAACCCTGTCCCCAGTTATACCTTTCATTCTGGAAGATGCTCGATCAATATGGCATGCTCAAGTTCCTCGATCGTGGACTTCGTCGCATCCAATTCTTTGGGAGCAATGAAGGCTCGGGGGGTAAGAAAATATTTTTCTTCTTCCTCAGCAACCTATTCATCAGACACCTGTCCCTCGGGCTCAACCGAGGGCACGGGCTGTGATTGCTATTTGGCCATCCGTTCGTCCTTCGACTTTTCCAATGTGGATGGTGCCGATATCTATGCCAAGTCGTGTACTACAAACATCTCTTTAGCTATATGTTGCTCTCCGTATATTGTTTTCATGCCATCCTTTGTTGGGAACTTCATCATCTGATGGAGGATCGATGGCACCGCCCTCATGCTATGGATCCACAGCCTTCCAAGTAAAGCGTTATACCTCATCACCTTATATGACATGAAATTTGGTGTCTTGTATGGTTCCGACCACGTTGACTGGAAGGATGATTTCTCCCTTTGTTGTTTCGCTTGCCATGTTAAAGCCATTCAAGACCCGAGATGTCGGTATGATTTGATCGAGCAGCCCGATCTGCTCCACGACCCTTGACCTGATTATATTTCTCGAACTACCTAGATCCACGAGAACATGCTTAAGTTGAACTTTATTTAAAGGGATAGAAATTACCAGTGCATTAATGTGAGATTGAGATAAAGCCTTAATGGCTTCCTCACTGAATGTGAGGGTATCCTCGGGTATGTAATCCCGAGTCCGTTTCTCCCTTGTGATGGATACCTTGGTACGTTTTAATATAGGTCCCTGTGGGACTCGACTCCGCCGATGATCATGTGAATGACATGTTGAGGTTCTTCAGGTTCATTCTTTGTGCCTGCATCTCTTTCCCTGAAGTGATTTTTAGCCCGATTACTCAAGAATTCTCGAAGGTGGCCCTCATTGAATAACCTAGCCACTTCCTCCCTTAGCTGCCTGCAATCCTCCGTTCTATGACGATGCGTGCCATGATACTTGCACATCAAGTTCGGGTTCTTTTGGGAGGGATCGGTCTGTATTGGCCTGGGCCACTTAGCATATTTGATTCTCCCAATAGCTAAGACGATCCTTAATGCATCTATGCTGAAGTTGTATTCTGATAATCGTGGGACCTCGGCGAGGTCAGCATGCTTATCGAACCCACTCTTGCTCATAAGCCCTCGTAAACCTTGTCCTCGGTCGCTTCTTTGATCGCTCCGAGAGGTGTTGTGACTCGGGCCGTTGTTCCTTCGATCATACGGTTGATATTGTTCTTTGTTGAATCTTGATCCTCTGTCTGTATTTCCTAACTCCCTTGCTAGTAACTTGCTTGGATAAACTAAGCCCGAGGGGCTCCCAATTGGTCATCCTCGACCCTAATTTTTGATTGGTACCTGTTATGCACATCCGCCCAGGTCACAACGGGATACTAGACCAAGTTGTGCTTCAAATGCTTCGAAGCTATCGAACGTCTTTCATTTAGCCTCTGAGTGAAGGCTTGTACGGCCTAGTCATCAAAGACTAGTGGTAACTCCATTCGTTCTGATTGAAAACGGGATACAAATTCCCTCAGCATCTCGTTCTCCCTTTGCTTTATTTTGAATACGTCGGACTTCGTTATTGCAACTTTTATGGCACCGACATATGCCTTCACTAATGAATCTGCCAGCATGGCAAACGAATCGATAGAGTTCGGGGGTAGGTTATGGTACCAAATCATGGCATCTTTAGATATAGTTTCCCTAAATTTTTTTAGCAAAACTGATTCGATCTCATCGTCTTCCAAATAGTTCCCTTTTATGCCACAAGTGTATGTGGTAATGTGCTCGTTGGGATCAGTGGTTCCATTGTATTTCGGGATATCTCGCATCCGAAACTTCTTCGGGATAGGCTTTGGAGCCGCACTCTGGGGGAATATTTTTTGCACGAACTTCTTCGAGTCCAGTCCTTTTAAAATCGGAGGTGCTCCCGATATCTGGTCGACCCTTAAATTGCATGTTTCCATGTTTTTGTCATTTTCTTCAATCTTCTTTTCTCTGGTCTCTATCCTTTTGGCGAGCTCCTCTAGCATTTTCCTAATAGTGGGGTCAGTCCCCGAGCCATTTTCATCAGGCCTCATTGGTTCTGCACGCCGAGTGTTCACTGGTTCGGCTGTGTTATGAGTTCTGTTCTGACTCTGAAGCTGAGCGATGACGACTTGCTGAGCTTGCAGCATCTCGAATATCACTTGGAGGCTGACTCCTCCTTCTTCCATCCCTCGTGTTTCTTGCCTTCCTGCTCGGGCTTCCCTATGTGCGTTCCTTGCGGGGCCTGTGTCTGCGTCCATGTTTAGAGCGTTGTGCAAACTGATTTCAACTGGCTCCATGTTTGGCACTTCCTCAGGGTTTATGTGTGGTATACAGACCCCTATACCGCTGTTTTCTCCAAGACCTTCGTCCTCGTGAATAGGTGCATTATGTGTGCTAGACATGTTTAAGCCTGAAATCAAAAAATATTTGACAAGAAAAAGTGTAAAGAATAACGTGTGTTATCATAAAACTAGAACTAAAACAATCACTATTATCTTTAGCCCCACGGTGGACACCAAACTGTTTACCTCAAAAAATGGGGATAACAATTAAATATAATTTGTGGTTTTAAAGATATGTGATTTATTCTAATACTAGTGAATATACACGTAATGTTAGGTTTAAATAAGAAGAATTGATGAACCAAACCAGTGTTTCTAGAGCAATAAGGACCTCGAGCTCGATTTCCTTGGGGGCCTCGAGGTGAGCTAAGAACAATGAAATATGAACAATAAAGTAAAAGCAATAAAGCTGAAGAACACTTGCTGAGCATGTTAAACAAGAAAAACTGAGAAGAATATTCTATTGTAGTGAATAATGTGTAATACAAATGATTGGGGTCTCCTTTATATAGGAGGAGAAAACCTCAATATATTACATTCATAATTGAGGTAAAGAATTCTATTGGTACAGGTGTATAACAACCTAGTATGGACCTGTACCATTTCATACAAATCTTATCCTTTAATTTATGCCCTGATTCACGTGTCCTTGAGAAATTTTTGCTCTTTCTTGAGTGCCATCGAGAATGTACTGCCCTCGATGTAGGTCGTATCAGACCTTCGATCTGCTTTCTCGAGGTGTGTATCCTTCAGCCGGGTCCGACCCCTACTCCAAGTCGCTCGGACTCGGACTCATAGCCTAATTCAAGACTTCAAAATCGGGCTCCTTGATTTTGACCGTATACAGAGTGTAACCTAGCAATCAGAATTCAACACGTCGTATTTTATTGGGAAGGATCGAACTATGAAAAGGAATCTACTAGAGCCGGCTCAAAAGGCTTGACAAGTAAGACATATGCCGGGTGAAATTCAAAAATAGCCAGATTTACAAGTGGTAATTGAAAAATAGCCACAGTATAATATACTGGAAGTTCATACTCAGGTACTCCAATCTCCAGTATATTATGTTGAAACTTTCTGTGTGCTGGAGTTCCAGTATAATATGCTGGAAGTTCATACAGAGGTGCTCCAACCTAGATTATGCTGGAACTTTTCGTATTGCAGCAAAATATTGGGTATTTCTCAATGACTTTGCAAACGCTGACTATTTTTTAATTACCAATCCGAAAATTGGCTAGCTCGTGCTATTTTAACCATATCCTTAGGCCCCCAATTTAAAGGGGCCCCAATTTTAGAAGAAATAGGTTATATATTCATTTTTCCTTAAAAATATTTAAGCATTTTATAGTAAAAATTTATCGCCGTTAAGTTGATGTGACTGTTGAAGAATGAAAAAGTCACTCTGATAAAACTTTTATCCTTATAATTTTCTTAAACTTGATGTAACCTTCATTTTGCATAAGTGAATGTCACCTTTTTCATTTTGCGTAAGTGAATGTATAACCTAAAGAAAAATGAACGAATCCAATGAACCACGCTTGTACAATGAAAAAGGCTATGATTTATCTCTCCACCAAATCAAATTGGCTAAAGGTGTTTATTAAAATATATTAAGAGAATTGTGTTAAACATTTTGCACGTTCAAAATAAAAATTGTACACAATTACACATAAATTGATATAATTTATTTTCTTTTAATTTTGTTTAACAATAAACTTACATACTTTCCTCCCTAGTTCTGGTGGGCGCACAGTCCAAGATAATGTGATTTCTTGGGATACAGTCCGATCTTCCAAATTTCAAGCATTTAATTTCTGCTGTGTTTTTTTTAAAGCTTTATCAGTAGGAAAAGTTTAATGAAAAAAAACAGAAAAAGAAAAAGAGAAGAGAACAAGAATATTTAAGGTGATAATTTCCAGATAATATTCAAGCTCGGAAAATTTTTTAACTACATAATAAATGAAATAAAATATAAATTTTTTAATTATGATTAAGTAGTAATAAAAATTTATGTGGAAACATGTATTATTCAATTATCGATTAAGTAAATATTGAGTGCATTTAAAAATAAAAATAAAAAACAATAGTGTGGTACTCGAAAGCTATTAGTTCAACTAATTCAAACGTGCCACTTAGACTCATATAAGGAAGGATCGAAATTGAGATCCTTTTCAGTTCAATAAATACATTTTTTTAATATTCGGTTATAGATATCCTAGTTTCGATTAATTCGGATTTATGTGACACATGTTTATTCTGTAAAAATAAAATGGGCTAGCCAGTTTTCGGACTGGTCATTCAAAAATAGCCGGTGTTTGCAAAGTCATTAAAAAATAGTCACTATTTTGTTGCAACACGAAGTTCCAACATAATATACTAGAGATCAGTGCACCTCTGTACGAACTTCCAGCATATTATGCTGGAACTACAACACGCGGAAAGTTCCAGTATATTATGCTGGACCAGTACATTATACTGGAGTTCCAATAAATTATACTGGAGTATTTTTCCGGATTTGAACAGTGTTTTCGTTCAGATTTATCTTTACATGAAAAGTGGCTAAATTTCGACTACTTCTGAAACTGTGGTTATTTTTGAATGACCACTTGTAAATCTGATTATTTTAAAATTTCTTCCATCTATTCTAGAACAGTTTCATTCTAGGCTCGAACGGGAAAATTGTGATTAAAATAAAAAAATCTTATTCATCTCATCATATTCTTTGGTGATGATTCTAAAAATACTTGGTCCAGGTCCACTCTTATTTTTTATTTTTTTGGCTTTTACTATTGTTTGCTACTTGTTGCCTTATCTCTACTGTTTCTTGAGCCGATGATCTATCGGAAACAACCTCTCTATCTTTATAAGGTAGAGGTAAGGTCTGCGTACACACTACCCTCCTCAGACGCCATTTATTGGATTACACTGGGTTTGTTGTTATTGTCGTTGTTGTTGTTTTTTATCCGGTATCCTATATTCATATTGAGGCCCGATTAAATTCGAGTTCATGACGAAAAATCTCACGTTGGGATAAAGCGTTCCCGACAAAAGGAATCTGCTTTTTTTTTCTTTCCTTTTCCTAGCTTGAGAAGGCTTTGTAAAGGACAAATATACCCTTATTGAAAAAGTCCAAAATAGAAACTGAGAAGCAATTTCATATACTCGTTAGGCCAAGCAAAGGCAACTGTTTCTTAGTTGTATTCCTATGGCTTTTCCCTATGTTCCCTTCTCCGAAACCCCTCTATACCCTCCAATCTCTCCTATATGTTATTCACAAACACACCCTTTTTCCCAAACAAAGCTTCTTCTCTCAAATTCACTTCTAAGTTTCTCTTTAATATTACTTTCTTCAACAATGGCTACTTCAAGAAAATCCAACTTCAATGATCTTTTGCCACTTATGGCTGAAAAACTAGGTGGGGATGGTTTGATTGGTGAATTATGTAAAGGGTTTCAATTATTAATGGATAAGGATAAAGATGTCATTACATTTGAGAGTCTAAAAAAGAATTCTGCTTTGTTAGGGCTTCAAGATTTGAGTGATGATGATCTTAAGAGTATGCTAAAAGAAGGTGATTTTGATGGAGATGGAGCTCTTAATCAGATGGAATTTTGTGTTTTGATGTTTAGATTGAGTCCTGAATTAATGGAACAATCTCAGTTTTTCTTAGAAGAAGCTCTTAACCAAGATTTTGACTTTTCATTCTAACTTTTGTCTTTATTTGACTCTTTGAGATTGTGACTTTGCATTGTAACTATTCAACTTTTTACTTCCTATAATGTAATACATTGCAAACATATATAGAGAAACAAGAATTAATGGCCATACTTTCTTGAATATTCATACTTGTAACTTAGAGTAATATAGTTGATATTTTGGGTAAATGTGCATTTGATTTGTGGATTTTATTTTCTGGTTTCAATAGGTAAAATTGGGAAAGATGAGAGTACTTTGGATTTTCCAAAATCTGCTGTACTAAATCGCATAATGATCTTCCGTTGATCACTTATTGGTTATTATTATGATCATTTTTATAAAGTGAGATATCCTAGAAAAATCATAGATCGCCTATGTATTATTAAGAGACTGCTCATATATTATTTATGATCGCCTAAGTGATCTCCGTCGATCGCATATTATTGATTATCAGGATTCTATTTTATTATTTTTATAAAGTGGGAGATCCTGTTGAAATCATAGATCGCTTATGTATTACTCAGAAAGCATCCATATATTATTTATGATCGTTAACACTCTGTTTGGATCACTGTTCCCCATCGTTTTATAATGTATCGTATTGTACCGTATTGTATTGTATCGTATCGTTTTTTGAATACAATGTTTGGATAGATTGTATTGTTTGCTGTTGTTAAATAACATTTTGCTGTTTGATTTGACTATATCATATTGTACTGTAACTGATAAGTTTACTAAAATATCCTCAATTGTTTTAAATATTTAATTTATTAAGAATTACACATAAAAATTATTTAAGAAAACCCCTTTCTGCTAATTTATCACCAATTGTGTCTTATATATAAATTAAGCAATTAAATTCATGCAAATTCTATCGAAATTAGTTGAACAAGTTAATAATAAGTACAGTATATTCATAATTAGATGATAATAAAAAATGAAAATAAAATGTTAAGTAAACTCCATTCAGAATTTAGACCATAAGTAATATTGCCTAACAACATGACATATAATTCATAACTTGAAGTATATAGCATAAAAGTTTTCTAACATGACATATAATTCATAATGAAATACTCATATTCAATAAAATCCTTAACGGTTATACCATAAAATAATAACACTTTGCACACTTGAAAACAATCAATATCATAAAGCTAATTGGAGATAAAATAATTAGAAATTGGAATTACAAATCAAAGTAGAAGAAATAATGAGACAAAAGTAAAACAAAACCCATACCTGAAGATATGGAAGCGGCAGAAGGAATAAACAAGTTTTTCACGTATGTAGGTTATTAGACTTCACCTATATATAATATGTATTATATTTGGGATGCTGACTTCACGTAGAATTCTATTATAGAATTATATGAGAAAGAGACTTTGCTATTATTTAAAATAAAAAAAGGTAAAGGGTAAAATAGAATTATAAAGTAATAAGTTAGGGCATAATTAGAAAGAAAAATAGGAAACAGTCCCACCACACCAAATCGGTTGTTTCAAAAAGTGGGACTTTTCATTGTTTCGGAACAATAGATTTAACAATACAATACAACCAATTTTAACTAGACAATCAAAACAAACATTGTTCTGGGAAAACAATACAATACGATACAATGGGTAACAACCATCCAAACAAGCTGTAAGTGATCTCCGGTTGATTGCGTATTAGTTATTATCATGATTTTTTTTATAAAGTGAGAGACTCTAGTGAAATCATAGATCGCTTATGTGTTAACTAGAAATCGCCCAAGTAATATTTATGATCGCCTAAGTGATCTTCGATTGATCGCTTATTAGTTATTACCAGGATCTTTTTTATAAAGTGGAAGATCCTTGTGAAATTATAGATCGCCTATATGTTATCTAGATTATGATCGCCTAAGTGATCTCCGATTGATCGCTTATTAATTATTACGATGATCTTTTTCTAAATAAAGTGGGAGATCCTAGTGAAACCATAGATTGACTATGTGTTATATAAAAATCGCACATGTATTATTTATGCTAGCTTGTGTGGTCTCCAGTTGATCGCCTATTAGTTATTACCAGGATCATTTTTTATAAAGTGGGAGATCGTGCTGGAATCATAAATCGCCTATGTTTTACTTAGAAATCACACATATATTATTTATGATCGATTGAGTGACTTTTGGTTGATCGCTTATTAGTTATTACCACGAATATTTTGTTATAAAGTTGGAGATCCTAATAAAATCATAGATCACCTATGTATTATCTAAAAATTAACCTATATATTGTTTATAATCACTTAAGTGATCTTTCGTTGATTGCTTATTAATTATTATCAAGATTATTTTTTATAAAGTGGGAGATTCTGCTTAAATCATAGGCGGCCTATGTGTTACCTAGCAATCACCTATAAATTATTTATGATGGTCTAAGTGATTTTCAAATAATCGTTTATTGGTTATTATTATTATGCTTATTTTCTTATTATATACTTCCTTTGTTCCAGTTTATGTGAACCTATTTCGTTTTTGGTTCGTTCTAAAAAAGAATGACCCCTTTCTAAATTTGGTAATAATTTAGCTTAAACTTACAATTCTACCCTTAATGAGAAGTTTTTATAACCACACAAATACTCCGGGCCCCTTTTTGACTTGTTTAGAGCCACAAATTCCAAAAATCTTCATTTTTTCTTAAACTCCGTGTACAATCAAACAAGTTCACATAAATTGGAACGGAGGGAGTATAATTCTTAACTATTACCAATATTCTTACTCCTGTCAATGAAGAAATTAAAGAAAAAACTTAATTAAAAATAAAAAATAAAAAATACGCGGCGTCTCCTCTTTAAATAATTTTCTCTTTAACCAATATACTCAAAAATAAAAAGACAAATATACCCCTGGCAAGTGGCGTAACAGGACCAAACATCGAAATTGGGAGGCAATTTCGTCAACCGTCAGTCCAAAGCAAAGGCAATTTCGCGTTAAAGACAGTTTCTTAGTTGTATTCTCATGGCCTTTTTCCTATTGTCCCCTTCTCCGAAACCCCTCTCTACCGTCCAATTTCTCCTTATATATTATTCACAAACACACCCTTTTTACCAAAACAGTTCAAATCTTCTCTCAAATTCACTTCTATTTTCTCTCCATTTTCTTCAATAATGGCTACGTCAAGAAAATCCAATTTCAATGATTTTTTGCCACTTATGGCTGAAAAACTAGGTGGGGATGGTTTAATTGGTGAATTATGTAAAGGGTTTCAGTTGTTAATGGATAAGGATAAAAGGGTCATTACATTTGAGAGTCTAAAAAAGAATTCTGCTTTGTTAGGGCTTCAAGATTTGAGTGATGATGATCTTAAGAGTATGCTAAAAGAAGGCGATTTTGATGGAGATGGAGCTCTTAATCAGATGGAATTTTGTGTTTTGATGTTTAGATTGAGTCCTGAATTAATGGAACAGTCTCAGTTTTTGTTAGATGAGGCTCTTAACCAAGATTCTGAGTTTTCATTCTAACTTTTTCTCTTTTATACTTTCTATAATGTAAACACAGAAAACCATTGATAATATATACAGATGTTTACTGCACCCTTTTGTGTTATTCTCCTTTTTTTGTTGTTTCTGGCTTTATTTATGTATGTCTTTGTTACCATCTGTATCTTTGTTTTGAGCTTGTGATTTTAACCAAACTTAGAAAAACTAGATTATATTCACCATTGTTACCTTGACAAGTAAAATTGACTAAAAAGATAGCTGCCAGTTCACAGACTCTGATTTTTCTAATAGTTCTACACCTCTTTCTGTAATTGCTCAGCTAATTGAAAATTGCATTGTTGTGACGGCAAGTTGTCACATCGGTCATGTTGTCTCCGTGTGACCTATAGGTTACGGATTCGAGCCGTGGAATCAGTGATACTTGGATCAGGGTAGGCTGTGCGGCCCTTCCTCGGACCCTGCATAAACGGGGATGCTTTGTGCATCGGGGAAGCGGAGCCTTAGAACAATGATAAAGTTGTCTCCGTGTGACCTATAGGTCACGGGTTTAAGCCGTGGAAGCACCCACTAATGCTTGCATTAGGTTAGGATGTCTATATCACATCCCTTGGTGCGGTCTTTCCTCGGACCCTGCGTGAACACGAGATGCTTTGTGTGTCGGGGAAAGGGAGCATTGGAGCAACACTAATGTCGTCTCTATGTGACCTATAGGTCACGGGTTCGAGCAGTAGAAGCAACCACTAATGCTTGCATTAGGTTAGATTGTCTACATCACATACCTTGTGGTGCGGCCCTTTCCCGAACCCCGCAAGATGCATTGTGCACCCGGCTGCCCTTATTGTTGTGACGGCTAAATTTGTTGGTAATCTCTCCATCAAGAAGAGAGCAAAAACCACAAATTTTGTGATAATATTCTCCAGTCATCTCATTAGTTTACACTGAAAGGGCCTGAAGAATTTGCTCGAGCCTTAGAATATTTCAGGGTTCACCTTACCATGTTGACCCATACTAGTGGCGGATGTAAAGTATACCTGGTGGCAGTGGCGGATGTAGAGTATACTTACTGAGTTTCCGGAAACCCAATAACTTTTGCATAGATCCTGTATTTTTATTAAAAAATTCATTAAATATCAATAAATATATAAGCGTGAACCCAGTTATTATTGCATATTAATTTGATATTACAATAGGAACCCATAAACTTCCAATCTTAGATCCGCCTCTGTTTATCGGGTTCCGGGAACCCAATAACTTTTGTGTAGATTCTGTATTTTTATTAAAAAATCCATCAAATATTAATAAAAATATAACTGTGAACCCAATTATTATTGTATATTAATTTGATATTACAATAAAAACTCATAAACTTCAAATACTGAATCCGCTTCTGACCCATAATTCCTGGCAAAGTCAACATCACTTTGGGACAGGTAGAGCTTGTCTGTCTTTTTCTCCTTGCAATTGTTGTTGTTTACTCTATTCAATGGGGAGAACGCGTGCAGTGTCCCATAGCATCGATCGATATCAATCTCTAAGTGATGGTGAGAGCTTAGTTACTGAAGGAGGAACATTTGGACTGAGTTTCTTTAGTCCAGGCAGTTCAGCGGACGGGTACTTAGGCATTTGGTATAAGAGTATCCCATCAGAACTGTCGTTTGGTTTGGTTTCCAAATGGTGGCCAGGACTTCTACATACGGATCGAGGCTTCAAAACAAGGTGCTTCTTGTCTTTTAGGAAGCATGCTTTTGTGTTTGGTTCAAATAAATAAAGATCATCCAATTCTTAGATCTGTCAATCTGTTTTTACTTAAAACTTATTGCTGATAGCAGTTGCTTCTCTTTAACAGCTAAGAGGCATGTGGTTAAAGCAGTCATAAGTAGTCTAACTACAGTTGGCTGTGCTTTCTGTGTTGGTTCTCGTCTCCTACTATCTTTCTCGGAGGAAGAAGAAGGATAAAGGTACGTACTTTTGAGGATTTTAAGATGGAAAAGTCTTAAAAAAAGGGTGAATGAGAAATGGAGGAAAATAAAATTTTTGAGTAAAATTTTAAGTTTTCCTCTCTTGAAACATTGTCCCATATTGGAAGAGGAAAATGATTTTGGTGGGTATATAAACAATTGTTCTTCTTGTAACTCTTAAAGAGTTAAGAAGAAGGCAAACCTCGTGCCGCCGTCGTCGTTGCTCGGCTCGGCTTCAGCTACGGCTTCGGATTGATTAATTTTTTTGACCAAATTTATTTGTTAATAGTAAATATTAACGTAATATTATCCGTGTTTGTAACGGATATGTTCCAATCCGTGGATTTGTTCCAGCAGGCTAATGCGTCTCCCACCATTGCCAAATGCTTGCTCCATAATAGCAAGTGATTGCTCCATTAGTTAGCAGCCTGGCGCTCCACTAAATGAGTGGCAGCGGGTCCGTGTTTAGCAGCTAACTGCACTATAAATAGATGGTGCAAGCAGCTTGTTGAAGACACACAGAAAGAAATCGTTCCTCTTCAATTTACACAACTATTGATAATCCTCTTCAGTAAGAACTCAACATCGGCTATACATTGCATTCTTTCCTCTCAGAATTTCTATTCGACTTCTGAGTTCTCCTCCTTTGTTGTGCATTGTCTTAAACTACAAACAAAGCAACTGTAAGTGTGATTTGCTGTCGAACTTTGTGTTCGTTGAAACACCGGGGTTTGAAGTACCGCTACACCAGTGTGTAATTCGCTCTATCCTGGGAGGAAATAATCCATAACCTTGGGTACTAGGAGGGCATTACATTCCTTAAGGAAACACTGTGAATTCAGTGGGCTCGAATTAGTTATTGTTCCGCTTATATTTATGTTTATACGCTAATTTTCTTTTCTCCAGAATTATTATTTACAAATATAGCAAGTAAGAAGATACCACAACCAACAAGCTTAAGGAATTTAATTTATTTTTGTATTTGTGTTATACTTAGTGCTCCGGAGAACTTACAGTTCTGAAGACTAAAACCTTTGTGGTTTCGTCTACTCCCATTTTGGAGATTAAAGCCTTCTTGGCGTTTTGTTGGAGATTAAAATCTACGTGATTTTTACTCCAGTTTTAATGCCTTCGTGGCGATTTGTTGGAGATTAAAATCTACGTGATTTTTTTTCTCTATAAGTTTAAACGTTTATTAAACGTTTATTTGTGTCATTCTTTTATAGAAAAAAAATGGCAAATGACAACGGAAATCGAGCTGTTCCGATGATGACTGCCAATGCATCAACAAGCCGAACACCGGCGTTGGCATCAGCAGAAAAACCCAGAAAATTTTTCGGGATTGATTTCAAGCGCTGGCAGTAGAAGATGTTCCTGATTTGCCCGATGAAACTCCAGAGAATGAACGCTTTCTCGTGATTGAAGCGTGGAAGCATTCTGACTTCTTGTGCAAGAATTATATTCTTAGCGGACTGGAGGATAATCTGTATAACGTCTACAGTAAGGTGGAGACGTCAAAAGAACTGTGCACTATGCTTGAAAAAAATACAAAACCGAAGATATCGGGATGAAGAAATTCGTTGCCGCAAAATTTTTGGACTACAAAATGGTAGATAACAAGTCTGTTATTACCCAAGTCCAAGAATTGCAGGTGATTATTCATGATCTACTTGCCGAAGGTATATATAAAATGTATACTGATGTTGAAAGTAAAATTTTTAGTATTTTTACTAACGGAAGTTTCATTGAATGTCTTGTCATCAATGAAGCATTCCAAGTTGCAGCAATTATTGAGAAGCTGCCTCCTTTGTGGAACGATTTCAAGAACTACTTAAAACACAAACGAAAGGAGATGTCCCTTGAAGATCTCATTGTTCAGTTGAGAATCGAAGAGGACAACAAAGCAGCTGAAAAGAAAGGCCGTGGAAACTCAACAATAATGGGAGCAAATATTGTTGAGGCTACTTCTCAAATTAAGAGAAAGAGGAAGCAGACTTCTGGGCCAAGAAATAACCCAAGCAAGAAGCGGTTTAGTAGAAATTATTACAACTGTCGAAAAGCTGGACACAGATCAGTAGAGTGTCGTGCTCCAAAGAAAGACAAGAAGAAGGGTCAAGCAAACATGGTTGAAAAACACGAAGATATTGATGACTTGTGTGCTATGCTTTCTGAATGCATCCTGGTAGGAAATCCTAAGGAGTGGTGGATTGATTGTGGAGCCACTCGCCATGTTTGTGCTGTGAGGGAAACATTTTCTACATATGCTTCTGCTGGATCCGAAGAGACGCTTTCTATGGGAAATGCTGCTACAGCAAAAATTGAAGGATATGGGAAGATATTTCTCAAGATGACTTCTGGCAAGGTCATGACTTTGAACAACGTCCTTCATGTTCCCGAAATTAGGAAGAACTTAGTCTCTACTGGACTTCTTGTAAAGCACGGTTTCAAGTGCGTTTTTGTATCTGACAAGGTGGTTATAAGTAATGATGAAATGTTTGTAGGAAAAAGTTACCTTACTGAGGGCCTTTTCAAGTTGAATGTAATAGTTGTCGAAACTAATAATAAAACTTCAGCTTCTTCTTACTTACTTGAGTCAAATGATTTATGGCATGTACGTTTGGGTCATGTCAATTATAAAACCTTGCGAAAATGATTAACTTGGAAGTATTGCCTAAGTTGAATGCGGAAAATCAAAATGTCAAATATGTATGGAATCTAAGTATGTTAAACATCGTTATAAGTCGGTTGAAAGAAATTCAAATTCTTTAGACTTAATTCACATAGATATTTGTGACATGAAGTCAATACCATCTCGCGGTGGAAAGAAGTATTTCATAACTTATTGACGACAGTACTTGATATTGCTATGTTTACTTACTTAACAGTAAAGATGAAGCAATAGACACATTCAAGCAATATAAAAATGAAGTTGAAACACAACTTAACAAGAAAGTCAAAATGATAAGAAGTGATAGGGGTGGTGAATATGAATCTCCTTTTGAAGAGATATGTTTAGAATATGAAATTATTCATCAAACAACGGCCCCTTACACGCCCCAATCCAATGGGATTGCAGAAAGAAAGAACCGTTCATTAAAGGAGATGATGCACGCATTGTTGATAAGTTTTGGTTTGCCACCGAACTTGTGGGGAAGCCATTCTTACTGCTAACTGGATACTAAATCGAGTACCCCATAGCAAAACACAATCCATTCCATATGAAAAATGGAAAGGAAGGAAACCCAACTTGAATTATTTGAAAGTGTGAGGGTGTTTGGCAAAAGTGCAAGTTCCTAAACCCAAAAGGGTAAAAATAGGACCGAAAACAGTTGGTTGTGTTTTCATAAGATTGCGACCAATAGTAAAGTATATCGATTTCTGGTTCATAAATCAGAAAATCTCGACATTCATAATAATACGGTTAT
Organism: Nicotiana tabacum; assembly: GCF_000715075.1. Classification (NCBI taxonomy): domain Eukaryota; kingdom Viridiplantae; phylum Streptophyta; class Magnoliopsida; order Solanales; family Solanaceae; genus Nicotiana; species Nicotiana tabacum. Next base: position 217,832,846 of record NC_134080.1, on the reverse strand, counting down.
ATAATCAGATAATGCTGAATTCTTTGAAAATATATATCCGTATAAAAAGGAATGTGAGTCGATTGGTGAAGGATCTAAATGACCTCGGGAAGAAACAAAAGAAAGTACATTTGATCAGGAGGATCCAAGACGTAGTAAACGTCAAAGAACGTCTACTTCGTTTGGACCAGATTTTGTGACTTTTTTATTGGAAAATGAGCCTCAAATATTTAAAGAAGCTATGTCTTCTCCGAAATCATTGTTCTGGAAAGAGGCAGTCAATAGTAAAATAGAATCCATATTGAACAACCATACATGGGAATTGATTGATCTTCCTCCTGGAAATAACCCTTTGGGTTGTAAATGGATTTTAAAAGAAAAATGAAAGATGATGGCACTATTGATAAATTTAAGACAAGTCTTGTTGTCAAAGGGTATAGACAACGATAAGGTCTTGACTACTTTGATACATATTCTCCAGTGACGAGAATTACGTCCATACGAATGCTAGTAGCTTTAGCTGCAATTTATGGTCTTGAAATTCATCAAATAGACGTAAAGACAACCTTCTTAAATGGAGATTTGGAGGAAGAAATCTACATGGAACAACCTGAAGGGTTTGTTGTTCCAGGTAAAGAGAAAAAGGTATGTAGACTTGTTAAGTCCCTCTACGTACTAAAACAAGCACCCAAACAATGGCATGCGAAATTTGACCAAACAATATTGTCAAATGGTTTTAAGATAAATGAATGTGATAAATGTGTGTATCTTAAAAATGTTCCAAATCACATAGTCATTATTTGCCTATATGTGGATGATATGCTGATAATGAGTAATGACATTGCCAACATAAATGCAACTAAGCGTATGCTAACTAGCAAGTTTGATATGAAGGACTTGGGCGTTACAGATTTAATTCTGGGGATTAAGATCCAAAAGACTCCTCAAGGTCTGGCATTATCACAATCTCATTATATTAAGACAGTACTTGAAAAATTCAAGCACTTAGGGTTCAAAGTTGCAAAGACTCCAATTGACGTGAATCTTGCATTAGCAAAGAACAAAGGCCAAAGCATATTACAATTGGATTATGCTCGTGTGTTGGGATGCTTAATGTACATCATGAATTGTACACAACCAGATATAGCTTGTGCTATAAGTAAACTGAGTCGATACACGAGCAATCCAGGTCAATCTCATTGGATGGCAATGAAACGAGTTTTGGGATACTTAGAACATACCCAAAACTTTGATTTGCACTACAGTAAATATCCTGCGGTGATTGAAGGATATTGTGATGCAAATTGGATCACCGGTTCAACTGATTCGAAGTCCACAAGTGGATATGTATTCACTATTGGTGGAGGAGCAATATCTTGGAAGTCGTCCAAACAAACTTGTATTGCCCACTCTACAATGGAGGCTGAGTTCATAGCCTTAGATAAAGCCGGTGAAGAAGCTGAATGACACCAGAATTTCTTGGAAGACATTCCATTTTGGCCCAAACCGTTGGCACCAATATGCATACATTGCAATAGCCAAACGGCAATTGGAAGGGCTGAGAGCGTTATGTATAACGGTAAATCTCGTCATATACGAAGAAGACATAAAACCGTGAGGCAACTACTTTCTAGAGGAATTATCACGATTGAGTATGTAAAGTCAAGTGATAATGTGTCGGATCCACTTACAAAAGGCCTAACTAGAGAGGTAGTTGAGAAATCATTGAGGAGAATGGGACTATGGCCGAGAACAAGTTATTGTGGCGGTAACTCTACCTAGAAGACTGGAGATCTCAAGATCTAGGTTTAAGGAGATCAAACAAAGTCATTAATGACGGTTCAACATTGTCAACAAAAAAAAAATTGGTCCATTATCGTGATGAGACAATGTTCAGTACCAAGGATAAAGCATTAAGGCTTTTTAATGATTTCTAAATTTAATATGGGGTATATCAAATAGTGCATCTATGAGATGACACGTTTAGAAATCATCTATGTAAGTGTGAAGTGTTAGCCGCTTCAAGGAGAATTTTGCAAGGCCAATTCTCTACGCACTTATGAAACCAGACGGTGTTCATGGCTGAAACAAACACAACAATGAGAACCAAAGACGGTTAAGGGTTGATTGTGTGACTTATGGTTGTCTAGGTATACACTAAAGTTTGACGGTTCAAAGATATCAAATCTACCGATTGACCGAGTATATCCGACATAAGTTCACTACGGAAAGTTCAAAGGGAAACCTACTTATCCAGATGCAATTAATCCTTGCTTGCAAATCATACAAGTTTTTCATGCATACTTCCGTGATATAGCCATTCCCCATTCATGTGGGGGATTGTTGCGGATTTTAAGATGGAAAAGTCCTAAAAAGAGGGTGAATAGGAAATGGAGGGAACATGAAATTTTTGAGTAAAATTTAAAGTTTTCCTCTATTGAAATATTGTCCCATATTGGAAGAGGAAAAGGATTTTGGTGGGTATATATACAATTGCTCTTCTTATAGCTCTTAAAGAGTTAAGAAGAAGGCAAGCCTCGCGCCGTCGTCATCGCTCGCTCGGCTTCGGCTTCGGATTCGGATATTTGGTCAAATGATCGATTGATTGATTAATTTTTTGGACTAAATTTATTTTTTAATAGTAAATATTAACGTAATATTATCCGTGTTTGTAACTGATATGTTCCAATTCGTGGATTTGTTCCAGCAGGCTAATGCGTCTCCCACCATTGCCAAATGCTTGCTCCATAATAGCAAGTGATTGCTCCATTAGTTAGCAGCCTGGTGCTTCGCCCACCATGGCCAAGTGCTCCACTAAATGAGTGGCAGCGGGTCCGTGTTTAGCAGCTAACTGCACTATAAATAGATGGTGCAAGCAGCTTGTTGAAGACACACAGAAAGAAATCATTCCTCTTCAGTTTACACAACTATTGATATCCTCTTCAGTAAGAACTCAACATCGGCTGTACGTTGCATTCATTCCTCTCAGAATTTCCATTCGATTTCTGAGTTCTCCTTCTTTGTTGTGCATTGTTTTAAACTACAAACAAAGCAACTGTAAGTGTGATTTGCTGCCGAACTTTGTGTTCGCTGAAACACACTAGGGTTTGAAGTACCGCTACACTAGTGTGTAATTCGTTCTATGCTGGGAGGAAATAATCTATAACCTTGGGTACTAGGAGGGGATTAAATTCCTTAAAGAAATACTGTGAATTCGGTGGGCTCGAATTAATTATTATTTCGCTTATATTTATGTTTATACGCTAACCTTTTTTTTCTCCAGAATTATTATTTACATATACAACAAGTAAGAAGATACCACAACCAACATGTGCAGCAGAGCTAATCCACAGTATTGTATTACATTAAAATGTAACAAAATGTTCTAAACTCGAGATGGAGTTATGATAATTATTATCACGCAGTGTTCTTGTTATCTCTCGCTTTTTGCTCTCCATTTTTCCCTGGAGCAGAAGGGTTTCAGAGTTTATATGTATGAGACATTGGACTGAGAAGTTGGAGGATTTCCTAGTTGAAAGTTGAAACTAGAATTTGGCTTGTCGGTTCTCTTTTATTAGTTTGGTATGACAATGACATGAGTTGAGCTTAAATGGAGAAGTGAGGATTCATACAGCCAACCCCAACTTGTTCGGGACTGTAGCATAGCTGTTGTTGGTTCTTTCTTTTAAGTTTTGGAGCTCTGGTGTCTGTAGATAGATCTGTTTTCTTTTCTTTCCAATATATATGTTGCATTTGACTTGCTTCCTTCGGTGCATGTCATTTTATATTGTGTTCTCCAAGGGACCAAAGAATTGTCGAGAACATTACTACACTAGTAGATGGACACGAAATCGCTGTGAATTCATCTCGCTTTCCAAGAGTTCTGGACAAGGATTGAATGAATTCAAAAATGAAGTAAAGCTGATGGCAAAACTTCAGCACCAAAATCTTGTAAAACTTGTTGGAAGTTGTATTAATGGTGAAGAGAAGATGTTGATCTATGAATACATGGCTAATGTACTTGCTTTAATTTTAACATATGAATCACTTTTTGATGTGATCCATATGTTAAAATTACATTTTCATCGTTTGAGCCTCGTTAAGCTGACTACTTTTATTTACTACCTTTATGTATGTCTAAGGGTAGGGTAAGGCCTGTGTATACACTACCCTTCTCAAATCCCACTTGTACGACTCCACTGGTTTTGTTGTTGTTGTTGTTGTTAGTTCGATTTCAAATCCAACGATCTATTGACCTATACGCAACTCAACCCTTCACCGCAAACTCTTTCAGTTGTTTGATGCTTTTCATTAGATTCCGATGTGTTTAAATAGAGCGACATGGACATTAATGATTCATATGATCGACTTCAACTTGCTAGGGTTTAGAATAGTAGTTGTATTCTTGGTTTTCATTGTGTATTCTCTTATTCTGTTATAAGAATCAGTGAACTAAAAAGAGAAGAAATTGTAAGTAGCAAGAATATTTGACATGAATCCTCTGAATCAGAGTTTGAATTTTCTGCTGCTAAGACCTAGTAGTCATTTTCTGGTAACAACAACAAACAACAATAAATGCAGTATAATCCTACAAGTGAGGTCTGAGGAGGATAATGAATACGAAGATAAAGAGGTTATTTCTGAGTTATTTTCTGCTAAGTAGATCTTTATTGTTATAGTTTCAAGAAAGGGGAATATCCCTTCCAAGATGATGATGTTGTGTATGTAGCTATTGAGACTTGAGAGTGGTGATATTCGACAAAATATGAAAATTCCACCCAAAAGTTTGCTTTTTGTTCAAAACGATCAATATGTAAAATGATACGCACAGCGCGTAGCATGATCTACCCTTTGCGGTTAAGACTATTGGGATATCTATTCCTATTCGCTCCCTTTCTCGTTTCCCTTTAATAAATTACCATATTTCTAATTCAATGATTTATGTTATAGGGAGTTCCAATTTTAGATGTAAAATCTATAGAAGATTATCTTTATATTAAAGGCATCATTATGAAACTTGTTAATGTGAAACAAAGGAAGATATAATACATTTGGACCCTCCTATCAATCATAATTTAAAGCAAATAGTATTACTATTATTTTATAATATCAGAAGTATTTTACACGTTAAAAAAGTCCAATCAAGAAAAGAAAGGGAAAAACTTTAATGAGTGATGATAATTGAGAAGTTTGGTAAGGCTGAAAGTGCAAGGCAAGTAGTCATGGGGCAATGTCAAATGTCCATACCTATACCTTAGAATGGGCAAAAGTGAATAATTTTTTTGTTGCCCGCTCGGTGTCCAGTACACATATTGGAGCCCGATTATAGGAATTCGCGTCTCGTAGGGCCCCATTCGATTTTCCATACTCAGGGCTCGAACCCGAGACCTCTGGTTAAAGAAAGAGTAGTCGCATCCACCGCACCACATTCTTTGGTGGTAAAAGTGAATTATTTTAAGTGTTCCTCTTTGAACTTTTTAGACAGGTGGAGCTAGTCAAACTTATCCACTCATGCCTTCTCATTGAATTTCCTTTAGACCAAGAGCAATTAACTTTTCTTTGGTTTCTTAGTCGATATTAGATATTTGTTTTGTTGTTTTGATTAATTCGAATTCGATTTGTTTTGTTGTTTCGATCAATTCGCACCATGTAAAGCACATTAAAAGGGAAAACCCGGTTTACCAGAATTTTTTCTATTTTCAGTGTTCAAATTTGAGACCTTTGGTTAAAAGTAAAGGGATCCTGATCATCCCACCATAATTCTTGATGATCAGATTAACTGATTAAAAATTATTAATAAGTAATATGTGATGAAAAGTACATTTAAATATTAAAGTTGATTTTTTATTTATATAATAATATATTTGGATGGAAGTATATGCTATTATCTCTTCCATTCTTACCCTCTTCCATATACTTAAATGAAGAGTTTGTTCTGATTTCTTTGCCACCGTCCATCTAATAGATTTTTTTAATAATCGTGGTGTTTGATCTAATTATTGCACACCTTAATTAATTCTCCAAAATATTTATTGTCTCTCATAATATTAATATAGATAACTTTGTCTATCAAATTAGGAACTAATATAATATAAGCAAGAAAACATGAAAAGGAAAAAGGAGAAATAGAGACGTGAATAATCATTAAGAATTGATGATGGACGTGTCAAGCATTGTCCACTAACATTGTGTAAATTAATTACTACACTAATTATTCCTAACTTCCTATGTCAATTTAAATCCCCCACCACCTTGATATTCCCTCATAGGGCACACAAAAAAAATGTTTTTTCTCCATCCTAAAAAAATGAAAAATTTTAAAAATATGAAGAACAAGAAACTTAGCTTTTTATTAAAAAAAAAGGTTATGTATATAGATGATTTTTGAGTTTAGGTATCTGATATTCGAAATTCACTGATTCAACTAATTTAAATTGTATTAAATATACGACTAAGAGATAAAATACTCCTTCGTCCTTATCAAGAAATTCATCCTTCACCAGACTCAAACACAAGATATACAGTTAAGAATGAAAATTTCATTCGTGCCATGAACACTTGGTAATATAAAAAAATAATTTAAATTATATATATATGTATATATGTATATATATATATATATATATATATATATATATATATATATATATATATATTTTGATTGATTAATTTTTTAACACTATCAATACAATTTAGCCGGTTATTGCAAGTTTTTACTCTAATTTTTTTACTTACCATATAAAAGCTTATATGTAAAATTTATTATTGTAGATAAACTTAATCTGATTGTAAAGTTTTACACGCACGTAACATAAACTCTAAAAACAAACACAAATTCATCCAAGTCATAATTTTTTATTAGCAAATTAAAAATTCAAAAATGTTTTTTTAATAAATATTATTAAAAAAATAATCTCTGCAATTAGCTGTAGTCCAAATCCTCTTACTGTTCTTCCCAACTATAAAGAGAAAGACAGTTACCCCATTTTTCTTTCGAGAAGCGAAGGTCTAAATCTAACCAAATCCCCAAAATGGCTACCAAAGTTTACATCGTGTGAGTATTCTTTTCATCTTTTTCGCTTTGCTTTTCAGCTGTTTTTTGAAAAAATAATAATTAAAAATTCGTGTTCTACTGAATTTGCATTCAATTTGATCAATTTCGTGTTCAATTTGTGATCAATTAATCAACGATTGAGCGTTACTGATGTGATTTTCATTCAACGAATTCGTACTTTAATTTATAGTAAATGATGGATTCCATTTTAGCTTCCTGTTGCTCTGTTTAAATAAATTTTGTTTTAAATTACAAGGATCTGTTGGTTACTCGTCTTGAAATGATAAAGCACAATTTGCAGGAAATGTTTGGGCCGATGAATTGTTCATTGCATTGATTTAGTTTTTTTTTTAATTAATTTCACGTAGTATGATGTCAAGTGTGGATGTAGTATTTGAGCAGCGGGTGAGGTTGAACTACATATATAATGGCAAATTCAGGATTTAGATATTGAGGATTATGAGTTGAAAGTGTGAGTTTTACACACGCGCGCATATCTAACACTATATAAACTTGTGTTCCACATATTAATATAGGGTTGATAGGTTCAGCAGAACTCATACAGTCCTTCTGGATCCGCCACTTTATATATAGAGCTGTACAATTTTGATTAAAATTATACTTCCTCTGTCCCATTTTATGTAATGCAGTTTGACGAGGCACAGAGGTTTTAAGGAAAAAAGAAAGACCTTTGAAACTTGTGGTTTAAAACAAGTTACTATATATATTTGTGTAGCTATAAATCATATAATTAAGGATACAATTGGAAACTTAAAGTGAAATTATTTCTAAATATAGAATTGTATCATTCTCTTTGGGACAAAATAAAAAGGTAAGTGCATCATAAAAACTGGGACAGAGGGAGTATATACTGTGCTCCACGCGCTACTAAAACATAATAGTGGGTGTAGTAGTACTCATCTTTGTTTGACATTAATGATCTGAAAATCAAATGTAGTAGTACTCTTCTTTTCTCTGAAGTACTATTTGGCATGTCGAATTGCTTAGAGCGGTTCGGGGATTGGCTACCCCTGCAACTGCTGTGTTCGTGTTCTGGGTCACCTTTTCTTCCAGGTAGTAGAATAGGGTGAATCTATAGTAGGAAACAAGAATTTAGCCTATATTCGACTTGTTTGGTACAGAAGCGGATCCAGGAATTATATGGGTTCAACTTTTAAAATTTTTAATATTGAACCCATTATATTTTTAAAGTTATGGGTTCAAATCTATTAATTTTGGTAATTTTAATGAATTTTTACACATAAATTTCTACTCCGCGTCGAAAGTTATGGGTTCAATTGAACCCGTAGCTACCACATTGCATCCGCCTCTGGTTTGGTATACTATTCAAAGATATGGACCATCTGAGAAACGAGTCCATTAAAAAACTAGAAAACGAAAGAAGACAAAATTATTAGAAGTGGTTAAAGTTACAAACAATGTTATGCTGAGGGATATTAGGTTTAATTTGTTTGGCCTTGATGGTATTTTAGAATGAAGCTATATGTAACCCATTTTTAGTCCAATGGAGTCGGATTCATAATAGTTTCTTTGGAAGTTTAGGATCTGGGTACGCAAAATGTGACGGCCACATGGTACAGCAATAATGTATTTCTTGAACTGAAAATAGAGATGAATAGCAGTCGGAGTAAAGGGATCAGCAACTAGTTAGTAAATCTGATTGGAAAGAGGGACAAATTGCTATTTTCTTAAATCTTTGAGTAATTGAGTTGCATGCTTTGTATCGCGGATCCATTGAATAATGATAGCTGACATTTTATTTTATCAACAGATACTATTCAATGTATGGTCATGTGGAGAAACTAGCAGAAGAGATAAAGAAAGGGGCAGCTTCTGTTGAAGGAGTTGAAGCTAAATTGTGGCAAGTAGGTGCTACTTTGTCTTTTGATTTTTTTTCTTTTGGATAAAATTTACGATATGCTAATCTAGAGAAATATCTGCAAGTTTTTCATTTACCAAGAATGAGTCAGCTACTGCAACTTTTTGGTAGTTTTGTGTATCGCCTTACAACTCTTTAAAGGTTTTCTGGCTAAGTTGTTTCTATGTTAAGAGAGTCATTTTTGTCACTTTTAGATGGTATTGATGTGAAACCTAAATGGAGTACGAGAGTCAGTTTGATTTGTCTAGCTCTAAACCATTCTTGTTTAGTACAAAAAGCTGCTACTGGAAGGGGCAATAGTGCTGGAGCTTAATTAGTCGGGCTCAGAGCTGTAGCTTTAGTTTTCATCTGTAGATACCTATAATGGCATAATCCTTGTCATGTCAGAGTTTTTTTAATAGAAATGAACAAAGTATAGAACTCATTCTTCTCTTAAGCAGCCGTGGACAGGCAATTTTACTGAACCACATAATCTTATCTTCTATATGTGATTGTTCTCTTTCACTTATTTGTCCTAACAACCTAGATCCTTATGCACTTTGGGTCTGTTAAAGTAAAGCTTTCTCAATCTTCACGAAACAAATTGATGGGTTTAGTGGAAGGACCATATTGAGTCAATCAAATTGGTTTAGGTTACTGAAAGGAACAAATTGGTCTATGCTAATTTTGATAATTGTTCTGCTCCATTCTTCTTTGTTGTCTTTGTTCAGTGGTTTTCTCCTGTATTTCTTGCATCTCGGTACGTGACGAATAAGTAGTAAACAAATCCAGAAAATTAGTGGAAAATTTAGAGAAGGCCAGTGCCAGCATTAAGGCAAAGCAGAGCTCCAATTAAGTGGCCTATGCAAATCGCTACCAACTGTTTGAGCAATCTGAAGTCAATCGTCAAGCTTAGAAACTGCTTGCTTCTTCATATTCAGAGAGTACTCTCTTTCATGTGAAGAATGTAACTGGTCCATTTTCTATTGTCCGATCTCGGACATGCTGGAGTCTGTAGTTCGCGCATTGCTTAATCATATTCGTTTGTTTATGAAGCGTACCTTTTTTTTTGTGGTACAGGTACCTGAAACGCTGTCGGAAGATGTGCTAGCAAAAATGAGTGCACCTCCAAAGAGTGATGTGGCTGTTATAACACCTCAAGAGCTTGCTGAAGCAGATGGTATCATTTTTGGATTCCCTACGAGATTCGGAATGATGGCTGCTCAGTTTAAAGCATTCCTTGATGCAACTGGAGGTCTATGGAGAACACAACAACTAGCTGGCAAGCCTGCCGGCATATTCTATAGCACTGGATCCCAAGGCGGTGGCCAAGAAACTACACCGTATGATCATATTTCACACAAATTAATATAACTAAACATGTTTAGTGACCTGATAACTTCCATTGTCTTCCTTGATATTTTTCTTAACCCAAGGTCTTTGGTAGGTTGACTGCGATAACTCAGCTTGTTCACCACGGGATGATCTTTGTACCTATCGGATACACATTCGGTGCTGGTATGTTTGAAATGGAGAAAGTGAAAGGAGGAAGTCCATATGGGGCGGGAACATTTGCTGGGGATGGCTCGAGACAGCCATCCGATCTTGAATTGCAGCAGGCGTTTCACCAAGGTAAATACATTGCCGGTATTGCCAAGAAACTCAAGGGTGCAGCCTAATTTCTCTCCTGCAAAGATAATCTTTGCATTCACACATTTCTTATAAAATTTGAAAAAAGTACAAAATTTATCTTTGTGATTGTTGAAGTCTTTTTTTTTTCCTTTATTGGGTATGAAATCTCATCTATATGTGTCTGATTCACAGTAATTGTGTGTGTCAAAAGTACCAAATTGTGTTTTAAAATGGTTGCAAATACAACACAAGTTGAATACTCTGTTATTAATAGTGATTGATTGATTGAATGAAACAGAATCAAGAATCCATGATCTTCCACAGTTCGAGCTTATCACATTAGGTGTTTATATTAAATTATATCAGTTTCTCACAGTTAAGTGATTTAATAATGTGAGAATATATAGTAATTAACTATAGTAAAATTAATAAAAGTCTATTTGCAAGCACATACCATGCATTTATTGACTTGACATAAACATGAATGCAAGTAAATTTTTGCCTTTCCACAGTTGTCTTCGTGTGATCTATAGGTTACTGGTGCTTGCATATTGGTCTTACAATTTAGTGTATTTTGATGGTGCTATTTAAAATGCAGTCGCAGTTTACAACATATTTAAATTTTAGCCACTTCGTGCTGCCTGCCTCCTCGTGCTTCCCCCCCCCCCCCAACCCCAACCTTCTTCCTCGTGTATATACAAAGTATTGACTTCTAATAAAAGCAAAATAGTGCAATTTTTTTATAAATTTCAGACAGTAACATATCTTGAACCATTAGGCTTATTAAGTCAAAACATTGTCAAAACTTGAATTACCATTGCAAAGAAAATTGTTGTGGCATTGCTTTGCATGGTTTATGAACAAAATTGCAATTCAAACTTCAGGACAGCGATATTGAATAACTTTATCTTATCACAACGGGTGATTGACAGGATTGGCCCTATAAGGAGCTGATCGTTAAATAAAGTCCTCGTTTTAAATGTATTTAAAAATGACCCTCAAACTTGCACACAGTTATTGCTCTTCATGGATTTCTCTGCCTGATTAGTAGAGTTTATGTTATATTTACTCTACCTATATTGATAATTATTTACAAGTTCTACCCGATTGAAATAATTTTGTGCTTATTCAATAAGTCACTAAATTCTACGAGATTGGTATTATTTTGTGTTATATGTAATCGACATATTTGTTCAATTAAAGTCTATAAGGTTGGCATGATTTTGTGCTTGTTCAATTATTCACTAAACTCAACTCTATTATATGACTTTGTGTTATTTGTATTCGACCTATCTATTAAATTGTCGAAATCAATCCAATTGACATAATTGATAAGTGCATTGTTCAACAAAATATTCTTCGAATTTACAATTCTCATTTCGATCAAACCATCCAAATTTATTCCAAATGATCTCAAATTTTAACTAAAGCATATAAAATACCAACCCAAATGATACCCAATCGTCAATTTAGTTAAAAAAAGGTACCAAATCAAGAAGACCACTTTGTCTTCTTCAACACATTCTAAAGACAAACAATGAAGTTTTGAGATTTTTAAAATAAATTATTGAATCACTACTTGAACTAAAAATTTAAGCATGAATTACTGATAATAGGCTATATAGACGATATTTACACCCTAAATACATTATGCTTTATTGTTGTTTTAAAGGCTAAATGATAACAAAATACTCCAATTAGTGTTCTTTTGCTTCGCAGGGACTAATCTGAGTTAGGAAGAGAATATAGAGTGTTTTAGGAGTCAATAATGTGGATAAAAGGCCAATCAAGAAGAACCCGAGCGAAAATAAGCAAGAAAGAACAAAGGAGGACTGGGCTGAAGGCCACCGCGACCGCGGTGGACCGCGGCAGGCCAAGGAAGCGAGGCAGAATGTTTGAGATTCATCGAAGTCGAGCCGCGTTCTGTCGCGGCAGCGGTAGACTGTGTAGCTGCCCAGAACTTTTGGGACTAAAGTGTAAATCGGGGAAAACTTATTCCAAACCCTTATAAACTCAAGAAACTCGCCCAAGAAAGTTTTAAAAAGCTTGTTGTTAGACGAATTTGGAGGCAAGAACAAGTGTGAGAAGAGCAACCAAATATTAGAGTTTTTCTATCTTCTCTTTATTATTTCAATTGCACATTATGAATACTTTTGTAGTTTTATCTTGATTTGCTATGAGTAGCTAAACATCTAATCTAAGGTTGCTGGAACCAATTGTTGGATGAAGTTTTGACTCAATTTTGTTATAGTCGAGCCGGGTTTATTATATAATTGTTCAACTATATTTTGTGTGGTGATTAATTGAATGGGCCCTTGATTAATCGTGTCTAATTGCCTTGTGTTGCTTTAGAAAGAATACTAGGTTAGACTGCTGTTGAACAATACCACTTTTGGGTAATTGAAATGATTCATTACTTGAACTTAAAAGTGGGGTTAGAGATAACGAAACTTTGGTGGGATAATTCCGAGCTACATAAATTATCAGCTAGAGTAGTTCGAGAGAATGCTCTAGTAAATTATCGTAGTTGATCGTGAGATAATTGCGATAACCCATAACTCATAATCCTCATAGAGTATTATGGCGAGATTATAGCAAAAGGGTTAAGACTTAAACTACCAATTGGGGAAATCAATACCCTAAACCTTTGTACCATTGAATTATCTTTGGTTTAGCATTTTGTTAGTTTTAATATCATTTTGAATTAGTTAAACAAAAAAATCAATATTTATTGATAAAAAATCCTGCATCTGAAAATTGTTTGAGCTGGTAATAGTATCACCAAGAGTTGTAATAGATAGGTTAGTTCCTTGAGGATTCGTCTCCGGACTTAAAAACCAGATTATATTTGCAACGACCGCTTTGTCATTCATAAGACATAGTTGGGCGTGATCAATTACCAATATTCAAATAATTTTAATAATAATCAATTATTATCTTCCAGTTTTCATTGCGAAATAAGAAATTTAAGCTTCTACAATTGAAGAATTGTGGTATTCTTGGCGAAGAAGAAGAGATGGAGAAGAAGGAGCTGAATGGGCAAATATATTATTTGGCAAAAGGGAATTAATGAGATAATATGTGGAGTTACTTAAGTTAACTACAACTAGTATGTTGTTATTAGTTAAATAGAGTTAGATATAATTAGTTAGCTGACAACTGTTAAATTAGTTAGTTAGATATATATATATATATATATACGTGCACTGTACAAATTCAAGAATGAATGAGAAAATATCGTGAAGCTTTCTCTCTCTCTCTGTTGTTCATCTTTGTTCTTCAATTCTTCATCTCAATTCTGCAATCTAACATGGTATCAGAGCTACGGTTGACTGGTTCAGAGCTATAGTTGAATGATTCTAGGGATTTTTCATGGAATTGAAGAAAAATCGCGAGAATTCGCTCAATTTTTCTATTGTTTTTTGCTAAAGCACTAATTCTGTGTGAGTGATGGCGATTGAGGAAAATTCGAGCAATTCTAAGCTTAGCGGAGCCACCATGAACAGCGGCGTTGGTATCACGACTGGAGGAGGAATAATGAATCTCGATCACAATCATCCACTCTACCAATATCCATGTGATGGACCAGGATTGATGTTCGTTGGACTACTGCTGATAGGAATGGAAAACTACATAATCTGGAGTCGTGCGATGAAAGTCGCATTATTAGGAAAAAATAAGCTCTGTCTCGTTGATAGATCCACATGCAAAGCTGATTTTGGTGTGGAATTAGGGAATTAATGGGAGAGATGTAATTCTATTGTTACTTCATGGCTAATGAGTAATGTGAGTAAAGAATTACACACTGATGTATTATTTTCCTCAAATGCACAGACGGTGTAGGCTGAATTGCAAGAGTGGTTTGACACGGTAAATGCATCGAGACTCTACTATTTGCATAAAGAGATTTTTACTTCAGTGCAGGGATCATCCTCTGTGTCAGTGTATTTTACAAAGTTGAAGGATTTGTGGCCAGAGTATGATTCGATCCTCCCACCACCATCTTCTAAGGAGTACGCTGATCAATTAGAATTCCAACGTCTATTGCAAATTTTAATGGGTCTGAATGATAGTTTTGAGCAAGCTAGAGGACAGATCCTAGTGATGCCTAATGTTCCAACCATTAATCAAGCATATGCAATGGTTATTCACGATGAAAGTAGGAGATCGGTTGGGAGCAACTTTCTGGGGAATTCTGGATACAATGAGCCAACAGCCATGCAATAAACAAAGGAGGACCTATAATCTGGAATGTGAGTTTTGCCACCAGAAAGGGCATACCAAGGAAGCTTGTTGCAAGCTAATGAAATGTGATTATTGTGGCAAAACAGGACATTTAAAGAAATATTGTTATCAGCTCATTGGTTATCCGGCAGATTTCAAGGCCAAACGCAAAGCAAATATAGCCCAACTGGAGGAAAACAGACTGCCTGTCAACACACCTGCAACACTTGCTCAGTTGCCTACTCAAATGTTTACTCAGGAACAAGTTGCACAATTTTTGCAAATGTTGAACAAAACTACTATTGGAGGTGATGCCAGTGCACACATGGCAGGTAACTACTTTTGTAATAGTGTTCTTAACATCAAAAACTTTGGGTGGATCATAGGTATAGGGGCAGTCAACTTAGTGGAGGTCATATACTTCAGCATGTTCTTTATGTACCATCCTTTAGGTTCTTGTTTGTATCTAAAGTGACAAAAGAATTGAATTATTTTGTGGGCTTCTTTCCTACCTTATATGTCTTCCAGGATTTCTTGTCTGGGAGGGTAAAGGAGATTGATAGGGAGGAAGATGGCTTATACATTTTGTCTACAATAGGGGATATCAAACACAAAAGATTCATCATTCATTTGTAGTAGTTAACATAGGGAATGTAGCTATGTGGCACAAACGAATGTGACATGTGCCTATGCAGATACTCAGGAGAATTGATAGTCTAAAGAGTTGTACAAGTTCTCAATTAAATAAATGTGTAGTTTGTCCATTAGCTAGACAAACTAGGATGCCATTTCCAATAAGTCACAATAAGAGCATAAATAGTTTTTACTTAATTCATATGGATGCTTGGGGTCCCTACAGAATTCCTACTTATAATGGGATGAAATATTTCTTTACTCTGGTTGATGATTGTACAAGGTGGACTTGGGTGTTTAACGAGACTTAAATCTGATGTTGTTTTCTTGCTAAAAAAATTCTTGATTATGGTTAAGACACAATTTGGAAAAACAGTTAAAATTGTTAGGTCAAACAATGGGAGTGATTATTTTAACTACAGTTGTAAGGAGCTATTTTAATCCAATGGAATAGTACATCAAAGCTCTTGTCCATACACTCCTCACCAAAATGGAGTGGTGGAAAGGAGGCATCGAAATTTTTTGAAAATATCCAGAGCTATCAAATTTCAGGGGCATATACCAATCCAATATTGGAGACATTGTGTGGAGACAACAATTTATATAATCAACAGAGTTCCTTCTTCTGTACTTGGATACAAGTCACCCTATGAAATGATTTACAATAAGCCACCTTAGTTATCTCAGATGAGAGTCATTGGATGTTTGTGTTTTGCTATTTACCTGCCCAGATCAGATAAGTTTCTTCCCAGAGTTGTGAAGCCTGTTTTACTTGGTTATGCTCCTTGTCAAAACCGAGTATGCAAAGAAAAAATGTAAGGAAATAAACCAAGGATGCCACGTCGTGCTATGAAAATGTGCAGCAAAATGAAAGAAGTTCAACATTCTGATAATTGCCAATTTCCACGTCGTGCAATTCGTCATGTGCCACCTTGTGCCAAGAAATTTGAGAAAAATGCAAAACAAGACCCTTCTGATGTTGGCCACTAACACGTCATGTGTTAGGATGTGCCTCATGAGGGGCAAAGTTAAATTGTTCATCATGAAGCAAAACTTGACCCAGTAGCAAAATTCCATTACCGTGATGCCCAAGGTGGCGCGGCAGTGCTTTTGTGGTGCTGCCCGGCAGGAGTTGATCTCTAAACTTTCTCACTAGTGCCCCGCATGGGGAGGCGCGCGTGTGTGATTTCTCAAAGTACTTTCCTGTTTCGGCTTGGAAAATGTAGTTTCGCCCGGATTCACTTCTACATGACTTAAATACACTAAAAAGACATTTTTAAAGGAACTTTTGACCTTAGATGCTTTGGGGAGAGCTTTGGAAGCAACAAGACTTCCATTAATTCAATACGGAAGTTTGGATTGTAGTGTTAGATTGATGTTTTCTAGTTCTTTAATTATATTTGTGATGCCTTCCTCAATGATTATGGAGTAATTTACCTTAGGGTTTAACGGATATGGTGTTTTGATAAATATTTGTGGATTTTAACTCTAGTTCTTGCTTGAATTCATTTATGGAGTTTTGAATTGTTGCAACTTTATTCACTGGTCTATTTAATCGAAAGAGGAATATTTTGGTAATTATCTTTGCATTATTTTATTTGATTTAATTCATTGATTCTCTTAAGTAATCGAAAGAGCTTGTTGAATTGCTGATTGAATCAAGTTAGGAGAATATTCGAGAGACGTTTTCCTAAGGACCAATTCATTAATGCATGCTTGCACACTTAACAATGCTTATATTAGTTCACCTCGTAGAATTAAGATTTAATCGAGAGAGGAGTCCTGACTATATGTTTGAACTAATCATCGAGTGAATTTGTGAGAATCATTAGAACATTAGAGTGAATTAAACTAGAGTTGAATCCCAAATAGATATCTTGCACCTATCATGTCAAACCCTTGTTCCTCACATTTATAAGAAACCAACTATGCTAATCTCCAGTTCTCTGCAGTCAATTGTCAATTGCTTTATTGTAGTAGTTAAACATAATAATCATTTAACTCAAGTGTTAATCCTCCTTAATAGCAATTAAACCAGAAATTATTCGAACATTGTTTAAATCCAATCCCTTTGGAGATGATATTTTACTATACTATCTTTGACTAGCAAGCAATAATTTTGTGTTGTGTTTTGCGCTCGTCAAATTTTGGCGCTATTGCGAGGGATTGACAATCACAAGTGTTCAAAACAGTTTTTGGTGCTAATTCAGGAATTTATTTTATTTTTCTTTTTCTTTTTGTTCATTATAGGTTTCCTCTTCCGTGTGTAGGGAACAGTTTGACATCTCTGGTGTATGACTTGATCTTCTTCAATGGAATTGATTTCATACAATCCAGAGGTAGAAAAGAGTATGTGATAGTCGAGGAAAGACAAAGAACTCACCAGAAAGTTCTTGGGGCAACCTTCAACCCAAGAACACGTGGCTAATAACGGTGAAGATGAGGTAGAGGTAGCTACAAGAGAGGCATCACAACATAGAGACGAAGCTGAAAGAATAGCAGCTGAGGCAACCCGTAGAGCTACTGGGGAGACTGTTAAAGATGATAAGGGCAAAGATTCAATCTAAATCGACCCTTGATTGAAGACTAGTTCGAGAATGCGGGACCCAGGCCTGGTAGAGCATTAGGTGATTATGCCAAACCAGTCTACAATCAGGGATTGTCCAGTGTCAAACCTCCACCAGTAGCAATAAATAATCTCGAGTTGAAGCAACGCTTGCTTCAAACTATCCAGAACAAATATGTCTTGAGAAGGAAGGTTAATGAAGATCCAAACACGCACTTGAAGATTTTGAGGAAATCATGAACACCTTCCAGTACAACAGAGTATCAAAAGATGCAGTATACGTAAGGGCATTCCCCTTTTCATTGAAGGATGACACAAAGCACTGGCTTCGTAGCTTACCAACAGGGTCGATTAGGACATGAGAAGATATGACTAGAAAATTTCTTGACAAATACTTCTCAAAAATAGTGAAGTTCAGAAGGGAAATTCACAAATTCTGCCTAACGGACATCGAAACAGTTTTTGTGGCTTGGGAAAGATTCAAGATAGTGAGGAAGTGTAAGCATAATGGGATTGAATTGTGGATACAACTCCATGACTAATGGGATGGACTGACACCTCCCTCAAGACGAACTCTAAACACTGCAGTTGGAGGCACTTTAATAAAGAAGACTCTTGAGGAGATTGTGGCAATTCTTAATGAGCTATCTGAGGATGCTAACCAGTGGCCTGAAGAGAGTAATAATAGAAGACGATCAGTTGGGGTTCATCAAGTAGATTCTAACACAGCGGTACAAAACCAACTAGATATTATGGCCAAGAGATAAGAAAGTTGACCTTAGCCAAGGTCTAGAGCCAACCACCACCAGTTTGTGATTTATGTGGAATGAGTCATTAAATACATGAGTGTCAGGCCTTAGCTGCGGATGAAGTGATAAATGTTGTGGGAAGCTTTGATAGAGGAAACTACCAGAGTGTTAATAATTTTAATCCTATAGGACAGAGGCACCCAAGCTTTTCTTGGTTGACCAAGTGGTAGCCTAAATTCATGGTAGCAAAATAACTCCAGACCCCAGGGACAAAGAGCTCTAGGTTTTCAAAATTAGCAGAGACAGCAATATCAACCTCCACAGTCTAATCATTCTAACATGAAAGATCTAATGAAGGATTTTATTAGTAAGACATATTAGCGTTTTGAAACCCATAGCTTGGCTATACGAGAACATGGTGCATCTATCAAAGAACTAGGAATAGCTTTTCGAAACATGGAAAGACAGGTTGGGCAACTAGGTAATCTATTATCTAAGAGGGTTCCAAGAACGCTCCCTACTGATAGGGAAAGAAATTCAAAAGAGACAATAAATGCATTGCTTTTTAGGAGTGGGCACGAGTTGGAGGATCCCATAGCAAAGCAAAAAAATGAGCAGATTGAGAGACAGGTGGAGATTGTGGACCAGCAGAAAAATAACAACATTCAAGAAGGTGAAGTAATGGTAGATGAGGATTTGAAGAAGAAGGGGAAGATTAGAGCTCAGAAAAAGAAGAAAAATAATAATTCAATAAATAATGAGATTGAAGAGAGCAAATACATGCCAGCTCTACCTTTCTCCCAGAAGCAAAGAAGAGAGAAGTTGGACAAACAATTCGAGCACTTTCTAGAAGTGTTCAAGTAGATGCATGTGAATATATCTTTCACAAATGTGCTTTCATAAATGTCAGTTTATGCTAAATTCATAAAGGAGATATTGTCCGAGAAGCGAAAAGTGGAAGAGACATCGGTTGTCAAGCTGACAGAGCGTTGTATTTCCATATTGCAAAATAAGCCCCCCCAAAAAATGTAGAGATCCAGAGAGTTTTACTATACTTTGCTCTTTAGGAACTACTAAATTTAAAAAATCATTTTGTGATTCAGGTGCTTCAATTAATTTTATGCTTTTGTCTATTTTCAGGAAATTAGAAGGTGAGTTTGGAGTGATCAAATCAATATCTGTGTCCCTGCAACTGACGGATCAGACCACAATTATACCTGAAGGATAGTGAAAGATGTGCTGGTTCGGGTAGACAAATTTGTGTTCCCATTGGACTTCATTGTGGTGAGCATGGAGAAGAATAGAGAGGTCCCTTTGATTTTAAGAATACCCTTCTTGGCTACGGGCAGAGAAATTCTAGATATTCAGGAAGGGCAGCTTGCTCATAGTGGGGGATGAAAGGTTGATCTTCAAAATGGAAAAAGAAAAGGGGGCTCTGAAAGAGAAAATTAGGAAGAGTGAAGCTAATAAGTGTGGGGTGTACCCAAAGAAAGCGGAAAAGAAGCTCTTAGAATGGATGTGCGCACTGGATCGGGCATGCAAAAGAGATCCTGACTTCGATTCAGACCCCGACTAGATGAATCATGGAAATTTCCTTTACCTCTTGCTTTTTATTTGTGTGTCATGGGGACATGCCACAATTTAAAGTGTGGGGTGAGGAATGTATATATGTATATGTGTGTTTGTAATCATTTCTTTGATTGAAAAAAATTTAACTTTTCCTGACGATGAATTTCCTGCCTGTCTTCGTGAGGGATTAAAGTCGAAGAGAAAAAAACCTTAGCTGTTTATTTGTGTTTTGTTTTCTTAGGTAGTGTAATAATTCCTTCTTGATTTTTTTGTGCCGCGGTTCTTTTTCAAAAGTTTTTATTGAACCCGTTGTAGTTAGTTTTTCTTTTAGTAGAAGTAGTGATGTCTTGTGCTATATATGAAATAGAGATGACTTTCTTTGACTTTGTTGTGCCTTGAGAGCAGTGAGTGCCTGATTTGTGATGCCTAGGCTCAGTTCTTGACTCTTAGATAAGTGCCTTAAATTAATTGAATGTAACTTTGCTTAACGATTTTGTCTAGAGAGTCGAGATAGATCTGGTCCTAAATGAATTATGTGCCAATGTGTATGAGATTTTGTTGATATTCTGTGCTTGTCGGTTGATGTCTAGAACTTTTCCCACATGTTTGCAAAGCAAAATAGTAGTCTTATTCAGTCTAGGGAGTGATATAGACATTTCTTTGTTGAGACAACTATATGCTTTTACCCACCTAATTAATGTATATTTTAGTAGCCCCGTTGAGCCTGTATTCCCATTTCTTGGCAACCATACGACAAGCTTTACCCCTTTGTTTGAATTGTCTATCTGTTTGAACCTTTTGCCTCTAGTGAGCACTTGAATTTATATGAGCTTGTAAAAATTATGAGAGCCACATGTAAGGAATCGGAAAAAAAGAAGAAAGAAAAATCAATCAAAACTCTGAAAATAAGAAGAGAAAAAAAGAGACGGTGTGTATGTGGTAGAAAAGAGAAAAATTGATCCCTTACTAGTGGTAGTTCTCGTCTTGTTTATGTTTAAAGATATGGGGAGCTTAATATTGTGAAGGTTAGGGTTTGGTTCCTAATAAGTCTAGGGATTGAATTGTTAATGTATATGTATTAAATTCTCAGGGAGGTGTGTCACTATATCCATATATATCCTACCCGTCCCGCAGCCTACATTACAACCAAAATAAAGTCCTACTTGGTCCTTGATTGAATGAGCTCACTAGGAGAGTATTACACTATGGAAAAGTATATGGTGCGTTTTCTGTGGCACATGAATTTTGTTTTTGAGAGTGAGTGAATTCTTTCTATCTTGAGTTCCTAGTTGTTCTTGAATTTTATTTTGTGTGGAACTACTCTCTATTGTTTGTGTGAGGGCACATGATTTTCGAAGGTAAGGTAAAGTCTTTGACCTCTATGTTAGAGTAAGTGAACATGTTTTAAAAAATACGTAGTGCTTGTGAGTTGAGCCTTGAGGTTGAGATGTTATGGTAATGTGCTTAGTTTGCTTTAAATATTCTTGGCATGATGAGTTAGGAGAGTTTCCTGAAAAGGTCGTTCCAATTTGAAGTGTAATTTGTTTCTCAAGGACGAGCAATGATTTAAGTATGGGATGTTGATGGTAGGCTAAAAATATGAATTTTTGATTACTTTGAACCTATTATTTGATATACTTTAATTGTGTTTGAACTAAAATATGGTCAATTTAAACTCATTACGTATTTTTTGTTGTGTAGGTTGAGATTCTGGGCTAAAATGAATTTATAGAGCTAAAAGGAATAAAAGTGAATTTTGAAGTCTTGAGTAGAAGTTTGAGAGTTAACACGTTAGGATCGAGTTCCGAAGTCAAGGACCTGCAAAGAAAAAATGCAAGGAAATAAACCAAGGATGCCATGTCAGCAAAATGAAAGAAGTTCGACATTCTGATAATTGTCAATTTTCATGTGCCACCTTGTGCCAAGAAATTTGAGATAAATGCAAAACAAGACTGTTGGCCACTAACATGTCGTGTGTTAGGCTGGGCCTCATGAGGTGAAAAGTTAAATTATTCATCATGAAGCAAACCATGATACAGTAGTAGAATTTCATTACCGCGACGTCCAGGGCGCCGCGACCCGCGGTGCGGCAGTGCTTTTGTGCTGCTGCCCAACAAAAGTTACTCTCTGAACTTTCTTACTAGCGCCCCACATGGAGCGGGGTGCGTGTGTGTTTTCTCAAAGTACTTTACTGTTTCAACTTGGAAAAGGTAATTTTGCCCGGACCCACTTTTACATGATATATATACACCAAAAAGATATTTTGAAGGAAATTTTGACCTTGGAAGCATGGGGAAGAGCATTGGAGGCAACAAGATAGCGAATTTCATCATCTTTCCCTCAATTCAAAACGGAAGTTTGGATTGTAACATTAGATTGGTGTTTTCTCGTTCTTTAATTATATTTGTGATGACATCCTCCATGATTATGGAGTAATTACCTTAGGGTTTGACGGATATTATATTTTGATAAATATTTGTGGATTTTAACTCTAGTTCTTGCTTGAATTCGTTTATGGAGTTTTGAATTGTTGCAACTTTATTCACCGGTCTATCTAATCGAAAGAGGAATATTTTAGTGATTATCTTTGCATTATTTTGTCTGATTTAATTTATTAATTCTCTTAAGTAATCGAAAGAGCTAGTTGAATTGTTGATTGAATCAAGTCAGGAGAATATTCAAGAGACATTTTCCTAAAGATCAATCCATTAACGCATGCTTGCACACTTCACAGTACCTATATTAGTTTACCTCATAGAGTTAAGATTTAATCGAGAGAGGAGTCTTGACTACACATTTGAACTAATCATCGAGTGAATTCGTGAGAATCATTAGAACATTAGAGTGAATTAAATTAGAGTTAAATCCCAAATAGCTATCTTGCACCTATCCTGTCAAACCCTTATTCCTCACATTTATATGAAACCAACTCTGCTAATCTTCAGTTATTTGCAGTCAATTGTCAAGTGATTTATTTTAGTAGTTAAACATAGTTCATAATCATTTAACTCAAGTGTTAATCCTCCTGAGTAGCAATTAAACAAGAAATTATTCGAATATTGTTTAAATCCAATCTCTGTGGAGAAGATATTTTACTATACTATCTTTGACTAGCAAACAATAATTTTGTATTGTGTTTTGCGCTCATCACATGGGAACACCTGTTGCTACAACTTCCTCTTCCACACATGACGATATCAGGAAATCTACCTGTGTTTCAAGGCCACCCATATGGCTCAAGGACTATGTTAGAACCTGATAAGGGCAGCCAAGCTAGCTGATGTCAATATCCTTTATCAGATGTTCTCAATTATGAGGGAGTGTCTTCCAAATATCATAGTTATCTTTCAAATTTCACTTCTGCAGAGGAGCCACAATCCTACCATGAAGCTTTTAAGGACAAGAGGTAGGTGGATGCCATGCATACAGAAATTCAAGCTTTGAACGATAATAAAATATGGGTTCTTGTTCCTTTACCCAAGGGCAACAAGGCCATAGGTTGCAAATGGGTTACAAGATCAAATATCACTACTAGAAAACTTCCTAAAATCGTCCAAAAATACTGACCGAAATCGGTCGAAAAATTGATAAAACTGACCAATTTTCAACCGACTTTAATCCATCGAAATTAGGTTGGTCGGTAATAAATAGAGACCGAATTCGGTCGGAAAATACTGACTGATTTTGGTCAGTCAATTAATTTTCACAAACGATCCAAAAAGAAAAAATTTGCCGATTCGGTCAGTATTTTCCGACCTAATTCGGTCTGTATTTTTAATTATGCAATTAAAAAAGACACCGTCTGGGAATCGACCAGGGTCTGTACTGTGATAGAATACTATTCTACTACTAGACCATTGGTACATTTTGGTTTAAGACTTTTTTTTTAAAATTTATTTGTACTTTTTAATTACATTTTCGCGCGAAAATAACCGACCGATTTCAGTCAGGTTTATTAAAAATTTAAAATTACCAACCGAAGTCGGTCAGTTTTTTAAGATAACTGACTGAAATAACTGACCGATTTTGGTAAGTTTTTTGAATATTAATTTTAATTTATTTTATATGAAAAATCGATCGATTTCGGTTGGTTTCTTAAAAAATAAATTTTGCGGGACGCTAAAATTTTCCGTATTTTTGCGCCAAAAAAACCGACCTAAGTCGGTTGATTTCGCAAAAAATTAAAAAATAAAATATTTTGAAAAATCAACCGACTTCGGTCGGTTTTTCAATTTTGCCAACTTTCTAGTAGTATATAAGGAAAATGGTGAAGTTGAGAGATTTAAAGCTCGCCTTGTTGCCAAGTGTTATAATTAGAAGGAAGGACTGGATTATCAAAAAATCTTCTCACTATCAGAAGTGTTCTATCCCTAGCAGCATCCAAGCATTGGACTGTGCATCAGATGGATGTTTACAATGCATTTTTACAAGGAGATCTTTCTGAGGAAGTATACATGACTGTGCCTCAAGGCTTCTCTGGTTCTTCAGATAAGTCATTAGTTTGCAAACTGCTCAAGTCAATTTATGGACTTTAGCAGGCTTCACGACAGTGGAACATTAAGTTGACCACTGCTCTAGTTTCTTCTGGCTTTCAACAAAGTCATCTCGATTACTCTCTTTTTATTAAGAAAGTGGAAAGGAAGATAGTTGTAGTTTTGGTTTATGTTGACGATTTGCTCATCACAGGTGATGACTTTTAGTTAATACAAGAGACCAAGGATGTGCTACAATCCTCTTTTAAAATCAAGGATTCATGGGAACTCAAGTATTTTTTAGGGATTGAATTTGCTAAAAGTGCTGAAAGGGATCTTCATGCACCAACGGAAGTATGCCTTAGAGTTAATTGCTGATTTGGGTTTTTTTGGTTCTAAGCCTATTGCCATACCCATGGAGTTGAATGTCAAGCTCACTACTATGGAATTTGACACTCATGTTGGTTCTGTTGAGGACAAAGCCTTAGATGATCCAGGGCCTTAACAGAGATTACTTGGGAATTTATTATACCTCACTATCACTCGACCTGATATTTCATATGATGTCCATTGCCTCAGCCAGTTCATACATTCTCCAAAAGCTTCTCACTGGGAGGCTGGACTCAGGGTGGTCAAATATGTTAAGTCCTGCCCTGGCCTAGGGGTCTTATTGTCAGTTGTTTGTTCTAAGTCTCTCATTGCATTTTGTGATGCTAATTGGGCCTCCTGTCCTAATACTAGGAGATCAGTCACAGGCTATTTGATCAGGTTTGGCTCTTCCCTGATTTATTGGAAGTCCAAGAAGCAGGCCACAATTTCTAGGAGCTGTGCTGAGGCCGAATACAGAAGCCTAGCTTCCATAGTCTGAATTGGTTTGGCTTCTTGGGTTGTTCAAGGAGTTAGGGGTCAATATTTCCTTGCATGTTCCCATATTCAGTGACAATAAATATGTTATTCAGATAGTTGCTAACCTTGTCTTTCGCGAGCTCCCCAAACACATCGACATTGATTGCCACTTCATCCGGGGAAAAAGTGCAAAATGGTCTCATTAGTACTCTGTATCTTGCCATTGCTAACCAACAAGCAGACCTTCTTACTAAGGGTCTTGGGAGACCTCAGCATACTCATTTACTATCCAAGCTCGCCAGGAAGAACATCTTCATCTTCCCTAGCTTGAGAGGGTAATGAGATAATGTGTGGATTTACTTAAGTTAGCTACAGTTAGTAGGCTATTATTAGTTAAATAGAGTTAGACATAATTAGTTAGTTGACAACTGTCTAATTAGTTAGTTAGATATATACACGTGCACTATACAGATTCAATAATGAATGAGAAAAATATCAAGAAGCTTCCTTTATCTCTCTCTGTTGTTCATCTTTGTTCTTCAATCCTTCATCTCAATTCTGCAATCTAACAAGAATCCATTTATTAAATACCATTAATTACGGGAACATTCAGCTAACACCAATTCCATTGAGAAACAAACCACCTAATCTTTTGTATCACAACCAAAAAAGCTAATTTTTACTTCTCCCCTCTAAAATGTTGTTTTCATTTTTTGCTCACTCAGAGTGTCTCTCTATTGTCAATGAATAAAAGAAGGCACGCTCTAGATTTTCTCCTTTTTTATGTGCCTCTCCTTTAATTAAGTTTAGCTATTAGCAAATTATATCTATTTAAAAAAATATGGAGGAATTGGAATGAGAGGGGGAATGAAAGCGTAGTTAGAATTTCAATAAGGGGCATTTATAATATAAAAAAAATTAAAATATGAAAAAGTCAAGTCTATTATTGTAACGATCCTCCGGTCGTTTAGAGAGTTGTAGTCCCGTTCTCCACTTTACTACTCATTTTGTACTTTATAGCTATTATGTGACTTGCTAGAGTAGTTGGTTCGGGTTCGGAGAGATTTCGGAATGAATTGAGTCACTTAGTCTAAAGGTTGAAAGTTTAAGTTGAAATGATTGATCGGTCATTGATTTATGAGTAAACGACTTTGGAATGGAGTTTTGATGGTTCCGTTAGCTATGTTGGGTGATTTTAGACTTAGGAGTGTGTCCGGATTGTGATTTGAAGATCCGTAGTTAAATTAGCCTTGAAATGATGAAAGTTGGATTTTTGGAAAGTTTAACCGGGAGTGGATCTTTTGATATCGGGGTTGGATTTCTATTCCGAATGTTAGAGTAGGTTCATGGTGTCATTTTTGACTTGTGTCAAAAATTTGGGGTCAATCGCACGTGATGTGATAGGTTTCGGTATCGTTTGTAGAAGTTGGAATTTCTTAGTTTCAATAGGCTTGAATTGGGGTGCGATTCGTGATTTTGATGTTGTTTGAGGCGATTTAAGGGCTCGAATAAGTTCGTATCGTGTTTTAATACTTGTTGGTATGTTTGGATGAGGTCCCGGGGGCCTCAGGTTGATTTTGGAGGGTTAACGGATCAAAAATAGGACTTAGTGCATTGCTGCAGCTGGGACTCTTCTGGTGTGATCACACCCGCGAGGGATTGGACGCAGGTGCGGACACACAGATGCAACTAGAATTATGTAGGTGCGAAGCTGGGCTGGCCTGGGCAGGGCGCAGGTGCGAGGGGGTAACCGCATCTGCGAGCCCGCAGGTGCGAGCGAGGCTCCGCAGATGCAGACTTGAGGGAGAGGCATGTTTCCGCAGAATCAAATGGAGGGCCATAGAAGTGCCTCCATAGGTGCGAAACCTGGAGCGCAGATGCGGGCCTGGGGATTTAAGTGATATTCACAGAAGCGGAGGATTTTACTGCAAAAGTGGTTCCGCAGGTGCGGTTAATTGGCCGTAGGTGCGAAATGCCTAGAGATTTTTGCGAGGGTTTTCGAGGGGATTGTTGAGATAAGCCTTTTGTTCTCATTTTTATTCAATAATTATGGTACCCTATTGATTTTCCCACCTAGTTTGTGTGTATTTAAGATGGAATTTAGGAATTTGAGGCTAAGGATTTGGAGAGTTTGATTTGGGGATTTGGGTGGCGATTTGGTGTCGGATTTTGGTAAATTTGGTATGGTTGTACTCGTGGTTGAATGGGCTTTTAGGTTTTGTGACTTTTTTTAGATTGTGAGATGTGGGCCCAGGGGCCGGCTTTGAGTCGATTTTTGACTATTGATTATAACTTCATATTTTCCTGTGGAATTGATTCCTTTAGCCCGTGTTGATTGTATTGTACTTCTTGTGGCTAGATTCGGGACATCTGGAGGCTGATTTACGAGGCAAAGGTGTGTTGGAGTAGAAATTGGCTCTGATTGAGGTAAGTAATAGTTCTAAATCTAGTTTTGAGGGTATGAAACCCGGTGTTATGTGTTATGTAGTTGGTTTTGAGGTGATGCACATGCTGGGTGACGGGCGTGTGGGAGTGTACTGTAAGAATTGTGACTTGGTCAAATTCTATGGAAATGTATAGTTGAAGAATCCGTTGTTTTTTCGTATATTCTTCATGTGTTATAGAAATTTGACTGTAAACCATGTTAGAAAGCATGCTTAGGCTAGTGTTCGTACTATAGGGACCCACAGAGGCCGTGTTACATGTTGAATTATCTGCTAATTGCTATTTGTACTCTGTCTTAGTTTTACTTACATATCATATCTCAGTCTCTATTGTTCCTTGTTGACACATTATATCATTTCTGTTTGGTCTGATTTTCATGATTACTGTGAGCCCGAGAGACTGGAGAGATTGATGTCTGAGTGAGGCCGATGGCCTGATTGTGAAGACATTGATACTATAGTACGTGAGTTGTTCGTGCAACATGTGAGTTATCCGTGCAGATTCAGATATTGATACTATAGCACGTGAGTTGTCCGTGTGGATTATAGCACTTAGGCTGAAGGAGCCCCTCCGAAGTCTGTAAACCCCAAGTGAGCGCAGGTACCTATTGAGTGCGAGTGTCAAGTGCTAAGCAACTGAGAAGAATGAGTGATTGTGAGGTTAGACTGGATGGAAGGACATAGTGACTGTTTCTCTGAGAGGATGCATTTGATTTCATTATTGTTGAACTTAGCTACCATGTACCACTATTTTGAAATTTCTAAGAGATATTATATCATGTTTTACTTGAATTTGACATGAATTAACTGATTTGACTTAAAATGTCGGACTTGAAAGCATGCCTACCTTCCTATGTTGAGACTACTAAAATTGGACTATGACTGTGAAGCTCGTCACTACTTTCAGTTCTTTATTTAGTCTTGTTACTTACTAAGTTGGTTGTACTCACGCTACACCCTGCACTTCATGTACAAATCCAGGTTTTTCCGGATGCGGTGAGTGTTGATTCCTTTGCACAGTTGACCGTTGGGAGGTTTCAAGGTAGTTGTCCGCGTTTCGCAGACATTGTCTCTCTTTCCCTATCTTTCTCACTTATTGTATTTAGTTATATACTATCATAAACAGTATTTTCCAGACTTGTAATGTATAGATGTTCATGAACTCTATGACAGCCTGATGTTAGGAGGTTTTGCGTTGTGTTTTGGGTTTTCTATCCCGTTTATGAGAACTTATATCATCTAAGACTGCTTTAACTCATTTCCTGTTAAAAGTGTTGGAATTATTTTGAAATGCCGGCTTGTCTAGTAACACGTTAGGCGCCATCACGACATGTTAGGATTTTAAGTTGTGACAAGTCGGTATCAGAGCCTAGGTTACATAGGTCTCAAGAGTCATGAGCAGGTTTAGTAGAATCTTGCAGATTGGTACAGAGACATTTGTACTTATCTTCGAGAGGCTGCCGAACCCTTAGGAAACCACACATTCTTGTATTCTTATCGTGCGGATTAGTTGATTCTGGTAACTAAACTTCTTTTATTCTATTCTCTCACAGATAATGAGGACACGTGCTACTAGAAAGGATGGACAACCTCTAGTACCATCAGCTAGGGCCGCGAGAGGCCGAGGTTGCGGTAGGCACCACAAGAGGCTGAGGTCGCGGTAGAGGCCGCGATAGGAGCATAGGTGCAACTCGTACAACAGCTAGAGCAGCACCTACACACCCACCAGTCGCTCCAGCTCAGGAGCAGGTACCAAATACAGTTGAGCCAGTGGGGCCAGCTCAGGCACTAGCTGTGCCCATAGTGATTCTAGTCCTTCATGAGGCCTTGGCTCAAATTCTGACCGTGTGCACTAGTCTTGCTTAGGCGGCCTCAGTTCTGGCCACAATAGCCACTTCTCAGGCCAGGGCAGGTATTCAGACTCCCCCCGCACGTACACCAGAGCAGGTGATGCAGGGACTGAAGACACTAGGGGCACTACCAGCCCAGCCGGTTGCAGCCGCTCAGGCCTGGGTGGTTCTCGTTATGATTGATGATGATCAGGGGAGGCTCGAGAAATTTGGGAGGCTTCAGCCTCCCGTCTCCATCATTTAGCGTGGTTGAGTCAGAGGATGCTTAGGGTTTCTTGGACAAGTGCTAGCCGGATTCTTCGTACATCAGGTATTCTGGAGGCCAGTGGGGTCTCGTTCACTACCTTTCAGTTTACTAGGGCTACTTTCAGATGGTGGGTGGCTTATAAGAGGCACAGGCCAGTCGGTGCAGCACCACTTACATGGTAGGAGTTCTCCATTCTCTTCTTGGAGAAGTTTATGCCGCAGTCTCGTAGGGAGGAGCTACGCAGACAGTTTGAGTAGTTACGCTAGGAGGGCATATCTATGATGCAGTATGAGATGAGATTTTCTGAGTTACCTCGTCAGTTTGGTTGGTGCCCACTGATAGGGAGAGGATCAGGAGGTTCAGTGATGGCCTAACTGTCACGACTCGAAATTCCCACCGTCGGGACCATGATGGCGCCTAACATTTCACTTGCTAGGCAAGCCAACGTTAGAACAATTTATCCCTTTTAATAGTTTAAAATTAATTAATGAAGAAGAACTGATTCAACTGTAATAATCCAAAATATAAAATGCGGAAACTAAAACTGTAAAACATCTGCTACAAATCCCTGAACCCGGTGTCACAAGTGCACGATTACTAGAGTAATACATACAAAGGTTTGAAATAAATACAAAATGTCTGAATGAAAATACACAACTAAATAGTAAGGGGAAGGGGACTGCAGGAGCTGCGGGCGCTGAGCAGTCGTGCCTCAAGTCTCCGCAACTATGCGGTCCGAGCACACTAATAATCGCCACTGGGACTGACTCCAAAATCTGCACAAGAAGTGCAGAGTATAGTATGATTACAACCGACCCCATGTACTCTGTAAGTGCCGAGCCTAATCTCGACGAAGTAGTGACGAGGCTAAGGCGGGTCACTTACACTACAACCTGTACGCAGTATAAAATAATGACAGAAAACAGAAATATGGGACAGGGTAAAACAGTCAACTAAAAATAATAACCACAGCCTCAAGAAGTAAACCAGTATCGTCCAGAATTACCAATCCTTAAATACTGAAAACCAACACAGCTCAAGAAATGGAAACATATAGGTTGTTGCGGCGCGCAACCCGATCCCACCAGACAACACAAAATCTTCCCTTATTTCACCGTAATATTATCAACAACAGAAAATAATATATAAATATTGCGGCATGCAACCCGATCTCACCATGTATTAATATCAATATCATAATTTACCCTTATTTCACCATATCAATCCTCCATTATTTCACCTGTTGCGGCATGCAAACTGATCCTACCATACAGTATGAATTCACCCTTAATAACCATATCAATCCACTCTTATTTCATCCGTTGCGGCGTGCAACCCGATTCTACCGTATCAGTACCAAACACTCAATATACACAGTCAAATCAACAGTTCGAACTACGAAATATTTTCGATCAATAAATACTAAACTAAACCAAAAAGGGAACCTTGTACTATATAAGAATCTACATAAGTAATACTACACATCGAGACCTATCCAACAATTAACAATTAGAAGGTGCAAGCAAGTCAACTTAAGCAAATAGCAGGGAATCATGAAACTATGAAAAGAACTAACATCATTAACATGAGAAGATATTGATTAACAAGTAGAAGTTAAGCATGGAAAGAATTTTGAGCATATAACAGTTAAGACATGGAAGAAAATAATTAAGAAAAAATGGAAAATCAAGGAAAACAGATAATTTGGCAGCGCATAAGCAGTCGTCACCTCGCATATACGCCGCTCACATGAAATTCACATAGCACATAGTCCGAGGATTCCTAATTACCTCAAGTCAAGGTTAGACACAACACTTACCTTACTCTACAGTCAATTCAAAGCTCTATCGGGGCCTTTTCCCTAGAATCCTCCTCCAAACCATTCGTATCTAGCCACAATTGTTTCAATAATATCAAATATTGCTAAAGGAATCAATTACAATGCATAAATTTAGAATTCCCAAACTTTTCCTCAAAACTCAAAAATCGACCCCAGGCCCACTTGGTCAAAACTCGATGTTTAGACCAAAATCCATTTATCCATTCACTCCCGAGACCGGTTATGTAATTTGTTTCGAGATCCGACCTCAATTTGAAGTCTAAATTCCAATTTTATAATAATCCCTAATTCTACCTAAACCCCTAATTTCTACCATGAAAATTCTAGATTTTAGGTTGAAAACTCATGAAATGTAATGGGTAATTGAAAGAAAGTAGGTTAGAATCACTTAACAACAATTTGGGGAAGAAAATCTTTTGGGAAAATTGCCTCTAGGTTTCTAGTTTTGAAATTTTGAAAGAATGGAAAAAATCCCGTAATTGGGACTCTTTTATCACTGGGCGTCAGTGTTCATCGTGTTTGCATGAACACTGACGTGTTCGCGAAGAGTAGCGCCTAGTGCGATCGAGAGTACGCGTTCGCGAAGGTCTAGCCCCCGTGACCTCCACGCTCGTGAGACTGGGCTTGCATTCGCATAGAGTTACCTGATAACTAGGGATTTTAATGCATTTTATACTCCTTCTTGCTTATGTTTTGATTAGAAATTCGTACAAAATAGTCCCAAAAGGCTCACAAGTTGTGCTTGATTGCAGAACGGCAAAGTCCATCCGAACCGTCCAATGACTACCACAACTCAATAAGATTAGGGATATCAAAAGAAAGGGAGTGTTTGATCAACAAAGTAACAAGAAGTCAAATATCAGCTCAAAAGGAGTGAAACTTGCACAAGTATCAAGACAAGACAAAGCTTAGGCAAAACAAGGCCAGTGCGGCCGCACACCATTCTGTGCGGTCCGCACTATGAGGTTCAGAGAGCATGACATTCAGACATAAGGCCAGTGCGGCCGCACACCATTCTGTGCAGTCTGCACTGTGAGGTTCAGAGAGCACGATATTCAGGTACAAAGAGCAATGCAACCACACACCATTCTGTGCGGTCCGCACTAAGATCAATGCGGCCGCACTCGATTTAGTGCGGTCCGCAGTAAAGAAGATCAGAGAGTTGCCAGATTTCGAGTTCAAGCCAATGCGGTCCACGCTCCATTTTATGGCGGACCGCATTAGAAGCCTTCGCGGCCGCAGTCCATTCTCTACGGTTCGCAGTGCCCGAGTTCAGAGAGTCATATTTTCAAGCTCAGAGCCTTAGTGTGGCCGCACACCATTTTGTGCGGTCCGCACTAGCCCCGCAGGGGTATTTTTGTCCAGATTTTTCAGCTTAGTATAAATAACTTCTTTTCCCATTTTCAGGGTATCAAATAGTTTTAGAATATTGCCGCACTCATGGGTTCGAAGATTTTAGCCATTTTGGGTAATTTTATTTACATTTCATCATTGAATCTTATTGTTTATCTTAGTAATTAATTAATATGAGTTGTTCTTCATCTATTTCTTGCTTTTCTTCTTTAATTATAAGTAGCTAGACCCATAAGCTAGGGTTGTGGCTCAACCCTAGTATGGGTAATTGATGGGTCTTGAATTTTAGGGCTAAATTGACTATGGTGTTTGCTATTTGGGCCAATTTCATGGTTAATTGCTGAATTAGTGGTTGCAAACACTAGTTTGTGTTTAGTTTACTTGAGCTCTTCTTGAAAAAGAGAGCCTAAGTCTCCGAAATTGGTCCAACAAGGAATTGGGGCGTATTTAAGAGATTGATAGCCCCAATTAAAAGGTTAAACCTCGAGAGAGTAATACCCGACTTGAACCTTGATTGCTTGTGCAAATTTGCATGCCCAATTGGTCTTGAGACTGTAAATTCGGGCAAAATCACTTGAACCACTGAGAGGTGTAGAGTGGGTAATATCGTGCAACGGTTATATCATACTCCCCAATTATGTCAATCCTGTCTTAGACTCAATTACCCGTCAATTAACCACCTAGGTGAAAGTCACTACCCTAGTGCTTTTTAAACCATTTGAACAATCCTCATTAGTTTTACTCTTAGCATAATCTAGTTTCATTTACCATTGTAGTTTGATAAAAGTAGAAGTAAATCAAAAACCCCAAAAATGATTAGAAGTGCAATTTGGAACACATACGCAACTCTAAACTAGATAGATACCCAACTCCAAATTCTAGCTCTCTGTGGAAATCAATCCCGACCCTAAATCGGGTAAAAGCTCTTCGACCCTCTCTCGCTACTCAATAGTAGTGCAGGGTAGGCTTCGATCAACTTTTTGGCGTCATTACCGGGGAGCCTCTATTTAGTTAGTTTTGTGTATTGTTCTTTTTTCCTTCTTTGTTACTAATTTGTTTGTGTCATAACTCAGGTACCAAATGGTAGCGAACAACGCTAATGACCCTCTTAGAAATGTGATTGTGGGGGAGGAGGTAGATGATGTCGGAGATGATGAGATGCCTTTTGTACCTTAAGGACAACGTAGAGGCCTCCAGGCTAATGCTAATATTAATGACAATATTCCAGACCCTCCTCCGCCACTTCCAAGAGTGGCTCCTAGAGTGCTTCCGAATTAAGGCTATGCAAGTGCTATTGTCCCACCTCGAATCCGGGCGGGCAATTTTCAGATAACCAACATGATGTTGACCTTGCTTGAGCAGCGTGGGTATTTCATGGGCGCTGCAAATCAAAATGCTTACAAGCATCTCAAGGGGTTCGTGGATACTTGTTGGGGGAGCAAACAGACTAATGTGTCCGAGGATGCTTTTAGGTTAAGACTTTTCTCATTCTCACTTAGGGGGAAGGCATTGGATTGGCTCGAGCGTCTTTCCAACCATTCCATTACAACTTGGGATGAGTTGGCGGATAAGTTCATTGCTAAATGTTTCTCATCGAGACATATGACAGCATTGCGAGATGAAATATTGGCCTTCAAGCAAGAGCCCACAGAACTTTTGTATGAGATTTGGGAGCGTTATAGAACAATGGTGAAAGAATGCCCCAACAATGATATGACCGAGGCTATGATCCAACAAACCTTCTACCGGGGCATTAACACCACAAACCAATGCATAGTGAACCAACTTGCCGAGGGCAACTTTATGAAGCTGTCATATGATGAGGCATGTGATATACTTGACGAGATGGCTGAAACTTCTTCTGCATGGCAAAGTAGAGCCAATGTGCCTCAAGGTGACCCCACAACCACTAATTTGCACAAGGAATTACATGATCATGGGCAAGCTATAACTGAGTTGACAACTACTATGAACCAATTGGCAAAGGCACAGTTGCAACAAGTCCAAAATCCTCGCCTAGTAAATTCCATGGAGGGAGTCAATATGCTTGTCAACAAAAGAAGGCAAAGAAGGCAACAAAACCAAGGGAATTCTGAGCAATTTGATGATGACTGTGATGGATTTCAAAATGATTGTTATGATGAACAAAGTGAAGAGGTTCAATACGTGAATAATTATCAAGGTCAACGAGGCAACTCTTCCAACCAACAACAATGGAGACCTCAAGGCAATTGGGGAAATCAACAACAAAACAATGGTAATTGGGGGAACAACAACCAAAACAACAACTGGGGCAATCAGAACAACAATCAGAGCAACCAAGGGAATTGGAATGGTAATAATAATAATTGGGGTGGCAATAACAATCAGGGTGGATGGAACAACGGAAACCAAGGAAACTGGGGGCAAGGATTTCAAAGGCCCCCAATATACCAACAACCGAACAATCCACTCCCATTTCCATCCCAAGGTCCTAGTTCTTCTAGCAATGATATGGGTAGAATTGAAATGATGTTCAAAAAGATGATGAAGAAGAATGCGGACTCCAATGCGCAGTTGGCTTCCCACAATACCTCTATCAGAAACTTAGAGGTGCAGTTAAGCCAAATCTCACAGTCTTTAAATACTCGCCCTAAGGGTGCTCTACCAAGTGATACAGTAGTGAACCCGGAGGGTGGAACAACAATGTTATGGCGGTTACAACAAGAAGTGGGAGAGGCAGTGATGTGCATGCCTCCAAACAAAAGCAAATTATGGATGATGATGTTGAGTTGCAATAAGATGATGTTCCTTTGGTGGTTGAAAATGTGATTGATGAAAATGTGAACGAAGAAGTGAGGATTGATATTCAAGATGTCGAGGTGGAAACTAAAAATGATGTGAACCCGTCTAGGGAACACATAATAAACATGCCGGAGCCGGTTGTGCCAAAAGCCAAGGCTCCTTTGCCAAGGCCACATCCACCTTATCCTCAAAGGCTTGCGAAGCAGAAAAATGAGAATCAGTTCAAAAAGTTCATTGACATGATGAAGAGCTTATCCATCAATGTGCTTTTAGTGGAGGCTCTTGAACAAATGCCGGGCTATGTAAAATTCATGAAAGACTTGGTCACAAAGAAGCATTCTATGGATTGTGAAACTATAAAAATGACTCACCAAGTTAGTGCTATAGTGCATTCAATGGCCCCGAAGCTTGAAGATCCCGATGCTTTCACCATTCTTTGCACCAGTGGGAGTGCGGATTTTGCTAAAGCTCTATGTCATTTGGGGGCTAGTATCAATTTGATACCCTATTCCGTTTTCAAGACTTTGGGTATCAGGCAGCTGAGGCCAACTTCTATGATATTACAAATGGTAGATAGAACAATGAAGAGACCATTGGGTATTATTGATGATGTGCTTATCCGGTGGACAAATTTATCTTGCCAACTGACTTTGTGATCTTGGATTATGAAGTAGATTATGAAGTTCCTATCATTTTGGGAAGATCTTTCCTTGCTACGGGGAAGACCTTGGTTGATATGGAAGTAGGAGAACTCACCTTTCGGGTGGATGATGAAAAGGTGGTCTTTCATGTGTGCAAATCAATAAAGAAGCTCAACAGTACCGAGGTGTGCTCTTTTATTGACCTCGTCACAGCAGTGATAATTGATGGCACCAATGATCAATGTGGAGGACCCATTGGAGGCCGTACTATTGAATCTTGATGTCAATGAGGACGCAAGCCGCGTAGAGTGCGTGAATGCTTTACATGGAATGGGCTCTTATTCTTATGAGCCTAAGAAACTATCTTTGGACCTCGAGAATAGAAAGACTCCACCAACAAAATCTTCAATTGAGGAGCCTCCGGTATTGGAGTTGAAACCACTGCATCCACACCTCAGGTATGAGTTCTTAGGCTCAAATTCTACTTTGCTAGTTATTCTTTCTTCTTGTCTTACTAACCTGCAGGTTGATGCCACATTGGCGGTGCCTCAAAAGCGGAAAAAGGCAATTGGATGGACTTTAGCTGATATTCGGGGGATAAGCCCCGCATTCTGTATGCACAAGATTATTCTAGAAGATGATGCAAATCCCACCTTGTAACATCAAAGGAGGTTGAACGAGGCAATGCAAGAAGTTGTGAAAAAGGAGGTGATCAAGTGGTTGGATGCCGAGGTTGTGTACCCCATCTCTGATAGCCCTTGGACTTCACCGGTGCAATGTGTACCGAAGAAAGGTGGCATGACCGTGGTTGCAAATTCACAAAATGAGTTGATTCCTACCATAACCTTCACCGGTTGGAGGGTATGCATGGATTACCACAAGTTTAATAAAGTGACCCGCAAGGATCACTTTTCTTTGCCTTTCCTTGATCAGATATTAGATCGACTTGCTGGGCGTGCCTTCTACTATTTCTTGGATGGGTATTCTGGGTACAACCAAATCTTGCTTGCTCCAGAAGATCAGGAGAAGACCACATTCACTTGTCCATATGGCACTTTTGCCTTCTCTAGGAGGCCTTTCGGGTTGTGTAATGCACTAACTACATTTTGGTGGTGTATGATGGTCATTTTCACCGATATGGTGGAAGACATTTTAGAGGTGTTCATGGACAACTTTAGTGTTGGGGGGGATTCATTTGATGAGTGCTTGAATAATCTTGATAGAGTTTTGGCCCGTTGTGAAGAAACCAATCTTGTCCTCAATTGGGAGAAATGTCACTTTATGGTGGAAGAAAGAATTGTTCTTGGGCATAAATTTCGAAACATGGCATTGAGGTGGATAAAGTAAAGATCAAACTTTCAAGGCTCCCTTCCCCTACATATGTCAAGGGAGTATGGAGTTTCTTGGGCATGCGGGGTTCTATCGGAGATTTATCAAATACTTTTCGAAGGTAGTGAATCCCTTATGCAAGTTATTGGAAAATGATACTAAGTTCGTGTTTGATGAAAAATGTATGCAAGCTTTTGAACTTCTCAAGCATAAGTTGACTACTACTCCTATCATTACCGCGCCTAATTGGAGGTTACCCTTTGAGCTCATGTATGATGCGAGCGATATTGCGGTTGGGGCGGTTTTGGGTCAAACAATAAAAACAATATTTCATCCAGTGTACTATGCGAGCTAGACAATGAATTATGCTCAAATAAACTACATGGTGACCGAGAAAGAACTTTTGGCTATTATGTACGAAATGGAAAAATTCCAGCCATATCTTATGGGTGCTAAGGTTATTATTCATACCAACCATGCTGCACTCCGGTACTTGATGACGAAGAAGGATTCCAAAGCTAGACTGATGCGATGTGTCTTGTTACTTCAAGAGTTTGATTTGGAAATTGTGGACCGGAAGGGTAGTGAGAACCAAGTGGCAGACCACTTGTCCCACTTGGAGGAGGAGGGGAGACCTTGTGACGGCCTAGAGATCAATGATTCATTTCCCGACGAACAACTCCTTTCGGTGTCGATGAATAATATGCCATGGTTTGTTGATGTTGCTAATTTCCTTGTGATTGGTATAATCCCGTGCGAGATCACTTCTAACCAAAGGAAGAAGCTCAAGCAGGATAGTTTGGATTTCTATTGGGATAAGCCGTACTTGTTCAAGATTTGCACGGATAGTGTGATTCGAAGGTGTGTCCCGGAGGAAGAGCAATTGAGTATCTTGGAGGCTTATCATTCCTCTCCCTATGGTGGCCATCATGGCGGGTGAGAACAACTTCTAAAGTTCTTAGCTGTGGGTTTTATTGGTCAACTTTGTTCAAAGATGCAAGTGATTTTGTGAAGAGATGCGACGAACGCCAAAGAGCGGGTGGAATTTCAAAAAAATAGGAGATGCCTCTCAATACCATCCTTGGGGTTGATATTTTTGATGTGTGGGGCATTGATTTCATGGGCCCATTTGTTAGCTCTTGTGGGAACACTTACATCCTTGTGGCGGTGGACTATGTTTCAAAGTGGGTTGAAGCTGTGGCTTTGCCCAACAATGAGGCTCGGAGTGTTGTTGCATTTCTCAAGAAAAGCGTTTTTACAAGGTTTGGTACTCCGCGTGCAATCATAAGTGATGGGGGATCTCATTTTTTCAATAGAGCTTTCGACACTTTGCTTTCAAAGTATGGTGTCAATCACAAAGTTTCTATTCCCTATCATCCTCAAGCAAGTGGTCAAGTTGAAGTCTCCAATAGGGAGATCAAAAGCATATTGTCAAAAACGGTCAATGCAAATAAGAACGATTGGTCAAAGAAGTTGGATGACGCTCTATGGGCTTATAGGACTTCTTACAAGACTTTGATTGGTATGTCTCCGTATTGGTTGGTGTTTGGGAAAGCTTGCCATCTACCGGTAGAGTTAGAGCACAAGGCCAAGTGGGCTTTGAGGAAGCTAAATTTTGAGTGGGATATAACAACCAATCTTCATGTGGAGCAGCTTAATGAACTTGACGAATTCCGATTCCATGCCTACTCCAGTTCATCGTTGTACAAGTACAAGATGAAGTACCTTCATGATAAATATGCTCGTGGAAAGGAGTTTAAAGTAGGTGATTTGGTTCTCTTGTTCAATTCTCGGTTACGTCTGTTTCCGGGAAAGCTCAAGTCAAAATGGAGTGGACCTTTTGAAGTGGTGTGTGTGAACCCGTTTGGTGCTCTTGATTTACAGAACAAAAATGGTGAAGTTTTTAGAGTGAATGGGCATAGGGTCAAGCACTACTTGGAAAAAATTGATGACAGCCACATGGTGGCCCTTCTTCATTTTAAATGATGTGATGGTAACCTGCGTCGAGCCGCGACGTTAAATCAGGCGCTTCTTGGGAGGCAACCCATGTGTTTTTTCTTCTTGTTCTTATTTGATTTTCATTTGTAGTGTAGGATTGATTTTTAGACTAACAGGTTGTGAGATGTTATAGGAATGTGTTGATGCAGTGCAGGACATAGTGGAAAAAGTGTTCAGGTCTTTGAACTTTGCAATGCGGTCGCACTACATTTAGTGCGGACCGCACTAGTGAAGGAGGAAATGTCCAACTCTCTGAAGTTTGCCACCGCGGCCATAGTACATTTTGTGCTGTCCGCGGTGGACCACTACGGCCGCATGCCATTTTCTGCGGACCGCAGTGGGTTGTATGTGTAATCTTGAAAAAGGCTGTGTGGTGCGGATCACAGTTCATTTTGTGCGGTACATACTGGGTAGGTAAGCTGGGCCCCAGGGCTTTTTCTATAAATAGTGCCTGAAGCCCAACGTTCACACTTTTCGATCCTTTAATTCTCAGACTCACAAAAGTACTGTTCATTCTCCATCTTTCTTGTAATCACTGCTTGGAATCATTAACTTTAAATTCTTCTCACATCTGGTAGCATTCCCTTCCATTTAGTTGTCTTTATTTTATTATTTTCATTTACTTGTTGTCTTCTTAGTTTATCTCTTGTATTACCATACTTCTTTTGATTTGATTAAAATTAGGTTAGTTAATATCTTGTTAGAGTAGAGTTGGATACTTGACAACACTGGGCAAACATGTTGGGACACTACATAGATGAAAACTTAGACTTGAAGTCAAGATTTAGCAAACCCTAAGTAATGTTGCTTCTAGTCACTTAGTGCGGACCGCGGTCGATTTTGTGCGGTCTGCAGTACCCTTGTGTGGTCCGCATTACCATTTTGTGCGGACCGCATTGCTAAAGTCCTGAAAGCTGAACCTTGGGGAATGCGGCCGCACTATATTTTGTGCGGACCGCATTGACCCATGTGCAGCCGCACACCATTTTGTGCGGTCCGAACTGTGTGACTTCTAAGAACTGTCTGCAACTTTTCCTTCTTGTTTTGCAACATCTGTTTCTTAACTGCTTCTATTGATACGAACAAGCTTATTGGATTGTGTTTGCAGACAATGGTGAAACAACGAGGTAATGGTTCTAAACAACCAGGCAGAGGTGAATCCTCCTGGGGAGAGAAACAGAAAATGGTTAGACTCACTCCCCAAGCCCGGCAAAACATAAAAAAATTAAGGAAGATGATCAAAGTGGCGGATAGGGCCATTGACATGTCTGGGAGTGAGTACGAGCCCTCCTGGGAGGTATCTTCAGACTCAATCCTTGAATACATCCCTGACTGGCCGGAGAGGCACAGACTTAGAGACACTCCTCCCACTTTCCCAACTGCCCAAGGATCAGTAAATATGTCTTCTGGGTTGTCTGAGGGCTCAGCTGAAGGCGGTGGGGATAAATACTCCACCTCCCACAGCTTCAATATCTGGAGAGGGTGCAGTAGGAGACGATATGGATGTAGGAGGTGAAGAAGTAGTTGGGGAAGGGGGTGAACCTCAGGTTGGCGGGGTGGCTAGAACTAGGAAACCAGAGGCGTGGCAAGACCGGTTCGTAAGTGAAGTGGCATATCACAAATTCAGGGAATGGTGGCCGGTGAGGAAATTGATCCCGGAGCGGAGTTTTGTTGATAGAGATCTACTGCCTTAGAACCCCAATGTGAGGAGGCAGTTTAGGGAGAGAGTTGGCTGGGAGCATTTTCTGGATGAATGTGTAGATGCCAATGAGCACTTGGCCAAGGAATTCTACACCAATATTGCCCACATCAAAAAGGGCTCCAAAGTGACCAAGGTGCGAAACCTGAATGTGTTATTTGATGGAAAAACCATAAATGACTACCTTGGCTTTAATGAGGAGGATGAGTCACTATATATGGTGAAGATGGAATTGGGCGAGGAGGTCGATCCCTGGTTGGCACAGTACCTGGAAATCCCGGGTACCTCCCCCGATTGGTTGACTGCGGGCGTCAAGATTTTGGGACATAGTTTGAATTTCGAGGCAAGGGGGTGGGAAACATTTGTATGCAGCAGGTTGGACCCCACAACTCATGACAACTCTCTCCCTCTTCACCCGGCGGTTTTGGTGGCTTCGATTATGGTGAGGTATCCAATCAATATGGGAAATGTGATGTCGGGGATAATTACAATTGTGGGTGCTGAGAATGATAGAAACTTACCTTTCCCCAGCTTTTTGACTATGTAATTCCGGGACTTAAAAGTTGAAAAGAGGCCCTTCGACATCAAGGTCAAAGTGAAGGCCCCATTTTCTTGGTACAACATGCAGGGGGATGATAACTCCAAGAGCAAGAAATTCAAGGGAACAACTACTACTCCAACTGGCCAGTCTGAAGAGCCAGTTGTGGTAGTGGCTCCTGCTCAGCCTGCCTCCACCTCCACTGATATCCCTCCTGGACCATCCACCTCAGCAGACCCGGAGATCCCTTCTTCCCGTGCCTATCCAGTGATTGCTCACCGACTGAGCCAGGCTCTCCTTAGTATCAACAACTGGATATAGACTGCGTCATCCAAGTTGTCTACCCTCACTACCACAGTAGAGGCTCAGTCGGCACCTCAACCTCCATAGGCCCCCCAGTCCATAGAGGATGCTCTTAAGGAGATTTTGTCCAACCAACAGAAAATCCTCGACACTCAAAAGGTGATCATAGAGGTAGTTGATTCACACAACAAGGCTCTCAAGGAGCTTGCTAGGGAGCACAAGAAGCTGAGGAAGACACGGGCCTCCAAAGAGTCCGTGAAGGCGCTGAGGGTTGATGTTGATAGAATGAAGGCAGAATATTTGCCTTTGGACTTATTATTATAGGACCCAGCACCATCAGCTCATCCCCAGCCCGAGCAGTCCTAGAGGCCTCCCAAGAGGAAGAGGATGATTCCCGTAACGGACGATGCAGTCATCCAGTTGGCAGACCCTCTGGAGACCTCCTCCAGTCAGCCACATGATGCACTTCAGGAGCCTATCCAGGACCAGGTCCTAGCAGCAGGCCACAAGGAACCAGTCTAAGG
This sequence comes from Nicotiana tabacum, assembly GCF_000715075.1. Classification (NCBI taxonomy): domain Eukaryota; kingdom Viridiplantae; phylum Streptophyta; class Magnoliopsida; order Solanales; family Solanaceae; genus Nicotiana; species Nicotiana tabacum. The sequence continues at coordinate 217,789,693 of NC_134080.1, read as the reverse complement.
TTCCTGAGCACAGTGAGGACCCAGGGACCACCCAGGAGCCCATACAGACAGATAGGCCATAGGGAGTCCCTATATCCTTTTTCCCTTTCTCTTTTTGGTGCTTTATTTAGTTTAGTTGTCATTGGGGACAATGCGAGCTTTCATGTGAGGGGGTAGGCCCTACTTTTATGGATTCATTCGAATGATTATATATATATTTGATACTTTTTATGCTTTATTTATCTTTTTATCTTTGGGCTGTATATAATTTTAACATTTCATTACATTTATCGCACTTTTATTTTACTTTGGGTTTGTATATAAAGTTATGCTACATTGTACATATTCATCTCATCTATTGTATATTCGACAAATCCCCTCTTGTATATATTCATTTTACTTTTCGCAACTTTTCGTTCTTAGCTTCTTATTTATGATTCGTAACTTCCTGTTTTGAAAGTTTGGAATAAGCGTTTGGTTTTCTTAATGCCATGGTTCTTTCCAAAGGTGGAGTTTTGTGTGAACTGGGTGGCTCTTCCCAATGATGGATGTCGTGACAACCTTCTTAAGGGTTTGAGGCCATTTTTTTCTTTTTGTTTTTATTAGTTAGTAGTTAAATGTGCCTCAATCAAAACTCACTTGGGCCTAGCACATTTGACTTTGATCTTATGATCAAAAATAAATTGTTGTGTTTAGGATGGTGAAAGTCGTAACCTTGAGACTCTTGTGTTGACCAATAATCATCAAGTGGTTTTTCGGGACCAGTGTGTGCTCAAATCTTATCTAAGGTTGTTGTTTTCCCCCGACTCTATGTCTTTAGCGATCCCATAGCTTGTGTGGTGAGTAATTGCATTGCAAGTCCAAGTCCCGAGCCATTGGTCTAGAACTTGCCCTGAATGTTTGTTGAGGCGAAATCCTAAGTGAATTTTGACTTGAGACATGATTATAGGCTCTCCTTGGTCCAAATGATAGCTTGAAAACTTCCATAACCTACAAATTATAAGCCTTCAAGACCCATAATACAAGCCTATACCCGTTCTAAAAGATACCCTCTCTTGGAACCCGATCTTTCCTTTAGCACATGGCAAAAGCATAAGTTTGGGGGGAGAGACGAGGATTGCAACAAAGTGGTAAAAGGGCACAAAAATGAATAAAAGGAAAAGCAATGAAAAAGAAAGAAAAACAAAAAGACAAAAAGAATGTTCAATGTGAAAAAGAATAAAAAGGGACTCAAGAAAAGCAATGAATGAAAGGTGTGAAAATTTGAAAAAAAAAAGAGAAAAAATTTGAAATGTATAAGAAAGAGTGACAGTGTGTCTCTCTAACCCCTTAGAAAGAAGTGAAATGACTCAAAGAGTCAAGTGAATATATGCCAAATGAAACAAAAGAAGTGCTTAAGGGAAGATGGAACATACATAGACCAAACATCTCCTACCCTGAACCAAAAGCCTTCACAATGTCTCCACAAAAGCCCTATATGTTCTTGAGTTGAATGAAGCTTACATTAGTGGTGACTCACATAAGAGGCAAGCATATGGTACTTAGAGCCGGACTTGTGACTTTTTCTTGAGAGAGATGAGTGAATTTCCAATAACCTCATTCTGAGTGCCATTATTCTAAAGGTGAGGTTTGCTGAGGGAGAGTTGAGGATGTGTGAGTTTGGGTTCCACAATGACCAAAGTAATAGAAAGGGTTCTTTGATGTGTTGAGCCAATTCTTGATGCTCTTGTGTCGCACTTAATCCATGGAGTTTCAAAGAGTAAAAGTTGTTATTGATTCATTTGTATTGAGGGCAATTGCTAGTCCCAACTGATGCTAGATGAGGTTACTTTAGGAAAGCTGAAATTTTCTTGGATGTTCTCTTAAGGGGTGGGTCTTATTTTGTTTGCTTGAGGACAAGCAAAAGCCTAAGTTTGGGGGAGTTGATAACTAGGGATTTTAATGCACTTTATACTCCTTCTTGCTTATGTTTTGATTAGAAATTCGTACAAAATAGTCCCAAAAGGCTCATAAGTGCTTGATTGCAGGTTTGATCAACAAAGTGACAAGAAGTCAAATATCTGCTCAAAAGGAGTGAAACTTGCACAAGTATCAAGACAAGACAAAGCTCAGAAAAAACAACGCCATTTTGGCCGCACACCATTCTGTGCGGTCCGCACTGTAAGGTTTAGAGAGCATGACATTCAGGCACAAGGCCAATGCGACCGCATACCATTCTGTGCGGTCCGCACTGTGAGGTTTAGAGAGCACGATATTCAGGAACAAAGGGCAATGCAGCCGCACACCATTCTGTGCGGTCCACACTAAGATCAATAAGGCCGCACTCAATTTAGTGCGGTCCGCAGTAAGGAAGATCAGAGTTTTGCCAGATTTCGAGTTCAAGCCAATGCGGTCCACGCTCCATTTTATGCGGACCGCACTAGAAGCCTTCGTGGCCGTAGTCCATTCTCTACGGTCCTCAGTGCCCGAGTTCAGAGAGTCATATTTTCAAGCTTAGAGCCTTAGTGCGGCCGCACACCATTTTGTGATGTCCGCACTAGCCCCGCAGGGGTATTTTTGTCTAGATTTTTTAGCTTAGTATAAATAGCTTCTTTTCCCATTTTCAGGGTATCAAATAGTTTTAGAACATTGCTGCGCTCATGGGTTCGAAGATTTTAGCCATTTTGGGTAATTTTATTTACATTTCATCATTGAATCTTATTGTTTATCTTAGTAATTAATTAATATGAGTTGTTCTTCATCTATTTCTTGCTTTTCTTCTTTAATTATAAGTAGCTAGACCCATAAGCTAGGGTTGTGGCTCAACCCTAGTATGGGTAATTGATGGGTCTTGAATTTTAGGGCTAAATTGACTATGGGTGTTTGCTATTTGGGCCAATTTCATGGTTAATTGCTGAATTAGTGGTTGCAAACACTAGTTTCTGTTTAGTTGACTTGAGCTTTTCTTGAAAATGAGAGCCTAAGTCTCCGAAATTGGTCCAACAAGGAATTGGGGCGTACTCAAGAGATTGATAGCCCCAATTAAAGGGTTAAACCTCGAGAGAGTAATACCCGACTTGAACCTTGATTGCTTGTGCAAATTTGCATACCCAATCGGTCTTGAGAAAGTCAATTCGGTCAAAATCACTTGAACCATCGAAAGGTGTAGAGTGGGTATTATCGTGCAACGGTTATATCATACTCCCCAATTATGTCAATCGTGTCTTAGACTCAATTACCGTCAATTAACCACCTAGGCGAAAGTTACTACCTAGTGCCTTTTAAACCATTTGAATAATCCTCATTAGTTTTACTCTTAGCTTAATCTAGTTTCATTTACCATTGTAGTTTGATAAAAGTAGAAGTAAATCAAAAACCCCAAAAATGATTAGAAGTGCAATTTGGAACACATACGCAACTCTAAACTAGATAGATACCCGACTCCAAATTCTAGCTCTCTGTGGAAATCGATCCCGACCCTAAATTGGGTAAATCTCTTCGACCTTCTCTCGCTACTCAATAGTAGTGCAGGGTAGGATTCGATCATTACCACAACTCCCCCTACCAGACTGACTAAAGCTACGCATTCGCGTAGATCAAACCCCCCAAGCACAACGTTCCAAATGACAGCTGAAGCACAACCACCAAATTTTTCTTAGTTCAATTCACTCCATAGCCTATCCGAAACTCACCTGAGCCCTCATGGCTCCAAACCAAACATGCACACAAGTCCTAAAATATCGTACGAACTTGTTCGCGCGATCAAATTTCCAAAATAACACCTAGAACTACGAATTGAGCACCAGTCAAATGAAATTTTTAAGAAAACTTTAAAACTTCTATTTTCACAACCGAGTGCCTGACTCACGTTCTCCGTTTCTCACCAAATTTCACAGACAAGTCATAAATATAATAATGAACTTGTATCGGGCTCCGAAACCATAATACGGACCGATATCAACAATTTCAAGCATCAGACAATTCTTAAAAATCATTAAACCTTTAAACTTTTAATTTTCATCAAAAATTAATATCTCGAACTAGGGACCTCGAAATTCAATTTCGGGCATACACCCAGGTCCCAAATTACAATACGGACCCATCGAGGCCATTAAAATACGGATCCGAGTCCGTTTACTTAAAATGTTGACCGAAGTCAACTCAAAAGCTTTTTTAAGTAAAAAATCTTAGTATTATCAGTTTTTAACATATAAGCCTTCCGAAAAAAACACTCGGAGTGCGCACGCAAATCGAGGAAGGTAAAAATAAGATATTTAAGGTAACACAGAATTAGGTTCTAAAACATAAGATGACCTATCCGATCATCACATTCTCACATCTAAAACAACAGTTCTTCCTCGAACGGACATAGAAAAGTACCTAGGCAAGTGAAAAGGTGTGGATATCTACTTCGCATGTCGGACTCGGACTCTCAAGTAGCTGCCTCGATCGGCTAACTTCTCCACTACACTCGAACTGAAGGATAACTCTTTTACCTCAATTGACGAACCTGCCGGGCTAAAATAGTCACTAGCTCCTCCTCATAAGCCAAATCCTTGTCCAACTGGATAGAGCTGAAATCTAACACATGAGACGGATCACCGTGGTACTTCCGGAGCATGAACACATGGAATAATGGATGAAATGCTGACAAACTAAGTGTCAATGCGAGCTTGTAAGCCACCTCACCCACTCTCTGAAGAATCTCAAAAGGTCCGATGTACCTAGAGATCAACTTGACCTACTTTCCAAACCTTATTACACCCTTCATGGGTGATACATGGAGCAACACACTCTCTCTCCAACCATGAATGCAACATCACGAACTCTATGGTTGGCATAACTTTTCTACCTGGACTGAGATATGTGAAGTTTATCCTGAATAATCTTGACATTGTCCAAGACATCTCTTACCCAACAACCGAGCGTCCCCCGGCTCGAACCATCCAACTGGCGATCGGTACCGCATACCGTATAATGCCTTATAAAGAGCTAGCTGAATGCTTGACTGGTAGCTGTTGTTGTAGGCAAACTCCGCAAGCGGCAAAACTGATCCCAAGAGCCTCTGAAGTCTATAACACAAGCGTGGAGCATATCCTCCAATATCTGAATAGTGCACTCAGACTGTCCATCCATCTAAGAATGAAATGTTGTGCTCAACTCAACCTGCGTGACCAACTCATGTTGTACTGCCCTCCGAAAGTGCGAGGTGAACTGCGTACCTCTATCAGAAATGATAGACATGGGCACACCGTGAAAACGGACGATCTCACAGATGAAAATCTCTACAAACTACTCTGAGGAATAAGTAACTACCACAGGAATGAAATGCACTGACTTGGTCATCCTATCCACAATGAACCAAACTGCATCGAACTTCCTCTGAGTTCGTGGGAGCCCAACAACAAAATCCATAGTGATACGCTCCCACTTCCACTAAGAAATCTCTATCTTGTAAAGAAAACCACCAAGTCTCTAATGCTTATACTTTACTTGCTAACAATTTAGTCATCGAGCTACATATGCAACTATATCTTTCTTTATCCTCCTCCATCAGTAATGCTGCCGCAAGTCCTGAGACATCTTGAAGGCACCCGGATGAATAAAATATCAGGAACTGTGGGCTTCCTTAAGAATCAACTCATGAAGTCCATCTACATTAGGCACACAAACACGACCCCGCATCCTCAAAACTCCATCATCTACAACAGTAACCTGCTTGGCATCACCGTGTCAGGATACAGACAAGAAAATGAGGGTCATCATACTACCATTCCCTGATGCGCTCAAACAATAAAGACCGAGCAACTGTACAAGTTAGAATACAACTGGGCTCAGAAACATCCAACCTCATGAACTGATTGGCCAAAGCCTGAAAATCTAATGCACGTTGTCTCTCACTGACTGGAATGTACGCAAGGCTGCCTATACTCACTGACTTTCTACTCAAGGCATCTGCCACCATATTGGCCTTCCCGGGATGATACAAGATGGTGATATCATAGTCTTTCAATAGCTCCAACCACCTCCTCTTCCTCAAATTGAGCTCCTTTTGCTTGAACAAATACTGTCACACCTCCTTTTTTTCACTACACCCGCGAGGGCGTATAAAGGAGTTTTTCCAATTAAAGGACAATCAGAACGAGATTTAATTATTAATTATTTCAGAGTCGCCACTTGGGATATTAATGGTATCCCAAGTCACCGGTTGAACCCCAAACCGAGGAAATTTATGACTCTGTTACAGTCTGCGAACCAGAAATCCGAGTAAGGAATTCTATTAACCTGGGAGAAGGTGTTAGGCATTCCCGAGTTCCGTAGTTCTAGCACGGTCGCTTAACTGTTGCATTTGATTTTATCTGACTTTAATACATGCTAGCTTATGTGCCTTTTATTCGTAAACCGCTTTTTATCATTGTTAATTCTACAAGAATTGCGACGTCGTGAAAACGCGTTTCGAACCACATCGCAATCAATGCACCCGTGGTTGTCGACACATTTTGACTTAGTCGAGATTTGGATTTGGGCCGCATCAATGCGCACCCGAATTTAAAAAAGTAATTTATTTAAATCGTGCCTAAAGATTCTAACGTATTATCATTTTGGGGAAGACCGTGAAATTTACTAAACAACCCTCCCAAATTCTAATTATTTTAATAACCATTCACTGAGGGCCCCGCGTATATGATTTTGTTTGGCGAGGTTCGTCTCAACATTTTATTAAAAGGCCCATTTGAGATTGACTACAATTTTCTATTGATCAATTGTCTCTAAAAGAAGAAAGAAAACTAATTATGTGAGAACTAAACAATCCAGTGAAATTATGCACTGAAATTCAGTAGTCCAAACTCAACAACGAGTTGGACCACTGATGGGCTTCAGAAATGGCCCAAATATTACGGTCAGGCAGGAGAGAAGGAAGCCCAGGTGACAGATGACTGCACCTGGGATCGAATCCCCTAGGAAGCCTAAATTCATGAGGGCAGTCCATTTGACAGCCTGAGATCGAGCCCTCACAAGGCCAAATCACATCCCCACATAGGTCATGGCCCACCTGACGTTCCCTTTTTAAAAGATTTCAACACATTGGGCCTATAGCGTGAGAATCCAGGCCCAAACAATTACATACACCTGAAGACATGGCTCAGGATCGAGCTTGGGTAAGGACATCGGATGCAACTCCAAATACCCACCCAGCTTGATTGCTTAGGCAATTAATGTTTTGCCAAGGACTCAATAGTCCTAATCTCAATTTAAGCAAAAATATGAATTCAAACTTACACAGAAACTCGGATTACCTTTTAAAATATCCTATACTAAACTAAAAGCATGCAGAACCAGACCTAAACTGGTATTTAACTATACCAAACTAATAATTTATGAGCTCAATTTGAATACAAATAGCATGAGACATTTGGATTTGCACAACCCATATTTAACAGTACCAATAACTCAAATCAGGCTGTAGAAATCAATTATCAAACGTGTGTACCAAACCAATCTAAACAAATTATCTACCTACAATGAAGTCAATGAGTTTAACAGTCCAATGAGCATCTGTTTAGCTACATGACTCGACTATCAGACATGCATCACCAGTTTTAACCAAAAGATATAATTATAATGAAACAGATGAACTACATATATTAAGCATTAATGCCAAAATCATATCACACTTAACTACAACTCCACAGCAGATAGTTCACTTCAATCCTGATTCATATTTCCAGTGAAATGAAGATACATAGCGTCAAACTTCAGGATATGTACCTGGTTTTTGAATTGCAGTGAAAGAAGAAGGAGTTAGCAGAAGCAGGTGAAACAGCAGCAGTATCCAAGAACAATATTCAGCAGCTCAGGGAGAATTAAACACTAGAAACCAATCTCAAACAACAACCAAACAAGTGTGATTTAACACAAAACAGCTTCACCAAACACTAAGTAACACACTACTCGACTGTTGCATCAACTGAAGGGCCTGAACTGATTCAAATGAACTCAAAAACCAACAGAAATGGATCCAGGAGACTGCTAAGTCATGACAACCAAAATCTGAATTAGGAAGTGGTAAATTGAAAGCTGAAAATTGAAAGTCACTCAATGCCTAATGGAACAGTAACATTTTTGGGTTTGTATATTTTTTTTGAACTTTTGGTTTTGTATTTTGGTCTTTGAATTAGAAAGCTACTTCAGATCTGAAATCTATAATGGCCAGAGTTTTGGAAGCTAATAATGGCTGAAAAGAAGACCCCCTCTCAAGGCAATTCAATGCCTATTTATAGGTAAATAAAATGCTAGAAGCTTCTATCAACTACCCTTCCCCAAATAAGACCTAGACTACCCTCACATGTGACTTCCCTTAGTTTTGAATTTATTCCCCTTGTTCATTCCCCAGATTACCCTTAGTATCTCCTAAAATTACTACCTGACCCAAAACCCTTCAGTTACAACCAAACAACTTACCAAGTAACACATTAACAATTTACAAGTTGGTAATACTGAGATCAACCCAAGTCAAATTCTAAATCCAATGATCAAAGCCCAATTAACCAATGAACAATTATCAACAAAACACATTAACACTGACTTACCATTAGCAAACTAAAGTGAAGAACAATTATCCTTATTAAACTTAAACTAAACAAAACCTAAACTAACTTCTTGAATCGAAACAGAGTAATTTCTAATATGCCAATCAAACTAAAATCAAGAACAAAATAAATTAGAATCAAGCCATAAATCAAAACATGGAATCCAGACAGAGTTGACAGAAACTTGGACATTAGCAAATATTAGAATAGAAGCAAACAGAAGAGAGAGAAACGAAAGCTCACTGATGCCAAGAGAAACGCCGGCCAGCCATTGACGTCCGAATCATTCAGGATTTTTGACACGTAACATCCCTAAACATATGTTTTTTTTACAAGAGAACACATGGTTAAGAATATTACGGTCCAAAATCACAAAGATTTTGGGTTAGGGTTTTGGCCGGAAACTCTTAGATTTGGAATTCGAGCCGCTTCACCGAGATTCGAAGGAAGATGGTCATGGATTTGGGTTGAGGGAAGTCTGGGGACGGTGTGGTGTGATTTTGGTCTAGTTTGGACAAAGTAACGACTTGGCCGGAAAATTTAAAATCAATATTCGACGTCCTTGGTTGTGATTCGAGGGAAACCAACGATATGGTTGTAAAGAGGAGTTCATATGGAATCTGTGGTGTAATTTTGGGGGTGAACGACGTATGTTGCGCTTCCCGCCGGCGAGGGCTTTGGTGGCGGCTTGGATTAGGGTTTGAGAGGAGAGGTAGGGTGAGGAAGACAAGGGACTGGGGTGGGGGAGGGGGTAACGTTTCAGACAGTTATATAGGGGAATCTAAGGATGATCTCGTCCGTTGGATTAAGAATCAATGGCTGAGATCGAACCCTAAAACAACGTCGTTTGGAGTTTAAAGAATTGGACCGGGTGGGAACGGGTTATGGGCTGATGGGGCGTGACTGTTTGGGTTGAAGCTTAATTCGGAAGAGGCCCAATTGCGAGCAGCCTCCCCTTGTTTATTCCTTGCTTTTGTTTCTTTTTCCATTCTTCTACTTACTTGCTTTGTATTTTATTTTGTATATATATATTTTTTTTATTTTTCTGATTTCATAAAAAATGCAACAATTAAAATAAAATCCTAATATATTTCAAAACAAAAACTAATTAATTCCTAAAATCGTTTAAAACTAATTCATGACAAATTCACAATAAAAATGCAAAAGTGCACTATTTTTTGTGAATTTTCATGTTCTGCTCTAAAACAAATTAACCCCTAATTAATGCTAAAATATGAGATTAAGTCCTAAATGCAAATGCATATTTTTTGTATTTTCATGCGAATTAACGGGCACAAATAAAATGCAAACAATTAACAGAAAATGACACAAAATTTCACAAAAATTGTAAATTTTGGGAATAATTCATACATAGGGCAAAAATCACGTGCTCACAGCTGCCCCTCTTTGTTCGGAAACATGAAAAGTTTTCGTGCAAAGATAAGTGAGCAAATACGAGCGATTTTTGCCCGTTCAAATATTCCGTTGTGAAGCATTTTTGAAAAATTTGACCGCACCCTGCTTCAGAGGTTGCCTACATATCCTGGGCTAAATAGGAATCAGGTCAGTGTAGTTCGGGAGTGTCTGGTAGCTGGGCTACCAGGAGCTGTGATTTCACTGTGATTGCTACTGCTACTGCTTGCTGACCTTCCTTATTACACCATGGCAAAATAAAAGAAGCTAGACTAAGCTATGAACTGTGAATTACAAAAGTCTTATCTAAAGTCTTCAAACTTGCATCTTACACTTACCTTGTTGCCTTGTTGCCTTGCTGCCTTGTTGTAAAACTCACTATTGTTACTTCAAATCGTGAACTGAGATGTTGTTCTTTCTTTCCAAATTACTGAACTTGAATAATCTTGGACTTGAGTGTATTTCTCTGTTCTTCATGCAGTCTCCTGATTGCTGAACTTGAAATTGAATGTATTCCTCTATTACCCAGGCGGGTTACTGACTGTTGGACTTGAAATTGAATGTATTCCTCTATTATCCAGGCGGGCTCCTGACTGCTGGACTTGAAATTGAATGTATTCCTCTATTATCCAGGCGGGCTCCTGACTGCTTAACTTGAAACTCCATTCTCCAGGCGGGCTCCTGACTGCTAAAATTTGAAATGCATGTCTCTGTTCTCCAGGCGGACTCCTGACTTCAACTACAACTTCAAATATAAATACCTTCATTCTCTAGGCGGGCTCCTGACTGCTAAAATTTGAAATGCATGTCTCTGTTCTCCAGGCGGACTCCTGACTTCAACTACAACTTGAAATATAAATACCTCCATTCTCCAGGCGGGCTCCTGACTGATAAAATTTGAAATGCATGTCTCTGTTCTCCAGGCGGACTCCTGACTTCAAAATAGACAAAGAAATTGTTTGAAAACTAAAACTTGAATTGTGTCACCTCTGTTCTTCAGGCGGGCTCCTGATTGCTAAAACTTAAATTGTATGTCTCTGTTCTCCAGGCGGACTCCTGACTATCGAAATTTGAAGTGCATGTCTCTGTTCTCCAGGCGGACTCCTGACTTCTAAAATTTAAACTGTATGTCTTTGTTCTCCAGGCGGACTCCTGACTTCAACAAATAAACAACCAACGAAAATTTTCTACCCCAGTTCAGAAGCTGGGTGTATGGGTGAGCATTAAACTGAATCATATTACCACATATTACTAAGAATTGAAGGCTAAATCCTATTATCCAAGGAGGTCCTGACAACTCCTAACAATTACGAACCTAAGGTATTACTCTTGCTACATCATGTTATCTACAAGGGTTTTAAGCTACATCCTGTTATCCAGGAAGGTCCTAACAACTTGCATTTTATCCTAAACATGCAAACTTTGCAACCAAATTATATTCCCCTATGCTATTCATGATTATTTTGTGTTTTTAATCCCACCATACTTTGCGGTCAAATCTGATTACTGCTTGCTTTCCCTTTATGGAGAATTCCTCCTGAACAACCAACTTTCTGCCCTTGTTTCAATCAAAGAAAATTCCGTTAGTTTAAAATGGTGGTTAGTTGATGGCATTCTTGCTGAAAAATCCTTCCCCTGCATTGCTTTGTGTTGACTGACTTCCACGCACTGACTCTGAACCGCTTGACTTTCTGACCAACTTTTAAATTCCCCAACCTCTGGCGACCTAAATGTTTTACACCCATGCTGTTATTTCACTTTTTTGACCCTTTTGTTTGAACCTTTGCATTTCCCACGACATTTCCCAATCATTCCACCGATGAAACTTCCGTTAATTCCCTGTATTCCACTTGACATCATGTTGTTTTTGACATGCTCTGACCACGTTGTGCTTCACAATTTCGGAAGCTGGTAGTGAGCCTTGAAGTCCTTTCCCACTTGCTTTTGAACATAATTGACATTAGAACATTTAGACAAACAAAACCCCCAAAAGAGAATGAAATGCAATGGTTTTACGGGTTAAGGATAAGAAGAATCCAAAACCTGATGACTACTAAAAATGAAGTAAAGAAAAAAAACTTATCTAACCGGAACAACTGACACCAATGGTCATGACATGCATTTCAGACTAATCGGCCCAACCGATCCAACTAAACAACTCTCAGTTGTCATACCTCATTGCCCAGAACTTCCATCAATTGTTTGAATTACCCAGACCTTAACCTTGTTTTCCTGCGGTACCACGAAATGGTTTCCATCAATAGACCTTTCTCAGTTTGCCATTTCTCAACTCACTTTCACCTTGAGGTGCCCGTGAAGGTTTTCACCACTAAGACTCTCTCATTTTATTCTCTCTCAGCTCCCGTCGCCTTACGGTGCCCGTGAGGATTTTCACCCATAAGACTCTCTCATTTTTATCTTTTGTTCTTCTTGCTTGAACCAGAGTGTTGCCATTCCCACGAATTACCGCTACCTGCTCGACTTGGCATTTCTCAAAAATTGATCAGAAGGTCTTTCTTTGGACCGTAATGTAGGCTTTTGGATTGGGTTAGAAAGAAAGGTATAAAAGGCTCAAAACAATTCAAATGGGTTCAAATTACAACTTTCAGAATCCAACTTTTCACAACAATCACAACTTCTGCCCCAGTTTCTTGCTTGGGGATTTTTTTTTTGGATATTTATTTTGGTATGACTGAACTTCGGAGTAAGGCTGCCTACGTACCCTTTCAGGATCAAGTCAAACGTAGTTCACTGTATCATAATTACCTTTGTTGTTGTGTGTGTGTTTTTTTTCCTTTCCTTTCTTTTCATCTTCTTTTCCTTTCTTTTCTCCTCTTTTTCTCCTTTTCCTTTCTTCTCTTTCTCTTTTCCTTCACTTTTCATTTTTCTTTTCTCTTCTTTTTTCCTTCTTTTTTCTTTTTTTTTCTTTTCTTTCCTTTTCTTTTCTTTTTCCTTTGCTTTTCTTTTCTTTCTTTTATGTTCGGCACTTGTGTTCCTTGATAGTGCCATTGATTCCGAAAGAGAGGTATGAAAAATAAGTAAGGGTCAAAGGGAATGACAAGGGATAAAAGTATTTGGATAGCAGGACAAAACGCCTTCGTCATTTCAATCTTTAAGATATGCTGAATACAAACAGATACATTCAGAAATAAAGAAATCATACATAATATCTCTTGACCGCATCAGAATTGATGGCCATTTCTATACATTTTCCTTCTACATCTATCAAATACAATGCACCGTTAGACAACACTCTGGTTACTACAAATGGTCCCTGCCAGTTTGGGGCAAATTTTTCTTTTGCTTCAGCCCAATGAGGCAAAATCCGCCTCAGTACTAACTGTCCGACTTCGAATTTCCTTGGACGCACTTTCTTGTTGTATGCTCTTGCCATTCTTCGTTGGTACAGTTGACCATGACACACTGATGCCAATCTCTTCTCGTGAATCAAACTCAACTGCTCAAGGCAGTTTTTCACCCATTCATCATAATCGATCTCAGCCTCCGCAACGATTCGCAGAGACGGGATTTCCACCTCTGCAGGTATTACTGCCTCGGTGCCATACATCAATGAATAAGGAGTCGCCCCCACCGAGGTACGAATAGTGGTGCGGTACCCTAACAATGCAAAAGGTAATTTCTCATGCCACTGTCTAGACCCTTCAACCATCTTCCGGAGTATTTTCTTTATATTCTTATTGGCTGCTTCAACCGCACCATTTGCCTTAGGACGGTATGGAGTAGAATGCCTATGGGTAATCTTAAACTGCTCACATGTCTCCTTCATCAAATGACTATTAAGATTAGCCCCATTATCCGTGATGATTACCTTCGGAATCCAAACCGACAGATGATATTTGAGTGCACAAAGTCGACCACAGCTTTCTTAGTCACAGACTTGAATGTCTTAGCTTCCACCCATTTGGTAAAATAGTCTATAGATACCAGAATAAACCTGTGCCCATTTGACGTTGCTGGATAAACTGGACCAATAACATCCATGCCCCATGTAACAAAAGGCCATGGTGCGGACATCGTATGTAGTTCTGATGGTGGAGAATGAATCAAATCTCCATGCACTTGGCACTGATGACATTTACGCACAAAACTGATACAATCTCACTCCATAGTGAGCCAATAATAACCTGCTCAGAGAATCTTTTTTGCTAGAACGTACCACTCATATGCGGTCCACAAACTCCGAAATGTACCTCAGTCATGATAGATGTGGCCTGTCTTGCGTCCATGCATATCAACAACTCGAGGTCTGGAGTTCTTTTGTACAACACTCCTCCACTAAAGAAAAACCCGCTTGCCAATCGCCGAATCGTTCTTTTCTGATCACCGGTGGCCTGTGCCGGATATACTCCCGTCCTGATGTACTCTTTGATATCATGGAACCACGGCTCGCCGTCGATTTCCTCTTCTATCATATTACAGTATGCATGCTGATCACGGACCTGAATCTGCAACGGATCAACATAAGCCTTGTCTGGATGATGCAACATCGACGCCAAAGTAGCCAAAGCGTCGGCAACCTCATTATGAATCCTTGGAATATGCCTGAACTCTATAGCCTGAAACCGCCGACAAAGCTCATGCAGACATTACCGGTACGGTATAAGTTTTAAATCCCGTGTTTCCCATTCTCCTTGAATTTGGTGTACCAGTAGGTCCGAGTCACCCATGACCAAGACTTCCCGTACACCCATATCTACAGCTAATCTCAATCCCAATATACACGCCTCATATTCTGCCATATTATTCGTATAGTAAAAATGAAGCCAAGCTGTAACAGGGTAATGCTGACCTGTTTCAGAAATAAGTACCGCTCCTATTCCCACACCTTTCATATTTGCAGCCCCATCAAAGAAAAGTTTCCATCCCGGCTTCTCAGCTTGTTCCAATTCATCAATGTGCATCACCTCTTCATCAGGGAAATAAGTTTTCAAAAGTTTGTAATCTTCATCGACGGGGTTTTCAGCCAAATGATCAGCTAATGCATGTGCTTTCATCGCAGTCCGTGTCACATAGATAATGTCAAACTCTGTAAGCAGGATCTGCCACTTTGCAAGCCTCCCTGTGGGCATAGGCTTCTGAAAGATATACTTCAACGGGTCCAAGCGAGATATGAGGTAAGTAGTGTAGGAGTGTAGGATGACAAATAATGTTTCAACTTCTGTGCCACCCAAGTTAGGGCGCAACATGTCCTCTCTAGATGAGTATACTTAACCTCGTAAGATGTGAACTTCTTGCTAAGATAGTAGATAGCCTGGTCCTTTTTGCCTGTAACATCATGCTGCCCCAGTACACAGCCGAATGAATTATCCAAAACCGTCATATATAGAATCAAAGGCCTCCCTGGTTCTGGCGGGACCAATACGGGTGGGTTCGACAAATACCCCTTTATCTTATAAAAAGCCTCTTGACATTCATCAGTCCAGTTGACTGCAGGATCTTTCTTTAACAACTTGAAAATCAGCTCACAAGTTGTCGTGAGCTGAGCAATGAACCTACTGATATAATTCAATCTTCCTAACAAACTCATCACCTCAGTTTTGTTTCTTGGAGGTGGCAATTTCTGAATAGCTTTGATCTTCGATGGGTCTAATTCAATACCCCGCCGGCTGACTATAAATCCTTTTCAAATGGCACCCCGAAAGCACATTTTGCAAGATTGAGCTTAGGATTGTACCTGCGAAGCCTTTGAAAGAACTTCCTCAAATCCCTGACATGGTTAAACTATTGTCTAGTCTTCACGATCACATCATCCACGTATACCTCGATTTCCTTGTGTATCATATCATGGAATATTGTTGTCATTGCCCTCATATAAGTTTCCCCAACATTTTTCAAACCAAACGACATGACCTGATAACAGTACGTTCCTCACGGCGTGATGAATGCCGTCTTTTCTGCATCTTCTTCGTCCATTAAAATCTGATGATAACCCGCATAACAATCCACAAAAGAACCAATATCATGCTTGGCACAATTATCGATCAAAATATGGATGTTCGGCAATGAGAAATTATCTTTTGGGCTTGCCTTGTTGAGATCTCGATAGTCAACACACACCCTGGTTTTGCCATCTTTCTTCAACACAGGCACAACATTGGCTAACCAAGTGGGATACCGAGTGACCCGAATGACTTTTGCATCGAACTGCTTGGTAACCTCTTCTTTAATCTTTACACTCATCTCTGTTTTGAACTTTCTTAGTTTCTATTTGACAGGAGGGAATGCCGGGTCAGTGGGCAATTTGTGAACCACCAAATCAATGCTTAGACTTGGCATATCATCATACGACCATGCAAAAACATCTTTGTACTCATGCAATACTTTAATTATCTCCTTCTTGAGTTATGGCTCCAGATGAACACTTACTTTAGTTTCCCGCACATTTTCTTGGTCCCCTAGATTAACTGCTTCTGTGTCATTTAGGTTAGGTTTGGGTTTTTCTTCAAAGTGACTTAATTCTTTACTAATTTCCTCATAAGCCTCGTCGTCGTTACAATCTGCCTCATCATCACACTCGATTTCTTGTATTATTATTTCTGAGCTAGATTGGCTTTTAAAATTGGGCCGAAGATTCCTCATGCATGTCATATCATTGATATCAGCATAAAAAGAACTGTACAACAAAAAAGAAAAAAATGGAAACAAAATTAGGAATGAAGAAAGAAGAAAATTGCATTTCATTGAATGTAAAGATAACAGGGTTTTAACTCATCCAAACGGACGGAACATAGCAACTGAATTACAAACCCTGGAATAATCCAGGTGACAAAAGGAAAACAAAACCCACTACCACGACTCCCTCCGAATTGGAAGAGGAGTAGCTTCCCAATTGTTGATGTTAGCATGTGGTCCGATGTACTGTATATCTGCTTTGCTTGACCCTTCCCCGGCCTCAACCATGTTCACTTCAGCAAATACCCTCTCGAACACCTTATCCAAGTTCCCCTCTGCACCAATCAGTGGACCTGACACCTTTGCCAATGACTGCTTCTTGACACCCGGCCTGATGAAGGACCTGGACAAGCGTGGAATCGGTTTGGGAAGAACCCAAACTTTCTTTTTCAACTTACGAGCTCTTCTAACATCTGCTGCTGTTGGTTTGAACCCCAGTCCGAAGGTGTCCAGGTTTTTGGGAAGAGAAACAGGTTGAACAATGCCCTGAAGCTTAACCCCCAGACCTTTTCCTGGCATGAACCCATTACTCAGCATTTCTGATACTACCATGACGGTCGCAACTGCCACCCTGAGACATGGAATTCCTTTACCCTCGGGCACTCTGTTCACCGGGACCGTGTTGAAGACCTGATAAACCCATGGTCCCTTATTATCTTCAGTTTCTATAAAGGGCACAATGGTATCATTCATGGCGCATGTGGGATCTTCCCCATATAACACGATTTCTTGTCTGTCCCACTCGAAGTTGATCATTTGGTGCAGTGTGGAAGGCACTGCTTTGGCCGTATGGATCCATGGTTGACCCAACAAAAGATTGTAGGACACTGCAGCATCCAACACCTGAAATTCCATAGTGAACTCAACTGGGCCAATAGTCAATTCAAGTATAATATCCCCCACTATGTTTGTTCCCCCTCCGTCGAACCCTCGAACACAAACACTATTTTTGCGGATTCTATCATCGTCAATCTTCAACTTGTTCAATGTGGATAAGGTACAAATATTAGCACTTGACCCGTTATCGATCAACACCCGAGTAACCATTGAATCTTCACACTTGACTGTCAAGTAGAGAGCTTTATTGTGTTCTGTGCCTTCCACAAGCAATTCATCATCAGAAAATGTTACCCTATTTACCTCAAAGATCTTGTTGGCAATTGTCTCCAGATGGTTCGCTGAAATTTTTTCGGGCACATGAGCTTCATTCAATATCTTCATCAAAGCTCGGCAATGCTCGTCAGAATGGATCAATAATGACAACAACGAGATCTGGGTCGGTGTTTTTCTCAATTGTTCAACAATGGAATAATCTTGCACTTTCATTTTTTTCAGAAATTTCTCTGCCTCTTCTTTCGTCACTGCCTTCTTAACTAGCACTGGATTGTCTTTAGCGCCCCTAGCCTTTCTCAAGTCTTCAGGCACAAAACAACGTCCCGACCGAGTTAATCCTTATGCTTCACAACTCTCTTCATCAATTTCCTTTCCTTTGTATGGCACCACTGCCTTGTCATATTTCTACGGCACGGCTTTGCTATCAGCCACGGGTAATTGGACTACCGGCTTTATGACAACTGGTTCTATGTAGGCCCCTTTTACAACAACCACGGGCGCAGATGATGCCCATGTTACCACTAACTTGGTTGGCTCTGGCTTTTCTGCATCGACAAATGGCCCTTTCCCCATTACTACCACCGGCTCGTCTTTTATATCTTCCGGCTGAATTGCTGGCTTTACCTCAACTGCCTTTCCCTTGGATTCAATAGAACGGATCATCATGACCGTCTGCGAGGGCTTTTTAGGCTTTGTTCCCTTATGTATCAGTTCAATCATGTTAGTCTCATGATGTGCTGGCAACGGGTTTTGGTTAATGTTTGGCGCCTTCGGAGCCTGTACCTCAATACGACGATTATCAATAAGTTCCTGCACCGCGTTCTTCAATTTCCAACACTTCTCAGTATCATGCCCTGGCATCCCTGAGCAATACTCACAGCTAACAGAATGGTCCAAGTTTCTGGGAGGGGGATTTGGTACTTTGGGCTCAATTGGGGTCAACATTCCCAATTGTTTCAAACTGTGGAAAAGAGAGGTGTAAGATTCTCCCAACGGAGTAAATGTTTTCTGTTTCGAGGCCTTCTCATTTCTAAAAGCTTGGTTTGGGCGAAAGCCAGTTCCTGGTCTACTAGCCCTGGGAGGTGGATAGGTGTTTTGTGGAGGTGGATATGTGTTTTGGAGAACCGGTGCACGCCATTGCGGGTGCGTCGGGGATTGAGTATACGTCTGGGCGTGGTGAACAGAAAAGTGTGGTTCTGGTGGTGGGTAGTAATGTTGTGGTGGGCCATATGGGGTATATAGATAATTTAGATGGTGGGGTCTGGGTTGGTTGTAGTAGGGTGGAGGGTTATTGGGCCTGGACCAAGTACTAGTTTCAACCGTAGCAACTTCTTCCTTCTTCTTCTTTCCAAGCACACCACCAGTACCGCTTTGGATGGCCTGGGTGGTTGCTTTCAATGCCGAGTAGCTCAAGATTTTGTTAGACTTCAATCCCTCTTCAATCATGGCTCCCATCTTTACCACTTCATTAAACGACTTTCCGACAGATGTCACTAGATGACCAAAATAGGTAGGCTCCAATGTTTGCAAGAAGTAATCTACCATCTCACTCTCCCTCATCGGAGGATCAACCCTTGCTGCTTGTTCCCTCCAGCGGAAACCAAACTCTCTAAAACTTTCCCCGGGCTTCTTTTCCAGCTTCAACAATGACAGACGATCGGGGACTATCTCAAGGTTATACTGAAAATGGCCAATGAATGCTTGTGCCAAATCATCCCATGTATACCATCGGCCGGGGTCCTGTCTCATGTACCATTCCAGCGTGGACCTGCTCAAGCTTTGACCGAAATATGCTATCAACAATTCGTCCTTCCCCCCAGCACCTCTCATCTTGCTACAAAAGCCACGCAGATGGGCTACTGGGTCACCGTGCCCCTTATACAAGTCAAACTTCGGCATTTTAAACCCCGCGGGAAACTGAACATCAGGGAAAGGGCACAAATCTTTGTATGCAACGCTGACTTGGTTGCCGAAACCATGCATGTTCCTGAAGGATTGCTCCAGGCTTTTGACTTTACGAATCACTTCCTCCTGTTCTGCATTCTTAACTGGTTTCTCAACTTCTTCCGGGATTTCAAAATGGTGAGTATAGGTATATGGCTCAGGCATTTTAAAAGTGGGTTCAGGAGGGTAAATTTGGGTGTCATGAGCTTGGAATAGCGGCTGACTGGACGATCTATGTAACGTGGCTGGGGGAGGTGCCACGAAGACTGAACCCATAGGTGGGGGAGGGTTCTGTTTGGGTGGTGGAGCTGGAGGGGTGTATGAAGTGGTACCATAGCCCTGGGTGTGATAGGGGAAGCTGAAGATGCATGGGGAGTGGTAGGCTCCTGAGCCTGAGCCAGAGGTGGGATGTAAGATGGATTAGCGGGGTATAGTGGTGCCGGATGTCCCTGAGACCATGCCCGATGCATTTCGGCCATTTGCGCTTTTAGTTTCCTCATCTCTTCTTTCATGGCACCCACATCTGTTACCTCAACTTCATTTGAAGAATCCACGAGACTGATATCCGAGTCTTGTCCTGTCATGTTTACTTTATCTTTCGACCGGGTGTTGTACGGGTGAGTTGCCAGAACTGCCAATCAACTAACCACCAGCCTGGACTCACACATTTAGACAACCACTTTGTTAGCGATTAAGTTTTAACAGATTTGACAACCGCACGTTGGCATGAATGCACTTATACAGTTAATCATTTCTATTATGCGTTTGCTCGATTGCATGCGTCATCCCGACATTTCGTTCTTTGTTTCTTTTTACTTTTCTTTCCATTTTCTCACTCTATCCCTTTCTTGTGTCCTTTTCTTTCTTCTATTTGTTTCCCACTCTTCTCTTCTTTTCTCTTTCTCTTTTTGTTTTTCCGCTCTTTTCTTTCTTTCTCTTTATTTTCGCTCCCTTCTTTTTGTCTCTCTCTCTTTCTTTGTTTCTTCTTTTTTTTTCCTTTTCCCGTTTTATGATTACGGTCAAATCCTATGGAGATTGCCTATGTATCGTGACCCCGCACGAATCAGACCAAGCGTAGTTCGTGAAAATAAAGGGTGGAAATAAGAATTTTTTTTTGAAATTTTCAATTTTCATTACTAAAACAAGCTATTACAAACTAAACACTTTTCGGAATGAAACTAACAGACGCAAATTAAAAGCAAACACAGACTCTAAGACTGCAAACATACTTGACCTGAAAAGACATCGGACAGATAAAAGACAGACTCAAAAGGTAGAAAACTATAGACACGGACTATGCATACTCTAGTGCTTCAAACTTAGGTGTCCGCGGGGCGTCGTTCGGCCTTGCCGCGGGCCTAGGATCCAAATCCCTTTCAAGCTGCTCTAATTCATTCATGGTTCGCTTCACATAGATCATTACTGCTAAGACAAAAGTAGTATAGGTCATGTCTTCACAAACCCGGCATCTCCTGAAAATGGCATGAGCAATGGCTCTAATCCTGTCTTTTGTTTGCTTCTTTTCTATAAGCAAGCGTCTTATCTGATCGCTGCACGTCTTTAAAGCTCGAGAGTCCTGCAGGTGTTGATCTTGCAACTGCTGCACTTCTACCTCCATTTGGGCAAACAAGTCGTAACAATGTCCACTTTCAATTCCAAAATCTCTAGTCTGCATAACCGCTTTACCCTCAAGGGCAACCACTTTTCTCTTTAAATTGGCAACAATTTTCTCATGGTCCCTTTTCAACTGATTCAAGTACCGGTGACGCTCATCTGTTCTTGTAGCCCACTGCGCTTTGAGCTCTGCCATGATATTCCCAGATTTTTCTAACTCATCCCGACATTCCCCGACTTCATTTTCCAGCCTTTTTATCAATTGCACATCTGATCGGCTCCTTGGTTGCTTATCGACGGTTATTCTTAATTGCCGGATTTGGGCCCTAAGCGTCTCGTTTTCTTGAGCCAGTCTGTTTTTCTCACCTTGATCTGCGGCAACCTATACCCTGTTCTCGAATTTCAGACTCTCAACTTGCTGCTTCAACTTACCAATCTCAGCTTGATAGCCTTCTTCCTTTGCTAACCAGTCTCACTGCTCTTGGGACGACTCGGCGAAATCTTCGAGATGAGGTCTTTTAGCCGGTCTCTTGCATGCCACGTCACCTCTGAACCAATCATGATACCCCGGGGCAACTTCCCCTTTAGCCCTATCTGACACACAAGTGTTCGCCATCAAATGTTGACACTCACTCCAGATATGGCGAACTTCTTCTTCGGAGAACCGACCGTCAGGACTAATTTCGACCACTTGGGTACTCAGATCTTCATCTCTCGGTACTACTTGATACCTCCCGAGTTGCCTTAGAACCCGATATGGCGCATAGGGCTGGATGCTTTTGAGTCCCATCAACAGAAAATGCGGTCTGGCTGCTGGCATATATATGACTTCTTCGACAGGCAACCATCCGAACACCCACTGTATCTGGCTGGCAGTGAGGGTCCGAAATAATGATGTCCAAGCCGTGACTCCTTCAGGTAGACTAGCCCCTTTGATTCTTGTGTAAAATTCTCCTATACAAGTTTTCTCAAACGAACCATAACTCAAGAGCTGAGAGCGGTGGCATAAATGCTCAGTCATCCACATTTGTAACAACAAGTTACAACCCTAAAAAAATTGCCCCCAGCTTTGCAAACAGTGAGAGCCCAGAAGATGTCAGCCACGATCATAGGTGCTAAAGTGCTTTTTCCCATGGTTTGCAAGGTACTGCCGACCCCAGCTACTTTCAAATCAATATTTTCATCTTTCCTTGGGAATACTATGAGGCCCAAAAAGGCTATCATAAAAGTCACCCGTCTGTGTTCCTCCCATTTTTGTCGGTTACTTCTACTGCATAGCTTAAAGTCTGTATTATTGAACCCACCCACGTGGCCATATCTATCATATATGAAGCGGAAACTGCAGAAACCCTTTGCAAAATCTAGATGGTGAACTGTTCGGGGTATTTTCAAGGAATCCAAAAACCGGTGTACGGTAACGGCCCTGGGAGCAATTAAGTATTTGAACCTCAACGGAGCTTGATCACTTCCGATGTACCCCGCTATTTCTTCCAATGTCGGGTTGAGATCAAAGTCCGAGAAATGAAATACATTATGTGCCGAATCCCAATAAGCGACCAATGCCCGGATAATATCCCCCCGAGGCTGAATGTCTAATAAATCCGGGAGATCTTTCAAATACTTTTTCACTTCGTCTTACCCTTCTTTGCCTAAGTCATTCCACCATAATCGCAACTCAAAAAATTTTTGGTCATTATTGAAAAGGGCTCATTTAGCATCGTGCTCATCCTGCACATTTATTAAGGCGATTAAGCAAAAGAAAAACTGTTATTCGACTCAAGAAAAAAAACTATCTATATTTTCGACTCAAAATAAAATTACCTATATATTTTCAGATTTTAAAAATGAAGAACTCGATTCTCAAACGCGGCCTTTCAGCACTTCGGGAACAAAGATTTTAAGGCTGCGAAAGTCAACCGGTCAAAAATCAAAAATTGACCAAGATGGCCGTTTTGCAAAGTCAGCCTTCCAGCGTTCCTTTTGGGAACATTCGGCTATTTATGACAAGACGGCCCTACTTGACTTATTTACAACTCTTTACTTGTTTTTTTTTCAAATTAAGATAAAAGACCTGGTATTGCAACACGGCCTTTCAACGCCTCGAGGACGAAAACTTAAGGCTGTGAGGGTCAAAAAATGAAAACATGACCAAAGGTGGCTATTTGTGCAAGGTCAGCCTTCCGGCGTTCCGTTTGGGAACATTTAGCTATTTTTGACAAAACGGGATCACCCAACTTATTTACAACGAAAATAAAATTTTGACATTTTTTTTTGGCTATTTTTGCAAAGGAAAGGTTGGACCCGATGAGGGTTGCCTACATATCCCACACCCTGTGAGAATCAAACCGGCGTAGTTCGGGCGAATTAACCGAACCATTTTAAAATAAGACTCTTTTTTATTTTCATTTTTCATGGCAAGACAAACTATTTTCCTTTTCTATTTTTGAAAACAAGACAAAATAATGACGACCTTTTTTTCATTTTCAACAAACAATAAAACGACCTATTTTTCCAAACTAAAATAAAGACTCTTTTCCATTTTCTTTTTCAACAAACAACTGTCCGAAAATAAAAGACTCTTTTTCCTATTTTCCTTTTTTTCGTTTTCTCAAAATATCGTCAGAGTTTCGACGGTAATTGGTTTTTTTGTTATTTCTCTCTTTTTTCTTTTTTTTCCTCGATTTTTCAACTTTCTCGAGATTCAGAAACCAGTCAACATGCAGGTTCGAAACAAATATATGTACAGAGCAAGTATGATGCATCAGGATGGTCCTTTCATTTCAGGTTGCTAGCCCTAGACGAACCCAACCCCTGTGTTGAGTCCCCTAAGTCAAATGCAGCATGATGCAAATAACCGTTCCTACTAGGGATCCGGCATGAAGTCATCTTATTCTTTGTTCAAATCCTGAGTCGGTGTTCTAGACTGTGTACCCGAGCGGACAACTCAAGTCGAGGAGGGGGCAACTTACCGGGAACCAAAAGTCCATCCGGCTTCGTAACTTGTCCGGCCTCTTTCTTATTTCAAGGTATGACACTAACAGAATAGGGAGTCTCAACCAGTAAGCACATCCCCGGAGGTGAAGAGAAAAGGGTGCCGGCACAGTTTATATACAGTTCAGATAATATCAAAGCGGTAACATTTAGCACATTCAGCACAAAACATGTAGGAAAATCAGATACAACCAAATACAACAATTTGTCTAAGCTCGAATTCTGAACCCTGAACCAGAGATTCTGGGTTCGTCCCCAGCAGAGTCGCCAGAGCTGTCACACCTCCCTTTTTCACTACACCCGCGAGGCCGTATAAAGGAGTTTTTCCAATTAAAGGACAATCGGAACGGGATTTAATTATTAATTATTTCAGAGTCCCCACTTGGGATATTAATGGTGTCCCAAGTCACCGGTTGAACCCCGAACTGAGGAAATTTATGACTCTGTTACAGTCTGCGAACCAGAAATCCGAGTAAGGAATTCTATTAACCTGGGAGAAGGTGTTAGGCATTCCCGGGTTCTGTGGTTCTAGCACAGTCGCTTAACTGTTGCATTTGATTTTATATTACTTTAATACATGCTAGCTAATGTGCCTTTTATTCGTAAACCGCTTTTTATCATTGTTTATTCTACAAGAATTGCGACATAGTGAAAACGCGTTTCGAACCACGTCGCAATCAATGCACCCGTGGTTGTCGACACATTTTGACTTAGTCGAGATTTGGATTTGGGCCGCATCAATGCGCACCCGAATTTAAGAAAGTAATTTAGTTAAATCGTGCCTAAAGATTCTAACATATTATTATTTTAGGGAAGGCCGTGAAATTTACTAAACAACCCTCCCAAATTCTAATTATTTTAATAATCATTCGTTGAGGGCCCTGCGTATATGATTTTGTTTGGCGAGGTTCATCTCAACATTTTATTAAAAGGCCCATTTGAGAGTGACTACAATTTTCTATTGATCAATTGTCTCTAAAAGAAGAAAAAAAACTAATTATGTGAGAACTGAACTATCCAGTAAAATTATGCACTGAAATTCAGTAGTCCAAATTCAACAACGAGTTGGACCACTGATGGGCTTCAGAAACGACCCAAATATTACGGTCAGGCAGGAGAGAAGGAAGCCCAGGTGACAGATGACTGCACCTGGGATCGAATCCCCTAGGAAGCCTAAATTCATGAGGGCAGTCCGTTTGACAGCCTGAGATCGAGACCTCACAAGGCCAAATCCCATCCCCACATAGGCCATGGCCCACCTGACGTTCCCTTTTTAGAAGATTTCAACACATTGGGCCTATAGCGTGAGAAGCCAGGCCCAAACAATTACATACACCTGAAGACATGGCTCAGGATCTAGCTTGGGTAAGGACATCGGATGCAACTCCAAATACCCACCCAGCTTGATTGCTTAGGCAATTAATGTTTTGCCAAGGACTCAATAGTCCTAATCTCAATTTAAGCAGAAATATGAATTCAAACTAACACAGAAACTCGGATTACCTTTTAAAATATCCTATACTAAACTAAAAGCATGCAGAACCAGACCTAAACTGGTATTTAACTATACCAAACTAATGATTTATGAGCTCAATTTGAATACAAATAGCATGAGACATTTGGATTTGCACAACCCATATTTAACAGTACCAATAACTCAAATCAGGCTGTAGAAATCAATTATCAAACGTGTGTACCAAACCAATCTAAACAAATTATCTACCTACAATGAAGTCAATGAGTTTAACAGTCCAATGAGCATCTGTTTAGCTACATGACTCGACTATCAGACATGCATCACCAGTTTTAACCAAAAGATATAATTATAATGAAACAGATGAACTACATATATTAAGCATTAATGCCAAAATCATATCACACTTAACTACAACTCCACAGCAGATAGTTCACTTCAATCCTGATTCATATTTCTAGTGAAATGAAGATACATAGCATCAAACATCAGGATATGTACCTGGTTTTTGAATTGCAGTGAAAGAAGAAGGAGTTAGCAGAAGCAGGTGAAACAGCAGCAGTATCCAAGAACAATATTCAGCAGCTCAGGGAGAATTAAACACTAGAAACCAATCTCAAACAACAACCAAACAAGTGTGATTTAACACAAAACAGCTTCACCAAACACTAAGTAACACACTACTCGACTGTTGCATCAACTGAAGGGCCTGAACTGATTCAAATGAACTCAAAAACCAACAGAAATGGATCCAGGAGACTGCTAAGTCATGACAACCAAAATCTGAATTAGGAAGTGGTAAATTGAAAGCTGAAAATTGAAAGTCACTCAATGCCTAATGGAACAGTAACATTTTTGGGTTTGTATATTTTTTTTGAACTTTTGGTTTTGTATTTTGGTCTTTGAATTAGAAAGCTACTTCAGATCTGAAATCTATAATGTACAGAGTTTTGGAAGCTAATAATGGCTGAAAAGAAGACCCCCTCTCAAGGCAATTCAATGCCTATTTATAGGTAAATAAAATGCTAGAAACTTCTATCAACTACCCTTCCCCAAATAAGACCTAGACTACCCTCACATGTGACTTCCCTTAGTTCTGAATTTATTCCCCTTGTTCATTCCCCAGATTACCCTTAGTATCTCCTAAAATTACTACCTGACCCAAAACCCTTCAGTTACAACCAAACAACTTACCAAGTAACACATTAACAATTTACAAGCTGGTAATACTGAGATCAACCCAAGTCAAATTCTACATCCAACGATCAAAGCCCGATAAACCAATGACCAATTATCAACAAAACACATTAACACTGACTTACCATTAGCAAACTAAAGTGAAGAACAATTATCCTGATTAAACTTAAACTAAACAAAACCTAAACTAACTTCTTGAATCGAAACAGAGTAAATTCTAATATGGCAATCAAACTAAAATCAAGAACAAAATAAATTAGAATCAAGCCATAAATCAAAACATGGAATCCAGACAGAGTTGACAGAAACTTGGACATTAGCAAGTATTAGAATAGAAGCAAACAGAAGAGAGAAAAACGAAAGCTGATGCCAAGAGAAACGCCGGTCAGCCATCGACGTCCGAATCTTTCAGGATTTTTGACACGTAACATCCCTAACCATGTGTTTTTTTACAAGAGAACACATGGTTAAGAATATTACGATCCAAAATCACAAAGATTTTGGGTTAAGGTTTTGGCCGAAAACTCTTAGATTTGGAATTCGAGCCGCTTCACCGAGATTCGAAGGAAGATGGTCATGGATTTGGGTTGATGGAAGTCTGGGGACGGTGTGGAGTGATTTTGGGCCAGTTTGGACAAAGTAACGACTTGGCCGGAAAATTTAAAATCAATATTCGACGGCCTTGGTTGTGATTCGAGGGAAACCAACGGTATGGTTGTAAAGAGGAGTTCATGGGGAATCTGTGGTGTAATTTTGGGGGTGAATGGCGTATGTTGCGTTTCCCGCCGGCGAGGGGTTTGGTGGCGGCTTGGATTAGGGTTTGAGAGGAGAGGTAGGGTGAGGAAGACGAGGGACTGGGGTGGGGGGGTAACGTTTTGGATAGTTATATAGGGGAATCCTTGGATGATCTCGTCCGTTGGATTAAGAATCAATGGCCGAGATCGAACCCTAAAACGACGTCGTTTGGAGTTTAAAGAATTGGACCGGGTGGGAACAGGTTATGGGCTGATGGGGCGTGACTGTTTGGGCTGAAGCTTAATTCGGAAGAGGCCCAATTGCGAGCAGCCTCCCCTTGTTTATTCCTTGCTTTTGTTTCTTTTTCCATTCTTCTACTTACTTGCTTTGTATTTTATTTTGTATATATATTTTTTTTATTTTTCTGATTTCATAAAAATGCAACAATTAAAATAAAATCCTAATATATTTCAAAACAAAAACTAATTAATTCCTAAAATTGTTTAAAACAAATTCATGACAAATTCACAATAAAAATGCAAAAGTGCACTATTTTTTGTGAATTTTCATGTTCTGCTCTAAAACAAATTAACCCCTAATTAATACTAAAATATGAGATTAAGTCCTAAATGCAAATGCATATTTTTTGTATTTTCATGCGAATTAACGCGCACAAATAAAATGCAAACAATTAACAGAAAATGACACAAAATTTCACAAAAATTGTAAAAATAAGAAAAAATCATTTTTGTTTGAATTTTGGGAATAATTCATATATAGGGCAAAAATCACGTGCTCATAAATACTGCAAACTCTGATAATCCGTGAATACCTCACACGACACACCGTAAAGATAATGCCTCCAACTCTTTAGCGCATGAATAATGGTTGGCAACTCTAAATCATGAACATGGTAATTTCTCTCGTGAACCTTCAGCTGCCGCGATGCATATGCAATCACATTACCGCCTTACATCAATACAGCACCAAGACCAATACGAGATGTATCACAATATACCGTATAAGGTCCAAAACCTGTGGGCAACCCCAACACTGGTGACGTAGTCAAAGTATTCTTGAGCTTCTGAAAGCTTGCCTCACACTTTCCTGACTATCTGAATAGCAGGTCAACGAGGCTGTTATAGATGAAAACCCCTCCACAAACTGATGGTAATAACCCGCCAATCCCAAGAAACTTCGGATCTCCGTAGCTGATGCGGGTTTAGGCCAGTTTTGAACTGCTTGAATACCCTATGCTAATACAACGTGCCCCTAGAAAGTGATTGAGCTCAACCAAAACTCGCATTTTGAGAACTTAGCATATAAATGGTTGTCTCTCAGAGTCCGAAGAATGATCCGAATGTGTTGCTCATGCTCCTCAACTATGGGAGCAGATCAAAATATCATCAATAAAAACAACCAAAAAAAGAATCCAAATAAGGCTTGAATACCCGGTTCATCAAATCCATGAATGTTGCTGGGGCATTTCTCAGCCCAAATACATCACTAGAAACTCATAATGCCTATACTGAGTCCGAAAAGCTATCTTAGGGAAATCAGATGCCCTAATCCTCAACTGATGGTAGCCAGACCTCAAATCAATCTTTGAAAACACATTAGCACTCTAAAGCTGATCAAATAAGTCATCAATCCTCGACAATGGATATTTGTTCTTGATGGTGACTTTGTTCAACTGCCGGTAATCTATGCACATCCTCATCGATCCATCCTTCTTCTTCACAAACAACACAGGCGCAACAGGGAGAGACACTAGGTCTAATAAAGCCCTTATCAAGCAAATCTTGCAATTTTTCCTTCAATTCTTTCAACTCTTGCGGGGCCATGCGATATGGCAGAATAAAAATAGATTGAGTTCCCAGAGCCAAATCAATATAGAAGTCAATATCTCTGTCGGGCGGCATCTCCGGCACATCTACAGGAAACACCTGTGGAAACTCACGAACAACTGGTACTAAATCCATGGAATGAACCTCTGCACTAGAAACACGGATATAAGCCAAATAAGCTAGAAACCCCTTCTCGATCATATGTCGAGTCTTCACATAAAAGATAACCATGCTGGTAGAATGGTCAGGAGTCCCTCTCCACTCTAATCGAGGAAACTCCGGCAAGGCTAAGGTCACCATCATGGCGTGACAATCCAATATAGCATGATAAGGTGACAGCCAATCCATACCCAAAATGACATCAAAATCAACCATATTGAGAAGTAGAAGATCTACGCTAGTCTCAAGACCCCCAATGATAACCACACACAAACGATAGACACGATCTACAACAATAGAATCTCCCATAGGTGTGGACACATACACATGAGCACTAAAAGAATCACGAGGCACAACCAGATATGACGCAAAATAGGATGACACATAGGAATAAGTAGAGCCCGGATCAAATAGAATCGAAGCATACCTATGGTAAACTGAAAGGGTACTTGTGATAACAACATCAGACGACTTTGCCTTAGACTTGGTTGGGAAAGCATAACATCAGGGCTAGGCCCACTACTCTGAACTACATCCCTAAGACGGCCTCCTGCTGGCTGGCCTGTATGTCTAGCGACCTGACCTCCACCTCTAACGGCTTGACCCTCCACCTCTACCGGCCTAACCTCTACTTCTGGCTCCCTGACCCCTACCTTTAGCTGGCTGAGCAGGCGGTAATGCAACCAGTACCGGAATCATGGCACGAGAACTCTATTGTGACGTGCTGCCCAATAATCTCGGACAAGTCCTCCTGATATGCCCAAAACCACCACACTCATAACATCCATCCTGGTGTTGTGGCTGCTAAAACTGAGTAACTCTGAATATGAAGTGCATGGATGACCATAGTAATAACTCTGAATAGGAGGTGCACTGATAGGAGCTGGCAGTGCAATGTAGGTTGGCTGCCCAGAATGAGGCACATAAGGACCATGACTCCCAGAAGCACCGTGGGATGCTTGAAGCGCTGACTAATATGACCTGGGAGGATGACCCCTACCAAAAGTACTCCTGCCTCCAAACGAAGAACCAATAAAACCACCTGAATGATGAGACCTCTTATCTGACCCTTGCCCTCTCTCTTGTGAAAGAACATCCTCGATCCGCGTGGCGACATTGGCAGCCATCTAAAAATAAATCTCACTCCCTATCTCCTTGGCCATCTACAACTTAATAGGATGAGCGAGTCCCTCAATAAACCTCATCACTCTCTCTCTATCTCTCTCTCTCTCTCTCTCTATCTTGGTAGGAAGTAGAAGAATAGCATGGCGGGCTAAATTCACAAAGCGGGTCTCGTACTGGGTGACTGACATGCCGCCCTATTAGAGGCACTCGAACTGCTTGCAGTAGCTCTCTCTTTGAGTGATAGGAAGGAACTTCTCATGAAATAGATGAGAGAACGGGTCCCAAGTAAGAGCAGGTGACCCAGCTGATCTAGTAGATACATAGTCCTTCTACCATCTCTTGGCGGAACCCGTCATCTGAAACACAACAAAATCAACCCCATTGGTCTCAATTATACCCATGTTCCGCAGCACCTCATGGCAGCAGTCAAGATAATCTTGTGGGTCCTCAGAAGATGCTCCATTGAAGTGATCTGGGAAGAGCTTGGTAAACTTGTCCAATCTAAATAAGCCCTCAGAATGCATGGCATGACCATAACCGGCCTGTGCTGTAATAATTGGCTAAACTACCCTAACTGGCGGGGCTACTAAAGTTCCACCTGGTCCAAAGTGTGAGTAGCGGGAGTCTGTGCTCCTCCCCTAGTCTGAGAGATGACTGGTGCCATAGGAAATGTACCAACCTGGGCCACACTCTTCATAAGGCCCACCAAATGGACCAAAGCATCCTAAAGCACTAGGGTGGCGATGAACCCCTCCAGGACCTGAGCTGGCCTGACAGGCAGGGCTGGAACCTCCTTATCAAACTCTACCTGAGGCTCCACCATTGGTGCTGCTGCTCGAGCTCTGGCTAAGCTCTACCCCTCCATCGGCCTCTTCCCCTCATAGGAACTGCTACTGTCCAGCTGAAGATGCAGTTCTCGCCATCTGCGAGAGAACAAGAATAGAAGGGTTCAATCAGCAATGATAGAAGTGAAACTGTTCCTAACTCCGCAGCCTTTGGAAGATAAGTATAGACGTCTCTGTACCGATCCTCCAGACTCTACTAAGTTTGCTCGTAACTCGTGAGACCTATGTAACATAGTGCTCTAATACCAACTTGTCACGACCCGAAATTGCTACCGTCAGGATCGTGATGGCGCCTAACATTTTACTTGCTAGGCAAGACAAAGTTAGAACAATTATCCCTTTTAATAGTTTAAAATTAATTAATGAAGAAAAACTGATTCAAGTGCAATAATCCAAAATATAAAATACGAAAACTAAAACTGTAAAATATCTGCTGCAAATCCCTGAACCCAGTGTCACAAATGCACGAGCTACTAGAGTAATGCATACAAGGGTCTAAAATAAATACAAAACTGTCTGAATGAAAATACACAGCTAAATAGTAAGGGGAAGGGGATTCCAGGAGTTGCGAGCGCTGAGCAGCCATATCTCAAGTCTTCGCAACTGTCCGATATGAGCACGCTAATAACCGCCGATGGGACCGACTGCAAAATTTGCACAAGAAGTGCAGAGTGTAGTATGAGTACAACCGACCCCATGTACTCTATAAATGCCTAGCCTAACCTCGACGAAATAATGACGAGGTTAAGGCAGGTCACCTATACTACGACCTTTACGCAGTATATAATAAAGACAGAAATAGACAACAGCCTCAAGAAATAAACTAATGTCGTCCAGAATTACTAATCCTTAACAGTTCAACTAAAAATATCGAAAACCAACACAACTCAAGAAATGGAAACATATAGGTTGTTGCAGCGCGCAACCCGATCCCACCAGACAACACAAAATCCTCCCTTATTTCACCGTAATATTATCAACAACAGAAAATAATATATAAATATTGCGGCATGCAACCCGATCCCACCATGTATTAATATCAGTATCATAATTTACCCTTATTTCACCATATCAATCCTCCATTATTTCACCTGTTGCGGCGTGCAAACTGATCCTACCATATAGTATGAATTCACCCTTAATAACCATATCAATCCACTCTTATTTCATCCTTTGCGGCGTGCAACCCGATTCTGCCGTATCAGTACCAAACACTTAATATACTCAGTCAAATCAACAGTTCGGACTACAAAATATTTTCGATCAATAAATACCGAACTGAACCAAAAAGGGAACCTTGTACCATATAAGAATCCACATAAGTAATACTACATAGAGATATCAATCCAGCAATTAATAATTAGAAGGTGCAAGCAAGTCAATTTAAGCAAATAGCAGGGAATCATAAAACTATGAAAAGAGCTAATATCATGAACAGGAGAAGATATTGATTAACAAGTAGAAGTTAAGCATAGAAAGCATTTTGAGCATATAACAGTTAAGACATGGAAGGAAATAATTAAGGAAAACGGAAAATCAGGGAAAACAGATAATTTGGTAGCGCATAAGCACTCGTCACCTCGCATATATGCCGCTCACATGAAATTTACACACCACATAGTCCGAGGGTTCCCAATTCCCTCAAGTCAAGGATAAACACAACACTTACCTTACTTCGTAGTTAATTCAAAGCTCTACCGGAGCCTTTTCCCTAGAATCCGCCTCCAAACCACTCATATACTGCCACAATTGACTCAATAATATCAAATATTGCTAAAGGAATCAATTACAATGCATAAATTTATAATTCCCAAACTTTCCCCAAAAGTCAAAAATTGACTCCGGACCCACTTGGTCAAAACCCGAGGTTTGGACCAAAATCTATTTACCCATTCACCCCCGAGCCTGATAATGTAATTTGTTTCGAGATTTGACCTCAATTTAAGGTCTAAATTTTAATTTTACAAAAATCTCTAATTCTACCCAAACCCCCAATTTCCACTATGAAAATCCTAGATTTTAGGTTGAAAACTCATAAAATGTAATGGGTAATTGAAAGAAAGTAGGTTAGAATCACTCCAACAAATTGGGGAAGAAACTCTCTTGGGAAAATTGCCTTTAGGTCTTCTAGTTTTGAAATTTTGAAAGAATGGCAAAAATCCCGTAATTGGGACTATTTTATCACTGAGCGTCAGGGTTCATCGTGTTCGCTTGAACGCTAACGCGTTCGCGAAGAGCAGGGCTTAAGTGGCCTACGCGATTGCGAGTAACCGTACGCGTTCGCGAAGGTCTAGTCCCCCTGACCTCAGCGTTCGTGAGACTGGGATTGCGTTCGCGTAGAGTTACCTCACTCCCCCCCCCCTTCCCAGACTGACTAAAGCTACGCGTTCGCGTATGACTTGTCGCGTTCGCGTAGAGAAAACCTCCCCAATGCTTTGCATGCATGACTATAGTATCGCGTTCCCATAGTATAAAATCCTTCCCCAACCCAGATCCCCTTCGCGATCGCGAAGCACAACATACCAGATGACAGCTGAAGCACAACAACCAGATTTTTCTAAGTTCAATTTATTCAGTAGCCTATCTGAAACTCACCCGAGTCCTCGAGGTTCCAAATCAAACATGCACACAAGTCCTAAAATATCATACGAACATGTTCGCATGATCAAATTGACAAAATAACACCTAGAATTATTAATTGAGCACCAAATCAAATGAAATTTTCAAGAAAATTTTAAAACTTCAATTTTCACAACCGAGCGCCCAAATCACGTCAGTCCAACTCCGTTTCTCACCAAATTTTACATACAAGTCATAAATATAATAATAAATCTATACTGGGATCCGGAACCAATATAGGGACTCGGTATCAACAATTTCAAACATCGAACAATCCTTAAAAATCACTAAACTTTTAATTTTCATCAAAAATCCATATCTCGAGCTAGGGACGTCGGAATTCGGTTCCAGTCATACGCTCAGGTCCCAAATTATTATATGGACCCACCGGGACCGTCAAAATATGAATCCCGATCTGTTTACTCAAAACGTTGAATGAAGTCAACTCAAATAAATTTTTAAAGAAAAAATCTTATTTTTATCAGTTTTTAACATATAAGCCTTTTGGAAAAATACCCAGACCACGCACACAAATTGAGAAAGGTAAAAATAAGATATTTAAGGCTTCGAAACACAGAATTAGGTTCTAAAACATAAGATGAACTATCTGGTCATCGCACTCACATATCAGCTGCGGTTGCTTATGACTAGGGAGAGGGCATTTGGTGTTACTTTCGATGAGGTGATTGACATTGCACGGTAGATAGAGATGGTAAATAGCCAGGAGCATGGTGAGAGGGAGGCCAAGAGGCCTCGAGATTCGGGTGGTTTCAGTAGTGTACCTTTTGTGGGGCAGTCTTACCACGATAGGATTCGT
Source organism: Nicotiana tabacum (assembly GCF_000715075.1). Lineage (NCBI taxonomy): Eukaryota > Viridiplantae > Streptophyta > Magnoliopsida > Solanales > Solanaceae > Nicotiana > Nicotiana tabacum. Next base: position 217,754,558 of record NC_134080.1, on the reverse strand, counting down.
CCTTATAAGCCCGCTCAAATGGCTCGTCCAGCTCATCGTGGTGCATCAGCTAGCCACGGTTCTTATAGTGCTCATTCAAGCCAGTCTTTATTCAGTGCACTACCAGTGTAGAGTTCTCACCATGACTCGTCCGCTCAGGTTTCTACATGTAGTTCCTCGTGTTATCAGGAGTAGTAGTTCTGTTAGAGTAGGGGTTGTTTTGAGTACAGGGACTTAGGTTATATCAAGAGAGATTGCCCTAGATTATTGAGTGGGTCTCTATACTAGAGTTCTCGGCCGATGGTACCAGCACCAGCAGTCATACTACCTACCAGTCAGCTCGGGGTGGGGTTCAGGCAGCTAGAGGTCGTCCTAGAGAGGGAGGATGATCAGGTAGCGGTCAGGACCGATTCGACTTGCCAGGCCGGATGCAGTTGCTTCAGATGCAGTAATCACAGGTGTTGTCTCGGTATTCCACAGGGATGCTTCTGCATTATTTGACCCTCATTCGTATGTATCATTATATTTTTCTTATTATATGGATATGTCCCGTGAGTCCTTAGTTTCATCTGTTCATATATCTACGCCAATGAGTGATACTATCATTGTGGACCATGTATATCGGTCGTGTGTAGTGACTATTGGGGGATTGGAGACTAGAGTTGATCTCTTATTGTTTCGTATGGTTGATTTCGACGTGCTTGGGTATGGATTGGCCTTTGTCTGGGATGTTGGTGCTGATACCCCTACTATTGATTCTGTTCCGGTGGTGCAAGATTTCCCGGATGTGTTCCCTGTAGATCTGTTGGGCATGCCGCCCGATAGGGATATTGACTTTGGTATTGACTTAGTGCCGAGCACTTAGCCCATTTCTATTCCTCCGTACTGTATGGCACTGGCTGAGTTGAAAAAGTTGAAACAACAACTTCAGGAACTTCTTGATAAGGGGTTTATTCAGCCTAGTGTTTCGCCTTGGTGTGCACCGGTTCTGTTTGTGAAGAAAAAAGATGGTACTATGCGTATATGCATCGATTATAAGTAGTTAAACAAAGTTACAATCAAGAACAAGTATCATTTGTCGCGCATTAATGATCTATTTGACCAGCTTCAGGGAGCAAGGGTGTTCTCCAAGATTGATTTGAGGTTTGGGTATCACCAGTTGAAGATTCGGGACTCGGATATTCTTAAGACAACATTCAGGACCCGTTATGGCTATTATGAGTTCCTTGTGATGTCCTTTGGGCTGACCAACGCCCAGAAGCATTCATAAATCTATTGAATAGTGTATTTTAGCCTTATATCGACTCGTTTGTCATAGTATACATTGATGATATCCCGGTGTACTCACGTAGCCAAGAGGAGCATGCCCAGTATTTGAGGATTGTGTTGCAGCAGTTAAGGGAGAAAAAGCTTTATGCCAAGTTCTCCACGTGTGAGTTTTGGCTTAGATCAGTGGCGTTCTTGGGGAACGTGGTGTCTAGTGAGGGGATTCAGGTGGATCCGAAGAAGATGGAGCCGGTTCAGAGTTAGCCTAGACCGTCCTCAACTATGAAAATTTGGAGCTTTATCGGCTTGGCCGGTTATTATCGTCACTTCGTGTAGGGTTTCTCATCTATTGCATTGCCCTTGTCCAAATTGACCCAAAAGGGTGCTCCTTTCAGGTGGTCGGATGAGTGTAAGGAGAGCTTTCAGAAGCTGAAGACAGCCTTGATCACAGCTCCAGTTCTAGTTTTGCCTTCAGCTTTAGGCTCTTATACAGTGTATTGTGATGCTTCTCGGATTGGTATTGGGTGTGTCTTGATGCAGGAGGGTAGAGTGATTGCTTATACTTCGCGACAGTTGAAGCCTCATGAAAAGAACTATCATGTTCATGATTGTGAATTTGCGGCCATCGTTCATGCATTGAAGATTTGGAGGAACTATCTCTATAGTGTCTTTTGTGAGGTATTTAAAGATCATTGGAGTCTCCAACAGTTGTTCAAATAGAAGGATCTAAAATTGAGGTAGCGGAGATGGTTAGAGTTGCTAAAGGACTATGATATTACTATTCTGTATCATCCCGGGAAGGCCAATGCGGTAGCCGATGCCTTGAGTAGGAAGTTAGTGAGTATAGGTAGCCTTGCATTCATTCCTATTGGTGAGAGACCGCTTGCAGTTGATGTCCAGGCCTTGTCCAACCAGTTTGTGAGATTAGATATTTCGAAGCCCAATCGGGTTCTGGCTTGTGTGATTTCTCGGTCTTCCTTATATGATCGCGTCAGAGAGAGCTAGTATGACGGTCATCATTTGCTTTTCCTCAAGGAAAAGGTTCAGTACAGTGATGACAGAGATATTACTATGGGAGATGATGGGGTGTTGAGGATGCAGAGCCAATTATGTTTGCCTAATGTAGATGGGCTACGTGAGTTGATTCTTGAGGAGGCCCACAGTTCGCGATATTCCATTCATCCGAGTAATGCGAAGATGTATCAAGACTTGAGACAGCACTATTAGTAGAGGAGAAAGAAGAAGGATGTAGTGGGGTTTGTAACTCGATGCCTTAACTATCAGCAGGTAAAGTATGAGCATCAGAGACCGGGTGGATTGCTTCAGAGGATAGAGATTCCAGAGTGGAAATAGGAGCAGATCACCATGGATTTTGTAGTTAGGCTCCCACGTACTTCGAGGAAGTTCGATATTATTTGGATAATTTTGGATTGACTGACCAAGTCTGTGCACTTTATTCCAGTTAGGACTATATATTCTTCAAAGCGGTTGGCTAAGATTTACATCCGCGAGATTGTTCTCCTTCACGGTGTGCCAGTGTCCATCATTTCAGATCGGGGCACGCAGTTTACATCACAGTTTTGAAGAGCTGTGCAGTAAGAATTCAGTACCCATGTTGCGTTGATCACAACATTTCACCCTTAGACGGACAGACAGTCTGAGCACACTATCCATATATTGGAGTACATGTTATGCGCTTGTGTTATTGATTTTGGGGGTTCATGGGATCAGTTTCTGCCGCTCGCGGAGTTTGCCTACAACAACAGTTACCAGTCGAGAATTCAGATGGCTCCGTATGAGACTTTGTATATGAGACGGTGTAGATCTCCGGTGGGTTGGTTTGAGCCAGGTGAGGCTAGCCTATTGGGTACAGACTTGGTTCAGGATGCTTTGGACAAGGTTAAATTGATTCTGGATTGGCTAAGCACGGCTCAGTCTAGGTAGAAGAGTTACGTCGATCAGAAGGTTCGTGATGTCGCTTACATGGTTGGGGAAAAAGTAATGCTCAAGGTTTCTCCCATGAAGGGTGTTATGAGGTTTGGGAAGAAGGGCAAGTTGAGCCCTCGATATATTGGGTAATTTGAGGTACTTCAGAGGATTGGAGAGGTGGCTTACAAGCTTACCTTGCCACCTAGTTTGTCGAGTGTGCATCCAGCATTTCATGTTTCTATGCTCCGGAAGTATGTCGGTGATCCGTCTTATGTGTTGGACTTCAGCATGGTTCAGCTGAATGGTAATTTGACTTATGATGTGGAGCCGGTGGCCATTATGGATCGACAGGTGCGAAAGTTGAGGTCAAAGAACATAGCTTCAGTGAAGGTGTAGTGAAGAGGTCAGCCACTTGGGAGACCAAGCGGGAGATGCGGAGCAAATATCCACACCTATTTGATACTCCAAGTACGTTACTAGACCCTTTCGAGGACGAACATTTATTTAAGAGGGGGAGGATGTAACGACATGGCCGGTCGTTTTGAGAGTTGTAGCCGCATTCCTCCATTTACTGCTCATTTTGTGCTTTAAAGCTGTTATGTGACTTGCCGGAGTAGTCGGTTCGGGTCCGGAGAGATTTCAAAATGAATTGAGACACTAAGTCTCAAGGTTGAAACCTTAAGTTGAAATGGTTGTCCTGATGTTGACTTATGAGTAAACGACTTCGGAATAGAGTTTTGATGGTTCCGTTAGCTCCGTTGGGTGATTTTGAACTTAGGAGCGTGTCCGGACTGTGATTTAGAGATCCGTAGTTGAATTAGGCTTGAAATGACGAAAGTTGAATTTTTGGAAAGTTTAACCGGGAGTAGACTTTTTGATATTGGGGTTAAATTCCAATTCCGGAAGTTGGAGTAGGTTCGTGGTGTCATTTTTGACATGTGTACAAAATTTGAGGTCAATCGGATGTGATTTGATAGGTTTTGGCGTCGTTTGTAGAAGTTGGAAATTCTTATTTTCAATAGGCTTGAATTGTGGTGCGATTCATGTTTTTGATGTTGTTTGAGGCGATTTGAGGGCTCGACTAAGTTTGTATCATATTTTAAGACTTATTAGTATGTTTCGTTGAGTTCTCGGGGGCCCCGGGTTGATTTCGAATAGTTAACGGATCGAAAATGGGACTTAGTGCATTGCTGAAGCTGGGACTCTTCTAGTGTGAACGCACCTGCGAGGGTTGGCCACAGGTGAGATGCCGCAGATGCTGCTGGATTTATGCAGGTGCGGAGCTGGGATGGCTTGGGCAGGGCATAGGTGCGAGGGGGTAACCGCATCTGGGAGTCCGCAGGTGCGAGCAAGGCTTCGCAGATGCGGAGTTGAGGTAGAGGCATGTTTCCACAAAAGCGGATGGAGGGCCGCAGAAGCGCCTCCGTAGGTGCGGAACCTGTAGTGCAGATGCGGGCCTGGGATTTAAGTGATATCTGCAGAAGCGGAGGATTTTACCGCAAAAGAGTTCTGCAGTTGCGATTAATTTGCCGCAGGTGCGAAAATCCTAGCAGTGTCTTATAAACGAGGGTTCAGAGATTTTTTTTCACCATTTGTAACATTTCAAGCTCCGTATAAGGCGATTTTTGCGAGTGTTTTCAAGGGGAATCTTGAGATAAGCCTCTTGTGCTCATTTTTATTCAATAATTTTGGTTCCTCATTGATTTTTCCACCTAGTTTGTGTGCATTTAAGGTGGAATTTGGGAGTTTGAGGCTAGGGATTTGGGAAGTTTGATTTGGGGATTTGGGTGGCGATTTGGTGTCGGATTTTGGTAAATTTGGTATGGTTGTATGGTTGAATGAGCTTTCGGGCTTTGTGACTTTTGTCGGATTTTGAGACATGGGCCCAGGGGCCGTCTTTGAGTCGATTTTTGACTTTTAGTTAATAACTTCGTATTTTCTTGTGAAATTGATTCCTTTAGCCCATGTTGATTGTATTGTACTGCTTGTGGCTAGATTCGGGACATTTGGAGGCCGAATTGCGAGGCAAAGGTGTGTTGGAGTAGAGATTGGCTCTGATTGAGGTAAGTAGTAGTTCTAAATCTGATTCTGAGGATATGAAACCCCGTGTTATATGTTATGCGGTTGGTTTTGAGGTGACGCACATACTAGGTGACGGACGTGTGGGCGTGCACCGTAGAAATTGTGACTTGGTAAAATTTCATGGAACTGTATAGTTGAAGAATCTGTTGTTTATCCATATATTCTCCATGTGTTATAGAAATTTGACTGTAAATCATGTTAGAAAGCATGCTTAGGCTATGTGTTCGTACTGTAGGGACCCACAGAGGTCGTGTTACATGTTGAATTATCTGCTAATTGTTGTTTGTACTCAGTCTCAGTTTTACTTACATATCATATTTCAGTCTCTATTGTTCCTTGTTGACACATTATATCATTTCTGTTTGGGCTGATTTTCATGATTACTGAGAGCCCGAGTGACTGGAGAGACTGATGACTGAGTGAGGGTGAGGGCCTGATTGTAAAGATATTACTACTATAGCACGTGTGTTGTCAGTGCAACACGTGAGTTGTCTGTGTAGATTCAGATATTGATACTATAGCACGTGAGTTGTCCGTAAAGTACGTGAGTTGTCCGTGCGAATTATAATGCTTGGGCTGAAGGAGCCTCCCGGAGTCTGTACGCACCCCTAGTGAGCGCAGGTATTTACTGAGTGCGAGTGTCGAGTGCTGAGCGACTGAGAGGAATGAGTGATTGTGAGGCTGGAGTGAATGGGAGGACTGAGTGACTGTTGCTCTGAGAGGATGTATTTGATTTCATTATTGTTGCACTTAGCTGGCATATATCACTGTTTTGAAATTTCTGAGAGATATTATATCCTGTTTTACTTGAATTTGACATGAATTAACTGATTTGACTTAAAATGCCGGACTTGAAAGCATGCCTATCTTCCTATGTTGAGACGACTGAAATTGAACTATAATTGTGAAGCTCGTCACTACTTTCAGTTCTTTATTTAGTCTTGTTACTTACTGAGTTGGTTGTACTCACGCTATACCCTGCACTTTGTGTGCAGATCCAGGTGTTTCTGGACACGGTGGGTGTTGATTCCTTCGCACAGTTGATCGTTGGGAGATTTCAAGGTAGTTGCCCGGTGTTTTCCAGACCTTATCTCTCCTTCCCTATCTTTCCCGCTTATTGTATTTAGTTTCATACTATCATAGACATTATTTTCCAGACTCATGATGTGTAGGTGCTCATGAACTCTATGACACCCTGATGCTGGGAGATTCCGCGTTGTGTTTTGGGTTTTCTATCCCGTTTATGAGAACTTATATCGTGTAAAACTACTTTAACTCATTTTCTGTTAAAAGTGTTGGAATTATTTTGAAATGTCGGATTGCCTAGTACCACGTTAAGCGCCATCACAACAGGTTAGGAATTTGAGTTGACAATTTATATATATATATATATATATATATATATATATATGCGCGTGTTAACTTTCTCTGTAGTAGGAGGAAGAATGTAAGGATATGGTGTAAGTGTGAACATTTGTGAGGAAAATCCTTCTAAATCAATCATGAAGATTATAGAAAGGGTTTATTTTTCCCTTTTCTTTTTTATTTGGGGTGCGGGGTAGAGGTTGAGTTGTGGGATACAGTAGGTCAGACCTAGCTTTTTCTTCTCTACATATAATAAATCAACACTCGTCATGATTAAAAAGGTACAAACCGTAGATTAATCATTAAAGATAAGACCTACAACTCTAAATTTTTTAAATTATATTTATATAAGAGGAACATATATGTATGTGTCATGATGATGTCAGAATGAGGTGATCCTTATGACAGAAAAAAAAAAGGTTATTAGCAAAAAAATCATTATCTTTTTATTTTCTGGTTTAAATATTCGGAATACCAAATTTATTAATTCGACTAATTCAGATTTACGCTAAGTGAGTGAGTAAATCGATTCTTGCCAACTGGTGTATTTTTGTCCCATATTCTTTCATGAAGTGCTTTTTCATCACTATTTTTTTTTTATTTCTCACCTGGTGTTCGGTACTTAATTAGAGTCCCTATTAATCTGAGCGCGTCGTGTAAGATCCATTAAACGAGAAAGTGTTCATTGTCTACTAAATTGTTATTTTTTCATAGCTCGAACCTTATAAGACCTTTGATTAAATTGGATGATCTTATTCATCCTATCACGATCCTCGCAAAACTTAAACAAGCAAACCATTTGATGGTTGACTTATCATAAGTAAAACTAAAACCATTCTTTGGGCCAAACATGTGCAAGTCCAAACATGTCTACGTGCATATTTAAGTTGATAGGACGACAGGTCTCCACTAGAATAGAAATTAATATCGTCAAATCAATTTTGACGTATTTAGTAGGCGTTTGGACATAAAATTGTAATTCTTGAAAAAAAATATAGTATTTAGAGTTAAGTTAAAAAATAATATTTAAAATTTAAAATTATATTTGAACATGCATTTCACTTGAAAAATAATTGCAGTTTTGTGAGTGGGGAAAGAGAAATTTTTCTGAAAATTTGAAAAATTCATTTTTAAAAATTTGCAAAATTTCATGAACAAACACATTTTTGGAAAAAAGAAAAATTTCTTATGAACAAACAGGCCTTTATAACTTGAAAAATATGTCAAATAATACTATCCACTACAATTAGAGGTGGAATCATGATCTGAAAGTGGTGGGGCATCACTGCCAAATAAAAATTTGAGCAAATGCTGGAGTTGAAATCAAACTCAGGCAGCACGCTAAAAGTCAAGTTATCCCTCCTAAAGCGACTAATGCAGCTACCTATAATTTGAATCTTAGGGTGCGAATCAATATATATGTGTGTGTGCACGCACACATTGACCACCTACCCAACAGGGGCGAAGGTACAAGCCTTAAAGGGTGGTCAACTGACCATCCTTCTTTGGAAAACTACAATACGTATATATGTAAAATATTAGATTTTATTAGAGGTATATAACATATACTAAACACCTTTTGTCATTTCTTTCAACTTTTGAACACCCTTGAGGAAATTTTTGGTTTTGCCACTGGTACCAAAGATAGGTCCACCTCTAACTACAATAAATTAAAATTCATTGATAGTATTAACATTACATATACCGTTAATATTTGGCTTTGCTAAACTCATCATTCATATTGTGATACTGTGTGTGCGCGTATATAAGTTGATGATAAGACAGCTCTCCACTAGAACAGAAATTAATGATGCCAAACCAATTTTGACGTTCTTAACGGTTGGAAACATTTAGCATTCTTTTAATTTAGCAAAGTCAAATAAAATCAATAAAATAGAGGGTCTGACTTTAAAATAAAGAGAATAAAAAGAATAAATTCAACGGAGATATGGTATTACAAGGTGTTTGGTCCGTAGAAAATATTTGCTGAAATAAAATGCTTGCTTTTTGAGGTCATGAGCTCTTAAAATAAGTTGATAAATGAAAAATCTAATTCAAATAGAAATAATCGGGAAATATAGCTTCATCGATAAGAAAAAATACTTGTATGTTTTCATTACTTTTGATGGGAACAATATTTTACAATTAAATCATAAATTTTAAATAATGTACACTAAATTCATAACCAATAACAAATTGGCGTATGTAATTGATCGATGAAAAATGAGCTTGTATTCATTACTTTGGGTGTGAAGTATTTACCATAATTATTTTGTTGAGTACTTAATATCTACAAGTATATTTATCAAGTTATCATCTCCACCAATTAAACTTATTTATAAATAAAAAATTACCTATATTTTTATTCTCCGTTCAAATTTACTTAGTCCCGTACCGGTTGTCAGTCTATCTCATGTTCGCAGAACCAGGTGCTCTTATTTTACGATGGCAGGGACGATTGCTTCCATTACTGATCAGAAAGACATCAAATTCTCCTTTAGAACATTTTCTTTCCCATTATATTTTCCTTACATATTTTTTTTCATAAACAACAACAGTACTATAGTTGAATACCTCTACCCCTAACTAAAAAATATGAGGTTCGAGCCTTGAAAATAAAAAAATATTTTATAAAAGATATTTATCCCAGAATAGATTTATCTCAAGCGAATTCGAAATAATCAGTAAAACAATTAGTACAAAATATCAAATATAAAAAGAAAGTAACAATAATGGAAAACAGGGATGGAGATTGGTGACCATCACTTGAAATTGATGACTTATTACTTATTAGTGTGTGTATATACATATATTCCGCGCTTGTTTCTTTCATATTTTGGACCTTAGCTCCATGGAAGAATATGTTATTGCTGAAACACGGAAGAATTGAAATCTTAGATCAAAATACTATGTATGGATGATATAAACTGCCTAAACAAGAATTCTTGAACAGCAAACAACCAGTTCAGATATTCACGTCCAATTATGAAACCCTTGAAAAAAGAGGATGAATCGAAATATAGCTGCTACACCAAAACTAGGTGCAAAGAACCAACCAGACTGACTCAATGGATAAATCAGAAATACAGAAACAAAAATAGCAATTGGACCAGAGAATGCGATTGTATTATAAGGTCTCAATTGAACAGATCGAGCAAGCTCGAATTGACCCAACGAGAAACCTATTAGGCCAAAAGCTCCATGGAGAGCAACAAAAGTCCACAGACCCCCCAATTGATACCAATGAGTAAAATCTCCTTGTGCTCTAGGGGTCCTACTAATTGAGTTAAGGAAGCAAACTGTATTAATATCAATTGTTTTCTAGATCGTTCTGCAACACGTTTGAACAAAATAAAAATATCTTCATTTTGAAATTCCATTGGACTTGACTGGAGTAATTAATCTACTAATAAGTCGTTTCATGGTAGTTCCGTCTATTGCTTTATTGTGAAAGACCGATTGGCCCGTTCTGCCATAAGTACCTCCATATTCCGTTGAGTAGAATTCGACAATGCGTTTGAGTCGGTAATTGTAAAACTTCCTTTTATCGATCTTGATTCGCGTATAAATTCCGGAACTATGGACCTAGCTGAGTGTCACGATCATAAACCTGAACCCGTTCGTGATGGCGTCTCTCGTGAAGACAAGGCCAGCCAACTAGACCCAATTCACTTGTTAAAGCAGTTAAACAATATAAAAGCAGTCTAAAACATGATTTAATGATAATAGGTAGTGGAAATACAATCCAACGCAGCCCTAACCGGGGTGTCACAAGTCACGAGCATTTAACAATACGGAATCCTCAAATGTAACTACAGAGTTTTAAATACTGGACTAAGAACATAAAGGAAATAGATAGGGAGGAGCTCCAGGCTGCGAACGTCAGCAGCTACCTAAAGACTCCTCGAAGATCCGCCTGAAGCTGGAATGAATCAGCACTCGGGAGCGAGATCAGCTATACATGAATCTGCACATGGGTGCAGGGAGTAAAGTGAGTATTCCAACTCACTGAGTAACAAATGTAAATAACGACTGAAAGTAAGAAAACCTGTAAGGCACAAGGAATTCTATAATGAAGCAATAAAATTATTTAAAAATAGTAAAATAGTGAAAAGTCAAGAAAAATCCTCTTTTAACAAGTAAACAAGTAATTAACAGGTAGTTAAGGTAAAGTAAACATATAGCAGTTTGCCCCTCGGTCACAGTATCAATAAATCTGCCCCTAGGGTAACATCTCAGAACAATACCAGCCCCTCGGGCTCAATCTCACATCACAATGGGTACCCGCGCTCACTAGGGGTGCGCAGACTCCTGGAGGGGCCCCCTTACGGCCCAAGCGCAATAACAAGACATCTCGTGGCATCAAATCTAGGCCCTCAGCCTCCTATCAATCAAGCCACCTCGTGGCGTATATATCTCAGGCCATCAGCCTCATATCAGTATCAGTGTTTCCTCACAACGTAGGCCCTCGATCTTACTCAATCAAAAATCATCACAAGCCTCTCGGGCAATAGTAAAATAGTGTTTCTCAGCCCAAACATTATCTAAAATATCATTTAAGTATTAAAACTGAGTAAACATGACTGAGTAGAAAAACAATGAAAAATAGCATGACTGAGTTCAAGTAATATATCAAAACATTGAGGAATATCAATAAAAAGCCCTGGAGGGTTCAAATAGTTGGCACTAGGCCCAAATATGGCATTCAGCCCAAATAATGATGATAGCAAATAGTTTCCAATCAAATACGTGGTAAAATCATCAACCGGGACGGACCAAGTCATAATCCCCAATAGTGCACGACCCCACGCTCGTCATCAAGCGTGTGTCTCACCTCAATAGCACTACGATGTGCAATCCGGAGTTTCAAACCCTCAGAACATCATTTACAATCATTACTCACCTTGAACTGGCTAAATCTATAGCTCGCGACGCCTTTGACCCTTGAATCAGCCTCCAAGCATGTCGAATCTATCCAAAAAATCAGAACGAGTACGTCAACATATGCTAAGGGAACAAAGCCCAAGCGAAAACAATCAACAAAGGGCACAAAACCCGAAATTAGCAAAACCCGAGCCCCGGGCCCACTTCTTGAAACTCAGAAATTTTTACATCATTAGATTCCTTATCTCCCCACGAGTCTATACATATCAAGAATACCAAAATCGGAGTTCAAATGACCCCTCAAATCCTCAATCTAAGACCTCTTAAACTCAAGCCCTAATCCTCCATTTTTAGCCCTTAAATTCCTTTAATTTCAGTCTAAATTCATTTTAGGTCCAAAATCCTTACCTTAACGAAGTTCCCATGAAATCCCTCTTCCAAATCGTCCAAAAGCTCTCAAGCCGAAGTCAAAAATGGTGAAATAACCCAAAAATTCGCGAAGGACTCTTTTAATTCATCTGCCCAGTTGTCCCGCATCTGTGGAAACTTTTGCCGCTTCTGCGATACCGCATATGCGGTCTATCCACCGCTTCTGCGAAAATCACTTAAAGGCCAATTTCGCATCAACGGTCCACTCTCCGCATCTGTGACTACGCAGGTCGGTCGAACTACCGCATCTCCGGTTCCAAACCTTCCTCTCGAATTCGCTTTTGTGGCTCTCCTTCCGCACGTGCGACACCACACCTGCGGTCCCCAAACTGCAAGTGCGAAAACACCAGAAGCAACAAAACTTCAGCAGCTATAATGACATCTCAACTTCTCCATTAACCACCCGAAATTATCCCGAGGCCCCGGGGACCTCAACCAAAAGCACAAACATAACCCAATACCTTATTCAAACTTGTTCCAATCATCAAAACGCCTCAAACAACATCAAATCTACCAAATCACATCGGATTCAAGCATAAGTCTCTAAAATCTTCCGAACTACGCTTTTGATCAAAAATCCAATCAAACCACGTCCGAATGACCTGAAATTTTACACACACATCCCAAATGACACAGTGAATCTATTCCAACTCTCGGAATTCCATTCTGACCCCTATATCAAAATCTTGCCTATCAACCGGAAATCGCCAAAATATAAACTTCGCCAATTCAAGCCTAATTCTACTCCGATCCTCCAAAATTTGTTCTGATCACACTCCTAAGTCATGAATCACTTGCCGAAGCTAACCAAACTATCGGAACTTACATCCGAGTCCTTTAACACATAAGTCAACATCCGGTTGACTTTTCCAACTCAAACTCCCTTAAAAGAGACTAAGTGTCTTAAACCTTACCAAAATCATTCCAGATTCGATCCGACCAACCCGATCCCATAAAATACGGATAACAAAGCATAAAAAACAGAAATGGGGAAAACAGAGCAGTAACTCATAAGATTACTGGCCGGGTCGTCACATCCTCCCCAACTTAAACAAACGTTCATCCTCGAACGAGTCAAGAAACATACCTGAAGCCTCAAACATGTGAGGATATTTGCTCTGCATCTCCCGCTCGATCTCCCAGGTAACCTCCTCCACGGGCCGACCTCTCCACTGCACCTTCACTGAAGCTATATCCTTTGACATCAACTTTTGAACCTAACGACCCAAAATAGCTACTGGCTCCACATCGTAAGTCAAATCATCATCCTAACTGAACCGTGCTGAAATCCAAAACATGAGACGGATCCCCAATATACTTCCGGAGCATAGAAACATGAAATACCGGATGCACACTCGACAAGCTGGGTGGCAAAGCAAGCTCATAAGCCACCTCCCCAATCCTCCGGAGCACCTCAAAAGGCCCAATGAACCGCAGACTCAATTTTCCTTTCTTTCCAAATCTCATAACACCCTTCATGGGCGAAACCTTCAACAGGACCTTCTCACCAACCATGTAGGACACCTCTCGAACCTTCCTGTCCGCATAACTCTTTTGCTGTGACTGCGCTGTACGAAGCCTCTCCTGATTCACCTTCACTTTCTCTAAAGCATCCTGCACCAAGTCTGTCCCCAATAGCCTAGCCTCATCAGGCTCGAACCAACCAACTAGAGATCTATACCGACTCCCATACAAAGCCTCATATGGAGCCATCTGTATACTCGACTGGTAGCTGTTGTTATAAGCAAACTCCGCAAGCGATAGAAACTGATCCCATGACCCTCCAAAATCAATGACACAAGCACGCAACATGTCCTCTAATATCTGAATAGTGCGCTCGGACTGCTCGTCCATCTAAGGGTGAAAAGTTGTGCTCAACTCAACCTGAGTACCCAACTCTCGCTGCACAAACCTCCAAAACTGCGAAGTAAACTGAGTGCCCCTATCTGAAATGATAAAAACTGGGACACCATGCAAACGAACAATCTCCCAGATGTAGATCTCTGCCAACCGCTCTGAAGAATAGGTAGTACACATAGGAATAAAGTGCGCAGACTTGGTCAACCGATCCACAATCCCACAAATAGCATCGAACTTCTTCAAAGTCCGTGGAAGTCCAACAACAAAGTCCATAGTGATCCTCTCCCACTTCGACTCAGGAATATCAATCTGCTGTAGCAAACCACCCGGTCTCTGATGCTCATATTTCACCTGCTGACAATTGAGACACCGAGCTACAAATCCCATAATATCTTTCTTCATTCTTCTCCACCAATAGTGCTGCCTCAAATCCTGATACATCTTCGTGGCACCCGGATGAATGGAATACCGCGAGCTATGGGCCTCCTCCAAAATCAACTCCCGACACCCATCCACATTGGCCACACAAATTCGGCCCTGCATCATCAATACTCCATCATCACCAAAGGTCACATCTCTAGCATCATCATGCTGAACTCTGTCCCTAAGGACAAGCAAATGTGGATCATCATACTGGCGCTCTCTGATGCACTTATATAAGGAAGACCGAGAAACCACACAAACCAATACCCGACTGGGCTCCGAAATATCCAACCTCACGAACCGATTGGCCAAGGCCTAAACATCAACTGCAAGAGGTCTCTCCCTAATTGGAATATATGTCAAACTCCCCATACTCACTGCCTTTCGGCTCAAAGCATCGGTCACCATATTGGTCTTTTCCGGATAGTACAAGATAGTGATATCATAATTCTTAAGCAACTCCAACCATCTCCCCTGCCTCAAATTAAGATCATTTTTCTTGAACAAATGCTGGAGACTGCGATGATCAGTGAACACCTTGCAAGATACGCCATACAAGTAATGCCTCCAAATCTTCAATGCGTGAACTATGGCAGCCAACTCCAAATCATGAACGGGGTAGTTCTTCTCATGGGGCTTCAACTAACCAGAAGCATAAGGTATAACTCTACCCTCCTGAATCAACACACAACCAATCCCAACTCTCGAAGCATCACAATATACGGTATATGAACTTGAAGCTGATGGCAAAACCAACACTGGAGCTATGGTCAAAACTGTCTTGAGCTTCTGAAAGCTCTCCTCACACTCGTCTGATCATACAAATGAAGCACCCTTCTGAGTCAACTTAGTCAAGGGCAATGCGGTAGATGAGAATCCCTAAACAAACCGGCGATAATAGCCTGCCAAACCAAGAAAGCTTTGAATCTCTGTGGCTGAGGACGGTCTGGGCCAACTCTGAACCGCCTCTATCTTCTTCGGATCAACCTGAATACCCTCGCTAGACACCACGTGTCCCAAGAAAGCCACTGAACTGAGCCAAAACTCACACTTGGAGAACTTTGCATAAAGTTTCTCATCCCTCAATCTCTGCAACACAACTCTCAAATGCTCTGCGTGCTCCTCCTGACTACGTGAATACACTAGAATATCATCAATGAAGCCTATGACAAACGAATCAAGATACAGCCGGAACACGTTGTTAATCAAATGCATGAACGCTGCTGGGGCGTTGGTCAACCCAAAAGACATCACCAAGAACTCATAATGACCATATCAGATCCTGAAAGTCGTCTTAAGAATATCCAAATCTCTAATCTTCAACTGGTGATAACCTGAACGGAGATCAATCTTGGAGAACACCCTCGCTCCCTGAAGCTGGTCGAATAGATCATCAATGCGAGGCAAAAGATACTTGTTCTTAATTGTTACCTTGTTCAATTGCCTATAATTAATGCACATTCTCATTGTGCCATCCTTCTTCTTCACAAACAGAACCGGTGCACCCCAAGGTGACATACTAGACCGAATGAACCCCTTATCTAGGAGTTCCTAAAGCTGCTCCTTTAACTCCTTCAACTCCGATGGTGTCATACGATACGGCAGAATAGAAATGGGTTGAGTGCCTGGCACCAGGTCAATACCAAAATCAATATCCTTGTCCGGTGGCATGCTCGGCAGGTCTACGGGAAACACATCGGGAAAATCCCTTACAATTGGAACAGAATCAATACTGGGAGTCTCAGCTCCGGCATCCCTCACAAATGCTAGATACGAGAGACAACCCTTCCCAACCATAAGCTGAGCCTTTAAGAAAGAGATTACTCTACTAGGAACATAATCAGTCACACCTCGCCACTCGATCCATGACACACCTGGCATAGCCAATGTGACTGTCTTAGCATGACAGTCCAGAATAGCACGACACGGAGATAACCAATTCATGCCCAAAATGACATCAAAATCCATCGTGTTCAATAGAAATAGATCCACTCGGGTCTCCATACCCCCAATAGTCACCACACACGACCGGTACACATGGTCTACAATAACAGTATCGCCTACTAGGGTAGATACATGAATATGTAAAGCAAGAAACTTACGGGGTGTACCCAAATAACGATCAAAGTATGATGACACATAAGAAAAGGTGGAACCGAGATCAAATAATATAGAAGCATCTCTGTGGCAAACTAAAACAATATATGTAATGACAACATCTGAAGCAATAGCATCGGGGTCTGCCTAGGAGTGCATAGAAACGGGCCTGACCGCCCCCTAATCAACCTTCCCCTCTGGGGCGACCCCTGGATGACTGACCTCCACCCCTAGCTGGCTGAGCAGGTGGTGGTGAAGAAACTGGCACCGAAGCCGATGACTGACCCCTATGCTGGGATGAACTAGCAACATGGTGAGGACACTGCCTCCACATGTGGCCCATCTTACCACACTCATAATAACCCCAGGTGCTGGAGAAGGGGACTGAAGGGAACCCCTCGCACCAGAGTGACTAGTAGATGCACTCGGCATAGAAGAGCCCTAAGTTGATGGAGCACGAGATGAACTCTGAGCTGGAAGGGTGCTGAGTGATGATTGGCCCTACTGAGATCCATGATAAGCATGACCCGAAGATGCCCCACGATAACCTGGGCGAGCTGACTGAGCAGGCCTGAATGAACAGCCTCTGCTGTGCTAAAACTGGCCCCTCGAAGGAGCACCATTATAGCTGCCAGATCCTCGAGGCCTCTTGGCCTCCTTCTCCTCTCACTCCTGATGGCAAAACTGACTTAATCTCACGAGCGATATCAACCACCTCCTCGAACGTAGCACCAGATACCCTCTCCTTGTTCATAAGGATACGGAACTGATAAGTAAGACCTGATAACAAACCTCCTGATCCTCTCTCGATCTGTCGGAACCAACTAGATGGCATGACGAGTCAACTTAGAAAACCTCAACTCATACTGTGACACAGTCATCTCCCCCTGACGCAACAACTCAAACTGCCTACGTAGCTCCTCTCTAGAGACTGCTGCATATACTTCTCCAGAAAGAGAACAGAGAACTGCTGCCAGGTAAAGGGTGCTGCACCAACAGGCTTACACCTCTCAAAATCCTCCCACCAAGTGAAAGCAGCTCCTGAAAACTGATAGGTGGTAAAAGTGACCCCGCTGGTCTCCAGAATACCTGCAGTACGAAGCATCCTCTGACACTTATTCAAAACTCCCTGGGCATCCTCGCCCTCTGCGCCACTGAAGGTCGGAGGCTGAAATCTACATAATCTCTCCAACCTACGCTGCTCATCCTCCGGTATGACAGGAACCACATAGTCCTGAGCATCTGCAACCAGCTGGCCTGGATGCGCCCCCGGTGTTTGAAATCCATGCACGACCTGCTCGGGTGTGTGAGCGGCGGGAGTCTGATTGCCTCCCCCGGCCTGTGAAGTAGCTCGACTGTAGTGGCTGAAACCGCCTGAGCCAGGCAAGTGCAAACTGATAAGATCTGTGCCAGGGCCTCTTGCAGATCCGGAATCACGATGGGCACAATTGGTGCCTGAACTGCTACTGCTAGAGCATCCATAGCTGGGACATGGTCCTGAACTGGGGCAGCTGGTGGATCTGCAGGTGCTGCTCTAGCCGTTCTGCCCCTACCACGACCACGACCGCGTCCTCGACCTCTGGTGGCCACAGTTCGTAGTATTGGGGGTCGTCCACCCCGACCAGTAGCGCGTGTCCTCACCATCTGTGAGAGAATAGAATAACAGAAGTTTAGTACTTGGATCAACAAGTTTGCACGACAAGAATTCCAGGAATATGAAGTTTTTCCTAAAGGTTCTGCAGCCTCTCGAGGATAAATACAGACGTCTCCGTACCGATCCGCGAGACTTTACTAAACTTGCTCATGACTCGTGAGACCTATGTAACTTAGGCTCTAATACCAACTTGTCACGACCCTAAACCCAAACTCGGTCATGATGGCACCTCTCGTGAAGACAAGGCTAGCCAACTAGACCCAATTCACTTGTTAAAGCAGTTAAACAATATAAAAGCAGTCTAAAACATAATTTAATGATAATAAGTAGCGGAAATACAACCCAACACAGCCCTAACCAGGGTGTCACAAGTCACGAGTATCTAACAATACAGAATCCTCAAATGTAACTATAGAGTTTTATATATTGAACTAAGAACATAAAGGAAATAGATAGGGAGAAGCTCCAGGCTGCGAACGCTAGTAGCTACCTAAAGACTCCTCGAAGATCCGCCTGAAGTTGGAATGAATAAGCACTCGGGAGCGGGACCAGCTACGCCTGAATCTATACATAGGGTGCAAGGAGTAAAGTGAATACTCCAACTTAGTGAGTAACAAATATAAATAACGACTGAAAGTAAGAAACACGTAAGGCACATGGCATTCTATAATGATAAGGCACATGACATTCTATAATGAAGCAGTAAAATTATTTAAAACAGTGAAAAGTCATGAAAATCCTCTTTTAACAAGTAAACAGGTAATTAACAGATAGTTAAGGTAAAGTAAACATATAGCAGTTCGCCCCTCGGGCACAGTATCAACAAATTCGCCCCTTGGGCAACATCTCAAAACAATACCAGCCCCTCGGGCTAAATCTCAGAACAATACCAGCCCCTCGGGCTCAACCTCACATCACAATGGGTACCCGCACTCACTGGGAGTATGCAGACTCCTGGAGGGGCCCCTTACAGCCCAAGCACAATAACAAACCATCTCGTGGCATCAAATCTAGGCCCTCGGCCTCCTATCAATCAAGCCACCTCGTGGCGTACATATCTCAGGCCCTCGGCCTCATATCTGTATCAGTGTTTCCTCACAATGTAGGCCCTCGACCTTACTCAGTCTAAAATCATCACAAGCCTCTCGGGCAATAGTAAAATATGTTTCTCAACCCAAACATCATTTAAAATGTTATTTAAGTATTAAAACTAAGTAAACTTGTCTGAGTAGTAAAACAGTGGAAAATAACATGACTGAGTTCAAGTAATATAGCAAAATAGTGAGGAAATATCAATAAAAAGCCCCGAAGGGTTCAAGTCGTTGGCACTAGGCCCAAATATGGCATTCAGCCCAAATAATGATGATAGCAAATAGTTTCCAATCAAATCAGCGGTAAAATCATTAACCGGGACGGACCAAGTCACAATCCCCAATAGTGAACGACCCCACACTCGTTATCAAGCGTGCTTCTCACCTCAATATAGCACTACAATGTGCAATCCGAGGTTTCAAACCCTCAGAACATCATTTACAATCTTTACTCACCTCGAACCAGCTAAATCTCTAGCTCGCGACGCCTTTGCCCCTCGAATCGGCCTCCACGCGCGTCGAATCTATCTAAAATTAGAATGAGTATGTCAACATATGCTAAGGGAACAAAGCCCAAGCGAAAACAATCAACAAAGGGCACAAATCCCGAAATTACCAAAACCCGACCCCCGGGCCCACATCTCGAAAAATAGAAATTTTTACAACAATAGATTCTTTATATCCCCACGAGTTTATGCATATCAAGAATACCAAAATCGGAGTTCAAATGACCCCTCAAATCCTCATTTTAAGGCCTCTTAAACTTAAGCCCTAATCCCTCATTTTTAACCCTTTAATTCCTTTAATTATAGCCTTAATCTATAAAATACTACTATAGAAATGTGTTTTAGGTATAAAATCCTTACCTTAACGAAGTTCCATTGAAATCCCTCTTCCAAATCGTCCAAAAGCTCTCAAGCGGAAGTCAAAAATGGTGAAATAACCCAAAAATTCGCGAAGGACTCTTTTAACTCATCTGCCCAGTTGTCCCGCATCTGCGACAACTTTTTCCGCTTCTGCGATACCGCATATGCGGTCTATCTACCGCTTCTATGAAAATCACTTAAAGGCCAATTCCGCATCTGTGGTCCACTCTCTGCATCTGCGACTACGCAGGTGCGGTCCAACTACCGCATCTGCGGTTCCAAACCTTCCTCTTCTACGGCTCTCCTTCCACACGTGCGGCACCGCACTACGGTCCCCATACCGCAGGTGCGAAAACACGAGAAGCAACAAAATTTCAGCAGCTACAATGACATCTCAACTTCTCCGTTAACCACCCGAAATCATCTCGAGGCCCCCAGGACCTCAACCAAAAGCACAAACATAACCCAATACCTTATTCAAACTTGTTCCAATCATCAAAATGCCTCAAACAACATCAAATCTATCAAATCCCATCGGATTCAAGCCTAAGTTTCTAAAATCTTCCGAAATACGCTTTTGATCAAAAACCCAACCAAACCACGTCCGAATAACCTGAAATTTTACACACACATCCCAAATGATACAACGAAGCTACTGCAACTCTCGGAATTCCATTCCGACCCCTATATCAAAATCTCGCCTATCAACCGGAAATTGCCAAAATATCAACTTCGCCAATTCAAGCCTAATTCTACTCCGAACCTCCAAAACCCGTTCAAATCACACTCTTAAGTCAAGAATCACCTCCCGAAGCTAACTGAACCATCTGAACTCACATCCGAGTTCTCTAACACATAAGTCAACATCCGGTTGACTTTTCCAACTCAAACTCCCTTAAAAGAGACTAAGTGTCTCAAACCTTACCAAAATTATTCCGGATTCGATCCGATCAATCCGATACCATAAAACACGGATAACGAAGCATAAAAAAGTAGAAATAGGGGAAACAGAGCGGTAACTCATGAGACGACTGGCCGGGTCGTCACACTGAACCGGAGAGCCCTGAAGTCCCACGGGTATCATAGAATTACGTTTTATCAATTTGCAAATTCTTCCTCAGTTAGTTAAAAGAATGAAATTGGTTGATATTATGACAATACTATGTAGCATAGATAGCATTATGGGAGAAGTTGATCGTTGAAATAATAACTGATACAACAAAAATAGAAACTATCAATTCTTTTTCCAAATTGGAATCCTTTTTATTTATTTATTTATTTATTATTGCCTCATGATCATCAGTTGTGAAGAGACATGATGAATGAAATGAATTTTATCTAGGGTTGAAAGGGGAATGAATTTTATCTAGGGTTGAAAGGGGAATGAGAATGATGATGTAATATTGACACAAGTTTGAGGTATAAAATGCAACCTAAATAGACAGATAACCAAAAAATAGCACGATCATCTCATTTTTCGTTCATTCTCGTCACAAAAACATGGCCGCCATAAGAAGCAGGTGAAGCCGCTAGATTTTCCGACAAGAAAAAAGTTGGTTGAGACACAGGGTGATGGGGGCGGCCGACTTTCGATACTTTCTGCTAACTCGATTTCAATACTAAGTAAGCTCCTCGTCGCATAATTTAAAAAGTTCAGCTTCACACCAGGTTCTTCGATACGAACACTAAAAAAACTCGAAGGACGAGTCTAAGAAAAACCCTAAACTTTGCTGGATTAGCTTTTTGGTAGAAAAAGTGGTTACAGTAATAAATTCCCTACCTATAATTACCAATGAATATACATATAATAGTGTATATTTATAATTTCTGTATAAAAAAGTGATCGGATAAATAAGGCAAATACGGTAATCGAGTAATGACTTGAATATTAGAATAATGTAGCATTTTCCGTTATATATAACTTAAAATCAAAATTCATAAACTATAGACCCAAATTCATTGTTCCTATATTTAAATCAATTCATTAAAAATATATATATATATATATATATATATATATATATATATATATATATATATATATATATATATATATATCATACACAAATTACTACTTTAATTTTTGATAGCTTTCTAACAATATAATATAAATTTTAGTACTGCAATAAATAGTTACCACATGTAAAAGTTGCAAATATGACGAGTGGTGTAGATCCCATCATCATTTTCGGCCGCCGAGATAAAGATATTTTGTATTCGATATTCGTATTGAAATTTTGATTAATTCAAATTCATACTGTAAATTTATACTATTTTAATTTTCATTATTTTGTATTGAAGCCTCAACTACTTCCAATACGAAAACATCTTAAAAGTCGAACCTGTTAATTTAAATTCTTAATACGTATAGCTCTATTAACGAGCACAATCATCTCTCTCGATGATCTTTTCTTGGTTTCCATCTAGATGCTAATGTTAGCCTTTTTACTAACATATACTTATGCAATAAGACAAGAACAAATAATTATCGCATCGTTGCTTACTATAATGTCTTAACGTCTATGATTAGAGAGATATGAGGTAGTCATTTACCACCAAAGTTGTGTTATAATAGTACGTAAGTACTCCTTTATCCTTAACTAAAAGTTTTAAGTTCGAACCTTAAGTAGATAGTTACATTTGGCAACAAGCGCTTTATTCCCTAAAATAATGTTTACCCATAAAGTGGTACAGTTGAATTTATATGTGATTTCTAGACATGTGAATTAATTTGATCCTGAAATAATAGAATAATTAAATAAATATGCAATACTTAGCCTTGAGATGAAGATAAAATAGCAGAAATAGTAGTTCGGGGAGCAAGACTTCCGGGCAAAACAACAATAAAATCAAAAAGCAAGAAGATAAAATGGTATAAAGTTTTGAATAGATTATCGCATAAGTTTGCTAGAAAATTCGTATCATTTTCAATGATAATAGAGCTCATTATTTATAGCTGCACATAGGGAACAAGGTCCTAGGATCATGCCATTCTATAATGTCAATTATGAGGGTCATTGAAGAATGTGTAACGGTGGGCAAGAAAGACAAATTATTTATAATGTGCAGTGTACTAAATGCTATAGAATATTCTCCATTAAATACTACCGGGTAATAGGCATTTATTTCATCTTTATGAGCACTATTCTTTTCGGTAACAGATGGAATAGTTGTCTTCGGTTTTAGCTATCCTCTGTCTTCGGGTCCACGTGTCACTCCCTTATGAAATCATTTAATATAGCATATTTTATCCTATATACATAGTCCCTCTACTTTCCGGTGATATAGCTTTGTGTCATCATGAAGTAGGTAGAAACATTCTTTTTGGCGGGAATTTCACTGACCCCCTATTAAAAGCTTCTGACGGTTGATTAGACACACGTCTCTCCATATTTAATTCCCCAAACACGTGTCATCCCACGATTCATCATAACTTTTGCCGGCTATCGAGGTAATTGCAGCTATGAGTGTAGCCACCTAAACCTTTACTTATACGCATCCTCCTTTATTCACACCTCATAATTATCCAAACTCTCTTCATTCAACTTGAACTCTGTTCTTCAACCTTTCTTTAATTCACAACCTCCTACAGTGAGCACCATCATCCCCAGAAGTTTTGTCATAACAAAATACTTCGAAGAGAAATTTACTTCTACTAACCCTCGTACATGGGCCATTGGCAGATATTATTGTTCCATCCGTCCTTCCAGTATTCCTGCTATGAAGGAAGATTATCATTGCCAGGATTTAAACATTATTGCTCTTGATCTGGCAGAGCGGGTAACCTTACCCAAGAAGAGTTTTACGTACTTCTATACGTATCCCTTAACTTTGGGGACATTTTCTCTGAGTAGAACGCTTGACTCCGTTCATTGTGGAGTTCTACCTTCGCGGCACAGGTGAGTCCCTCCGTGTGGAGGACGATTGCTTGTTTTCGGCGCCTATGCTAAGAAACAGGAGAGGAGCTATCCCTAGCTCACGTGGTGAACCTTTATTCCCCCAAGATCTTCCGTGGGGGGGTGATTAACTTCAGCAAGCAAGGCCACCATGAACTGTTATCCAGTATGGATGATGATAATGACTATGGGTGGATGGAACGGTTCATTTCAGTTGCCACCGGTGACATCATCCCGGCCTCGGCTCCGTCTTTCCTTGAATTGTGGAACCACACTCGTAAGTATATAAGTTGCCTTTTCTTTTGTTAAAGACTATTCCTTATCATTATTGACTTTTCTTCTTTTACCTGTCTCAGCGAATCGATGGGTTCCCCATAGGGTTTAGGGCTTGGACAATGGGTTCAGAAAATTTTTGAGGTTACTACACCCGAAACCCGCACGTGGAATGAGTTGTCCCTGAAATACGGGTGGAGGGCCAAAAATTATGGTAAGTTGAACTTATCTTGTCTTACCTTTTCTCATAAGGAAGTTGTTTGATTCTTCTCTCATGTTGAATACAGGTCTACCCCAGGGCTCAGGTGTCGTCCCCGAGGAGGACGTTTTAGTTTATCCTACTGATGCAGCGAGGCTATTGTAGAAGGCCTTTTTGCAAACATGCATCTTCATGCTTGCTTATAGTGCGAGTACTTCTTCTCGGAGTCCCCGGTGGGAGAACAAGCAACTAAAAATAAGGCATTCCTCCACGGCCGGGGGAAAGAATAAAAGGGCGACGAATGCTGCCCCCAAATCGCCTCCGAAAATCGTGGTGACGAGCCCTCTACCTGGGCCGGTTATAGATACTATGATGATTGACGATGATGGAGAAACCAGTAAGAATGGGCTTTTCTACATAGAAGACGACGACCTTTCTCAACTCAACAGACTACTCAATTTGTTCAGTTAGTTACACCAACCGAGGGTGATGCCTCGATGCTCTAATGGAGCTTGAAATTGTGGAAAATACCAACTTTCGTTTCAGGATCCCAGTCGCTGTGTGTGGTATTGTGGGGCTGAGTACTGTGTGATTTCAGTCTTTGGTTGATGAGCAACCAACAACCAGCATTGCCTTTTTCACAGATTCTTCTCACCCTTCAACACTATCACCTTCATCTCTTTCTTCACCAACTCTTCCACCTGCAACTGCTACATCATCTCCACCGGCCATATCAGACTGAGAAGAGGATGTTTCTCTCCCCCAATCCCCAGTTCATGGGAATTTTGGGCAAAATTATGTTGCTCCCTCAGAAGATTCGCAAAGGAGGAGGAGTGTTACTCTCTCTATCTCTACCAGATGCAATTTGTTGTCTTGATCGGTGGAACTTGCTAACTAGGCTTCAGAAAAAGATTGGAAAAAAATACTGGGTCTCTCGGGAGAGTGCTTGTTGAACAATGCTATGCACAATGCCACAGCGGTATACTCTTCACTTCCTTTGTCATTTCTTCTATCTTTGATTTAGTAGTATTTTGAGTTTGCCTTTCTTGTTTCGCAGGCCAATTTCCTTGCTTCCGAGGGCCTCCAAAGTTTGATTCGGGAAAAGGAGGAACTTTCCTCCGAGCGGGACCAAACTGTTGTTCGCCTATCAGAAATGGAAGCCAAAGTTGTTGAGGCTGTTGTGTTGGAGGCTCGTCTACAGCAAAGCGAGCAAGAAGTAGAGATCATTGCCGCACCCCCTTTTTTCCTCGCAGAGTCTGGGTTTCGACATTTATTGGGGAATAACTCATTTCCTTATGGGAATTGGGTATGGGATTTGAAGAGTCGCCACCTAACAAATTTAAGGTGCGTTAGGACACCTAAAGCAAGTAACTCATAAAACCGGTTTGCATTACCATAAACTTGGGTAAGGGCTCAAAATAACCTTGAGGGGAAGGTGTTAGGAACCCCTCGTGGTCCACAACGGTGGGTCCCGGCCAAACTCAAATTATGTGAATTAGTCTTATAACAATTAAGCAAATATAGACAAGTTACGTTTAAAACAAGGGGTAAAAGGAGTCCTAGGTTTTTTAGCATACATGATCATATCTATACAATGCTTGGTAATCGTCCCCAAGTTGGAGTGCTATATATAGCATTAGCACAGTTCATCATATCCTTTTACTACCCAATTACCCTCCCCTTAGTGATTATATAAACATTTTTAATTGAACGAACTCTATGCGTACATTACCAGTCCCTTCCTTGTGGCCCTGGAGGTATTTAGGACCTCTAATTTAGGTAGTTCTAGACTTTTCTAAGGTACTTAAAGGATAAAAATCTAGGCGACAATCAAAACAATTAGGACTGTCAAGTAAAGAACAATTAAGGTGGCTCACGTTTACGTCCACAAATAAGCAAACAACAACACGTCTCAAACAGCAAGATTTCAGGCATTTCCAAAGGTCCTAGAGCAGGATATCTAGGTGAGAAAATAGAATGTATGCAGTATCGTGTTAAAGTTAGGTGATAGAGACCTAATCAGTTTGCCTACTAATTTTAAGGCACGTTGAATCTGGGGAGTCACAAATAAGCAAAGCATAGTTTCACAATTTTATTAGACCTTGATTACCTATAGGCTTGCCTAGGCGTGAATCTATAATACCCAATAAACATGTTGTCTAAATGCAATCAGAATTCTAGGAATTAGTTTAAAACAGTTTGAAATTATTAAGTCCTATAGGCATGCTTGTCTAGGTGCTGAATATTACTTTACGGAACTAGTTTATATACACTTATCTATGTGACACTAAGTGTTGGGATTGTTTTTAAGAAATTTTTATAGACAAGATAGTTATTGAATTAGGCGATGTAGACATGGTTTAAAAGCAAATACAGTCCTAAAGAAGGATCTCTAATACACAGAAAGAATGGACGTTTTTTATTAGGCGGAATTATAGCAGTAACTTAATAACAGGATTTCTAGATGATCATGATTATAGAGAAACAGAATTTCGTAATAAATGAGGTATTGTGCCTATAACATGTTGTCTAGTATGTCGAGTGATCCTAAAAGCATGATTTCTAATGCAGGTAAACATAGTATAAATCTAAAGCATGATTTCTAATGCAAGTAAACATAATATAGACCTAAAGGCATGATTTCTACCTAGTTTCCCCACAAAAATCATATAAGAATCCCTCATTTTTACTAACTTCTCCAATATCTGTTTACAAAGATTATTATTATAGACCATAGAACGAATGAATTACAGAATAAACTAAGCTATGCTATAGGGAGCCTGAATATAGGCCCAAAGGATAAACCTGGCATACCAAGCCTTCAACTAGTCTCAAAATGCCATAATCTCATAGTGCACCCAATGGTATCCTGGTGTGTCAAAATTACCAATGGCCTCAGGGACCCCGGGCAATGCTCACGCTAGAAAACTTTCAAAGTAACCCTTTGTGAGCAAGTTTAGAAAGCTAACTCCAGTGTGTCAAAGTTTAGAGGAGTCTCATGGACTCCTAAGCAATGCTCACACTAGAGGGGCAAGACCTTAGGTGTTCTAAGAATAGGAGTTTAAAACAGGAGATAGTTTTTCGGAAATTAGTTCTGGATTCTGAGGAAGTAAGGAGCAAACAGGGATATTCAATCATTGTAACTTAAACAAAGGTCCCAGCAGTCAAATATTATACAAAAACAGGCTGACTTAGGGTTTCAACTTAGTTTATCCATTATTACTAGGTGAGCGAACACTAATCAAAGGCATAACACGCAGGGATCACTCAGATAGTCACATTCAAAGGGGTAGTGGATATGGGGAGCCATTTTGGTCAGGAGTCTGTGAGAGGTGAACACTTAAAGAGCATACTAGTGGAGAAGTAAACAGACATAGGACCAGTTGAGACATGAGCAAGTATACAAACTTGTTGAAAGCAGAAGCACATAAGTTTGGCTAAAACCAGAGTAACAAGTTGAAAACAAGACACATAGGTTCAATCAAACAGAAGAAGACATGTTATTGCAGTAACAGAAGTAGACATACTTATTGTAGTAAACACATAGGTTTGTTTAAGCAAAAGAAAGGCATGCTGATTATGAGGAAACACATTGAATAGCAGGAAGCATATAGTCTAATTGAATGGCAGTACACATGCTGGATAGGAATAATGAGCATGAACCACATATGTCTAGTTATAGATAAACAAGCTGATGTAAAAGATCCTACTGATTTAGTAACATAAAGTAGAGATGCTGGGAATAGGAAATACACAAATCAAATCATACAGAGGTTTGCATGATAGTAAAGTAGGAGCATACCAGTTAAAGAAATAGAAACAGAAGGTAAAGTAGGCAGGATTCAACAGTCTACCCTTGGCTTTCAGCCAGCTCGACAAGTAGTGAACACAAATAGCAGAGAGAGAGATGAGAACAAGTTTATGTGTGAGTGTGTTTGTGAACTGTTGTTCGTGTTTGAAGAATCAGAATGAGAGGGTATATATAGCACTTAGTGTGGTAAAACAAATAGGGTAAAGAAGAAATCACAGTCTGTAAAATAATCAAATAAAATCAATCAACCAATTAGGGGATCAATTCTTGTGGAAAATCCGAAAGATACCCCTTAAATTGAGGAGAGTCAATTAATGGTACAGAACTAGGGCTCAAATAAGGAAAGTAATCAGTATCATGCCATATAAGGATTCAGTCAAATCCCCAAAATGTACTGATAATTAATTTAAGGTAAGTATAGTTAAACAAGGTCACAAATAAGCAAACAAATAAAAATTCCAGAAAATATCAATTTTAATAGGAAATTAATCATTAAAAAACCTAACAAATACTGATTTTAACATGAAAGAATTATTCAAAACTTAAAATAGAATTAGTCAATATAACTGGTTCACAGAAATAAACACAATAATGGAAAAAATTGAAGAAATCGGTGTCACAAACAAGAATATCTAGGGTTTGAGCATACACACAAAAATTAATCAAACATGTAAAGAGATAGTCAGATTCAACATTTGAAAGTTAAAAACCTTTTGAAGAAACTCAGGACGAACCCTAGTTTTAGAAGAAAGTAAATGAAATCGATGCAGTTAACCAAAACAAAAGATTTTCGAGGGAAAATACCAAATAATGCTCGAATCGTTTTAGATCTACAAAAATCTGAACAAATTCAAGCATTTGTAGAACTAGGGTTTCAACACAACAGAGATGAAAGAAACGCGGTAAAAAACCATAGATTCAAACTAAAATAATTAAGAGGAAATCAGTACTCACAAACGAGAATGGCCATAGACAGGCAAGTAAACAAATTTCGGACAAAGAACCAAGTTGAAACTCCTTAAGATTCTTTTAAGAATCCATGTAATCAAACAACCAGGAGGTATAGAAGGTTGGTAATGGTCGAAGAATACACAGAAATTCCATAAACGGGAGCTTTTTGCCGATGACGGCGATTAGGGTTTAGGGGGGGTCGAGAGAGAATAGAGAGTTGGAGGGAATCAGTGATGCCAGAAGGGAGAGAATGGAAGGGGTTTAAGGGGTCGTTTGGGATTAATATGGTAAGTTTAATTGTGGACCGTTGATCTAAAAGATCAACAGCCATGATTAAACGGGGTTTATTGGGTTGGGTAGGTTTAATTGGGTTAGGGTTGTTTTAAATTGGATTGGGGGGTCCGATTTTGGGTGTAAATTAGGGGCTGTTATTTAAATACCTATTTTACTAAATAAAATAATTTTACAAATAGCTAATAAAATGATAAAAATGGTTTCCAAGCATGAAAGTGATTTAAAATAATTATTCAATATTATAAAAATTTAAAAAGTTATTTTCTATATAGATAATATAGTTATGCCTATGTAGGGGCTATATTTGCAAAATATGCAATTATAGTCTTAAACATGCAAATGTAATTATTAAAAAATGTAATTAAAATGTTTGAATATTCATATGAACAGAAATGATGAACTTAGATGATTAAATCATCATAAAATAATACGAGGGATAGTTTTGAACATTTATGTAATAAAAACATACATAAATAATGGATTTAAGGCCTTTAAAAATTATAGAAAAAATTGTAAAACACTTGTCCATGTTTGTAAATACATGTACAATATTTTTAAAGTATTTATGCAAAATTTAAAATATATAAGGGAAAAATTGGGTATCAACAATCCTTAGCCAAATGATCGCCCCACTGAGGGTTCAAGTTGAGAGGCTAGGTCCAAATGGGCTAAAGTTCATAGTTTCGTTCTTGCTGCATCCGATCGCGAGGCTGCTTCCGCTGAAAGATTGACTAATTTGGAGGTAGTCTTGAACTCCAAAACTGAAGAGCTTTCTGCTGCCAGAGCGAAATATGCCCAATTGAAGGAGAAGTATAAGAAGAACATTGAGCATAATAGACTTTTCAGCTCTACTGTCCGCGAACTCGACGTTAGCCTCAAGTCCGTTAGATCCGCCCGGGAAATCCTTTTTGCCGAGGTTGACTAACTTAAAGAAGAACTCAAGCGCTGAGAGGCTTCCCTCGTTGTTGAGAAAATATATGTAATGTACAGCATGAGTATAAAAACCTTGGAAGAGGCTAAAATGGGTGTCATTCACTTTTATTCCAAAATCGCTAAAGCCCGTGAGCTGGAGTCACCTACTAAAAAGGGTCTCCCGGCAAGGCCTGATGCTTCTGGTTCTTCTTGTTCCAATTCTGAACCCTCGGGAACTGAAGAGGAATCGGAAGGCGAAGATGTTGAAGGCCAAACTGATGAGGGTCAAGATATTTAGCCAGCGACAGATCTACCCACTTCCCCTGGGGGCGCGGATGCTTCTCTTCCTCCAGGTTCCGGAGACGCAACAGTTCATTTGTTTCCCCAACTTTTGTACTTGTGCCGTTTTGGCACATTTATTGTGAATAAAACATATTTTGCTCAAGTATTGCATGAGTTTTTTTGCGTTCTTTTATTTGAACATTAATGCAAGCTTTAATCTTTGCGTTCTTTCTTGCTTAAGTGTTTTGCGCAAGTTTTACTATTTTCGTCTGATTATGCAAGGCTTTAGTGTATAAACCCTGAAAGCATTTGGAATTCGGGCACAAAATCTTCTGAAACCAACACTTTATCATGAAGATTTTTATAAGAGAGGGCCCTCTTATGTTTACGGTACTCTCGAAGAGGACGTCTCCTATTCATTACTGCACTAGTTTTTGAAGTACTTATTTAACTTTCAAATGACACAATCAATTTATCGTTCAGACAAGAAATAAGATAGAAATAAAAGGAGTTTACTTTATTCCTTCCATTTTCAAAAAGTACATAAGCATTTGTTATACTAAAAAAAAATCATTTCTTGTTGTTAACTTGTTTCTACGGGGCTGGCCACGTAGTCCCCAATCCCGATGTTACAACTATGTTTTTGATTTTCATATTCTGGTCAATGTGGCAGTCATTGTTGTCATTCCTCATATCATCCCCCCCCTCCCCAGTGTCAAATGTGAAGAATGCAGATTTGAACACTAGAAGTTTTACACCTTCGAGGACTACATTAATGAATTGCTAGATAATTTTTAGTTCGGTAACAAACTTTACTTCCTCTTAGGAATTTATTCTATAGAGCCAAAGACTATCTAACAATCCCCTAGTGATTTGCACTTGTGATTGGATGGGCAACCTTTGCTTGATAGCAAACTTAACTTCCCGGTGGAAATTTTGTTACCGAGCCAAATATTATCTAACCGCTCCAGAGTGGTTATTCCCTTGGGTGCCTTGCTATTAAAAGGTCTTATTGTTTCTGTTAAAACCTTCTTCGTAGTATGATTTCGGTTGCTGCCTCGTTAAAAACCTTGCCAGAAAAACCTAATTGGGACAAAAATTGGACGAAGGGAAAAAGAGTGCAGCACAAACTTTCAGTACAGGTGATGTTCATCAGCAATAATATCTCTTGAGGTGTGACACATTCTAGTTGCTTGGCAACTTTTCTCTATCTTGATTCTCCAACTCGTATGAACCTTTCCCGGTGGCAGCTGGAACCCGGTAGGGGCGTTCCCATGTTAGACCTAGCTTCCCTGTCTTGAGTTCCCGTTTGTTTTGAGTTACTTTCCTTAGAACCAAGTCTCCCACTTTGATATAACAGAGGTTGGATCTTCGATTAAAATATCTTTCTATTCTCTGCTTTCGGGCTGCTATCCTTATATGCGCCAAGTCCCTGCGCTCATCGAGTAGCTCCAGGTTGACTAACATTGCTGTGTTGTTTGCCTTTTAACTTGCCTGGAAATATTTCAAGGTAGGCTCCCCTACTTCCACCGAGATTAAAGCTTCTGCTCCGTATATAAGGGAGAAAGGAGTTTCTCCTGTACTCAATTTGATCATTGTTCGGTACGCCCACAGCACTCCAGGCAATTCCTCATGCCATTTACCTTTAGTTGCTTCCAATCTCTTTTTGAGATTTCATTGATTCCGCTTGAACATTTACGCTTGGATGATAGGGCGAAGATGTGATTCTTTTGATTTTCAATTCTTCAAGGAACTTTATAATCTTTGCGCGTATAAACAGTGGCTCGTTATCACAGGCTATCTCTTTTGGTATTCCAAATCTGCAAATTATGTTCTCCCATAAGAAATCCACCACTTCATATTCGCCGATCTTCTGATAAGGACCTGCCTCAAACCACTTAGAAAAATAGTCAGTTAAAATTAAAAGGAATCTTACCTTACCAAGGGCCGGCGGCAGTGGTCCGACGATATCCATTCCCTATTTCATGAATGGCCGTGGAGACAGAACTGAGTGCAATGGTTCTGCTGGTTGATGTACCAGTGGTGCGTAGCATTGACACATCGTATTTTTGCACGAAAGCTTTGGCGTCTTGTTCCATTCGGGGCCAATAGTATCCTGCCCTTACCAATTTTAATATTAAGGAGTATGCGCCCGAATTATTTCCACATCCCTCCGTGGACTTCTCGTATAACATAATTAGCTTCGGAGGCACCCAAGCATCAAGCCAGCGGGCCTTGGAAAGATTTCCCGACAATTGGCCTCATTTGAAGCTATATCGTGATGCTTTAGCGTGCAACGCCCGGGATGCCTTGGAGTCTTCAGGCAACTTCCCGTGTTCGAGATAATCAATGATCTCATTCATCCAGTCCCAGACCAAATTAGTCGTATTCACCTCATAATAGCTATCTGCGTCCAGAACTGAGTGCATGAGCTGTACTACCATCCGGGAATCCGATCCCTTCATTTCCGTTGATGAATCGAGGTTAGATAATGCATTTGCTTCTGCATTTTGTTCCCTCGAGATATGTGTAACTAACCACTCCCAGAACCGAGCAAGCAGATGCTGAACCTTCACTACATATTGTTGTTGATATCCAATTTTTCCCTATATATTTTCAATATTCAAAATAACTTCAAAATGGCATATATATGCATATGTAAGCATATCCAAGTGTTTTATTATTTTTTCATAATTTTTAAAAGTTTTTTAAATCAATCTATTTCCCTTTTTTATCCATAAAGTCCTAATAATTATGTCCAAAATTATTATTTTTTGATGATTCATTTATTGAATCTTTATATTTATACAAAAATATAGCTAAGGTAATTGTTACATATTTTACAATTTTATTCAGTATTTTTTAAAGCTAATTGTATATAATTGCAATATTAGTCATTTTAAGGTTTAATTGTGTTCTATATTCATAAAATTAAGCCCTATATTTTTAAATTATTAATTATATATTATAAATTATTTTAGCGCTTTAAATTTATTTCCAAAAATTTATTTACTATTTTTATAATTTAAAAAGGGGGAAATTAGCTATTTAAATAATAGCCCAATTGCATTTAAATTGTAGCCTAAATCTGACCCCAAATCAGACCCAATTTCCCCGGCCCAATTTCATTAAACCCGACCCTAACCCAAACCCGGATTCTCCACCTACCCTTTTAAATCTAGGTCGTTGATCATTTAGATCAACGGCCACCGTTCTCCCTTACCATTTTTAACCCTGAACGATCCCTAAACCTAACTCATTTCCCAACCACTCGCCGCCTCTGAATCCCTTCCCTCTCAATTCTCTTCGCAACCTCACATGAACCCTAGCCGCTGCCATCTAATTCTACCCTAATCCACCTCAACCCCTGCCTAATCCATGGCCTCTCATGGCCATTTGAGATGTGTATCGACCTCTTATGGCTCCTGGGTGTTTGTTTTTGTGGTTTCATGACCAGACCTTGAAGGAATCTGGTCCAGTCCTTGCTCGACTTCTGTTCATGGCTTTTCTCCGGTCATCCATGACCTTTATCCGACTATTCATGGCCTTTCAAGGCAGATCCTTGACTTTCCTGGTTAGATCGGTAACTCTCAAGGTCTTTCTCATCTTTTCTGGGTTTTTCGAAACCCTAATCTTTAAGATCTTGCAATTTTTTACTATGAACTTCTTAAGTGCTTTCTAGAAGGTTCTTCAACTTTTCTTTCAAAACGACTCTTCATTTTTCGACGATTAGGGTTTTCCTTTAAGTTTTTCAAAAGAGCTCTTCTCTGATTTTAATGTTTTCTGTGATTTTGCTATGTTTAAAACGATTTGCTCATGTTGTTCTTCTATCTCTTTCAGCATGTTAAAAACCCTAGTTCCTTTTTGGTCTTATCCGAGTTCTGAAATTGCTTGCTTAAATGTGTGCTTATTTTAAGTTCTTCGTCTATGACTCTTTTCTCCTTGTTTGACTTATCTGATTTGAGTTCTTATCACCTCTTAAACTCGACTACTGTTGACGCCATAATTTCTTAGAAGTTTTGCCTCACTTGTTACTGTGAGACCTTTACTTCTTTCTGACTCTCTTTACCTGTTACTATGTTCTTCTTCACTATTGATTCTATGCGACTTCTTGACCTACTTGACTACTGTGCTTCGAATATTTTCTTGCTACTGAATCCTATCTTACCCCTACTGCTACTGTATGTTTGTGTTGCTTCTTTTTGTCAACATGTTTAACTCTGCGTGCTTGTTCATCCCTTGCTATTTATATAATGAAGTGCAGAATCATGTCCCTTTCTTGATTGATCTTGATTTCATCGATCTTCCGACTAATTGTAAAAGGTTTTCTTACAAGCCCTAATTTTTACTCATCTGTTTAAAATTAATCGATCCCTTTCCTTTACTGTGATGTTTTACCTTGTTGAATCCTTTCCTAAAATAACCCTATTTTATACTTAAGACTTGATTATTTACTTCATACTTTTACTGCCCCTTATATGCAATAATCAATCTGTCCCCAAACTGATTTATTTCTTTAATTAAACATGTTACTGCTCATTAAATAGTGATTCCTTAATTAAAGGGAATCACTTGTGTTAATTAATTTTAATTGTGATTATTTCCATGTTTGTGTTTAAGACTTTACCTCTTCTTCACTCATTTTCAAAACTATAAATACTCACCCTCTCTTCTTTCAAAGACACGAACAATTTGAGTCCAAGAACACACACTTACACTCAAAACTTTCTCTCTTTTCTCTACAACTACTTGTGCTACTGCTTTTGTCTAGCCGGCTGAAAGCCAAGGCTAGACTATGGAATTTTGCTTACTTTTCCTTTCTGCACTTTGCTTCTCTACTGGTATGTCCTAGTTAATTTTCAAGCATCAACAACAACATGTTTCTTTAATTGTTCTAACTTCTCTTATTCTTGTCTACTTCTGCTTATGTTTCTGCAGTCAAGTAACATTAATAACATGCTGAAATATGTTCCCTTCCCCTTTTAAATTAATTCTCTCTTATGTGTATGAATCTCAAACCCCATATCCTCTCTATGTGTTTGTGTTCCTTTGGTTAGTTTGTGGCCATTCCAGCATCACCTATTGATGTGCATGACCAAACCAAACCCCTGCTAGGTCATGTGCTTCCAAACAATGTGTTCCCAAAACCCCTTTGACCCTTTTTATGACTATTAATTCTGTGTTTTGATCATTACCCCAACTGATTTTAAACACTTCTGCTACTTATTACCTTCAAAAAAAATGGACTTGCCAGTCCAGTTTTAAACAAACTCTTTTTTTTAAAAACTGTGTGTTCTGCACTTCCACTATATTCTTAGAACCTAGGTTCTGCCCCTCTTGTGTGAGCCTTGCCTTAGGGCCTTTGAGCTCCTTCTGAACTTGGACACATAAGGGCTGGCCCTTCCACACTACACTTATTTCTGTCTGGTTATGCAAACCTAGGTGTAAGCACTGCCCGGGGTCCCTTGATTCTCTTAGGGAACTTTGACACACCCACGTCTGAGAAAGTCTTTGAAACAATATTGGCATTTGAGGTAGTTTATTCCATAACTCAGAGAGGAAGTCAAGAATCAGGCTTCCTATGGTTGTAACTTCTTATTTTGCACTTTTCTAATGTAATTCAGTCATTTTTGGTCTGTAATAATTTGTAACAAATATTGGGGTTGTCTAGTGAAAAGGGATGGGGTGATTATGCATGCTTTAGTTATTAGAAGGGTAGATAACATGCCTATAGGATCTGTTTCATAAATTCTGCATGTTTTACTACCACACTTAGACACCATGCCTATAGGGTCTAAATGGCTATAATCAGACATCATGCCAACAAGGTTAAAATCAGCTTTGAAATTAGATGTCATGCTTATAAGATCAAAAAAATTAATTTTTCATAGAAATCATGCCTATAGGAATTTCGCTGTAATCAAATGAATCATGCCTGCTTCATTTCATGTTCAATTAGATACCATGCCTCTAGGACCAAAATCAGCCTTTAATACTTAGATACCATGTCTGTAGGAATTAAAATCAGCTATAATAGAGATCATGTCTATAGAATCTAAAACCAGTTTAGTTAAAAAAAATCGGTTTGACTCATACAGTTTTGAATCAGTTTAAATAACCTGCTCTTTTAAATTAATATAGTTAGAAATCATGCATATAGGATCCAAATCGCTCGTTCCAAATTGTTTACTATTTTACTACACCCCTAATCAGTAATAGATATCATGCTCAATACTGCGCCTAGGCAAGCCTTAGGTAATAATGATAAAACTGAACTCGTCTTTGTTTAATTAGCACTGCTACAATCAGCAGGCAGGCCTGATTCGGACTTCTTATCTGAGTTATGTAATAAATTGATCTGCTTCAACAATTAAAATTCCCTGTCTTAGTACTTTAAATTATGGCCCCAACTGTGTTTAAGTCATGCTATTTATATGCATTGTCTGTGAAGGTATATATGAGTCTCTTAATTATTTATGTGTTTCCCCTTTATATGCAATCCTACATGTTTTGTCTGTCGCCTTAGCCTTTTACCTTTTAAACCTAAGAGTCAGCCTAAAATCCTCCCTCTTATAGGAATTGTAGTCCAAAATTCCTCCGGTACTAATAGGAATGGGACGAGTAACAGCATGCAATAGAGGTTGAGACCAGTCCGCGCTTTAATACCTTAACGGGGTGGGAAGGGTAGATATGGATATGATGACCGGTGCGCTAATACCACGTGTATCCCCTCTTCTGAGGAGTGTCATACCGGGTATCACATTGATGTGATCCACATTATAAACAAACCTAGGACTCCCCCCTCCTTTTTATATACTCAAGTATTTGTAAAATTGTAACTCCTTTTTAAAAATTCGCCTTTTAATGATTGTTTTCAAACTCTTATGTGTTCAAACTTAAATCCCCTACTATTTAAGCCTATACTTGTCTATTTGCTAACTGTACAAATTTACAAAACTGTCTGGCCGGGAACTACACTAGTGGATTATGAGGGATGCCTAACACCTTCCCATTAGGATAATTTCAAGTCCTTACCCTATCTCTGGTTATCAAACAAACTTAGAAATGAACCCTATAGGTGTCCTAATGCACCTTAAATCATTAGGTGACGACTTTTCAAAATGCAAACCCTGTTCCCAAAAGAAATGAGTTGCCCCATACCCAAAATGTCATAAATCCGATTTTCCGATGAAAAGGAAGGAAAAAGGGGGCGCGATAGTTGCATGCTCTCCTCTTTGGTTTTGAAGATCCCGTAGACCTGATTTACTACCAGCTAAGAATCGCATTTGATTTCTATGACCTCAGAATCTAGTCCCCGGGCCAACTCATGTCCTACAATCAAAGCTTCGTACTCTGATTTGTTGTTAGTCAAAAGGATCGTTCTTATGGCCTACCTTAGGGTTTCTCCCGAAGGCGCGATTAATAGTATGAGCCCGGACCTCTTTATGATGGAAGCTCTGTTTGTATGTACGGTACAAACTCCCGATATCGATTCTCACACCATCACTGCTTCTTTGGTTGCCAAAGAAAGCAATCACGGACTAAAATTAGCCACAAAGCAGGCTAGAACTTGTGACTTAATCGGAGTCCAAGGTTTATATTCAATGTCAAATTCACTCATTTCGATGGCCCATTTGGCCAACCTACCCGAAAGTTCGAGTTTATGAAGGATATTCCATAGAGGAAAAGTGGTCATCACAGCTATCGAGTGACATTGGAAGTAAGGCCTTAGATTTTGAGCAGCGACTACGAGAGCTAAGGCCAGATTCTCCAAATGCGGGTAGTGACTTTTTGCTCCCGTTAAAATTTTACTATCGTAATAAATGAGAGATTGCGTACCTTCGTCCTCATGGACAAAAATGGCGCTTACCGCTACCTCCGAGATTGTTGGTTAGATTAACAATTTTTCACCTTCCTCCTATTTTGATAGTAATGTAGGACTTGACAAGTATCTTTTTCAAATCCCTTAAAGCCTGCTGGTATTCCGGGGTCCACTCAAAGTTGTTCTTCTTTTTGAGTAGCGCGATGACCGGGAAATGAACCTGCTCAAAGCTACCAATCTCCCTATGAGCCTTAGAACCTCTTTTATGCTTGACAGCTGGTCCAGGATGTCTTCGATGGCTTTTATTTTATCAAGGTTTACCTCATCCCCCTTTGTGACACCAAAATCCTAGGAATTTGCTAGAGCTGACCCCAAACGCGCACTTCTCGGGATTAAACTTTATATTATGCTTCCCTAGGATGTCAAAAGTTTCTTGAAAGTGCTTAAGATGGTCACTTGCATTCAAAGACTTAACAAGAATATCTTCTACATAAACTTCTATGGTTTTCCCTATCTGTTTTTCAAACATCTTGTTTACGAGCCGCTGCTAAGTGGTTGTGGTGTTCTTTAGCCCGAAGGGCATCACATTATAGCAATATGTACCGAAATTCATTATGAACAAAGTCTTTTCCTGATCCTCCGGGTTCATCTTAATTTGGTTGTACTTAGAGTAAGCATCGAGGAAATTTATTAACTCGTGCCCGGTCATTGCATCAATTATTTGACCGATGTTTGGTAGCAGGAACGAGTACTTTGGGCACACTTTATTTAAGTCCTTATAGTCTACGCACATACAAAATTTATTGTTTTTCTTAGGAACTACTGCTAAGTTAGCTAGCTAGTCTGGATACTTTATCTCTTGAATAGAACCGATATCAAGTAAGCGAGTTACCTCTTCTTTGACGAATTTATTTCTGGCCTCGGTAATATGACGT
Source organism: Nicotiana tabacum (assembly GCF_000715075.1). Classification (NCBI taxonomy): domain Eukaryota; kingdom Viridiplantae; phylum Streptophyta; class Magnoliopsida; order Solanales; family Solanaceae; genus Nicotiana; species Nicotiana tabacum. The sequence goes on along the minus strand of NC_134080.1, from coordinate 217,715,258 downwards.
TTCTTTTGTCTTACTAGAGGAATATTGGGATCCAATCTTAGCTTGTGTACATCCACTTTCATTGGGATACCTGACATATCCGCATGAAACCACTCAAAACAATCGGCATAAAACATAAGAAATTCAATAAATCTAGACTTGAGCTTGGGGTGCAATCCTGTCCCCAAGTGGAATTTCCTCTCTAAGAACTTTTCAAACAATTCGACCTGCTCAAGATCTTCCATTGTGGACTTCGTTGTGTCCGTATCTTCTGGTACCTGGAAATATCTTGGCACATGATAAGATTCTGACACTTCTTCCCCTGGTTAACTTCAATTGATTCAGGAGCAGGCGCCGGTTCATGTAAGTTTTATGCCGCATGCTCCTTCCCTTTGCTATTGGAGACTGAAATTGCATTCATCTCCCTTGCTGCTGGTTGGACGCTTTTTATCTGTTTAATCCCCTCGGGAGTTGGAAATTTCAGTAACTGATGATACGTTGATGGTACGTCTTTCATCTCATGCAACCACGGTCTTCCCAAAATAATGTTGTAAACCATATCACCATCCTTGACCTCGAAAATGGTTGTCTTCATCACCCCTTCGGCATTTGTGGGCAGCATGATCTCTCCTGAAGTTGTCACGTTTTCAAGGTTGAACCCGGCAAAGAGCTTCCGGTAAGTTTAGCCTGCTCCAATACCCTCCATTTTATGATATTGGCCGAACTTCACGAATCCACCAGAACACATTTGATTTTAAAATCTAATACATTTAAAGAAATTACCAATGCGTCATTGTGCGGTAGCAATAATCCATTTGCATCTTCCTCTAAGAAAGTGATGTCATTCTTAGCGATTTCCCGGAGCCTCTTGCCGTGAGCTACTGTTACCTTCGCCTTTTTTGCTGCCGAGAAGGTAACACCATTAATCTCGTTCCCCCCGAAAATCATATTGATCATTTGGCATGGGAAGGGGAGGGGGGAGGACGGGTCTTCTCCTGTTTTTGAGGGATCTGTGTTATCATAGTTGTGCCCGTAATTATTTTTGGCCCGGTCACTTAGAAATTCCCTGAGATCGCCATTTTTTAGTAGTGTCGCCACCTCTTTGCGTAGATGTCGGCAGTCCCCAGTTCGGTGGTCGTTCATCCTGTGGTATTCGCACCACAAATTAGGATCCCTATGGCTGGGATCGAACCTCATCGGCTTTGAAAATCGTGCTTCTTCAATGTTTCCCATAGCCGGTACCAGCTCTACTATGCTGATGTTGAAGTTGTATTCTGAAAGTCTGGGATATGAAGGATCTTGAGAACTTGAAGCTTCCTTGTCCTGTAGAGATTTGTTGTTTTGGCCGCAATCAGTTCTTCTATCAATAGAGAACCTGTTTGTCATCCAGAAACCTCTGTCGCGTCCTCTAGCCCGTTCATAAGGCAAAAACTGGCCCCTCGAAGATCATCTATCTATGTTGAAATCGTCTTTTGATTTCTCTTTATTCTTCTCCCGACCTTTAACCAATGAAGGAAAGCCAAGCTGATTATCCCCAATCCTTATCTTGGACTCGTACCGGTTGTGAACATCCGCCCAAGTCGTCGCTTGGAACTCGAGCAAGCTTTCCTTCAATTTTCGAGAAGCATCACAACTTCTCGGATTCAAGCCCTTGGTGAATGTTTCAGCCGCCTATTCATCCGGAACAGCAGGGAGAAACATTCTTTCCTTTTGGAACTGTGTGACAAATTCCTAGAGCAACTCGGACTCTCCTTGTGCAACTCTGAATATGCCGGCCTTTTGGGCCTGCACCTTTCTGGCCCCGGCATGGGCCTTAATGAAAGAATTTGCGAGCAACTCAAAGGAATCTATGGAATGCTCGGGCAACAGCGAATACCATGTCAAGGCTCCCCTCGCGAGAGTCTCTCCGAATTTCTTTATCAAAACATATTCGATTTCATTGGGAGATAACTCGTTCCCCTTCACCGCCGTTGTATAGGTGTTAATATGCTCCTGAGGGTCTAAAGTCCCATCATATTTTGGCACCTCAGGCATTTTAAACCGCTTCGGGATCAATTTTGGTGTCGCGCTCGATTTGTATGGCAGCTGGGTATACTTTTTTGAGTCCGGTCATTTCAGCACCAGTGGTGCACCCAGGATTTGGTCCATGCGGGCATTCACTTACCTTATAAACCGTAAGAGTTCGCTTTTGAAGTGATCGCTCTCATTGTTGTGACCGGATCCGCTCCCCTTCCCCCCGACCATATCGAAGCCGACCTCGCCCCTCGGGGTGTTGTTTTCGACCCTCTTAGTTGTTTGATTTGCAGGAGTACCGGGAGAAACTGGACCTCGTCTGTTCGTATTATTGGAATCACTCGATAATGCCTGCTTTAGTTATGTCATAACCTTATCCTATCGTGTGAGATATCCTAGAATGACTTCTTGTTGCTCCTGCAGGATCCTTACCGCTTCAACGACATGTTCCTCTTCAGCATCATCGGGAGTCGCCTCCCAAACATATCACGGGTACCATCTGTCATGGACCGGCGTGGCATAGTTCCCCTAATTGAAGGTATCACTGATTGAATCTTCATGCTGAGGCTGGTTTCCTTGGGCCTCAAGATTGTGTGTGTTGTTAACACTATTATCTGGCATTTTCTATGAATTTTTCGCTAAGAAAAAATAATCAAAACACGTTAGTAAAAGAGGCAAGGACCAACTTAATTACACGACTGTCTAGACCCCACGGTGGGCGCCAAATTGTTTACCCGTAAAATGGTACAGTTGAATTTATACGTAGTTTTTAGACAAGTAAATTAGTTTGATCATAAAATAATAGAAGAATTGAATAAATATGCAATACTTAGCCTTGAGATGAAGATGAAATAGCAAAAACAGTAGTTCCGGGAGAGGGCTTTTGGGCACAACAGCAATAAAATCAAAAAACAAGAAGATAAAAGTGTATAAAGCTTTGAATAGATTATAGTATAAGTTTGCCAGAAAATTCGTATCGTTCAAATGATAATATAACTTACTATTTATAGTTGCACCTAGTGAACAAGGTCATAGAATCATGTCATTCTTTAATGTCAATTATGAGGGTCATTGAAGAATGTGTAACGACGAGCATGAATGACAAATTCTTTATAACGGGTAGTGTATTAAATACTATAGAATATTGTCCATTAAATGTTATCAGGTGGTAGGCATTTATTTCATCTTTATGAGCACAATTCTCTTCGATAATAAATAAAATAGTTGTCTTCGATTTTAGCTATTCTTTGCCTTCGGCTCCACGTGTCACTCCCTTATACACTCACTTAACATAATATATTTTATCCTATACAAAAGGGGACTTTTCAGGACGACCACGAATTAATCTACTCCCAAAGCAGGTACTAAAATCGGAAGGAAAACAACAACAAAAAAATTCATTCACGGTCAGAATCAACCAATCAATATATATAGTCATTATATCTTAACCATTTTACCAATGGAGAACCTCGTTTGCTTCAAAGTGATTGGATAATTCAGGCTAAGTGGAGTTCTAGAATTATTTTTTTCTTTTTCTGGTGAACATGGAGTATCACTAGATACATTTATATGTGTAATTATTAAAAATAAATGTTACTATTATTATTAATTTAATACTGCACGGAAAGCTCACTCAATCATAGATTAAGGTTCTTTCTAATTAACCCACATTTTTTAAACCCTTTTTAAATAAACAAAAACAAATGTGACTTGAGTGCCTGATAATTTAATAGCGTCGCCACCATTGGCTATACAAGCCACAATCCATTCTCATCTATTTACAATAACAATAAGCAAGAAATGATTTAATTGTTATTATTATTATTTTTTAATTACACTAGGAGAGGGAGGGGGACGGCAATTTAGAAGGCAGAGAACTCACCAATTGAGCTAGTCCTCAACTTCATTTTAATTAATATTAAAAAGAAAGTTGGAAAGAAAAAATCTATACCAATCAAAGGGATATAAGACATATGTCTTATATATGAACTATTATCACTTAATATGGTTAGTGATATATACATCCTTATTTGTAGCTCTTGTAGTTAAATATTAGTTCGATGTAAACTTTTAAGTAGCGTAGATAAGTATTTTTGAGACGAGAGTTAGTGATATCTATGTTAACTATTTCGATTTAATTAGAAAATATTCAGATGAAATTTTGATGGAAAAAGAAGTGGAAGATGCATAATATATATGACATGTCTTTTTTATTTTTGGTTTCTCATCTCGTGTTCGCAATCAATTTTGGAGCTTCTTAATTTTTATCGTGAATGCGGATGTAGTTCTTTAAGTTTTCTGAAATAAAAATTAATATATTTGAAAATAACGCAAAAAGTATTATAAGTCACAATAGTTAACCATTCAAAATTATGCGAAAAAATTATGATTTAAAAAAATTCGTTTGATTCTCAAAATCCGAACTTTACCATATAAATTGAGACGGAAGGAGTACCAAGTTTTATATGTGGCAAATTTGGAGGTGATAAAAAACTTGTGATGTTTGTTTTTGAATATAATTTATTCGAAAACTATTTTTTAAAATTTTAACTACAGATACTCTCTATTTTTTTTTTACTTCAATCAGAAAATATTGTCCAATTAAACACTACTCCCTCTAGTCCAAAATAAGTGATTCTGGTTGTTTCACACATATTAAGAAATTCACTTTTTAATATTAATTAGTAATGAAATTGACCATATTAACCTTTACTATCCCTTCACATAAACACTCCTAACACATGCTCTAACATTATTTACTCCAAGGGCAATGTAGGAAAAAAATAATTAATTTATTTTTGAAATTTAGAAAAATTACTTATTTTAGACCACAAAAAAATTAAAAAAATTACTTATTTTGAATCGGAGGAAGCGCTAATTATTAGGTGAAGTGAGTCCAAAAAATTGAAAAATTATGAAATGTTAGAAAAAGAATGTTGGAGTCGTTATCAGGCTCTGACTCTTAGGTCTCAATATGGGGCCCATTATATCACACGCGTGCCACCGTGTGGGGTCAACTCCTTTGACTTGCAAATATTTTCAAACCCTTAAGTCAAAATATGTACACTATTTCTTTAGGGATGCATGGCTCAGAACAAGGATATTTTGAGATTATAATCTCGGAATTATAGTTGTGGAGAATAATAAGACTTTGGCATAAAATTTATAATATTGTAGCTAATATCAATAGCTAAACACGAGATAAATATAATTAAATTTTATACTGGGATTAGTGATTCCGATAACCAAATAACCTCTTAGGTCTCACTCGTAGGTCTTAATTTATAGCTGCATTATATATAAATTTTAGATCCGCGATCCACCTCCGCTATTGAACACATTTTAGCTAGAGCCGACATGTAATTTGTAGTGTAGTTTAAAAGTGCAAGTTTGCTTTATAAATGAAAAAAAATAACATTCTTTAATTTGGACGGTACCTTTGAGGTAGAGACGAAACAAAAATTTGAAGCTTAATTATGAGTTCGGATTTATATCCTTTTAAATTATTAGATTCGAAATTAATAATTTATATATATTCAACGAATATTTTAAAACAAATACAAAATTTGAATCAGAACTATTGAGTTCAACCGAACCTAACCGAAGTTCTAGCTCCGCCCCTGCTTTGATGATGCCAGATTTATTGTCAACCAACTTGAGGACTAAGGGAGCTAGTACAAGAATTAGATGATGGCTTTTATGAACTAAGTTTAGTGGCAAAAGATATTTAACATTGACTTCTACCACTATCTCCAAAAGGGTAAAAAGGAAGCAAAACATAAATCCTTTTCTTGAACCACCACAGCTTTAATTTATTATTAACACATTAATTAATAGTTGCAATATATTATTCTTTAATTGTATTAATGAATGTTCAAAACTTTAAGAGGCATTTAAAAAGGAGAAGAGGGAGAGTAATTTTAAAAAAAGGAGAACATAATGAAAAAAGTGTGGCATTTCTTAATTTATCTTTTCCCCTTCTTATCTTGAACAAATTCGACACATGTATGGTCTTCTGTTAATAATTATTAATTAACTGGCATAAACAAGAATTTTTAGTGGAAGAGCAGCCTGGTTTTAGTTTAATGGGAAATGTCCAAATATGTCCTTATGTTATTCGAAACTTTTTAATTTTTCTATGTCCAAATTATATTTTTGGTTAATTCTCGTATTACCCTTATTATATTATTAATGGAGCTTCGACGTGAAATGGATAGAATCTAATGTTCAAATTCTCGGAGAAATTTAAAAATAGCCAGATTTATAAGTGGTCATTCAAAAATAGTCACAGTTTCAAAAGTAATCGAAATTTAGCCACTTTTCATGTAAAGATAAATCTGAACGAAAACACTGTTCAAAATATGCTAGAAGTTCATATACAGGTGCACCAATCTCCAGCATATTATGCTGGAACTTTCCGTGTTGCAGCAAAATAGTGGCTATTTTTCAATGACTTTGCAAACGCTAGCTATTTTTAAATGACCAGTCTGAAAACTAGTTAGCCCATGCTATTTTTACTCAAATTCTACTAGGAAAAAGGTTTAAATATATAAGCCTCAACTTTATACTATGATTTAAAATTACTCTCAAATTGGAGTTCCGGCCCTTAAGTGTCTAGGACAAATTAAATAAGATTTTTTTCTTTTCGTAACGGCAAGAGTAATATTAAACCAAAAGTGTAAATGGAGGAAAACTTAATGTGCAGTTTCAGATAGTACAGAACCAAATTTGAGCATTATCACTAGTTTAATTGAGGTTTAATAAAATGTAGCTCAAGATTTTGAGTTAATATTTTTCTTATTATTATTTTTTGGTATAACCATCTAGTATCCGGAATATACTGTCCCGATTAATTTAGATTTTTCGTAGTGTAATATTTATTTAAAGGGAAAGTGCTTGCTATCATGGGTTTATCTATTTTCAGAACTCGAACCCAAAAAGTTTTTTATTAAGAGTGGAAGAATCTCATTCATCTCGCCACAACAGTCAATGTAAATTATGTAACATCAAATAAAGATTATGTGGGTATGACGTGTAAGCTCGTCTTCAATTATCAATGGTAGATATTTGTACAAAGAAAGGGAGCTTTGGCGTAACTGGTAAAGTTGTTATCATGTGACCAGGAGGTCACGGGTTCGAGTCGTGGAAAAAGTCTCTTACAAAAATACAGGCTAAGGCTGCGTACAATAAACCTTGTGGTATGGCCTTTCCTCGAACCTCGCGCATAATGGTAGCTTACGTCACCGGTTGCCCTTTTTAGACGTCTGTACAAAGTCTATTTGGAATTCATTTTTTCTTTTTGGCCACAAAAGCAAAACTGAAATATATTCCTACTTTGAAGAAAATAATAGAGTCAAAGTGGGGGAAAAGCCAAGACTTCTATTGACTACTCCTATAAAAGATAAAACTAGTAAAAAGGCAAAAAGAAATTAAAAAAACAAGAAAGTAATTAATCAATGTTTGGCTAAGGATAGAATTCAATATAATTTCCTTACAAATTGACCCTTTCCATTTGTCTAATCACTCTTGAAAAAGGTCAATCAAAATTTTGATCATTTCTCAAAGTCTCACTATTTTCAAATAGTTTAGTTTCCTATATCTATATACTATAAATAGCAACATAAATCAAAACAAATCCATTTCAAATCTTTTATAAACATAGCCAAAAATTAAACCACAAAACCATAAACCAAACCCCAAGTGTAAAGCAAAGAGAATTTTCCAGAATAAGAATCTTGAATTCAATACCAAATAGAGAATAGAAAAAAAACAAGGAGTCATCTCTATTTTATCTACTTTTCTTTCTTTTTTCGAGCTCTTATCTTGAGCCGATCTTATTCTTTCTCACTTGAGCTGATAGTAATAGTTCGAGCAGCAGCAGTCTAAAAACGAACAAGCTAACTAATATAGTCTTTACAAGACTGGCGAAGAATTTTTCTCTACTTTTCTAATTCGATTCGTAGCAATCCTACACTTTTTTTTTGTCACTTCTTGAAAATCGCAAAAAGGATCTTCAGACTTGACAATACGGAAGGAAAACTGCTATCGGTATTGAAAACGTCCTTACTATGGCGGAAGAATTTCAACTAGGTAATGGAAATTGGTGGGATAATACGTCAATATCGAGGAATAGTGCGCCTACTGCAGCTTCTACTACAGTAAGTAACATGTCAAGCAACTATAGTAATTGGCAAAATACAGAAACTCAAGTGGACATCAAACCTAGGACTTTCTTGGATTCTGGTTCAGTATTGTCTGAATCTTCCGGCTGCGGCAGCAGCAGCGGCAGAGGCAGAGGCGGTAGTGGAGGCGGAGGTGGAGGTGTTTTATCTGCAGAAAATAATTTTCAAATGATGGGTTTAGGTCTAACTTCTCAACCACATGATTGGAACCAATCTTTATTGTAAGTAATACGAGCTTTCAACAAACGAATTCAGAATTTGAACTTGATATATAGGTTTCGTATCTTTATGTGTTTATCTTTTTTTTTTTTTTTTTTTTCCACTTGGTGTCCGGTACTCGCATTGGAGCCCAATTATATCGGGATTCGCACTGTGTAAAGCCACATTCGAGGCGAAGCGCTCCATACCATCATGCCCAGAGCTTGAACTCGAGATCTTTAGTTAAGGGAACCATATCCTTTGGTGGTTCCTTTATGTGCTTATCATTAAATTTATCGGTTGTAATTCAAAATTTAATATTTATTGAAATTTTAGTAATTTTTAACGCTCCGTTTTTCTAACAAATTAAAGTTTTTGTTTTTTTGTTTTTATTTTTTATTTTCAGGAGGGGTGAAAAAGCTGAGAGTGGTTTTTCTTCTATACTTCAACAAGGAGATTTAAATTCAAATACAAATAATTATCAGCTAGAAGCATCTAATTCTCAACAAGATCATCATTGGAATAGACAGAAAATATATTCAGGAAATTCTGAGAATTCTTCATCAGTGGATGATTATAAACAAATGAATTTTGTTTATAATATTAATCCATCAAATAATTATGGTTTAAGCCAAGAATCAGCAGCTCATGATAATCATGTGATGCATTCATCTACAACTTCTTCATGGTCTAAATTTCCTCAGTTTCTCCGAACATCTCCGCCGGAACAGCAGCCGCTGCAGCCATCGATGCCGCCGCCTCCTCCTCACAGTCAGCTGCATTTCTCAAATAATACTCCTTTTTGGAATGCCAGTGCAGCTGCCATGAATGATGTCCCTTCAACTCTTTTTCCTTCTAATTTGCATCCTCAACTTCCCATTCCAACAATTGATGAGAAAGCAAAGGTAATTATCGAATTATCTGATCATCTCATCTTAAAGTTTAAGTAACGTAACGTCTCAATATCCCGCCTCGCCTTTTTCATGGGCTAGAGCTGGTGGGTCTATCGAAACAGCCTTTTTACTTTCGAGACTAAGGTAGGGTAATGTCTACATACATTGTACCCTCTCCAGACCCCACTTGTAGATTTATACTGGATTTGTTGTTGTTATTGTTGTTGGAAGTGAAATTTGAACACATGACCTCTTGTCCGCTCTATATCATATTCAATTGCGTAAACTTATTGTCTGAATGTTTAAACTATTAGAGAGAGTACACTTATGCGTAAGTTACTAAGTATGTTATGTCTCAACAGTAATATTTCATTACCAAAATGAATTCAGAATTTAGAGTCAACAAATTGTATTTATATTGTAAGTTTCTTTTTTTATATGTCTAAGTTATGCGAATCAAAAGTAGTGGATTCAGCTAAATTCGCTCCGAGTTCACCACAATTCATTATTTATGAAGATTTCATTCTCAAAAGAGCTGCATGATTTCATAGTTGTAACCATGTAATTTGCATGTCATATCTAGGGTTTTGATTTTCTTTTGGTAGATTGAATACATACATGTATTGATGTTAATTCTCTCATTGCAACAGAATATGGGAGAGGTTAGGGATATAAATAAAATGTCAAAGAAAACTAGCAGCGAAACAACAAATAAAAGACCACGGGATGAAACTCCATCTCCTTCGCCAGCTTTTAAGGTATGTTCGTCAGTTATCTTAAACTCTGTATCCACTCAAATCGTAATATAAATTGGAACGGACGGACGAGGAAATATTTAATTTTAGAATATATATGACTTTCTTAGAAGGGACACCTTGGAGCAATGATAAAGTTGTTTCTATGTGGCCTATACATTACGGGTTCGAGTCGTGAAAACATCACTTAATGCTTGCATTAGAGTAGGAAGTCTATATCACACCCCAAGGGGTGCCGCCTTTCCCGGGCTCTGAATTGCACCGGAATATTTTTTTTTTGATATATAGCTTTTTTAATTCATTTTTAGGTGAGAAAAGAGAAGATGGGAGACAGAATCACTGCACTTCAACAATTAGTCTCACCTTTTGGAAAGGTACACTGAGAATCACTACTTCTCTGAATTCATAGAAAAAACAAAAACAAAAAAAATATTTTTCAATCATTTTAATTTTTTCTTATTCTTTTTTTTTTTTTTCCAGACTGATACAGCTTCTGTACTCTCTGAAGCAATTGAATACATAAAGTTCCTCCATGATCAAATTGGTGTAAGTTTCAGAAGAACCTTTTCTTATTTATTTAAGTTGATTATATGAACAAAGTCCTATATTTGTAGCTAAAAAGAAAGGAAAATTACATAAAAGGTGTAACGACATTCTTAATAATTTAACCCTTTTGAAGAAAAACTTACTGATTTGGCTCAAAGCTGACAATATTACAGTTTCTTATCCGTTTCTTTTTCTTTTTTTAATTTAAAATTACAGGCATTAAGCGCCCCTTACATGAAAAGTGGATCATCTGCAATGCAACATCAACAGGTACTGAAAATTACCTGTTACTTCATTGTGGTTCACACTGAGAATTTTTTGGATTTTATTTTTATTTAATATTTGAAAAAAAGCTAAGTTTTGGTAAAATTTTCGAAAAATCATTGATAAAGTTGTGTTAGATTATGATTCACATTTTATGGAAAAAGTTCTATGCACTTACTATAATGTAAAATATGTATACACAATTAGGTTATCTATAGGGGTATTATCACTTCTAGCCCGCGCCAACTATTCACATTTGATAGTCGAAAAAGTATATAAAATTTGTATAATTTTTGTATATAGCATACAGAATGTATGTATGTGTGTATATATAAATTTTATACATTTTTTTGACTATTATATTTACAGCAGCTATACAGTGTCATTTTTCCTTATCTATACGTAGTTTTTATAATAATATGTTATTATAGATTAAAGAATATTCGTATGTATAAAAAAATTACATAATTTCTTAAGGTTCAGGGTTCAGGATTTAGGGTTTAGAATATATATAGCAGCTGCCAATAATATGTACACTGATATTCTGCAGAGTAGTAAAAAATCCGAGGATGCAGAAGGACAAAACCAAGATCTTAGAAGTCGAGGATTATGTTTGGTACCAGTTTCAAGCACTTTCCCAGTAACTCATGAAACAACAGTAGATTTCTGGACACCTACATTTGGTGGAACATTCCGATAATTACAACATACAGAGGTTAATTCAGGATTTAAATTTGACGGGATCGGCTTCTAAGGTTCTTACCCCTAAACCTGTTGCACTTTCGAAATTATAGGTTCAAAATTTAATAGAGGGCGGCCATGTGCATTAAGTTTCCGCTATGCGCGGGATCCGGGAAAGGGTCGGACCACTAGAATCTATTGTACGCAGCCTTACCCTGCATTTCTGCAAGAGACTGTTTCCATGGTTCGAACCCGTGACCTTCTGATCACATGGCAACAACTTTGCCATTTACACCAAAACTCAAAGTTTAATATTTTTTGAAATTAATTTAGTGATTTTTTGCACAGCCTCTCTACCCTTTGGGGTAGGGGTAAGGTCTGCGTACATATTACCCTCCTCAGATCCCACTTGTGGGATTATACTGGGTCGTTATTGTTATTGTTGTTGTTATTGTATTAACACTTCATGTCGAAAATGATGGATTCAATTGAACCGATACTGTATAATTATCAGCTGCTAGTACACTTGGTCCAGGCTGATGATATGATGATGAAAAAGAAAAAGGATAAAAGGAAATGGTGAAAGAGAAAGGAAAAAGGAGTGACTCTTTAAACAAAATGATGCAGCTTTTGGCCAATATTAGGGACCATTGAATGCGTATATATTCTTCTAGCGGCGCAGTCAGCATATTTATTAAGGGTATCAAAATATAATAAATTAAATATACCGAAAAATTAAAAAAAGTTAAAATATAGTAAAAATACATAAAATAAATAAAAATATCTAACAATACAGTGTAATTTCTAGCGAATGGCTCTCATTTGATACCCCTTGGTTAAATGTGACTTTGCCACTTTATTCTTGTAATACTAAAAATACGCCTTAATTTTAAATAGTTCGAAGACGGTACAGATTTATCATAAAAATGTACGTTGAGTGTCTGCTTATCGCAATTCTCCTCTTTTGTCCAGGCTTTAGACCAACAATTTTACAAGTGGAGTTGCATATATTCTTGTAATACAAAAGACACGCCTCAATTTTAAATAACTTGAAGACGGTATGGATTTATCATGAAAATGTATGCTGACTGTCTGCCTACCGCAATTCTTTTCTTTTATCCCGGCTTTGGACCAACAATTTGTGCAAGCTAGTTCACACAGGCAGAGTTGCATATATTCTTGTAATACAAAAAATACGCCTCAATTTTAAACAATTCGAAGATGGCGCAAATTTGTCATGAAAATGTATACTGACTGCCAGCCTATCGCAATTCTTCTCTTTTATCCCGGCTTTGGACCAACAATTTGTGCAAGCTAACTCACACAGGGAGAGTTGCATATATTATTGTAATAATTGAAGAATTGACACATTAAAGATGGTTTGCTATTTTAGGAATAAGATGATAAAACAAATTTGGTAGAAAAAAGAGTTGATGAATAGAAAATTATTTTAGTAGTTTATAGAAGAATTTGTTGTTTGTAGCTAATTTAGTTGAAATGATTGGAATAAAGGAGTTTTTAGCTAATTGTTGTATCTGTTATTTGTATAATGTATACTATATTGTTGGCACCACCTTTAATTTTTTATATATTATTTTAAAGAAAAGAAATAAGGAATAATGGAATTCACAGAATAAAGTTGAGTGTGGACTAGAGATCATTTGATTGAAAATTTTAACTTTTCATTTGTTTATTTGTTGGAATATGTTAGTGGAATCAGAAGATTATGGCCCATGCCCCCTCTCCAATTCTCACCCCCTTTTACACTCATATAAGTTATACTCATTTTATATGGTACATTTTGATTGGCCAACCGAAAGAAAGATAATTTTTTTAAACTTATAATCTAAAACAAATATATTTATTTCTAAATATAAAAATATATTATTTTTTTAAAACAGATTGAAACGAGAAAGTGCATCAAATAAATTGGTAAAGATGGAATAGTTTTTTTCTTTATAATTTATATGGCATAATTTGACTAACACAAAATTTAAATAAGAAAATAATATAAATTTTATAATCTTAAATATGTCATGAGATTTCTGCGACTACATATAAAAGTATGCCACTAAAATTAAAATAAAAAATTTAAGTTAAATTTTTAAATAATAAACATATATATTTTTCGGACTAACTAATAAAAAAATATTGTTCTATGAAATGGAGGGGAGTAGATATTTAATATATTCTTGGAGGAGTAATGGAGGGGTGTAGGTGAAGGAGCTATCAAACATACTTTATTTGGTGCTTTTTATCGAATGGTCACATTGAAAGGCAAATATAGAAAGCAAAACTCATTCGTCCTTCCCTTTATAGAATGTCTCTAATTTATGTGACATTTTTTATTTAATCCAAAAAGAATAATATATTTTATATTTTGTAACAATTTAATTTTATTTTTTTTCTTTCTATACCTTAATGACATGATTTCAAGCTACATAAATTTTTATGGTTTGTTTTAAACCACAAATTTTTTTAATGAGGCGTAAGTTCTAGAGACTTATTCAAACTAAAACAAAATTTGTTGAATAAGTCGTTCATATAATCAGTGACGGATCCATGCACTAATTTTAGGTGCTTTAGCACCCATTGACCTCCCGATAAACTATGTATAGTTATATCAAAAATATAAGAAAAATGTTATAAGATGCCAGCAAGCACCCAATAACGAAAAAGACTAATGAGTGTTGTGGTAAGCCTATTCCCAAAATATTACTACTAATTTGATTATAAGAATTTAATAAAATATTTCAACATTTAAATTTTCATAAACTAAATCAACTCTAAATATAATACAGAAAAATACGGAAACGAGCCCCAAACATCGGGGTGTCACTAAGTCATGAGCGTCTAAAATTATAAACTAAGATATGTAAACTATCTAACTGTCTAAAAGAAGAAATGACAAGAAAGGTAACAAGGTCCTGCGGACACTGGCAGCTACCTTGCAATCTACACAGATAGTCAGCCTGAAATCAATGATCGTCGCGCCCTAACTCACCTGGATCTGCACATAAAGTGCAGGGTGTAGTATGAGTACAACCACCTCAGTAGTAACAGAAATGACTAAGGAACTGAACAGTAGTGACGAGCTAAGTAAAACAATCCAATTATTTATTTTCACAATTTACAATAAACATAAATAAACAGGTAGATTCCATAACTCAGTAAATGTCACAAAGAAATTTAACATATAAATGTAGCAACAACACAAATAAATACAACTTCATAGCAGTGTCACTCCATCACTCATCACTCGCACTCAGCACTCAACAAACTCAAAACACTCAACACTTTGCGCTCACTGGGGGTGTGTACAGACTCCGGAGGGGCTCTCAAAGCCCAAGCACTAAGCACGGACAACTCACGTGCCATCATATCAATATCTGGATCCGCACGGTCAATACCTGGATCCGCACGGTCAACTCACGCACTATGGTATCAATACCTGGACCCGCACGGTCAACTCACGTGCTACGCGGACAACTCACGCGCTATGGTATTAATATCCTCACAACCAGGCCCTCGGCCTCACTCAATCATGTACCTCACTAGCCTCACCATCATCAACAAATAAGGGAACACAACCCACATCAAGTATCACAGCATATTAGCAAATAATAGAGACTGAGGTAAACATGTACAATAATTTCTATGACTGAGTACAAATAATGTGAGCATGAATAAAGCCTAAGCATGATCTCTAACATGAAGGTAGACAAGTTCAACAACAAGTAACTACGTAAACACAGATGATGGCCATGAAGCCTCACGGGACGGACCAAGTCTCCATCCCTCGAGGTATACACCCACACGCCCGTCACCTAGCGTGGGTATCACCTCCAAACAGTCACACAATATTAAATTCCCCGGGTTTATACCCTCAAAGCCAGAGTTAAAATTGTTACTTACCTCAACAACGTAAAATCCTACTATGGGATGCCCTCGTCCCTCGACTCGGTCTCCTAAAGCTCTGAATCTATCCAGAATATTTAATAACACATCCCAATTAGTCTAGCTGGATAATTTTCATAATCTCAGGACAAGTCAAAAATCAAAGTCAATCCCCGGTCCAATTAATAACTAATTTGTATACAATTATGTTGTCTAACGAAGTACTTTCGTCTTGGTGATAGTAAAAATTGCTTTGGTATTTATTGATTTCCTCTTTTTCGACCAGTAAGCAAACGTTTTCCCCACATCATAAATATTAGACAGATTACAAAAAAAATAATGCACTTTCATTGTGCATAAATTGCCGAACAGTGGGTGTTTCAGAAGCCATCACGCTGGCCTTCTCAAAAATTCAAAGATACTAATTGCTTCTGTCATGGAACGATAATTGTATCTCTCAAATTAGAGAATCAAAACAGTAGGTTCTTGGAAAAAGAATTTCCTATTTCTTTTTCAAATCACATCATTGTATAGTTATTATGTCTATTAATTATGGCATACTCATTATTCCCATACCCTATACTGCTAAAATATGTAATTAACCACAATCAATTGAAATATTTATTAGAATTTAGTAATATCTGCACTATGAAAGTTAACAACAGAGCTTCTTACGATGTCGCCGATAATTTTTCCACAACAATTCTTCTTTGTGTGTTTTTGCCTCTTTGTTTCTAAGACCCTGAAATTAATTACCTAATGTTTTTTTTTACTTTTAAGCCATTGAAAATGTGGTAGCTCCTAGAGAATGGGCTTAGCCCACTTCTATTCATATAATATAGCACGTAATAAAGTCCAATTTCCAACTTTCGCCAATTCAAGCCTAATTCTACCACGGACATCCAAATTATATTCCGGACACACTCCTAAGTCTAAAATCACCCAACGAAGCAATCGAATCATAAAAATCCAAATCTGAATTCGTTTACTCATAAGTCAACTTCCGGTTGACTTTTCTAACTTAGCTTTCTAAATAAGAGACTAAGTGTCTCATTTCACTCCAACAATACTACGGACCCAAACCTACCAACCCGATACGACTCAACACAACTGAACAAAATATAAAGAAGTAAAAATGGGGGAGACGGGAATTTAACTTTCGGAACGACTGACTGGGTCGTTACATTGATATAAGATGCTAGCAAGCACCCAGGAACCAAAAAGATTAATGGGTGTTGTGGTGTTGAGATTGAAGTAAAGGCGTGTCTGAAGTTAGAGGCGTGGGTTCGATACCTACTTGACTTGTAACTAGAAGTCATTTTTGATAATGATAATATTAATCGTAGTTTTTTTATTAATTTTTTTCTGTATTGAGTTCGAATAGATGTACACTTATGCTATGTGATTGGTACTAACTTTATGTTAAAGGAAGTGAGCACTCACGACCATAAAATCCTGGACCCGCCACTGATAATAACTTTTAATATAATTGGAACTCTCGTGTACTTACTAGTGCAATAGTTAATCCAAGTTCACCTTGGCTCTCGCTCCAAAATTCTTATGAAGACTCTGGTGACACATGTGTGCGATAGGGTCCTTATAAATGTCAAAGATTGGTGATATTGTCATTATAAGTGTGTGAAGTCGATAGTGTAGTTGATGGATGGGGGATCTATCTACTTGCATTAACTTACCATAGCTAGTAGAAGAAACTAAGTCGTAAAATACAACGATTTTTCTTAAAGTGTTAAGATCATTGGATTACGATTTAATGATGTTGTTGCCTTAATATATCTTCTTCTATTAGTAAGTTAATCATTAAAAGTATTTTAAGCAAACATAAAATTTTAAAGATCAAAGTGGTCCTAATTAATTATGTCACACCTTTTTTTTGTGTCTGTTTTCGAAAGGATGATATCTTTTTATATTTAGAAATAATTTAACATTAAATATTTTATTTTTTGTATAATGGAACAATTTATAGCCGTGTTAAGTCAAATACCATCCTATAAACTGGGACAAGAAATAGTTCTTATTTTAAAGGAGCCAAACAAATAAATAGGTCTACTAGAAAACTTTCATACAAAATCCTACACCACCTTAGCATATGGCATCCGTTAGCCTTTGGGTCCTCTATCCACAATATTAATTGGTTTAATCATGACTTTCTAAGTACTAATATTTGTGAATATACACTACATACATACTATATGTGTAGACTTTGATAATGCTACACCCAATTAAGTAAAAAAAGATGCATAAGTATAAAATGATAGGAGAATTGGAAAATGAAAAAGAGAGGGAGTGTACTTTTGTTTATATAATAATTATGTCTTTACCATATATTTTACATACGAGTTCAATTCTTTTTCAAAAGCCGAACACGTAAAAAAAATCTTTTTAAAAATGGAAGAAAGTGAGATTAGAATTTAATACCCCTTTCTATTCTGATATCATATTAAAGTATGTAACTATCTCATCCAAAAGACTTTGCCGAATTTTACTAATAATATTAACAAGCCATTACTATTTTTAAAAAAATTCTCATCCAGTATATTCCATATCAGTACGGAGTCTCGATTAATTCAGATTCGCATCGTGTAAGGCTCGGAAAAGCAGTCTCAACCAATATTCATATTCATTCCACTACGAGCGTACTACTAGCATTATGATAGTTAATAGGTATAGCTTTTGTTAGACAGCTTTTTAGGGTTGTCATCAAGTACTATACAGTGTCATTTTCCTTTATAATTTCACATCCAATATTTGGTACCAGTATCGGAGCCAACTAATCCAGATTCACATTGCGTAAGGCCCATGAAGAGAAAAGAACTCCCGACTAATACTTCTTTCTTACGGCTCGAATCTGAAACTTCTAATTAAATATGAAAAAATTATATTTATCCCACGACGATCGTACTATTACTATAGTTAATAGGTATAGCTTTTGTTAGACAGCTTTTAGCAATGCCATCAACTACTTTGGAATATCTACATTTTAATTTCGAAAAGCAAGTAAATAGCTTTACTGAGAAGCATAAATGAATCCAAAAAGATAGCATCAATGCAATCATCATCAGTGTCTTCTTGGAAAAGTCTACTTAAATTGTTCGCCATGAAGTACCACGAATTTCTCACTTTTTTCTTTGATTTGATTTCAGAATAGGGGAAGCTGGAAAATTTGGTTTTTAAATTCATAAATAATCTTATAATCAGTCAAAAAGATGCTTGTTCCTTTCCTCCTATCTTTTTTAGTCCTTCGGTATCGTCCGATTAATTTGAATTCGTGTCGCAAAAAATCCGTTAAACAGAAAACTCTATCTATCTCCATTGAAGAGCTCGAATATCGAATATGAAATCTCTGGTTAAAGGTGAACGAATCTCATCTATCTTGCCACGTCGCTTGCTCGCGTACTATCAAAATAAAGAAGATAATTAAATAAAATATGAAAAGGTAGAAAGCCTTGAAAAAAATGTAGGTAGATGCTCTTCCGATTTCGTTACTATTGCCATGTTTAAGTCGACATATAATTTGGTGTAAACATCTGGTACGAATAAGTTTTTTACCGTGGGTCCCCCGAGCTTGGAGTTTAGACTTGCATTCCTCACTTCCTAAGTATGTCGCGCCTTAGGAAAAAGCAGAATGTAACGTTTTGATAAAATCATTATTCAAATGCTTATGATATTGTGACGCCCATGATGGAAGGTGGGCCAATGAGAGCGGGTCGAGTAGGACGGGTAGGATTCTACACTGGCAAGCTTTTGAAGTAATAGTGTACATGTCATCTTAGTAAATCCCATATCGAAATGGGAGAGGAAAGTAAAAAGCTCTATAAGGCACAATTCACATGATACGTGCTCTTTGGGGCTCGATGATGGCATAGTCCAATGGACAAGGCCGTGAGATTTGTTGGGACAAAACGGGCAATACGTGTTGCAAGCTTGGATCGTGACATGTATCCTAAACTTTAGTTCCTTGCATTCTGCATTGTATTTGTTGCAGGATTAGATTACTTGGGTTAGGGGTGGCAAATGGGCTGTTTGGACTGTAATTGGGCGGGTTAAAATGGGTTGAACTAATAAATATAAAAATAGCACGGTATATTCAGTTTTCGGACTGGTCATTCAAAAATAGCCAACGTTTACGAAGTCAATGAAATAGTCACTATTTTGCTGCAACAGAGACCGGTCCAGCATAATATACTGGAGTTCGGTGCACCTGTGTATGAACTCCAGCATATTATGCTGGACCGGTATACTTTGCTGACTCCAGTATAATACACTGGAGACTAGAGCATCGGTGCTCCAAACTCCAGTATATTATACTGGACAATTATACTTGCTGGAACTCCAGTATATTATGCTGGAGTTCTAGTGTACTTATGCTGGAACTCCATCATATTATGCTGGAGTTCCAGCATACTTATCTTGGAACTCCAGTATAATATGCTGGAGTTCAAGCATACTTATGATGGAACTTCAGTATAATATACTGGCGTATTTTCCGGGTTTTGAACAATATTTTCACTCAGATTTATCTTACATGAAAAGTGACTAAATTTCGATTACTTTTGAAACTGGACTATTTTTGAACGACCAGTTATAAATCTGACTATTTTTGAACGACCAGTTATAAATCTGACTATTTTTGAATTTCATCATTGCTTAATCTTGCCCAAATATTACTTGGGCTGAAATAGATTGGGTCAATATAGGCTAAACAATGGATTATAACTCAACCCGCTCAACTTGACCCATTATGTTTACAATATATTATCCTTTTGGTTTTTCTTGTAAGACAACCAATGTCATGAGAAATCTTTACTTTTTTTCGTATCTGTTTTCTTTTATTTTGAATTTTCTTTTTGTAAGACGCCATCAGCAGCTCTTTTTTGTTTCTAAAATCACAACTAATTCGATTTCTTAGATCTGGTAGTATTGACCTTGTTAATTATTGTAATTGATAAAAAAAATGAAAATTTTGTGAATCATTTAACTTGCTAAGTTGAATTCTTGTGAATAGTACTAATTCAGTTATCTATTACGGTTAATGATGGTTATTAGTTCCAATCCCGAACAAAATTTTCATATCCATTTTTCATTTTGACGTCACGTCAACTGATATTTTGTTTTCTAAAAATCAAATTATTCAAATATAATAATTACATGAGATCTATTCTTTCGATGTTAAGATTAAATTACTTCTTATTTTATTATTAAATATTCTAAAGAGTATGATTTATCCACAAATGTGATTTATAAAAAGAACAAATGTTTTGACCGTATAAAATAATTATATTTCATCTTGAATAAATTAAAATTCACTTTTTTGGACAAGGGATTAATCCTATTTTTATTTGATTGGGCATCAGTGGAGGTTCACATATGTCCAGCTTGAAGAGAGAATTTTTGGGCACTAACATGGGTTATAGTTGGGCACTATCATAGGTTAATTTGTGGGGATTTGCATCTATACTCGTTTTTTGGGTCACGTTTTAATTTGTGTCCGCTTTGCAAAAAAAAATTGCAAGCATACCCACTTTTTCGCGTAACTTCAGCATACGGGGCTGAAGTAGCAAAGACAATCACGCAAAACTTCAGCATTCTAGTAGACGGGCCTGAAGTAGCAAAGGCAGTGCCGAAGTTTTTTTGTCCTGGATAAGATGATGAAGTTATTTAGTTTATTTGTAAAAACTTAAGCACTAAAATAGCTGAAGTTTTTTTTGTCATGGATTCATTATTTTTTTCATAAAGCTTTTTCAAAAACTTCAGCATAATATGCTGAAGTTATTTAATTCATTTGTAAAAATTTCAGCACTAAATAAGCTGAAGTTTTTTTGTCCTGGATAAGCTTTTTCAAAAACTTCAGCAGAAGATGCTGAAGTTATTTAATTCATTTGTTAAAACTTCAGCACTATATAAGCTGAAGTAACATTTTGCAAGAAGAGTGAAATATAAACTTTATTTCTTTCGTTATTAGTAGTCTTATTGCTATTTTCCACAAATGTTCTTTCGGATACAACCAACGAAAAGTTATACCAATGTGTTTGCCAGAATTCTGATTATTATGTCCCTTTTTCCACAGCTTTCGTCACCCCAACCAATGCTTCGTTCACCACAATCTTATAATCCACATCACAAAATCTCAGATTGTTAGTGTCTTTCAGTTGTTAATAGAAGAAGAAGAAGAAGAAGAAGAAGAAGAAGAAGAAGAAGAAGAAGAAGAAGAAGAAGAAGAAGAAGAAGAAGAAGAGGAGGAGGAGGAAGAGGAGGAGAAGGAGGAGGAGGAGGAGGAGGAGAAGGTGAAGGAGAAGGAGAAAGGGGCTGAAGTTGTTTAAAAATTGGGTACAAGTTAAAACTTTTTTTAAAAATAGGTATAGGTTAAATGTGGGCGACCAAATAGGGCGCCCCGTGCAATTTTTACTTTAATTTGGGCTAGTAAATATTTATGGGTTATTTAATTTTGGGCTAGCCCAAATCAGCCCATCAACAAAATCACTCTAGCCCAAACCCATTAACTTGGGCGGGCTGGGCAGGTTATATGGATTTGGGCCTGTTTTGCCACCCCTAACTTGGGTTGGGTATGTTGTATTCTTGCTAGTCGTATGTGTATATATAGGAGCAGAGAGATTTACTAAGTAGGAATGTAAGACTCTGGCCATTTCTGTAACTATTAAGTTAGGAGGATGTTTTAGTCCAATTTTTAATTCCACATTAAACTTAAAATGGTTATTCTTGCAAAAATTCCTCAAACAGGGACAAAAGTTAAACATCGGCGCAAAGTTTTTGCAAATCTCCCCATTCACATTTTTAGGACATTTATTAAGCCTGTCACATTTTTAAAAACATATTCTATCTTTTAATGTCCACTGATTTCTTTTTCTTTTTTTTTTTTCTCTCGTTGATGTCTATGGGTGAAGTTAGAGGAGCGGAAGGGAGTTTATCTGAACCGGCTTCGCCAGAATGTTGACAATTTGAGCACCTTTTTACCTACAGTTTAGGAGGTTAATATATAAAGTGCCAACAACTAGAGATGAAGGTACTGAGCATGGGCGGATTTATAGCCCAATATATGAGAAACGTGAACCCATGGTCGCTCCGCCAAATTAAGTATTTTTTATGTACATATTTTTAAAAATTGAACTAATATTATCTGCTGGCACTCATGCTCTAAAGAGGCTAAATGATACACTTGGTTGCATGTTGTATTATTTACCTAGAGGAATAGAGAGCAATTCTCACTTAATATTTTATTTTTCCTCTTTCTTTAATGATTCACCCATAAATACCCTTTATTTTGGCTTTGTTTATGTTGTACTTGTAAAGTACTAGTAGATTATTAGGGATGTTCATAAAAACCGAATCAAACCGACCAAAAGAAATGATACTTTTTGGTTTGATTTGGTTTGATTTTGGTTTTGAATTTTAAAAACCGATCAAATTTGGTTTGGGTTTGGTTTTAATCAGAAAAAAACCCGAAAAAAATCGAATCAAACCGACTATAGGAGTAGCTATTTCAAATTTATTAACACACACACACACACACACACACACACACACACATATATATATATATATATATATATATATATATATATATATATATATATATATATACAAAGTTTCAAAAATTTAATGGTAAATGTTAATAGTTTGCACTTTTAGTATAGTTCTTTACCTTTACATTCTAGTTTGATTGGTAGTTTTCTTTTGTTAAGTGTAAGAATCCATTTCGTGTTAGAAATAATATATGTTTAATTGAGTCCTTAAATTATTCATCACTATTTGATTCAATTATCATCAATATATCTTGGTAAATAATAGATTTCTCAAAGGGCAATTGATTTGAAAGTGTTACATTGAAAATGTGGTCGCCGGAATATGTGTTTGGTAGTGTATGTCTTATATTTAAGAAAATACCGACAAATAACCGAAAAACCGACAAAATCCAACATAAACCGAATCGAGAAAAAACTGACTTAATTGGTTTGGTTTGGTTCTAATATTTGAAAAACCAACTTACTTGGTTTGGTTTCTTTTAAGGGAAAAACTGATTCAAACCGAACCATGAACACCCCTATAGATTATTATCGAAACAAGTGTAAAAATATAAACCAAATTAAAAGAGGGAGGAGGGGGAGGGGGTAACATACTTCTCGCACATTTTATGATATCTTTCTTTGAATGAACATGAAATTTAAGAAAAAAATATGTTTGAAACTTATAGACTTAAATATGCAATAATATTTATTGGCTATAAAACTTTTAAAATTTATAGTCTTAACATGTTATAATATTTTCGTAACTATAAAAGTTTATCACTAAAAATAAAATATATGTTTAAAGTTGATCTTTATTCAAACACAAAACAAATGTCAAGCTTTTTTAAATAACATAAACTGAAATAGAGTGAGTATTAAACAGAAAAGAATCTTTAACTCAGAAATCCACAATGCTGGAAATTCCAAGTAACAGGAAAATCATGCAACAGACTGAAAGAAAATGTAAAAATGAGAACGAGAGAATTAGACAAGGAGCTCATAAAGAAAATGTATTACTTTTAGTAGGTGTTTGGACATAAAAAATGGAGTATGATTTTTGAGGGAAAAAAAACAGTTTTTAAAATTAAGTTGAAAAATAGTATTTGAAATTTAAAATTATGTTTGGACATGCATTTTATATGAAAGAATATTACAGTTTGTGAGTGGGGATTTTTTATTTATTTATTTATTTGAGAAATCTCCAAAAACTTATAAATTTTCATCACAAACATATTGATCCGGGAAAAAAAAACATAACCTTTTAGTAATAGAATGGCCAGCTTAGAAGAAGAAAGAAATTGAGTATGACCCAAAATTCAATGAAACAGTAGCAGTTCAACCGTCGGTATTTTTCTGGAATTTTTCACTTAAATCTCTCTATATATGTATATTTCAGTATTTTCAGAGTATATATCACATTCAACTCTAGTTACTTTCTCCCTTTAAATTTGCGTGACATCATTTAACTGGACACAGAGTTTAATAATAATAAAGAAACACGTTGAAATATTTGATTTTAAATGTGTCATAACACATATATATGATTAAGGGCATTTCGTTAAGAGCAAAAGAGGAAATTTCGGTTAAATTTTTTCAAATTTAGAAATCTAGCATTCTGTTTATAAACAGAAAAAAGAAAAGCTAATACCACATAAACTTAGATGAGTGAAGTATATAAAAAAGTGCAGCCCAGTGCATAAAGTTAGTGACGGATTCAGAATTTTAAAGTCATGGGTGCTCGCCGATAAAAATTTCAAAAGAAGAGAAAAAAGGAGTTTAGCCGCGGGTGCTCACTCAATATTTATCTAAATACTTTTCCTATGCAAATTTACTAAATCTGGTTAACGATAATGGGTGCCTGAGCACCCACAAGAGACCACATAGATCCGCCATTGCACGAAGCTTCTCGCATTCATGCAGAGTTTGTGAAGGGTTACACCTAAAGGGATGTGGTGTAAATAGTCTACCCTAATGCAAGCATGAATGGCTGATTCCAGAGCTCGAACTCGTGATACATAGGTCAGGGTGAAGTGTAGACTTTTTTTTAAAAAAAAAAAAGTCTTCCCAAATTAGGAGGATCTATAATGTTTCCATAATTCCCCTCCAGCATGACTCGAACACAGGACCTAACGGTCATGGGTGAAGGTGCTTTTACCAACTGAGCAAGCCTCACTTGTCTAATTAGTCAAGTTTGTTCATAATAAACATATTCTCAATTTCAAATATTATCTTTGTTCATATACATCATGTCCTTTCATAACATACATATTTCAAATTAAAGTGAATATCATCTTTTAACTAACCTATCCTTGTTTGGATTTGAAAATAATTTTTTTTTTTACTTGACTATAAACCTATGCATGAATTCCATAATTCAAATACAACCTTTTCTGATAGGACCAAACCTATTGTTGTATGTGAAAGTAGACAAAACAAAAGAAAGAAAAATCAAAAAGAGATGAAAATATGATGTAATCGCTTACATCGACATTCTTGTGATGTAAGTGCTTACCTCAACATTCTTATGATGTAAGCGCTTACATTGGCATTCTTATGATCTAAGCGCTTACCTCGGCAGGGCATTCAAATACTTACAAATAGGGGTCTACATTTTCATTTGTAGATCATCCCAAAACTTCTTCTTTCTCTCTTCAATTAATAAAGAGCTATTCTTTGTGTGACCGTGGAGTAGGCAAAAATTGTCGAACCACGTAAATCTTGTCTTGTCTTGTCTTGTCTTGTGCAATTTATTGTTTCTCTCCTAAATATCCTTTTCCTTCTATTATCTTGACACGCTTCCTCAACAATTGGTATCAGAGCACAGACAGTGTAATCCTGGTAGAAAAGTACAGTATTGGTGTAGGTACTATTCACAAGAATAGTGCGACACTATTGATCATCGTTACTATTCACAAGCACTATTCACATAAATTATTTTTGTGAAAAATGGCATCGGAAGAAGGGAAGGTTAAGATTGACAAGTTCAATGGCAAAGATTTTGGATTCTGGAAAATGCAAATAGAGGACTATTTGTACCAGAAAAAATTACACTTACCTTTAACCGAGGTGAAACCGGAGACTATGTCCAAAGCGGATTGGGATCTATTAGATCGCCAAGCTCTTGGTGTGATTCGTTTGACGCTAACACGAAATGTGGCGTTTAACATCATTAACGAGAAGACCACTGCAGGCCTGATGAAGGCGTTATCAAATATGTATGAGAAGCCATCTGCTTCAAACAAAGTCTATTTGATGCGTCGATTGTTCAACTTAAAAATGACAGAAGGTGGATCAGTCACGGAACATATCAATGAGTTTAATACAATATTAACTCAGTTGAGTTCTGTTAATATAACAATTGATGACGAAATCAGGGCGTTGATTCTACTATCATCTCTACCAGAGAGTTGGTCTGCAATAGTAACTACAGTTAGCAGTTCATCAGGAAGTACCAAACTCAAATTGAATGATATTAGAGACTTGGTACTAAGCGAAGATATTCGCCGAAGAGAATCAAGTGATTCCCCAGGATCTGCTTTTAGTACCGAAAGCAGGGGGAGAATCAACCAAAGAGGACAGATTTATGGTCGTGGCAGATCAAAGTCAAGGAGAAGAGGACAATCCAAAAATCGCAAGGACATTACTTGTTGGAATTGCGATAAAAAGGGTCACTACAGTAGTCAATGTAGAGAACCAAAGAAGAAGAAGGAAGAAAATTCAGCAAATGTAATTGCTGAACAAGTCGGTGATGCACTAATTTGTTGTGCAGACAGTCCAGTCGAATCTTGGATTCTGGACTCAGGTGCATCCTTTCACTCTACATCATACAAAGAATTATTGCATAATTATATTGCTGGAAAATTTGGGAAAGTTTATCTAGCAAACGGCGAACATCTCGACATTGCCGGAAAAGGTGAAGTTCATATAAAGACTTCACAAGGCACTCTATGGAAATTGCAAAATGTACGACATATTCCTGGCCTCAAGAAAAATCTGATATCTATGGGTCAGATTGACGATGAAGGATATACAACAACATTCGGCAACGGATCGTGGAAGATAACCAAAGGGAATTTGGTTGTGGCACGAGGCTTCAAAAGGGGAACACTGTATGCAACTGAAATAGAAAGAGATACTATAACAATAATTGATCATGGTCATGATACAACATTGTGGCACCGGAGGCTCGGGCATATGAGTGAGAAGGGAATGAAGCTTTTGGCATCCAAAAAGAAGTTGTCAAACCTGAAACATGTTGAATTAGGTTTGTGCGAAGAATGCATTTACGGGAAACAAAAGAGAGTTAGTTTCTCAAAGGTGGGAAGGACGCCAAAGAAAGAGAAGTTGGAACTAGTGCATACAGATGTGTGGGGACCAGCTCCTGTAACCTCTCTAGGAGGCTCACGCTATTATGTCACCTTCATTGATGATTCCACAAGAAAGGTATGGGTTTATTTTCTGAAAAATAAATCTAATGTATTTGTTACCTTTAAAAGATGGAAAGCTGAAGTTGAAAATCAGACAAGTCTAAAGTTAAAATGTCTGAAGTCTGACAATGGAGGAGAGTATGATAGCCAAGAGTTCAAAGTATTTTGCTCGGAGAATGGGATCAGAATGATCAAGACAGTTCCTGGAACACCGGAACAAAATGGTGTTGCTGAGAGGATGAACAGAACCCTGAATGAACGAGCCAGAAGTATGAGAATACATTCTGGATTGCCGAAGTATTTTTGGGCTGAGGCTATTAACACGGCAGCTTACCTCATAAACAGGGGACCCTCTGTACCGCTGAATTTTGAAATTCCTGAGGAGGTATGGACAGGAAAGGAGGTAACTCTCTCACATCTGAAAATTTTTGGTTGTGTTGCTTATGTGCATGTAAACTCCAATGATAGAGATAAGCTTGATCCTAAAGCAAAGAAATGTTTCTTTATTGGCTATGGTGATGATAATTTTCGTTATCGGTTTTGGGATGATCAGAATAGAAAGATCCTAAGACACAGGAATGTCACATTTAATAAAAATGTGATGTACAAGGACAAGCTTGAAGTAGAACCAACCAACACCAGCAAACAGACAATGTCTGAAACAGTTGAGTTAGAAGAAATCTCAGAAAATGAAGTAGCTAGAGGGATTACAACTGATTCTGAAATTGAAGATGAAGAACCAGAAACCGAATTTGAAGAAGAACTAGAAGCCGAACCTGAAGCGGAACTAGAGATAGAATCAAATCCAGAACCAAATCTGGAATCAGGACCTGAATCAAATTCGGATTTTGTTACTTATGAACCTACATTGAAGAGATCTAAAAGAGTCACGAATGCTCCAGATAGGTTAACTCTCTCTCTTCACTATTTACTTTTTACTGATGCTGGAGAACCAGAGCATTTTATTGAAGCAATGCAGGTGATAGACTCTGATAAGTGGAAGCTAGCCATGAAAGAAGAGATGAATTCTCTTCAAAAGAATAAAACATGGACATTTACGGAGTTACCAAAAGGAAATAAGGCATTGCAGAACAAGTAGGTGTACAGAGTCAAGGAAGAGCATGATGGTAAGAAGAGATACAAAGCACGATTAGTAGTAAAAGGCTTTCAGCAGAAGGAAGGAATTGACTACACCGAGAACTTCTCTCCTGTAGTCAAATTAACTACTATCAGGTTGGTGCTAAGTATCGTAGCTGCAGAAAATTTGCATTTGGAGCAGCTAGATGTTAAAACTACTTTCTTGCATGGTGACCTTGAAGAAGACATCTACATGAAGCAACCTGAAGGTTTTCAAGTTTCTGGTAAAGAAAACCTTGTGTGTAAGTTGAAGAAGAGTTTGTATGGTTTGAAACAAGCTCCCCGACAATGGTAGAAGAAATTTGATGGATTCATGCATAAAAATGGTTTCACACAATGTGAGATGGATCATTGCTGTTATATCAAAAATCTTGATGAATCCTATATCATTTTATTGTTGTACGTTGATGATATGCTAATTGTAGGATCTAGCATAAATGAGATCAACTTGGTTAAGCAACAACTGGCGGAGGAGTTTGAAATGAAAGACTTAGGACCAGCTAAGCAAATGTTTGGGATGAGGATTAGCAGAAACAGGTCGGAAGGAACCTTAAAGTTGTCTCAAGAAAAGTACATACAGAAGGTACTAAGCAGGTTCAGTCTTCATGATGCAAAGACCAGAAGCACTCCACTTGGAAGCCATCTAAATCTGTCAAAGGACCAATCACCTAAGACAGATGAAGAAAGGAAGTACATGTCCAAAGTTCTGTATGCTTCAGCAGTAGGAAGTTTGATGTATGCTATGGTTTGCACTAGACCTGACATAGCCCATGCAGTTGGAGTTGTCAGTAGATACATGTCAGATCCAGGAAAGGAGCATTGGGAAGGTGTAAAATGGATATTGCGATATCTCAAAGGCACTTCAGGTATGGCACTTTGTTTTAAAAAGAGCAATATTATCTTACAAGGTTTTGTTGATGCAAATTTAGGTGGCGATCTGGATAGTCGAAAAAGTACCACGGGCTACGTGTTCACCTTGGGTTGTACTGCTGTTAGTTGGATGTCCAGACTTCATAAAAGTGTTGCTCTATCTACCACTGAAGCAGAGTACATGGCAATCTCAGAAGCTGGAAAAGAGATGATTTGGCTCAAGAATTTTCTTAAAGAGCTAGGTAAAGAGCATGACAATTGTGAGCTTTTCAGCGATAGCCAGAGTGCAATTCATCTTGCCAAGAATCCAGTGTTTCATGCAAGATCGAAGCATATCCAGTTGAGGTATCATCATATCCGAGAGTTGATAAATGAAGGAACTCTTTCCCTACAGAAGATACCAGGATCAAAGAACCCGTCAGACATGTTGACCAAAGTTGTCGGTGTTGACAAACTGAGGCTGTGCACTGCCTCAGTTAGCCTTCAAGATTGATAGAGTGAAGGCGCCACCAGAGAATAGCAAATCTTTCTTTATTTTCTTTCTTGATGTAACATAGGTTTGAGGGGGAGATTGATAGGACCAAACCTATTGTTGTATGTGAAAGTAGACAAAAGAAAAGAAAGAAAAATCAAAAAGAGATGAAAATATGATGTAAGCGCTTACATCGACATTCTTGTGATGTAAGCGCTTACCTCAGCATTCTTATGATGTAAGCGCTTACATCATAATTCTTATGATGTAAGCGCTTACCTCGGCAGGGCATTCAAATGCTTATAAATAGGGGTCTACATTTTCATTTGTAGATCATCCCAAAACTTCTTCTTTCTCTCTTCAATTAATAAAGAGCTATTCTTTGTGTGGCCGTGGAGTAGACAAAAATTGCCGAACCACGTAAATCTTGTCTTGTCTTGTCTTGTGCAATTTATTGTTTTTCTCCTAAATATCTTTTTCCTTCTATTATCTTGACACGCTTCCTCAATATTTTCTTCCACAAAATGATGTTTTGTCGGGAGGATAAGTTAAACATTAGAAATTTGAAAGAAAAAAATTGAAACATATGAAACGCATGGACCGATAAGAAATATTAAAATTGCAACTTTAATATGTTCCTCCATTTTTCTTCCCTTAAATAACTAGCGTTTATCAGAATTTCACCTCGTGACGTGCGCCTAATTCATACATATTTTTTTTAATATTCTACTAAATAAATTTAATTTTGTCAAGAGAGTTTGAAGTTTTTATGACATTTACCATATTGGGATTCATATCAAAAAGTGCAATCGAGAAACTTCTTGTTACAAAACCATTCAAATGCTTCACCGATGACTGACTATAATTAGAGAGCGCGATTCTTCCCTGAACCTTATATTTACGTGGTATACAAAGTATACCGAACTGCCTTTTTTTTGTCCCCATTTTTCCTGAAACAAATGTCTTTCTTTTAGACAAATAATTGAAAACTTGCAACAGCTATGTGCTCAATTAGGTATACAAGACCAGAAACCTGTTGTAAGCAGTAACATTGTTTCTAGTTTTTAATTATTAGAAGAAACTGGAGCATACGGCATACCATTATTTATACTCAGAAATTAACAGCTTGTTTGGATGGTTGTTCCCCGTTGTATTGTATTATTATCCCAAAATAATATTTGTTTTGATTATTTCATTAAAATTAGTTATATTATATTGTTAAATTCATTGTTCCAGAACAATGAAAAGTTTCCTTTTTTGAAACAACTGATTTGGTGTGGTGGGATTGTTTCCTATTTTTAATTCCAATTAAGCCCTAACTTATTACTCCACAATTCTACTTTACCCTTTACCTTTTTTTCTATTTTAATTCCAAATCTCCAACCTATAACCTACTTTGTTTTTTTCCTGAACTTCTGCCGATATCGTTAAAGGTGTTTTGTTGCCTTATGTTTTATTTTTTCTCCTAATTTGCTTTTAACTCAATTCTACTTATCTGTACTCCTTTGTTTTGCCTTCTTCTGTCTCGCTCCTTTGTTCTGCTTTTTTAAGGTGTTTTGTCTTCTTCTGTTTTGTTTTTTCAAATTATTTTTATACATAATTTTTGATAAATTTAATATTTAAACAATTGACGGTATTTTAGTAAACTTATCAAATAGAATACAGTACGATACAATCAAACTAAATAGCAAAATATTATTTAACAATAACGAACAATATAATCTATCCAAATATTATATTCATAAAACAATACGATACAATACATTATAAAACGTAAACAATCATCCTATCAGAGCGTAAAGGTTTTGTTTCTAGATAGAGATATGACAGATCTACTTACTTTAATCGCAATAACATCAGTAGCATCCAAAAATATCCTTAGTCATAAGTCACAACTATTAAAAACGATATTTATATGAGGCATTAAAGTTGTATGTCTGAATGTCAGTCAAACATGTTTTGAACTATCTAAGCCACAATGGACAAAAGGGCACACAAAATCATGCAATCTCAGGTTCAATTCCCACGGAATGCAAAAACATTATAATTCATTCGTTTCAATTTACGTTAACCTATTGAAAATGGATAAGACTTTTGATTTTACGGTGTAAAATGGGGCACATATATTTTGTATGGCTATAAATTATTGTTTAAAGGTAAATTATTTCCAAATAAGGAAAGAGATCATTCTTTTTGGCACGAACTAAAAAGGAAATAGGTTCACACAAACTGAAATGGAGGGAGTATGATAATTTCTTTTCATCCATATATGTCTTGGTGCACAGAGTTAGCTGATACCTATGTTGATAAAAAATAGTAGATAAACTGTGGAACTAGTCGAGGTGCATAGAAGATGGCCCGGACAACACAAAGAAATACAAAGTATATATTTACAAGTAAAACCCAAAGCTTTATCCATATAAAGCCACTTGTACCTTATCGACTATACCCACACCCAACATACATTATCTTCACCTTGTAGCAAATCTTGATTCAGCCTTCCCACAGTCTATGTGTGGACTTCCATATACACACAACCTAAGGTGAAACAGTTACAGGTCTTTATTACTATGGAGAAAACCATACCTGGTAGAGAGGACAACAAGAAATCCACTGATTGTAGTATCGCAGAGGACAACAAGGCGGTTCTTCAGTTCATTGAAGAAGTCACTACCAACGTTGACGAGGTCCAAAAGAGAGTTCTTGCTGAAATCCTCTCGAGGAATGCCAATGTTGAGTACTTGCAGCGTCATAATCTCAACGGTCACACTGATAGAGAGACGTTCAAGAAAGTCATACCTGTCATCACCTATGAAGATATTCAGCCTGATATCAACCGTATAGCAAATGGTGATAAATCTCCAATCCTCTGCTCCCAACCCATCTCTGAATTCTTCACAAGGTTAGTCCTTTTCTTTTGCTTTACTGTTCTAACTGTGCTTGCCTAAGCCGGGGGTCTCTGGAAACAGGCTCTTTACCTGCATGAATATGCTCGGGATCTCTGGAAACAGCCTCTTTACCTGCATAAGGTAGGGGCATGCGGGTAAGGGTAAAGTCTGCGTACACACTACCCTTCCCAGACCCCACATATGAGAATACCACATATGAGAATATACTGGGAATGTTGTTGTTAGTCCTTTTCTTTTATTCCGACAGAAGATGTGCATCCCTATGTCATTAATATTTCCATGTGAACCTTTTGTCTTTAAATTTTGCTAAATGGGCAATTTTTATATGCAGTTCTGGGACGTCCGGAGGGGAGAGAAAGTTGATGCCAATAATAGAGGAAGATTTTGGGAGGAGATCACAGCTATACAACCTTATGATATCTGTGGTGAGCCAATCTTTTCCAGATTTGGAAAAGGGCAAAGGAATGTATTTCATGTTCGTAAAGTCTGAGGCAAAGACCCCAGGAGGATTACTAGCTCGCCCTGCTTTAACTAGTATTTTCAAGAGGCCTCATTTCCTCAACTCAAACCACACCAGCCCAATTGAGACTATTCTCTGCCTAGACTCTTATCAGAGCATGTACTCCCAAATGCTTTGTGGCCTCTGCCAAAACAAAGAAGTCCTACATGTAGGTGCGGTGTTTGCATCCGCCTTCATCCGTGCCATGCGATTCTTGGAGAAGCACTGGTCTCTACTTTGTAACGATATCCGAACTGGAACCATTAACGCACAAATTACTGATCCTGCAGTGAGAGAAGCAGTGATGAAAATCCTAAAACCTGACCCAGAGTTAGCTGATTTTATTGAGGCTGAATGCAGCAAAAGTTCATGGCAAGGGATTGTCACTAGGCTGTGGCCTAATACCAAGTATGTGGACGTTGTCGTCACTGGAACCATGTCACAATATATATCAACCCTTGAGTATTACAGCAGTAGCCTCCCTCTTGTCAGTACCACGTATGCTTCATCGGAATGTTCCTTTGGAATCAACTTGAACCCGCTTTGCAAACCCAGTGAAGTTTCTTACACGCTCATTCCCACCATGGGTTATTTTGAGTTCTTACCAATTCACAGAATCAATAACGAAGTCAAAGACTCTATCTCCGTGTCCGAGTCGCAAAATGAGAAAGAACAACAACAATTAGTCGATCTGGTTGATGTCAAGATTGGGCAGGAGTACGAGCTTGTTGTTACCACATATTCTGGTACTTTCAAACACCAAATAAAATGCTCGACGCACACTCTTTGTTCCATTATCTATCCAACAATTCTTCTAATGCTTAAAATATCTTGAACTTGTGCCATTTCAGGACTCTATAGATACAGGGTGGGTGATGTGCTTCGGGTAGCTGGATACAAGAATAATGCACCTCAGTTCACCTTCATTTGTCGGGAAAATGTAATCTTGAGCATTGATTCCGACAAGACTGATGAAGTTGAGCTACAAAATGCAGTGAAAAATGCAGAGAGTGTTCTGATACCATTCAATGCACATGTAACCGATTACACAAGCTATGCTGATACTTCTACCATCCCAGGCCACTATGTCGTATTCTTGGAGCTGAGAGTGAATAGCTCTACCCCAATCTCTCCTTCAGTGTTCGAAAATTGTTGCCTCAGCATTGAAGAATCTCTAAACAGCGTCTACCGCCAAGGCCGTGCATCTGACAAATCCATCGGACCTCTGGAGATCAGGATAGTTGAAATTGGAACTTTCGACAAACTCATGGACTATTGCATTAGTTTAGGTGCTTCCATAAACCAATACAAGACACCGCGGTGTGTGAAATTAACACCCCTTATTGAGCTATTGAATTCGAGGGTCGTGTCCAGCCACTTCAGTCAAACATGTCCAAATTGGATTCCTGGCCACAAGCAATGGAACAACATGAATTGAATAGCCAATTTCCATTTCTTCTACTGGTAGTTTTTTTCCCTATGCAGAAAAGAACAACTATCTTTGTAAATTATTATAGCATTGGAAAAGAGTGAAACCTGGTAGACCTATCTATGTTAATGCTTCAGTTTAGAACTTTTTTATCTCCTTTCTCTTCTATTTTCCTGAAATAAATGTCTGCCTTTCGGACAAATT
Organism: Nicotiana tabacum; assembly: GCF_000715075.1. Taxonomy (NCBI): domain Eukaryota; kingdom Viridiplantae; phylum Streptophyta; class Magnoliopsida; order Solanales; family Solanaceae; genus Nicotiana; species Nicotiana tabacum. The sequence continues at coordinate 217,680,362 of NC_134080.1, read as the reverse complement.
TTTAAACTGGCAAAAACAATATGCTCATTTAACTATGTGAGGCCATAAATATTTCACATAATATGTCCAACCTTGTGAAGTAATAGTGATTAGTGATTGTGATTCTCAATCAACATTCTAAATTGTGTTCTGTATGCTATATAAGACACTGCATATTTAGGATTAAGCCCAACATAATCCACAATTTTTGAATTTTAACTTAAAGGATTCTATTTAATTTTCATGAATCACTAATACACCACAATATTTGACAAAATGGAAACAAAGAGGAAATAGAGAGAAACTTCATTACAGTGATCTTCATCTTCCCACGATTTTCAGTTAGGAACTGATGAACAGTTACTTGAAAAGACTACTTCCATGTGAATTCGCCGGCGCCGGCGCTTTTTCTTCAGCCGCCGTTTACGTTTCTTACTGCCGAAAAAAATTTGGGAGAGAGGATTAGAGAAGTGTTCGATGATATTCCTTTTGATTCGCCATTGAGAGTTATACGACGGAATTGCAATTGAGGTTAGAAGTCGCATTGCCATGCATATAAGTCGCATTTGCCCATTACGATTTATAAGTCGCATTTACTTATTGCGATTCATAAGTGACTTTAAAAGTCGCATTTACCATTCTGTTTTATAAGATGGATTTAAATTATAAGCCACATTTAACTAGGATGTATAGGTTGTATTTGAAAATTGCTATTTATGTCCGGAGCGGATTACACGGTGGAAAATCGAACTTCACCAATAAAATGGAAGTTCATGTCGGACTAAAGTACACTATTTTGTCACAAAACATGGATGTAGGCAAAGTTGAATGATTTTTTGTTACAAAAAATTATTTAGTGACTTTCTGTAATATTTAGGTAAGTTAAGTGAAATATTTGTTACAAAAAATAGCTTAGTAATTTTATGTAGAAATGGCGTGGGATAGCCACTTTTTAACATGGTATTTAGTTTTTATCCAGTATTTTTAATGCTGGGCAAAAATAGTCATTACTCTATTAAAATTAATACGAAAAAACGTTTTTACTTTTTCTTCATGAATGTTGTGTAAATATTAAGGACATGGTATCCTTAACATTTACACTGCACACATGAAGTTAAGGACGTCATGTCCTTAATATTTACACTGCACATATAAAGTTAAGGACATGATGTCCTAAAGTTTAACAACGGAAAGTGCAAAGGACACTTTGTCCTTAATTTTTTGTTGTTGTATTCATGAAGTTAAGGACACTATGTCCTTAATATTTAACACATCACTCATAAAGTTAAGGACACTATGTCCTTAACATTTACACTGCACACATGAAGTTAAGGACATGAGGTCCTAAAGTTTAATAATAGAAGGTGCAAATACAAGTTAAGGACATTATGTCCTTAATATTTATACTGCACACATGAAGTTAAGGACATGATGTCCTGAACATTTACACTGCACATATGAAGTTAAGGACATGATGTCCTAAAGTTTAACAACGGAAGGTGCAAATACAGGACACTTTGTCTTTAATATTTACACAGCACTCATGAAGTTAAGAACAACATGTCCTTAATATTTACACAACACCTATGACTAGCACAGGGATATTCCGGGCGAGTAAAAATTTATTAAGCATTGGCTAAAGAGTAAATACATTTTAAACATCGGCTAAAGAGTAAGAACATCTCTAATTAGTGGCTAACTGTGCACTTCCCCCTAATTTTATGTGATACTTAGGCAAAATAAGGACGGTTTTCGCTTATTCTCAAATAATTTCTAAATTTTAAATAGTGTTATACAGTAAGACAAAGTTAATTCTGGAAAATATGTTCCATGCAAACCCATAATTACAGTACCTTATTAGTTAAAAAAAAAATATTATTAACTCAGGACTAGAATTTTTGTCACTACATAGAAAAATCACAGTTTAACATAGTAATTATCGTCGGAAATAAATCAAGTATTGTAGCTCAAAAATCCAGACTAGATCTGGATCCGAAGTAACAGCACAATGTCAACAAGAATTACTTACCTTATACACAATAATATAAATATCACCACTTGCATCTAAATCAGTGCACATAAGTCACAATTATAAAAAAGCAAATTTATATGTGCCATTAAAGTTGAGTGTTTTGAAGGTCACTGGCACATGTTTTCAACTATCAAAGACAAACTGACGAAAGGACGCACGTGATACATTTACAAGTAAATACTGAATTCAGTTGAACCCATAGTCAATAGACTCCATCTGTCTCAGCTTTAACTCGCCCAAAACGTCCTCTTTATAAAGAAAGCTCTACCTTAGTTGTGATATATTTACAAATAACTACTGAGTTCAGTTGAACCCATAGTCAATAGATTCCATCCGTCTCAGCTTTGACTTGCCCAAAACGTCCTCTTTATAAAGAAAACTCTACCTTAGTTGTGATATATTTACAAATAACTACTGAGTTCCGTTGAACCCATAGTCAGTAGATTCCATCCGTCTCAGCTTTGACTTGCCCAAAACGTCCTCTTTATAAGGAAAATTCTACCTTGGTCTACCCCCAAACACACCTAATACACAACTTATTCACCTTATAACAAATCTTGACTCATCCTTCCCACAGTCTCTGTGTGGACTCACTGATACACACAACCTAAGGTGAAACAGTTGCAGGTCTCTGCTAATATGGAAAGAACTATGTCTGAGGCACCAAACAGCCCAAAGAAAGCCACTGATTGTAGTATCGCAGAGGACAACAAGAAGGCTCTTCAGTTCATTGAGGAGGTCACAACCAATGTTGACGAGGTCCAAAAGAGAGTTCTTGCTGAAATCCTCTCGAGGAATGCTAATGTTGAGTACTTGCAGCGTCATAATTTCAATGGTCAAACTGATAGAGAGACATTTAAGAAAGTCATACCTGTCATTACCTACGAAGATATTCAGCCTGATATCAACCGTATAGCAAATGGTGATAAATCTCCAATCTTCAGCTCTCAACCCATCTCTGAATTCTTGACAAGGTTTGTACTTTTTTTCTTCCCCGTCTCAAATAGTGTACTAATATAAAGTACACAATTCACATTCTGTCTCTCATTAAGCTTTTCTTTTCTTGCATGTCAATCCTTTGTCTTTCATTTTTGCTAAAAGACAATTTTGTTGGGCAGTTCTGGGACGTGTGGAGGGGAGAGAAAACTGATGCCAACAATTCAGGAAGAGCTCGGGAGGAGATTACAGCTTCACGGCTTGATGATGTCTGTGATAAGTCAATCTGTTCCAGATTTGGAAAAGGGCAAAGGAATGTATTTCTTGTCCATAAAGTCTGAAGCCAAGACTCCAGGAGGATTACCAGCTCGCCCTGTTTTAACAAGTATTTACAAGAGTCCTTATTTCAGCAACAGGCGTCTTAGCCCCTACGCAAACTACACTAGTCCAGCTGAAACCATTCTCTGCCCAGACACTTACCAAAGCATGTATTCCCAAATGCTTTGTGGCCTCTGCCAAAACAAAGAAGTCCTCCGGCTCGGCTCGTACTTTGCATCTGGCTTCATCCGTGCCATTCGGTTCCTAGAAAAGCACTGGTCTCTACTTTGCAACGATATCCGAATGGGAACCATTAACCCCCAAATTACAGATCTGTCAGTCAGAGAGGCAGTGATGAAAATCCTCAAAACTGACCCAGAGTTGGCTGATTTCATCGAGGCTGAATGCAGTAAAGATTCATGGAAAGGGATCATCACTAGGTTGTGGCCTAATACCAAGTATGTGGATGTTATTGTAACCGGAAGCATGTCACAGTATATACCAACCCTTGATTATTACAGCAACGGCCTCCCTCTTGTCTCTACCATGTATGCTTCCTCAGAATGCCCCTTTGGAATCAACTTGAACCCCTTTTGTAAGTCCAGTGAAGTCTCTTACACCCTCATTCCCACCATGGGCTATTTTGAGTTCTCACAAATTCACAGAAGCAATGACGTCCCCAATTCTATCTCCATGTCCGAGTCGCCTAATGAGAAAGAACAGCAACAATTGGTCGATTTGGTTGATGTCAAGATTGGCCAGGAGTACGAGCTTGTTGTTACCACATATTCTGGTATTTTCAAGTGCCAAATAAGATGCTCTTGAATCATTTATTTTTTTCCATTTGTCTGACCGACATGTCTGCTAATGCTTAACTTTGCTTGAATTTGTGCCATTTCAGGACTCTATAGATACAGGGTGGGTGATGTGCTTCGGGTTGCTGGATACAAGAACAACACACCTCAGTTCACTTTCGTTTGCCGGGAAAATGTAATCTTGAGCATTGATTCGGACAAGACTGATGAAGTTGAGCTACAAAATGCAGTGGAAAATGCAGTGCGCAATCTGATGCCATTTGATGCACATGTAACCGAGTACACCAGCTATGCTGATACTGCAAACATTCCCGGCCACTATGTCCTATTCTGGGAGCTCAGTATAAATATCTCTACCCCAATTCCTCCTTCAGTCGTTGAAGATTGTTGCCTCACTATTGAAGAATCTTTAGACAGCGTCTACCGCCAGGGGCGTGCATCTGACAAATCCATCGGGCCTCTGGAAATCAGGATAGTGGAAATTGGGACTTTCGACAAGCTCATGGACTACTGTGTTAGCTTAGGCGCTTCCATAGACCAATACAAGACACCTCGGTGCGTGAGATTTGCACCCCTTGTTGAGCTATTGAATTCGAGGGTCGTGTCCAGCCACTTCAGTCAAACATGTCCAAATTGGGTTCCTGGCCACAGGCAATGGAACAACATGAATTGAATGGCTAGCTTCAATTCCTTCTACTGGTAGCTTCATTCCCAATGCAGAAAAGAACAACTATTTTTGTGGATTATTTTAGCAAAATAATAAAATCAAGTCTCTTGAAGAGGCGTGCTGGTTCCTATCGATACATGTTCTTTATTTACAGATTCTGTATAAAGTAGATTGATCTACTAATTCTGCCATGTGGTCCTGTGGAATAAAAGGGAGAGGTAGATAACAGACTGTTGACCAACTGAAAAGAATTTACTCCATTAGCAAAAATTATTTCAAATGAGTACAAATGGGAAATAAACTAGTAAATGTACTATGAATTTATATTCATGGACACTCTATTAAGACCTTTCATATGGCAAGCTGAAAACAAAAATACACTTCACTTAATCGGCTTTAGCAAAACTAGAGATTCATAAGCTCTTCAACTGTAGGACGATAAATTAAAAAAGAAAAAAAGAAAAAAAAGAAATCAAGCAAAAGAGACAAGTCGTAAAGCCTTTCTTAGCTTTTTCCTTATCCATGGAATAAATAATAACAGAACTCAAGTGTCGTCATCTCTTTGCTTTTGCTATAGTCACAACTCTATTAGAAGGGGAAGATCGTTACTTCATTTCATCTAATTTGCTTATCTTCGTTCAGAAGTATGACTTGGTGGCTATCACAAATGCATAAACAAAATACGTATTACTGCTATAAGGATTCTGTTTACCACAATTTTTTTTAAAAAAATAATTCATATTTAATTGGGTCTATCAGATGACAAATGTTTGTACAATTTTCACTATGTTGTCAGGATCCAATGTAGCATCAATCTTAAATACCCCTTCTGCTTCATCAATCTGAAGCAAATCCAGTTGGGTCTGCAAGAGCTTTGCAGGCATGAAATGCTTACCCTCAGCTGCTCTCTTTTCCAGCCGAGCGGCAAGCACTTCAGCCCCAACATCCAGCAACACGAATTTAACAACACTTGCATAAGAACCTGGTTCATAATTTGGGTCCGCAGATCTAAGGATTTCCCTGTACCGCTTTTGCAGAGCTGAGCAAGCCAGAATCGGCACTTCGTTGTCAGCTAAGCCTCTTCTCAGCACATCTCGTAGTGTTTCAAGCCATGGAACGCGATCTTCATCGGCAAGAGGGATCCCATTCCGCATCTTCTCTGTTTGGTCATGTAAATCATCATTCAATGCACCCTTGGGAATATGTTCTTATATTGATCAGCTTATGATTAGATTTATGAACACATGATCATAATCCTTACCTTTGTTAGACTCAGAGTGATAATCATCGGCATCAAGAAAGCGGCCATTAACAGCTCTTCCAAGCATCTGACCAATTGTCCTGACCAGCATGCATAAGAATTAGTTAAAAGCAAAACTGAAAACATGAATAATTGGAACTTCAAAGTTAAATCGTTCCACTGTCTATCAAATTGGAATAACATATTTAAATAAGTTTCAAGTTCTTTGAGAAAAGGTTCCCTAGGAAGGGTAAACCATTGAGTATCATGTTATACATAAAGCTGATCCAAGTCATATTTCCTTTTAATTATACTAAGAGGTATTCTGCTTCTACATTCTGAAGTTCTTTGTTAAGGTCTAGCTTGAATCCCCACACAGTTTAAAATCAATGACCTCCACAGCTCTTTTGGTTAACTGAGGGACATGCAACAACAGGAAGCAGCAAGAAACTAACTTAGAAGGTACTTAAAACCTTACGATTTTCCAGCTCCGCTAACACCCATAAGCACAATAGCTTTTCCTGTGAGATAAGACATTACACGCAAGAAGAAAACTATTCATCACACCATCCATAACAAATGAAAAAGGAAAGAAGAACCAGATGGAAAGTGAATACAACCTTTGTAGTCAGATGTCATTTTAGGAAAACCTATTATACAATTGCAAGTGCTTGATGTCGAAAGCATTAGATGATTAACCCCTTCAGATATTGCAAGGTTCTAGGCATCAGCCTGATCCTAAAACACGGTAAATGCCAGCGGTATAACAAGAATTAAGACACAGTTAATATCTATAGCTTATGTATAGACACAGTTAATGACAATATCAAGTGGCAAGTCAAAATCACAACTCAGCTCTCTAGAATATTTTGAGTCTGATCTTTCCAGGAAACAAAAGGAGAATAAAAGCAGCATGTTTTCAAGCCAACAAGTCGAGATAGTAGAAATAATTCGAAAAAAGATAGTGTGGAAAAGGGTTTCATGATTGTACTCCTCCTCTGTAAGTTACAAAAGCCTTGTTGATGAAGGTTGGAACAAGATAACTTATGCAACAAATGTTTGTCTTAGTTTGAATCACGGATAGTAGTTGGCCAATCAATTCCCAGAAGGGAAGCCTTGACGCAATGGTAAAAGTTGCGGCCATATGACTAGAAGGTCATGTATGCAAGCCGCGGAAACAGCCTCTTGTAGAAACGCAAAGCAAGGCTACCCAATGTGGTATGCCCCTTGTCCGGACCCACGAATAGCCGGAGCTTAATGCACCGGGCTGCCAGAGACGGAACAAAGGGGGTGGAATGGGGTTCATCATCGAAATATTATACTGTATTTACAAGGTCAAAATTAATTTTGATGTATATAAAGGATGTTGAATCCCTACACAAACCAAGAGCTATTTGTGCATTTATTTCTTTATACTTTGCTAGTCTAATATTGTGTTTTTCTAATTGATAAGCCAAATACAAACCTACACTTCAAAAGTACTTTCAGAAAAAGCACATTTTAGAAGCTTAGCTAAACATGCTATAAGATCCTGGCTCCGCCAAGGCTACCCAATGTGGTATGCCCCTTCTCCGGACCCCACGTATAGCCGGAGCTTAATGCACCGGGCTGCCAGGGACGGAACAAAGGGGGTGGAATGGGGTTCATCATCGAAATATTACACTGTATTTACAAGGTCAAAATTAATTTTTATGTATATAAAGGATGTTGAATCCCCTTGACACAAACCAAGAGCTATTTGTGCGTTTATTTCTTTATACTTTGCTCGTCTAATATTGTGTTTTTCCAATTGATAAGCCAAATACAAACCTACACTTCAAAAGTACTTTCAGAAAAAGCACATTTTAGAAGCTTAGCTAAACATGCTATAAGACCGCTCTGCCATTGCAGGATCCCCCCCCCCCCAAAATCAATTCCTAGTGCCATGCTAATAATAATTTAATTTTATGACCTGGGGCGGTTCAAAGCTTCCAGACTTTGCCAAAATTGCACTGTTTCAACTTGAATGATAAATATAATTATGAATATTCCAACTTTTAACAATCGATTAATAATAGACATGTTAACTGTAAGATTCACAAGCTAATAATACAAAATGGATTTGATGCTTTGTTTATGCAGGAGAGTTAACAAAAAGAAGTGAAAATGAAAGGTTCAAAATTTGTTTTAGCAATACAGAAAAGAGAGTAATCAAGTGAAAGGGATGAGCTTACCAACTGGATTTTGCCGGAGAAAGGAACGGACGGCGATTTGGTTCGCCGGAGAAAGAGAAGGAAAGAAGCAAGATCGCGTCTTTCGCCGTCAAGGAAAGCCGAATTAGCGACTCTATTTCTAGTTCAAATAATCGCAGCTGTATGCGGCTTAGGAATTACATTTCCTGAACGCGACTTATAAACCATCTGCGATAATATTACACTAAACACCCCCTATATTTGACTCAATTTCAAATATCATTCATTGTCTTTTAAATTAAACACTTATACATCCTATATTATAAAAAATTTAGGCTTACACTCCCCATGAATTATATCTCATTATCTCTAACTAAGTATCTTAAAACATGATGATTAAAAGATAAATTAAATTTAATGTAAAAATTCTTTGTGTAGTTCAACATTTAGATTCTAATCAGGTAGGAGCATAACCTCTTTTTCTGTATCAAATTTAATCCAAAAATGGCTTTAATTTGAAAATGGTTTGCTCTAGGTAACTGATAACCTATAGCAAACCAAATTCAAATTAGATTAGAAGTTCCTTTGAGGCTACCCAACTTATTACTTTTGGCTTGTTTTAAGTCATTTATAACTTATTTTAAGCACTTTTAACTTTGTCAAATACGAAAAAAATTAAAAAAAAAATTAAAATTTGATTTGACCACCTTAAAAGCCAATCCAAGCACCCTTTAGGTCTCCCCATATAGTTACTCTCTTAGTTGTTTTCACTTTCGCAAAATAACATTAGTGTTGACTATATGTAATGCTCCATGATACTAATAATAAGATATTTATGTTTCTTGAACTTTGTAATAATGCACCAACAAAAAGCATTATATTAGGGTACAAAGGAAACCGACAAAGTAAAAATGGCATGTAGTAGCCACTAATTAAGGGTGTCTTTAATTTTTATCCACTAATTATAATGCTCAGCAAAAATAGCCACTACTAATAGAAAAAAGACAATTTTACCCTTTCTTCCTCTTTTTCGCCTTTCATTTTCATCTGGAATACCTAAGGTGATTTCATGGTCGGCCTCCTCCATGCTTGGTCAACAGCATCAATCCCTCAATCCCTTATCTGTGCACATCAATCCCTTAATCCTTTCTCTCTCTCTCTCCAAAAGAAAATGTTGGAACCCCTCTTCATTTCACACACTGTTGCTGCTTCTCTCAAGCACAAACTTCAACTTTCAAAACCCAGACACTTTATAATAAACCCATGGATGAATTGCAGTTTAGTTCGACTCACAACTACTGCCACTGCCACTAAGTGTAGTGAAAAAGTGAATAGATGGTCCCTTTATGGCATGAATGCTCTTGTAACTGGTGGCACTCGAGGCATTGGGTACTTTTTCATTTGCTAGTTCATGATTTATGTTCTGTTTCAAGATATTTATAGTCTTCAGTTCATCTACCATTAAAAATAACTATTATGCATATTGTTTCCATCCTACAAGTCAAGAGAATGGGAAACAAATGACATACGTTATAAAGCAATCCTTGTAGAATTAAGAACAGGTGTACTGTAAGTGCAAGACCAAGATAAGGACTGTCTGTCCTTAACATTTAAACATGGAATTAAAAGTTAAGGACTTCGAGTCCTTAACTTTTGAACAAGAAATTAAAACTTAAGGACTGTCGGTCCTTAACTTTTGAACCAAAAATTAAAACTTAAGGACTGCATGTCCTTAACTTTTGAACCAGAAATTAAAAGCTAAGGACTGCCTGTCCTTTAACATTTAAACATATAATTAAAGTTAAGGACTGTCAGTCCTTAACATTTAAATATGGAATTAAAAGTTAAGGACTGCCAGTCCTTAACTTTTGAACCAGAAATTAAAAGCTAAGGACTGCCTGTCCTTTAACATTTAAACATGTAATTAAAGTTAAGGACTGTCAGTCCTTAACATTTAAACAAGGAATTAAAAGTTAAGGACTGTCAGTCCTTAACATTTAAACATGGAATTAAAAGCTAAGGACTGCATGTCCTTTAACATTTAAACATGTAATTAAAGTTAAGGACTGTTAGTTCTTAACATTTAAACATGGAATTAAAAGTTAAGGACTGTCAGTCCTTAACTTCTGAACCAGAAATTAAAAGCTAAGGACTGCCTGTCCTTTAACATTTAAACATGTAATTAAAGTTAAGGACTATCAGTCCTTAACATTTAAACATGGAATTAAAAGTTAAGGACTGTCAGTCCTTAACTTTTGAACAAGAAATTAAAAGCTCAGGACTGTCTGTCATTTAACATTTAAACATGGAATTAATAGTTAAGGACTGCTAGTCCTTAACATTTAAACATGTATTTAAAAGTTAAGGACTTTTAGTCCTTAACATTTGAACCAGAAATTAAAACATAGAATTTGAAACTCAAGCTACAGGACTTTGTATACAGAAGAACAACAACAAAGTGAAGGACATTTTGTCCTTTAGTTTTTTTATTCAATTTGCAAAATGAGGCCAGTAGAATCAAAGTTAAGGACATAGTGTTCTTATTTTTTTGAATTCAATTTCAAAAATGAAGACAGTATGTCCGGAATACATAATTATCATAGGAGACGATGTCTATAACTTCATCAATCCTCAGTTGATCGTCGCTGGGTAACTGCTGTTGCTGCTCGCTTCTTCTCTTTGTGTAACTGCTGCTTGTGTTGATAGCGTAGGTATAAGTTATACCAGAAGGGTATTTTCGTCCAGCCAGGTACAAGTTTTTTAAGGAGTGGCTAAAGTCTAAATACATTGAAAACATTGGCTTTAAAATAAAAGTCACTGCTCTTAGTGACTATTTGTGTCGTTCGCGCACCGACAAACCGCATCAATTCGATAATCCGAGTCAAATCAGAAAAAAAAAAAAAAGCCCGACTATGGTTTGGTTTGGTTTGATTTGGTTTGGTGTTGGGGAAAAACCCCCGACCATAATTGGTTTGGTTTGGTTTTAACTAAAGAAAGTCAAACCGAAACCAAATCAATCCGACATTACATATATAGAAATTTTAGATATATTTAATATACAAATATACTTATTGTGATGTAATTTATAAATATTTCTTAAACTTTTTCATAATTTTATCTTCTAAGGTATTATTTCAAGGTTGGATTTAGAACTTTTGAATGTTCCAATAAGTTTTATAGCCATTAATATTAGTAACTTAAATAATGCTAACAAAAGCCAAAACCAAAATCAAATCAATACTAATGCTAAAAAAAGATATTCAATTCAATACTACGAATGACAATGTATTGAATATCTATTTTTTGTTTTGCAATAATTTAGATAAAAATGCATAATCTATTTTTATTTTTCTTTAGCGTTTAGTCATGTAATTAATACTCCCTTATTAGTCTACTTATTTTAGCATGACTTAGTACTTTTAAATTATGTTTATTTTTATTATGACTTTCTAATTAGCAATATTTATATTACATAATTTTATTGTCTTTATTGTTGAATATTTTAGGATAATGCCATGGCACATCTCAAATTTTGTATTATTTTCTTGGAAAATACCTTATATAGTTGTATCTTACTAGAATTAAATAAATATTTTGAGAACAAGTTATATGTTTTGTGCTACGAAGATTTTAACGGAAAAAACCTGGGGGAAAAAAACCCGAATAACCCGAAAACCCGAGAAAAACCGAGATTGAAAACCCCGAATTTTATTGGTTTAGTTTGGTTTGGTCTTTATATTTAATAACCCGACACAATTGGTTTAGTTGATAATTGCAAAATTCGAACCAATCCTACCTATGTACACCCTTAGATGTGATAATACAAAATAATGCAATTCATATGTCTCACTTTATATGACAATGAATAATCGATCTTGAAATTTAAAATATTAATAGCGATAGTAAAAAATAAGTACTACCGTAATATCTAACAACAACAAATCCACTTTAATTTCACATGTGGTACAAATATATATATATATATATATCACGCAAAAGAAGATAATATAGTAGTATAAAATAAAAAATACACAATTTAAAAAGTGTATCATGTAAAAGAAAGAAATATTAGCCCCTCCGTTTGAATTTATGTGAACCTATTTCCTTTTTAGTCCGTGCTAAAAAGAATGATCCCTTTTCTTATTTAGAAACAATTTACCTTTACAGCCACACAAAATATATGTGCCTTATTTTACACCACAAGATCAAAAGTCTTCTCTCTTTTCTTAAACTCCGTGCTCAGTCAAATGAGTTCACATAAATTGAAACAGAGGAGTAGTAAACACAGACAAATGAAGTCAAATCGATCATATGCCCTTTGTCCCCAACCACTAAATGCAAACTTACTAAAAATTTCCTCTTCACCTCTCTTGTTTAAATAGACTTTCTTCCTATCCTTTGGTAACCAATTCAGGAACGGAGCTATAATATTAGCTATGAGTTTGTACAATACAATATTTTTTACTTATTTATAGTCGGACATTCATTAAACATATGTAGATAATTAATTACGAATCTTATAACTAAAATGAACTATGAATTTGATTTCAAATTCAAAACTCATAAATTTTACGCCTTTACTAGAATTACTCAATACTTATACCGAATAAAAATAATAGATAACCAAAACTAATCAAGGTGCGTATAATTTAAGACACACTAGGGGTGTTCATAAGAACCCGAAAAACCGAATCAAATCGAAAATTGAACTAAACCACCAAAAAATTGATATTTTTAGGTTTGGTTTGGTTTTGGTTTTGAATTATAAAAAATGATCAAATTTAGTTTGGTTTTAGTTTTAATCAAAACTAAACCGAAAAAATCCAAACCAAACCGATTATAAAAGTAGCTACTTAAATTTATTATTATACCTATATACATGTATATTTTTATATAAAGTTTCTACAATTTTATGGTACGTATTAGTCATTATTTTTAGTCTAGTTCTTTGCTATTATAATAATCTAATTATTTGTCTTTACATTCTAGTTTGATTGGTAGTTTTCTTTTACTAAGTACGAGAATTTACTTCATGTTAAAAGTAATCAATCTTTAACTGAGTACTTAAATTATTCATCACCATTTGATTCAATTATCATCAATATATCTTGAAAGTAATAGATTTCTCAAAGAGCAATTGATTTGATAGTGTTACGTTGAAAATGTAGTCGCCGGAATATGCGTTTGGTAGTGTATGTCTCATATTTAAGAAAAAATTCGATAAATAACCGAAAAAATCGAAAAACCAATATAAACCGAATCGATAAAAAACTGATTCAATTGATTTGGTTTGGTTCTAATATCTGAAAAATCGACTTACTTGATTTGGTTTCTTTTTAGGGAAAAACCGACTCAAACCGAATCATGAACACCCCTAATGATGGGTTTATCTGTTAAGCAACAACAACAACAACAATATGCCTAATGTAATTCTACACATAGGATTTGAGGAGGGTGAAGTGCAAGCAGAAATTATCCCTATCTTGTGCGACGTAGATAAATTATTTTCTATAGACTTTCCCCTAGAAAAGTGTTTTCAAAACCGATTTGAAAAAAGAAAAAAAAAGTAAAAAAAAAAAAAAAAAAAAAGTCTTTCTATATCCCAAAACTCCCTTCTCATTTCCTTAAAAACCAAAAATTTCTTTCTCATAATTTCCTTCATTCATGGCTTTCCTTCAATATTATCAGTTTCCATTTCTTTTACTCTTCTTCTTTTTCTTCTCTTTTCCACTTTCTCAACCCATGTCCATTCATGATCTCCTCAAATCCAAAGGCTTACCAGCTGGTCTTCTCCCAAAAGAAGTAAAATCTTACAATTTTTCATCAAATGGCCTTCTTGAAGTTTTCTTAAATGGCCCTTGTTTGACAAAATTTGATACTATGGCCTTTTATGAAAGTTATGTTAAAGCTAATTTAACTTATGGTTGTCTTACTGGAGTTCATGGACTTTCACAAGAAGAGCTTTTTGTGTGGCTACCAGTTAAAGGAATTAGTGTTGATGATCCAAATTCTGGTCTTATAATTCTTGATATTGGTTTGGCTCATAAACAACTTTCTCTTTCACTTTTTGAAGATCCACCTCATTGTAAACCACATGGTAATTCTTGACTCATCCTTTTGCTCTATTTTTCTTTTTGGCTACTTTCAATATTATATGAAAAATAAGCATTTGATTATTGTTACAATTTGTTAAATTACAGTAAGAGCCCGTTTGGACATACAAAATTTTTGCTTTTTTCAATAAAAAAAAATAAATTGAAAACAATGTTTGGTTATTCATATCTTAACAGTTTTTTCAATTTCACTTGAAAATGCATTTTCATATTTGAAAATTTGGTTCTTACCAGTTTTTCAATTGAAAATGCATTATTCACTAGTTTTTAATTTTATAAATTTATCATATACTTTTAAAATTTATAAAATGACCCCATCAATTATTAACCTACAACTACCCACTTGTTTCCCCTCAACTATCAGATGAAGCTACTGCAGCGGATAATGAACCATTTTCTTGTGACGACTACCATGTTGCTAAATAATAGCATGTTTGATTGTTTATTTCAAGTAGTATAATTAAATTGGGACGGTTTTGATATTCTTTACAAGTTATGGGGTATAAATCATATTTCATGGTTTTGCAAAAAAATACAGTCAAACATGTTGCAAAAATTATAACCAGACACAACTTCATCTTCAATTCAAATTTTAGTAAAATTCCAAATTTAAAAATTTATTTTGGAATTCATGGATTAACGCCTACTAAGTTAGATGTCGATGAAGCCTATAAACTATCAGTATTTTTGACATGGTGAAAACTCATTAATCTTCAACAAATACTAAAATTTGAACACATAATTTCAAAAGTGCTAAGTGAAGATTAAATTTTGAAATGAACTAAACGGAAGTCCGGTGCACTAAGCTCCATCAATATATGTGCGAGGTTTAGAGAAGGGCCGTACCACGAGGGTCTATTATACGCATTGGGTGTGCATTCGATTTATCGATTCGATTTTGACCCTTATCGATAATTACTTATCGATTATCGATTTGTACATATGCTTATCATTATCGTTTCAATAAGTTTCGATTTCGATTTATCGATTTTTGGGGTCTATCGATTCGGTTATCGATTACACCAATAAGAAATTTTGCAGTATTCCACGGAAAGTATATTGCTATAAACACGCCTAACTAATATAAACAAAAAGAAGCCAAAATAAGACGTTATAACATAAAAATTGTGTCAACAAACACATGCAACGAAACTAAAATAAGGGATCAAATGTATGCCACCAACACTCCAACGGTATAAAAAAATAAAATACATCATCACGGCTAATTCTATTTTTCATTAATTTGAACTTCATTCCCTTGAGCTTTAAATATGATCATTCCTTAAATGTGGCAGATGAAATAATAGGGTTAGGGACTTAGGGTAAAGGAAAGGGTATTATAGAATAAGGGGAAAAAAATTTAGTATATCTTATCGGCTTATCGATAAACCGATAACCGAAGAGGACAAAATCGAAATCGAAATCGATAACTCGATGAGAAAAATTTTGAAATCGAAATCGATAAATCGATAACAAATAATCGATTCGATTTATCGATAAACCGATTCGAATGCACACCCCTAATTACGCAATACTACCTTGCATTTATGCAAGAGGCTTTTTTTAAGGCTCGAACCCATAACCTCCTGGTCACATGACAACAACTTTACGGTTACGCCAAGGGTATCAACTTTACCGGTTATGACAAGGCTTCTCTCCTAAATTTTGGAGTGAACTATGCTGATATTATATAATTTATTTATTTTCACATTATTAGTGTATACAAGTTAAACTTGTTATTTATTAGTTCTCTTTGTACATGATTTTTAAAACTTTTTGATTCTTGAAATTCCTTTTTATCAGTCTTTTTTCTTCTGTTCTGTATTGGACAAAATATACTGGTTCTCAATTGATTTATTCTCATGTGAACTTGGATTCATTCACGTGAACAAAATATCACTTGTTTCGAGGTAAAAAAGCGATACTTTCTTCTAGGGTTGGGAGTTTTTAGTTAAATTTGCTAGTCACTTTGTTATTGTTCATTTTTTGACTGAATATTACTGCATTGTTGAATGTACAGGGATTCTGAAAAAGAACACTGGGAAGACACAGAGATTTGAAGCACAGGATGGAAGAGATTCCCTTTAAATATTATCTTGTGATCGCTTATTAATAGATAACTTTAACTTTAATGATAATATATTACTTAGTATAATGTAGTAAATATTAGGATTATTTCATTGTAGGTTAAAAGTCTTTTATTTGGATTGAGGGATTTTGGGAATATGATCTCTTGCTTATTGGATAGAGATATGCTAATTAATCTTCTAACTTTTTATCTTTTGTTTTGATTGTTTGGGGGAAGGGAGTCTTGGATCAACGGTAAATTGTCTTCTTGTGGCCTATAGGCACGGATTCGAGCCGTGCAGAAGCAGCCACGAGCGCATACATTAGGATAGGGCTGCCTACATCACATCCCTTTGAGTGCGGCCCTTCTCTAAATCCTGCATAAATATAAAATACTTTGTGCATCAGACTGCACGTTTTGATTGTTCGCGTTGATCTTGATAGATAGATTAGATAACACCAAAGCAAAGGATCTCCTACTATCATCCCAACTGGATCAACAATCTTAATATGCTTAATTTTCATCTCTATCTTTACTTGTAAAAGGCCATACTCTTTCAGGCAGTTATGCTATTAAAGCCAAAGTCATTTTTTCACATAGTTAACAAGAACAGGGAAGATTCAATTGCTCAACAACATATTATTGTTCTTTTGACCACTCGATTGTTCCTTATTAGGGATTACTATACCTAAGGCGTAACCACCCGCGAGCATGTAGGATGAGCGAAAATTCTTCACTCTTAATCAGAGGTTTTTGGTTCGGACTCTCAAATCTTTCAACTAGGAGCACTTCACCTGCTTTATAATAAATATTAGTAAGTATTGCAGCCGTAAAACGGAGTGCAGTTCACCATTACTTTGGCTTTTGAAGAAGTAGTTAAGTTTTGAAAGATGAACAACCCGCGTTACTTTATATTATAGTCGTAAAAAGCTTCTCAGAAGAATATTGAAGAAGGCACTCAAAAGGTCGACCACTATACCAACGACTACACTGATATATACCAGGTCATGAGCTATAGCAAGGTTGGACCTATTCGGACAAATCTCGACTAGTCGAGTCAGTAAATTTCAGATCCAGATGAAAAAAAGGGGAAAGAAAAACCTAAATCGCTAAAAGTTATATCGCGTGAAAACACAATTATATAAAGAGTGTAAGTAACTAGCACTACTAGAAATTCGGCAAAAACCGACCAAGAAAAACCGACCAAGAAAAACCGACCAACTTTAGCCGGTCAAAAACCGGCGAAAACCGAGCAAAGTTGGTCGGTTTTTTAAAATATTTTAATTTTTAATTTATTTTTTTACGAAACCGACCAACTTTGGCGCTAAAAATACAGGAAACTATTTTTGAGTTCAGCAAAAATGCGGGGCTCAAAAGTTGGTCGGCCGGTTTTCTTTGGCGCAAAAATGCGGGAAACTATTTTTGAGTCCCACGAAATTTAATTTTCAAGAAACTGACCAACTTTGGTCTGTTTTTGCAATTAAAATAAAATAAAAATTAATATTAAAAAAATCGACCAACTTTGGTCGGTAAATTCGGCCGGTCATTTTAAAAAACCGACCAACTTCGGTCGGTTATTTTCGTGCGAAAATACAATTAAAGAGTATAAATAAATTAAAAAAAAAAGGACAATCTTAAAACAAACTGCACCAATGGTCTAGTGGTAGAATAGTATCCTGTCATAGTACACACCCCGGTTCGATTCCCGGATGGTGAATTTTTTGATTACATAATTAAAATATCAACCAACTTTGGTCGGTTTTGTTTTGCAATATTTATTTTTTTGAATTTAATGGACCGACCAACGCTAGTCGGTAATTTCCGACCAACTTTGGTCGGTATATTAAAACAACCATCAAAATACCGTTCAAGCGTATTTGGCAGTGTTTTGATCGGTAATTGGTCATGACCGATCAAAGTTGGTCGATTTTTTTTAGTTAGTATTTAAAGAATTTCTAATAGTGTAGTACAACTTGAGTATAATTGTTAAACAAATTTCATAGGATGCTTGTACTAACATGGGAAAGATGGACCCCTAAACGGATAGGAAAGTGGCATATGGGACTGTACGTACCTTGTTCATATGGTTGCTTTTATACAAGTACTTGATTACATTTATCTCTTATTGGACAGACTTATATATTATGTCGTGGACTCTCTCACATTGTACTGTTTTTAGTCTACTGGATACCAGTACCTGTGAACGAGGGGCACCCCAATTTTTAATCAAAAATATACTGTGGTATACAGAGGCGGAGCCACCACTAAAAATTTTGGGTCCGAACTATGAGTATGAAATCATCTTTCTCGAACAAGTGGTCTCGTGTTATAAGTACAAAATCGTCGTTCTCTAACTAGAGGTTTATGAGTTCGAGCTATAAGTATGAAATCATCTTGGTAGAGAGTGAATTATCCCTTAAAAGAGATTTTTCAGCACAAATCGGGTTCCAAAATAGATACCGAATACTAAGCG
This sequence comes from Nicotiana tabacum, assembly GCF_000715075.1. Classification (NCBI taxonomy): domain Eukaryota; kingdom Viridiplantae; phylum Streptophyta; class Magnoliopsida; order Solanales; family Solanaceae; genus Nicotiana; species Nicotiana tabacum. The sequence continues at coordinate 217,661,550 of NC_134080.1, read as the reverse complement.
GGAAACAAAAAAAAACAACTATAGCAACTATGCATGCGAATTTCGGATGCTTTAATTATTTGGTGGTGCCTTTTCATCAATGAAAGTGAAATTCAAGATTCATTTTTAATGGTCATTATCATCTGATTAAAACCAAAACCTACTTTTGTCCTACATTTGTGTCATATTCTAAGGATAACAACCAAAAAATTAGAACTGAAAAACGTGGAGAGAGGAAAAGAATAAGAAAGGGGGCCGTTATCTTGACTAGTAAAGAGTTTGGCTTAGTAGTTTAATGGCCACGCATTGTCGATTCTTTTAGCAGTAAATATTGAAACTACAATAGGGATGAATTGTCGATTTTTCTTTTTGTATTCAAAGTAGTCGACTAATTGACTAGTTTATCAATTAGTTGACTAAAAGTAAGAACAGAATATAAGTAAAGTAAAAATAAAATACAAGAACTAAAAACACCAGGATTTTTATACTGGTTCGGATTCAATGTGAATCTTACGTCCAGTCCCCTTGGGTTGCAAGGGTGTTCTCTTTCAATATTTGAAGTTTCTCTATTACAAGAGCGTTGATGTAGCTTTACACCAACAGCTTAATCACCATGTCACTTCTCGCTTCTTGATACAATGTCTCACCAGTGTATATCTCTTTTTTTTTCTCTCGCTAATTACACAGTGGGTCTAAAAAAACTACAATGCTTGTTTGGAGTACAACAAAAAGAGTGACAGTGGTTCGTTTAGAGTACGCCCACTTCAAGATTGGTACATATGTATATATACTTCGTGAGGTCTTCATGACTCTTGATTGATGTGAATCTCGAGAGATTACAGACCCAGGGAGTTGATCCTTGAAAGAAATCGTCGAGTGATTCTTTTCAAGAATAAGGTGGAGCTTCCGTTGATTTGCCTTGACTTGTGGTCTGGATAGACTTTTCCTCCGCTAAGCAAATCTTTTTGTTATTTGAGAAATCAAAATTAGATCCCTTGATTCCGGGCTTTAACAGTCTTCCGTTGATGGAGGAATCTCCAGTGTATAGATTCGCAATCTTGTTTTTCTTTAATTTGGGAACTTCCTATAACATCCTCCGTCAATCTGCTATCAAATCCTTGATTAATTCTTCTTTCAGATTTTTCGTTGCTTATTCCTTTTCCGTCTCTAATCTTTGATAACTTTCCTTTGCTTTGCTTCTAGAGTTTTTCTTCAATCATTGTCGCTTCAATCATTATCCTTCCTTACTTTCTTTCGTTGACAGATCTTTTCCTTAATTCTTTTACGTCTTCCTTTCTCGATTTCTTCCATACTTGAATAATAGAGCTTCTTGAGTCCTTCGTTTTATTCCTCGTAATATGTTATTTTTCATCACTGAAACTTATATTTAACAATTGCCCCTTTTTGATGATGACAAAATAACATATAAAAACAGTTTACTTCTATGTTATAGTTAGTGCTTGTTTTGTTGTAGTCGACTCCCCCACAAAAGGTGTTGTTGTTTGTGTTGCGTTTGTAACCTCATATGCTGCAGTCGACTCCCCCTCAACAAGTGTTACTATTTGACATGCACTATAATTAACCTTTTCTCCTCCTTTTTGGCATCAACAACGAGGGGATATATACATGTATAAAATAAAGCAGACATAGGCAAGCAATTTAGGCAAATATAGGTAGTTATAGGCATGCAGAGTTCGCAAAAATAACAACAACAAAAAATCCAACGACTGGTTATCCAGTCCAAAACAGCAAAAAAATATTGTCTAAAATATCCACAACTAACAAAGCAAGAAATAAGTGAAAGTGTTGCAAATCGCCTCCTTCAGACGATCAAAGCTGGCATTTGCTAAACCTGACACCCCATCAATCCAGTCATGTACTTCTTTGAAGGCTTTGACTATATTTTCTGCCAACTTAAGAATTTTGACCCTTATCTTCGAAACATCGGACCCTGTCTCTTTGGAGATGGCCATGAATGTCCCCAACAGTTAATTGAGTTGCAGCAAAAAGGTCTTTGTTGATGGCCAGTATATTGTCAATGGCAAACAATTTTTCTACAAGATCATGATCACTTACAGTATGATGGGAACCAGTGGCTTTGACCTTTGAATCAGATTGAACATTCTTGATTTCTCCCTATTATTTCTTTACCCAGGAACCCTTAACACGCACATACCCCATACTGGCAAAGACTCTAGAGTTGTAGGATTTGGTGACAAAGACAAAAGGATATTCTGAGATAGAGATATTGCGGGCTTCTAAAAGATGGGTGATAACCATACCATATGGTAGATTTATGGTGTCATCAGCACTTTTAACCATAAAATTTATGGCCCACAAGGATAGTTTGACCTTAAGCTTGGTTACTAGACAGTAGACAAGAAAGGTGCCTCGTTGAGAGAAAGTGAAGAATGAGCTTGTGCGAGGAAGAAGAGTAGTTGCAACAATGTGGACCAGAACTCGGGTTTCAAACTAACATCACCAGGACCTAACTAGTTAGGGAGGAAATCAGAGAAACTATATAGCACTTAGCTTGATTAAAAGGAATTTCAAAGTCTTTAGGCCAGGTATTTTTGAAAAGCATGGGGAAACCAGAGCACTTACACTGAAAAATTGAGTCAAACATGGCACAATTAAGAACAATGCATTTTCCTAAAACTAGGGATTCTAACTTATCAGGCTTGCTAGAGCGGATATTGGCATAGAACATCTTCACTAGAGGTTCATAGACTTTAGGAGGGGGTAAAAAGAGGAAATTTGACTATCCCTGAAAAATGAACATATCATTTACCTTACAATTGATGGCCTCCATATTGTCAAGATCGATTACTCTACCGTGGGCAATGGGCTTCTCTTTGATGGCAACGAAGAAGTCTTTATTTAAAGCATCCTAGAAATTGAGGTCTAACTCTAGAGAACTCGAGAGATCTACCTTGGATTCTTGGGGGTAAAAGATTCAGGGGGTCTTCCATAGGTCTTTTTCCAAGAACTTTTTTGCCTATTCGGTGAGTGTAGTCAGATGGCTCTGCCTGAGAAGAGGCAACCCCTTCAGAGTGGTCGAACTCTAGGTCTACTTATTCTGAAGGATGAGATGAGGGTTTTGCCTTGGAGCGAGTACTTTTTCTGGTGGAGGAGAAGGGATTCTTAGAGTGTTTTGCCATTGAAGGGTTTTTGGAGAAGAGTTTCTAAGCGATAAGAACAATGAAGAAGAGGAAAGGTGATTCAAAGGGGTAAAAAGAATGGATTTGACGGTTGAATACAGGAAAGGAAAGGGTGTCAGTGAAAGGATATGATAATTGATTTTCCTTTCTTGAAAGTTGCGGCTGATGGGAAAAGAGAGGGAAATCGGAGCGCTCAATTAATGCGTACTTATAGAAGAAAAAAAACTAAAAACATTAGTCACACGGGAATTAGAATTAACACATAAGTCCTACTTTCTATGATCAAGCAAAATAATGCCAAGTAGTTATCTTAAAGTGCAGAATTTGTCCTCAAGCAAGGGCTTAATAAAAATGTGTGCTAGTTGATCAATAGTGCTAACAAATGATAATTCTATATCTCCCCTAATGGCACGATCTCTGATGAAATGATGCTTAATATCCATATTCTTAGCCCTAGAATGATGCACATGATTCTTTGAGGGGCATATAGCACCAAAATTATCGCAGAATATTTGAATAGGTTTAAAAGATAATTCATAGTCACCCAGTCGATGAGATATCCACAGTAATTGTGCACAATACTATCCAATGGCAATGTACCCTGCCTCAGTTATGGATAATACAATTGAGCCTTGTTTCTTACTGTTCCAAGATATTAATGCCTTTTCCAGTAATTGACATGTTTCATTGGTGGTTTTCATGTCTTCCTTATCACCTGTAAGATCATCATCTGAAAAACATTTAAGGTTAAAATTGTTAGATCGTGGGTACCATAGTCCATATGAAACGATTCCGATGAGATAATATATTATCCTCTTTATTGTTGTCGGGTGAGATTCCTTAGGAGTTGACTCAAACCTGGCACATTTACACACACCGAACATAATATCTGGTCGACTAGCAGTTAGATAAAGTAAGGAGCCAATCATTCCACGATATTTCATTTCATCAGCTGGATTTTCCTTTTTGTCTTTGTCAAGGCTTGTTGATGGGCTCAATTGTGTACCAATTGATTTAGCACTGCTCATGCCGAACTTTTGAATCAATTCCTTTGTATATTTGATCTGACATATAAAATTTCCTTCTTCAGATTGTTGAATTTGAAGTCCAAGAAAAAACGTGAGTTCTCCCAGCATGCTCATTTAAAACTCACCTTGTATGAGATTAGAAAATTCCTTGCACAAAAGAGGGTTAGCACTTCCAAAAATAATGTTATCAACATAGACTTGGATAATGAGATTACTTCCTGACGATCTATTGATAAATAATGTAGTATATACTTTACCTCTTATAAAACCATGATCAAGTAAAAATGAGCTAAGCCTTTCATACCAGGCTCGAGGAGCTTGTTTGAGTCCATACAGACCTATAGTCAACTTATACACATGGTAAGGAAATTGTGAGTCTTCAAAACCAGGAGGTTTTTTACATACACCTCCTAATCAATAAAGCTATTTAAGAAGGCATTTTTGACATCTATCTGAAAAAGCTAAAACTTTAAAAAGATGCATATGCAAGAAGAATCCGTATAGACTCTAATCGTGCTACAGGAGCAAAGGTTTCATCATGTCGACTCCTTATTGATGTGAGTAGCCTTGAGCTATTAATCTGGCTTTATTTCACACTACTTTTCCATCTTCATTCAACTTATTTCTAAAAACCATTTGGTTCCAACTATGACAACATTTGCAGGCTTATGTAATAGTTCCCAGACTTGATTCTTATCGAATTGATCGAGTTCCTCCTGCATGGCTTGTACCCCGATGGAGTCTATTAAGGCTTCCTCAACTTTCTTTGGTTCGATTTGAGAGATAAGTGCTACATTGCCTTCTTCTAAAGAGCTCCCCTGGTTTTCATTCCTTCATTCGGATTTCCTATGATAAACTTTTGAGGATATTATGGTTTGCTTCTCCATTCATTTGTATGCGTTTCAACCGCATGAGTAGTTGACTCCTTCTACGGTTCAGGTTGATTATTAGCAGGTTCACTAATCGACTCTGTGACTGCGTCTGTGCTATCAGTCGACTTTTGTGACTTGCTTGTCTGTGATGCTTCTTGGCTGATATCTTCATCACCTGCAATAATTTCTTTCTTGGTCGTAGTGTTATTTTCATCAAATATGACATGCAATGCTTCTTCTACAGATAAAGTATGTTTATTATAAAATCTAAAAAATCTACTATTAATAGAGGAACCAAGAAGAATACCTTCGTCACTCCTTGGATCAAAATTTTCAAGGTTGTCTTTACCATTATTATGGATGAAGCACTTACTACCAAATGGATGAAAGCAGCCTATATTGGGACCTTTTCCTTTCCATAGTTCATATGGAGTTTTCTTCAAGATGAGTCTTATAATACATCTGTTGAGAATGTGACAAGATGTGCTTATTTCTTCTGCCCAAAAGTGGTTTGGCAATGAATGTCCTAATATCATTGTTCTGCCCATATCTTGTAGGGTTCGATTTGAGGTAATCTTGGAGCTGAGAAATTGTGGGTATATCATTGATCAATGCAGAAATCTTCATAGGCTCTGCTTTCGAATTCTCCTCCATGGTCACTTTGGATGGTTGTGATGAGATACTCTTTTTCTCTTTCAACTCTTTGACAAAAATTCTCAAAAAATTTTAAAGCTTCATATTTATGAGATAAGAAAATCACCCATGTAAAACGTGAGTAGTCATTAACAATAACAAAAGCATATCGTTTACCTACAATGGTAGCAGTTCTAGTGGGTCCAAATAAGTCCATAGGAAGCAATTATAAAGGCTTGGTTGTAGACACAGTGTCTTTGTTTTTTGAAAGAGTTCTAGTTTGTTTACTAATCTGACATGCATCACATACATGATTTCTAGAAAAGTTGAGTTTGGAAAGACCAATAACTAAATCATGCTTGGAGAGTTTCTTAATTAGATGCATGCTTGCATGACCAAGTTTCTTATGCCACAACCATGGATCATCAGATATGGATGCTAAACAGATATGACTATCTAGATTTTCAATGCCATCAAGAGTATAAACATTTATACCTTATCCCTGGAAGTATTGTTTTACCTGATTCATCTTCAATGGCACATCCCGTTTTCTTGAATTTGACTTCGTACCCTGAATTACATAGATGACTTATACTCAAGAGATTATAGTTGAGTCCATCTACAATGTATACTTCTGTAATATCACTATTGTTGTTGAATGGAGCTATGCCGGTGCCAACTACTTTTTCTTTTGAATCATCACCAAATTTGACACTTCCTCCATTTATTTGTGTAACTTCTTTGAACAGATTTTGTCACCCGTCATGTGACTGGAACACGCAAGGTCTAAATACCATTTTTCTTTGTGACTCTTCCTATAGTGTTTCTACAAAATAGAATTATCACCTTCTTTTAGATACCTAATGTTGCTTGGGTCATTCTGGTTAGTTCTACTGGAATCAGGGTTATTTTGGGGTTTCCAAATCCATCTTGAAACATTAGACTTACGAAATCTACAAAAGGAATATTTATGTCCAACTTTGTTACAGTAACAACATACAGTGGTTGATCCAGTTTTCGATTTACCACTTGTGTTAATACTTGTGGATGCAATTCTAACCGGTCCTTTTCCACTTGACTTGTAAGTCGCCTGGTAGATTTGACAGAACTATGACAGGTGGATTTGCGTATGCCATTCATGTGCATTTGCAATTCCTGAACCTCATCTTGAAGCACATCTCTTTCAATTTCACATACTTCAAGTTTAAGTTCTCAGTCCTTCTTTTCCCTATTGAGTCTTTTTAATTCATTCAACATCTTTCGAGGCTCCTTTAGGGTAAGGTAAAAAATATCCTATAATTCATTACATCTATCAAAGTCGTAAGATTTTACCTCGCTTGTTTTACCTCGTGCCATGAAATAGTTTTCAGTGTCTTCTTTGCTTTCATCATCTAATGTGTCTTTATCAGTCCAGCAGCTAGAATTGTTCATATCATTTTCTAAAATAGTCATGAAGCACAAGTTTACTATTTCCTCATGTTCTGAGTTGTCTTCATCACTCCAGCTTCTGAAGGATTTATTTTTGTGAAACCCTCTAGAGACTTTCCTTGTAAGCTCAGGGCATTCTGCTTGAACATGGCCATACCTTCCGTATTCAAAGCATTTTCCATCATTTTTGTCTTGTTCATTGTATTGCCTAGTTCGCCTGGATGACATCTTTCCTTTTTTGTATTTCTATATCTTCTCATCAATCCATTCATGCTTCTTGATACCATGACAATTTCTTCTTCAAGAGCTTTTGGATCGTCGTCAATGTCATCTTCAGGTCCTTCAGTTGTAGTTTTGAAAGCAACTATTTTATTCTTTTCTTCCTGACGTGTTTTCTTGTTCAAATGCTATAAGACCTCATTGTAGTTCATCATATGAAAGTTTGTCTATATTTTGAGATTCGAGTGCAACTACTTTTATCTGCCATGTGGTAGGCAAACTTCTCAGAATTTTTCAAACTTGATCACCACTTGAGTAGGGTTTACCCAAGGCTTTCAGATCGTCAATGATTTTGCTAAATCTTGCAAACATTTCCTCAATGGATTCTCATTCTTTCAACTAGAGGAGTTCATGATCATGAACCATTATCCTAGTTTCTTTTACTTTGATGGTTCCTTCATAAGTAACTTCCAGTTTGTCCCACATCACAATTTGAAATTTTCTCATACTCTTCTTCACTTATAGTATTATAGAGCAAGTTTTGTGCCTTAGCATTAGCTTGAACGACAACCATTTGCGCGCCCGTGTATTCATTTATATCTCAAGGATCAACGGGTGGTTGAGCTGCTGCTGGCAATGGATAGTTCCCCTTTTTCATGACACGCTATACTTTGACACCATAGGATTTTGCATAAATTTCCATGCGTACTTTCTAGTGGGAGAAATATTGTCTATTGAAGTACGGTGGCCTTACTTGCGATGTCCCTTCTTGAAAGAGTGCTCCAATTATTATTTGGTTTGACATGATCTTTTCTCACTAGTTGTTAAGCAAAAGATAAAAGCGTACAACTTGCTCTGATACCAATTAAAAGTACAAAAGTGGGAGGGGAGGGTGAATTATCGATTTTTCTTTTTCTATTCAAAGTAGTTGACTAGTTTACCAATTAGTCGATTGAAAGTAAGAACAGAATATAAGTAAAGCAGAAATAAAATGCAGGAATTAGAAATACCAGGATTTTTATACTGGTTCGGATTTAATGTGAATCTCACGTCCAGTCCCCTTGGGTTGCAAGAGTGTTCTCTTTCAGTATTTGAAGTTTTTCAATTACAAGAGAGTTGATGTAGCTTTACACTAATAGCTTAGTCACTATGTCACTTCTTGCTTCTTGATACAATGTCTCGCCAGTGTTTATCTTCTTTTCTTCTCTCACTAATTACATAGAGATCTAAAGAGAACTACAGTGCTTGTTTGGAGTAGAACAAAAAGAGTGATAGCGGTTCGTTCAAAGTATGCTCGCTTCAAGACTGGTACATATGTATATATACTTCGTGAGGTCTTCTTGACTCTTGATTGATGTGAATATTAAGAAATTACAGACCCAACGAAGTTGATCCTTGAAAGGAATCATAGAGTGATTCTTTCCAAGAATAAGGTAGAGCTTACGTTGATTTGCCTTGACTTGTGGTCTTGATAAAGTTTTCCTCCGCTAAGCAAATCTTTTTGCTATTTGAGCAATCAAAATTATATGCCTTGATTCCGGGCTTTAACAGTCTTTTTATAATGGAGGAATCTCCAGTGCATAGATTCGCGATCTTGTTTTTCTTTAATTTGGAACCTTCATATAACATCCTCTGTCAATCTGCCATCAAATCCTTGATTGATTCTTCTTTCGGATTTCCGCTACTTTTTTTTGTCTCTAATATTTGATAGTTTTCCTTTCCTTTGCTTCTGGAGTATTTCTTCAATCATTATCGTTTCAATCATTATCCTTCCTTACTTGCTTTTGTTGACATATCTTTTCCTTAATTCTTTTACTTCTTCCGTTCTCGACTTCTTCCATACTTGAATGATAGAGCTTATTGAGTCCTTCCTCTTATCCCTTGTGATCCTGCACCATAGTAATATGTTATTTTTCACCATTGAAACTTATATTTAACAAATATTCTGCTTTGTGATTTTGACAATATAATGACAGATTAATCTTTGTAATTAAGGTTGTGATTGTTCTACTGCTCTATCTTGTTTAATAACAGAATCAGAAATTTATACAAGTTGATTCAAAAAGATATTGCAGTGTCACACACGTAAAAGTTGAACATGTGATGTAAAGCAATTTGAATCCCTTGGCTACTATATTAGAATTTTGTAGCTGAAATTCTAGAGATGGTCAAATTTTGTGGCAAATCCCGATGATTACTGTAATTATTGTGTGCTTTAAAATTTTGCCCAACGTGCTTCTGGCAATCGAGCAAAATCCTACCTCGTGTACTTTAAAAATCTAGCGTAGTGTAATTTTCTCAAAACGTGTCTCAATATGATCAAAATAGAAATAGTAATTTTAAGAAGGTTCATTCAGTATCATTTCTAGTTAGTTTAAGCGGTTAGGTAAACAACTCCTTATATTAATTCTTCCTTTAAAAAAATAATAGGAGAGAAAAGACAATGGTGTGGATTTGAATCCATGAAAAAGGAGACATATTAAAACATAGAGATCATTACACAAATAACTGACTGGATTAATTGAATTTTTTAATTAATATGCATAAATTTTATACTAATAATATACATAAATTTTATACTTAAATTATATAAAATTTTGTATGTGTCAGCAATCTTTAGTGTAAGCGGTTAGGTGAACGAGGTTAATTCTTCTTAGAAAAATAAGAAGAGAGAAAGAGAAATGTACATTTTTAGTTGTTTCCAAAAATAATACTAGTAGACAATATATATAATATAGATTTAATATACTTTTTGGCTAGCGACTGCAATTAATTTCCGTGGACCAGCTTTTATATTTTGTTCAAAAGACAATGGGATGGGCTTCAATCCATGATCTTATATGGGGCTCAGACTAAATATTCTTGGCCCAAAGAATATCTAGGGCAATCCTTTACCCTAAAAACCCTAACTATATCATCTCCTTTGTATCATTTCCTCATCTCCTCCGGCGAGAGAGAGAGAGAAGAGAGAGACGGCGAAATGGGTCGTGTAATCAGAGCACAACGTAAGGGAGCAGGATCCGTTTTCAAATCCCACACTCACCACCGTAAAGGCCCGGCCCGATTCCGTACCCTCGATTTCGGCGAACGTAATGGTTACCTAAAGGGAGTAATCACAGAAGTGATTCACGATCCCGGTAGAGGAGCACCACTCGCGCGCGTGACATTCCGTCACCCGTTCCGTTACAAGCACCAAAAAGAGTTGTTCGTTGCTGCTGAAGGGATGTACACTGGTCAGTTCGTTTACTGTGGTAAAAAAGCTACTCTTATGGTTGGTAATGTGTTGCCGCTCAGATCTATACCAGAAGGAGCTGTTGTATGTAACGTGGAGCATAAAGTAGGAGATCGTGGTGTTTTTGCTAGATGCTCTGGTGATTATGCCATTGTTATCAGTCACAACCCTGATAATGGTACCACTAGGTATATTATTAATCTTTTTCTGAAACAAATTATAGTCTTGGTTGATTGTTGGTAACTGTTATTTTGGTTTGTGTATAACTGTTTGGAGCCTTATAAATGCTTTCTAATATGATTTAAAAATGCTATTTTTAGTCGACCCAACTAGTGTGGGTTGATAAGTGAAGTTGATTAAATGAACAACTTGAAATTAGCTTGTATAAATATGATTAATTCATGAGTTGATAATTGTTGAATATAGTAGCTGAGTCAAGATAATGGTTAAATTTGTGGTAAAGAGGATTTAATTTTGACCAGCCTTAAGGTAATGAAACCTATAAATAGAAATATAGTTTGCTGGTGTAACTAGGCAAAGTTTTGTCCTTTGCAGCCGGTTGCTATCCCAAGTTATCTGCTCTGACGTTGCATTTGTATTTAATATGCGGATTAGACCACTTTAATGTGAAGTATGAGCTGTTGGAGTTGAGGAGGGAGGTTAATTGTGTCATTATATTGTCTTTGTGATGAAACTCCATGTGTCATTATATTGTCTTTGTGATGAAGCTCTATGTGATAAAGGGCATCTTTTTGCTGAATTATATCCACTGTTGTTATACTGATTTGTGATGTTTAGCCTTACTCGTGCGATTAAGTTTGTTACTGAGGTTCATTGCTGTGGTGCTGAAGAAAGAGTGGGAATTTTTCCTCTAACCTGATTTTGTATGTGTTTGCTCTATCTGGAGAAGATTGTCGTAGTAACATGTTTTATGGTTTGGTAAACTTACCTTATTACATGTTGACCCAAATTACTTGAATTTCCACGTGTCGTTAGCTCTTTTTTCTGTGATAACAACAACCATCCACTACTGGGGTCTGGGGAGGGTAGAGTGTACGCATACCTTACTCCTACCCGGGGGCAGAAATTTAGCTCTTCTTGTGATTTGTTACGATGTTAGCTTACATTTTCAGGCTTTGTCCCATGCTTTTATCCAGTACTCTAAACATATTTGATATACATGTTGTGGTGATATTATGGCCATTCTGTCGTTTGCAAGTATGTTCCCATGTTTACTGAAATCTGTTTCATCAAATTTTGATGTTTTGATCAGGGTTAAGCTTCCATCAGGAGCCAAAAAGATTGTGCCCAGTGGATGTCGTGCAATGATTGGTCAAGTTGCTGGAGGAGGACGTACCGAGAAACCAATGCTCAAAGCCGGTAATGCTTACCACAAGTATCGGGTGAAGAGGAACTGCTGGCCTAAGGTCCGTGGTGTTGCTATGAATCCTGTGGAGCATCCTCATGGTGGTGGTAACCATCAACATATCGGTCATGCCAGCACAGTCCGTCGTGATGCACCTCCTGGGCAAAAGGTCGGTCTTATTGCTGCAAGGAGGACTGGTCGTCTCCGTGGTCAAGCTGCTGCCACTGCTGCCAAGGCTGACAAGGCTTAAGACAATTTGCTTCTTGCATTTTATCTTGTTATTCTGTCCTGTTCAATTTTTGAGTATTCAACTACAACAATTTGGTAGTAAAGTTAGTAACATGCTAAATTTTGTTGGGGTGTTTAGTAAGTTTTGTTTTCTTGATCTTTGTGTGGTGCAGTTTACCTTTATCAATGTCATTCAGTTAGCTGATGATTTTTCTGTAGTGCCCTTCATTTTCTTGTTTGTGCTCCAATTTGGAACAAAGTGCAATTGTTTCAATGTTACCAAATAGCTCAAGGTGGAAGGAAAGAAGAAGCTTTTCAAAGTACATTCATGGATGCAAAACAAATCAAGGATATCAAGAATCGTATAATGCCAGTTTCTTTCAAGTTTTCAGATTACGTTTAGCATCTTGGAAAATTAACAGACTGATCACTAAATAGATCCGAATATGTGCAAATTCTGATATCACCATTCTAGTATCAGTATCAACGGTAAACGTGTAATGTTCACTGTAAATTGTAAACTAAGATTTTCTACTTGTCAAACTAAGAGCCCATTTTGGACATAGGAATTTCTTTACTTTTTTTTTTTCTTTCCAAAATTTAATTTTCACTTGAAGATTAATTTTGAAATTTCTCGAAAATTTGAAAAACTTCAAAAAGATTATTTTTTAAAATTTTTACTCATCACTCACAGAAATTCAAAAACAACCCAAAATTATATTCATGTCAAAGCACAACTCTAATTTTCAAATACCATTTTCACTTGAAAAATAATTTAACTTTTTTTTTTTTTTGGAATTTTACAATTCTTATGTCCAAATGGCGTAAACACTAAAATGATGCAAATTAACTCCAACCTATTACACTATTTTTCACACCAAAAAAAAAAATCTTCCTTTTATATTTCTCTCTCTCTTGTATATTAAATTATTTTCTTTTATTTAAATTTATTTTTTATTTTAAAAAACAAATCCTTTTTTTTACATATTCATCCCATATAATTCATATTTCTGCCTTATATAAAAATTCTATGTCAGTCGCTACTGTATTAAATATTTATTTTTATGTTATTAATGAACATTGTATTATTTATTAACAACATATTATATTTTAGATTTGACTTTTCATTTTTTGATGGTTATATATTTTTATACAATTATAACTTATAATAAAATTAACTTACAATTTTATATAAAAATAAAATATACAAAAATTAATTTATAAAAATTATACACCAAAATTAAAATATAAAATTAATATTATAAAGATATTACATATAAAACAATAAGTAATTACAAAATTTATAATATGTTAAATTAAAAGTGTTATATAATAAAAGATAATAATAAAATATTGATGAACAGTTTTATGGGTCAAAATATGCCTATTGGATATTTAGGCTGAGATATGTCGCGAGAGGGATCCTCAATTCGTCATTTAAGATGGTCTGAGAAGCCGCGTAATCTTGTGGTCGTGGAGTCGAAAAAAGTCGCAGTCAAGGCACCAACAAGGATCAAGGTCGAGGTCGAGTATGGTAGTGGAGCTGCAACGACAAGTTCACAAGATAAGATCTCAAAGAGAATATTCTAGATAATATTTATTATGTTTGTACTATTAGGGTTTTTTGGGAACGGATCCCATAAAATGGAGGAAAAGGGGATGAATAGGGACATGTGAGATTCAATTATAAGAACAACACTTTGAAAAGATTCAATCTTGACTCAATACAAATTCTTACTTTTTACTTAGATTCCAGTATGTCCTTTACCATCAAATCCAAAAGATCCTAGATTATACGAGGATTCATTTTTCAATCTTTGTTAGGTAGAAGGTTTATTTATTCCACTCTTTATTGATTGAATTATTCCTCGTATTTACTTAAATGTCATATGTTATCATTTATTGAAGATCATACATTCTGCCACTTTCTTGATTATTAAAAGGCATTTGTCACATAGTGACATATTTGTTCTCATAAACGCATATCACTTATTCTTTCTGACATTAAGATTTGAGGATATTATTCTTAACTAAAATTAACCTTTGTTTAACTGAAATTAATTATTTGAACCAAGATATACATTTTTGGGTCAAACAATTTGGCGTTGCCTGTGGGGATTTCTTAGTCAAATTTTTAGTTTCCTCTAGATCTATAACTAATGCCGGTCACTAACGTCACAAAACCCAAGTTGTCTTCTCTTATTGTGTGCAAAACCTAACATGTCAGGTCATCGATAAGAAAGGGTGAGGATAACAAGTGATCTCCTGACCAACCTCATAAACGTCATCAACGAGAGCTGTGAAACGACTGGCGAGGACATGATGCCTAGTGCGTTCCCTAGGCGATATAAGTCGCCACCCCCACACTGTAGCATAACAAAACCTCATGGAAAAGGAGCCTCTACGTCTACAGAGGAAGGGGCGCCCCCAGCTATTAAAAAGCTCCTTGAGGCGTGGTTGACTGACACGTTGACGAGCATCCTCAACAAGCCCGCTCCGGGTCCGACTGCAAAAATCGCAAGGACTGTCACTGTACAACAAACGGATGAGTAGTTCAACCAATCACCCTTTCCGACGACAGGTATAACTCATAATGTCGTTGATAATACAAGTGATGCGCCCTTACAACCATCCTAAAAAGGATGAAAGAAATGGAAAATGAAAACAAGGCGCTCCGAGATCAGATGAAAGAACATCAGGAGCGGGTCGATAAAATACCAGGCGCTTCTAAGTTGCTATTAGAAAAGGACGGCGACCGGTTCATATAGCAGCCATACAGTGATGAGGCAGCTCCCCATACCATACCAAAAACCTTCAAAATTCCGCCCTAGCTCAGGATATACTTCGGCACGATTGACCCTGAAGATCATGTGACTTACGTCACCGTCGTGAAAGGCAACGACCTCGCTAAATAGCAAATGTCCTCCATTTTGCTAAAAACGTTTGGCGAAACCCTCACGGGAGGAGCATTAACATGGTATTCACAACTACCTGCATACTAAAAACTTTCTAAGAGATGACCGACAAGTTCATAACGGCCCATGCCGAAGCCAAGAAGGCCGAGGCGAGAGTAAATAACATATTTTCAATTAAACAGGCCCTAGGGGAGGGGCTGCGGGACTTCCTTGCATGGTTCAACCAAGTGAGGATGACTTTGCCAAACGTATCCGAAGGGATGACGGTCGCAGCCTTTTAGAATGGGTAGATCCTGAACGGGTACTCATCGAAACGAAAGAGGTATTCCCTCTATTATGAGCTCGTAATTTTTGTGTGCCACCTACAGAGATAGTCTACGCTCTGGAAAAGCTCGGACCAAAGGTAAAATGACCGTAGAAGATTTGATCAGATCCAACTACCAGAAAATCTGATGCCCTCTATGAGTTCCACCAAGAACGAGGGAACAAAATTGAAGATTGTATCGCCCTATCTCAGGAAGTCGTAAATATGTTATAGCAGGGATACCTCAAAGAGTTGCTGAGCGACAGGGGGAGAACCAATTTCACCAGAGGACGCGAACAACACCAAGGACCCCCAAAGCCGCCCTCACTAGCTCCTACCATCCATATGATCATAGGCAGCAACGATGATGCCTCCATCAACATCGTAAAATTCACCACCACCCACAAGCTCAAGCAGTCAATCACCCGCAAACGGTATGACGAACTCGAAGAGAGTATCATCTTCGATAAGTCAGATGCTGATGGTTTGACTTTCCCTCATAATGATGCCCTCGTTATTACTTTACGAATTTTAGATACCGATGTGAGACGCATTATGGTAGATGATGGGATCGGAGCATGCATTATCCATCTTCGATTACTTGCACAAATGAAACTCGAAGATAAGATAGTATCGCGTTGTATCACGCTAACTGGTTTTAACAATGTAGTTGAACGGACATCTGGAGAAATCACACTCCCCGTTCTGGTCAGTGGCGTAACTCTGGAAACCACATTCCACATCATGAACCAAGACACCGCAAGATGACCATGGATATACCCTATGAAAGTTGTTCCCTCCAGCTTATATCAAGTCATCAAATTCCCAGCTCCATGGGGAATATCTAGTATACGAGGGGAAAAGTGCACATCCCGGGAATGCTACCGCATCGCTCTAGATAGCACAACCACCCAGCAAAAAAGGGACAAGGAAAAAGAAGCATAACAATCAGCAGGCCGTGACGAGCGCAAAGCACACACTTAAATTGTGCTCGCTAGTCAAAGATAGTATTGTATAATATCGTGTCCACATGGATTGGATTTAAACAGTATTCTTGTAGTTTGTAGCTTGATTGCTATCCAGGAGGATTAGTAGTTGAGAGTTATATGATTATTAACTTAAATAAACTAAGCATCTATAGCTATTGACTATTGACTATCGAGATAAGGAATAAACAATTAAGGTTATTAGTAGGAGAAGATAGAGTTTTGACAGGATATGTGCAAGATAATTATTCGGGATGTAACTTTAGATAATTCACTTCTAATATTCAAGTGAGTCTCTCGAATTCACTCTATTATTAGTTCAAACGTTCAACAAAAGCTCCTCTTTCGATTAAGTCTTAACCTCACAAAATGAACCAATTTAAGTACTGTGAAGATACGCAAGAATACGTAGTGGTCTTTAGGAAAACCTCTTTCGATTATTTTCCTAATTAGGTTTAATCAACGATTCAACTAGCATCTTTCGATTAACTAGAGGAATCTATGAACTCAACCCACAATATAATGCAAAGATACCACAAGTCATGCATATTTCGATTACAAGAACAAGTGAATATAGATGCAACAATTAAATCCTCCAAAACGATTCAAATACATAAAAATAGAGTAATAATCCACAAACAATCATCAATATACCAAATCCATCAAAAACCAAAAGGAACTACTCCATAGACATAGAGAAGTTCTTTAAAAATATAGCTAAAGTATAGGAAAACGTAAATTCAATCCAAACCCAAATCTTGTGTGAGGAAGGAATGATGAAATCTTTGTGCTTGTGTTCTTCCCAAGCTTCCTTAGCCTCCTTAGGTCAAGAATGTGTAAAAGTCCTGAAAATGGTATTTTCCCGTGTATTTAAGCCAACCCCCAATAAAACCTTCGGACGAAACTACCCTTTTAGTGAAAATGGGAAGTCACTCTAACATTTTTGGGCTACCGTGCTGCCCCATACGGCGCGCATGTAGGAATTCCATAAGCCAAAATATGATTTCTGGCCACTTTTTGCACTACTGCGTCGCCCCATGCGTCACAACAATGGGGAAATCCACAAAGCTCAACTTCTGTCAGGTAGCCCAAAATACACTAATGCCTCACACTATGCATCGCATCAATGTAAATTCTCAGAGTTTGCCTTTTGCTCTCTTTTTGATATCAAGATGTGGTTCCAACCCCTGAACGTGATCTTTGATTAATTCATTGGGCTTTTACTCAGACTTCAAAGCTCCAGATAGCTTGAATTAGCTCCATAACATCTACATCACTTGGAATCACTCCTACAAGGCATAAAACACACAATACGTACAAAATACTAACAATTAAATCTCAAACAGAATTAAAGTGCAGTAAATTAGTGTGCAGTAAGAGAATAAATCACAAATTATAGTCTATCATCACCACCCCACACTTAAGCCATTGCTCGTCCTTAATCAATCAAACTACACTTTATATAGACACGAACTTTTTAAACAACTCCTAACTCATTACATCAAGAATAATTAAAATAAATTAAGCACGATAACATAACATCCCCGCCTCAAGATTTGACTCACAAGTACCATACATTTTTCACAACCCGCTCACTTACTCTAACACAGAGGTTAATGAAATTATCTTTCCTTCATGAATCATGTGCCCTCACACAACAATAGAGAGTAGTTCCACACATAATAAAATTTAAGAACAATTAGGAACTCAAGATAGAAAGAATTCACTCACTCTCAGAAGTAACATTCATATGCCACAAAAGATAAACCATAGGTTTTTCCGTAGTGTACTACTCTACTAATCGAGCTCATTCAATCAATGATCAAGTAGGACTTTAATGGGTCGTAATGTAGGCTGCAGGACGGGCAGGATACATTTAGATATAAGAGTCACTACACCTCCCTAAGCACTTTAATACATACACTTAAATATTCAAAATCACACACTTATGTTAAACCATGACTCCACTGTCACATCAATATATATTAACTACATACTTTTTTAAGCACAATTACATCAAGAGTTACCACTTATCAAGGAATATTTGCACAACAATACAACTATTTTTTTTTAATTCAAGTGGCTCTTACTTTTTAAAAATATTGCACCTTTCTCCCTATTTCAATAGTTCTACTCAAAAGCCAAACAAACACCCCACACTTCAACTTATACGAAGTTCATAACAAATTCAAGTGCTCATGAGAGGTGAAATGTTTGAATAGATGGTTAATTCAAACAAATGGGTAGTGCTTATAATGTAGTTGCCAAAGAAATAGGATTACAAGCTCAAAGGATTTAACTAAGATACATATCAATTAGGTGGGTACAACATATAACTAGCTCAACAAAGAAACGCCTATATCACTTCCAAGACTGAATAAAACTACTATTTCGCTTTGCAAACACACGTGCAAGTTCTAGATATCAAATGCAATGCACAATATACACGAAACCTCACACACGTGACACATAACTCATTTAGGATCGGACTCATCAAAACACTCTAGTCACACTAATTAAGCAAAGTTAAGATTATACAATTTAAGATACTTATACATGAGTCAAAAATTGAGTTTAAGCGTCACAAATAAAGCACTTACTATTCTCAAGGCATAATACAATCAAGAGATATTGCTTCCATTTCAAATCACAATACAAGGTTTCCTACTCCAAAAAAATTAAAAACTAACTACACCTGGTTCAAAAAAAAAATCCTTGAAAAAGAACCGCGGCACAAAGGAAAGTCAAGGGGATTTCCTTCAACTTTAATCCCTCAAGAATACAATCGAGGAAATCCATCGTTGGGAAGTCAAAATTCTCCAAAATTTCCAATCAAATGAATTACAAAAATACAATATACATCTATACGTTCTATACATATATAAATTCTCACCCCACACTTTAAATTGTGTCATGTCCCCATGACACATAAATAAAAGGCAAGAGGTAAGGAAAACTTCCATGAACATCTAGTCGGGGTTTGCGTCGAAGTTGGGCTCCATCCCTTGTGCCCGAACTAGTGCACACATCCATGCAGGTAAATTCTTCTCATCCTTCTTAGAGTAACACTTATCTTTCTCACTCACTGCAGCCTTCTCTTTCACGCCCTTCTCTTTCCACACCACACTAGCAAATGGCCTCTCCTTTTTTCACCCATGTTTCTACATTCATATCAAAATCCACAATATCTTCACCCACTCTAAGCATGAGTTTTCTCTCATGTATATCTAATATTGCTATATCTATTTCTAGGAACGGTCTTCCGAGGATGAGGGGGACCTACTTGTTCTCCTCCATCTTTACCACTATAAAATCTATAAGGAATTCAAACTTATCCACCCGAACTAAGACATCTTCAACTATTCCCTCGGGTATTAGAGTCGTTTGGTCTGCCAGCTGCAAAGATATTGGTGCAGACCTTATCTCTCCGATATCTTTCTCCAGTTTCCTATAGATAAATAGAGGTATTAGATTAATTGAGGTACCAGAATCACATAGAAACTTATCAAAATCAACAGTGCCTAAAGAGTAAGGTATGGTAAAACTCCATGGATCTCCATACTTTTGTGGGAGTTTGTTTTGCAATTGCACTGCAATGCTCTGTGAGCTTGACCACTGAGGTTTCTTCTATTTTCCTCTTCTTTGTCAGGATATCCTTCAAGAACATGGCATAAGCCAGCATTTGTGAGAGCACTTATGTGAATGGTAGGTTTACATGAACATGCCTCAGCATATCTAGAAATCTCTCAAACTGCTTGTCCAGCTTTTCTCTACTTAGCTTTTGGGGAAAAGGCAGCGTAGGCACATGCATACTCTCCTCAGGTTTCTCCCTTCTCGAGTTATTTTCTTTCTTCTTTTCGACGTCACTTTTCAGCTGCTTACCGCTTTCTTTTGCATGTCTCAAATCTTTTTGGACTACGGTGAGATCTTTAAACTCTTTCCCACTTCTAAAAGTTACGGCATTTACTGATTCATTGGGACTTCTTTTTGTATCAGTCGGGAGTGTTCTTGGGGCTCTCTCAAACATTAGAGTAGCTAAGTGCCCAACCTGTCTTTCCAGGCTTCGAAAAGATGTACCCAATTCCTTGATAGCTGCATCATGGGAATCAAGCCTCTGATTTGTCTTGATAATGAAGGTCTTCATAAGATCTTCCATGCTGGTGGAGTCTGATATTGCTACCTCTGCTGATTTTGAAAACTTCGAGCTCCTTGTTCTCTGAATCTAGGGTTGTTTTGTTGCCATGCATTTGTAGTACTTCCAGGTCAACTCCATGAAAAGCCGGGGTGCCTCTGAACCATTGCATTAAAATTATAGTTTCTACAACATTCACTTCCTCAGTTGAGGCTTGGCACTCATGAGTAGGATGTCTTCTTCTACATATATCACAAGCTGCGTGGTGTACATTTTGCACCGAGGCTACAATTAGCTTTTGTAGTTCTTTAGCCATAGCATCAAGTTGTACTTGCACAGATCTAGTAGCATCAACTTGGTGAACACCAGTTGATTTTATTCTTTCCACACTCTCAGAGGGCCACTGATTAGCATCTTCAGATAACTCATCAAGAACTGTAACTATCTCTTCTAGAGTTTTCTTCATAAAATGGCCTTCAACTGCATTGCTTGATATTCTACATGAGGCCAGTGTCAATCCATCCCAAAAATCCTGGAGTTGCATTTAGAGTTCAATTCCGCTATGTTGACATCTTCTAACTATCTCCTTAAACCTCTCCCATGCTTCAAAAACAGTTTCAGTCTCTTTCTGGCAAAAGTTATGGATTTCTCTTCTAAACTTGCCCGTCTTAGCTGAGGAGAAATATTTATCAAGGAATTTTCTGGTCATTTCCTCCCATGTTCTAATTGATCCATTTGGCAAGCTGTGAAGCCACTGCTTTGCATCATCTTTAAGTGAAAAGGGGAATGCCCTTAAATACACTGCATCTTGTGACACCCTATTGTATTGAAAGGTGTTCATAATCTCCTCAAAGTCCATTAGATGCATGTTTGGATCTTCATTCATTTTCCCTCTGAAAATGCAGTTGTTTTGAATGGTTTGAAGCAAACCTTTCTTCAACTTGAAATTATTTGTTGCAATTGGAGGTGGTCTAACACTTGACAATCCTCGATTGTAGACTAGTCTGGCATAATCACCTAATGATTTACCAGGCCTGGGTACTGCATTCTCGAACTGGTGTTCAATCAAGGGTCGATTAATATTAAATCTTCGACCCATAATGTCTTCGACAATTTTCTCAGCAGCTCTACGGGCTGCCTCAGCTGCTATCCTTGCAGCTTCTTCTCTATGATGCACTGCCTCCCTTGCAACTGTCTCTACCTCGTTGTCATCGTTATTAGCCATGTGTTCTTGGGATGAAGGTTTCCCCAAGAACTTTACGATGAACTCTCTCTCCTTCCTCTGTTGCCGCAAGTGTTTTTCCAATTCCGGTTTGTAAGGTATTACTTCCTTATAAGAAGATCGTGTCATACACTGCAGACTTAACCTATTGTCTACACACAGAGGAGAAACCCGTGAAGAACAAAATAAAATAAAAAAATAAAAATAAATTCCTGAATTAGCACTACAAACTATTTCAAACACTATCGATTGCCAATCCCCCACACCGACTCCAAAATTTGACGAGCGCAAAACACACACTTAAATTGTGCTCGCTACTCAAAGATAGTATTGTATAATATCATGTCCACATGGATTGGATTTGAATAGTATTCTTGTAGTTTGTAGCTTGAGTGTTATCCAGGAGAATCAACAATTGGGATTTATATCGCTAAGAACTAAAATTAACTAAGAATCTAAATTCTACAGCTATTGACAAGTGACTATCGAGACAAGGAATAAGCAATTAAGGTTATTAGTGGGAGAAGATAGGGTTTTGACAGGATATGTGCAAGATAATTGTTTGGGATGTAACTCTAGATAATTCATTTCTAGTGTTCAAGTGAGCATCTCGAATTCACTCTATTATTAGTTCAAACGTTCAGCAAAAACTCCTCTTTCGATTAAATCTTAACCTCACGAGATGAACCAATTTAAGCACTGTGAAGATATGCAAGAATACATAGTGGATCGGTCTTTAGAAAAACCTCTTTCAATTATTTTTCTAATTAGGTTTAATCAACGATTCAACTAGCCTCTTTTGATTAACTAGAAGAATTTATGAACTTAACCCATAATATAATGCAAAGATTTTACAAGTTATGCCTCTTTCGATTACAAGAACAAGTGAATATATATGCAACAATTAAATCCTCCAAGACGATTCAAATACATAAAAATATAGTTATAATCCACAAACAATCATCAATACACCAAATCCATCCAAACCCAAAAGGAACTACTCCATAGACATAGAGAAGTTCTTCACAAATATAACTAAAGTATAGGAAAACATAAATTGAATCCAAACCTGGATCTTGAGTGAGGAAGGAATGATGAAATCCTTGTGCTTGTGTTCTTCCCAAGCTTCCTTAGCCTTCTTAGGTCAAGAATGTGTCAAAAGTCCCCAAAATGGTGTTTTCCCGTGTATTTAAGCCAACCCCCAATAAACCCCGGATGAAACTACCCTTTTTAGCGGAAATGGGAAGTTACTCTAACATTTTTGGGCTACCGCATCGCTCCGCCCCATGCGGAACGCATGCAGAAAATTCCAGAACATGCCAAAATATGATTTCTCACCACTTTTTGCACTGCCACATCGCTACATATGGTGCGGCAGTAGGAAAATCCACAGAGCTCAACTTCTGTCAGGCAGCCAAAAATACATTGATGCCTCGCACTATGCGTCGCATTAGTGCAAATTCTCAAAGTTTGCTTTTTGCTCGCTTTTTGATATCCAGATATGGTTCCGACCCCTGAACGCGATCCCTGCTTAATTCATTGGGCTTTTACTTAGACTTCAAAGCTCCAGATAGCTCAAATTAGCTCTATAACATCTACATCACTCATCAGTACTACAAGCATAAAACACACAATAAGTACAAAACACTAATAATTAAAGCTCAAACACAATTAAAGTGTAGTAAATTAGTATGCAATAAGCGACTACGCAAGATTATAGCCTACCATCAGGCCGAGGTCAGAACACGACAATAGCGGGGATGGCATCAGAGACCCCGATATGGTCGAAGCTACAGGATCGACCATGGAAGACCTCAACCCCGTTCAATTAGACCTCAATGACCACAACAAGAAGGCTTACATCAGAAACAAACTTCAGGAACTAGGTAAATTCCATCAATTCTTAACAACTAACGCATATTTGTTTTCTTTCAGCCATGCAGATATGCCATGTATCCCAAAGGAAGTCGTCACGCACAAAATGAATGTCGACCCATTCCACCCCAGTGAGACAGGCCAGGCGTAAGTTCAACTTAGTAATTAATTATACAGTACGCAGAGAGGTGGAAAACTGTTAGAAAATGGTTCCATTCCCAAGTGGATCTCCAACGTGGTCAAGGTGAAAAAGAAGAATAGGAAATGGCGGATGTGCGTAGATTTCACGAATTTGAACAAAGCATGCCCCAAGGATTCGTTCCAATTAACTCATATCGACTAACTTATCGATGTAACGTCCGGGCATGAACTACTAAGCTTCTTAAACGCATACTCAAGTTATAATCAAATCCCCATGGAAGAAGAGGATCAGGAGAAAACCACATTCATCACCCACTAAGGGACGTACTACTATAGGGTCATGCCTTTTGGGCTAAAGAACGCCGGGGCAACTTATCAAAGGTTGGTGACAAGGATGTTCAAGGACCAACTCGGCAAAACGATGGAAGTCTATATAGATGACATGCTGGTCAAGTCCAAAAGGAAAGAAGACCACGTTGACCACCTGAAATAAACTTTCTACATACTCAGACGGTACTGAATAAAGTTGAAACTAGAAAAGTGTGCGTTCGGCGTGGCCTCGGGAAAGTTTCTAGGTTTCCTGGTATCACAGCGAAGGATCGAGGTAAATCTTGACCAAATCAAAGCCATCGAGGGGATACCTGAACGCTTAACCACCAAAAAACAGGCTCAAAGGTTGGCTGGCCGTATCGCCGCCCTATCAAGTTTCATCTCACGATTGTCAGACAGATGCCACAAATTCTTTGGCGTACATAAGAAAGATAACGACCTCTAATAGAATTTTGAGTGCGTCCAGGCCCTAAAGGAACTAAAGGCATACCTGTCGTCGCCACCCTTACTTTCAAAACCGGAGTCAGGGGAGTGCCTTCTCGTTTACCTAGCTGTATCTGAAGTAGCTGTAAGCACAGTCCTGGTTCGAGAAAACAAAGGTACTCAATTCCCCATCTATTACATTAGCAAAACATTAGTCGATTCCGAAATGAGGCACCCTCACCTCGAGAAACTAGCTTTGGCCTTAGTCGTGGCTTCACGAAAGCTTAGACCATATTTCCAATGCCACCCAATCTCGGACGTCATGACTTTCCCCCTAAGAAGCATTTTACATAAACCTGAGCTATCAGGAAGGCTGTCCAAATGGGCCGTCGAGCTGAGTGAGCACGATATCACGTACCATCTGCGAACAACGGTAAAGTTGCAAGTGCTCGCTAACTTCGTCGTCGATTTTAGCAAAAAGATAATGCCCGAAGTCAAAAGGGAAGTCGACCCAACTTCCACCCAAGCACAAGACCTCTGGTCTCTATACACCGATAGCACCTCCAACACTTCGAGATCCGGACTAAGGCTCGTACTCAAAGTACCAATAGGCAAAGTAACTCGCCAGTCCATAAGATGCCCGAATATGACTAACAACAAGGCTAAGTATGAGGTTGTAATTGCAGGTTTGAGACTAACACTCAAGTATGGGGCAAAACGGTTAAAACTACGTTGTGATTCCCAACTCGTAGTCAAACAGGTCATATGGACTTTCCAAATCAAGGAAAAAAGATTGCAAAAGTATCATATCTAAATTTTCAAGCTGCTGCCCGAGTTCGACGAATGCTAGCTCGACCGAATTCCATGAGCACAAAACACTAAGGTAGATGACCTCGCTAAACCAGCCACAAAAAACATCACAACCGGAGATAAAAACGTGATCCACCTCCTTAACTCATCGCAAGACCAAGTCGAGGTAAGAACGATAAACTTAACTTGGGATTAGCGCAATCGTATTATTACATACTTGCAGGACTACACACTCCTAGATGACAAAAAAGAGGCCAAGAAAATGAGAATGCAAGCGGTCAGCTAAAGTATCCTCCACAACGACTTGTATAAGAGAACTTATGGTGGCTTCTTAGCAAAATGCCTGGGCCCAAAACAAACTCGACGCGTCCTTGAAGAAGTCCACGAAGGCCATTGTGGGGCTCACTCCGGATATCAGGCACTGGTCAAATGCCTCATACGGCCGGGGTATTACTGGCCCACCATGAAAAAAGAGGTCGCAGACTTCGTCAAGAGATGCAAGCAATGCCAAAAGTACGCCCTAATGATTCATCAAACGGGCGAACACCTCCATTCGGTCACCTCCCCTTTGTCGCTCATCAAATGTGGAATGGACATCGTGGGACCCCTCCCGATAGGGCGAGGAAGTAATCATCTTTATATGGAGAAATATCATATGACGGTTCAGCCTTCCCAAAGAGATCAACTGCGACAATGGACCCTAGTTCATGGCAAAGAAAACCGCCGAGATCTTTGAGAAATGGCATATTAAAAGGATACTCTCGCCACCATACCAGCCCATTTTATCACGGGTTAAACTAGAGTATAACATATTGGTAATTCCGAAGGTTTAATTAATTAAAGAGAGTCACCACCTAATTATTTTAACGGTCTGCTTAACCTTAGAAATTCTAGGTAAGGGTTCTAATTAATCCTATAGGGAAGGTTATGAAGGCACCATATATGATCCGTTAACTATGGTTAACCAGCCAAACTTAGGTTAATTAGTTTAAAACTTATTAAAAGTAGCGCTTGAGGTGTTTTAACAAAATATAATTTAGTGAATAAGGTTTATAACTAATTAATATATATATATAGGCATAGCTTTGAAAGAAAATGACATTTTTATGAAAACTCGTAACTAATTTGTACCTTGGGAAAAAAATATTCTTTTGTTTGTCTTCAAAATGACCAGCTCTCTTCCTTAGGTCTCAAACGAAAAATATTATCCCAAAATGCTAAGTGTATTGTATCCTTTTAAGTCTTTATTCAACAAGATACTTTGCGAAAATTATAGTAGTAATTCTATATGATAAAATTAATCATCAATTATAGGTCCAAATAAAACAAATCACTTAGATTAACAAACATGCCGAGTAAGTAAAAACAAAAGCCGCCATAGGTGACCCCAAGCGATTCGCTTGTTTTCTCGCTATCAGGTGCCTTCTAAGAATAAGGGATTTGCTGACTCCATACTCGGTATGGTGGTGAGTCTTGCATTAAGATTCCAAGGTTTGCTCCAAGTGCACATACAAAGAAAGAAAACAAATCAAAAGAATTAGAGAAGAGATTCGAGTTCTAGAGCGACAAAAAAAAATGAATGAACAAGATTCATATCTTATTTTGTTGTTATTGACATCATGAGTTCAAATAGTGCATCATTTCTAAGTTCACCAAGATTAATAAGTTAGTTTTTAGTGTCTTCCAAATAACATGACAAGATATAATATTTCCTATATTTACTTGAGATCCAAATGAGTTAGACTAATTACGCTAGTATAAACATATCCTTTCCTATAGGCATGGTTTTAAGGTGATGAAAGTCTCATATACAGTAATCTTTTTTCGCTTAAATAGATAGGTGATTAACGCCTAATTACATGCTTTCTACTAAATACCTTAACCGACATATTAATTATTAACATGGTCTAAGCATACCTTCTAATAAAGGTCAACTTTCACATTTTGAAACAAGGATCAGTAACAATCTATGCCTAAAATTTATGCTCAATATCATATATGAATATAACATGCTACTTACAGATTTAATAACGATAAATAAATAAATCCTAACGATATGATTTGTAACAGGATTAAACACACAAGCACAATACCCGATCCTTTATAGATACGACTTGAAAAATATCAATGGTAATAAGCAGTGGCGGAGGCAGGATCTCCACGAAGGGGGTTCAAAAAAAAATTTGTATCTAGTGGGAATTGAACTCATGACCTTATGTAGATTTTGAACCCCCTTGACCACTAAACTACACTTTTGAATTATGTTAAGGGGGTTCAAAACTTAATATATAGAAGTAAAAAACAGATTTTGCTTTATATATACTGTGTATTTTTTCGGCGCGCCCCCTAAATGCGCCCCTGGTAATAAGTTCTAAAGCACGGCCTATATTAAAATTACATACTCGTGATTTGCTTCTACACATTGCTTAGTATTAACAGAATATTTGACCACCAACTAATGAGTACTAAACTAAATCGGTAACATCTAAAAATGCGCTTTAAAGAAAAAGCAGAATCATCACAAGAAGAAGAGAAACTGACCTGTTTGAGCGCAGCAAACTGGAGAGCGTCAACCAGATCTACTATTTTCGACCTCGGATTGGCTACTTCCGATAATCATCTTACTCTGTCACAAACAAAATGAAGGCTATGTTGTGGCTATAGGACAACAGAGACCAAGAGGCAGAGAAGCTTAACGCTAGATTTTTAATAGAGTAAAGATGAAAATAAACTATGAGAAGTCAACTAAACAATGAGGTTTTTTGGGGAGATAGGAGGGGGCGTCCATCCATTTTGTGGGATAAAGGTGCGGCCCAAAGCTTGTCCGAAAATCTCTTCAAGGGTCAGCATTTATAGGCTGATTTCTAGGGTTCTTGGTTTGGGCTCGATTTCGAAATAGAGTGAAAGCTATTGAACGTTTGAAAGTTGAACGTTGATGTTGCAAAAAATTAATTAAGGTGCAGAGCTTCTTGTTAAAAATGGTAATAGCAAGTTCTATCATGGCTGAGCAAGGATGGAATTTTGTGAAGAAGAGGAAAGGGAGGAGAAGAAATGTCTATTGGGTTAGGAGGGAGAACAGGGTTAGCAAATTGGATTTAACTGATGGGATAAATATTGACCACTGGATTAAAATAACGGATGGCTCAGATTAGGCTTAGGATAAAACAAGATAAAAATAAAGAAAAATACATAAAATTCTCTAAAAGATGTGGGGTCAGAGTGTGAAGGGTGTGCTAGGCGTGTGTTTTAGAATGTTGGCGCCTATGTGGCGCTGACATGGGGCTTATATGTAGGAGTGGCAATTTGAGCCCAAACCCACTAACCCACCCAACTAGCCCAGAGATTAATGAGTTGGGCTACAAATATTTTAGCTCATGAGTCAATTTGGGTTGAGCCCAAGTTAACCCATTATTTTTTATAGCCCATTCTGACCCATTTAACAGCTCAAATGCAACCCATGAAACTCACCAAAAAACAAAGTATTTCAACCCAATATATCTAGAAATTTACTTAGTTGCCCTAATTTTATTTATTATTTTTTTTTGTATTTTTAATTTTCTATTCTTCTGTTTTTCTACACCACCCAACCTACCCCTACCCCTACCCCCGCGCAAAACCCCCCAAAAAAATTTACTTTTTTTTGTATTTTAAATTTTCTATTTTTTTGTTTTTCTGCGCCACCCACTTTTTTGCACCACCCACCCTCCTCCCGCAAACCCCCTCAATTTTTTTTTACTTTTTTTTGTATTTTTAATTTTCTGTTTTCTGTTTTTTCATTTTTCTGCACCACTCACCCACCCCAACCCCCGCTCACCCCCACTCGTAAATATTTTTTCAACTTACATATTTTAAGTTTCTAGTTTTTTATTTTTATGCACCACCCACCCTACCCCCTGCCCCTTACCCTCCCACCCCGGCGCAAACCCCCTCAAAAAAAACTTCACTTTTTTTTTGTATTTTCAATTTTTTATTTTTTTTTATTTTTCTGCACCACCCACCCCCACCCTCACCCATAAAATATTTGTCAACTTACATATTTTAAGGTAAAATATTTTTTTATTCAAGATGAGC
Source organism: Nicotiana tabacum (assembly GCF_000715075.1). Lineage (NCBI taxonomy): Eukaryota > Viridiplantae > Streptophyta > Magnoliopsida > Solanales > Solanaceae > Nicotiana > Nicotiana tabacum. The sequence goes on along the minus strand of NC_134080.1, from coordinate 217,632,195 downwards.
ATGATTCTAATATGGGTCAAGTTGGGCGGGTTGGGTTATGACCCATTGTTTAGCCCATCTTACCCAAATACACTTTGGGTAGGGTTGGGCAATGACCCATTTATTGACCTAACTCATCTTGACCCGCCCAAATTCAGCCCAACCCGCCCATTTGCCACCCCTACTTATATGGAGCTGACATGAAAAAGAAGTAGAGTAGGTGGGCTGGTGGGTATAGGCCTCCGATTTGGGCTATGGATAGGGCTAAATCTCTTCTTCTTTATCTTTTATTTGGGCTTCTTAAATCTTGATATGCCTAATAGTAAATATTTATATTAAATAGTTTTCTAGTGTTTAAAAAATTATAAATTTGTGTTGTAAAAATCCATTTAGTAGATAACCACTAATTTAAAATGGGCATGTAATAAATATGTAAATCACCTGAATAACTATATTACAAATAGGAGTAGAATCAATGCAATGCAGTGACAAATATTTGTAAAAAGAGAATATTATTAGTTGATTGACGTTGAATGAAATTAATTGAGATATAAAATCGTCGTCATCGTCGAGGTAGTAGTAGTAGTAGTAGTAGTAATAATAATAATAATAATAATAATAATAATATCTCGTGATGATAACGACAAAAATAAGAATAATAAAATAACAATACTAATTAGATAAAATAGTAAAATAAATATTCTTACATAATAAACGATATTAGAAGCTCAAATAAATAATTTGGAAGAAAAGATGGACAAAATTGGATGTCAACACCACCCAGCAGGCAACAGGCAAGCAGAGTCCTCCAACAAGTCAATACTAAACATCATGAAGAAAAAGCTTGAAGACGCTAAGGGACTGTCGCTGGAGATACTACCAGAAGTATTGCGGGCTTACTGAACAACTCCGAAGACGAGCATAGGAGAGACGCCCTACTATTTGGTCTATGAACCGAGGTAGTAATACTAGTCAAGGTCAGAGAACCTAGCCTAAGGTACTCCCATGAGAGCGGTACAAACAACGACGAGAGCAGAAGGCAGGAGCTCGATGAAGTCGACGAACGAAGAGATATGACCTATATAAGAATGATCACCCAAAAACAACAAGCAGAACGCTATTATAACAAGAAAGCAAAGGTCAGGCCACTCAAAGTCGGGGATTACGTACTTAAAGCTAAAACACATGTGAGCAAAGACCCCAGGAAAGGCAAGTTGGGAACGAATTGGGACGGTCCGTACAAAATCACAGCAAAAGCAAATAAAGGGTCATTTCAATTAGAAACAATGGAAAGAAAGCTACTACCAAACAACTGGAATATTAGCCACCACAAATACTTCAACTTTTAAGAGATAAAGCGTCCCCCAAGTCGTACTCTTTTTTCCCTCACTTGAGTTTTGTCCTAGTTAGGATTTCTCAAGGAGGTTTTTAACGAGACGACAAAGGGGACACTTTAAGATGAAGTATACTAAGATGGGAGCGTGACTGCTAATTCATTGCTCTACCTCTCAAACACTCTCCAGGTCAACTAATGAAGGGACTAGATAGACTAAGACTGGGACTGGAACGCCAGCCAATGCCCGATAAATTTGTAATATATCTCCAAGTATGTAACCAGAGCAATAATGCCAAGATAATAAACTTTACACTTATCAACACATCTTTCTCAAATTTAGGTTACGTTCGACCTTGTTCGAACTAACACATACTAGCTCTCGGCCATAACAAAATTTAGGTTACATTCGACCTTGTTCGAACTAACACCTACTGGCCCTCTGCTATAACAAAATTTAGTTTACGTTCGACCTTGTTTGAACTAACACCTGCTGGCCCTCGGCCATAACAAAATTTAGGTTACATTCGACCTTGTTCGAGCTAACACCTACTGGCCCTCGGCTATAACAAAATTTAGGTTACATTAGACCTTGTTCGAACTAACACCTGCTGGCCCTCGGCCATAACAAAATTTAGGTTATGTTCGACCTTGTTCGAACTAACACATACTGGCCCTCGGCCATACTAATATATAGGTTACGTTTGACCTTGTCCGAACTAACACCTACTAGCCCTTAGCCATAATCAAATTTAGGTTATACTCGACCTCGTTCAAACTAACACCTACTGGCCCTTGGCCATAAATCTAAATTACATTTGACCTTGTTCGAATCAACACTTGCCGGACCTCGGCCATATTCTAACACACAAAGAATGAGCCAAGGTATCCAAGCAACAGAAGCCAAAAACATACAAATACAGAAAACGAACTACAGGAAAAGAAGCAGACGCAAAAAACAAATTTGGCATTGCCGACTTAAAACATCTATTACAAAGGCTCGTGAAGATGCCGCCAAAAATGCACAATATTTACAAAAAAGAGAAGAAGAAAAACTATTGATCACCGCCATCATGGCCTTCTACGCCCTCAGTACCTTGTTCATCTCCACTCACGCTATCCATGCCCTTAGGATAAGCGGCGACATACCAAGCGTCCTATTCAAGCCTATCCATATATTCATCATCCTCATCATCACCCTCAGGAGTAGCAGATCATACCCGCAAGCGATTAAAGCTTCATGAGCCTTAACACGAACACCCTCGAGGGTGACCTCAGAAACGGATCCCCCCTTATGCAAATCTCGATATACATCCAATTGAGCCTCGGCATGAATACACTCCTCATACAATTCCCGAGGAACATTAGGAAAGTCCGAAGTATGAGAAGAAGAGGACCGTATAAGGAGTTGAGCCTTCTCAGCTTCCAACACGACCACCCGACCATGAAGGATGGTGTTATCTTTCTCCAGCTTTCCGACCCTATCCTCTAGTTGTTCCTCCTTAGCCTTCGTCGTGGACTGGTCATTCTCCCGCTCGGCCTGGAGGGCGTTGTACGCAAGCTCAAGCACCACCAGTCTTCTCTGAGCATCAAAGCGAAGAGACTCTGCCTTCTCAAGCTCACTCTGTTTCTCATAAACTTCACCATTAAGGCCCTCCAACAGAAGCCGACATTCCTCCAATCGCCTGCACAGCTCGACCACTTGTGCTTAAAGGTCACTGCATTGGGCCTTCACGCCCTTACTGACCTTAAGCTCCTCTTCCTTACTTCTCAACGTCCTTTCAAGGATGCTGCATTTTTCAATGGACTTCACCGACTCATCATTTTTCTCCTTCAACTCACTTCGAAGGGCTTGCATGTTGCCACCCTCATCAAGTCATCGATGAAACTCCCGGTACTTGCGATGGTACTCAAAATACTTGTTTTTCAATCTTACAAAAAATTCCCTATGCCTTTCCTCCCTCCGCGCTCTCGATCTCCAAAATCATAGTTTGCGACAAGAAGAAGGAAAGAAATGAGTCAAAAACAAAAACAAAGACAAAAGAAGAAAATAATAGGACACTGAAAACTCACTCTAAGGCAAAGGACAACAATACTCCTCGACAGAGTAGCGTCACTCAAATCATGATCCATAGGAATCACAATGGTCCTTGTAGACCTCTCCAACCTCACCTCGAGTTGGGTAAATCCTTCCTACACCATCTTCAGTTCGCCGCATCGACGTCTGAACCCGTATTATAACTTTCCTCAGCAACGTCTTTGCCTCTCTCATCGGCTGGCAAAGTAGTATCATCAGTTGGTCGAGAAGTCGATGATCCCTCTTGCTGAGAAGTATCAAGGACTCCAATAATCAACCCTTCGGCCTCCGTCATTGCAGAAGGAAGAGACATACCCACGTTGACCTCCGTCGACCTTGGAGTATCTAATACATGCTCGACGTCGTCTCCGATGACAATGGTCGTCGTCTCACGGAGCGTTAAGTCACCCCCTTATTAAGCCAACAGCCCGGGCAACCCCTTCACCAGCATCTACAAACCTTATTTTGCGAGGCATCATGTCTTCATCGCCAGGTTCAATCTCGTCATGTTCATCTATGAGACGGTATAAGAAGGGGGTCGAGGTCCCCGTGGTCGAGGAAGGAACAGGACCAGACGCAGTAGTAGGAGAAATGGGGGCATGAGTAGAGGCATCTGAGGGAGAGGAAGGGATCAGGTCATGAACAGAGGTTGTCGCAGTCAAAATGGGGTCAGAAGCTAAAGACTTAGTGTTTTTTCTCTTCTGATGCGCGGACGCAGGGGATTTCAATTTCCTCGAAGCTAAATGTGGACCAAAGAATAAGATAAAAGATACAAGGATAGCCAAAAGATGAAAATAACTAAGACATCGGTAAGACAGATGACTCACCAGCCGAAGGGGGATGAGGCCTAAAGTTCTTCAAAACGTCGGACCATTCACGGATCCCGACGATGTAAGTCAGGAGTCGACCGACCCAGCCGGATATGTCCTCGACAAAAGGAGGGGGCGAGGTCTTAGCTACATGAGGAAAGGATGAGAGGTCAAAACCCATGACCAAGCAAACATAAGTTATATACATGCATACAAGAGAAGTAGGTACTCACGATTGTAGGTCCAAGCCTCGGGAAAGCTATCAACACTGGCTACCACGTCTTTGGTTCTTATGAAGAAAAATTTAAACCAAAATTGACGACTGGCTTTATCATCAGTATTTACCACCAAGCATATACCTCCTCAGTGGCGAAGGTTCAACATTATCCCCCTATAAAAGCTTAGGGGTGAACATGTGGATCAGATGCCGAAGTGAGAGTTCGATCCCCGCCAGCTCCACAAATTTAGTGAGCATCCTTATGAGTTTCTAAACGCACGTTGCGAGCTGGGCTGGGCAAACACCATAATAACAATAGAATTCCTCCACTAGCGGAAGGAGAGGAAGGGTGTAGCCGACTTGAAAAGGGTACGCGTAGAAGGCACAAAATAGGGACACGTGAGATTCAATTGTAAGAACAACACTTTGAAAAAAATCAATCTTGACTCAATACAAATTCTATTGAAAAAAATCAATCTTGACTCAATACAAATTCTTACTTTTTACTAAGATTCTCGTCTGTCCTTTACCATCAAATCCAAGAGATCCTTGATTATACAAGGATTTGTTTTTCAATCATTTTTAGGTGGAAGATTCATTTATTCCACTCTTTATTGATTGAATTACTCCTCTTATTTACTTAAATGGCATCTGTTATCATTTATACATTCTACCACTATTCTTGATTATTAAAAGGCATTTGTCACATAGTGACATATTTGTTCTCATAAACGCATATCACTTATTCTTTCTGACATTAAGATTTGAGGATATTATTCTTAATTAAGATTAATTTTTTTTAACTGAAATTAATTATTTGAACCAAGATTTATATTTTTGGGTCAAACAATAGTTTGGTGTAACGCTATTCACACACCAAAATGGTGTTGGATTGGAGCACCAAATCTTACACCAAAATAGTGTTTGGTGTCCAATAAAAGCGTTGTGTTGGAGATGGTCTAAGCTATGCAAACCTGCAAATACTTTTGTAAGTTCTTTCAAGTAGCAACCGCAAACCACGAAATTAATAACTAATTTAGTAGTAAGTACTATTTATTTATTCAGCCTTGTAATTCCTTTGACTTGTTCATAGTAAGCAAGTCAATTTCGTGATCTAGCTGCCACCTGCCAAAGTGCCAATGATGTTGTTTGTTAATGTACTTATATTGTATAGGTGGTTAAAACGTCTTTGAAAATCCAAGCATAAACCATTTATGGAGATGAAAGATTTAGACATGTTTATTTCGTATTGGTTGGTGATTATACTGGACATCCACTAACTCACACAAATTAGAATCTTGCCCCTTTATTCAATTGATTAGTTTATTTATTTATTTATTTTAGCCGGCAAGTTGATATATGATTGAAGAAAGGTTATAATATTATTATTTGTTAAAAAAAAATTAGCGTGCCTTGCGTGTGACATTTTAAATTTAACATTATTGTTTTACATTGTCTTTCCTAAGAGTGAGTCATGCTTTTGAAATTTGGAAACGTATTAACAATATACTAAGATCGATGGATAAAATAAAAAATTGATTTCTATCTATTGACAAGATATTTGGCACGCTCACTGAAATTTGAATTATTTCAATAGAAAAGCTTTAATCTCATTATCAGTATAACTTGACAAACTCTAGTTATTGGTTACTAACCTTCATTTATTTTCTTAAGTCTCTCCCTTAAAAAATTTACTCCTATTCGATATTTACACCAATTTAATGGATATGATAGATAGACAGATAGTGGCGAAGCTAGAAATTTCTCCAAGGGTATTCAAATTTTAAAAAAGTTAAAAAATTCTCGGCAAAGGGTGTTCAATATGTGTTATATACATCTAAAATGTAATGTTTTACCTATATACACAATGTAATTTTTCGACGAGAGTTGATCACCCTTAAGACCATGTGGCTTGGCCACTGTAGACAAAGGTGAGACCTATAAGAAATTTTTACCTCCTATAGCAAAGGTTAACACTTTATTTATTTTAAATAAATGTCATTTAAAAAAATTATATTCTATAGATACCTTTTAAGGTTTATAGCAAAATATTTAATTTTGGTTACCTCTTAGCCCTAAGCCACTAAATACGCTATTCAGGTACACTATTTTCTTTCTCTTTCTACTTTGATACATCTCATTCTCTTTCCCCATCCCATTAAAATTTCCGCTCTCCTCCTCCTTCCATCGAATACTCGAGTACTGAATGTATCCCGCTCATTCTGTGTCAATCTTAATAGTTTACTTGTTTCGTTTGTTTATCCATGTTTTGTGTGTTTGAAGTCTTTAAGTGTCAATGGACTTTCAATCTCGTCATCCAAATCCAGACCCACAAATCAACTTTCGGGTACCTTATCGGACTCTATGGGATTTCGGGTACTGAACTCTCCAATGCCATGGGGACAAATCCAAAGGAGATGAAGCCTCGGATCGACGACGGCGTGGGAACTTTGAGATTCAGGGTTTTTGCTCGACGGTGGATTCGCCGGAAATTAGGGTTTGTTCTTGAACAAAGAAGACTGATTTTAGGGTTGAGCAACTTGATTTCCTATTAATATATTTCAATATATTTTCAACATATCACACTGTATTTTCATGTATTTCATTGTATTCATTGTCTTTTTTCCCATTGTAATTCAATATATCTCGTTGTATTCCATGTATTTCATTGTATTCACTATCTTTTTTTCTCATTGTATTTCAATGTATCCCGCTGTATTCTATGTATTTCATTGTATTCACTGTCTCGCTATATACCATGAATGTATTCATATGTTTTTTTAATTAACATAATTTATTTATTCAGATGTATTATATAATTTCTCTGAAGATTGCTACGTTTTTGGGGTATTTTTCGGTTGAGAATCTTTTTTATAACTAAAAAATACAAAATTTGTGTGTTATAATTGGGTTTGTTGAGTTATATTAGGAGTCTATTATGTTAATTGATTCATTTTCCATTTTAAAAACAGTGTAATCCCCTATTTCACGCCGTGAATACAGTCGAATACAATAATTTGTCCAGCTGTAATCCCATGTTTCACTCCATGAATACAGTCGAATACACTCGAATACAACAACTGATTAGCTGGACTTCCTTGATTCACGCCTATTTTTGCTACTGTATTCATAATACAATAAATAAATATATCAAATACATCTTATAACCACAGAAAAGGTATCTATAATCCGTAATATAGCAAATGGTATCTATAGATGGCTAATTACTACTAAAAGATAGTGCTTTATGAAAATTTCCCTAATATCAAAGCGGTAAATGAGCAGCAATTAGCACATTAGGCCCACAAACACAGTAATATCAACAAAAAGTAAAGCCAAGTACAGATTACATTAAAAGCTTGAATTTTAATTTGTCACTATTTTTGTTGCTCGAGTCGAATTGTGCGTTACTTTGGTTCCGGACTCATAAGAGGTGGAAGTCGGATTTAAAGTTTATGCATACAGGATTCTAATTTTTTTATATTATTAGGTTCTAAATTAATAATTTGTACATATTCAATGAATTTCTTAAGACAAATAAAAAGTTTAGACCAAAACTATTGGATTCAATCGAACTCGTAACCGAAGGGCTGATTCCGGTCATATACATAGTTATCACCAAATCATAATTAATTAATATACATTCTCACCTCAATTTTGTGATTGTAGACAAATTTACACCATAGGTGGATAAGTCTTTTTGGGAATGGATAAAACGTCAAACTCGAAAACAATAAAGGACAATAATGTTTCCACTGTCCGTACTGCTCGCAAAACCTCTTACCCCAATCTACAACAAAGAGCTTCAAGATCCAGCATAGGCAGAAAGAGATAGAGAGAAAGAGAGCTGTAGAGAGTCGGAGAAAAACAGAGATGCATAGATAGAAAAAAAAAAATTCTATCATAGACATTTTATCAAACACCTTTCATACAATATTTATTTTTCTAAACGCGACTCTCTTATCCTAACATTAGTTATATATCTAGAGAATAACAAACCACTTCTATCACCCATTTTATCAAACACCTTTCGTACAATCTTTATTTTTCTTAACGCGATAGTTTATATGTATAGATAGAGAGAGATCAAACCACTTCTATCACAGACATTTTATCAAACGCCTTTCGTGCAATCTTTATTTTTCTAAAAGCGACTATATATACGTTACATACCCGGTAAATATGAAGTTTTTTGTTGAATTGGTGGCCTGCTGTGGCTGTTCTTCATATCGTGTGCGACAGGTTGAAGCAGAGGAGATGGGACCTCTTGTACCTGCAGCTGCTGAAACGTCGTCTGATAATAATAATAATAATAATAATATTATGTATAAAAGGAGGAAGCAAGGGAGACGAGTGAAAGCGAGATCGGCTGGTTCATTTCCTGATTGGAAACCGTCTCTTTCGTCTATATCAGAGGATCATGATGCTTTCCCTACAAGAATGGCTGTTAATTCCAACAGGAATCTGAAGAAGAGCGCAACTGCTTCTCGTCATCATCATCGCGATAAAGTCAGGTACTCCCTCGTTTCATTTTATGTATTGAGTTTAGTAATGTAGAAAAAGCTTTTGATCTTGCAATATGAAACTAAAGGGGCCAGACACAAAGTCGGGCTCAGGATTTAAAGTTTGTGGGTTCTGAATTCGTCATAGAATTCATAGTTCGTCTTAGTTCGCAATTAAGTATTTATACATATTTAATAAATTTCTTAATACAAATACGAAGTCTAAGCAAAAATTATTGGATTAACTGAGGCACAATAATGATTTAAAATTTATGGGTTCCTACAATAATAATTGGATTCGCAGAATATTTATAGAGATTTTAGAAATATCTTATTATATATATATATAGATATACAGGATCTGGGCAATGTGCCCGACTGCCCGTAGTCAATACTGTGGATCTGCCACTGTGTGCATAACAGATCAATAGCGTTACGACATCAAGTTCATCTCATTCCAGTATTTTTTTATGCGAAGAAAAAATTTGTTTAAAAGTCCACAAATATGTAGATATAAACCTATAATTTAAAAAATACAATAAATTCAAGCAAGAACCTCAATGGTTAAAGCTATAAAGCTTAAAATGGATCCGCCTCTATTTGGCTATGTGAATTCAACTAAATATCATATTGAAATATATGTGTGTATATATATATATATATACACACAATAAGATCCCGCTTTTTTTTTTGTTGAACTAATTCGCTTCCATTTGGCTAAATCTTGCTTCCTCTTTGAAAATTCGGATTCAGAATTTCTTTTCGTTTTCCTTTTACGCATATTTTTTCTTTTAAATTTGTTTATTAATTACTGTTTATACGGATAAATATACATGTTCGCTTGGTCATAAAAACTACTTCCTTCGTCTCAGCGCTTAAGCTACAAGGTCCAAGTATTGTGAAATTAGATACCATTCCTGTTAGATTTATCAAATTTTCCTAAAGAAATTTTATATATGTAAAAGCTACGTAAAATTATTACTCAGTTAGTATAAATTCTTAATAAAAATGTTTATTCAAATGTTTAAAAGTTTCAAAAATTTCCTCTTAAATTTTGTGTCAAGTCAAACTACTTCATATAAATTAAAATACAGAAAGTATCATAATAAAGAATGTATTGTTCCTTGGTGGGTTCATTCGGTACGAAAGAAAATTAATCGCACCAATGAATTTCGGATATTGAATTACAACATTGACACTAGACATTTCTGCATGCTTCTTCGTGTTATTTTGTTACCTTTGCCCAGGAGCTCCTTGTTTTTGACTTTACTTCCTTGTGACTCAAACCCGTAACCTCAGAATTGAAGGTGGAGGGTGTTTACTGTTTACCGCTTGAGCAACCCCTTTTGGTTACTTTCCAAACCCATAAACTCATAATTGAAGGTCGAGGGTGCTCACTACTTGAGCAACCCTCTTTTGTCACTTTTTTGTGTTTTGGTCTCATAATTAGTTTATGGTTTAGGTCTATTGGAAACAGCCTCTCTACCTGCTTTAGGTAGGGATAAGGTTTGCGTACAGACTACCCTCCCCAGATCCCGCACGTTGGGATCAAACTGAGTTTGTTGTTGTTGTAATTGGTTTATGGTTTAATTGTTTTTTTTTTCCTGTTCTACAGGATAGCTTGCTTTTCTGCAATGGGTCCAGCATTTGCTCCCACTCCTTTCTTGATGTGATATTGGGAGTTGGGACTAATCCAAATTACCCTCCTGCTCTCTTTTGTTTTGTAAATTTAAACTCTGTATATCGTGTAAAGTTTTTTTTTTCTTTTTTCTTTTTTCATTTCTCTTCAATTTCCATTATGTTCTCTCTCCCTATCTGTATTAATGCAAGGGCTGTAATATTTGTAAAAATGAAAAGGAAAAAAAAATACTCCAAAACTATATTAAGTATATATGGATAAACTTATTGAGAATATTTGTTTAATAAGTAGTGAATTGTGGATCTATGACACTTCTGAAAAATCCATAATGGACTTTGTCCCTTCACCTATAGACGGCGACTTGGCTTTGCTATCGGTATAGAGTTTCGAAATACCGAGTGGAAAACAAGAAATTAGTCGCCATATAAAACTTGCTAAGCCTCACTTCCTTCTCCACTTCTCTTATTAAGTGTAAAACGATGCGACCTCATATACTTAAACGCGTAAGATACATTGTGATGTATGGAATATAGGTTAAAATGTTTTATATGGCGATTAATTTCTTGTTTTCCACTCGGTATTTCGAAACTCACTTTGAGACTTGACTAATCCAGACTTGTTCGCGGAATTTCAGATAATGGAACTATACAACTAAAAGCAAGGAAAAAACAAAATGTTGAGAGAGACTAGACAGGGACTTCAAAAATACAATAAAAATAATTACGTTTCATAGCCTGTTTGGCAAAAAATTGAGGTGTTTAACCAAGCTTTTGGAAGAAAAAAAAAGTGCTTTTGAGAAGAAGCAGAAGCAGTTTTGGAGAAGCAGAAAAAAGTAGTTTCTCTCCAAAAGTATTTTTCTGAGAAGCACTTTTGAGAAAAATACACTTAGAAGCACTTTTCAAAAGCTTGGTCAAACACTAATCATTGCTCAAAAGTGTTTTTCAAATTAATTAGTCAAACACAAATTGTTTCTCGCTAAAAGCACTTTTTTAAAAAAGTACTTTTGAAAAAATACTTTTCAAAATAAGCTAATTTTAGAAGTTTGGCCAAACGGGCTATGACAGTCCCAAATTGTTGAGGTAGGACCTCGACAATAAACTAAATAAAATAGACAGAAGAAGGGCAATTTTATACGACTTAAACTACTGCTACTTGTTAATATACTTGGAAAGTATCATATTTGGAAAATTACTATATTTGGATATACTTTAAGTTTAAATTTCTCATTTTACCCTCAGCGATATGATTTTTTAGTCACAAAAGTCATACTATATCTAAGACCTGAGTTCCAAAAGTTAATCTATATCTATCTATCTATATCTATATCTATATCTATCTATATCTATACTATATTAAAAGCACAAAGGCCCTTATCGAAATGTTGATCGCCTTTTTCACCCTTTAAGACAACAACAACAACCCAGTGTAATCCCACAAGTGGGGCCTGGGGAGGGTAATATGTACGCAGACCTTACCTCTATCCCGAGGGGCAAAGAGGTTGTTTCCAGGAGTCCCTCGGCTCAAGAAGGCAACAAGAGACGCTATATTAGTACTATCAATAGACTCATAATAAAATAACATAAAATACCATAAAATCCATAACATAATATAAATACCATAAAATAACAAAGTAACAGCAATATAAGAGATATAGGAAATACGAGAAAGATGTACGGTATACTAATAAACAGCAGATAAAGCCCATCATCAGTAGCTGATCAATAGCATCCTAAGACTAATTCCTAACTGGCTAGTCTCACTCTAGTGCGCTGTAAAAAAAAGAAATCACAATTTCCCCTAACCTACAACCTTAATGCTCGATCTCCATAATTCCCTGTTTAGGGTCATGTCCTCAGTAACCCTAAGTCGCGCCATATCCTGCCTGATCACCTCTCCCCAATACTTCTTAGGTCTCCCTCTACCTCTCCTCGTACCCACCACAGCAGTCGCTCACACCTTCTCACCGGTGCATCAGTGTTCCTCCTCTGAATGTGCCCGAACCATCTGAGTCTTGTTTCCCGCATCTTATCCTCCATGGGGGCCACACCCACCTTCTCTCGAATATCTACATTTCTAATCTTATCCTTCCTTGTATGCCCGCACATCCACCTAAACATCCTCATCTCTGCAACTTTCATCCTCTGGATGTGTGAGATCTTCACCGGCCAATACTCGGTCCTATACAACATAGCAGGCCTAACCAATGCCCTATAAAATTTACCTTTCAGTAACGGTGGCACTTTCTTGTCACACAGAACTCCCGTCGCTAACCTCCATTTCATCCACCCCACCCCTATACGGTGTGTGACATCCTCGTCGATCTCCCCGGTCCCCTGAATAAACGACCTGAGGTACTTGAAACTACCCTTCTTAGGGATGACTTGAGAATCAAGCCTCACTTCCACTCCCGTTTTCGTCAGCTCTGCCCCAAATTTGCACTCAAGGTATTCCGTCTTCGTCCTGCTCAACCTGAAACCTTTGGACTCAAGGGCATGTCTCCAAACCTCTAACCTCTCGCTGACGCCGCGTCGTGTCTCGTCGATTAGGACTATGTCATCAGCAAATAGCATGCACCATGACACTTCCCCTTGAGTATGATGCGTTATAGCATCCATCACCAGGGCACCTCCCCTTTAAGAGTATATTTTATATTGGACAGAGTAGTAATTTTAGTTATTTCCTAATATGTAGGAATAGTCATTAATTATTTTTCTAATATTTAGGGACAATCATTTAATTAATAACCTAATATTTAGGACTTTGATATGAAAAATCATATAATGATCTTTTTGTTGTAAATTGTTTTGTTTAAGAGTCCTTGACGAGCTTCTTTTTTTATTTAAAATGTTTTAGGTTTAGTATTGTTTATTTTCTTTTTCTTTTTTAGAACTCCTTTTCTTCGTATAATTTATGTAATTTGATTATACAATGAGTTACAATAATTTATTCTTTTTCTGATCAGTTGAAAATAATTCATATAATATTTATTATTAATTAAAAAATAAATAAATTGCATTTTATTCTTGAAACAAAATTATTATTTTCTATCAATTTGTTAATCCTGTTAGAATAAGGGAATATCTTTTCAACAAACAAAATCAAAAGAATTATTAAGTTTTGAAGGATTATTTGTGACTGCTGAAATTGAAAAGAAGCATGATAACTTATGAATTCAAAGCGATTGGATTAACAATTAAAATAATTTTTTTAGTTGAATATATTGACTGATGATTGAAAACTTGTATGAAGATTAATAATTTTAGGAAAAATTAACTTTTATTTTATCAGTCAAATATAATATTTTAAAATTCTTTCGTATTGAGATAATGCACACGCGCAAAACATATATCATAAGATTAGTTCATATAAAATGATATGGAGGGAGTTGTAGGCAATTAAAATTTTATTATATTTAAATCCATTAGAAATTTGGATTTAATCTCAAATAAATATATTTTGGTCCAAATAAATATTATGGGCTAATATAATTGAATTAATTATATGAGTCCAATATATATGGATTAATCCATTGGGCTAACCCGTTTAATTGGGCTAAACTGCTAAAGTAATGAGCCCACTTTATTAAGCCCAAGATGACATCTTCCTAGAGGCCCAGTTTGGTGCCACGTGTCATATGACATGGCACAACAAGTCAAACGGAAGAGCCAACGGGATCGTGCCACATGTTAAAATGACTAGACATGCCAAATCAAATTAAAGGGCTAATAAAATCGTGCCACGTGTGCAAGTGACATGTTCTGGCCAATCAGATGCGGCCATGTCACACTTCAATTTGATTGGTCGGAAAGAGTTTGTTCTTATCACAACTCCTCCCTTCCACAACTATAAATAGAGTCTCCATAACCCAAAAAAGACACTAGAAATTATAACAAGAAGCAAGAGAGAACTCGTGGATCAAACGCCGCAAATTTCTCTACAAGTTTCAAGCTTCAAGCAATTAAGTTCAAGCTCAAGAACGAATAACAAATCAGGTTCAAGCTCAAGAACGAAGAACAAATCAAGGTCAAGTTCAAGCAATCAAGCTCAAGCTCAAGAACAAGATCATCGTTCGTGGCAACAAATATAGATTCAAGATCAAGCTCAAAGGCCCTTGAATTTATTTACTGTTGAAAAGTAGAATCAGATGATTCATAGAAATTGTACACTCATAATATTTGAAATAAAATACTACGATTCTTGCGGTATTTTTCGGCCTAATTTTATTTTCTCAACGTAATTTATTGTCTACAGGAGTAATATGGAATATTCTCTTCCAAAAAAGAAGAAAAAAGAAAAAAAGAGAAGTGTATATTTTTAAATCTAATCGAGAGACACTTACATTCCTACTAATGTAATTTTGGGAGAAATTAAAAAATAGCCAGATTTATAATTAGTCATTCAAAAATAGTCCAGTTTCAAAAGTAATCGAAATTTAGCCACTTTTCATGTAAAGATAAATCTGAGCGAAAACATTGTTCAAAACCCGAAAAATACGCCACTATATTATACTGGAGTTCCAGGATAAGTATGCTTGAACTCCAGCATAATATGATGGAGTTCCAGCAAGTATAATTGTCCAGTATAATATACTGAAGTTTGGAGCACTAGTGCTCTAGTCTCCAGTATATTATACTGGAGTCAGCAAAGTATACCAGTCAAACATAATATGTTGGAGTTCATACACAAGTGCACTGAACTCCAGTATATTATGCTGGACCGGTCTTTGTTGCAGCAAAATATTAGCTATTTTTCATTGATTTCGTAAACGCTGGCTATTTTTGAATGACCAGTCCGAAAACTGGCTATACTGTGCTATTTTTACTGTAATTTTCATTATTGATAGACAAATCTTCAACATTGGGGCTTTCTATTTGATTGTATCAAAATGCCCAATGAATTAACATTTAAATATGAAATATTTCATATATATTTTGGCTAGTGAATAAAATTAGTTTTGGTCGGTCGGCCATTGTATTTTGCAAAAAAATTGAAAAAAGAATTTCTTGAATTATTTTGGCAACATGGAAGCTAAAACTTGGGCCGGGTCAACCCGTCCAAGGTCCAATAAAATTGGATTGGCAGATTCCAGATCCAAACAAAGAAATTACTGTAGAAAACTGCTGCTTCCAACTCTATCGTCTTCCCCTCTATTGTCTATTGTGAAAGCTTTCTTCTGTGAAGCAAATGGCAGCTCTGCAGAGCTCGTTTACATCTCTTTCGATCTCCTCCAACTCATTCTTTGGCCAACCTTTTTCTCCTACTCTCTGCCCTCCTCTGGTACTATGCTTTATTTACTACTCTTTTACAATTCCTTCATTTTTTTACTTACTGTTGTCCATTGATATAGGCTCCTATTAAATATTTCTTTTAACTTTTGATTTCTCATTAGGTTCGTCAAGTAATCTGCTGTGTACATTTGTGTTAATGGTTGCTTAATTCTCATAAGACCTGGTACATGTTATTTTGCTGGAATTATCCCGACTGACCCAGTAAAGAAACAACATAACAATAATTTATGACCACCATATTCTTGCAATTGGTAAACACCCTCCCCCCTCCCTCCCAAGCGCTCAATGGCTGAGGGGAAAGAAAAAATGAAGTACCAATTTATATGGTGCACTTTCCTTTATAGTTTGTCTGAAAAATAACACACCTTTCTATATCTAAAAATAATTTAATTTTAAATTTTTATTTTTCTTTTAACGAGATGAGTAATAGCTACACAAACATCGATGACTTATTTTAGACCACGAGTTTTAAAAATATGTCTTTCTTTCTTTAGTTCTGTGCCCACTGCCTGGTCAAACAATGCCACGTAAATTGAGAAGGCGGAAGTAGATGATAGGAGACCTATGGGGGCAAAAACTCTAAAACTAAGGTGCATTTGGTGTGGAGGAAGATGTTTTGCATGAAAATATTTTTCTTAGGAAATATTTTTCTGGTGATTGGGTTATGGGTATAAAGGTCGGCCATACATTTATTTTACACGGTCTAGCATAGTGTATGAAGGTTATGTTTTGGTGATTTTAATGAGTAGTTAATAACATTGTCCAGCTGTTTATTAGAATGTGTGAGATCAGTTGAGAGTTGAAATTTTTATAGAAGGAAAATGATCATCAAAGATTTGGTTTG
Organism: Nicotiana tabacum; assembly: GCF_000715075.1. NCBI lineage: Eukaryota > Viridiplantae > Streptophyta > Magnoliopsida > Solanales > Solanaceae > Nicotiana > Nicotiana tabacum. The sequence continues at coordinate 217,615,507 of NC_134080.1, read as the reverse complement.
ACCATGAACATCGTGGGTTCAATCCTGACTAGCAAATGAAATCTGATATTTAAGCGGAAACAGGTCAAGAAACAAATGCATTATTTGAAGCTGGAAATAGCGGATTTCTCCATTATCTAATATATATGTGTGTGTGTATAAAGAAGAACGACTTCCGCCCATGTTTACATTAGTCATTTCAAGGATAGGAAACACTTGAAAACATTTCCCTTGTAGAAATATTTTCCGTCGTACCAAAAAACACTAACTAGGCTATGGAAGAGATTAGTGCATATCTAGATCCAATATTGTTAGTCAGTGGGTGGGCAATACCACTGGACTCGTAACTACTATGTGATAGTGGGTACAGAATTAGTATGTGTGTGCGCGTGCATATGTTAAATTGCTCAATTAATATAAAGTTTAAGTTGACGTGGTGCGGCTGCCATACCACATCTTGGGGTTAATCTGTTAATGTGGTTCGTGCTATATGTTTTAATGCTTTTGTTTGCGAGTTTCAAAATGAACTGTCTTTGCTTCGGTCTTACTTGTATCGACTTAATTAAGAGGAAAATGTGCTGTTGAAGAATGGATTTCTACCTGTAGGCTGTAGATATGGAATTACTCTTCTAGGGTGCTAAGTTTGGCCAAATTCTTGATCATTTTAGAGGCTCTGAATGCTTTAAGTTCCGATTTTAATCTCTCTGTTGTTCAACATAACTGGACAAGTAGCTTGTTGATAGCAATATAGCTGCATTTGTTAACATGTAAAGACATCTAATTGCCCTACAATAAATTCTCTCCTTTCATCTTCAAATAGTGTTGACTCTCCTATAGTCACTTACTTCTTCTGCTGAAAGATGCAACATTCTTCAACCTTTCTGGTTTGCCTCTTGAAATGCGGAAAGTTGCTGGTAGATACTTGAGCTGATACGCAGTACCAGAAATGCTGATAAAGTTGCTTTACTAATTACTACTAACTAGTATCATTATTTTAATAAATCTGAATGAGTAGTTGACGGGAACATATTCAGTGGGAAAATTGATACTCCAGAATTTGCATCATAATGAGAGGAATTTTGGCATAGTTGAATAGCTAATATCTCATGGTTTTTGCCCTATGTATACGAGTGCCAATGGCATTCAACTCATCTTTTGTATCGAAGATAACTTTAGCTACCTCTCAGTTCTTATCAGGGAGTTAGGTACTCCTCGATCCTCCCTCAAATCCATTGTACTCTTATTTTGAAAGATGAATAAAATGCCTAATATCACTTTGTACCGGGGGTGGGGCTCGTCTGATAGTGTTTTGTCTTGGACTGCTAGTGGTTAAGTGGTTTATGTTGTGTCCACCCTATTTTTCCATTTTTTCGTAGTATTGTGGCATCATTTCTTGTTATTGTTATTGCTTTTCTTCTGTCTCTTACGATGCTAATATTATGTTTCTTGTTTCTGTTGTTGTCACGGATTCTATTGTCTATTCTCGTCTTCTTGAGCCGAGAGTCTTTAGGAAACAACCTCTCTACTCACCCGGGGTAGGGAAGGTCTGCGTACACTCTACCCTCCTCGTACACCACTTGTGTAATTTTACTGGGTTGTTGTTGTTGAATAAAATGCCTAATATCGATATCAGAATTTCCTCTTCAGAGTATGGACATGCTGTCGTAAGGTTGATGCTCCCTATGCAACTATTTATTGGTCCTCTTTTATCATCCTGCTTTACGTGACTTGTCTTTTTCACGTGTCAAACTGCAACAGGATGCTTTTTTGTTTAATTGATGACAGTCTTCAAATGATACTTTGCAGGTCAAATCAATACAAAGTCCAGCTACCATTGTTGCCAAGGTTGGTACCTTAGATCTTTTTCTGGTCTTTTTCTGTTGTTAGGTTATGAACTTCTTGTATAACTCAAAGAGAAGATTTTCCATGACAAGAACTTTACTGTGTAAAAGCAATCTTCATTTTCATTTCTTCTGCAGCTTAAGCGATGGGAACGGAAGAAGTGTAAGCCAAACAGCCTCCCGGTGCTACACAAAATGCATGTGAAATTGGGAGATACAGTAAAAGTGATATCCGGCCACGATAAAGGTAAGGTTGGAGAGATCACTGAGATTATCAAGCACAACAGCAAAGTCGTCGTAAGTGAGATAAACTTGAAAACCAAGCATGTGAAGAGTAGAGATGAGAATGAACCGGGCCAAATAATCAAGGTTTTCAATTTCTTTCCTTCTCACTGTATCTAATTTTCCTAAAAGTTAATCTCATGTTTCTCTGTTGTTATGGCTCCAACGTATTCAGGACTGAGGCATACTTGTTGTCATTCTCTTTTATTATGGATATGGCTAACATAAACTAATCAGTCTTAATGAGAAAGTAACTTTTTTAGTCTGGTGCTTTCAGATTGAAGCTCCTATTCACAGCTCGAACGTGATGCTTTACTCGAAAGAGCAGAAGGTAGCCAGTCGGGTGGGTCATAAAACACTCGACAACGGAAAAAGGGTCAGGTACCTCGTAAAAACCGGGGAAATTATTGATAGTGCAGAGAACTGGAAGAGAGCTGTCAAAGAGAAGGAAAAAACAACAGAAGCAGTGGCTGCTACTTCTTAGAAGACTGTCCTTGTGAATTCTAGTTGTTGTACTTTCTTCAACTCTCCATTAATGTGTTATCTGTCTGTATTTGTAGCCACTCCCTTAACCATTCCTACAAAAAAGGATTGTTCAAGGCAGAAGGGAAAAGGTACACTAACAATTTTGTATTTGTATTTATTGTAAAAGTTCCATACCTCAAAAGATGGTATATTTGGCTCCAACTTGATGTAAGACCAAGATGAATGTTACAGATTTAGATTTTTTTTTTTTTTTTTTTTGAGAAAAAGCTTGCAGGGAAATCTCACATTTTTTATGTCCAAACACCTACTTAGGGTCGTTTGGTTGGTATTGCTTAGCGGTGGTAAAATGATTAAAAGAAAATAATTATTCACTCATATTATCTATTCAAAAATAGGTTGGATAATGAACTTTTTAAAAATGGGTCAAATATGAAAAAGAATCATTTGATCCACTTAAAAAATGGATAACCATTGGATAACTAATGAGTTTAATGTTTACATTTGTAAAACCTCAAATTAGGGGTTCCTCAAGTTCGGGAAACTAGTAATTCTCTCAAAATTGAACATATTCAAGAAGTCATGGATAATATGGATGTTCATATTATTTGCCGGTTAACCTGTTTTTTATCCTTATTAAATATGAGTCAGGACGGATAATTTAATCGTTTTTTGCATTACCCTTTTTGACCCGTCTATATCCGTCCCGCTTCGCCCCTTTGCCACTCCTAACTATTGCCATAATTAACCTCACTATAAATTTACGTATTAAATAATATAGTGTTTGCATGGCCACCTGAAAAAATATAACCGCTGCATAACTAAGGCAAAGTTTGATCGACAGTATTACACGTAATATGTAATTTTGAAATTTATGTGAGTGGGTGACTGCCTCAAATTTGGTCATATGTGTTAACTCTTAAAATCGGATAACAATTAAATTTGTAAGTGATTTTAAGAATACGTAGTATAATTCGACACAAAGCAATTAATGAAGTAAATAGAGAATATATAAAGACAGAAATAATTCAAACCACGCGAGTGATATAGTTTCAGTCTCAGTGAAACAATCGACCTCGGTCCGGGCTCACCACGGCCAGCACAAATGAACAAGAGAAAGAGCTAATGACAGAGAAAATTATAATATATTGGTTTGGAATGCATGTTATAATGTACTTTACCAGTTATCATACCCCCTTTTATATAGTAGGGAAGTCGTGCATCAAGTACAACTCTATAAAAGGTAAAAATCTCATAATTAATTGATTGTCGATTTCTTATCGATACATGCTGATATCTCTGTTGTGATATTCGGTCGGTCACGGATATCACGGCTAGGACCGATCCCGAATCACGAGCCCAATATCCTCGAGGGTGGGTGTTATGGTTCGGACTCCAAATTCATCAGACCTCTACCTTGGTCTCGGCCCCCTGCTATCATATCTCGAGTTTGGCTTACTATGTCGGAGACCGAGGTGTACCACGAGACCGAGTTTGCCCGTATACAATACGTAAATTTATTTGTCCTTCTAAATAATAACAGGACCGAAAAAAATCAAGAAAGGTTATTAATCAATAGTCGCCTATTGGAGTAGCGAACTGCCGGAAATAAGAAAAACTTAACTCAATTATTCGATTTACATTTTTAGTCCAACTCAATGACGTAAAATTTAAATATATAAGTTTGTTATCAAGATTTAATTTTTTACAAAACAAAATTTAGAAGATGAACTTGAAAAACTACCGAGGCAAATTATATTGAAAAGAATTATCTTTTTGTAAAGAATAATTTGCAATTATTTTAATCTTTGAAACAGAATTAGATATTTACAGTTTTGATAAGTTACGTTGAATCTTATATAACAAAATTCTCGGAGGAAAATTCAAGAAAAATACAATACAACTTGCAACTCAAATTTAAAAATACCCCTCTGTTATAAATAGAATTGTATTTAAGATGAATGTCTATATTTAGAGATATTTTAGGGCTTGTTATTTGGTACCTAAATCACTTTTTCCCTATAAATAGAGGGGTCATATTCCATTGTAACTCACTCCAAATCAATAAGAATCATCTCTCTATGCTTTTATCTGCAATATTCTTCTTCTTTTATTGTTTTATAACACGCTATCAACACGAGACTCTAACCAATTGAATAGAAGCTTTGGGGTTGACCATAGTGATTGTCAATTGTTCTATGAACTTCCTTCATGGTTAAATTCTGGATTAAAGGTAAGTATTTTACTTTATTTTCTCTTTTAAATTCTTGACATTCTATAATTTGATTTTAAATACAAGCAAAGACGATAAATTTTGATTGTAACTCTAATGGAGTTTGAAAGAAATTATAACTACTCAAAGTGGTAAAATTTCTATCCCTTGCCATAATCAAATTCATGTATGATTGTGGGCAAAGAATTTGAAATTCATCCCATTGAATTTGCTTCATTCTCATTCCCTTGAGAGATATGGTAGCAATATGTAATAAGTTTGAAAGAAGACAAAATCATTACGTGAAGGTATCAATGGATGTGGACGTTGTGAACACATGATTTTTGCTTCACGAAAACTACTCCAAAAAGAAATCAAAAAATAAAACAAAATTCTCTTGATGTACAATTTTTTTTTAGGATTTACATGGCATTTTTGGATAATTATTTGTGTTTTGTCCGTAAATGTTTACCTTGTTGTAGTTTATTGAAAAATACGAAAACAAAAATATAAAAATACATGTTGTATGCATAATTAGGATTTAATTATGCATTTAGGAATTAATAAAAACCGTCAGTTTGCTCTAAAAAAGAAAATCACAAAAATATGCGTTTTATTTTATCTGTTATCATTGTGTGATTTTGTTTTAAGGTTTTAATTTGTGTGTTAATTGTTGTAAATATTAATAAATATTTGTGTAGTGTTATTTTTTTTTAATATTTTTACAATTTAATTAGGAATTGTTAATTAAAAGAAGAAAATGAAAAGAGTTAAAATATATGGCCAATCAGATCTGGGCCAGAAATTTAGACCCAAAAATCAGGCCCAAACATTCCAAAAGACCCGGTCAAATCCAGTCCACCTGCAATTAATCCAAACGACGCCGTATTGGCGTCTCAAATCTGAGTCGTTGATCAAACTGGATCGAACGATCCAGTTCAGCCCCTGCATAGTGAAACGACACCGTTTCAATTGATCAATCTGAGCCATCCATTTTCTTTGATCTAACAACCTCAAGGCCTCAACACGACCCGATCCACTTCACCCCCAGGCCGACCCATTCCCCAACTTAAACCAAACGGTGTCCCCTTTAAGTGAATTAATCCAGGTCGTGGATCGTGATTGATCCAACGGCCAAGATCAGACCACCCCTCCTCTATATAAACTAAATATCCTACCCCAACCCCCCCAAACCAAACCCCCATCGTCTTCATGTTCATCATCGTCCCTAAGACGATGCCCCCCCCAAACCCTAGCCGCCCTAGCTCCCTCTCGCCTGAAATCCGGCGGTAACTACCCTACCGGCCACGACCTTAACACCCCTGAATCACCTCGACCTCCTCTTTCCAACCATCACCATAACTCCCCTTGAATCAGGTCCCAACTCTTCGAATCTTAAATCAAAGGTTGGCCTGAAAACCCAACCGTCTCCGATGATCACCAAACTAACACCCTGTTACCTTCCAGCCACCCCCTACACAAATCCTCAAACCGTTTGGCTCGAATCATCTCAGAGCTTCTCGAATCTTCATTTGAAGATTCGAGCCAAACATGAACTTACCCAGATTCGTTCCAAATTCATACCAGGTGACCCCCAGGCCTCCCTCACCCCTAAACCACCATTGGTTCCCTTCGAATCTGGCTAGAAACACTCGAACCCCAAATCGAAACAAACAAAACCCTAGGAAAAAACAAAACTGTTTTCTGTCCGAATTTTTTGAGGTTTTGGGTGTTTAACTGACCTTAGTCGAAGTGTTCTCAATTAAGGTCCGTTTGACCTCAAAAGAAGTTCAAATCAGAGTCGATTCAAGTCCGTCTGTTCTTTGTTCTATATAAGGTATTTTTCCTTTTTCCTTTTTCTTTTATTTCTATTTTTCTGATGTTTTAGGTGTCTGTTTATGTGTTTAGCATTGTTATATTTATTTTTTCAGTTTGTTGATTTCTCTTTCCTTCTCCTTCAGACCCTTTTATTTGGTCGAATTTGTTTCTGTTCTTTTTTGTAGGCTGCATAATCAATTCAAATAGGTTTTGTCGATTAGTCATTTTATTATAAACCTCTGTTCTTGGCAATACTGATTGAAATTGCCTGATTGACTGTTTTCAGGATGATTGTTATCAATTATTATAGATAATCGGTTAATTAGTTCTCGTCGATTTATTCGTTCTTGTTTGTAAACCTATAAGCTCATAAAATGTTTGGTATGTATGCTTGATCTGTGAACACTGAGCTTCAGGGCATTGTCAGTAGGCTGACAATGAACCTGCATTCATGTGCATATTGATTCAATGTTTCAATTTTAGTTTAAATAATTCTGTTGAGTTATATGTGTTGATTTAAATTCAGTTAAGTTTTTTTTCAATTGGGATTCGACCTTAGTCATTTAACTATCAATAAGTTTGGTTATAGTTGTTAGCCAGAATTAATTTTAGATAACTGTTAGTTTGAACAGATTTTATAATTAAAAGTTTTAATATAGTTGAAATTGTGTTAAGAAGTCAGTAATATCAAAGGGTTTTCAAGGGTGATTTAGGAATGAAATAGTTAGGATTATAATTTATTGATTAGTGCTTTGTTAATGGGGGTATTAATTAATACACTAATGGGGAACAAAAGAGAATGGGGGTGCTGATAATCAGGAAAAGTTGGCCTTAGTGGGATTAAAAGTGAAAAAAAAAATCAGATTTTAGTGCAGATTCTGTTTTAAAAAAGAAAGAGGGGGGTCGGGCAGCAAGTGGAAAGAAAGGGCAGGTTGTATAAAAAGGGATTTTGGGGACTGATTTTGGAGGAGAAGAAATACAAGAAAAAAAAAAGGGCTGGAACAAAGAACTCTAATATTCAGAAAAATCAAAACTCTTGTATTAAGAGTTAGAGTTAGAGTGTTAAGGCTGAACTTTTGCTAAGAGTTTCAGGCTGCTTTCTTTGAGTATTTGACAAAACAGAAAACTACTGTTTCATTGCATCTGTCTGTGTTTAGTTTTGGTACTGCTGGGTTTCAGTTTAGTATTTCTTGGGTTTATTGGTTGTTGTTGTACTGTTGTGTTGTTGTATATGCTACTGCTGTGTTTCTGCACTAACCTTCCTCTTTTCTTCTTGTGTCCATACCAGGTACACTTCTACAAACCATTTTGATGTACATTTTGAAGATGAAATGAGATGGCAGAATTTTAGCATGTTTTGTATCTTAGATAGACCTTAATTATGTGTTTTATGTTAAATGAATGTTAGATATTTGTATAAGTAGGACTGTTTATTTTATAAGATCATTTTATTAGCAATAATTGATAAGTAACATTAGATTGTGGAACTGAATTCCTTGAAAAGGCATGAGCATCAATTAGTATAATATGTGTGTTCAATTTGAGTAAGATGTAGGTTTTTGAACTTTTAAGTCTCGCGTGAGTTTCATAGTTAAATAATGTCAGTTTTGTTAATGCGTATTATCAAATACCTTAGTTCGGAATTATTTTGGCAATTAATCCATGTAGGATATCAATTTAATATTGGTTGGTTAACAAAAATCTAGCTATGAACTCGCGGACATTAGAATAGAAATAATTCGCAATTTTGTAATTGTTGAATCTTTAAGTAATAAAGACCCGCAAATTTAGGCAAACATAGGGACCCTTAACTTGTAGAATTAGCAGGTTTAGCATATCTGAAGAGTGAATCCATATAGCAAGGCTAAGAACATTAATCCAATAGGCATGAGTCGAGTACAAAATGAGTTAATATTGAAGTTCAATATTTTCTCGAAAGAGCATTAGCTATTAAAGTTAATTCTAGTTGCCAATATTTTTAGGTAGTTAATACTCATGGTTTGTTCATTTAACAAAATGGGCTTAGGATAGTTATAAGACGTTTAGTTTCTTTTGAAAAATACTACTTGTCAATTTTGTACTTTATTTACAATTTCAATTTTTGTGATGTTTATTTTTCGTCAACAATGGTCGTAAGTTGGTAAATAATAAACCACGGCCCGATTAAGCATGTAATTAATTAGGACTTTTTCTCTTTCATCTTTAGAGACGAACTTAATTAGCAGAACATAGTCACTTTAGGATTACCCTTTAAAATAAATGAGACGTGCCTTGCAAAAAAAAAATTACAAATTGTGGGGCCCTCACAAATGTATATATATTAATTACTTAGAACTCGGGATCGGTCGCTTAGCGAATTTCATGGCCTTTTTCCCAAAAATAATAACACGATAGTCTCTTTAGGTGCGTGCTTAATAATCTTACCTTCTTAAAATCGGGTGTGCATTTATGCGACCCAAATCCAAATCTCAACGGAGTCAAAATGTGTCAACAACCACGGGTGCATTGATTGCAACGTGGTTCGAAACGCATTTTCACGACGTTGCAATTCTATAATAATAAAAGTTGTTTAAAGTTGATAAAAGCACATGAATTATAATATGTATTAAGATCAGATATCTAGCCATTACAACAGTTTAAGCGACCATGCTAGAACCACGGGATCCGGGGGTGCCTAATACCTCCCTCGGGTCAACAGAATTCCTTACTTGGAATTTCGGGTTCGCAGACTTCATTTGGAAAGTCGAATATTTTCCTCGATTCGGGATTCAATCGGTGACTTGGGACACCACAAATCTCCCAAGTGACGACTCTGAATTAAATAAACAAATCCCATTTCGATTGTCCTTTAATTGGAAAAACTCTCTTACACCCTTACGGGGTAGGAAAAAGGAGGTGTGACAGCTCTGGCGACTCTGTTGGGGAACGAACCCAGAATCTCTGGTTCAGAGTTCAGAATTCAAGCTTAGATGAATTGTTATATTTGGTTTTATTTGTTATTTGATCTTATTACATATTTTAGCTTAATATGCAAAATGCTGCTTATTATTGCTTTGATATTATTTGAACTGTACATATAAACTGTGGCGAAACCATTCTCTTCTTACCTCCGGGGATGTGCTTACTGGTTGAGACTCCCTATTCTGTTAGTGTCATACCCTAAATAAAAGAGGCTCGGAAAGTTTCTAAGTCGGCTGACCTTTTGGTTCCCGGAAAGGAGCTCCTTCCTCAACTCGAGTTGTCCGCTCGGGTACACTGTCTAGAACATATACCCAGGTTGAACCTAGAATAACTTGACTTCATGCCGGATCCCTAGTAGGAACGCTTATTTGCATCATGTTGCATTTGGCTTAGGGGACTCAACACAGGGGTTGGGTCCGTCTAGGAGAAGCAGCCTGAAATGAAAAAGACCATCCTGCTGCATCTTGTTTGTTTTGCACATTTATTTGCTTCAGATCTGCATGCTGACCGACTTCTGAAATCGGGAATTTTTAAAAAAAAATTGTGAAAAAAAAGAGAAATAAAAGAGTATATAGCAGTGTAGGGAGATAACTACTTATTTTTTAAAAAAAAAAAAGAAAAAGAAAAAAAACAATGGCCAAGTAGTGTCAAAACCCTGCCAAAATTTTGAATTTTTTTTAGTTTGATTTATTGGGAAAGAAAGGAATATTGTTTACAAAGTTCAGTTTATGGGCGAACTACGCCTGTTTGATTCTCACAGGGCGTGAGATACGTAGGCAACCCTCGTCGGGTCCAATCGCCCATTTTGCAAAAATAGCCAAAAAAAGTGTCAAAATTTTAATTTTTCGTCATAAAAGTCGGGTGATGCCGTTTTTATCAAAAATAGCCGAATGTTCCCAAAACGAACACCGAAAAGCTGACTTTGTATAAACGGCCACTTCTGTCATTTTTTATTTTTATTATTGATTGGTTAACTCGCACAACCTTAAAATCTTCGTCCCTGAAGTGCTGAAATGTCGTGTTCGGAAGATCTATTTTTTTTAAAAAATGATCAAATCGTTTTGAGTCAAATAATTTTTTTTTTGTTTAATCATATTAATAAATGTGCAGAATGAGCACGACTCAAAATGAACCTTTTTCAATCATGAATAAAATCCCCCTCCAGTTGCGGCTATGGTGGAATGATTTAGGCAAAGAAGGGCATGACGAAATCAAGAGACATCTGAAAGGTCTCACAAGTTTGTTGGGTATCAAGCCTCGAGGGGATATTATAAGGGCACTGGTCCCTTACTGGGACCCTGCGCACAATGTCTTCCACTTCTCGGACTTCGAACTCACCCCAACTTTAGAAGAAATAGTAGGGTATATCGGCAGTGCTGAGGTTCCGTTAAGGCATAAATACCTGGTTGCTCCAAGAGCCGTAGCAGTGCACCGGTTTTTGGACTCGTTAAAGATAGTCATAACAATCCATAACCCTGATTTGGCAAAAGGTTTTTGCACTCTAAGCTTCATATATCAAAGATACGGCCACATAGGAGGATTCGACAAGCCAGAAAACAAGTTGTGCAGCAAAAGTAACCATCGAAAGTGGGATGAACATAGACGGGTTGCTTTCATGATAACCTTCTTAGGGCTTTTAGTGTTCCCAATAAAAGACGGGAATATTGACATAAAGATAGCTGGGGTCATCAGTACTTTGCTCACTCAAAAGGATAGCACGCTTGCGCCCATGATTGTATCTGATATGTTCCGAGCTCTCACGGCCTGCAAAGCTAGAGGGAACTTTTTTGAAGGGTGTAACTTGTTATTGCAAATATGGATGACCGAACACCTATGTCACCGAGCCCAGTTCCTGAGCCATGGATCTTCTAAAAAGACCTGCATATAGGAGTTCTACACCAGAATTAATGAGGTCCGCCTACCTGAAGGAGTCTCGGTATGGACCTCATATTTCCGGACCCTCAACGCCAGTCAAATACAGTGGACGCTGGGATGGTTACCGATCGACGAAGTCATATACATGCCAGCAGCTAGGCCCCATTTTTTCTTGATGGGACTTAAGAGCATTCAACCTTATGCGCCGTATCGGGTTTTGAGGCAACTTGGGAGGTGTCAGATAGTGCCGAAAGATGAGGATCTAAGCACCCAGGTGATTGAGATCAGTTCCGATGGCCAGTTTCCTGAAGCAAGGGTCCGCCAGATTTGGAGCCAATGTCAATACTTAGAGGCAAATACTTGTGTATTGAATCAGGTAAGGGGGAAGTTTCACCCGGATATCAGGCTTGGTACAAAGGGGAAACGTCGTCTGGAAGGCCGGCTAAAAGACCTCACCTTCAAGAATTTGCCAAGTCCTCACAAGAGCATTGGGATGGGTTGGCCAAAGAGCGGGAATATCTTGCCGAAATAGGCAAGTTGAAACAACAGATTAAGGATCTGAAATTTGAGAACAAAGTGCAGGTTGCTGCCGACGAAGGAGAAAAGAACAAACTAGCCAGAAAAGCGAGATCCTCAAAGCTCAGATCCGGAAGATGAAAATGGACGCCGATAACCAACGGAGAAGCCGGGCCGATAAAAGGTTGATAGTAGGGTTAAGGAATCAGGTCACTGAAAGCCGAAAAGATTTGGAAAGATCCAAGGCTAGCATAGCAAGAATACGGGCCAGATGGGCAAAAGGTACAGCAGCACGAAAAAAGCACATATGGCAAGTGAGAAGGGATTATGAAGGGAGCGTTACAATATTAAGAGAAATAAATTCCACTCTCAGTAATCGGGTCCTTAAACAAGACCGAGATGCTAGAACAGACAGGGAACGCCGCTATGATTCAATAGCCCGAATGGAATAACAAATGGAGAGGTTACAATATCAGCTCATTGACAACACTCGAGTATTGGGACTAAAGAATCAACGAATAGAATAGTTGTGCATAGAAAGGGATAGAATCAGGGGTAGGATCAATGAGATTGGGCGTTACATCACCACGAAGTGCCTAGCATGTGAAGAAATGCCCCGTGATATCCTTTTTGCCTCAGTCATGGGTTATGTCCACCGGATCATGGAGGAATTAAAAAGCTTGCAAAGAGGCCTGGCACCAAAACCCGCAGAAAGGCCGAACGATGCCTCGCGGGCACCAAAATTCAAGGCTTTGATGTATCCCTAGTTCAAGTCTGCACTTGTTTGTTTTAAGAGTCTGTTGTCTACCCCTTTGTTCTCTTTTCATATCAAACAATGTTAATAGTATGGAGTCTGTATTTCGTTTGGTTCTTTTTCAAATAATAGCTTGTAATAGCATATTTTGGTAATAGAATGCAAAATTGTGTCTTTATTTTACTTATGGAAGAACTACGCCCGGTCTGATTCATGCGGGGACATGATACGTAGGAAATCTACATAATATTAGACCACCACTAAAAGATAAAAAGAAGAGGCAAAGTGAATAAAGAAAGGACATAAGCCGGAATGACGCATGCAGTCAAAGTAAAAATGTTAGAAATGGTTAAACTACTTAGGAACATTGCATTCCCCAATGTGAAATTGCAATATGTGTTAAGCTCTAACGCTAACAAGTTTGTTGTTTATACCAGAGAAAGAGATTTTAAAACAGTTAGCTCATTAGAACGTTCTGGCAGATTACCATTACCACACAAGATCAAAAGGGCCCATCCGGAAAGTATGTCTAGTTCGGACAAAAGTGTTGAGGAAGAAAAAATGGAGATGCAAATGATGAAGGAGGAAGTGGACAGGTTGAGACAAGAGATTGCTGGGATGCACCTAGCCTGGGCTAAAGGATAAACACCACCAATGCTTCCCCCTACTCCTACCCTTTCATCGGCTCGGGCTCCGGAACACCCTTCCACTGGTCCATCAACGAGCTTCCCCATTGCCCAATACTATCAAGGGGAAACTTCCTATAATCCCCAAGCTCCACCACCCAAACAAAACCCTCATCCACCAGCTATTCCTATTTTTGTGGCACCTCCACCCGCCACATTGCAAAAATCACCTGATGAACCAGTGTTTCAGGTTCAAGACAATCAATACTATCCTCCTGAACTCACCTTCAAATCACCTGATCCATACACTTACACCCATCACCTTCAGTTCCCTACAGAAACTAATAGGCCAGCTACGAATCCGGAGCAGGAAGAAGTGCTCCGTAAAGTGAAAAGCCCGGAGCAATCCTTCAGGAATATGCATGGATTGGGTAGCCAAGTTAGTGTGGCCTAAAAAGATCTGTGTCCCTTCCCCGATGTTCAATTGCCGACAGGTTTTAAGATGCTAAAGTTTGACTTATATGAGGGACATGGTGATCCCATGGCACATCTACGAGGTTTCTACAGTAAGATGAGAGGGGCAAGTGGAAAGGATGAGTTGCTGATTGATTATTTCGGTCAAAGTTTAAGCGGGTCCGCATTAGAATGTACACGAGGCAGGATCCTAGCAGGTGGTATACCTGGGATGATCTAGCACAAGCATTTGCAGGTCCTTTCCAGTATAACCTTGAGATCGTCCTCGACCGTCTTAAAACTTGAGAAAAAGCCGGGAGATAGATTCAGGGAATTTGGATTCCGTTGGAGAGAACAAGCGGCATGAGTTGATCCACCAATGAGGGAAGGTGAAATGGTGGACTACTTCTTACAAACGTTGGAGCCAACCTACTTTGGTCACCTGGTGACGTCGGTTGGTAAATCTTTCAATGAAGTAGTAAAAATGGGCGGCATGGTGGAAGAGGTACTCAGGTCCAACAAGATAATGAGTTATTCGGCGATCAAGGCCACAACTCAGGCTATCCAAAGCGGCACTGGAGGTGCACTCGGGAAAAAGAAGAGAGAGGAGGTCGCAACAGTTGAAGCAGGTACTTGGTCAAGGTTAAGAGGTCCAGCCTCTCGCTATCAAACCAGACCCCATTACCCAAACTATCCACACAATCCATACAACCCTCCACAACCATATTATCCACCACAAGAGCCCCATTTCTCCGTCCATCACACCCAAACTTACACCTAGCCTCCGGCTCATTCGCAATGGCGTGCACCAGCTCCCCAATATACATATCCACCTCCACAACACACATATACACCTCCACAAAACACATATCCACCATCGAGAGCATACAGGAATCCTTCATGGCCAAGCTTCCGTGGAAATCAGGCTTTTAGGAATGAAAGGATGCAGAAGCCGAGAACATTCACTCCGTTGGGAGAAACCTATACTACTCTGTTTCACAAGTTGAGGCAGATAGGCTTATTAAGTCCTGTTGAACCCAAATTGCCAAATCCCCTTCCCAGAAATCTGGACCATTTAGTAAGTTGTGAATATTGTTTAGGAGCTCCGGGGCATAATACTGAGAAGTGTTGGAAATTGAAGACTGCCATACAAGATCTTATTGATACAAATAGGATCGAGGTTCAGGCACCATAGGCACCCAACATCAATGAAAACCCGTTACCAGTGCACCATGAGGCCCACATGATCGAGATAGTGCATGAAGGAGGGAAACTTAAAACACCCTTACAAAACGGTAATGATGATTCGTGCCAGTCTAAACAAACATTCGACCAGTGGAAAGGCAGTGGTATGGTTGGGAAAGGCAGATGATAAGCCATTTGTGGTAGTGGGGAAAGGTTCGTCTGTTGCTGCGAAGAAGCCAGAGTCAGTCAGGGAAGTGCTGCAGGGAGTATCAAGCAAACTAGTGTTGGTGGTGAAGGGGGTCCACGTGGAACCAGTTGTTATCAGTCCAGTAATGCAGTTGCCGATAACAAATGAGAAATTTGTGCCATGGAGCTACAGTCAAGTGGTAGTGATGCATAAGGGGAAGGAGGTTGTGGAAGAAGTATGTGAGGCCTAGGGGTTAACTCGTTCGGGAAGGTGTTTTGTTCCCGCAGAATTAAGAAGGGTCAATCCTGTAACAATAAAGAAGCCAGTAATAGAGGAAGAAGCAGAGGAGTTTTAAAAGAAGATGAAGGCACATGACTACTCAATTATAGAGCAGCTGAGGAAGACCCCGGCCCAGATTTCGTTGCTATCTTTGTTAATCCATTCAATCAATCATTGTCAGGCCTTAATGAAGATTCTGAACGAAGCTTATGTCCCGGACAAGCTCTCAGTGAACCATTTGGAGAAAATAGCACACAAGATCTTCGAAGTAAACCGAGTGACATTCTCTGACGATGAGTTACCGGTAGAGGGTACTGAACACAATAGAGCACTCTACCTGACGGTAAAATGCAAAGAATCGGTGGTCACTCAAGCGCTAATTGATAATGGGTCAAGTGCCAATATTTGTCCTTTGGCCACTCTGAACAAACTAAAGGTTGCTGATGACAAGATCCACAAGAACAGCGTCTGCATCCGAGGTTTTGATGGGGGCGGTACTGACACAGTGGGTGATATCGTACTGGAATTTACCACTGGTCCAGTCGAGTTCACCATGGAATTTCAAGTGATAAATGTGGCGGTGTCGTACAATTTTTTGTTGGGACGACCCTGGATCCACGCAGCTAAAGCAGTGCCTTTTACACTACATCAAATGGTCAAATTTGAATGGGATAGACAAGAGATTGTGGTACACGGGGATGACGGCACACATGCCGTCAGTGATGCTATTGTGCCCTTCATAGAAACCGACGATGACAAGGGCCCATGGGTTTATCAGGTTTTCGACGCAGTCTCAGTAGACAAAATTCTTGAGGGTGGGAGCCTTCCATTTCCCAGAATCACAGCTGCAACCTTCATGATAGCCTCAGAGATGTTGAACAGTGGGTTTGTACTAGGGAAAGGTCTGGGGATTGATCTGCAGGGAATGATCCAGCCAGTTTCATTGCCTAAGAACTTGGATACTTTTGGGTTGGGATTAAAACCTACCGCAGCAGATGTAAAACGGGCCCGCAAATTGAAGAAAAGAGTCTGGGTCCTTCCTAAGCCAATCCCACGCATGTCTAGATCATTCGTCAAAGCAGGGTGCAGAAAGTTGCCGGTCCCGGAAGCTCTCGGACCTCTGATCGGGCCAGGTGGAGATTTGAATGAGGGCTTTGAAAGAATGTTCGCAGATGTCAACATGATAGAAGCTGGAGAGGGTTCCAATAAGGCAGACATACAGTTTGTGGGTCCTAAGGCCAAGGTCAACAATTGGATAGCTACTCCTCTTCCTACTCGGAGGGAGTCCTGGTAGTTGGCTCTAATTTTCCTTTTTATTTTCTGGATTATTCCAGGGTTGTAATCCAGATTCCTTTTTATTGTGTTCAATAAAGTGTGAAACCTTGTTATCCCATAATTCAATAAAACGAAATGGTTCTAATGAACAGTTCTTTTCATACTTGTTATTCAATAAAGTGTGAAACCTTGTTATCCTTCGTTTCTTTTTCTGAACAGTTCTTTTCATACTGGTTCTAACGACATGGCATGCACAACGGATCTTCAGCCTAGTCTAAAAGATCAATCTGATTCCGAACTAACTATACAAGAGGTCGATTATGATAATGAATCGGAATACGATGAGGATGAAGCATTCGAGGAGATAAACAGGGAGTTAAGCCAGTTTGAAGAAAAATCCAAGCCCAACTTAAATGACACAGAAGCTATCAATTTAGGGGATGCCGGTGATATCAGAGAAACTAAAATAAGCATCCACATTGCACCAAATATCAGAGAGGAATTGATCAAAACACTTATTGAGTTCAAAAATGTTTTTGCATGGTCATATGATGACATGCCGGGGTTAAGCACAGATTTAGTGATTCATAAATTGCCCACTGACCCGGCATGCCCTCCCGTCAAGCAGAAATTGAGGAAGTTCAAAACGGATATGAGTGTGAAGATTAAAGAGGAAGTAACCAAGCAGCTGCAAGCAAAGGTTATTCGTGTCACTCAATATCCTGATTGGTTGGCTAATGTGGTACCGGTGCCGAAGAAAGAAGGGAAGATCAGGGTTTGTGTCGATTACCGCAATCTGAACAGGGCAAGCCCAAAGGACAACTTTCCTTTACCCAACATCCATATCTTGATCGACAATTGTGACAGACGTGAGATCAGATCTTTTGTAGATTGCTATGTTGGGTATCATCAGATTCTGATGGACGAGGAAGATGCAGAAAAGACAGCCTTCATTAGGCCGTGTGGAATTTATTGCTACCGGGTAATGCCATTTGGTTTGAAAAATGCTAGAGCAATGTAAATAAGAGCAATGACCACTGTATTCCATGACATGATCCACAAAGAGATTGAGGTATACGTGGACGATGTGATCATAAAGTCCAAGCATCAGGAAGACCAAGTAGCAGACTTAAGGAAGTTTTTCCAAAGGCTTCGAAGGTATGATATTAAGCTCAACCCGGCCAAATGTGCATTTGGTGTTCCATCTGGAAAGCTGTTGGGATTCATCGTCAGTCGGCGAGGTATTGAATTGGACCTGTCAAAGATCAAATCTATCCAATATTTGCCACCACCGAAGAACAAGACAGAAGTAATGAGTCTGTTGGGAAGGTTGAATTACATCAGCAGATTTATTGCACAACTCACAGCAACATGTGAACCCATCTTTTGGCTATTGAAGAAGGATGCCACGGTAGAATGGACGGCGGAATGCCAGGAGGCATTTGACCAGATCAAAGGATATTTATCAAATCCACATGTATTGGTTCCACCTGAGCCAGAGAGACCGTTAATTCTTTATCTAACGGTCCTGGAGAATTCGTTTGGCTGCGTGTTGGGGAAACATGACATTACAGGAAGGAAGGAGCAAGCCATCTATTATCTCAGCAAGAAGTTTACAGTATATGAGGTTAAGCACACTCAACTCGAGAAGATATGTTGCGCCCTAACTTGGGTGGACCAGAAATTAAAGCATTATTTGTCTTCATATACTACTTATCTCATTTCCCGTTTGGATCCGTTAAAGTATATTTTTCAGAAGCCTATGCCCACATGGAGGTTAGCGAAATGGAAAATATTACTAACGGAGTTTGGCATCGTCTATGTGACGAGGACAGTCATGAAAGCCCAAGCGCTGGCGGATCACTTGGCTGAGAATCCTGTTGATGAAGAATACGAGCCATTGAGGACATATTTTCCTGACGAGGAAGTAATGAATATAGATGAGTTGGATTTACCTGAGGAACCAGGTTGGAAGCTTTTCTTTTATGGGGCCGCAAATGCGAAGGGTGTTGGAATAGGAGCGGTACTTATTTCTGAAACAGGACGACATTATCATGTCACAGCTCAGCTGCGTTTTTATTGTACCAACAACATGGCTGAGTATGAGGCATGCATTTTGGGTTTGCGATTAGCTGCAGACATGGATGTCCAGGACGTTTTGGTCTTGGGAGACTCAGACCTCCTGGTGCATCAGATTTAGGGTGAATGGGAAACACAGGATTTGAAACTCATACCATATCGACAATATTTACATGATCTGAGCAAGCGATTTCAGTCAGTGGAGTTCAGACACATCCCTAGAGTTCACAATGAGGTTGCCGATGCATTGTCCACTTTAGCATCAATGTTTCACCACCCAGACAAAATTCATGTTGACCCGTTGTACATCCAGGTTTGTGATCAGCATGCTTATTGCAACATGATAGAGGAAGAAGTGGATGGCGAGTCATGGTTTTATGACGTCAAGGAGTACCTCGGGATGTGGATATACCCGGAGTAGGCCACTGGAGATCAAAAAAGAGCCATTCGGCAATTGTCAAATGGATTCTTCCTCAGTGGAGGAGTGTTGTATAAAAGAACCCCAGATTTGGGATTGCTGAGATGTATAGATGCCAGTCAAGCCACGACAGTTATGACAGAGGTACATGCTGGAGTTTGTGGGCCACATATGAGCGGATATGTATTGGCGAAGAAGATTCTTCGAGCAGGGTATTATTGGCTCACTATGGAGCGTGATTGTATCAGTTTCGTGCGGAAATGCCATCAATGTCAGATACACGGAGATTTGATTCATTCTCCGCAAACAGAATTGCATACAATGTCAGCGCCATGGCCATTTGTTGCATGGGGCATGGATGTCATTGGACCTATTGAGCCGGCAGCTACCAACGGTCATAGGTTCATTCTGGTGACCATCGACTATTTCACTAAGTGGGTTGAAGCTAAAACTTTCAAGTTGGTAACCAAGAAGGCAGTGGTGGATTTTGTTCACTCCCATATCATCTGTAGATTTGGGGTCCCAAAAGTGATCATCACGGATAATGGTGCTAATCTTAACAGCAATTTGATGAAAGAAGTATGTCAACAGTTTAAGATTACACACCATAACTCCATACCATATCATCCCAAGGCGAATGGAGCAGTTGAAGCAGCCAACAAGAACATCAAGAAGATACTGAGGAAGATGGTAGAAGGATCCAGACAATGGCATGAAAAATTACCATTTGCATTGCTGGGTTATCGCACCACTGTCCGGACTTCAGTAGGTGCAACCCCTTATTTGTTGGTATATGGAACTGAAGCAGTAATACCGCAAAAGTTGAAATTCCATCCCTTCGGATTGTCGTTGAGGCTGATATTGATGATGACGAGTTGGTCAAAACCCGTTTGGAACAGTTAAACTTGATTGATGAAAAGAGATTGGCAGTTGTGTGTCATGGCCAGTTATATCAAAAGAGGATGACGAGAGCCTACAACAAGAAGGTGCGCCCCAAAAAATTTGAGGTGGGGCAGCAGGTGTTGAAACGAATCCTGCCACATCAGGCCGAAGCAAAAGGCAAGTTCGCCCCGAATTGGCAAGGACCGTTCATTATAACTAGAGTGTTGTCTAATGGAGCTTTATGTTTAACAGATATCGACAGGAAATGCGTCGACATGACTATCAATTCTGACGCAGTTAAGAGATATTATGTATGATTTCTTTTGATTGTAATTGTTGTTTGTTTGTGGTTGGCATTTATCGGAGAATGAAATGACGGAGGCAATTCTTTCATATATCCAAACACTTTATCCTTTGCTTCCCTTTTTTAGCCTTATTCATTCTTTCATATCCCTCTTTTGGAATCAGTAATTAAAATAAAAGAAAAAGAAAAGGAGAAAAACAATGATAATAAAGACAAAAGAAAAGTCACAAGAAAACAAAGGAATTGGGAACTACGTTTGACCTTATTCCTCAAAGAAGGATACATAGGCGCCTCACGGCTCGGTCATAGTGTAACAAAAAAATAAAAATCCCCCAAGCAAGAAAACTGGGGCAGAAGTTATGTTTTAAAGTTTCAAAAGAGGTTTGATTCCAAGAGTTGTAATGTTTCACCCATCAAAGTTATTTTTGAATTTTTGATAGCCTTTTCTTTTAGCCAGACACGAAAACCCATATTGATGTCCAAAAAAAACCTCCCAATCAGTATCTGAGAAATGCCAAGTCATGCAAACGGAAGTCGGGAACGACACTATGATCCCCAGCAAAGAAGAAGATCATAAACCGAAAATGAATTGATAGCCGAAAGAATCCCCAACAGAGAGAGTCATATCGGCAGCACTCCAATCCCCAACTGAAAAATAAAATAAAATGAGAGAGTCTTATCGGTGAAAACTTTCACAGGCACCATAAGGCGATGGGAGTTGAGAGAAATGAGAGAGTCTTATTAGTGAAAACCCCTCGAAGGGCACTATGAGGCGACAAAACAAGATTGGCGGAAAGGATCCGCATTTGGCAAAAAGATGAATGCCTATTTATCCCCAGCAAAATGATGCCATCCGAAAGATTGATTAATACAAATAGACTGGGTTGATCAATCCGAAATGCACGACATGATCATTGGGATCGGTTATATCTCAGATAAGTTCTTTTCTTTCTTTTCCCCCAGCATTTGTTCAGAAAGACTTCTTCTTTTTCTATTTTTGAAATCATCACTTTATCATTTCTTGGTTTAAAGACTTTACCTCCTTAGCAGTTTGTCTTTGAAAAGGATTTTCAGAGCTTACTATCAGTTGCCAAAATGGTGCAAAACAAAATGCAAATAGGACATTCCAAAGATAAGGCAATAAAGCGAAAAGAAGTGGGTCGCGAGACCAAATGATGAATGAGTCTAGATCCCAAGAGGACCAAATTTCCAGGGGACGTTGGAGATAAAACGGAAAAGCAACAGTTAAAAGGTTATGAGGATCCCTAGTAGATTTGCGAGATACAGGAACAACTCTGACAAGATTCTCGACCAAGTTCCACAAGGGTCAGACAACACAGAGCGGGGAAGAAAGAGAAAAGAAAAACCATCCCCATCAGAAGTACTATACCCAACAGGAGTATCATCCCCAGCAAATAATATCATTCCCAACAAGTTTCGTAGCAAAGCAAGGAAAAGGAAAAAGGGAAAAACCATTCCCAGCAGAAGTGACACGACCACTTGCCCCGTTTTAAACTAACAAATTTCTCTTTGATTTAAAACAGGGAAAGGGAATATTATTGACAGCAGGAAGCAGGGTCACAAAGAAGATTATTAAACTGGGGCAGAAAATTTTCTCTCATCACGAAAATTTTCTTGAAATCAGATAGCCATTTGGGAAAGAGAGAAGATAACACAAGTTTAGAAGAAAATAAAATCCCCAGCAGTATACAAGAAGGGAGATGCAAGTTTTAAAAGAAGAGCAATCTTGGAAGAAGCAAGATAACCCAAAGTTGTAAAAGCAATGACCTTTGAATCAATATCATCCCCACCATTGTTAAAAGGAGGAAGATAATTCCCCAGCAGTGTTATTCCCGGCAGGTTTCAGGGAAGTGGAAGCACTAAGCTTTAAAGGAAATAGTCTTTGAAGAAGGAAAATGACATATTTGTGAGATAAAATATCGGTGTTATTTCCAGTAGTTTTCAGAGGAACAAAACACCAGTTTGGAAGGAAGCAGTTGAAGAAGTCAGGAGCCCGCCTGAATAATGGAGGTGTTACATTTTTAAGTTGTTGAAGTCATGAGCCCGCGTGAAGAATAGAGGTGTTAAAATTTAAGCAATTGTTGAAGTCAGGAGCCCGCCTGGAGAATGGAGGCTGAATTATTTTGAGGAAGTTGAAGAAGTCAAGAGCCCGCATGTAGAACGGAGGTTGTTATATTTTTAAGTTGTTGAAGTCAGGAGCCCGCCTGGAGAATGAAGGCTAAATTATTTTTAAGTTGAAGAAGTTAGGAGCCCGCCTGGATAATGGAGGCTGAATTATTTTTAAGTTGAAGAAATCAGGAGCCCGCCTGGAGAATGAAGGTGTTATATTTTTAAGTTGTTGAAGTCAGGAGCCCGCCTGGAGAATGGAGGCTGAATTATTTTCAAGAAGCTGTTAAGGTCAGGAGCCCGCCTGTAGAATGGAGGTTGTGTCATCTTTCAAAAGTTAAGATTGGAGTCAGGAGCCCGCCTGCAGAATAGAGGAATACATTTCAAGATCAAACAGAAGTCAGTAATGAGGAGGGGTACAACAAAAATCCCCAGCATAACAAGCTTTAATATAGGAAGCAGTATCCCCAGCAGATAAAACGGAATAATAAAACGTGTGCTCAGAAAGGCAAAAGGCCAGTGTCATCCCCAGTAGTTTTCGAAAGAAAAGCACCAGAGGAAACACAAGCCGACAAGAAAGCAAGGCAACCAGAGCAAGTGGAAGATAGATAAGATTTTGTACTTCCTAGCTTAGTCTAGCTTCTTATTTTCTTTTGGCACGGTGTAATGAGGAGATCGGTAAGCAGTAACAACAGCGTGCAACAACAGTAACAGCAAAAAAGCAATCCTATGGTAGTCCCAGCTACCAAAACTTCCCGAACTACATTAACCTGATTCCCTTTTAGCCAGGGATATGTAGGAAACCTTTGAAGCAAAGGTTTGGTTAAGTCATTTTCAAAAAAATGCTTCACACGGAGTATTCCAACGGGCAAAAATCGCTCATATCTGCTCACTCTATCTTTGCCCGAAAACCCTTCGTGTTTTCGGACAAAGAGAGGCAGCTGTGAGCACATAATATTTGCTTCACGAAAACTACTCCAAAAATAAATCAAAAATATAAAACAAAATTCTCTTGATGTACAATTTGTTTTAGGATTTACATGGCATTTTTGGATAATTATTTGTGTTTTGTCGTAAATGTTTACCTTGTTGTAGTTTATTGAAAAATACGAAAACAAAAATATAAAAATGCATGTTGTATGCATATTTAGGATTTAATTATGCATTTAGGAATTAATTAAAACCGTCAGTTTGCTCTACAAAAGAAAATCACAAAAATATGCGTTTTATTTTATCTATTGTCATTGTGTGATTTTATTTTAAGGTTTTAATTTGTGTGTTAATTGTTGTAAATATTAATAAATATTTGTGTAGTGTTATGTTTTTTTATTTTTTTTTTACAATTTAATTAGGAATTGTTAATTAAAAGAAGAAAATGAAAAGAGTTAAAATATAGGGCCAATCAGATCTAGGCCAGAAATTTAGACCCAAAAATCAGGCCCAAACATTCCAAAAGACCCGATCAAATCCAGTCCACCTGCAATTAATCCAAATGACGTCGTATTGGCGTCTCAAATCTGAGTCGTTGATCAAACTGGATCGAACGATCCAGTTCAGCCCCTGCATAATTGAAACGACACCGTTTCAAATAATCAATCTGAGCCATCCATTTTCTTTGATCTAACGGCCTCAAGGTCTCAACACGACCTGATCCACTTCACCCCCAGGCCGACCCATTCCCCAACTTAAACCAAACGATGTCGTCCCCTTTAAGTGAATTAATCCAGGTCATGGATCGTGATTGATCCAACGGCTAAGATAAGACCACCCCTCCCCTATATAAACTAAATATCCTACCCCAGCCCCGCCCAAACCAAACCCCCCTCGTCTTTATGTTCATCATCGTCCCTAAGACAATGCCCCTCCAAACCCTAGCCGCCCTAGCTCCCCCTCGCCTGAAACCCGGCGGCAACTATGCCGCCGGCCACCACCTTAACATCCCTGAATAACCTCGACCTCCTCTTTCCAACCATCACCATAACTCCCCTCGAATCAGGTCCCAACTCTTCGAATCTTAAATCGAAGGTTGGCCTGAAAACCCAACCGTCTCCGATGATCACCAAACTAACACCTTGTGACCTTCCAGCCACCCCTAACACAAATCCTCAAACCGTTTGGCTCGAATCATCTCAGAGCTTCTCGAATCTTCATTTGAAGATTTGAGCGAAACATGAACTTACCCAGATCCGTTTCAAATTCATACCAGGTGACCCCCAGGCCTCCCTCACCCCTAAACCACCATTGGTTCCCTTCGAATCTGGCTAGAAACACTCGAACCCCAAATCGAAACAAATAAAACCCTAGAAGAAGAAAAACCGTTTTCTGTCCGAATTTTTTGAGGTTTTGGGTGTTTAACTGACCTTAGTCGAAGTGTTCTCAGTTGAGAACACTCGATTAAGGTCCGTTTGACCTCAAAAGAAGTTCAAATCCGAGTCGATTCAAGTCCGTTTGTTCTTTGTTCTATATAAGGTATTTTTCCTTTTTCCTTTTTCTTTTATTTCTATTTTCTGATGTTTTAGGTGTCTGTTTTTGTGTTTAGTATTGTTATATTTATTTTTTCAGTTTGTTGATTATTCTTTCCTTCTCCTTCAGACCCTTTTATTTGGTCGAATTTGTTTCTGTTCTTTGTTGTAGGCTGCATAATCAATTCAAATAAGTTTTGTCGATTAGTCATTTTATTATAAACCTCTGTTCTTGGCAATACTGATTGAAATTGCCTGATTGACTGTTTTCAGGATGATTGTTATCAATTGTTATAGATAATCGGTTAATTAGTTCTCGTCGATTTATTCGTTCTTGTTTGTAAACCAATAAGCTCGTCAAATGTTTAGTATGTATGCTTGATCTGTGAACACTGAGCTTCAGGCATTGTCATTAGGCTGACAATGAACCTGCATTCATGTGCATATTGATTCAATGTTTCAATTTTAGTTTAAATGATTCTGTTGAGTTCTGTGTGTTGATTTAAATTCAGTTAAGTTTGTTTCAATTGGGATTCGACCTTAGTCATTTAACTATCAATAAGTTTGGTTATAGTTGTTAGCCAGAATTAATTTTAGATAACTGTTAGTTTGAACATATTTTATAATTAAAAGTTTTAATACAGTTGAAATTGTGTTAAGAAGTCAGTAATATCAAAGGGTTTTCAAGGGTGATTTAGGAATGAAATAGTTAGGATTATAATTTATTGATTAGTGCTTTGTTAATGGGGGTATTAATTAATACACTAATGGGGAACAAAAGAGAATGGGGGTGCTGATAATCAGGAAAAGTTGGCCTTAGTGGGATTAAAAGTGAAAAAATAAATCAGATTTTAGTGCAAATTCTGTTTTAAAATAGAAAGAGGGGGGTCGGGCAACAAGTGGAAAGAAAGGGCAGGTTGTATAAAAAGGGATTTTGGGAACTGATTTTGGAGGAGAAGAAATGCAAGGAAAAAAAGGGCTGGAACAAAGAACTCTAATATTCAGAAAAATCAAAACTTTTGCATTAAGAGTTAGAGGGTTAAGGCTGAACTTTTGCTAAGAGTTTCAGGCTGCTTTCTTTGAGTATTTGACAAAACAGAAAACTACTGTTTCATTGCATCTGTCTGTGTTTAGTTTTGGTACTATTGGGTTTTAGTTTAGTATTTCCTGGGTTTATTGGTTGTTGTTGTACTGTTGTGTTGTTGTATATGCTACTGCTGTGTTTCTGCACTGACCTTCCTCTTTTCTTCTTGTGTCCATACCATGTACACTTCTACAAACCATTTTGATGTACATTTTGAAGATGAAATGAAATGGCAGAATTTTAGCATGTTTTGTATCTTAGATAGACCTTAATTATGTGTTTTATGTTAAATGAATGTTAGATATTTGTATAAGTAGGACTGTTTCTTTTATAAGATCATTTTATTAGCAATAATTGATAAGTAACATTAGATTGCGGAACTGAATTCCTTGAAAAGGCATGAGCATCAATTAGTATAATATGTGTGTTCAATTTGAGTAAGATGTAGGTTTTTGAACTTTTAAGTCTCGCGTGAGTTTCATAGTTAAATAATGTCAGTTTTGTTAATGCGTGTTATCAAATACCTTAGTTCGGAATTATTTTGGCAATTAATCCATGTAGGATATCAATTTAATATTGGTTGGTTAACAAAAATCTAGCTTTGAACTCGCGGACATTAGAATAGAAATAATTCGCAATTTTGTAATTGTTGAATCTTTAAGTAATAAAGACCCGCAAATTTAGGCAAACATAGGGACCCTTAACTTGTAGAATTAACGGGTTTAGCATATTTGAAGAGTGAATCCATATAGAAAGGCTAAGAACATTAATCCAATAGGCATGAGTCGAGTACAAAATGAGTTAATATTGAAGTTCAATATTTTTTCGAAAGAGCATTAGCTATTAAAGTTAATTCTAGTTGTCAATATTTTTAGGTAGTTAATACTCATGGTTTGTTCATTTAACAAAATGGGCTTAGGATAGTTATAAGACGTTTAGTTTCTTTTGAAAAATACTACTTGTCAATTTTGTACTTTATTTACAATTTCAATTTTTGTGATGTTTATTTTTCGTCAACAATGGTCGTAAGTTGGTAAATAATAAACCACGGCCTGATTAAGCAAGTAATTAATTAGGACTTTTTCTCTTTCATCTTTAGAGACGAACTTAATTAGCAGAACATAGTCACTTTAGGATTACCCTTTAAAATAAATGAGGTGTGCCTTGCCAAAAAAAATTACAAATTGCGGGGCCCTCACAAATGTATATATATTAATTACTTAGAACTCGGGATCGGCCGCTTAGCGAATTTCATGGCCTTTTTCCCAAAAATAATAACATGATAGTCTCTTTAGGTGCGTGCTTAATAATCTTACCTTTTTAAAATCGGGTGTGCATTTATGCGACCCAAATCCAAATCTCAACGGAGTCAAAATGCGTCAACAACCACGGGTGCATTGATTGCAACGTGGTTCGAAACGCATTTTCACGACGTTGTAATTCTATAATAATAAAAACGGTTTAAAGTTGATAAAAGCACATGAATTATAATATGTATTAAGATCAGATATCTATCCATTACAACAGTTTAAGCGACCGTGCTAGAACCACGGGATTCGGGGGTGCCTAACACCTTCCCTCGGGTCAACAGAATTCCTTACTTAGAATTTCTGGTTCGCAGACTTCATTTGGAAAGTCGAATATTTTCCTCGATTCGGGATTCAATCGTTGACTTGGGACACCACAAATCTCCCAAGTGGCGACTCTGAATTAAATAAACAAATCCCGTTTCGATTGTCCTTTAATTGGAAAAAATCCCTTATACCCTTACGGGGTAGGAAAAAGGAGGTGTGACAGACGTGGCAATAGACGAAATTATAATCGTCATCATTGTGGTAATGAGAACAATAAGGATTCTCAAAATAATCCTTCACTTTGTGAAAGTAATATTTGTTATCGATTTGACATGAGATTTCGAAAGCGCATAGAGATGGCTATTGTCCATTCATGATGTGAATGTGACAACATGTGATTTATGAATACATATTCATTCTTGGAAGAATATGAACGTGCTAGTGGTAGTGAATATACCACACTCACCTCTAGAATGAGGTTTAAGGGGAAATAAGAAAATAATGTCATTATTATGGCATAAATGGTCATTACGCCAAAATATTTTGGCAATGTCATTATTAAAAGACAACGGTAATGCAAGAAACATATCTTGCATATAATTTTGACCATAACTATAGTGGTATAACTTAGAAAGTACATCTGACCCACCTAACTCCGACGAAATAGCTTCAAAATAACTTTCGTACTCAGCCATAGAGGTTATTTGCCGGAGTTTTGCTAATCTCCCTTTCGCTGACACGAGCCCTTTCTGTTTAAATCGAATTCTCACCTTATCAGCAAAATGTGGCCAATCAATTAATTGATTGTTTCTAACTAACCACTCGTACCATTCCAATGCTTCACCTTCGAGGTAAAACGACGCCCTAGTAAGCTTCCGATCATCTTTAATTTTATAAAAATCGAAATAACGTTCTGCTTGGAATATCCAAGTCTCCGGATTCTCGCCTCGAAACCACCATAATTTTGCGTCCATAGCTGTATCTCGGGGTTGAAAAGAGGTCATAGCCTTTCCCTCCATAATCTCCAACAATACAGAACGAAGTCCAGCTAGATCCTTAGAAATTGAATCCTTCATTTGTTGAACTGAATCACGAATTGAATTATCAACGAAAGCCTTGAGTACTTTTTGGTCCTCCATTGGAGACCTCTGGATGAAAGTACCAATGTAACAAACCCGATATTACACCCAACCAACTGATTATATTAACTCAACAGTAATTGTGATTACAATGTAGATGCTAACGATAATAAGGATAGAGCAACATAAATCTAAGAAGAACACCCATGAATGCTAAAAATATCAAAGGTGAATGTATACCACATAAGATGCATCTATGAGATGGTTACATGTGTGATTATTATTAACTCGCAACCTGGTGTTTGCGAGGTAACTTGCTCAATAATTTAATTTCGAACATAATTTTCAGATTTTCTATTCAAGAAGTTCTTCTTGATAAGTTGGTTTACATCACAGTTGGTTTAGCAAAATAATTTATTGGGCGCCTCAACTTAATAACTAAACTATTGCTTATGAGAACAAAGTTATCTATAGCAGTTTGATATAGGTTATATACGAAAGTATATTACATTCTCCCCTCACAAGTGGTTCGGGGTCAGGAACCAAATAATTTCATCTTATTATTATTTATGTGCGGTGTATATTTTGATTAACACCATAACAGACAAAGGTGAGTTCCCAAAATTGAGAAAGAAAGTTAGTTTTTCTAACATGAGGGGGAGACAGGATAAACAGTTGAGAAAAAGTTGCGCGGAATGAGTTATCATGTGTACATCTAGATCCTCGAATAAAATAATATGAACTTGAAGTTCATAAAAGGGTAATTCATTTGCAATATATTGCAAAGCATGTCAGACGCATTTGCTGACCCAAAGAAAGTAACTATATTCTCACTGAAAATGCTCCTATTAGAATAAGTCCTAGAAGGACAAAGCCTATCGTACGCTTAAAGCATATAGACAAATTGGTTTCAAATAAACTTCTTGATAAAGAAGATGAGCAAATGATCAAAATGATCATAGTAAGGAGGCAAGTGATCTAGAAGATCACATGACATAACACTTTATAAAATCTCATGAGAGGTTTAGGTACATGAATATATGAATGAAGAGATCTCTATGTTATATCTATATGAAAATAAAGAGGTTGGAACCGATATAAAATGTTCGTCGGCGACATCTATCATGACACTAAATATATATGAGGACCTTAAGTCTAGGAAATAATTCAAGTAGAATTGATTCCATATGAAAAGACATGTAGTTTTGGACCTGCAGTTCAAACACTTGAAAGTATAAAGTCAATGATATGTGCAATCAGTTTTCGATATCTTATTTGTCTAGCATGACATGAAAATTTGATATGCATCTAATTAAAGTCTATTATATGACTTATATGACTTAACTTATATAAAAATCCTTGGAGGATTTAAATCGCTTAAAGCATATAAAATTCTTGGTCATGAAGTACTACTCCATCCTAAGTACAATTTGTGCACATTTGTATCTTGCTATAATTATAAGCATGATGATGTGATAACGTGAATTTTCAAGGTGCAACATATTCATTGGAGTTAATATGGGTGATTTATTCACCAACTCTTTGCCGACATCAATATTCAAGAAGCTAGTGCACAAGACTGGGATGCGAAGACTCAAAGATGTGAATTGATGCTCTCATCAGGGGGAGTGAATACGCGTTGTACTCTTTTTCCCTTACAAAGTTTTGTCCCACTGGATTTTCCTTGCAAGTTTTTTAACGAGGCAACTAAAAGGCGTATTTCTATACATGTGTACTTTTTTTCCTTCTCTAGATTTTTTTCCCATTGGATTTTATTTTAGTGAAGGTTTTAACGAAGCACATTATCTATTGATAGACATTCAAGGGAGAGTGTTATAAATAGAATTGTATTTAAAGTGAATGTCTATATTTAAAGAGATTTTAGGGCTTGCTACTTGGTGGCTAAGTTAATTTTCCCCTATAAATAGAGGGGTCTTATTCCATTGTAATTAACTCCAAATCAATAAGAATACTCTCTCTCTTTATCTCCAATACTTTCTTCTTTTTTTATTGTTCTTTTATTGTTTTATAACAATCTTATTTGATATAAACGATATAAGTACTTAGCTACAAAATATTAAGAAAAATTTGATCTTACTGCATTTGGCTTGTGCTCAGCACGGGTCAATAACCACTAGTCAATAAATACATGTAATTTACTCCATTCATTTCAATTAATATGACATTATTTTCTTAATGTCCATTCAAAAAATATGATATATTATTAAAATTTAAAAATATTTTTAACTTTTTAATTTTTGATTTTTTACTCTTAACGAAATTTGTTTATAACCACACAAATATTATGAGATAATTAAATTTAAAATTTAGAAATATTGTGATTTGTTAAAATACACATTTAATTTTTTCCCGAAACTTGTAGTAAATCGTTGAAGCGGTTAAAGACGTCGGCGTCGTTATCATCTCACCGTTAATTCCTATCTCATCCAACGGCTTAAGATCACGATCCACGTGATCTACTCTAATTGGTCCAATTTAAAATCCTTCACCTCTATATAAAAGCATCAAAACCCAGTAGATTTGCTCAGTTTTTACATTCATCTTTTCCGTAGAGTTCAAAACTTCAAAGCAAAATTCTTCTATAATGGCTGGTAGAGGAAAAACCCTAGGTTCAGGAGCTGCAAAGAAGGCTACATCCCGTAGTAGTAAAGCCGGTCTTCAATTTCCGGTCGGTCGTATCGCCCGTTTTCTTAAAGCCGGCAAGTATGCTGAGCGAGTCGGTGCCGGAGCTCCGGTCTACCTCGCTGCTGTCCTTGAATACCTTGCTGCTGAGGTTAATTTTGTCATTTACCTCTTTAATTCTTCCGTTTTTTCATGATTCAATTTATCTGAGTTTCAAATGCTAGGGTTTACAATTCCTCTGTTATGTTAGATTTTCCCTAGCATTTTTTTTTATTTAGAAATTTTCCTTATTTTTAACCAAAAAAATATGAATTGATTAGGAGTACTAGGTCAGCTCCTATTCGGTATTAATTTCTTCATGTTTTATGATAAAGTTTA
Source organism: Nicotiana tabacum (assembly GCF_000715075.1). NCBI lineage: Eukaryota > Viridiplantae > Streptophyta > Magnoliopsida > Solanales > Solanaceae > Nicotiana > Nicotiana tabacum. The sequence goes on along the minus strand of NC_134080.1, from coordinate 217,583,751 downwards.
TATGCAGATAATACTTTGTTATAAAATACGTTTTTTTTTTTTGATAATTTACATTTCAAATAAATTTGAAAAATTCATTGCTGAAAGGGAGAAATGGTTTGAGGAGCCAAAGATTGAGGTCAAATCATAGGATTTTTTGGTTAATTCAGATATTAATTTCTTAAATTTCGGTTTTTTTTAATCTAAAAACAAAAGAAAATCTTAATTTTGTAAAGTGAAGTCTATAATAACGCGGTGAATATCTTAGAAATGTTTGAAAGAAAATTTGTTTCGCTCTTCAAATACACATGGCCTTAAATACTATGAAATTGGAGGATTAATTAAATTTTTTAATTACTACGTTTTTTATTTTTGGAGGTGTTGTTTAGGTGCTAGAATTAACTGGAAATGCAGTCTATAATGACTGAAGTAATATGTAAGAAATTTTTGAAAGAGACGAGGTGTTGAATAAAAATGAAATTGGTGGAGTAATTAAAACTTTCTATTACTATGTATCTGATTTGTGGGGATGAATTTTGGTGTTGTGTAGGTGCTAGAATTGGCAGGAAATGCAGCGCGAGACAACAAGAAGACGAGGATAGTGCCAAGACATATTCAATTGGCAGTGAGAAACGATGAAGAACTCAGCAAACTCCTTGGAGATGTTACAATTGCCAATGGTGGTGTCATGCCCAACATTCACAATCTTTTGCTCCCTAAGAAATCTGGTGCTTCTTCTAAGCCCTCTGCTGATGAAGATTAAATGGGTCTAAACATGGTTTCGTAGTAGCTGTGCTTTGTTTTAGAGTAGGATTTTTGGTTTTGCTATTTTCTTTTTAGAATAGTTGGTAGGGGTTTATGTTGGTTTGTGAATACAACAAATGAAACAATGAATGAAGACCACTGTCTATTTTCTTACAAATGAAACAATTATTGTTATTGCTTTTACATGTATCGTCTGTTTCTTAAGATGCTTATATTATTTTTCTGGTTTTTGTTGTTGTCTATTGTTTATTTTCTTCTTGAGCGGAGGGCTTTTGGTAAACAACCTCTTTACGGAGAGGTAAGGTTTGTGTACACTCTATCCTTTCTAATTCTTACTTGTGAAATTTTATTAGGTCGTTGTTTCAAAATGGAATGCCATTGTGAGTAGGTGATACATACCGGTATCTATTTTTTAAACATACATGTACAATTACTTAAGTTAATTGATGCAAGCTAAGCCAATATGCGAGGTGCATGTTATTAGAATTTTTGATAGAGAAAGAAGGATAAAAGAGGAGAAATATAGAAATGAACATATTATTATTGCCTACTATATAGAAATGGACTTTTGTGATACAACAAACCTACTATCAATTACATTGAAACGTTTTAGATTTGAAGTGAAACAACACTCTTATATATTGAGTGTTGGTAGGCTGGTAGTTAATTCCTGCAACTATTCAGATTAGATATAGAGTCATGTCCTTTGGAATTTAACTTTTGAAATAATAAGAATAATAAACTACACAACATATATAGCTATGAAAGTTGTTTTTCACTTCCATTGCGAGACAATACTGCATTGCCCATTAGGTTATACTCTTATGATTTGGTCAAGTGGATATTCCAAAAATCCACTATTACACGTGGCTATTTTGGGTTGGCTGTAAGAGAGGAAATCTTCAATGGGTTGGATTTTTTTAAACATAATGTATCTAAAAGAATCTAGTCATGCTTAACGGTGCTGAACTTTGCCAAATGGACATGAAACGAATAAAATAAAAATATAGCAAATTGTCATTCACCAATTATAAAACAGATGATGATATTCTAGGATGAGGACTTTGGTCCTACCTAGTTATTTATATACAGTTGCTGCAAGCCCATTAAACTCAAGCCATAAATCAAATACTCTTTCTGTGTAGTAGTTGCATTCAAGAGACAAGAGTATCTCACTTTATTTCTACAATGGCAGCTACTACAATGGCTCTTTCTTCCTCTTCTTTTGTCGGAAAGGCGGTGAAACTCTCACCGTCTTCCTCTGAGATCACCGGAAATGGAAAAGTCACCATGAGGAAGACTGTTACCAAGGCCAAGCCAGTCTCTTCTGGCAGCCCATGGTATGGTCCTGATCGTGTCAAGTACTTGGGCCCATTCTCCGGTGAGTCTCCAAGCTACTTGACTGGTGAGTTTCCTGGTGATTACGGATGGGACACTGCTGGACTTTCAGCTGATCCAGAAACTTTTGCTAAGAACCGTGAGCTAGAGGTGATCCACTGCAGATGGGCCATGCTTGGAGCTCTTGGTTGCGTCTTCCCCGAGCTCTTGGCCCGTAATGGTGTCAAATTCGGTGAGGCTGTATGGTTCAAAGCTGGATCCCAGATTTTTAGCGAGGGTGGACTTGACTACTTGGGCAACCCAAGTTTGGTCCATGCACAAAGTATCTTGGCCATTTGGGCTTGCCAAGTCGTGTTGATGGGAGCCGTTGAGGGTTACCGTGTTGCTGGTGGGCCTCTTGGTGAGGTTGTCGACCCACTCTACCCTGGTGGTAGCTTTGACCCATTAGGCCTTGCTGATGATCCAGAGGCTTTTGCTGAGCTCAAGGTGAAGGAGATCAAGAACGGTAGACTTGCTATGTTCTCCATGTTTGGATTCTTCGTTCAGGCTATCGTCACCGGAAAAGGTCCATTGGAGAACCTTGCTGACCACCTTGCTGATCCAGTTAACAACAACGCCTGGGCCTATGCCACAAACTTTGTTCCAGGAAAGTGAAGTTCTTAAAAATGTCTCCTGTGGTTTCTCATTTTTTTATGGAGCTTGTAAAGCTATTGTAAATTAGTGAAGATTATATGTGAATTTTGTTTAATTGTGTAGTTCTCAGTTACATTTTATGTGCTTTCCATGAATTAAGTATACAAGTTAAGAGGTTACTATAACAAATGCTACATAATAGTAACAACAGAGCGTTTTAACGTTCAAACAAGAATTTGCAGAGCAAAGAAAATTGATAGTGAAAATAGAAGGGAAACTAAAAACTAAAGGGAATTCTTTTTCTTGATTAGTATTTCTTAAACATTATGTAACATATTGGATTATCCCCTAAAAAACAACATTTTGGATACATTACAAAAAGCCATTGCCTAAGAGACCAGTATTGTCAAAGGCTCGCGTAAAACATGCTTTAAACCCTGAAGCTAGGTGCAAAACAGGTTGAGCGCTTTGCCTCGCTTAACAAGAACTTCAATTCAATCACAATCCATTGACACTAAACAATAAATATTTCACTATTTTAAAATCTTTTGATTCCTTTGTCCATATTACTTCATTGGTACTTTGAATTATTATTCTTAAATTATAGATATATTTCTGTAAAAAAAATTCTTGCACCCTTTTTCATTAAAGCTCGGGTGTTACTTACACATTAAGTGCGCGCCGATAGGCGCCAACGCTTTTCGCCTTTGACAACACTACATAGGGAATAACTCATTATAACATGGACCACTTTTTGAGACACCATATGTGATAACTGATAATCAACAGAGTTACTTTTTTCAAATACATTGAAACAAAGAATTACAGGCTAAACTAAGAAAATAATGCATGAGAATTTTCCTAAATAATTTTAACTACAAGTAGGAGCTTCAAGAAAGGAAATATTGATATAGAAAGAACCATGTAACAGGTAGAATTTGTAAGCATATCTTCTGTCTGATCTCTCTCTGCTACAACTGAAGCTTCCTTATCTACCATACTTGATCTCTAAAATGAATGAGTATTTAAACAAGCTTTCTCCGTCCCCTCCGAAACCTGTGCCAACCGGACAAAGAAGTGATCTTAGTGTATCATCTACGCATATAAAGCGAAAGATAGAAAACAATGGAAGCTGAAAATCTGTATAGGTAATACTAACAAGAAGAATAGCGCTTACTAGAAGACGCGTTAGTACGGAGAATTGTAATATTATGAATCCAAAATGAGGCATTTATGATAACGAGGATTTATATCGCCAACTCCAACTAGCTTGGAATTGAGGCGCGGTTGTCATAGGTGTATATACAAATGTTGGCTTAACATCATAGAATCATAGACTACATTTTTTTTATAACCGTAGTGTCAGGCCAGTTTACGTCGCACCTCCACTAATTCCACAGGATACCTACCACCTCCCACTAGCAACAGGTACCAAGTAACTCTATCCACCAAGGCTTGGACAGATGGGAAGAAATCACATAGTGTTTTTGCCTCCGTTGGGATTTGAATCTAAGACCTCATGGTTCTCAACCCACTTCATTGACCACTACCACTAGGCCACACCCTTGGGTTCATCCCCCCCCCAAAAAAAAAAAAAATTACTTCATGCTTTCAACATAAAAAGAAAGCTTATGACTCGTAAACTGCTCGAGTACATGATAAAGAAAAAGTCATAGGCAAATCTATTGATTTTGATTCTTAGGGCTAGCAAGTAACATATCATATATTTGAAAATATATACTTAATACTTAATGCAACATATTATATTTTAATCATTTGCTCTGCTTTTAAGATTTTATGTTTTAATAGGTCTACAATTTAAGGTAGAAATTACCCTATTTTATGAATAGTTTAGTAAATGCATCACTTTTAAGCTCTTAGTATATATCTATTCATTAGTAATTTGTAGATTAATGATGTGTTATGAACTAAAAAGTGATAAACAAGTACATTAAATCAGTGATTTTACCCTTATACATCTATTTTTATACATTTTTTAAGTCATGAAATTAGAATTAATAGACCCGGTGTCTCCTAAGCAGACAAAATTAAAGCAAGCAAATGAAGAAAAACACAGAGCCAGTTTCACCTTGATGAAACCTTACCTTAAGGAGTATCATCATCTGAACTAGAATCATCAATTCTCCGGTCGGCAATAGCTGGAAAAAGCTTCTGACGGAGATTGAGGGACGGTAAATTGGTGGACTCTGAAGTTTTACCTGCCAAATTCTCTTTCTTTGGCGTGCCATTTAGCTTTCTCTGAGCATTTTTCACCTCTATGCATACCTTATCTAAAATTACCAGAAAATCTCGAACAATAACAAACAATCGCAAACCTTCATCTTTCCCTGAATTCCCGTGGAAATAGTCACCCGTGCTCTTAACTAGAGCCATAATTCTTTTTTCTTCCTCGAGTAACCACATGATGTCAACCTCAGCGTTCTGCACAAAACTCTTTAAGGTCTGGAGAAACCCGTTCTCATCATCCACGTTCTTCATTTCTGAATTTAGGAAATCCCGTGACTTTTTGAGTTCGTGACCAAGCTTGGACACTGTGCCTGTTAAGCTATCCGCATCTAAAATTGCAGCTTTTTTCACATTTTCAAGTTCACTGCTCAAACCTGAAACGACCTGGAGACCAGTACTTCGATAATACTCCTCCGATTCCTGAGACTGATCCTCGGGTAGATTGCTGCCTCGATCCCTGGAACGGGCAGCTCTTACACCTTCTGAACGGATTATCTCTTGAACAACAAAATGCAACAACGTAGTTTTCCCATCTATCCCTTTTACATCGGATAGTTTTAGAAGCGTGTCAAGTTTAAATGCTTGAGCACCACCACGAAATGTTCCATCATTCATACGATTGCCAGTTTTTAGAACAGCCTCAAGGAGCTTGTGAAACAGCCTGCTTTTCCGGAGTTCCGTGCAAGCAGCCTGGAGCATAAATGAAGATGCAGCAAACGCCAATGTCAGTATATCCTTAGAAAACAAAAGAATGTTAAGGTTTTAAATGTAAGGAGAAAGAGGAAGAACAGCATGTAGCGATATGCTGGAAGTAATGAAATCCCTACAACTCATTAGTTAATCTGACAAGTTGACCTAGATTAAACTTTCAAGTACTTTCAAGTAGTTTAGTGCAGAGGCGGAGCCAAGATTTAAAGCTTATTGAGTTCTGAATTTGCCATCAAACTCATAACTCCTTTTAGTTACTGGGTTTGCAATTAAATATTTATACATATTTAATGGAATTCCTAATAAAAGACAGGGTATAAGCAAAAGCTAGTGGGTTCATCCGAACCCGTAGCTAATATTGTAGCTCCGCCCCTGGTTCAGTGGACTCCAACCAATAGGAAAACAACTACAAGATAGGAATATTTACAAATAATCCAACAGTTCATCACGATCAGGAACATTTATCTCACCTCCAAAGTGGCAAATGATTCTTTAACCATTGATGTCTCCTCCTGAAGACTGCACATAAAAAGCAAGGATTCAAGCCTCTTGAAGGCAAATGGAATATCAACCAAGACTTTCAAGAACCGCTCTGCAGGCCCAAGCCGAGAGAGATCCCCATTATAGAGCCTCAGCTTCAATTCTTCATCGGTAGTTGGAGCCATCTTAAGTAAAGTTTGAAGGAGTTCAGGAGGCAGCTCATTTCCTGAGTCAGTATAAAACATTAGTTACTGCTTTGGTAGATGCAAATGTACAAAAACCAATATTCCCATTTCCAAGAAATAGCACCCAATTAAGTGACCAATATCAACTGATACTACATACTCCTCCTTTCCCATATTACCTACATACTTTTTTATATCACCTATCCCAAAGTGACGTCACCCTTGCCAGTAAAACAAAAAAACTTTACCTTTTCCAAGAATTCAAAACCATATAAAGTCAAACTACCTATATTTGTCTTTACCATGACGATAAACCTTTGCAAGTAAGCATTTCACTTTTCACATTTTGAATACTTTTACAGAAATCTCGAGTATGATGATCCAGTTAAACTTCTTCTCTTAATCTCTGTAGGGGTAACTATCATATCTTTTGAGACAAATGGGGTATAACATAGAAGCAAACTCCAGTTAGGGGTAAGCATCAAATAGTTTTTTCTCGAACATTTTGACAACCGACAAAATAGTAGAAAATGATTTATCTTTTAGGATAAGGATGAATGCAAGTAGAATCATTAGAAAATCATTTTTTTAATAACAATAGTGTCCAAGCCACCTTGCTCGCACCTTAACTATCCCAGCGTCTACCTATTACCTCCCATCAGGTACTGAGTACTCTTCCCACCCGGACTTAGGCAGATGGGAAACAATCACCTAGTATTTTTGTCTCTAATGGAAATCACTAGAGATCATGATATACTAATATAAATAAATTTTATAGGACTTAGAAACAATTTTCTTTCTTTTCAGAGGGGGATAGACAATTAAAAGTAGTTGAACATGACGTTTTCAACTTTTCATTGAGTAGCCAAGTAAGAGAATGATGAGGTGATCAGTGAAACTCAAAAGAAAATTAGCAGAAAACATCTTAAAATGCTTTCCTTCGAGTAAACGAGCTTATTTAAGTATTTAAATTAAAAACTTTTCTACCTTTCATTTGATTGCACGTGATAATTAAAGCCAATAGTACTCTTTCAGTTCTCTGAATAAGGAAGAAAGGAACAGGAGATCACCTTCTTTGAGAGCATCACAGACTTCTTCAGTTGTCACGTTTAAGGCTTTAAGAAGAATAGATAAATTCTGTGCCTTCCTTTGATCAATAATTTGAACATATTGTTTGGAAGCATCTTGGGACGTAGAGTCCTTTGAAACGTTCTTGTTTTTGTCAGCAGGAGCATATCCAAAGAGACTCTCTATCATCTCTTCATCAAATCTGACAAACGATATGCACTGTTCATTTAGAAACCTTACTCCATCAAAACAATCGTAGAGCAATGTTAAGCAAGAAAAAGGTACACTTACTGGAAAGATCCTGATTTGATCTGATGCCAAACCATTGAATGGTCAGGGTTGGCTAGAACCTTATCCCAGAAGAAAGGCTTTAGCTTAGTTTTAGAAGCGTCAGCCCCTGATCCCTCAGCTGAAGCACTAGAGGATGCGTTTGATCCAAGAGGTGAAGGTCGAGGCGGCTTCAACCCCGTGGGAGGAGGACGAGGTGGAGTAGCACCAGGACCAGGAGGTGGTGGTGGCCGAGGACCAGCCTTCGCACGAGTTGGTATAGGTGGGGGTGGAGGAGCCCCTGGTGCAGGAGGGTGTGGACCGCTAGATGAAGGTTTCTGTGGTGGTGGAGGTGGAGGTGGAGCAGCAACATTGGCTGGTTTGGCAGGAGACAGTGGGTCTTCAAAAGGATTCACCCTACCCGGGGGAGGCTTAAGTGGAGGCAGTCCATGCGTCCCCATCCTACCGGGCGGTATCTGTGCAGAATCCCCTGCTGCAGCCACAGCAATGCCCGTAACAGTTCCCAAAGGTATCTCGGTTTTGGAAACATTAACACCGTTTGGCTCCATATAGAAACTTTTACCCATTTTATCGTCGGAATTGTCACTGACTGAATGATTACCAGCATTACCCATTGAAGCTCCTAAAACTGATGACTTGTGTAATGAAGCTGAAAGATTGAAATCTCAGAAACATCAGTATACCAAAAGCAAAAATCAATACTCCCTCTGTTTCAATTTGCTTGAACCTTTTCGGAGTACGAGGGTCAAATTGACTAATTTTCAGTATGAATTCAGACATAGATTCTTTAAGTTATTTGAAATAAATTAACATATTTAGAAACTACATAAAAAGTACTATAAGTCATAATAGTTAACAATGCAAAATACTTAAAAACTATTTGCAAAAAATATGGTCAAAGAAAACCTTGTTTGACTCCCCAACTAGTAATAGGTTCATTCTCTTTGAAAACGGAGGAAGTGTATTATATACATACACATATTTATATATACAAGGGAAACAAGGAATAGTGAGTGTACCAACAGAATATTCGCTCATGCTTAAGCTGAGAAGAGGTCTCTCGTCATTCCTTCCTTTTCTGGATCCAGCCCCACAAACCTTGCAATAGCATACAAAAAAGAGTGCAACAACAACAAATGTGACTGCAGCAGTCACAAGAACTGCAACAAGAACTGTTTTCCTGTTGCTTTTTCGCTTATTTGAGTGTACATCCGAAGTAGCATTTTGACTAGTAGAAGAATGATCACTAGGTGCAGAGCTTTTGCTTGAATCATTGTAGTCTCGAGGAAAAAATGGCTTTGAAGGAGGACGGGCAGGTGGCGTAGAATTCGGAGTTTCAGAACTGGAAGTTGCTGGATTAGGTGAAGGAGCGGAAGCAGGAGCAGAAGCAGGAGCATCTCCGACCTGAAGCAATTCACGCCGTGTAGGTGCATTGTACCAGGAAAAGAGAAAGTCGGTGCACCTGGTATACCATGTAGGTAGATGCTTCTCCTCTCCCGAAATAAGAAACAGGAGATTTTTCTTCACCAAACAACGCACAAGGGCTTCCTTAGTGAATTGATGCAAGATATTGACATGTTTCTCTTTATTTTTAGTTAACCGTCTTCTGTTAGAAAGGATTTCGTGGCTCCCACTTGATTCTTCAACATCTTCAACAGCGCCATTAGCATGTAATAACTCTAGCCTACAGTTCACCCATAACACTTCAGCCTGCAGCAGAAGATTACAATCAGAATTGCTTATGAATACTTATTCTCAAAGACGTACAAATGAAAATACTACCGATAAATATGTAAGGGGAGAGTTATTGATGCTGGTCCGAATTAAAAAACTTGGAAGTATGGAAAATTGAGGGGAAACATTTGGAACTTCTGATGAAGGAGTGGCTGAAGTTTGGATCAATATATAGGGAAATTGGCAGCAGGTAAGTGAAAGGAAACTATAGACCAGTAGAATGTAGCGTTGCCAAAAGCGAAAAGCATAAGAAGTGCCTCGCTATAAGGTCTAGCTGGTCGAGGGAACAACACAACAATCACCTAGTTGATCTCAGGAATGAACTCAAGATTCCATCTAAATGAAGTGATGCATAGATTGCTCACATTCTTTCACAAAATGGCACATCAAATGCTTCACAAATTAAAAAGTGATGCTAAAGAGAAGGAAAATTATTACACAATATAAAGTTTGTAAACATGGATACGGAAACATATGCTCATTATGACGAAATACTGCTACATATAGTTCTCAAAAGTGGCGGGATCAAGTAATGTAAATTTTTCATCGAACTGCTCCATAGGAACAATCCATGACATTCATTCTATCCCTGTCCAAACACACTATTCTCTTAAGTAGAAATTAAGCAAACCAAAGAAACCACTTAACACTTCAAAAACAAAAAATATTCAAACGGCATGTAAAATGAGTCAGCTAAAGAAGAGAGTTAGTACCAATTCTTGGTTGATCTCCCCGGAACTGATTTGATTGACCAGCAAATGTTCCACCGACGTCTTGCTATCGGGATTTGCTGCTACTATAATAAAAAGAGTACTGATAAAAAAACACAATTGGGCTACTCCTCTTACACCCATTTCCTTTTGAATCAGCATAAACAAAGCAAGCAATGCTTATCATGAATAACTCAACATACCCCCAAACCCCTTTTTGTTCCCTCCTCAAATCTCACAAAAGGCCAAGTCTTTGCAGCATTTACCACTAACCCTATGGAAATCTTCTGAAGAACACCTTTCAAATATCCAAATCACAAACTTCTCAAATAAAAACTCACTGACCAACTTCCTATTTTCATGCAAGAACTCAATATAGTGCCATCAAACACACTGTATAAACCAATAAACCAAAAGATTTCACTCCCTCTTGAAAATCCCACTAAAGGTCAAGTCTTTACTGCATTTACCACCAACCCTGTTGAAATTTTCTGAAGAACACTTCTCAAATATTAAAACCACAAACTTCTCAACAAAACTCTCACTGACCCACCTCAGATTTTCCTTCAAAAAACTCAAAAACCCTCTTGAAAATCCACAAAGATCAAGTCTTTACTGCATTTACCATCAACCCTTTTGCAGTCTCCTGAAGTACACGTCCCAAATGTCTAAATCACAAACTTTTCAACAAAAAACTCAGTGACCCCACCTCAGATTTTCAAGCAAAAAAACTCAAAAATACCAAAACAGATTTCACCCATCTTGAAAATCCCACAAAGGTCAAGTCCTTACTGCCTATACTACCGACACTACTAAATTCTTCTCAAGACAGCCTCTCAAATATATTAACCACAAACTTCTCAGCAAAAATCTCAGTGACCCAACTCAGATTTTTCACGCAAGAACATCCAAACAGTGGCATCAAACAACACACTGAATAAACCATAAAATAGAAAGGGAAAAAAAAAACTCAGCTTTAACACAAAAGGCTAACTGACCGAATCAAGAAGTAGTCAATTCAAGAAGGCAATATTGTCAAAAACAAACTACAATAATTCCAATGAATTGGCCATCAAAGCCAAATTCTTTAACTTGGGTTTTTATCAGATCGAGCAAAAAAGAAGCTAAAAATACAAAAAGAATAAAGAATTGTAAAGGGTGTGTTTAGAGAAGGCGCGTGAGTTGACCAGAGAAATTTCTTTGTGTGGAAAGTGAATTTTTCTTTTGTGTAGAAGGCAGCCGTGTCTGAACGCAGATGACAATGTTTTTACTATCTTTAATGCTGTTTCTTGTTATGTTCAATTTATCTAGAAGAAAACAATTTAGATATTTTTGTTCACTTCATTTTTTTTCTGTTCAACCAGTAATTGACTTTAATATTTACACACCACTATGTGTAAAAATATGTATATATATAATATGATTCATACTAAGTGTACATTGACAGTTTAGAAAACAAAATAATCAGTTAAATTGTATTTGATAGTGAATTTTTTTTTATTATAATAAGTAGTAGACACACTTTTAGTTTTTGTTGATAAATTATCATTATCATAGAAATAAAGGAGAAAATGAGTCGGAAAGGCACAAATTGGAAAGATGAAGAAAATGATGGGAATTAGCTCGGATATCCTATTCTGAAATTTTCCTCATTTGCATGTTTTATTTTAGTACCCTAAAAACTTACTAGGGATTGAATAATTACAGTTTATAATAATTCTCCTTAACTACTTTATCGCATTCGAGTTTTTGGCCAATAGTGTCCTTTATCTTTGAGGGTAGGTCTATTTTGGTCCCTCAAATATAATCTCGAGCATATTTAGTCCCTTAAGTATGCTAAAGTGGAGCACCTTTAGTCTCACTGACAGAATGTGTTAAAAAACTAACGGTGGTAACCAACTCTGATTCATGAAGCGAATATTCTGCTCTGAATCAAAACGTTTCCTCTCCTTTTATTGGATAACGCAAATTATTATTTTAATTTCTCATTTTTAGATAACGTCTTCTAAAATTTTGAACTTGAAAATATCCCCTTCCGTGTCAGTTTCAATGAGAAAATGACACTTTAGAAAAAATATATAAAATTTGTATATCATTTTGTATATACATAAATTTTGTATGTTAATATACAAAAATTATACAAATTTTATATACTTTTTCGATTACCAGATGTAAATAGTTTTTGGCACGGGCTAAAAGTGATAATACAATCTGGTTTTTCGTTTGCTTCAATAATATGCTCATACGTGATCTTGGCAGCTCTATTTTTTTCAAATTTTAACTTTTTTTCTTTTTGAAAAAATCAACCGAATTTTTTAAAGTAAAAGTTTCAACGTTAAAATCTTAAATTTATTAGCTCTGTACTATTAGTGGGTGTTGGTTTATAAAATATTTTCGATAAGTAAATTAAAAAGACAGTGAGTGCCGAAACCAATCCCGTAATTGATCTTCGACAGATTTTGTTAGTGAGATTAAAGATGCTCCACTTTAGCATATTTAAATAGGGGCGGATCTACCATGTAAAACATGGTTCACGTGAACCCATAGTCCTCGGGTTAAAGTATAGATATGATGTATATAATTTGGCGAAAACAAATATGTATACTTGATGGAACCTATGGTCAAAAAGGACCAAGTGGTGCATTGGTTTTGGTCTCTTATTTCTAATAGCCTAAGGTCAGGGGATCATCCTACCAACCTTTTTGTTTAATTTTTTTAAAAAAAAGTAATAGTGCACCCTTCCTCCGAAAATTCTAAATCCGCCTCTGTATTTAAGGGATTAAATATACTCTGAAATATATTTAAGGGACCAAAATAAACTTACCATAAAAAATAAGGAATAATATTGGCCAAAAATCTATCCCTAAGAAAGAAAAAAAACTCGGAAAGGTATACATTTTGCATGTTGGATTTTGGGGGAAAGTATGCTACCAGGTATTATCATGGATATTATTTTCTCTTCTCATGATATCTTCCTTGCACAATTTTCAAGAATTTAAATTTATTATCTTTTCAACAAATACTTTTATATATATATAAGTCAAACTAATATCTTAAACTTCATGCATAATCTAATGTCGTGAGACAAAATAAAAGGTCATCTTCCTAAGATTCATTGGCTCTTGATATCGTTTGCATGCTTCTTCTTCTTTTTTTTCTTTTCCAAATGGCAGTGACAGTTAACGTCAAGCAAAGTATTTACTAAAAAAGATCTAACTCCGGGTATGTTTGGTAAATATTTTTCTGTAAAATATTTTTATGAAAAATAAGTGGTTTTATCACTTAATTTCCCTTGTTTGATTGGTGAATGAAAACTTTTTTCCCGAAAAATACTCTTTTTGTTTTAATAAAAGAAAATAATTTTTATTGCATTATTTTGTTGATATGAAAGAAAATGTTTCTTCTATATCATGAAAAGAAAGTACTTTTTTTGTTAATTTTTTTTTGTATCGTAAAAAGAAAATGCTCATTTGCTGAAATAAAAAAAATACTAGAAAATAAAGTACTATTAATAATATTTCTATTTAGGGTGGGGGCGGGGCGGGGTGGCGGTGGGGCGAGGGTAGGTTGAGTTGGGGTGGGGTGGGGTATAGGGATGGGTTGGTAGAGGTTGATGGGGATGGGAAATGGGTAAAGGTTAGAAAAGAGTTTTGGAAAATGTTTTTCCTTTTCTTGATAGAGAAAACATTTTTCTCCAATTGGATGAAAATGAGTTAATGAAGAAAATGTTTTCCAAAGCATTTAAGCCAACCAAATATGAAAAAACTGAAGAATATTTTTCGATCTTTTGTGTATAATCCTGCATAATCTCGAATGTTATCAGTTCCGGTACGTAGACCAAATAATACAATGCAAGCAAAAGTTCCTAGATTCATGAAAATATAAAACAACATATAAGTTATCATGCTTGCATATCCATCATTTGAGTCTCCAACAATTATTCCAATAATTACATATCCGATTTGGTCTATAGACGAATATTTTGAGTAATTGCAATGAGATTTCTCAATATCATGCTAAGAATAGATGGGATTTCCAAAAGAAGATGCCATTTGTTTGATGAGAAATAAAAAGGAACATTGAAAATTCAAGTGGCTGAAGTTGGAGCAGCAACTTTCGAAGTAACAGAAAGAAAAGCAACGACTAGAGTAGGAGAGTCAGAATCGAAAAGATGATTCCTCACTTCTTTCTCTGATTAAAAACAGTGTGAGGAATTTCGACCCAACGACTAGAGTAGGAATTTCTCTGAACAAAGTGTCCCCTATGAAAAAAGTTTATTTTAAAGTTTAAACCCAATACACGTCTAAATTCTAACTGAATGAAATAATTTCGACCATGCCACCACACTTGTGGTGGTTCTTATAATGATTAGATTAGATTACATAGGCCCATTTGGCCATACATTTTGGCAACCTTTTTTCAAATTTTTTTTAAAAATATTGTTTGTTCATAGATTAATGATCTATTTTTGAAATTATTTTTAAAGTTCCCAAAATCTAATATAGAGTAGATTGAAACTTGTTCTCCCACTCACAAAATTTCAATTTTTTTTTAAATAAAATGCATGTCCAAACATAATTTCAACTTAGTAATATGAGTGAATTTTGAAAAACAGTTTTTTGGAGTTTTTTCAACTTTTCAAAAAATTCCAAAATTCATCTTTAAGTGAAAATTAAAAATTTTATGGTCAAACACTGATTTCGAAAAAAGCGAAAACTTTTCGAAAAAAAGTGAAATTTATCTTTATGTCCAAATGGCCTCTAAATTTCCTGTCCATATGCTACATGTTCCTTCTGTCTCTTTCTCTATTGCATTTTTGTTTGAGGGGGGAACGATCCAAACTATATTAAAGTAATTATTATTAGATTCAAATATTCAATAGTGATAAAGCAGAGGGTAAAGAAGCACTAGTTTTAAATTATATACATTATCTGCGCAATTTTTTCTCTCAATATTGAATTAAACATGATTTAAAGTTTAAGCCAGTACCCATTTGCTTTTAAGCAATTATTGGAAGAAACATTTTATTGCAATATTCCTTCTTTTGTCTTACTATGGCCCCATTATATAATTTATATTTTTGGATTTTTTTTTTAATTTTCTGCATACTATGTTTGAAAGAAATTAGTGAAAATGCATAAAGTATCCACTAAATTTGTCAGCAAAAATCATTTGCATACCTAAACTTTACGGGTGTCCTAACACCCCACTATTCTTATCTAAACTAAATTTAATATCCCATTAAGTGATGACCTGACATGAAAAGTGTAGCTCATTTCGTAGATGCGCGTGAGGAAAAAAAAAAGAAGCTTTAAACTAATTTAATTGTTCAGGTGTCACTTTCCTATTGGATACTCTAACTAATTAAACTTAATACTAATTTTTTCTCTTTTCTTATTTATTTTCTTTTCTTTTTCGTTTCTTTTTCTCTTTCTTCATTTTAGCAAACCAGTGCCACCATCTTACTCCCCATTTCTTGAAACTAAGTCATATTTTATCTTTTGCTTCTCTTTTTCTTCTTCTTGTTGAGTTTCTATTTCCACTCGCCTGTTTTCTTCACCATATTCCATCAATATAATCCTACTGCAAAGAATTAAAAAAAAAAAAAAAGACAAAATATCTCACAACCAAAGGCTTATTTTTTGGATTGATTTTAAGGTATTTTGAAGCTGTAAATTGGTGGTTTTGAGGGCTAATTTCAGCAGGTTTTGGGGAGGTTTCAGGGCTGGAATTTGCTGTAATTTTCAGTGATTTTAAAGGGGGGAAAACTGCTGGAATTTGGGGGTGTCTTGGAGCTGATTTTCGCAACTGATTTTGCTCCGATTTTTTGGTGGATTTTGAGGTATTTTGGGGTGAGTTTTAGGTGTTGATTTTGGGGGTCAGTTGTGGGGGGTTTGAGCTCTGTTTTGAGCTGCTTTAGGGCTGTTTTGCCAGCTAATTTTTAGTAGTTAAAAGGAGCGAAAATAGCGGTCATTTGGTGGCAAATTTACATGACTTTGAAGGATGAAGACATGACTACTGTTTTTGGGTTTTCTTTATGTTTTTGCAGCTCTTCAAGGTGGTTTAGAGCTGGTTCCATGGTGGTGTAGGTGATGATGAAGATGACATGGAAAAAAAGAGTTAAATAAAAAAGTATAAGTGAAAAAAAATAAAGCAGCTTTCGACACGTGGCACGTGTGTACTACACATCCCAATACAAGACTGACTAAGTGTTACCAATAGGGTATTAAATTCACCCCAAACAAGAATAGGGGGGATATAGGTCGCCCATAAAATTAAGGTGTGTGAATGATTTTTCCGAACAAGTTTAATATGCAATTTATGTATTTTCTCAAGAAATTATTATTGAATTATTTGATAGGTGTATGGATGGGCATCGTGTGTAAGTTTGTCAGCTTTTTCAAGTATAATTTTTGGCCTTTACCAATACGTAGCCAGCTTTAGTTTTTGTAGTTCTTAGTGGGCGTTTGGACATAATAAGAATTGTAAAGTTCCAAGAAAAAGCGAAAAAAAAAAATTCAAGTGAAATATTTGAAAATTAGAGTTGTGTTTGGACATGAATATAATTTTGGGTTATTTTTGAAGTTTTGTGAGTGATCTGAATGAAAATTTTGAAAAACAACCTTTTGGAGTATTTCAGATTTTCGAAAAATTCCAAAATGCATCTTCAAGTGAAAATTGGAAATTTTATAACCAAACACTGATTTAAGAAAAAAGGAAAAAGTTAAAAAAATTCTTATGTCTAAACGGGCTCTTATTGTTTTTACCTTATGAAAAACTGACACTTACCAAAACCATCAAGTGCATGAACTACATTTTTCCCGAAAAGTGACTTTTTAGTAGGCCGGGTTTGGACGTATATAAATTGCAATTTTTGAAAAAAAAATAGTATTTGGAGTTAAGTTGAGAAACGTAATTTGAAATTATGTTTGAACATGCATTTCACTTGAAAATATATTGCAGTTTTGTTGAGTGGGAAAAAAAATTCTGAAAATTTTGGAATTCTTTTTAAAAACTTACAAATTTTATGGACAAACATATTTTTGAAAAAAAAAATTAGAATTTTTTTTAATAGACAAACGAGGCCTTAGTATTCAAAAGGAGTGGATCCAACATGCAAATGCCACACCTATCCTTTCTCCATTAAGTTCAAACTTTTATTTCAAGTGACGAGACTGTTTTAAAGAAAATCAAAAGAAAAAAGTTGGGTGCAAGTACGAGTTTGTTGGATTAATTTCACGTATGATTATTAAACTGTTAGTTTATTATACTAAGAAATTACAAGATTAATTTTTATAACGGAAAAATTAACTCAATTATTGTCACTTCAACTACTCACCTTATATAATATCCATGTATACTTTACAAAACTACATGATGGTGTAACATGGTGAGCAACTCACCTCACGTTTTAGGAACCAAATGAGGAATCACACGTAGACGGACCTGAGCATTCTCCTGCTCTACGGAGCCCTCTTGAGCTAGAGTTGGGGCTGCTTGGGCTTTTGAGGAGCGAGAGAAATTGTTGGAATTCTATGAAAGAGTCTCGACATTAGACATTAGACATTAGGAACCAAAGAGTATCAATATATTACTATTACGTGCACCACTTACAAATGGGGATGTAGCTCAGATGGTAGAGCGCTCGCTTAGCATGTGAGAGGTACGGGGATCGATACCCCGCATCTCCATTTTCTTTTTTCCCTACTTGAATAACTTTTTTTTTTCTGAAGATTACTAACAATAATGTATCCAATTTTATTTGTTCTCATCAATCTTGCTTAATGTATTTTGTGTGTTAATGGAATTCACGTTTTCTGGAATTTTCATCATTATGTGACACTTGATTTTAACTTAATAAAAACAGCTCTAACAGCATAACCTGTAATTTGTACAGTGGAGAGAATACTGTCTCCTTACCAGTAATAGCTTGGAACTTTTCCTTTCAACCATTTTATATGTATTTACAAGGTTATATACTGCAGGGGCGGAGGGAGAGTATCGGTGACGGGTTCGGACGAATTCAGTAACTTTTACTTAATACTTTATTTTTATATTAGAAAATTCATTAAATATGTATAAAGGTTTAATTGCTAACCAGTAACAAAACGAGTTATGAGTTCGATAACAAGTTCAGAACCCATAAACTTCAAATTCTGACTCCGCCAGAGGCGGATTTGTAGGCATTTACACGGGGCACGTGAACCCATAGTCTTTCCGTCAAACTAGGTATTTTATGTACATATTTTTTAGAATTGGTCTAGAATTATCTGCTGACACCATGCTCCAAAGAGACTAAATGATGCACTTGGTTGAATGTTGAGTTATTTACTTAGAGGATTAGGGATCAAATCCCACTTAATACTTTTTTTTTCTCCTTTTTAAGCGGTGCACCCATGTTATTAAAATCCTAGACCCGCCTCTGGACTCCGTGTCGAAATTCTATTATATGTTAATACCTGATATTCTTTCAACAAACTTGTGTTTATAATCACAAGCTTTAACTCATTAATCCTCTAGATATGGTGCGATTTTTTGTTTAGTTCCCACTTTTGTAAGTTAAATCTTCAGTTTGTGCTGCTTTTTTGTTATCTTTTACTTGTCCTGTATATGCAATGAAAAGAAAATCAAATGAAATTCCAACAAAGTTCCAAAATTTACTAGTAACATTCCTCTTGCTATAAGAAAATTACTATTTCCATATATGCTTCAATATTCATTTGGGAATCTACAAAATGACAAACAGAATCCAAATATATGTAGTTTAAGACATTTTTTCCATGACTTCTTGTAGAATTGTAGTTGTTTCTTGATAACATGTTTGTGTTTGAGGCAAGTTTTTTTGCTTCACTGCATCTTCAAGCTGCATAAAAAATGGAGCAAAAACACAAGAGGGTTATCAAAAAGCTACTACTGCTACCTACATCAAACCTATGTTGCTCATACTCTTCAAAAATACTACCGGACGCTAATAACGGAGCCGAAATTTTCACTAAGAGGACTCAATATTTAAAGAAGTAAATACACGAAAAAGTTAAGGGGATTCAATACATAGTATATATACAAAGGAAGCGGATTTATAGGGTAATTTATTGGAGCAAGTGCACCAATAGTCATTCTCAGGAATGCTATTTAGAGATTAGCCAGTACATATTTTGTCCTTAAATTTTATACTAAAAATCTTAACTTCAGAACAATTCAAGATACTTTTGTCCCGAAAATTTGCTGAAAAACTGAAATTTAGGACGCATTTGCTAATTCTTAAATAATAGCCTTTTAAAGTTGCTACGTGGTGTCATTTCTACTAGTTTACTGGGGCACGTGAACTCATATTCTCTTCGTCAAACTAGGTATTTTATATATGTATTTTCTAAAATTTATCTAATATTATCTATTAGCACCCATACTCTACAAAGACTGAATGATGCACTTGGTTGAATACTGAATTATTTACCCAAAGGAACATGGATTGATTCCTATTAAGTACTTTTTTATTTATTTAGTGGTGCACCATATTCCAGAAATCCTAGATTCGCCTATGTATATACATAAAAAAAAGGTTTTACTTATCTAAACAATATACTTTTCCAGTGAAGGGATGTCAGTTGACACCCCTTGAAGCTAAGTAGCTCCGCCGCTATCGGCCGCCTGGTGCGCGAAGGATCAGATCCAACACTTGCACGACAACATTTTTTGGAGGATCTAAGCAACATAATATTATCATGCAAATGAAAATCAAGAGGGGAATTGAGTCTACCTTTTCAACATTGTCAAATAATCTATTGGCAAGGTCCATTAGAGGTTGCTTATCATTAACTTGAGCAGCTGAGATTACTTCATCAAAATCAAAGTACATGAATGTTGACTTAATGCGCAAATACTTCCTTACATAATTCCAAGCATCTGATCCTATCAAATCTCCCAAAGCTAATAGATCAAAGGCATATCTTTTCAGCCTATGGATTCTCCCTTTTGTTCCAATGTTGGCAATGTAAATCCCTTTCTTCAAAAATGTTCTCGTACCCGTCTCCTTGTTTATTATGTCTATATCAAAGATTAAACATTTTCAATATATACGCAAAGCGGAGTGAAATTATGAACAGATGACTCGATTCTTGATCTCTTATCATATATATGCAAGAACTAAGACTCGACTTATGAACATCGTAAGAGAAGGGAAAATGGTCAAATTTGCTCCTGTACTATACGAAATTAAGCAATTTTTGATCTAATGTTACCTCGTCGTTAGGAAAAAGTCTCTTTTTTGCCCGTGACTCCTAATGGATTCCGACCTGCCGGTAAATTTAGACCATACTAAAAGCTTCAAGGGGGGTAAATTTGGACCTTTCTTCTCGATTAATTTGGACACGTGGAGTCATCCAATTTCATACTAGAACTTCGTTAATGATAAAGACAGATACGAGACGATTTGTTAAAGGCAAGAGTATGATAGAATCTAAGTGTAACGGGCCAGAAAAATCATAAGAGAAGGGGAACATGGTCAAATTTGCTCCTTTACTATTCGAATTTTAGCAATTTTTGGTCTAATGTGACCTCACCATTAGGAAAAATTCTCATTTTTGCCCTTAACTGTCAATGGAGTTTGACGTAAGGGTAATTTTAAACCATACTAAAAATTTCAGGGGTAAATTTGAATTTTTTCTTCTCAAATAACTTGGACACATGGAGTCGTTTCATTTCAAGCTTGAACTCTATTAACGAAAATGACGAGACGATTTGCTAATGGCAAGAGTATGAATAGACCAAAAGTGTAACGAACCAGAAAAACCGTGTTTAAAAGGTGAAAAGAAAGCTTACTATTGGATGCTGAAGGAACTGGTAATGGACCAGTGATAAAAAATCCATTATTATCTTCAGCTAGAGAATTTCCAATGCCAGAATTTGCAAATAAAGCAATTGAAGCAAGGCCTAATGCTAGTCTTCTTGTAGTCTGTGTTGGTAACTTTTCTTGAATTTCTTCTGTCTTTTTGCTTAAAAAGCTAACTGGTTTTGTTTTCTTTTGAATTTTCTCAACACAATGAAGTTTGGGAATGAGTGAAAGAGCTTCAAATATACAGTTCAAATTTGTTGTGTTAGCCATAACTGGTGTTGAATCAAGAAACAGAAATGATAGGCCATTTGAACTTTTTGCAGTTATATCCATTTGAAGATTGTTGTTAACTACTGACCACTAGAAGGATATCCCAATAGAGGACAAATATGTAATTCCGTCGGTATTTTTTTTATTTATTTTTATCTGATATATATAGTTAGCGTTTTTTTTCCAAGATCTGCTCTTATTAGTTTAATATCTGTTATATGGGTCATCGCTTCACATCATAGTAACTCAAAAATTTTTAGGGGAAGGTCCTTCACAATCAAATTGAGAAAAAAAAAGAAGGTTGCCAATATCATATGGATTAATTATTATTTTTATCACATTACCAATTAATATTTAATTTTAAGGACTTTCAAAAATAGCCAGATTTACAAGTGGTCATCCAAAAATAGTCATAATTTCAAAAGTAATCGAAATTTAGTCACTTTTTATGTAAAGATAAATCTGGATGAAAACACTATTCAAAATCCGAAAAAATACTCCAGTATAATATACTGGAGATCGGTGCACCTGTGTGTGAACTTCCAGTATATTATACTGGAACTTTTTGCGTGTTGGAGTTCCAGCATAATATGCTGGAAGTTCATACACAGGTGCACCGATCTCCAGTATATTATGCTGGAACTTTCCGTGTTGCAGCAAAATAGTGGCTATTTTTCAATGACTTTGCAAATGCTGGCTATTTTTAAATAACCAGTCCGAAATATGACTCACTCGTGCTATTTTAACATTTATATTAGTAGCAAGGCTCAAAAACATTGGTTTAGTGGTAAGAACGTAACACATGATGTGTAAATTAGACGTATATCACAGGGTAGTGAAGGATAAAGAGGCACAATATCCGCTGAGTTTTGAACCATATGCCCCTCGCAAATTTGCCAGTTTTCAAGAGAATATATGTTAGCATTAAGGAAGAATTGTCAAACCCCAAATTTATGTGTCTACAAGTAATTCTTTTACTCAATATAAACAGTATTTTCTAACAAGCAAAAGTTTTTTTCATTTTTTATTATGAATTATGATATTTTTTATAGTAAAAGCAGTTAGAAGTAAAATAACAGAATATGGGGACGAAATAATTAGGCCTTGTTAGTGTAGTTATTGCCCTTAAGGAATTTAAGCCTTCCAATTTCGTTGCTGCAGAGATTATGATAGAATTCCTCCAGGATTCTACAAAACCTCTGAAATTCGAATACCGACAATTAACTCGAATTTCCACTTGAACAAAAGCAAGCTTAAAACTTCAAACGTCCGTGTGCCAAAAAGTTAAACTGTAAACAAATTGTTATAGTTTGTAAAATTAATACATAACTTTTTTATTGTAAGAATTGGTTCTTTTGGCAAAAAGGTCAAAAAAAGGCCTAATTTTATTTGACAAACAATTTGGTGGAACTCCATTTATGATACAATAGAGATAGAGATCGTTTCACAATTTCAAACATATTAATGCTTTAGCGCTTAGTTGGGTTTCTACCCGATGTTTGATACTTGCTTTTGAATTCAAACTGCTCGGGATTCGTGTCATATAAGATTCATTAACGGGGAAATCGCCTCTTATAAAAAACATTCATTCCTAGAGCTCGAACACAAGACCTCCAATTAAAAAAAAAAAAATAATACCAATACCCTTTCCCGTCGATTTTATAAGATGTTATTTGATTGGATGTTATGTATTAATTTGATTTATGTATTATATTAATGGGAGGAGAAGAAAGTATTAAAGTAATGAGTGAAAATTTAATTTTGTAGAGAAAACATTATATCAAAAGTTTAAATTTAATTGATTTAAAGAATTGGATGATGTCACTGACTATAAATAATGTTACAATTGAATTCCATCCAATTATATATAGAACATCCTAAAATGAAAAGAGTGTTACATATTTTAAAATGAATACAGTAGTTTTCAGGTACATATTGCTTTCCGCGATTCAAATAAAAATTAACGTGGAACAGAAAGTAATTGAGATAATGAATATTTTCTTCGTAGAAGAATTAATTAAATAGTTGTTGCCCTAATCACTTAATTCAAAATAGTTAAACGGATCTAAAAAATAAACAGTAAATTCGGCCGGTTATCTATATTTATATTATATTAAAAGCACGAAAGCCTTAGTGAAATGTCGTTCGTCTTTTTTACCCTTTTAAAATAAAGTTTACAATAGACAAAATAGTCATTTAATTATTTCCCTAATATCAGTTTATAGAAACAATATGCAGGAGGTTTCTATGATCGGGCAGTGCTGAATCAACTAAGAAGGCATTGATCACTTGGGATAAATTATGTGCTCCAAAGGCAGCAGGAGGGCTAAACTTCATCAATGTGGAATTGTGGAATAAAGCAGCCATATGCAAGCTTCTTTGGGACATCTGTACAAAGAAAGAAAAACTGTGGGTTCAATGGATACATGCCTACTATATAAAAGGGAACACTATATGGAACACTGAGCCAAAGAGTGCATCATGGGTTATCCAAAAGATCTTCAAGGCCAAAAGACAGTTTGAAGAGCCCGGTTATTCAGAAGAAGAAGTGAATCGAATGGAAAAGTTCTCTATAAAGCACATATACAAAGCATTGCAAGGGAACTTTCAAAAGGTATCACGAAGGAAGATAGTCTGCAATAACAATGGGCTTCCAAAATGGATATTCATCTTAAGGTTGACACTACAAGATAGGTTAGCCACCAAAGAAAGGCTAGCAAGATGGGGACTAATAGAAGACACAGTATGTTCACTGTGTCAGAGAAAGAATGAAACAATACAACACTTGTTTTTTGTATGTGAATATGGCAGAAGCTTCTACACTGGCAAAGAATCTCGAGAAGGAAGAAAGATTGGTAAGAAGAAATGCAGTGGGCAGAGAAGGTGGCCAAAGTAGCAATATACAGAATATTGTTAGCTGCAACAGTCTATCATATATGGCAAGCAAAAAATAGTACCATTTTCCAGAAGAAGAAGAGTAATGCAAATGTTATAGTTAGATTGATTATCCAAGAGATACACATTAGAGCTCAACAAGTTGCAAAACTGGATAGCTATTTGAGTAATATGAATTAGTATCCAGATTGAGCTTAAGTGTTGAGGCAATAGGAGAACATGAAGTAAGTTAGAAAATCTCCTTGCTGGGGCTTCATGTCCAGCAGGAGCTCTGTTAGACGGGTTGAATTTTGTAAAGGTGTAAATATTTTACTTGGTAAATAAAGTCTTTAATTATCAAAAAAAATTATTTCCCTAATATTTTGCATTTTGAAGTCAACTAAAACTTTACTTATTAAAGTTTTCCTTATTTGAACGACTACACAAAAAAATCTAACATTTAGGATATCAAAATCAAGTACATTTACCATATACAATATTATAATATTACAATACTAATAATATAAATGTTTACGTGTTATATTTCCTGAGAGGATGTGCATACAATTAATGGAAGGAAACGGCCAAACTTATAATTGAACAATAGCCCAACCATAATTTGAAAACTAACAAAGGCAGCAAAATTTAGGAGGAGATAACGAGATATATAAATACGATCTTATCATTTTCACTTATTTATATTAAACATATGCTAATTAATTCAAAAATTAAGAAGACAATTAAATAACTTCGATAAGTGGGGACAAAGCGAGAATTCATAATAAAGCATCTGAGAATTTATGTAGGACATGATTTTTTCTTTTAAGTTAGCTAAATAGGATTAACATTCATCATTTTTAGGACCTTGCATTTTTTTTCTATAATTTTTTTAATAACTCATACACATTGGTGAATATGAATATGTAATATTTAAAAGTTATATATTCATGATTATAGAGTACACGCGCAAAACGCGTACCCTAAGACCAGTTTAAGTAAAAATTCCTATGTTGTAAGCCGTAAGGTGTCCAATATATGTCCAAATAGATCCCAACTTGTTTTAAACTTTTAATTCTTTTCACTGGTAAATTTTTTCTTTCAAATCAATTATACGCATGAGGATTTCTTTATTCCACTAAATTGCTTGACTTTAAATTAGCATATAGAAATTAGAGCATATGGCAAACCTTACTTCCATAATTGGCGTCAATGCAAATTTTGTCATCAAGTTTGGATACCTTTCGGGAATTTTTAAATTTAATTTGTCTTCTGTATCATATTTTAAAATATTTAGTTAGAGATAATCAAATATAACTCATAGGGGGGCGAAAGTGTAAAATTTTCATAATATAGGATGTGTATGTGTTTAATTTGAAAACGCAATGGATGTATGAGAAGTTAAGTCAAATATAGGGGTATTTAGAGTAATTTAGACAAAAAACGCAATTGAAGACCGTGATTAATAAGTCGTATTAGACAAATGCGATTTAGAAGCTGCATTTGATTATTGCGATTTATCTATTATTGCGATCTATAAGTCGTATCCGCACATTGAAGTCTCAACTACCACACTATTACTATACCAAACGCACTCCACGAGTGGATTAGTTGAGTGACTAGACTGATACTCTAGGAGACTAATACTATCAAAAAGAAAGTAGAACTATAAATCAGTCGTAAAAATTGCATGGAGCGCCCTATTTGGTCGCCCTTTTTAACTTGTACCCGTTTTGTTTTTCCGTTTGCATCCATACTCATTTTTTGTTAAAAGCATTTTAAAAAGACGATTTTGCTCTTCTTTAATAAAAGACCACTTTCAGCAAAATAGACTGAAGTTTCGGATAAAACTCATGACAAAACTGTAGATTGCAGGACAAAACTTCAACATGTTTTGATATGAAATTTAGCAAATGAACTAAATAACTTCAGCGTGCATTAGCAAAAAATAAAAGTTTAATTTGAAGTTTTAGCAATTGAACTAAAAACTTCAACTTGTTTAGACTGAAGTTTCAAATAAAACTCATGACAAAATTGTAGACTGCAAGACAAAACTTCAGCATGTTTTGGTATGAAGTTTTAGCAAATGAACTAAATAACTTCAACATGCATTAGCAAAAAACTTAAGCATGCTTAGTCTGAAGTTTTAGCAAATGAACTAAAATACTTCAACTTGTTTAGACTGAAGTTTTAGATAAAACTCATGACAAAATTGTAGACTGCAGGACAAAACTTCAGCATGTTTGGTATGAAGTTTAGCAAATGAATTAAATAACTTCAGCATGCGTTAGCAAGAACTCATTAGAAAATTACATACTGCAGGACAAAAACTTAAGCATGTTTAATCTGAAGTTTTAGATAAAATTCATGACAAAATTGTAGACTGCAGGACAAAACTTCAGCATGTTTGGTATGAAGTTTAGCAAATGAATTAAATAACTTCAGCATGCATTAGCAAGAACTCATTAGAAAATTACATACAGCAGGACAAAAACTTAAGTATATTTAATCTGAAGTTTTAGCAAATGAACTAAAAAATTTCAGCATATTCAGACTGAAGTTTCGAATAAAACTCATCACAAAACTGTAGACTTTAGCATGTGTTGGTATGAAGTTTTAACAAATGAACTAAATAACTTAGCATGCATTAGCATGAAGTTTTAGCTTCAATGTGAAACAACTTCATGCTATATTAACATGAAGTTTTAGCTTCAGTGAAACAACTTCATGCTACATTAGCATGAAGTTTTAGCTTCAGTGAAACAACTTCATGCTACATTAGCATGAAGTTTTAACTTCAACGTGAAACAACTTCATGCTACATTAGCATGAAGTTTTAGCTTGTATTTGATTGAAACTTCATACTTCAACGTGAAAACTTCATGCTATATCCGTCAAACAACTCCATGCAAGTGTGATTCTAAAGATGGATCTGGTTCAAGTTTCTGATTTTTTGATAAAGATGCTGAGAGGAGAGAATGAGATCTTTTTTTCACGAATGAGGTAGCAGATCACGCGATTAATGTGTAATGCAGATTTTATATCTTTTGTCAGTGGTATAATTGTCATATTATTATGGATTTTTTATCAACGGGCTTATATTGGGATTATACTGGGTTGTTATTGTTGTTGTTGTTTATCAACGGGCTACTAAATCAATAATTTTTAAAAATAGGATACAAGTTAAAGGGTGGCACAAATATAGGGTACGATTGCAAATCCCCCAATCAGCCCTTACACTTTCAAGGTTGGACCTTTCGTTAATATTACTCAAATAGCCGATCGAATTAATCGCTTATTTTTTTTAGCCGATATATATAAATACACTAGGTATACACAATTATATAGTTATCCATGGATATACGTATATTGTTCATTCGCATGCTATTTTTAGATTAATTGATTGGGTGAGCAACAATTTGGGTTAATGTCACGACCCCATTCTAGGGTCGCGACGGGCAACTGGATCTAATCACCGATTACCACTAACCTACTATCTCATACTCATACATAAGCTACTAAAATCATAAATAAATCTTTAAAGGGGAAACATACAATATGCTGGGAGATTTTGTACAACTTGATGGCCGATAAGAACTACCATGACTGCTATAAAAACTATACCTAAACCACATGATTTATGTCTACCAACCTTCTAAGAATAACTGCTTAACTGAATATAAGAACGGGACAAGGCCCCGCCATACCCATATATAAAACTAAACATACCACTGTACTCGCAACTCCAGAACAAAAGAGTGCCTTCAAATTTGCTACCTGTTGTTCTACTGATGTCTGTCTTTTCTAGAACAACCTATACCTGCGGGCATGAAAGCGCAGCATCCCCCAAGAGAAAGGGACGTCAGTACGACTGACGTATTGAGTATGTAAGGTAGAAATACAATCATAAGGAAACTAAGTAATATCATGAGCAGTAATAATGTTACTCAAATACAAGCACTTATCTGAATTATCTATATGTTAGCTTAGAAAGATAGTACAAGAAAAAAGAAGGTAACTGAAGTACATCAGAAGGGCTGAGAATGCATATGAAACATATGGCATACTCTGGAACTGCCATCCTTACTGAATTGGAGAGTAACATAAAGAAACTCGAAATATAACTGAAGTGCATTGCTTACTTTTGAATATGTTATCATACTGGTAATACCAGATCTATATATGTGGTGTCTCTCATATCTATATATATACTATCATAATCTATATAAGTGTTTGAACGCTATCTCACTTAATGGCGTATGCACGCCCAAACATGTATGTACGTCTGAACAGTCTCGATGAGTCTGAACGCTATGTGTCTGAACATTCATGCGTTTGAACGTTATGTATCTGAATGCGATGCGTCTGAACACTACCGTCTGAATGGTTACTATCTATATTTATATGCATCTAAAAGTTTAAATATCTATCTCATGTACAACTATGGAGTGCAAAACTAATATACGAAACATGCTACATTCACCATCTACATGTGTCTAAATACTTACACATCCATACTATCCATGCACACATATATACATAATTGTCGCTTAACAGAATTATCGTGGACTTGCGAGCTGATATGGTACATAAATAGACCTTTTCGAACCTCAAACTCACTCTTGGCCAGAGAAAATTGCGGACCTCAAAGGCTCCATTACACTCCACAATGGGTTGCACGCCTCAAGCAATGGCCAACACCCACTCAATTGCGAACCACAGAGCTCAAGTACGGGGAGTTTCCAGTGAACTAGGTATAAGGTTACAACAAAGCATAGGCCATCCAAACACAACCAACACATGAAATTGAGTTTCTCAAATCGATTATAATCGAGTTTCAAAGCTCTCAACTCAGCAAGAAACAAGGAAAACTCATAATCAAATTCAGAGTCTCATAGGGATCAATTTTACCGTATTTGGCAAGTTCATGCCTCCAAAGAAGAAAGGTGAAACTTACATACAAGAAAGTCTTGAAATTGAGTTTTTAAATGGATTGTGGCTGAATTTCAAGGTTCACTTCTTACGAAAAACAAGGAAATATTCATACTTGAACAATATTTTCTCAAGAATCATATGAAGCAAATGAATTGTAACTTGACAAAACTCATGCCTATGAAGAGAGACGTTAAACATCACATACCTTAACCTTTCTTTGCTTCAAATCCTTATCAAAAGGAATTCTTGAAATATTACAGCAAGGTTTACTTCAATTAAGGTTGGCATCAACAAGAAAAACTCCTTAAAACTCAAGTAGGAGATACAACATGAATACCCCCACACCTCTCAAGTCTTGCGTGAATTATTCTATCCAAAGTTACTGAAATTTTTGGACAATCTACAAGGAGAGAATGAGAGAATATTTGGGAACTTATTTTATCTCAAGAGGTGTTGGACATGTTCTGAAAAATTGGAGAATAAACGGAATGTAAAAAGCCACCGCCTCACTAAGCTAGTAGGTGACTAAGCTGCTTTTTGGCAGCTTGAATGGCCCTGCTTTGAACCCTTGATTCTCTCTACTCCGATGTCGTATCAATAAACGGTTAGATGTTCTGGAAACTAGATTCAACCAACTCCAACTTTCGTGTTTTATCATCCTCAAATTCCTTATGGATTGGGAGAAAACTTGTATGAAAGTTGGCCTAGTAACCTGCCTACTTTTGTCGTAATACTCTAGTGACGTTGTGGCAGCCTACTTTGGACGCTCAAAACTTTTCACTCCGATGTCGTATTAATGTACGGTCTGTAGCAATTGAAATTACATACATAGGCCTTCGATTTCATATAATTTATCCCCAAAAGGCTCTATATGCTAGGAGAAAATCTGGTCGCAAAATGATCTAGTTACATGCCGTATCTTAACCGAAATTGTGGCAACTCAAGCCAACTTTTCTAATACGACATGTTTGACTTATATACATAATGTATAATTAAAGTACATTATATATGGCATGTAAAATAAATTTCTAAACACATCAAATCCTTTTAAATCATATTTTCCACGTCTTGCGTAGAATAAATTAAGTTGCAAAAAAAACCCTCTACATATCGGGGTGTAATAGTTAATTGTTTCGCTCAATTATGAATCTTGCTATGGTTTGAGCACAAAACCCTCTACATATCGGGGGATTTGCAGTCGTACCCTATTTTTATGTCACCTTTTAACCTATACTCTATTTTTAAAAATTATTGATTTCGTAACCAACTAACAAAAAATCCGTAATAATATGACCATTATACCCCTTCCAAAACATATAAAATATGCATCAAGCATACCCAGATTCAAATTCCAGATCTTCTCCGTATCTCCTCCATTAGTCTGTCTCTCCTGAGATCGCCTCTCGCAAACCAGATTTGAACCAGATTCAAATTCCAAATTTAAAATTACAAAATACATTCTAAGTATTCAAATTCATTTTCAGAATTCAATATAGTTTTTGAATTACATGTGTTTCTGATTGATTGATTGAAGTTGTTTGACGAACTTCACTGATATGCTCAATTTGCATTCTAAATCTGTTTGACGATGAATTCTAACATTCTAATCCGACAAATATGCCGAAACAAGCTGAAGTTATTTAGTTCATATATAAAAAATTCAGCAAAACGAGCTGGCAAATAACACAATGAAGAAAAAATTATATTAAAATATTATATGAGTGTTTTAATATTTAAAACACCTATGCGCAAAAAACTTCGGCATACGTGCCGAAGTTTTTTTGTTAATATTCCTATTACACTGGGTAAAAAAATAAAACATAAATTAAAATTTCATATTGCACAAAAAATTTCGGCATATGTGCTGAAGTTTTTTAGTTAATATTTAAAACCTTCAGCAGGAGGAGCTGAAGTTTTCCTATTACACTGGTAAAAAAAATAAAACATCAATTAAAATTTCATATTGCACAAAAAACTTCGGCATATGTGCTGAAGTTTTTTAGTTAATATTTAAAAATTTCAGTAGGAGGAGCTGAATTTTTCCTCCTACACTGGGTAAAAAATAAAACATAAATTAAAATTTCATATTGCACAAAAAACTTCAGCACAGGTGCTGAAGTTGTTTAGTTAATCTGTAAAAACTTCGGCTAATGGAGCTGAAGTTTTCCTCCCGCACTATGTATTTTATTATTATTTTTTGGAAAAACTTCATAACAAAAAATGCTTATGTTTTCAGGAATATGTAAAACATTTTTCATATAATTTTTTGTATGCTGAAGTTTTTTTAGTTCATCTGCTAAAAATGCTTAATATTTTGTCGTGCAATATGTAATTTTCGGATAAGTTTTTGTTAATTGTTCTGTTCTTTTCTAAGTTTAAAAAGAATTTTTAGTTCATGCTTGAAGTTTTCATCAAGCACTGTGTATTTTATTATGATTTTTTGAAACATACCAAAAAATGTTTAATATTCGGATTAGTTTTTGTTAATTTCTGCTGAAGTTATATAGTTTATTTCCTCTGCTATTTTTTGACTTTGAATAGAATTAATATTAAAAAACACAGAAAAAACTTAAAACAAAAACTGAATATTTCATTAAACATAAAAAAAGATAAATTAAATTACATAAATAACAAAATAAACATAAATAACAAAAAGAAAAACTAATCGTTCATATCATCATCATCATCGTCGTCGTCACTACCATATGGACGAGCATCTTCATCAGCAAGATTATCAAATCTTGCATACCTCACAAACGTATCAAGCTTGTTGTTAATTTCTTCCAGCTCCCTGTCGTACTTGTCTATGAGCTCATCCAGTTTCAACTCAAAAGCCACTATAATGTATTGCTTGATTTCTTCCACTATTTGCCTGATGACAGCATCCATTTTTCTCCTTTTTGTATTTTATGTCTGCTAAAATATATGTGTTTGGGTGAATAAACTCACAAGGAACGTGCTTATATAGGGGAAAAAAAACTTCTGCATGGTATATGAAAAGGCAAAGAGGAATTTTGAACGTTGTCTAATGAAAATCGTGCATGAATGTGATAGGAATGTAATTATTACACTAACACATACCCCAATGCAATATAATTACTACTTTAATTGTGTAAGTTACTCTTGTATACTATGCAATTAATGTTGAAACATGTTCAAGTTTGTTGAATTCATTTGCTAAAACTTCAGCCCAATGTGCTGAAGTTATTTAGTTCATTTCTAAAATCTTCAGCACCTAACGAGCTGAAGTTTTTTTCCCTGCATTCATGAATCCCTGTCATACAGCTTTTTCAAAGAAACTTCAGCTGATATGCTGAAGTTATTAAGCTTATTTCTAAAAACTTCTGCACTTAATAAGCTGAAGTTTTCTATGCAGCATTCATTAATTATGTTATACATTTTTTTCCAAAAAATTTCAGCAGAAGATGCTTAAGTGATTTAGTTCATTTGTAAAAACTTCAGCACAAACAACCTAAAAATTCTTCTGTTCACTTTCCTAATACTTGCCACTAAACATGAATCTGCAGGATGAGTTCGATTTGCGTTGTTATAACTTTCAATGGGAGTTGGACTCCTGATTTCAAATACTTGGATCATGATACAAAACTTGTTCTACTTAATAAGCACATATCATTCAATACTTTCCTGAAGAAAATTAGTGAAGTTGCAAATATTGATTCAACCAGATATGCACTAAAAGTATGGTTTGATATCAAACTAAATACAAGCAAAGGAATGCTTGTAACTTCAGATGAAGAACTTAGTACCTGTATACATTTGCTTACAACTGATTCACCCTACAAGAATTGTCATTTCATCATCGAAAAAATACAATCTTCAGAATCTGCAGCATTCAAAGAATCTCTTGCATATGCGATAGATTTAGAACCTTTTGTTGATTATCAACATGAAGTAGGATAACCAATAATGGAAGTAGACAACGAGCAACAACCTTCTAACATTACAGCTGCTTCAGAATATATAATGCTGCAACATTTACCCCTTCCTCCAATAAATTCATACCAGTTTGTCGATGACCAAGAAGAAGAAGGACAGCTAATAATGCAAATTGACAACCAACACATAATCCAACAAAGCTTTTTGTTACCTTCTGCAATGATAAGTAACAACGAAGATGAAGTAAACATGGAGCTTATACCGATAACATCAGATAGAATTGAAGAAATTGCTGAAAGTTCTTGTACTTCTCAGAAATCAAGAAAAAGAGTGAGGAGAAAGCTGAAAGAATCTCCATTATGCAAAATACTTAGGCACGATGCGTTGCCTGAGGAAGTAAGAGTTGGATCAATTTTTGAGAACAAACAAAACATGACTAAATTTTTCTGCAACCTGGAGATAAACCAGAAAGTTGAATTCACTGTTGTTAGATCATGTTCAAAGAGATACGAGCTGAAATGCATCATGGACAAATGTGGTTGGAATGTACGTGCTACCAGAATAAAAAATTCCACACTATTCAGGGTGATAAAGTATCATAACATCCATGAATACTCGGTTGATGTAAGAAAATCAGATCAGAAGCATGCTACATCAAATTTTATAAGTGAACAAATTATAGAACATGTTCGAGACAAAAAGATAGAGGTTATACCAGCCTTTGTAGAAAATGAAATGAAAAAGAAATTTGGAATTGACATTGGTTATCACAAGGCATAAGGGGAACACCTGAAGAGAACTACCAGATTATTCCTTCATACCTACACATGATGGTGGGCAAAAACCCAGGAACGTACACAAGCATAAAAAGAGATGCGCAGAATAGGTAAGCAAAACAATACTAACCATCAGCCTGAAGTTTCAAATGTTCCTATTTGAAAAACTTCATACCTTATGATTTGTTTTTTTTGTGTTTCACTGTACAGATTTGCTTACATGTTCTTTGCTCCTACGACATCAATAGCTGGTTGGTCCTACTGTAGACCCATTATTGCAGTAGATGCAACGTTTTTAAAGTCAAAATATCATGGTGTTCTATTTGTTGCTGTATCAAAGGATGCAAACAATCAAATCTTTCCTCTATGCTTTGGTGTAGCAGATTCAGAAAACAATGAGGCATACATTTGGTTCTTCGGGGAAATGAGAAAAGCAATTCAAGTCCATCGTGAACTGGTTTTCTTGTCAGATAGAAACCAATCGATTGCAAATGGGATTAGAAAAGTTTTTCTTGAAGCTCACCATGGTATCTGCCTCTATCACTTTGAGAAAAATTTAGAGCAAAGACATGCAAAAGCCATGGTAATAAATCTTTTTCAAAGTGCTGCAAGGTCATACAAACCTGAAGATTTTAATCAGTTAATGTCCCAACTCAAAAGTATTGACAAGAAAACATACAATTACATAATGGAAGAGCCTCCCGAGAGATGGGCTCGATCGTGGTTCCCACGAAGACACTATGATATGCTAACAACAAACATGGTAGAATCAATGAATTTCGTTTTACTAAAAGGGAGAGAAATGCCTATTTTAAGAATGTTAGATTTCATCCAAGAAAAGTTGGGAGAGTGGTTTTACGAACGGAGAAAAAAGGCAAATGAAACTTTTCACAAAGTATCAATATGGGTAGAAGAAGAGATGACTAAGAAGATGGACTTGGCTTGCAAAATATTTGTGAGTATATTTATTAACTTCAGCTTTTTATATCTGTTGCAGTGATTTACTGCTTACATTTAAAACATTTCATACTTTTTCTTTTTGAAGCAAAAATACACTAATATAGTTTGTCTTGATTTTTTATTCCTTGTTAGGCGTTCAATCTTGACTCAATGTTGTTTAAAATAAATAGTGAAGGAATTGAATTCATTGTGGACTTAAAGAAGAGAACTTGTGATTGCCTGGAATTCCAACTTGATGAATTGCCTTGTCCACATACA
Organism: Nicotiana tabacum; assembly: GCF_000715075.1. Taxonomy (NCBI): domain Eukaryota; kingdom Viridiplantae; phylum Streptophyta; class Magnoliopsida; order Solanales; family Solanaceae; genus Nicotiana; species Nicotiana tabacum. Next base: position 217,548,818 of record NC_134080.1, on the reverse strand, counting down.
ATTGCTGCTATTAATAAGAGATATTTCCAGAAATCCGATTACTGCTCAAATTGGTATTCAAGGGAAACATGGTTGAAAACATATAAAGGACATGTGAATACCGTGGGAGATCAAAAATCATGGGATATACCACAAAATGTACAATCTGAGATCACAAAACCTCCCGATATAGAGATTTTACAAGGAAGAAGACAAAAGAAGAGGTATATACCTGCGACTGAATCAATACCATTCAAGTCTACCAAATGCAGTCGATGTAAACAAGTTGGGCATAACAGAACAACTTGCTTGTCTTCTCCAACACCTTATCCATATTCCAAGAAACACACTGAAAAATACTCCAACCTTCAATAATCCTAGGTCTGAATTTAGACTTTCTTTATTTATGACATAATTGAAATATGATTTTTTTCATAGGAATAAAAAAAAGCTCTTGGACTATTTTATATACTGCTAAAGTACAAATCACTCATTTTTGTTGCGCAGACTCATAGGTTTGGTTGCATTTTAAAAAAGTACGCAATAACTTCTGCGACAAAAAACTTCAGCTTACAGTATGTGAAATACATATCCTTAAACAAATACATACACACATACACACACTCTCACACACACATACGCGTACAGCCCACAAAAAAACGCATGTACAAACAAAAGCTGCAACATCTCTAAGCTGAAGTTATAGAAAAAGAACTTAATAAAAACTAAGAACCATATTGCAACTAACAAATATAAAGCAAATACCAACAAATAACAAGGATAATGCAATAGAAAGCTAAGAACAAAGAGGATGACAATTACATTGATATAAAAAGAAATGAGAACAACAAACAAAGTACAAACAAAACTTCAGCACTATGGGCTGAAGTTATACAAAATGAACCTAAAAACTTTAGCTCTATGGGCTAAAGTAAACAAAAAAGCATAGCATTAAAACATAAAAAAAGAATTACAAACACTAACAATCACCACCACCACCACCATCATCATCATCATCATCATCATCACAGCACTCTTCAATTTCTCTAAATATCTCATCATCCTCAGTATCGGAGATAACTATAGGGTAGTCGGGCAAAAGACCACTAAATCCAAGAAGATCAATCTTCAACTTGTTGAATTCATCACGTAGCTGACTTTGTTCAACGATTACTCTATCCATAAGAGGAAGAAGAGTCTTCAGGTTGTTTTGCAGCTTGAAATAGTCGTTCCAGCTGGACTACGTTCCAGGTTAAGCATGTTCTAGAATGATTCATTGGCAAAGAGCTTTGGTCTGATTCTCTCCCAATCAGCCTTTATTTGATCCCACAAAAGCATAAGATTAGCCATCGGTTTGTTATTGTACCACTCACACTTCAAACTCTCCCACTTCTGCATAATTTCATCCATACTAGGCTTCCTACTTCCGCTTGCACCAGACATTTTTTCTTTAACAAAAGCTGAAAGACTAAGGATGAATATAAATTTAAAGAAATATGACGAAAGTCTATGAATGACTATGAAATTTTCAAGTGAAGAGATTGTTAATATAGACAAAGAGTTCACCTAATCAATTTAATATCTATAAATATAAAAGTAACTTTTCAGCTATTTTTACTGTTTTACGTTCAGAGAAATTGAATGAAACAAGATAAGTAGGTGGTAAAAACAAGTATGTGGTAAATGCAAAAAGAAATGTAACTTCAGCCCAAATAAAGCCCACAGTTTTCTATAGTAAAAAAATAACTTCAGCCTGAAAAATATCTTTTCGGATCATTTACTAGATAGTCAAACAAATTTAAATGAAAGATAAAGTAGGTGACAAAAGACAAAAAGTAGATAGTAAATGCAAAAAAGATAAGTATCAACTTAAAAAAATACCAAAACATGCTGAAATTTTTGTCATAAGCTTTTTCAAAATCTTCAGCCCAATGTGCTGAAGTTATTTAGTTCATTTCTAAAAACTTCAGCACATCATAAGCTGAAGTTTTTCATTGTGGATTCAATAGTTTTGTCGTAAAGCTTTTTCAAAAACTTCAGCCCAAGGTGCTGAAGTTATTTAGTGCATTTCTAAAAACTTAAGCACTTGATAAGCTGAAATTTTTATCCTGAAATCGAAATTTTTTGTTGTAAAGCTTTTTCAAATAACTTACGCAGAAACTGCTGAAGTTATTTAGTGTATTTAGTGATGAGCTGAAGTTTTTGTCGTACATTTCATTTGACACTTTTATTATGACTTTTAACCAAAACTTCAGCTTAAAACGCAAAAGTTATTTACTTCATGCTCAAGTTTAGCATGCTGAATTTCAATAAAAATATACTTGATATTCATGAAAAAAGACACAAACATATTTGAATCTGTGACGACCCAAAGGGTCATCACCGGTTTTCTCCCTTTTTCCGTGCTCTCGAGGCCTTAAAAGCCTCACTTTTAGTTGCCTCAATTTGCGTGCACAGTCTGGGCACGTAGCCGGAAAAGCTTATGTGTTAAATTATGTGAAATTTGATAAATTGTGGCTTTAAAATGGTTAAAGTTGACTTTGGTCAACATTTTGGGTAAACGAACTCTGACCCATGATTTGACTGTCCCGGAGGGTCCGTATAAAAATATGGGACTCGGGCGTATACCCGGAATCGAAATCCGAGGTCCCGAGCTCGAGAAATGAATTTTTAAAAGAAATTATTTTCTGAAATTTAATATGAAAATTTGAAATAAAAATGAATTAGAAAGCATTGGTACCGGGCCCGTATTTTGGTTTCGGCGCCTGGTACAGGTCTTATATGTGGTTTAAGCGCTTCCTGTGAAATTTGGTTGAAATCGGACGTCATTTGACGAGTTTCGGACCTAAAACTCTAAGTTTGAAAGTTTATGAAGTTTGATAAAAAAAATGATGATTTTGAGGCTTGATCCATTGATTTTGATGTTATTTTGGCGATTTAATCGCATGGTTAAGTTCGTAGGATGTTGTTGAGTTAGTGTATGTGTTTGGTTAGGAGCCCCGAGGGCTCGGGAGTGCTTCAGAAGTGTTTCGGAGTGGTTTTGGCCTTAGAAAAGTTGCAGAAGTTTCAGTTCTGGTGTTCTGGTATCTAGTTCTATGCGATCGCATAGGTAGCATTGCGATCGCATAGGGTAATCCTTCAGGTGCCCCATATTTTCTCTATGTGATCGCATAGATTCATCCGCGATCTCATAGCTTAGCCAGATCCTTCAATGCGAACACAACCTTTAATCCGCGTTTGCGTTTCATTAAGTCCAAACCTGGAATGCACAGCCTTTTCTTCTATGCGTTCGCATCAGCCCTTCCGCGATCGCAATGACCAGCTTCCCCTTACCCTATGCGATCGCATTACCTTCTTCGCGATCGCATAGGGCATTTTTGCCCAGCGATTTTTAAATACCCAAAACAGAACAGTGACGAGGTTTAGTCCATATTTCACACGAGTTCTTCTTCTCCATAGCTCTTGAGCGGATTTTATAGCACTTCTTCATCAAAGTCTTTTGGGTAAGTAATTTCCCACCTATTTTCTTCACTCTTCTTCATTAATTACTGAAATTCTAAACCTAAATCATGAAATCAAAGTAGAAATTAGGGCTTTTGGTTAGAGTTAGGTTTTTGGGAATTTTGAGTGATTCAACCTCAATTTGGGGTCGGATCTTAATATAAATTATATATTTGAACTCGTGGGGTTATAGGTAATCGGGTTTTGGTCCGAGCCTCGTGTTTGGACCATGTGGGCCCGCGGTCCAATTTTGGTATTTTTGGAAGAATGCTAGGAACTTCATATCTAAGCTATGGAATTTTGTTATCGAGTCTTTATTGATATTATTGAATTAATTATGCCTAGATATCGTTGTTTCGGAGTCGGATTATAAAGGAGAGGCGGTATTTGAGGGTTGATTGTTATTCTTTGGACTGAGGTAAGTGTTTGTTCTAACTTTGGCTTGAGGGAATAGGATTAGAGTGTTGTTTGCTATTTGCTAATTGTTGAGTACGGTGTATAGGCATGGTGACGAGTATCTATACACCGGAGTGTAGCATGACCGTGAGTCTTATTTGTGTTTATTCGGATTTTGTGATACCTCTTCCTTGTTAAATTGATAAATTCCATATAATGTGAAGAGTTTGAGGAAGAATTATGATTTGTACATTCTTGGAGCATTGGTTCGAGTATATCATAAAGCATGAAAGTATATGAAATGATTAAACCCCTTTGGAGCGTTGGCTCAGGTGGTAAAGTGAGATAAGAGGTAAAAATGAAAGAAAAAGAAAGAATTATTGAATTGCTCCCTTGCCGGGATGCTTGTTGCTTTGTTGACTATCTCCCTTGCCGGAATGCTGAGATTATTGATATTGTTCCCTTGCCGGGTTTTTAACTACTTAATTGTGCTCTCTTGCCGAGAGTTAGCTATTTATTTGTATTCCCTTGCCGGGATTTCTATCATTATTTGTCTACTCTCTTGCCTCTTGTTTATGATTGTTGCTTGGGTGAGGAAGAGTGATAAAACACGAAGGGTGATGCCGTGCATTGTTTGCTATAGTGAGGAAAGAGTGTAAAGCACGAAGGGTGATGTCGTGCCGCACGATGTACCATTCCGTGCCGATTTTATTAATTATATGGTGAGGAAAGAGAGTAAAAACACGTAGGGTGATGCCGTACATATTTCATTTATATGATTGCTTTGGTGAGGATGAGAGCGTAAAACACGAAGGGTGATGCCGTGTATTTGTTGCTTTCTGATTCTTTGTTGATATCCGAGTTATGTTGTTTCTTTCATTACTTGTTCTTATTTGATTTACTTCGAGGTTATAGATGTCCTTACCCTATTTGCCTTGTGATTGTTGTTTGGGTGAGGAAGAGCGTAAAGCACGAAGGGTGATATCGTGTATTATTTTGGTGAGGACGAGAGTAAAAGCACGAAGGGTGATGCCGTGCAAATTGTTGACTTTTGATTCTTGTTGACATTCTGGCTTTGTTACCTCTTTCTGTTATTGAGGATTTCTATTTGAAACTGTTAGCTCCCCATAGCATGCTCCCCCCTCTTAGCTGTTTAAATTCTGTATATTTCCTTTTATTGCATATATCTGTACAAGTTGTTTTTGGTAGGTCCTGTCTAGCCTCGTCACTACTTCGCCGGGGTTAGGCCAGACACTTACCAGCACATGGGGTCGGTTGTGCTGATGCTACACTCTGTGCATCTTTTTGTACAGATCCAGGAGCAGCTTTTGGACCTCAGCAGTAGGATTTGATCGGGAGCTGACTTCAGTCCAGAGACACCGAGGTAGCCTTGCTAACGTCCGCAGGCCCGGAGTCTCTCTCTCTTTATTCAGTTTGTTATCTTTTGTACCGAAACAAACAGTTTATAATTTTCTTTCAGACAATTGTATTTAGTAAATCTTAGAAGTTCGTGAGCATTGTGACACCAATCTTGGGTAGAGGATTATGTTAAACTTTCCATATTCCTATTCAGTTTTTATATAAGTTAAGACTTCCGCTTGAATTTTTTAATTATGTTGCCTTTATTACATGTCGATAATTATGGAAAAGAATGTGTGTTAAATGGAAGGTAATTTAAGTTGGTTTGCCTAGCTTCTATTAGTAGGCGCCATCACGACCCCGAGGGTGGGAAATCCGGGTCGTGACAGAATCAATCCAAGTCACATAATTCACACAAAATAATGTATATTCACAAAATGCAATTTTGTTTTCACTTACATCTTTGGAAAAAAAGAAAAAAATAGTTTTTTGTTTACAAGTTATTCTCTATTCAAAAAATTCACAGAGTGTCTTCATATTCTCCATAGTCATGTCCTAGTTGCTCTTCTTGGTTTTCTTAACCACATTCCATGAACCTTCACTATGTCTTCAACTGATTCACAGAAGCGACAATACGAACACCTTACTTTACCACCTTGTATGAACCTCTGAGTTACATTTGTGCATGTGGGAATTCGTGGGAAGCAAAGACAGTGAAGAAGAAGTCCAAAATACTTCATATGTGACGGAGAGTGGCCACATAAAAAACTCGAGCCCTAGGAAATTTGCTCTTTTTCCTAAAAGTTAAATTTATCAACTAGTAAAAAGAGCAAATTGTCTTGGATCTCGGTTTTTGATATGACCATTCTCCTTCACATATGAAGTATTTCGACTTCCCCTTCAGTATCTTTGCTTCCCATGAACTCCCTGCTATACCCAATAAGCATGTCTTAGCCATCATTTTCTTGTTTTTCTTTGAATACAAATTTAAAGAAATATGATAGAAGTCTATGGATGACTATGAAATTTTCAAGTGAAGAGATTGTTAATATATCCAAAGAGTGCACCTAATCAATTTAATATCTATAAATGCTGAAGAGATTGTTAACTATTTTTTGTTCACAGAAATTGAATGTAACAAGATAAGTAGTAGGCAAAACAAGTAAGTGGTAAATGCTAGTAGTTGGTAAATGCAACAAAAAAAAAGTAAAAAATAAGGCCACAAAAAGTAGGTGATATAGGTGATAAATGAGAAAAAGTAGCTAGAAAATGCAAAAAAGATAAATATCAAGTTAAAAAAATACCAAAACATGCTAAAGTTTTTGTCGTAAAGCTTTTTCAAAAACTTCGGCCCAATGTGCTGAAATTTTTTAGTATATTTCTAAAAACTTCAGCACCTGATAAGCTGAAGTTTTTGTGTTGGATTCAATAGTTTTTGTCGTAAAGCTTTTTCAAAAAACTTCGGCCCAATGTTTTGAATTTTTTAGTATATTTCTAAAAACTTCAGCACCTGATAAGCTGAAGTTTTTGTGTTGGATTCAATAGTTTTTGTCGTAAAGTTTTTTCAAAAAACTTTGGCCCAATGTGCTGAAGTTTTTTAGTATATTTCTAAAACCTTCAGCACCTGATAAGCTGAAGTTTTTGTGTTGGATTCAATAGTTTTTGTCGTAAAGCTTTTTCAAAAAACTTCGGCCCAATGTGCTGAAATTTTTTAGTATATTTCTAAAAACTTCAGCACCCGATAAGCTGAAGTTTTTGTGTTGGATTCAATAGTTTTATTATAACTTTTAACCAAAACTTTAGCTTAAAAAGCAGAAGTCATTTACTTCACGCTTAAGTTTTTTCAAACAAAAATGTACTTAAAATTCATGATAAAAGACACAAACATATTTGTATGACACAAAAGTGAACTAAAAAAATAATTAATGTATATTCACAAAATCCAAATTATGTTCAACGAATCCTCTAATTAAAAAATTCACACAGAGTCTCTTCAAAATCTCCATAATCATGTCCTTCTTGTTCTTCTGGAGTTTCATCCGCTATCTTTTTTCCACTTTCCATGAGCCCAAAGATTGGCAACCAATTCTCTCCTGAATGTCAATGACTGACTTTGATCGAAATTGCAGACATCTTCTTTCTTCAACTGTATATCAATAAACTTAAGAGCAAATGTACCACAATCAACACTACAAAAAACACATGAAAAAGAAATTGAAGAATAGTTAACATAAGGGCAAAAAATAATAAACATAAGATGCATGGTAAAACATATGCGAAACACGTACTTGTTAGTCTGTCGCGGTGTCTTCATCCACATAATTTGAAATTTTTTCACAGGACTTTCCCCATAAAATTTATTGTGTGCCCCAAAATCCAAGCATTTGAGACAGCGTGGGATCAACCGGGCATAAATTCTTACATGTTCAAGCGCACGATCGTATGTTACACTGCCCATGGAATCATACACATATATAATTTTATCTTTAAAGTTCAAAATTCCAAAAAAGTAGTGCGTAGATGTCTGGCCCGTCCTTGGCTTAAGTCGAAATGGAAAAAATACTTTTCTGGCAGATGCCCATGAGATACCACAGGAAAGGTCGAGGCTTTTTACGTAGTTGGCCACCTTTTCATTCGTTGATTCTTCCTCAAACCAACTAAAGTCCGTAAGTGGCTGAATAACCGCTTCTTCTTCTTCTTCTTCTTCTTCTTCTTCTTCTTCTCCTCCTTCTTCTTTTTCTTCTTCTTCTCCTCCTTCTTCTTCTTCTTCTTCTTCTTCTTCTTCTTCTTCTTCTTCTTCTTCTTCTTCTCCTTCTCCTTCTCCTTCTCCTTCTCCTTCTCCTTCTCCTCCTCCTCCTCCTTCTTCTTCTTCTTCCTCCTCCTCCTCCTCCTCCTCCTCCTCCTCCTCCTCCTCCTCCTCCTCCTCCTCCTCCTCCTCCTCCTCCTTCTTCTTCTTCTTCTTCTTCTTCTTCTTCTTCTTCTTCTTCTTCTTCTTCTTCTTCTTCTTCAGCTTCAGCCTGTTGTTTGGATATCCCCTTTCTCTTTGATTTGCTCTTTCTTTGATCCTCCATTCTCTTTTGCTTCCTTTTGTTAATCATCTTCATCTTTTCTTCTGAAGGATGAATACCATCCAGCTTAGTCATATACTGATCGAAAAGTAAATCTATTACTGTACATCTTGATTTTGGATAATGTGGAAGGTGGTAGCAATATTTTTTGCGCAAGTAATATATGCCCACATCAATATGCTGCAAATGAACAACAACAACTGATAACATGTGAAATTACCACTATGAAGTTTAGAAAAAACACATTGCAAAAATACAAACAGCATGACAAAAACTTAAGCATATTCAGTTTGAAGTGTTAGGCTGAAGTTTTAGCAAATAAGCTAAAAAACTTCAGCAGTTTACTATGAATAAAGCTGAAGTTTTTCAAATTACAGTGCAAAAACTTTACTATAAAAAATAAGCTGAAGTTTTGGGAAATACAGTTGAAAACCAATTCAAAAAACAAACTTAATAACATACTTCATCCGCAAGATTAGAGTCAGGATTTATAAGCTCGGTAAAGAATGATTTTGCAATATCAAATCCAGCTAATCTGAATCGATTGGAATCATATTCACTGGCATCCATCTCCAACCACTCTGTAAATCTTTGCATCAATCCACTGTCTTGATTAACATAATGGAATGGACACCTTCTTGTATTCTTTCCTACTTTCCAATCTTGCCCCCTTTGCTTATTTTTTTTATAAACTACATAAGGAGATCTCAACCAAATACTCTCCATACGAATCCTTTTCCTTTTTTTATCTGGTTTTCCTTTTGCTTGCTCTTCCTGCTGTTCCGTCACAACTAATTGTTGTTGTTCAGCAGCAGGGGAAAAAACTACAACCATCGTGGCAGATGCTTGACCAACTCCCTACTATTCACGACGTTCTTGTGTCTCTTCACGAACAACAACATAATTACCTTCTGAATCAGTCCCTTGTGTACTACCAAGTGAAAATGAACATAAATTGAAGTTGGAGATATCACTGGTGTCACACATGGGAGAACTGGAAATCTTCCTTCTCTTAGGTTTCGGAAGAAGTTCTGATGCATCAGATGAGATCTGCAAAAGCAAGGAAAATCTAAACATAAATAAAACTGATAAAAAACACACATTAGGCAAAAAAACAGCTTGTAATCGAATTGCAGAAAATAACTACATGGTATAAGTGTTGCGACACAGATGGTGTTTGCATTCCAACAGATCCTGTATCTTCATGCAAAAAAAACTAAATAATACTGACTAAATTTTATAAAATAATGCCAACACACTTCACACCTGTCTGTGAGGCAACAAATATGAATATATGTATTTCTCCTTTTTCATATAGCTACATAGCTCACCAAATTCTTTTTGAGCTGCCTCGAGTCTTTCTGAAAAATCATTCAAAAACATAAAAAAGAAAATAAAGTATGTAAAATTTCAAACTGTAAAAAATATACTTCAATCAAATATAATAAATTCATGATCTATAGAATTCCTTGACGTTTGTCTTCCGCTGTGGTTTTCCCATGCTGCATGCCTTTGTCAATATCAACATTTACAGCTTCATTCAATTATGAACCAACGTCGAGGAGCATTGGAGTATTCTCTGGAAGGTTTTTCTCAACTCTACCTTCATTCAATTCAGCATCATCAGAGAGTTTTTGAGTTGTGTCAATTGAAGCACAATTAGTTTCAACTTTCACTGCATGTTCATAAAGAGGGTGAATAGATCAACTAGTTTTTCTATATATATAACATAGAAAAAATTTATATCCGTAGTGAAAATTTCGGATATTATAAAAAAATAGTTAAAACTTCAACTCTAAGAAGGCTGAAGTTAGACAGTTACAAACAAAAACTTCGACAGTTACAAAAAAAAAACTTCAGCTCTAGAGCTGAAGTTCGACAGTTACAAAAACAAAAACTTCAGCTTTCACCAGTTACAAAACAAAACATTCAACAAAAAATTATGCTGTAGTTTTTACAAAAAAACACAAACACATGAAACAAAACTTCAGCTCCTATCTAAGGTATCATTGAAATATTATAAACTTCACACTTTGTACCTGTAGTAACAATTTCCTGTGTATCACCACCTAGAAGTTCTTTGCAAATAGCTAGTAATCCTGCATACTGATTGTCTTTCCCAATAGTACTAGACACATCACTCGCTTTCAGTTCTAAAGTACAAACAGGTGCTTGATCTCCATCGCCAAACAAATTGCCTTTTCCAATATCACTTTCCAAAGCACAACTCGTTGCATGTTTTTCAGTGCCAACAACTTAATCATCTGAACCTTTCTCAGTTGTTAACTCTTCATCATTTCCATCTTTACTTTGTCTACAAACACTGGATTGTTCCTCTCCACCTTGTTGTTGAACATGTTCATCGCCTTCAATAGTCGCTTCCTTATGTGTAGCATTATCATCTGCGACTTTACGCAATGCATCATGAGCATTATGTTCTTCAGTCTCAACAACTTGATTATCTGCACCTTGCTTGCTTCCAATATTCTCAGTTGATAATTGTGCTACATCATTTCCATCTCTGCTCAATGTATCAGCACTGGGACGTTCCTCTTCAAATTGTTCTTGAACATGTTGATCGCCTACAAAAGCCGCTTCCTTACATGTAGCGTTTACATCTGCGACTTTATCTGATGCATCATCAACAACATTAATATCCGATGGATGTTCGTAACAGTCGTTCCCCCTATCATATTCTTGATGGTTACTCAAATCAAAATTGCCATCGTCCATTCCATTTGATTTGTTGACAATCTTAAACAACTGTTCAAACTTCTCATCGAAATATTCCTAGAAAAAAAATTACTAACAATGATTAATCTGAATAACATCAGCAGAAATAAAAAGACTTCTCTATAAATTAGCTTACCTTCACTTTTACAAAAACCGCATCCACAAAAGCAGATCGCTCCTCCTTTTTAAACTTATCGAAAACTTATTTCACGATTGTGCTTCTTTCTTTTTCTGCATGCCTTTGAACCTCCATAGTTAATCTCTAGAATAGACACACAACAAAAATTCAGATATAGAAAAAAACTTCAGCTCAAAAACATGTTGTACTTTTACAAAATACAGAACCAAAAAACTTCAGATCAAAACTTACAGAACATATTGTGTCGAGTAATTCATTGTCATCAAAGTCACTTATAGAATGGTTAGAACGACTTTGGGTACGAGATAATTCGCCAATAAAAGGAGTTCGATTCGCTTCTTTTGATCGACTCCGACTACGTGGTGATTCACCAATAATAGGAGTTCAATTCGATTCTTTTGATCGACTCAGAGTACGTGGTGATTCACCAGTTGAAGGACCCGCGTTAAGTACCTTTGAACGAATCCGACTATATGGTAATTGACCAATTAAAGGCATTGAATTCAACTCCTCTTCTGTAGGAATTATATCCAATACCCTAAAGCTACGATATTTCTGTTTAATACAAAAAAGTATATTATGAGAAGAAGAAAACTAATACGTCAACATATTAACACAAAGACAAAAAAAAAGTAACTTACTTCATGACTACTGAACATCTCAAAAAGTTCGAGAAATTTAGGCTCTCCCACACATACATAACGTAACATCCTGGGAACCTGAGGGGTATCAAGGTACTCATCCTCTCTTATATACTTCTCCCAAATATCTGGGAAGTGCTCATAGAACCAAGCACATAACGGATATGGAAATCCACCAAGTTTATACTCAGTTGCATGGAATTTGTTTTGGTTGTCCAATGCATGTTTCAGTGAGTAAATGAGCTTCTCATAAGCCACATTACCCCAAGGATATTCAGCACAAACCTTATCATCTTCAACAATAGATGCATACTCCTCCATCACAGATTTTTTTCCCAAACAAAATAGACTCTACAACAAGAATTTCCATAAGCTTCACAGCATCATCATCGCTCTCGCATATGTGTATGTGATTCACAACATTCTTTGAAATTTCATTCCGAGTCATAAAATCTCGAATATCCTTCAAAGTCACACCCTTGGACTTACCAAAATAGCGCTTCAGAATATTGCTCTCTCGATTAATTGGTTTTTCAACATTATGTGTTGTGATCCGCAAACCACACATAATGTGAAAGTCTTCAAGGGTGAAGGAAACATCATGACCAAAAATCTTGAAACTAATCGAGTCTCAATCATTCGTGAATATTCGAGAAAGACACAGACAATGAACCAACTTCATGCTGCATTTGAAATTCTCCATAGCCATAATGTATCGAAATGTACCATTATGAAGCTTATCCCGTTGTGTAGGAGTCAAGAAAGTTGCAATTAATTTCTTCAAATCGTGGTTCCCCTTCCAGTAACCCTTAGAGTTAAACCAATCTCGAAACTCAAAATATCTTTGACCTGGTCTTGTAGGTGGAGGAGCAGGGACATAAGGACCTGGGGATATTACAGGTAGTCTAGGTGCTTTAGGTGCATTAGCTGTTTTGCGTACTTTAGCTGCATTAAGATCTTTAGGTGCTTTAGGTGCCATCTCTTCAAAAAAAGTAAAACAAACAAAAAATAACATCAGGACATTATCAAAAAGATCAGTTAAAACTTCAATCTCTAAGAAGGCTGAAGTTCGACAGTTACAAAACAAAACTTCAGAGCTGAAGTTCGCCAGTTACAAAAACTAAAACTTCAGCTCTGCCAGTTACAAAAACTAAAACTTCAGCTCTAGAGCTAAAGTTCACCAGTAACAAAACACAAAAACTTCAGCTCACCAGTTACAAAACACAAAACATTCAGCCCCATGCTGTAGTTTTTACAAAACACAAATTCAAATCCAAAAATAATGCCAAAACATGAGAAAAAATTTCAGCTCCTATCTAAGGTATCATCACTTTAATAGTATCATCTATTTAACTCTCAAAATTTTTAAAAATTTGGACGTCTAATCACTGAAGAATTTATAGAATTTTCATCAATAAAATAAAACCTCGTTCAAAAAACCTAAAAACACAATCGTAAAAGAAAAAGTAATGCACTTATCAAACTAAACACTAAGAAACTATTTAATCATAAATACATGATTATCAAAACCAAAACCAGAAAAAAAACCCAGAAAATCGTAAAATAAAACCCAGAAAGTTAAAGTAATGTACCTGTGATTAAATCGTAATGTGGGAACAACGACGAATAACAGTTGAAAAATCAAAACAACGACGAAAACCCTTTGATTTCAGAAAAGAACAAATCAAAAAATGCGAATAACAGGAGAGAGAGACAGAGACAGTAAAGGACTAGCGTATACTTGGAGAGAAAGTAGTCTTTTAATGAAGAAGGGTAAAATAGTCTTTTTAAAAGGCTTTTAACAAAAAAATAGGTACGGGTGCAAACGGAAAGACAAAGCGACTACAGGTTAAAAAGGGGCGTCCAAATAGGGCACCCCGTGCAATTTTTACGACATATCGAGTGAAAAAGAATCAGTTATAGCGTTGAGTCCATCACGTCTCTTAAAAACTGGTGCAAGTCAATTTCTTCACCATCTTAGTGGGCATTAATTGGTTCGGGCATGTAATGAGGAGAAGCCCAGATGCTCCAGTGAGGAGGTGTGAGCGGCTGGTTGTGGAGGGCACGAGAAGAGGTAGAGGGCGGCCTAAGAAGTATTGGGGAGAAGTGATCAGGCAGGATATGGCGAGACTTCAGATTTCCGAGGACATGACACTTGATAGAAATTTGTGGAGGTCGAGTATTACAATTGTCGGCTAGGAGCTAGTTGAGTCTTGCGTTACTTTGTTCCATTGTGAGCCTAGTCTGGTAAGGTTTTAATCGAAAATTATTAGGGGCATTGTCGTGTCTTAATATTTTCTCTTTTCGGTGCTAGATCTATTTACTAGCCATCTTTTCTGCCTTGTATTTTTCTTATGCATTTTAGGACCCTATTTTTCCTATGATCTCTATGGTGAAACTAATATTCTCCCTTTTTTTTTTCTTCTTCTTGTTTTTCTTATTATCTTGAGCCGAAGGTCTTTCAGAAACAGCCTCTCTACCTCTTTGGGGTAGGGGTAAGGTCTGCGTACATACTACCCTCCCCAGACCCCACTTGTGGGATTTTCCTGGGTTGTCGTTGTTGTTGTTGTTATTTAGTGGGCATTAATGTAACAAACTTTGGCTAATTCTGAAAAATCGAGTTCTAATTGAATCTAACAAACTGCAATTTTGGTGTAGTTTTCCATTGCTTATCATTGTCGCGGAGATTATATTTAATACATTCAAACAAATAAGGAAACAAGTCACATGTAATCACAATATTGATTAGTAGGGGCAGAGCTAGTGTGTCTTACGGGTTAAATATTAAATATATACAAGTTATTAATTTAGTATCAAAAATGATACTGATCCATGTCATTCTTCGTAGTATACATGACAAAGCAGGAGGTATAGTCGCAATAGCAATTTTTATATTTTTTTGCAATAAAAATAGGTCTAAGGCTAGGTAAGTTGAGATCTTCTCTCTCTTACGTACCTTTACTTTATGAGTTGAAATCTTCTCTCTTGCGTAGCTCTACTTTATGTATACGAACTCGAGCCTGCTAGAGTTTTTCATTTCCTTTGTATTCTAAGGAATTTTTCAGCTTTGTTATTATTTGATTATTGGTTATCTGATCACATTCGAAATATCATAAATATCCTTTGTCATCTTTCTTTAACAAGACTATAATCCTGAATGCATAAGCTTCAAATTCTGATTATGCCTCAAAATGATTAGGACATGTTTAAAGAGGAATAACGTGAGATTATCATCTTATCGAAGTCGACCATAGTAGATAGTACCTAATTAGGAAATTGATGACTAATTTATTCCTTATTTTTATGTGGTTTACCTCTAATTTATACAACTAGACTTTAGAATATCTTATCTGTCATTTATCAAATAGGAAAAGGTCTTCCAACAATTGTAAAATGATAAATCCATTTTATAATCTTTAAATCTACCACTAAGTCACATGTCAGCTTGTTTTGTCAACTTTCCATAGTCACATAGGACAAAGGAAATTCTTTGTTTACAAATTAGTACATCTATTTATGCAAGCTTCATTTTCAGACTATATTATATGTATATGAAAATCTAAAGAAAGCTTCTAAAAATAGGAAAATATATTAAATGGTATACTAATAATCTAACCTAAGATATCAATTTAAGTGTTTGGATGAAATCCGTGAAGTAAAAAGACGAAATGTCAAAACAGAACAAATACAAGTATGTACTAGGTTATTCGTCATATTCTAAATTCATAAATGTCGTGAGGTTTAATATAAAAAGTAAATAATTTTCTTAACCACATAACCGTCTAATATTTCTCTATCATTAGAATTTTTTTTATTTATGTCCTTAAAATCAATTAGAGTTCCAATTTGAGAGTAGTATTAAATAGTATATAGACAAAAGCTAAGGGATAAATTTTAACTTTCTTTTTTTTTTTGGTCAAAGAATTAACCATATAAATGAAGCAAACAAAATCTTTTTTCATGGATAAAATTTCAAGAGAAAAAGAATCCCAAACTCAAATATTCAAAATCCCAAATATTCAAAATCCCAAATTCCCAATATGGCATGATTGCGGGGAATCTATAATTGAATGTAGACATTAATACAATCTTTTATATATTACAAATAAAAACACACATGGCCAAGTTTCAGAATACCCCCCCCCCCCCCAAACTCCCAACAACAATAACAAAAAAATATAAACTTTTTTTTCAAAATTTAAATTTTGACATATATAATAATAATAATAATAATAATAATAATAATAATAATAATAATAATAATAATAATAATTTCCAAAATGTATCTTACAACTAGCATCTCGAAAGAAAAAAAAGGAAACTTAGAAAAAATATAGTACATAATATCTTTTTTTAAGATGTGCAATTAGGGGAAATTTTTTCATTAATATGTAGTTTTTATGAGAACTCAAAAAACAAAAGCTTACGCAATGTAGTTTTTTATGAAATATTTACACACCGAGGACATGGTTATAGACAGGAAGGTGTAGAGATCGAGCATTAAGGTTGTAGGTTAGGAGGTAGTTGGGAATATATCTACGACGCTCCAGAGTGAGGCTAGTTTGTTAGGACTTGGTCTTAGACTGTTAGTGGTTAATGTTGAGTTCACACTACTCTTTCATTCCTTCTGGTGCAGGACTTTATCTATTGGTTATTGTTTTGCTTTTAATCTATTTTCTGTTCTGGTGATGTTGTGCTTTGTTCTATGGTTTCTATAGATGGTATTGACATATTGCCTTTTTTCGTCTTCTTTTTATCTTTGAGTCGCGAATCTTTCGAAAACAGTCTCTCTACCCTTTCGGATTACACACTAACCTTCCCAGACTCTACTAGTGAGATTTTACTAGTCATTATTGTGGTTGATGATACATACATACCTTAAATTAATTAAAGTAAAATACAATGCTCATAAGTCGCTCCTTGAAAGTGCGACTTAACAAGAAAATTCTTGTAACCGTCAGATTCCCAATATTCAGATTCCCATTTAACCAGTCCCAATTCGATCCAACTTCCCCATCCAAAGCCGCGTAATTTAAGTTCTTTTCTATATTCTTTCCCTTTTTTTAACCAAATTTTCTTAAAACCGCCGGAAATATTTATTTGAGCTCCTTTTCTCCGGCGAGTGATCGGAGATGGCTTCACCGGAAACTACCAACTGGTTATACGATTACAATTTCGAAGATATAACTGTCTCTGTTGATCCCAATTTCTCAAATTCAACAACTGGGTTTTCTTGGTCTATGCAACCCTTTAATGGTTCAACAACTAACATCAGGTACTTATATTTATCAATTTTCTTTTTCCTTTTTGATTATGTAATGTATTCGCTAAAGTTTGGATCTTTTAGCTGATTAATGAGTCTTTGTTACTTTTCAATATATAGAGGATTGATATAGTTGACTTCAACTAAAAGTTGGGATCTTTTAGCTGATTGATGAGTCTTGTGTTGTTGCTTCTGAATGAAGTAGAATCGAAACAATAGAATTCATATAATCGACCCCAACCTGATTGGATTTACACATGGTTTCTATAGTTGACCTACTGATAGAATCATAAAAGCTAATAGTAGTAGAGGAATTTGGTAGTAAAATGCTTTATGACAATGTATCCGACCTACTGAAAGAGGTGTACAGACAGAGCCGGATCCAGAATTGTAAGTTTATGGGTTCCTATATCGACTTTAAATTAATATATTATAATAACCGGACTAAAAAACTGAGTTCCCACCTAAATATTCTTATACATTAAATGATTTTCTTAATACAAATATGAGATCTAGCCAAAAGCTACTGGGTTCCAGAAACCCATACTCATACCTTTAGATCCGCCCCTGTGTACGGATACCGGGATATGCACGAGGGCACCCAGGGAAATAGTTGGAGCTACAATTAAGATAAAGTTGTAAGTTGATAATAGCTAAGAGTGAAATTTAAATGTCCTTCAACTCAGTAAGAAATAGGGTGAGAATGTTAAGAGGAGATAAAAAGAAGAAAGAAAAAACAGAGATCACTGGCAGAGACCAAGTGTGATACATCATGAGAACTTTTGTTTCCTTATTATTTAAGATCATGAATTCTAGATATTCGATTAACATCATTTTCATTCTTCCATCTGTTGGTTGTTTTTGTTTCTGGTATTTATTCTGATCTCTTTTCTTTCTATGTCTATTTTAGTGTTGATATTGATGGCTCAATTGGTGAATCCGACTGCCTGAAGGAAAGCGGTTCTAAGAAAAGGTAAAAATGTTTGCCATTTAGGGACATTTATTGGCTGTTCACCTAAGCATAGAGATGTGATGTTGCTGTAACTTATCACTATTATCTAGTCAGTTCTTCTTCTTTTTTCTTTTTTTGATAAGGGAAAAAAATAATTCTCCCCTCCCTTTATTTCATTTGTGTGTTTTCATTTTTCCGGTATCATCTCGGAGGTTCGTTGTTGAGAAAATATCAATCACATCATGCATTTAATTAGGAGAGTTTAAAGATTTTGACCATTGCTCTGTCGTCTTGTTTTAACGGCCTGTATGAGGACTTATATGCCCTAAGCAGCCTTCTGAAGGTTTCATACAGATACAGTTCTCTTTGCTCTATTTGAAAGAAGTTATTATCCCACATCAATTCCACAAATTTTGTTTAGATTCTGATTCTTGTGATGTAATAATAGTACACAAAGTCTTCCTCATGTTACTTCTAGTTTCGTAATTCTACTATTACGTTGAAACCAAATAATGAACTAATTTTTTGTAGAGGTATACACACTGAGCATTGTGTCCTCAGTAGTATTGATTTTTGAAGGAAAACCGGTTGCACTATTAAAACATACCTACAGCATGTTGTTTACTCATGTTTTGGAGAATTGTTACAGGGCAAGAGCTGAATCATGCACCTCGTCAAGTTCCAAAGCGTGCAGGGAGAAATTGAGGAGAGAGAAACTGAATGACAAGTGTGCTCATTACTCATTCTTTTTAGAGCCATTTTCCCCTTTATTTCCATTTTATATATGGCTAAATTGATACGGTATCAGGTTCATGGAATTGGGTGCACTTCTTGAGCCTGGAAGAACTCCAAAAACAGACAAGAGCGCCCTTCTGGTTGATGCTGTTCGCATGGTGACCCATTTACGTGGTGAGGCTGAAAAGCTGAAAGACTCAAATTTGAATCTACAAGAGAAGATAAAGGAGTTGAAGGCGAGTATTTGTTACATTCTTCCCATTGTAATCCTTCTGTGCTTATTGTCAACTCCAAAAAACAACCTGATGACAAGAAAAGCTAAAACATCGCCTTACTATACTGTTCCCCGACTCAAGTATGCTTTAACTTGTGTAGGCCGAGAAAAATGAACTTCGAGATGAAAAGCAAAGGCTTAAGGCTGATAAAGAGAAGCTAGAGCAACAACTAAAGACTATGAATGCACAACCTGGCTTCTTTCCTCCTGTCGTACCAGGTGCTTTTGCTGCGCCAGGTCAAGCTGCAGGAAGCAAGCTGGTGCCGATTATAAGTTACCCTGGGGTTGCCATGTGGCAGTTCATGCCTCCTGCTGCAGTAGACACGTCGCAAGACCACGTTCTCCGACCTCCAGTTGCTTAAGTTGTGGCAGCTAAAGCCTATAATAGTTACTCTGATTATGTTGTTTTAGTCAAATGCCCTTTGACTGTGTTAGTTTTTGCCTCGAGTCCTCTTGGTGTATTTTGGTGATGAACAATAGAAGTTTTCTTGCGACCTTTTGAACTTTTAACAGAGTTAATGCTGGTTTTATCAACTGTAAATTTTAGCAGGTTCAACCTGGCATTTACGTGTACATTCTTTCGCCTTCTGGTTAAATTCTCTGCTATTTTTGTTCCTTCTGTCTGGTATGATTATGACACTGTTGGCTAATTAAGTAACAATATCTCGCATTCACACGGCGTCCGGAGAAGGGCCGCACCCCAAGTGTGATGTACACAGCTTATCCTAATGCAAGCATTAATGACTGCTTCCACGGCTGGAACCCGTGACCTATAGGTTACACGACGACAACTTTACCGTTATTCCGAGGTTCCCCCTCTCTGCTATGCTCCAGCTGCTGCAAGGGCCGTACCCAAGGGGTGTGATGTACACAACTTATCCTAACACAAGCATTAGTGGCTGCTTCCACGGCTGGAATCCGTGACCTATAGGTTACACGGCGATAACTTTACCGTTATTCCGAGGTTCCCCTCTCTACTATCTCCGGCTATTGTGTAATATTGTGTGCGTATACTCTACTAGTATTAATTATTTAGGTTATCTCAACTTATCTAGTATGCAATATATATATATATTATAAACTGTATATCCCACTTTTAGTCCAATGAACCAAACATCTTCCAATAAAAATATATTCACTAAATAATTCTGTCATTATTTAATTCTCGTATTATATTCCAATCATTATAATTTCGAACGTTGGAAGCATTGCTCGGGGATTTCAATAATGATTTATTCTTCTTTACTTTTTTGTTTGTTTTTATTTTTGACTTATAATAATTAGTCGAGATATTTAAATAAGAAAATCAATATGTACTATGAAGTAAATTTATAAAAAAAAACAATTTTAAATTAAAAAAAAAAAGATACTAACAAAAAGCTAAAACAATAGAACGTGATAATTTGATATAAAACAATGACCATATACTAAATTAATCTCATGATGTAAGAAATATGAGAGAAAAGGGGAAAAAGAAAGAAAAGAAAAAGAATAGAAAAATATAAGTCGCATTTTTTAAATACGAAGATATGAGGTTTTAGAAAAAGTCCTAAGTACGTAATAATCTTCATTTCCCCTTCCGACGAACGAAACTTCATTGGCGGGAAAAAAGCCCTAACTGTGCCAATTCGCCCTTCCATTTTTTTTGGTAATCCTTTAACTAATCTAATGATAATCTTTATTATTTTGAGTTATATATATATATATAGGCCGTGAGTATTTGCTGATTTCTACCATTTTATTTTTGTGCATTTTGAATTTTTCGGATTCTCGGACTCCATGTTTGCTTGTATAGTTTTTGCTCAATTTCATCTGAAAGTTTGCCCCTTTTGTTCCTCTCAAAATCTTCTGAATTGCATGCTGTTGCTTTTTTGTGTAGTATTTACTGTTTTTGTTGTGTAAATTAGTGGTGTCGAGTTAGCGTTGTGGTTCAGATTTTATGGGTTTCAGTTTGTACTTAGAAACACAAAAGGAATGAGGATAGTTTTAGTAGCACATAGTTGTTGAGAAATGCCTTGAATCTTCTGAAACCTAACAGAGGCAAGAGCCAGGAATTGGACTTTAAAGGGCAGCCCGGTGCACTAAGCTCCCGCTGTGCGCAGGTCCGGGCAAAGGAATTTATGGGTTCTAAATTCTAGGATAGCAATATCAGGTGTTTGGACAAAAGCTACTAGATTTGGCCGAACCCGACTTCTAGTTCCGCTAAGTATATATGTGAGTTGTGAGTTTTTTGTACTTATCTCGGACTAATGATGCTTGCTGAAGTCCTCTTTATCTGTTTGTTTGTATTTTTAAATAAAAAGCAGTGACTTTTCCAGATAAAATGCATATTTAGCTGTATTGAGAGCATAAAGTGTTTCACAAAACTAATGTAAGTTTTTTCAAAAACCAAATCTATTGAAGACATTTTGTTAGCGATTAACTTATCAAAAACCAATCAGAAGATAAATGAATTAAATAGTTGGTTTTAGGAGAATTGGTAGCTGTCATGAATTAGGCATCAACATAAATGCTCATATTGCAAGAAGGTGGAAGCTATTTTCTGCACAAGTTCTCTCCTTTTGCCTGTATAGTGATTTCAGTCTCTTTTAGTACCTTCGGTTCCTTGCATACTCAGTCTGCATGATATACCTCAAAAACGCACTTAGTATGGTATGTAAGATGATACTTCCTTCGTTCCATTTTATGTGGCACTATTTCTTTATTAGTCCATGCCAAAAAGAACGCACCTTCCTATATTTTGGTTTCAATTTGACCATAAACTTTCTATTTTTCTCTTAACGGCATATAGTCACAGAAATCTCATGGCATGTTTAATACCACAAGTTCCAAAAGTCCTTTCGTTTTTGTCTTAAACTTCATGCCCAGTCAATCTACGTCACATAAATTGGATGGAAGATTATCTTTTCTTATTATCTCTAAGTATTATTTAGTGAAAGAATTCACCATAAATTGTACAATATCTAACTATAGAGTAAAGTACATCAGGGAAGCAGAAACTATAGTAGCCTTGAAGAGTTCCAGAATGTCAGGCTCGGGGCTGTTGCCATCTCGCGTCACGGAGCGAAAACCTTCTATACATGGTTCACCTCTCTCAAAATTTTGTTTCTTGTTTACAAGCAACATGGTCAACAAATCCTTTCCCCAGGTTCAAGTTTCTCTAATATGACAGCTATTGATAAATTTATCAGAGAAGTTGACATACTTTGTCCACAAGGGTCGAAGTTGAGGGAATGCTATATCCAGCCAAGGTTTTGCTCGACCGTTGAAGTGGATCACACCAGCACTTTGAGCATCCGCAATGCTCGTATTATCTTGGTAGCCGAGTCCTAGCATGTGCCAAAAGGAATCAATGGCATGGACATGACCATGAAATGCAATTAGACCTGGAGGTAATGTTCCTAGCTGCCACAAACTTAGGTCTGACTTCAAGTTCTGCACAACAGAAGGAAAACTAGATCACTAACTTTTTCAGTAAGCGCTTTCGAATAACTGCAAAAGATTTACTAGTTGAAACAAAATTCAAGAATTTTGCATAATGTTTGGAATGCATTTTTTTGAAGTAAAAGTTGATGTCACTTGTAGTCATGGGCGGAGCCGAAGAATCACACTATATATACTAGGTCAAAATTTTTATGTATATATATTAGATGTTGAATCCCCTTGTATGTTTACTCCTTTGTATTTTGAACCCCCTTACTGAAATTTCTGGCTCTGCCACTGCTTATAGTTACCTGTTCAAGCCAATATTGGTATGCTTGACTTATATTTGTTTCTCTCCATGCTTCTAGATCAAAAATATTCATGCCATAAGCCCATGCGCATTCATTCGGATCAAAGTTGTTTGATATCATAGGATGAGAAAAATTCAAATAGCTTTTGAAGCGCTTTGACATCACAAATTTGTCCTCTCCCCTACATGTCTCCACTGCCCCATTCACCTTTCCATTCATGTCAATGTCCCATAGAGATGAAAGATCAGTTTGAACAACGACGTCGTCATCCAGGAAGACTACCTTATCAAGACTGGGAAACAACTGCAAAAATATTTGTACTTCTCAATATTGAAAATTTTAAGTGCATAAGAAAAAAGATGGGTGTTATATGCAATTTAAGTCAGCTTAAAATTAAACTACCCTTACTTCTGGCAAATATATCCTTATGTGGTTCATTAGGGAATTGTATTTGGGACTGAGGGCTTGCAACTTTGCTGCAATGATATGAGGCTTTTCGGTTGTATTTGCTACGATTGCTGATGATCCTCCCCTGAATTGTGATCTTGCTTTTTGGTCTTTTTCCATTGCTTCCAGAACTGGGACCTTTCCCTTTGTTAACCAATCAAAATGGTGCAACGCTTTAACCTCGATGATTGCAGGTGTCAAAGGATGTAATGAAAACCAAGCTTGCATCGGTGAGAAGGTTTTGCTATCCGTGATTATGTGAAGGACAACTTTTTCAGGGCGGAAAGAGTTCTGGACGAGCGATGATGCAACAACAGAAGCAGCAAGAATATTGTCAGAGGCAAGGACAAAATGGAAATATGAATTATCAACCAGGGCAGGAACAAGTTCCGCTGATGGTAATTGGAGACGGGCATTGGCGTTGATAGAATGCTCGTGCGCTAGCTTGAGATCAAGACAGTGCAGCTGTTTCGGGATGCCACTAGATGCCACATGCCGATAAAGGTACTCTTGAATTTTGGCAGTTCTTGTTGTTTGTTCAAGGAGAGTTACCTGCAATAAATAGGCACTAATTTTTGAAGACATAATTCAGTAAAAGTGTACTCTCTCTAATAAGTTAATCTTTTAGATGAGACAGTAATGATTCTTAATGGCATCAGCTTAAGCAGAGGTCCTGAATTCGAGTCTCATTGTCATCCATTATCAAAAAAATAAAAATAAATTCACATCCTATGTGCATAAAAAAGAATAAGGCCCACACAAGAGGAGGTGTGTTGAAGACATAAATAAGTAAATAACAATATGCTCTCTGTTACAGCTTAAACTTTTAGATGAGATGGTCACATAATTCAACACTAATCAGGCCTTTGACTCGCAGCTAGGCAGATTAGGAGTAACTGTTTTCTTCTTCTGGATTGCATACGAGATCTGTTATTTGCCTTGACTGGTTAATGTGATTACACATTGTGGTATCTTAGAATTACTTTATATCTATGTATAACGGAGAAAGCATGATAAGTACACAATACCATAGCTTTAAGCTTGACAGCAAAGGTTTCTGCATCTGGCTTTGTGTCCTTCATTTCTGCCATAAACTCTTCTAATGTTTGAGGAGTTTCGGGACCTGCTTCCATTTCAATCTGGTCTGAAGGTTCCTCCAATACTTGGTATATCACCTCTGGAACCTAACAGAAGTTAGGGGAATAGAGATTTTAGCATGTGATTTCAGAGTTATTAGGTAGGTGCAGGGGACAGTAGTATGCACAAAAGGATAAAAAATACACGGCTCAGAAGCGTACAGTTGATTCGAGCTGTCTTCCCAAAATCCTTGGTCCAATTTTTCTCCCCAAGCAACCTGCGGTAACATGAAATTTGGAGTTTCTTCAGTATGCTGAGAGATCCTCATTAATGCTTCTATATTTCTTATATCCAGTGCTGCTTAATACATCTTCTTAACATGCTTCTTGGTTTGGTGAATTGTAAGCGCGCATGTGTGTGTGAGAAAGAAAGAGAGATAGATGTACCTAGTGTTGAACATTTTTGTTCTCCATCGATAGTGTCTACAGCTGTTAAAACGAAGACAAACCGGAGAAGAAATGTACAAAGCAGGAGTGAATAAAAGACCATGAGATACGATAATCGTCTTGAACCAACTTTTACTTTGATGAAATCCTTGAACCCTTTAGCTGGTAGGACAGTAACATGCCTTAGACTTGGTGATATGAGAAGCTGCATTGTTTGTGTCATCCAATAACGAAGAAAAATAAGAACCAATATTGGTACTCTGGCTTTAACTAGAGTACTATTGGTGTTCTTGTTCAAGTTATTTCAATTTGGAAATCACTCATATGATAAGTTTTTGATGAGTTGAATTGCAAAAGACACCTTGTAGGAGAGATGCTGTAAAAGGAAGGATTTTGCAAAAGGTTGTTGAAGGGAGTTTGATGTTCAAAGTTGCTGTCACTCACCTAACCTTGCTTAGCATGAAGGTTAGACATGCAAGTTTTACAGGTTTTAACATATTTGTATCAATATTTGACAGAGAAGAAGACTGGATTGTGGTAGTTTTTAGTACTATACATACACTTATAGTGTAAAATAATTTTTATTTGAGGTCGCCTAATGATAATTACTAGTAACCGTCCATGAAAAGTGGGACTGGTAACTTGGAAAATAAGGCAGGTTCTTGCTAAAATAGATAAAATACATTGAGGGGTCGTTCAATGGATATTTTGGACAAAGAAAAATAGTACTCCCTCTAGTCCACAATAAGTGACCAATTTGCTTTAGGCACACCCATTAAGGAAATACTAAATTCTAGACAAAAACAGTTATTGTGACTAAACTACCCTTCATTAAATGTTGCACCATAGTTATAGTAACACTTACTTCTCTTCTCAAATGTGAGGAGTAAATGACTTTTTAGGGATACGTACATAAGGATAATTTGGGAAAAATAAATTGAATTTTTTCTTGATTATATAAATGGACACTTATTTTGGACCAAAATAAAATAGTAAATTGGTCACTTATTGTGGACCGTAGGGAGTAGACAATAGCAGATAAAGTAGCAGGAAATAAAGAAGGATAAGGAGTAAGAACTCAAGTAATCATCCTTTTATCTATTGATTAAATTACACTTAAACTTGGGCTAATCTTTTACTAAAAGGGTTACAAGGATAAGGATAATAATTTCCGGATAAAATGTGAGTTTATTTTATCCCGTGTCTGGATGAATTTTACACTAAATTATAAGCAACACCGGAATTGTTTATACCACAATTGTAATACTATTTTTATACCGCTCTATTTAGGACACAATCCCGGGAATATTAGTCCCGGGTTGAAACAACAAAATGTCATATTTGCCTTTCTCTAAAGCTCTTCTTCTCAAGTCTTTTAACAAAGCCAAGTTCAAAACTGAAAATAAATATTTATCCAAGTTTATCTAGTGTAAAACCAAGTCTGTTAGGGTTTGTCTTAGACTGCCAGCGGTTAATGTTGTGTTCACACTATTTTTCTATTTTTCATAGCACTGGGCCTTCTTTACTGGTTATTGTTATTGCGTTTCATCTATTTTCTTGTTCTTATGATGCTGTTATTATTTCTATAGTTTCCGTTGATGGTACTGATATATTGTCTTTTTTTCGTTTTCTTAAGTCGAGGGTATATCGGAAACAACCCCTCTACTCCATCGGGGTAGGGGTAAGATCTGCGTACACACTACCCTCCCCAGACTCTGCACCTGTGGGATTCCCAAACTCCGCACCCATGGGATTTTATTGGGTTGTTGTTGTGTAAAACCAAATACATTTTTTGTACTATACCCTGTATAATCGTGTTTTAAGTTCAATAAATCAAACATTTACCAATAAATTTATAATTCCTATGTAACACCTGATAGTGTAGAATTTTGTGTACGTATATAACTTACATCTTTTCAAGAAAGAGATGGTAGAATGGAAAAAAGCTGCTGCTGATTTGTGGAATTGGTTTGGCTTGTTATAGAAGATGGGACATAGTGAAAAAAGTTTTTACAAGTGTACATGTTAGAGGAAAAGAGAAGACAGTTTGGTGTTGTTTCACTTTGCCTTCACATGAAGTTATGAGTATAGTAAGCTTGAAAAAAACATGAGGGATTTGAACAGAGTTTCTAAATGGACAATGACATACTGTCTTCCTCCTTTCTTGGTCTGTCTTAATACAAAGTTGACCGCAAAATCATGGTGTGGTTGGGCTTTGAGTTGTTGGCTGTTGGAGCAAAAAATAGTCTTGGACAATAATAAACTAATTTAATTAGTATTTAAGTTACTAGAAGGGAAAGCCCGACATATTTGATTTTGATCAAGGTTGACCTGTACAGGGAAACAAATAATGGCTTATGGGAACGCATACCACGTATGGGGAGATTAAGGTGATTAAGCACTTCAAGCGGAGGAATATGTAGTACATTGTTGCAGCATTGTTGTCTTAAAAATATAACCATCTTGAGAAAAATAAGCTAATCATAACTCTCATCTCAAATGAGAATTCAAGAAGAGATGCAGATTGACTTATCTCGTGACTAACACATGTAATTAACTGCTTTTTCCATCCTAAACTACATATTTCACCATCTGAGATATAATTGCGTCAAAAGTCTACAAAAGATGTCCGTAAAATATCAAAAGGACAATTGACATTATAGATCATATCTTTATGGTCCTTTTAATGGTGTTACAACTCAACACCAACCCCAAACTCGAAATGGAAAAGGCGGTTGAAAATTGAAATTAGTGCTTCTCTTTAGTCTTCACATTTACAACATGGAAACCTGTTGCAACAAAGCCAAAGCAAGAAATTACTGTGTCAGAAAGAACGTATAAAGAAATAAATATAGAAAAATGACATGTGAAACGACAAGTGTGTAAGAAGCAGCGCAGATAATGAAAAAGGTTATGTGAAAAGATAAGTACGTAAGAAGCAGATTTACTTATAAACTATTCGTTCTACAACAGCTTTCAAGCAGAAACATTTTCCATTTATCAACTAATTGTACAAATCAGGTCCTAAGCAGCTGAAAGGTTTAAATACAAAAAGAACAAATCAATTGCTTTTTCTCCCCCTCCAATTTCTACTATACGTTCCTGTACATGTCACAGAAAGCTTAGCTTTTGAAAATTTTGGCTTCATGGTTTCAGAGGTAGGAAATTTCTTCTTCTTTCAGAGGTAGGAATGATATTGATTGCCTGCCAAAACCATATAGAGTCGTGGAGAAGGAATCTGAGGGGATTTTCTTACAAAATTACCTGATTTGACTTAGGAATGAATCTATGAGAGGCTTCTACAACAGGTCTTTGCAGTTCTATGAGAGAAATGGGGCTTCCCTGTTGGAAAAATTCAAGAAAAAAAGAGAGAGATTTATTATGGAACAGTTAAAAAAGAAATGAAGGTACATAATCTTGGACTAATTTCTAGAGGAAGTTCTTTATAGATATATTCAGGTCTTTTTCCGACCTTTTTCATAGATGTTATTGGACTAATTTTTTTGGGAAAACATAGAATAGAATAGGCCAAGATCACCAACTATTGATACTCCTTATGTTCCTCATGCATCAGCTCGCTAAAATAATTTGACCTAATAATTACACAGAGATTCAGTGGAGAATTTAGCACTCTTTTGATTCAATGACTTATTTTCGTCTGATAGCATAGAAATATACTCTAAAAGTTTTGCTCATTTGCAGAGTATACAGAAAGGAATCAATAAATATGGGTGATAACGTAAGACACAGATCAAAGCTATATTACTATTACCATGATGCGGTCAACCTTGATTTTTCTTCTTTCTAGTTAGCACTCTCTTTTTCCCTCCCCCATATGTTTTCGTCCTCAAGAAACTTTTGTTAAATGTATTCCCCAAAATATAAATCTAACCAAGACTTGATTTACGATATCTACATACCTTGGCCACAAATTGATTGTATTTTAATTTCCTCTGTTTGATGGAAGCTTCAAGAATGCATCACATGCATATGTTCGTTCGCTAACATTGCTTCTCAGGACTTTAACAGGTATTTAAGCCTTTTTTCTTTCAGTCCTATGTTGTCATTTTTAAACTTAGTAGTATGTTAAGCTAATGGTCTAGAAAAGCATTAGGTGACTTAATTACCTACATGCTGATGCAAAGATAATTGAGAGAAACTATAGCAACTTGAGGAGACATATATAAGGAATAATGGTTCAGAAAATAGAAACCAGTTAAACAAATCCACTGCCGCCAAATATATTCAGCTATAAATGCAGAAGTTTTTGTTTTAAATTAGAAGGCAAAATGAGTTGGTTAACAAGTCTAACACAACTTTCTTTCAGAATATCAGAAAGAATAGGAGCAGGAAACTAAACATCCATAAGATTAAGACTGAGTAAGAAGGATGGTTAGAAGTGAAGTGAAAATTGAAATGCTATTTTCTTCAAGATCATGTTATAGAATGAATCTAGACACTTATTATAGAATGAATGTAGACTCTTTCTTAGTAGTGTACATAAATAGCAGATTTGTAGGATTCTCTTTTATTTCTTTCCTTAGTTAGGATCTAATGTACATGTATTTATATTGCTCACCTCTTGGAATGAGAACACAAGTTATTCTTTCTATTTCGTGCACATGGTATCAGAGCAGGGTATCCTGCTTTGTCGGACTTAGATTAGAAACTCCCCCGATCTACAAAACCCCA
This sequence comes from Nicotiana tabacum, assembly GCF_000715075.1. Lineage (NCBI taxonomy): Eukaryota > Viridiplantae > Streptophyta > Magnoliopsida > Solanales > Solanaceae > Nicotiana > Nicotiana tabacum. The sequence goes on along the minus strand of NC_134080.1, from coordinate 217,519,382 downwards.
AAATCTGGTGGTCGGAGGAGAAGCACGTGCGTCTCACACGCCGACGAAACTGCCTGAGATACTTCTGTTTAAGCTGCGTGTGGAGGCGCGTTCGTGGACCAATCTTGGTCTAGCTTCCTGTTACGACTTTGCCTCGAAGTTTTGGTTGAATTGTGGTGGTCATGTGGTAGTGGACCACATTTTGGAGAAGAAGAGCCTTGAAACCTGAATCTGTATCTGTGAATATTCTTTTTGGTCAGGTTTGAAATTTTTTATTAGTTGCTGATTGTTATTTTGATTCTGGGAATTGGCAGAGGTTTTCTACAGGTGCAACAGTGAATTGGATTGTTGCTCACCAATTTGTGATTTGATATTGTCTCTTGGAGGTTATCTGAAGCTTGGTTAGATTTCAAAAATTGTCTTTTTGAGTGCAACCTTGAGTTTGGCTATTCTCAGGTTTTTTATTGCGCTGGCTACTGTCTTTTTCAAGTATTGTCTAATTTCTGCTTTCGAATATATTCTATTTGGGTCTTTCAGTTGGATTTTCCATCACTTATTTTGATACAGTGAGTTTTATTAGTTGGAAATAGGATGGCTATAAACAGTAAGCAAGGAGGAAAAAGTGATACAACTTCTAGTCCAACAATCCTAGTTTTGGATGAGTTTCTTGAGTTCCTTCAATATCATAAATCAATTAAGAAACCTTCTTCAGTTACTGCTTTTGCCGGGCCAGATAAGACATGTCTTATCACACCTCTTCAAATAAATGGGTGATTGACTCAGGTGCCACAAATCACATGACAGGTAATCCAAATATTTTTTCTAGCTTTCGATCACATAAAGCACCCTCTTCAGTTACTGTAGTTGATGGAACAACATGTAGCAGTGTTGGATCTAGGACTGTTAAACCTACTTCCTCTATTACCCTGTCATCTGTATTAAGTCTACCAAACTTGGCCTTTAATTTGATTTCTGTTAGTAAAATCACCAGAGACCTTAATTGTTGTGTAGCATTCTTTCCCAATCATTGTTTGTTTCTTGATCTTACGACGAAGCAAATTATTGGTAAAGGGTATTTATCTGGTGATCTCTATATCTTTGATGAATGGGAGCCACAGTCTATTGCATGCTCTAGTGTCCTGTCTCCTTTTGAAGCACATTGTCCATTGGGGCATCCCTCTTTACCTTTGTTGAAGAAGCTTTGTCCTCGGTTTCAGAATATTTCTTCATTGGATTGTGATTCATGTCGATTTGCAAAACATCATCGCATCTCGTTAGGTCCAACGGTTAACAAGCGAGCTGAGTCAGCTTTTGAATTAGTTCATTCTAATGTTTGGGGACCATGTCCTATTATTTCTAAAACTGGACATAAGTATTTTGTCACTTTTGTAGATGATTTTTCCCGAATGACTTGGATTTACTTTATGAAGAGTCGCTCTGAAGTGTTTACTCACTTTTTTGCCTTTTGTGCTGAAGTCAAAACTCAATTCAATGCTTTGGTGCGTATTCTAAGGAGTGATAATGCTAAAGAATACATGTCAGAGTTATTTCTGTCCTACATGAGACAACATGGTGTACTACATCAGTCTTCATGTATTGATACACCCTCTCAAAATGGAGTTGCTGAAAGGAAGAATAGGCATCTACTTGAGACAGCTCGGGTACTTCTGTTCCAAATGAAAGTTCCTAAACAATTCTAGGCTGCTGCGGTCTCCACGGCTTGTTTTTTGATTAATCGCATGCCATCTACTGTGCTTGGAGGTAATATGCCTTACAATATTCTTTTTCCAAATAAGTCATTATTTCCTGTGGAACCTAAGGTGTTTGGGAGCACATGTTATGTTCGAGATGTTCGACCATCTGTTACCAAGTTGGATCCCAAGGCATTGAAGTGTGTTTTTCTTGGTTATTCTCGCCTTCAGAAGGGGTATCAGTGTTATTCTATTGAACTTGGCAAATATCTGGTGTCAATTGAAGTGGTGTTTTCAGAGACTATACCATTCTTCTATGCACCTCCCATCTCTACAAGTCAGGGGAGGAAGAACAATCAGATGATGTTCCTTTATCTCTTAGCTCTTCTATCGAGCACCAATCGACTATTGTGCCTTCAATACCTGCTCCAATTATGTTAGCAAGACCACCAATTGTTCAAGTTTACTCGCACAGGCAAGAGACAAATGATACGTCTCCTGTACCAATTCCTTCGTTATCTGTTCCTCTTCCGCCTGATCCTCTAGAAGGCCTTGACCTTCCCATTGCTTTACGCAAAGGTACACGTACTTGCAAATCCACATATTTTATTGCTAATTTTGGTTCCTATGACCACTTATCCCCCGTGTCTAGATCTTTGATTGCGTCTCTAGACTCCATTTCTATACCCAAAACGGTGAAAGCGGCTTTGAATCGTCCTGGATGGTCTGAAGCAATACTTAAGGAAATACATGGATTAGAGGAAAACCATACTTGGGATTTAGTGAATTTACCTAGTGGAAAGAAAGCAGTGGGATGCAAATGGGTCTTTACGGTCAAAGTTAATCCAGATGGCTCTGTGGCAAGACTTAAGGCCAGACTTGTGGCCAAAGGGTATGCTCAGACTTATGGAGTGGATTATCCGGTTGCCAAACTTACTTCTGTCCGCTTGTTCGTTTCTCTTGCAGCTTCTGAGAATTGGCCTTTGCATCAATTGGATATTAAGAATGCATTTCTTCATAATGATCTTCATGAAGAGGTGTATATGGAGCAACCACCTGGTTTGTTGCTCATGGGGAGTATGGAAAGGTCTGTCATTTAAAGAAGTCTTTATATGGCTTGAAACAGAGTCCCCGGGCTTGATTTCGTAAATTTAGTGAGGCGGTTCAAGAATTTGGGCTAAAAAAGAGCAAATGTGATCATTCAGTCTTCTACAGGTAATCAACAGCTGGATCTATTTTCCTTGTTGTATATGTTGATGACATTGTGATTACAGGAAGTGACTATGCAGGAATCTCTTCTCTCAAGTCTTTCTTGCATACTAAGTTTCATACAAAAGACTTGGGACAACTGAAATATTTCTTGGGAGTAGAAGTAACTAGAAGCAAGAAGGGGATTTTTCTATCTCAGCGAAAGTATATTCTTGACTTACGTTGGCTGCCAAGCCTTGCAGTAAGCTGTCAAGCCTTGCAGTACTCCAGTGGTTCCTAATTTGTATCTTATGAAAGATGATGGCGAGCCATTTAATGATCCAGATAGATACAAGAGGTTAGTTGGGAGATTAAACTATCTCACTGTGACTCGTCCAGGTATTGCTTTTGCAGTAAGTATGGTTAGCCAATTCATGTCCGCGCCCACAATCAAACATTGGGAGGCTTTGGAGCAGATCCTATGTTACTTAAAAGGAGCTCCTGGACTTGACATATTATATAGCAAATCACGAGCATTCCCGCATTGATTGTTTTGCAGATGCAGATTGGGCTGGATCCAAGATTGACAGAAGATTTACTACTGGTTACTGTGTATTTGTTGGTGGAAACTTGATATCATGGAGAATTAAGAAACAAAATGTTGTATCTGGGTCCATTGCAGAATCAGACTATAGAGCTATGGCACAATCAACATGTGAGATAATGTGGATACACCAGCCTTTTCTCTCTGGCATCTTTTTATGCTTATGCAATGCAGCCTTTTTTGAAAGTATTCGATAGCAAATCTTTTAGAGTTAGCAACCTGCATCTTTTAACTAAATAGGGTTGAAGCATCCTACTCCATCAAAGCTCTGGTGTGACAACCAAGCTGCGCTCCATATTGCCTCAAATCCAGTGTATCATGAAAGAACCAAGCATATTGAAGTTGACTGTTATTTTATTCGTGAGAAAATTCTAGAGAACTTGATTTCCACTGGCTACGTGAAGACAGGAGAGCAACTAACTGATTTGTTCACTAAAACATTGAATGGTACTCGAATTGGTTACCTTTGTAACAAGCTGGGCATGCTCAACATATATGCTCCAGCTTGAGGGGAGTGTTATAGAATGAATCTAGACACTTATTATAGAATGGATGTAGGCTCTTTCTTAGTAGTGTACATAAATAGCAGATTTGTAGGAATCTCTTTTATTTCTTTCCTTAGTTAGCATATGATGTACATGTATTTATATTGCTCACCTCTTGGAACGAGAACACAAGTTATTCTTTCTATTTCGTGCACATAACAGGAAGCTGGAGATTTGACTACCTTAGATGTTATTACTAATGTTATAACTCGAGAATTGAAATGGTAATCAAGATGAAACTTCAGCTGTTTGTATGGAATTAACCTATGTTCGACAAGAGCTTATCCTCATATCGTTCTTGAATCGGACTTATTAATATCTGGAAAGTGCTTTGGAAGTTGCATGCTACTTTACAACGAATTAGAAGGAAGCTGAATTTGTCTCAAGACAAAAGGTTATGCAAGACAAAATCAAAAGCGCCAGAGACAGAAAGCATATATAATTGCTTTAAAGGAAAATGTGTCACCAAAACATCATTTTATTCTCAATTTGTCTAGGGTTTAGAATTCAGATTGGCCCATTTTTTGTTTGTAATTTCCTGGACAAATTGGTGGTTCTCTGCATGGAGATACAGAGGGGAGAAGGCGAATAGAAAGAGGTACAAGGAAAGAGCGCCGATACAGACAAGTGAGATCCAAATAGTGTTGTTTTGCATATAAAGTGACAGACGTCGTTTCCTTAACACATAGTAGTACACGTGTTGATAGAAGAAAGACAAAAAATTCAATAATCAATGAAATGGGTCCAAGTCTATAGTACAAGTAACACAACTTCTTGTACAACTGATTAAAGCTGTGTTCGTACATCCCTTCCCATTTATATATAGTAGTAGTAGTAGTAATGTATACTGACTAGGGGCTGGCATAGTTTGGGCAAACCCGAAATTCGAATTAGATTTTTTATTTGGATTTTCGGATTGCGGATTGGGTTTCGAAATTAATTTTAAATCTTTTTTTTGGATATTGGATTTGATACTTGGATTTTTGGGTATATTCGAAATTTTTATACCTTATATTTAGTCATATCCCTTTGACATTAGTTCATTACTGATATGCCAATACTAATAAGTCCAATATCGTACTCATTAGACATTAGTTCATATATCCAATATTAATTATTAAGTGACTATCAGAATACTTTCTATTTGACATGATTTTACTATGGTTAATTCTTATGAGTTTATTAATGTTTCTATTGCATTTCCTTTTCATTACTAGCATGAATACTTTTTATTTGGATGATCATGATGAGAATGAGGAACTATTAAGATAATATAACATGAATGCTTGATTTGAATGTTCATTTTTGTAAGAAGAAGTTCAACTTATAGGCTCAAAATCGAAAATTTGGAATATCCAAGTCGATTAATCCGAAATCAAACTTAAAACATCCAATCCAAGCCAAGCTTATTTGGATTGGATTGGATTTGGATAATAATCTCTTTATTCCAAAAATAAAAAATCCAAGCTGAAATTTTCATATCTAATCTGAATTGCCCGAATGTCCACCCCCGTTGATCGGGTATATTTTTTTTTCCACAATATTCAATTAACCTATTATAGGGTTATAACAGTTAACCTATTATATAGAGTTGAGACAAGATCACCTTTAACCTGCGATCGAAACTATTTACATTTAGTACTTGAAAAGATGTGTGTATATATATAAAATTTCGGTTCCCTATAGAGTTGTTCCTCTAGGGTAGGCATGCCCATGCGGGCCTTGGAATTTTATGAACTGGGGTGAGTCCACCAATTTGATGGACCATTAAAATGTTCAGCCCCGCCCTGAGTGGGCTGCAGGCTAGGCCGAGTCGGGCCATCATTTTAAAAATATTTTACATAATATTTTTTTAAATTTAAATTCTAACCTAGAATGGAAAAACATAAATATTTACATGACATATTACATAGTGTTGCTAACCATAATCAAGTCTCAAGTCCACAATTAAACTAGTACTTATTAAGTAATATTAATAATCGCATGCTTCCGATGGTTAGTGATGCCCATTATCTAGGGAACTTTTCCTAGGTATACTATAGTAAGGACTTCATTATCAATTTTCTTTAGGTTTATTAGTTTTCAACAAATACCCTATATTTTTTTAACAATTTATATGCAATTAGTGTATTGCCTTTCAAGCCCGTAGAATTTTCCTTTAATACTACCGTGATATGAGCGATATGTTATAATCGAAAAATCGGAAATTCATCTACCTCAAAATCGCTTGATCCCCTTTCTTCTCTTTCTTACCATTAACAATAGCTTTGTAAAATCTAAATAGCATCGATTAAATCGATATTTTGCTACAATTGAAGAATAAAATTCGATTTGAGGGAAAAAATCATGGTCACTGTGATACAATTTTGAAGTTCGATATCGAGTAGGATTCTAATTCAAAGCCCGATAGAGATCCAAATGGCGACTATGACAATCATGCTTCAACACTGAGGCTGATGAGGTATTATTGGCCGATATGTCGATTTCAATGTCGACAGAGTTGTAATCAACATAGAGGCAAGCTATGATGAGTTCATTTCAGTCATTGCTCGACAATTAGCTATAAATACCTCTGTTAAAATAATGCAGATCAAATATAGAGTCAATGACAAGTGCTCTCCCATGAAATTCACAATAATATGGGGCTACGAGTGTATAAAAAGGAACTACAAGGAGTTCGGAATGTATCCATTATGTATAACACTGAAGGAATTCGCACTGGATTGGAATACGACAGACGAGAATAATATTGCAGGGTCTTTTGAAAATACACAATATAACCTGCTACAATTACCATACAACGTTAATACATTCAACGTTGTTCCCGAGAAAGTAAAGTTGCTTGAGGTTGATGCATGTGATGACATTGGTGGTTGTGAGTATTTAATAATATCAGACACATTACCTAAAAGTATTGAGGTCGGTCATACTTACCAAGACAAAGATACGATCGTTAATGCGATGAAGCATTATGCAGTATAAATTCTAATTCAGGGTAAAATGGTCATGTAAAAACATGTAATTACTTTTGACAAATATACAAATATAATACCATCTTGACTTTGTATTAACATGCAAAGAAATGTGTTTAATGTTCTATTGTGTTTCTTATAATTTTAATGAATGAATCCTATAGCATTGGTTTTGTTGTTTAAGCATTATATGTATGGCTACTGTATGTAATTTGTGTATGGTAAGTGTATCAATTTCGCATGATGGTTGAGTAAATATATTTTTGCCAATTAAGCAGTGCATTAAAGGAATTTTACTTTTGTATTACAATTTTATGATTTTTGTATGTTATTTGAATTGCATCAATTTTATTGTTTGATTTCTTAGCTACTGCCTGGAGTGCCTCAACGAACATTGTGCATGGAAATTTAAATCTACAAGCCTGCATAAATCGACCATGTTCAAGGTAAGGGAATTCAATAATGTACACACATGCTCGTTGGTGGATAATACTTATACATGTCGGCAAGCAATTGCCAAGGTTGTTGGGAGTACTATCATGACCAAATATGCAGATCCTAAAACTATATACACACCGAAGGACATACAACTCGACATGCTGAAGGAACATGGTGTGAACTTAACATATATGCAGGCTTGGAGAGCACAACAAAATGCTTTCCAAATGTTGAGAGGTGATCCAGGTGAGTCCTACAACCGGCTACCTAGATATTTATATATGTTGAAGAAGACTTACCCCGGATCAGTTGTGAGGTTGGAAAAACAAATGAGGGGTGCTTTGTGTATGCATTTGTAGCACAATAGTATTGTAGGCCTATTATAGTTGTGGATGAAAGCTTTCTCAAATCTACATATAGTGGGACTATACTAACTGCAAGCACAATAATCGTTCAACTCCCTTTTCATCAATACATTAATCATCTGATGTGTGCACATATATTAGGCGGCAAATCGAGGTAGTATCCAAAACATGATTCCCTAAACAATTTAAACTATTTACTTGGCAAATCTTTCTTGATGTGTTCTAGTACTTTAATATTTGTGTATGATTGCCAATGAGTTGTGAACCCTCCTTGACAAAGAACTTTGGTCTCTGAATTAACCAGCCAAATAGTAGGATAAATCTTAAAAATTGACATGCAGTGACGCACATGTCAAAAATATAAAATCAAGACACAAGTATATACAAAAAGATGTATTGTTAAACGATAGTATTAAAAGTAAAATTGCATAAATATATGAACTTGATAAAATAAATTCATTTGTAATACATTATGTCACACCCCTTTTCTACCCAGAAAGATATACATGTATGAATTTGGATTGTTGTGGGTTAAAGAATTTTTCCAATTAAAGTGAAAACTTTAAAATAGGGATTATTTTATTGTTCAGAGTCGCCACTTGGAATTGATTTTTGGGTGTTCCAAGTCACCTTTTATTTGAATTCCTTATTCAAAAAAATTTGACTTTTTTATTATTGGTCTGCGAAAATAAAGTCCAGGTAAGGAATTCTGTTGACCGGGGAGAAAGTGCAAGGCATTCCCCGAGTCCCGTGGCTCTAGCACGGTCGCTTTATTGACTTAAAACTTGGCTTAAATTAATTTTGGACAAACTGTGATTTATATGATTTTCATGTTTTACGTATTCATTTTATCTCTTGATTATTAGAAAAATTAAAGAATATTTTGAATAATAAGATTCATAACTACACTATGCAAGCGAATGTGTGATCGACGAAATTTATTATTTAGTCATAATAGCGCTACGCAAGCGAATCCGCATTCATGGCAAACGATTATTAGCATGTTATTTACTTTTGAAAAATTACTATAGTTATGCTTTGAGGAAAAATTAACTTTTTGGAAATTTATTAAATGTCACTACCGCGCTACGCAAGCAAATCCGCGATTTTTAGCAAAGGATTAACTAAATTAAAAAAATTGACTAAAACTAAAAGATATGGCATGAGATTGTTGAATTAATTTATTAAATGTTAAACATCACGCTACGCAAGCGATTCCATAAGTTTAGCAAAGAGTTCATTAAATTAAAAATTAACTAAGACTAACGAATATGGTATGACATTATTGAATTAATTTATTGAATGTTAAACATCACGATACACAAGCGATTCCGTGAAATTAAAGCGCACCTACTAATTGTCTAGCGCTTAAATTAATAAGAAAGAATTATTAAGTCATTTTAGTAATAATTTAAAAAAGAACTCATTGTTTTTTTTAAAACTACTTCAATAAATTAGGATGCAAGAATAGATGTCACTTACGTTGGTCCTAGTAGAAAACTAAACTTTCATCGCAAAATCTTTTCTTTTCTGTTAGTTTGTAAACTCACTGCCCGATCCTATTTGTATCCATTTGCATACTAATAATAGAGCATAATACTACAAGCCATTAAAAGAAAAGAAAAGAAATACAAATAAAGTAAAACAAAATTAATGCATCATATTCCTTTTAATTCCAAATAAATGACCCCATAACTCAATAAAATCATCCACTCTTAGACATGTAAAATCTATTCACCTTGACCAAATAACAATGGTTTCTAATAAATCTATTGCTTTATATACGGCTAAGCAAACAATTTAATACGAAAATGCAGCAACGAGACTAGACTAAACACCGAACGGACTCAACCTAAAAGACTAAACATTAGTTTAAATGAAACCAAGGATTAATTAATCTAAACTAATTATAGACTATACTTTCTGATTTTTAAAGAAAAACAAGAGTAACATATACTAATCTAATGTACTTACACGTAACGACACTTAGGACGATTAAACAAAGTTTAAGCCAAACAACCTAAGGATAGACGACTAATTAATATAGCTAATACAGAAATACATATACGATCAAGCGAATCAGTAACGACAAAGAAGAACGAGCGGCAAAATTAAATGAAACCTAAACCTAATGACAAATAAAAACAGAAAAAGAAAAGAAGATGGAAGTAGAGCTATACCACACGAGAGGAACGAACGCCGATTCGAGTAGTCATGAGATGCCAAGGATGATGCCGTGACTGCCCGACCTTGAACGGGCGTTTCTTTCTAGCACACGCCAAAAACAAATGAGTTCTAGCGTTGTGCTAAAGAGAAACGAGCGTTTTTGGTCGGGAATAGTCTAAAAATGAAGGGCCACTTGTCTTGGGTGGTCGAGGCAGTGGCGAGTAGTGGTGTGGCGGGCAGCGGGGTGTTCGGGTCGGCAGTGATGGAGATTTTGGGGACATGAGTCGGAGATATTGCGTGAGGAGGAGAAGAGGAGGAAATTGTGCTATTTCGGCGGAGATTGGAGGTGGCGAACGGCGGAGGGTGGCGGCTAGGGTTACGCTTAGGTTTAGATTTGGTGAGATTGAGATGTTTTTGGGAATTTTGAGTGGTATAGGTAGAAAGAGGAGGAAGAGGGAGGAGATGGTGAAAATTTTGTGGTCTTTGGACGACATTCGCCGCCGACGGCGATTTCCGGACTGCGGAGCCACCGTGGGGAGCGGCAGAGAGACAGAGACATGAGAGAGTGATGAGACTCATGAGAGGGTGAGGAGAGAGGAAGGAGAAAAGAGAATATGGAATAAATGGGGGCATTTTTCGGCCTTTTTAGGCTTTAAATATAGTAAAGATTAAATTAGGGCCGTTGGATCAAATGGCTATGGATGGATGAGATTTAATCTCTGATTCTTTAGCTAAAATGACATAATTTCGTCCCGAAACTACGCCGTTTTGCTTGCCTCCTTGGCCAGCCTTATCCGGACCGGGTCAATGTAAATGGGCCACTGATTAGATCCAAATTTTTAGCCCATTTCAGTTTAAAATGAAACTAGCCCAAGCTCATGTTCCATTCTTAATTAAATCCATATATAAATATAATTGTGGGAATAGACAAGGTTATTTGGCACCTCTATTTGGCCAAGGATCCTATTTATCCTTTTTCTCTTTTTTTTTGCCTTTTCCTAATTATAAAATGTCAAAAAGTATATCTAATTCCTTTTTTTTTCCACTTCCCATATATTAAAGTCTTTACAAGAAGTAATTACTTATTAGTTATTGTGCATTATAGTGAAGAATTGTTATTTCTTCAACTATTTTAAATCATATTAGAAAATTTACGTTACACGTTATCACGTCTAAAAACGTTTCATAGTCTGCTCTTCTTCTTCGTAAATGCAGCCTTCCTAAATTCCATATATTCCCTTCTTTTGGGTTCCTCTTCTGCGTGCAATTGTATTTTCCTTTTGTTTAATATTTCTTCTATCCTTGAAACTATTCTTTTTTAACCGGTGAAGATACCTAATGGAGCAGAACAAATTAAATAAGAAAGCTTTGAGAAAGAGAATGAGGACTTCTATGTTCTGGACAAAGATGTTTGATCAGAATAATTTAGTTGGTAAATCAGATGTATGTTTAGTTGCTAATTAACAGCTCTTCTCCCTCTTGTCCTACAACGACTTCTCAGCTTCTTTTTCTCTAAAAAGTGTGTTTCTGCTTTTATGTATATCCCTTTCGTCATTGATCAACAAATAAAATTACCGGGATGAACTTTTAAACTTCTTTGAATTTTACATTAATATTATCATATAGTATAACTTTTTCTCTTCCTTGGTATCCAGATCCCAAACCAAAGGAGATTTTTTTTTGCCTTATTTTGTTTATTGAATTTTGTATCAAATAGTTGTCATCTATCATTTTTTAATTTCTTAGGATGTAGCAGTAGTTTATTTTCAATATCGTGGATGGAGTACTTTGGATTCTTTATTTTTGTCATATGCCTCCACTGTTCCTAGCTTTATTAAAAATTTATCCCCTTTTTCCCCCAATAATTTTTAATAGTGTAACACACAATTTTGTTGATATTTTGAACGTGAATGAGTAACACATGACAACGCCTGATATGTAATTAATGAGAATATTTTCAAGTGATTACTTGTAAAAATTATCAATATTGTGTGATTTATCACGAAATACATGTTATCTTCATATATATAAATTTTTATAAAAATATTTCAGGAGTACTGATTAGATACTAGAGAAAAAAAGTAAAATTTTGAGGATTTTGCAAACGTTTTGGACAAAAAATGGGGGTTGTTTCACTAGGGAAGAAGGAGAGAGAAAGAATTGGATTATATATCTCCTTCTAAAAGAATTCCCCTCTCAATTTGAAGGGATTGATTGGGTGCATGTTGCTAGAAGTTATTTAGAGTAACAAGCGCATTTTTAAGCTTTTGCAGAAAATAAAGGGTATTTCATGGAATAATAAAGCAGAAATTATAGGATATTATATGAACATGATCGTTTGATTCCAAGAATAAGAAGGTGAAAAACTATAAATTTTGGTACGCTAGAGGAACTAAAATTAACCAAAGATAAAATTAAAAAAAAATAACATTCTACTATATATAATAATACCTTTATGTGTCAGTTCTTTATAGTGATGCTAATAATTGTTAGACCAAAACCGCCTCTCCATCCATATACTCCATAAATGATGACTTTTTCTTTGAGATAACACTATAGAATATTATTAAAGAGAGGAGAATTGAAAGAAAAGCGAAAAGAAAAAAAGGTAAAGAAGAGAACAACAACCTAAGTTTCATGCTTACAAGTAGATCACAGGAGGAACTTTCGAAAAATCTATATGCAAATATAATTGTGGGATGCACAGGTCAAACAAATGTCAGACAAAGATATTTATTATGTCTAAAAGCAATAATAGTTCAAATTTTGTTGAAACTTCTTTTCAATTTTTTAGAAACCGGAAAGCTCATTAATGCGGAAAGGGTCAAAATTGTCCTTAAACTATTGAAAATAGAGCAATTTTGCCCTCCGTTTGTTTTTGGTATCAATAATACCCTTACCGTTAATAAACTGGCTCACTTATACCCTCACAACTAACGGTTACTCCACATAGGCACAAAGCGTATTAAGAAAATATTTTTTGGCTGAATTGGATAGATATTATTTTTTTTTTTATTTTGGATGATAAACATAACTGTTCAACCACTCCAAAAGTCACAATGGCTATTGTTCATCCACCGAGAGCCACCAGTACACCCCCATCTTCTTCTCCTTGCAGGTTATTCCAGCTCATGCTATAGAACCAGAGGAAGAGAAAATGAGATAAAAGTGAAAGTTTAGCCGCCAACGTTTACTCCCATTGGAGCTGCTTTCCGTGGTAAATTAATCGTTATTTTACTATGGGTATTTCAATGAACAACTTGATTTTTGTGGTGAAAAACTTGATTTTTATATCAGTAAAAGGGACAACAAACCTAGCCGAAAAGGATGACCGCGCTAGAAAGGCCTCGTCTGCCACATCTAAAGGTTCTACGGTGAGAGTTTATTTTGAGGGCGATATTGCCAGCCAGATCTGAAGCTTTTCTAAGGAAGAAATTTATGATTTTGAAAATGGGTTTGGAGGGTGGCTCATTGGTATTATTTTAGTGGTGACGGGGAAGGTCGGCACCTCTTTTGGTGGGATATTGATGACGAAAGGTCCCTTTTGTTTAGTGGTTGAGCTATCTTATAGTGGTTGATTTTATTTCTTTGTTTTTCTTCTATATCTGCATGTTGAATTTGGTGAACACTTCTGTTAAATGGTCATCTTGTTGTTTGATACTCTTTGTTTTAGTTTTGCAGATGAAGAATTGATTAGATAAGCATTTCACAATTTAATTTGAACTTTACATCTTGAATTTCTAACTTAAAGTTACCTTTTGGATTATTAGAATTGTAACAATTTCAATGAATATCCAGGTGGTGAAAAGGTAGATTTGGCTCTTTGTCGTTGTAGATGGTTTTCTTCCCGGTACAAATTTTCAGGTTGTTGGCCATTGTTATCGTTAGGTTGGAGAATCCCACATGGAGATCCAATTCAGCCAAAAAGTATTTTCGTAATACGCTTTATGCCTATGTGGAGTAACTGTCACACCTCCTTTTTACCCGCGCCCGCCGGGGCGCAAAGGGAGTTTTTCCAATTAATGGACAATCGAAACATGATTTATTTATTTAATTCAGAGTCGCCACTTAGGAGATTATGGTGTCCCAAGTCACCGATTGAATCCCGAATCGAGGAAAAGAATGACTCTATTTAGCAGTCTGCAAATCAGAAATCCGGATAAGGAATTCTGTTAACCCGGGAGAAGGTGTTAGGCATTCCCGAGTTCCGTGGTTTTAGCACGGTCGCTCAACTGTTATATTCGGCTTTTTATCTGATTTTATACAATTATGAACCTACGTACAAATTTTAACTCCTTACCGCTTTTATTATTATTATTATTATTATTATTATTATTATTATTATTATTATTATTATTATTATTATTATTATTATTTTAACAGAGAATTGCAACGTTGTGAGAACGTATCTCGAACCTCGTCATAATCAATATGCCCGAGGCTATCGACACGCTTAGACTCCGCTGAGACTTGGATTTGGGTTACATAAATGCACACCCATTTTTTAAGGAAGTAATTTATTAAATGCGCGCCCTAAGCGACTAGCATATCATTGTTTTGGGTAAGGCCGTGAAATTTTGCTAAACGGCCCGTTCCGAAGTCTAAATAAAAGAAAACACGTATAGAGGGCCCCACAAACTATGTATTTTTTTTTGGCGAGGCTCGTCTAGTTACTTATTTTTTTCAAAAAATAAACTCATCCTAAACTGGCTACATTCTTCTATTTTTGTCCGTCTCTAAAATGAAAGAAGAAGACTTCCTAACTTCTTTACATGCTCACAGGTTATTATAATTGGGTTTCAAACACAATACTTTGATTTTGAAAGTGAATGCGTACATGGGCCATTTTTGTTTAGATGTTGGGCTTAGCTAATTTTCTTGTACATGTATGAAGCTTTAAAAGGCGGATATGAAAGTACTATCTAATTACACATGTTCTTGCAAGTTTGTCAAATATTAGAACAAAACTAACCATTCTCTTATTGGTTTAAAATAACAGTTTTAGATGAGTGGAGCTACCAGAATTAACTACGAGAAGATATTATCAAACTGGATTCAAATACTAGCCTATATACTGTTTAATGGAATTAGCTTATTGGTAGAGTTAATTAAATGATTAAAGCTACATTGCACCAGGAAGAATGACTAACATTAATCCATTAGGATACACAGTCCTAAAGTCTGCCTTAAATACAAACAGACACCAACTATATGGGAACTAAAGCAGTAGTAAACATTTGCACTTCAAGTTCTCTCTCAATCAGGCTTCATTCAATTTGACATCAATACATCACTCAAGATGGAGATGAATACTTGGATTGGATAACAGAACAAAAAAAAAAAAGAATAGTCAGCGACAGTAAGACCAGCAGTACAACAACAACAACAAATCATATGCAAAATCGGCAATAGCACCACTTCCAAACCAGGAACACACTCAAACCAGAGTACAAAATGATTTTTAAAATCCACACGACAGTCAATACCCCAAATAGACTCAACTAAACTTTGAGTTAAACCAAACGTGAACCAACAACACTCAGGAGAAGTTCCAACAGGTTGAAATTAGGAGGGGAAATCAGAATCGACTCATGCACTCGAAATTGAATCCGAAAAGAATTAATGGAACAGTAAGGCTGACAGAAAACGCTCTTTTAACTCTCAATTTTTTTTTTGTATTCAAACTTTGGACTCTTTTTACTCTCTAAAATTCCTCTTCAATTGAGTAAAAAAAACTTTAACTCTGTCCTCAACCCTCTATGAATTCTTAGTGTCTCTTAGATGTTCTCCGCTTGAACCCCTTCTCCCAAGTCTCTGTTTAATGTCTAAATGTGTTCTCTATTTAAAGACCAAGCCTAACTCCCTTCCTCCCCCCCCCCCTTTTTTTTATTTCATCCCTACTTTTTTACAGCTCATGGAGCATTAACTTTCTTTAAAAAAAACTCCACCATCCCCTTGAAACAATAAAACAAATAAGGGAAAATCCACTTTCCTTGAGCCCCGTAATTCCATTATGTTTTGTTACCCACTTTCATTAAACAAATGCATTAGTGAGCCCCCATACCACTATTGTCTTGTCCCCCACTACAATATTTTAATAATACTTTAGTGCTTAGTAGACAGAACACCCAAACTAACCATTTTCAAACTTTTAAAAATCCCAAATTACCCTCTAAAACTCTGAAACTGCAGCTATAACCAATTCTCCTAAGTTCTGGACTGAATTTCAACTAAAATGCAACCTTCTAACTCAATACTATCCAATTAACACTTGTAAAACTGAATTCAAACCAATGTCATATCCACATCAGGCCCTAGTCTTCAACAAGAAACATTATGATTCAAATCATTAATCCTATCAAAATATTCTGACCTTACATTGGATCACACAGCATTACAATATAGATGAAGGATTCAGGAAACAGACTTACTAAAACAAAACAAAGGAACAATTTCAATACACTGAACGAAACCAAACTGAATTTAAACCAAAACATCACATTAACACCACACGAACTTGACAAAACAGTGAAGCTAAAGTTGAACCAACAATCACATTAATACTGCACATCAAACTTCAATGACAGTTCGTACTCACATCCCAAACCAAATCGAACAGTCATTGAAACCAAGATGAATGGCTGAAGTGAGATAGTACACAGGGAACTAGGCTGAAATGAAAGGTTAACTACACAGGAACGCCTTAAGCTTCAATAAATTCAAAAATGAAAGAGGTGTGGCATTGAATTCGCATATGTAAAACTAATACATAATGTAGAGAAACCTTGGCAAAATGATCATTTTGAACAAAATAAAAGAAAAGAACAAAGGAAAGCAATAATCGAAACAACACTGAATACACAAACTTAGACAGACAAAATAATAAAACAAAAACTCACCGGATGAACGGGAACTCAAAACCTGGTGCCCTTAACTTGCATTCAGACTCCCATTTTGGCTTTTGAGATCGAAATGAACCTTAGAGAACATTCGACTAAGGTCGATTACGACCTTAATTTCTTCTAATTTTCCTTAACCCCAGAATTAGGGTTTCTTAGTCGATTTTTCTGATCGAAAGTCCGACCCCTTTGGTACTGATTCGAGGAAAACTGTTAGGATAGTGGGAATGGGGTGGCTTAGGTGGTCAAATGGTGTTAGTTTGGGACCGGTTGGAATGGCGCCGCCACCAGGGAATCTCGTGGCGGCGCTAGGGTTCTTGGCTTCGATTCGATATTCGAGAGGTTCCAGGTCGATTCGAAGGAAACCAATGAGGTTCTAGTGGTGAGAGAGGTCCATGGGTTAAAAGGTGAGAGTTTGGTGGTCGTCAGATGAACTAGGGTTTCTGGCTGCATCTTCGATCGAAGATTCGAAGACGTTGGCTGGTATTTGGAGGATAAGGTTCACGGATTTAGGATGGGGAGGTTGAAGTAAGTTCAAGGTGTGAAAATGGAGAGGTTTGGCCATCGTCAGCCGCCGTGGGCAACTTCCGGCGGGCGGAGGGCGGTGGCTCAAGGTCTGGTCTCTGAAAACTCGGGGAAGAAGAGAGGAGAGGGGGGGTCTGGCCTGGGGGTGTGGGGTGAAGCTTTAGGCTTATATGCTGGGGTAGAGAATTGATCCTGGCCGTTAGATCAAATGATATCCACGGCTTGGATCGCTTACTTAAGTGAAATGACATCGTTTCATTTTCTTTAAGACTGGATCGGTCTTTGACGGGAACGGGTCGGGTAAAGGGGAATGTTTTTGGACCGTTGATCAATTCAAAATCAACGGCCCTTATCAAAGCTTTCCCAAAACGACATCGTTTGGGGTGTCTTTGAGACGGACTGGACCTGGGGTCGTTTGGGCCTGTTTGAATGGGCAAC
Organism: Nicotiana tabacum; assembly: GCF_000715075.1. Classification (NCBI taxonomy): domain Eukaryota; kingdom Viridiplantae; phylum Streptophyta; class Magnoliopsida; order Solanales; family Solanaceae; genus Nicotiana; species Nicotiana tabacum. The sequence continues at coordinate 217,501,572 of NC_134080.1, read as the reverse complement.
AGTGGTAGGTCTAGGCCCAATCCGATTTTTCTTCTCTATTTATTTGTTTCTTTTTCTTCTTAACTAATTTTCCACATTAAAAACCAAAATCCTACATTGATTTATAAATCAAATTAACTTATAAAAATGCAAATTTAATTCCTAATTACAATTATCACACATAATTGACTAACAATTGGAAAACAAAAAAAAATCGTACAATCGGACATCAAATGCTAAAAATGCACAGTATTTTTTTTTGATTTTATCATTTTTGTAAAGAACACTTAATTACTCCTAATTGTACAATTAAATACTAAAAGTAAAATACGACATATATTTATATATTTTTTTTTTGTATTTTCACCGAGTTAAACAAACAAACATGCACACACAAACACAAACAATAAGGAAAAAAATAACACGAAATCCACGAAAATTGCAAACAACACAAAACTATTTTATTTTGATTTTTTTGGGAGTAATTATTATATAGGGCAAAAATCACGTGCTCACAGCTGCCCCTCTTTGTCCGGAAGCACGAAGGGTTTTCGCGCAAAGATAAAGTGAGCGGATACGAGCGATTTTTTACACGTTGGAATACTCCGCGTGAAACATTTTTTTGAAAGATTTGACCGAACCTTTGTTTCAGAGGTTTCCTACATATCCTGGGCTAAATAGGAATCATGTCAATGTAGTTCGGGAAGTTTTGGTAGCTGGGACTACCATGGGACTGCTTTTTGCTGTTACTGTTGTCACATGTCGCTACTACTGCTTATCAATCTCCTTGTTACATTGTTCTCAAAAGAAAACTAGAGGCTAGACTAAACTAGGAATTACAAAATCTTATCTATCTTCCACGCGCTCTGGTTGTTTTGCTTTCTTGTCGGCTTGTGTTTCCTCTGGTGCATTTCTTTTGAAAACTGCTGGGGATGACACTGGCTTTTTTCTCTTTTGAACACAAGTTTTATTATTCCGCTCTGTCCGCTAGGGACACTGACTCCTACATTAAAGCTTGCTATGCTGGGTATTTTTGTTGTAACACTCCTCATTACTGACTTCTGTTTGATCTTGAAACGTATTCCTCTGTTCTGCAGGCGGGCTCCTGACTCCAATCTTGACTTTTGAAAGATGATACAACCTCCATTCTCCAGGCGAGATCCTGACTTCTTCAACTTAAAGATATAACAACCTCCATTCTACAGGCGGACTCCTGACTTCTTCAACTTAAAATAAACAATCTCCGTTCTACAGGCGGGCTCCTGACTTCAACAACTTTCTCAAAATAATTCAGCATCCGTTCTCCAGGCGGGCTTCTGACTTCTCCAACCTTTTAAATGTAACACCTCCATTCTCCAGGCGGTCTCCTGATTTCAACCACATCTTAAAAATGTCAGCCTCCATTCTCCAGGCGGGCTCTTGACTTGAGCAACTTTAAAAAAATAAATCAGCCTCCATTTTTCAGGCGGGCTCTTGACTTCAACAACTTTCTTTAAAGTAACGCCTCCGTTCTCCATTCGGGCTCCTGACTTCAGTAACTTTGAAAAATAAATTAGCCTCCATTCTCCAGGCGGGCTCCTGACTTCAACAACTTTGAAATAAATCAACCTCTGTTCTACAGGCGGGCTCCTGACTTCAACAACTTTAAATTTAACAACCTCCGTTCTACAGGCGGGCTACTGACTTGTTCAATAACTTAAGAATAATTCAGCCTCCATTCTCCAGGCGGGCTCCTGACTTCTTCAACTGCTTCCTTCCAAACTGGTGTTTTGTTCCTCTGCAAACTGCTGGGAATAACACCGATATTTTATTCCACAAATATGTCAATTTTCTTCTTCAAAGACTATTTCCTTTAAAGCTTAGTGCTTCCACTTACCTAAAACCTGCCGGGAATAACACTGCTGGGGGAATTATCTTCCTCCTTTTAACCATGGTGGGGATGATATTGATTCGAAAGTCATTGCTTTTACAACTTTGGGTTATCTTGCTTCTTCCAAGATTGCTCTCCTTTTAAAACTTGTATCTCCCTTCTTGTATACTGCTGGGGATTTTATTTCCTTCAAAACTTGTGTTGTCTTCTCTCTTTCCCAAATGGCTATCTGATTTCAAGAAAATTTTCATAATGAGAGAAAATTTTTGTCCCAGTTTAATAATCTTCTTTGTGACCCTGTCTTCCTGTGGTCAAATAATATTTCCTTTCCCTGCTTTAAATCAAAGAAAAATTTGTTAGTTTAAAATGTGGTGAGTGGTCGTGCCACTTCTACTGGGGATGGTTTTTCCCTTTTTCTTTTCCCTGCTTTGCTACAAAACTTGTTGGGGATGATATTCCTGCTGGGGATGGTTTTTTTCTTTTCTCTTCCTTCCCGCTCTTGTGTTGTCTGATCATCGTGGAACTTGGTCGAGAATCTGTCGGAGTTGTTCCTGTATCTCGCAAATCTGATGGGGATCCTCATAACCTTTTAACTGTTGCTTTTTCCATTTTTTCTCCAATGTTCCCTGGAAATTTGGTCCTCTTGGGATCTATACCCATTCATCATTTGGCCTTGCGACCAACTTCTTTTTGCTTTGTCGCCTTATCTTTGGCCTGTCCCATTCGTATTTTGCTTTGCGCCATTTTGGAAACTGGTAGTAAACTCTGAAAATCCTTTTCAAAAACAAACTGCTGGGAATGTAAAGTCTTTAAACCAAGAACTGAAAAAGTGATGATTTTAAAAATAGAAAGAGAAGAAGTCTTTCTGAACAAATGTTGGGGAAAAGGAAAGAAAAGAACTTATCTGAATGATATAATCGATCCCAACGATTATGTCGCGCATTCCGGATTAATCAACCCAGTCTATTTGCATCAATCAACCCTTCGGATGACCTCATGTTGCTGGGGGATAAACAGGCATTCAACACTTTGCCAAATGCGGATCCTTTCCGCCAATCTTGTCTTATTGCCTCATAGTGCCCTTCGAGGGGTTTTCACTAATAAGACTCTCTTGTTTCTCTCCACTCCCGTCGTCTTATGGTGTCTGTGAAGGTTTTCACCGATAAGACTCTCTCATTTTTATTTTTTATTATTTTTTTTTCAGCTGGGGATTGGAGTGTTGTCGATATGACTTTCTTTGATGGGGATTCTTTCGGCTATTAATTCATTTCCAGTTTATGATCTTCCTTTCTGTTGGGGATCAGAGTGTTATTCCCGACTCATGACTGGGCACTTCTCGGATACTGATCGGGATGTCTTTTTGGACATCAATATGGGTTTTCGTGTCTGGCTAAAAGGAAAAGGGGTATAAAAAAAACTCAAAATAATTTTGATGGGTTAAACATTACAACTCTTGGAATCAAACCTCTTTTGAAACTTTAAAACATAACTTCTGCTCCAGTTTTCTTGCTTGGGGGATTTTTATTTTTTTGTTACACTATGACCGAGCCGTAAGGCGCCTACGTATCCTTCTTTGAGGAATCAGGTCAAACGTATTTCCCACTTCCTTTGTTTTTCTTGTGATTTTTCTTTTGTCTTTATTATCATTATTTTTCTCTTTTCTTTTTCTTTCATTTTAATTATTGATTCCAAAAGAGGGATGTGATAGAATAAATAAGGCTCAAAAGGGTAAGCAAAGGTTAAAGTGTTTGGATAGAAGAAAGAATTGCCTCCGTCATTTCATTCTCCGATAAATGCCAACCACAAACAAACGACAATTACAATCAAAAGAGATCATACATAATATCTCTTAACTGCGTCAGAATTGATAGCCATGTCGACGCATTTCCCTTCAATATCTGTTAAACATAAAGCGCCATTGGACAACACTCTAGTTATAATGAATGGTCCTTGCCAATTCGGGGCGAACTTGCCCTTTGCTTCTGCCTGGTGTAGGAGGATTCATTTCAACACTTGTTGCCCCACTTCAAATTTTCTGGGGCGCACCCTCTTATTGTAGGCTCTTTCCATTCTCCTTTGATATAACTGGCCATGATACACAGCTTCCAATCTCTTTTCATCAATTAGGTTCAACTGCTCCAACCGGGCCTTGACCCACTCGTCATCATCAATCTCAGCCTCAGCGACAATCCGAAGGGATGGAATTTCAATTTCTGTCGGTATTACTGCTTCAGTTCCATATACCAACAAATAAGGGGTTGCACCTACTGAAGTCCGGACGGTAGTGCGATAACCCAATAATGCAAACGGTAATTTTTCATGCCATTGTCTGGATCCTTCTACCATCTTCCTCAGTATCTTCTTGATGTTCTTGTTGGCTGCTTCAACTGCTCCATTCGCTTTGGGACGATATGGTGTGGAATTACGGTGTGTAATCTTAAACTGTTGACATACTTCTTTCATCAAATTGCTATTAAGATTAGCACCATTATCCGTGATGATCACTTTTGGGATCCCAAATCTACAGATGATATGGGAATGAACAAAATCCACCACTGCTTTCTTGGTTACTGATTTGAAAGTTTTAGCTTCACCCACTTAGTAAAATAGTCGATAGCCACCAGAATGAACCTATGACCATTGGTAGTTGCCAGCTCAATAGGTCCAATGACATCCATGCAACAATGGCCACGGCGCTGACATTGTATGCAATTCTGTCGGCGGAGAATGAATCAAATCTCCGTGTATGTGACATTGATGGCATTTCCGCACAAAACTGATACAATCACGCTCCATAGTGAGCCAATAATACCCTGCTCGAAGAATTTTCTTCGTCAATACATATCCGCTCATATGTGGCCCACAAACTCTAGCATGTACCTCTGTCACAATTGTTGTGGCTTGACTGGCATCTATACATCTCAGCAATCCCAAATCTGGGGTTCTTTTGTACAACACTCCTCCGCTGAGGAAGAATCCACTTGACAATCGCCGAATAGCTCTTTTTTGATCTCCGGTGGCCTGCTCCGGGTATATCCCCATTCTGAGGTACTTCTTGACGTCATAAAACCATGGCTCGCCATCCACTTCTTCTTCTATCATGTTGCAATAGGCATGCTGATCACGAACCTGGATGTGCAACGGGTCAACATAAATTTTGTCCGGGTGGTGCAACATTGATGCTAAAGTGGCCAATGCATCTACAACCTCATTGTGAACTCTCGGGATGTGTCTGAACTCCACTGATCGAAATCGCTTGCTCAGATCGTGCAAACATTGTCGATATGGTATGAGTTTCAAATCCCGTGTTTCCCATTCACCCTGAATCTGATGCACCAGGAGGTCCGAGTCTCCCAAAACCAAAACGTCCTGGACATCCATGTCTGCAGCCAGTCGCAGACCCAAAATGCATAACTCATACTCAGCCATGTTATTGGTACAATAGAAACGCAGCTGGGCTGTAACAGGATAATAATGTCCTGTTTCAGAAATAAGTACCGCTCCTATTCCAACACCCTTCACATTTGTGGCTCCATCAAAGAAAAGCTTCCAACCTGGTTCCTCAGGTAATTCCAACTCATCTATATGCATTACTTCCTCGTCAGGAAAATACATCCTCAACGGCTCATATTCTTCATCAACAGGATTCTCAGCCAAGTGATCGGCCAGTGCTTGGGCTTTCATGGCCTTCCTCGTCACATAGACGATGTCAAACTCTGTGAATAATATTTGCCATTTTGCTAACCTCCCTGTGGGCATAGGCTTCTGGAAAATATACTTTAGTGGATCCAAGCGGGAAATGAGATAAGTGGTATATGAGGACAAATAATGCTTCAATTTCTGGGCCACCCAAGTTAGGGCACAACATGTCTTCTCGAGTTGAGTGTACTTAACCTCATATACTGTAAACTTCTTGCTGAGATAATAGTTGGCTTGCTCCTTTCTTCCTGTAATGTCGTGTTGCCCCAACACGCAGCCAAACGAATTCTCCAAGACCGTTAGATAAAGAATTAACGGTCTCCTTGGCTCAGGTGGAACCAATACAGGTGGATTTGATAAATACCCTTTGATCTGGTCAAATGCCTCCTGGCATTCCGCCGTCCATTCTACCGTGGCATCATTCTTTAATAGCCGAAAGATGGGTTCACAGGTTGTTGTGAGTTGTGCAATAAATCTGCTGATGTAATTCAACCTTCCTAACAGACTCATTACTTCTGTTTTGTTCTTCGGCGGTGGCAAATCTTGGATAGATTTGATCTTTGACGGGTCCATTTCAATACCTCGCCGACTGACGATGAATCCCAACAGCTTTCCAGATGGAACACCAAAGGCACATTTGGCCGGGTTGAGCTTAATATCATACCTTTGAAGTCTTTGGAAAAACTTCCTTAAGTCTGCTACGTGGTCTTCCTGATGCTTGGACTTTATGATCACATCGTCTACGTACACCTCAATCTCCTTGTGGATCATGTCATGAAACACAGTGGTCATTGCTCTCATGTACATCACCCCAGCATTCTTCAAACCAAATGGCATTACCCGGTAGCAATAAGTTCCCCACAGCGTAATGAAGGCTGTCTTTTTCGCATCTTCCTCATCCATCAGGATCTGATGATACCCCGCATAGCAATCAACAAAAGATCTGATCTCACGTCCGGCGCAATTGCCGATCAAGATATGGATGTTGGGTAAAGGAAAGTTGTCCTTTGGGCTTGCCCTGTTCAAATTGCGGTAATCGACACACACCCTGATCTTCCCATCTTTCTTTGGCACTGGCACCACATTAGCCTACCAATCAGGATATCGAGTGATACGAATAACCTTTGCTTGCAGTTGCTTGGTTACTTCCTCTTTAATCTTCACACTCATATCTGTTTTGAACTTCCTCAATTTCTGCTTGACGGGAGGGCATGCCGGGTCAGTGGGCAATTTATGAACCACCAAATCTGTGCTTAACCCTGGCATGTCATCATATGACCATGCAAAAACATCTTTGAACTCAATAAGTGTTTTGATCAATTCCTCCCTGATATTTGGTGCAATGTGGATGCTTATTTTAGTTTCTCTGATATCACCGGCATCCCCTAGATTGATGGCTTCTGTGTCATTTAAGTTGGGCTTGGATTTTTCTTCAAACTGGCTTAACTCCCTGTTTATCTCCTCGAATGTTTCATCTTCATCATATTCCGATTCATTATCATAATCGATCTCTTGTATAGTTAGTTCGGAATCAGATTGATCTTTTAGACTAGGTTGAAGATCAGTTGTGCATGCCATGTTGTTAGAACCAGTATGAAAAGAACTGTTCAGAAAACAAAATGAAGGAAACAAAATTAAAAATAACATATAATAAGAAATAAATAAGAAACTTTTTGTTTTATTGAATTATGGGATAACAAGGTTTCACACTTTATTGAACACAATAAAAAGGAATCTGGATTACAACCCTGGAATAATCCAGAAAACAAAAAGGAAAATCAGAGCCAACTACCAGGACTCCCTCCGAGTAGGAAGAGAAGTAGCTATCCAATTGTTGACCTTGGCCTTAGGACCCACAAACTGTATGTCTGCCTTACTGGAACCCTCTCCAGCTTCTATCATGTTGACATCTGCGAACATTCTTTCAAATCCCTCATTCAAATCTCCATCTGGCCTTATCAAGGGTCCAAGAACTTCCGGGACTGGCAACTTTCTGCACCCTGCTTTGACGAATGATCTAGACAGGCGTGGGATTGGCTTAGGAAGGACCCAGACTCTTTCTTTCAATTTGCGGGCTCGTTTTACATCCGCTGCAGTAGGTTTGAATCCCAACCCAAAAGTGTCCAAGTTCTTAGGCAAGGAAACTGGCTGGATCATTTCCTGTAGATCAATCCCAGACCTTTCCCTGGTACAAACCTGCTGTTCAACATCTTTGAGGCTATCATGAAGGTTGCAGTTGTAATTCTGGGAAGTGGAAAGCCCCCACCCTCAGGAATTTGTCTACTGAGACTGCGTCAAAAACCTGATAAACCCATGGGCCCTTGTCATCGTCGGTTTCTATGAAGGGCACAATAGCATCACTAACGGCATGTGTGTCGTCATCCCTATGTACCACAATCTCTTGTCTATTCCATTCAAATTTGACCATTTGATGCAGTGTAGAAGGCACTGCTTTAGCTGCGTGGATCCAAGGTCGTCCCAACAAAAGATTGTAAGACACCGCCACATCTATCACTTGAAATTCCATGGTGAACTCGACTGGACTAATGGTTAATTCCAGTACGATATCACCCACTGTATTAGTACCGCCCCCATCAAAACCTCGGACGCAGACGCTGTTCTTGTGGATCCTATCATCAACAACCTTTAGTTTGTTCAGAGTGGCCAAAGGACAGATATTGGCACTTGACCCATTATCAATTAGTGCTCGAGGGACCACCGATTCTTCGCATTTTACCGTCAGGTAGAGTGCTCTGTTGTGTTCAGTACCCTCTACCGGTAACTCATCATCAGAGAATGTTACTCGGTTTACTTCGAAGATTTTGTGCGCTATTCTCTCCAAATGGTTCACTGAGAGCTTGTCCGGGACATAGGCTTCGTTCAAAATCTTCATTAAAAGCCTGACAATGATCGTTTGAATGGATTATCAAATATAGCAACGAAATCTGGGTCGGGGTCTTCCTCAACTGCTCTATAATTGAGTAGTCCTATGCCTTCATCTTCTTTAAAAACTCCTCTGCTTCTTCCTCCATTACTGGTTTTTTTATTATTACAGGATTGACCCTTCTCAATTCTGCGGGAACAAAACACTTTCCCGAACGAGTCAGTCCCTGAGTTTCGCATACTTCTTCCACTACCTCCTTCCCCTTATGCATCACTGTCACTTGGCTGTAGCTCCACGGCATAGTTTTCTCATTTGTTATCGGCAACTGCATGACCGGCCTGATAACAACTGGTTCTACGTGGACCCCCTTTACCACCAACACCGGTGTGCTTGATACTCCCTGCAGCACCGCCTTGGCTATCTCTGGCTTCTTCGCAGCAAGAGACGAACCTTTCCCCATTACCATAAATGGCTTGTCATCTACCTTTCCCAACTGTGCCACTGCCTTTCCATTGGTTGAATGTTCATTGGGATTGGCACGAATCATCATTACTATTTGTGAGGGTGTTTTAAGTTTCCCTCCTTCTTGCACTAATTCGATCATGTGGCCTCAGGTGCACCGGTAACGGGTTTTCATTGATGTTGGGTGCCTATGGTGCCTGATCCTCGATCCTATTTGTGTCAATAAGATCTTGTATGGCAGATTTCAACTTCCAACACTTCTCAGTATCATGCCCGGGAGCTCCTGAACAATATTCACAGCTTACTGAATGGTCCAGATTTCTGGGAAGGAGATTTGGAAATTTGGGTTCAACAGGACTTAATAAGCCTATCTACCTCAACTTGTGAAACAGAGTAGTATAGGTTTCTCCCAACGGAGTGAATGTTCTCGGCTTCTGTATCCTTTCGTTTCTGAAAGCCTGATTTCCGCGGAAGCTTGGTTCTGAAGGATTCCTGTAGGCCCTTGGTGGTGGATATGTGTTTTGTGGAGGGGGATATGTGTTTTGTGGAGGGGGATATGTATGTTGGGGAGGTGGATATGTATGTTGGGGAGCCGGCGCACGCCATTGCGGACGAACCGGAGGTTGGGTGTAAGTTTGTGCGTGATGGACGGAAAAGTGGGGCTCTTATGGTGGATAATATGGTTGTGGAGGGTTGTATGGATTGTGTGGATAGTTTGGTTAATGGGGTCTGGTTTGATAGCGAGGGGCTGGACCTCTTGATCTGGACCAAGTACCTGCTTCGACTGTTGCGACCTCCTCTCTTTTCTTTTTCCCAAGCGCACCTCCCGTGCCGCTTTGGATAGCCTGAATTGTGGCTTTAATCGCCGAATAACTCATTATTTTGTTGGATCTGAGTCCGTCTTCAACCATGCCGCCCATTTTTACTTCTTCATTAAAAGATTTACCAATCGACGTCACCAGGTGACCAAAGTAGGTTGGTTCCAACGTTTGTAAGAAGTAGTCCACCATTTCGCCTTCCCTCATGGGTGGGTCGACTCTTGCTGCTTGTTCTCTCCAACGGAATCCGAATTCCCTGAAACTCTCTCTAGGCTTTTTCTCAAGTTTTAACAGTGTGAGACGGTCGAGGACGATCTCAAGGTTACACTAGAAATGACCTGCAAATGCTTGTGCTAGATCATCCCACGTATACCACCTGCTGGGATCCTGCCTCGTGTACCATTCTAATGTGGACCCGCTTAAACTTTGACCAAAATAAGCAATCAGCAACTCATCCTTTCCACCTGCCCCTCTCATCTTACTGCAGAAGCCTCGTAGATGTGCCATGGGATCACCATGTCCCTCATATAAGTCAAACTTTGGCATCTTAAAACCTGCCGGCAATTGAACATCGGGGAAGGGACACAGATATTTATAGGCCACACTAACTTGGCTGCCTAATCCATGCATATTCCTGAAGGATTGCTCCAGGCTTTTCACTTTACGGAGCACTTCATCCTGCTCCGGGTCTTAGCTGGCCTTTCGGCTTCTGTAGGGAACTGAAGGTGAGGAGTGTAAGTGTATGGCTCGGGTGCTTTGAAGGTGAGTTCAGGAGGATAGTATTGATTGTCTTGAACCTGAAACACTGGTTCATCAGGTGATTTTTGCAACGTGGCGGGTGGAGGTGCCACCAAAATAGGAACAGTTGGTGGAGGAGGGTTTTGTTTGGGTAGTGAGGCTTGGGGATTATAGGAAGTTTCCCCCTGATAGTATTGGGTAATGGGGAAGCTCGCTGATGGACCAGTGGAAGGGTGTTCCGGAGTCCGAGCTGGTGAAAGGGTAGGAGTAGGGGGAAGCATTGGTGGTGTTTGTCCCTTAGCCCAGGCTAGGTGCATCCCAGCAATCTCTTGTCTCAACCTGTCCATTTCCTCCTTTATCATTTGCATCTCCGTCTTTTCCTCCTCAACACTTTTGTCCGAACCAGACATACTTTTCGGAATGGGCCCTTTTGATCTTGTGTGGTAATGGTAATCTGCCAGAACGTTCTAACGAGCTAACTGTTTTGAAATATCTTTCTCTGGTATAAATAAACAAACTTGTTAGCATTAAACCTTAACACATATTGCAATTTCACATTGGGGAATGCAATGTTCCTAGGCAGTTTTAACCATTTCTAACATGTTTTTGCTTCGATTGCATGCGTCATTCCGACTTATGTCCTTTATTTATTCACTTTGCCCCTTCTTTTTATCTCTTAGTGGTGGTCGAATCTTATGTAGATTGCATACGTATCATGTCCCCGCATGAATCAGACTGGGCGTAGTTCTGCCGTAAGTAAAATAAAGACCCAATTTTACATTCTATTACCCAAATATGCTATTACAAGCTATTATTTGAAAAAAAACGAAGTACAGACTCCACACTAGTAACAATGTTTGAAGAGAACATAAGGGTAGACAATAGACTCTGAAAAACAAACAAATGCAGGCTTGAACTAGGGATACATTAAAGCCTTGAATTTTGGTGCCCGCGAGGCATCGTTCGGCCTTTCCGCGGGCTTTGGTGCTAGATCCCTTTGCAAGCTTTTTAATTCCTCCATGATCCGGTGGACATAACCCATGACTAAGGCAAAAAGGATATCACGGGGCATTTCTTCACATGTTAGGCACTTCGTGGTGATGTAGCGCCCAATCTCATTGATCCTACCCCTGATTCTATCCCTTTCTATGCACAGTTGTTCTATTCGTTGATTCTTTAGTCCCAATACTCGAGTGTTGTCAATGAGCTGATCTTGGAACCTCTCCATTTGTTCTTCCATTCGGGCTATTGAATCATAGCAGCGCTCCCTGTCTGTTCTAGCATCTCGGGCTTGTTTAAGGACCCGCTCCTGAAGAGTGGAGTTTGTTTCTCTTAATAGTAACGCTCCCTTCGTAATCCCTTCTCACTTGCCATAGGTGCTTTTTCCGCGCTGTTGTACCTTTTGTCCATCTGGACCGTATTCTTGCTATGCTAGCCTTAGATCTTTCCAAGTCTTTTCGGCTTTCAGCGACCTGATTCCTTAACCCTGCTATCAACCTTTTATCGGCCCGGCTTCTCAGTTAGTTGTCGGCATCCATTTTCATCTTCCGGATCTGAGCTTTGAGGATCTCGCTTTCTCTGGATAGTTTGTTCTTTTCTCCTTTGTCGGCAGCAACCTGCACTTTGTTCTCAAATTTCAAATCCTTAATCTGTTGTTTCAGCTTGCCTATTTAGGCAAGATATTCCCGCTCTTTGGCCAACCAGTCCCAATGCTCTTGTGAGGACTTGGCGAATTCTTAAAGGTGAGGTCTTTTAGCCGGCCTTCCAGACGACATTTCCCTTTTGTACCAAGCCTGATATCCGGGTGAAACTTCCCCTCTTGCCTGATTCAGTACACAAGTATTTGCCTCTAAGTATTTACATTGGCTCTAAATCTGGCGGACCCTTGCTTCAGGAAACTGACCATCGGAACTGATCTCGATCACCTGGGGGCTTAGATACTCATCTTTGGGCACTATCTAACACCTCCCAAGTTGCCTCAAAACTCGATACGGCGCGTAAGGTTGAATGCTCTTAAGTCCCATCAAGAGAAAATGGGGCCTAGCTGTTGGCATGTATATGACTTCGTCGATCGGTAACCATCCCAGTGTCCACTGTATTTGACTGGCGTTGAGGGTCCGGAAATATGAGGTCCATGCCGAGACTCCTTCAGGTAGGCGGACCTCATTAATTCTGGTGTAGAACTCCTCTATGCAGATCTTTTCAGAAGATCCATGGCTCAGGAACTGGGCTCGGTGACATAGGTGTTCGGTCATCCACATTTGCAATAACAAGTTACCACCTTCAAAAAAGTTTCCTCCGGCTTTGCAGGCCGTGAGAGCTCGGAACATATCAGATACAATCATGGGCGCCAGCGTGCTATCCTTTTGAGTGAGCAAAGTACTGACGACCCCAGCTATTTTATGTCAATATTCTCGTCTTTTCTTGGGAACACTAAAAGCCCTAAGAAGGTTATCAAGAAAGCAATCCGTCTATGTTCATCCCACTTTCGACGGTTACTTTTGCTGCACAACTTGTTTTCTGGCTTGTCGAATCCTCCTATGTGGCCATATATTTGGTATATGAAGCTCAGAGTGCAAAAACCTTTTGCCAAGTCAGAGTTATGGATTGTTCTGACTATCTTTAATGAGTTCAAAAATCGGTGCACCGCTACGGCTCTTGGAGCAACCAGGTATTTATGCCTCAATGGAACTTCAGCACTGCCGATGTATCCTGCTATTTCCTCTAAAGTTGGGGTGAGTTCAAAGTCCGAGAAGTGGAAGACATTGTGCGCAGGGTCCCAGTAAGGGACCAGTGCCCTTATAATATCCCCTCGAGGCCTGATATCCAACAAACTCGTGAGACCTTTCAGATGTTTCTTGATTTCATCATGCCCTTCTTTGCCTAAATCATTCCACCATAGCCGCAATTGGAGGGGGATTTTATTCATGATTGAAAAAGGTTCATTTTGAGTCGTGCTCATTCTGCACATTTATTAATAAGATTAAACAAAAGAAAATTTATTTGACTAAAACGATTTGATCATTTTTCCTAAAAAAAACAGATCTTCCGAACACGACCTTTCAGCACTTCAGGGACGAAGATTTTAAGGTTGTGCGAGTTAACCAATAAATAATGACAGAAGTGGCCGTTTATACAAAGTCAGCCTTTCTGCGTTCCTTTTGGGAACATTCGGCTATTTTTGATAAAAACGGCATCACCCGAATCTATGACGAAAAATTAAAATTTTGACACATTTTTTTTTGGCTATTTTTTACAAAATGGGAGGTTGGACCCGACGAGGGTTGCCTACATATCTCACGCCCTGTGAGAATCAAACCGGCGTAGTTCGCCTATAAACTGAACTTTGTAAACAATATTCCTTTCTTTCCCAATAAATCAAACTAAAAAAAATAATCAAAATTTTGGCAGGGTTTTGACACTACTTGGCCATTTTTTTTATTTTTTTTTTAAAACTGCTATATATCACAATTTTTTTTTTTTCAAAAATTTCCTATTTCAGAAGCCGGTCAACATGCAGATCTGAGGCAAATAAATGTGCAAAACAAACAAGATGCAGCAGGATGGTCTTTTTTATTTCAGGTTGCTTGTCCTAGACGGACCCAACCCCTGTGTTGAGTCCCCTAAGCCAAATACAACATTATGCAAATAAACGTTCCTACTAGGGATCCGATATGAAGTCAAGTTATTCTAGGTTCAGCCTGGGTATATGTTCTAGACAGTATACCCGAGCGGACAACTCGAGTTGAGGAAGGAGCTCTTTTCCGGGAACCAAAAGGCCAGCCGGCTTAGAAACTTTCCGAGCCTCTTTTATTTAGGGTATGACACTAACAGAATAGGGAGTCTCAACCAGTAAGCACATCCCCAGAGGTAAGAAGAGAAGGTTTCGGCACAGTTTATATGTACAATTCAAATAATATCAAAGTAGTAAAAAGCATTATTTTACACATTTTAGGCTAAAATATGTAATAAGATCAAATAATAAATAAAGCCAAATATAACAATTCATCTAAGCTCGAATTTTGAACCCTGAACCAGAGATTCTGGGTTACTTCCCCAGCAGAGTCGCCAGAGCTGTCACACCTCCTTTTTACCCGCGCCCGCAGGGGCGCAGAGGGAGTTTTTCCAATTAATGGACAATCGAAATGGGATTTGTTTATTTAATTCAGAGTCGCCACTTAGGAGATTTATGGTGTCCCAAGTCACCGATTGAATCCCGAATCGAGGAAAAGAATGACTCTGTTTAACAGTCCGCAAATCAGAAATTCGGATAAGGAATTCTGTTAACTCGGGAGAAGGTGTTAGGCATTCACGAGTTCCATGGTTTTAGCACGGTCGCTCAACTGTTATATTCGGCTTTTTATCTGATTTTATACAATTATGAACCTACGTACAAATTTTAACTCCTTACCGCTTTTATTATTATTATTATTATTATTATTTTAACAAATAATTTCAATGTTGTGAAAACATATCTCGGACCTCGTCATAATCAATATGCCCGAGGCTATCGACACGCTTAGACTCCGCTGAGACTTGGATTTGGGTTACATAAATGCACACCCATTTTTTAAGGAAGTAATTTATTAAATGCGCGCCCTAAGCGACTAGCATATCATTGTTTTGGGTAAGGCCGTGAAATTTTGCTAAACGGCCCGTCCCGAAGTCTAAATAAAAGAAAACACGTATAGAGGGCCCCGCAGCCTATGTATTTTTTTTTTGGAGAGACTCGTCTCGTTCCTTATTTTTTTAAAAAAAATAAACTCATCCTAAACTGGCTACATTCTTCTATATTTGTCCGTCTCTAAAATGAAAGAAGAAGACTTCCTAACTTATTTACATGCTCACAGGTTATTATAATTGGGTTTCAAGCACAATACTTTGATTTTGAAAGTGAATGCGTACATGGGCCATTTTTGTTTAGATGTTGGGCTTTAGCTAATTATCCTGTACATGTATGAAGCTTTAGAAGGCGGATATGAAAGTACTATCTAATTACACATGTTCTTGCAAGTTTGTCAAAATATTAGAACAAAACTAATCATTCTCTTATTGGTTTAAAATAACAGTTTTAGATGAGTGGGGCTACCGGAATTAACTACTAGAAGATATTATTAAACTAGATTCAAATACTAGCCTATATACTGCTTAATGGAATTAGCTTATTGGTAGAGTTAATTAAATGATTAAAGCTACATTGCACCAGGAAGAATGACTAATATTAATCCATTAGGATACACAGTCCTAAAGTCTGCCTTAAATACAAACAGACACTAACTATATGGGAACTAAAGCAGTAGTAAACATTTGCACTTCAAGTTCTCTCTCAATCAGGCTTCATTCAATTTGACATCAATACATCACTCAAGATGGAGATGAATACATAGATTGGATAACAGAACAAAAAAAAAAAAGAATAGTTAGCAGCAGTAACACCAGCAGTACAACAGCAACAACAAATCAGATGCAAAAAAGGCAATAACACCACTTCCAAACCAGGAACACACTCAAACCAGAGTACAAAATGATTTTTAAAATCCACACGACAGTCAATACCCCAAATAGACTCAACTAAACTTTGAGTTAAACCAAACGTGAACCAACAACACTCAGGAGAAGTTCCAACATGTTGAAATTAGGAGGGGAAATCAGAATCGACTAATGCACTCGAAATTGAATCCGAAAAGAATTAATGGAACAGTAAGGCTGACAGAAAACGCTCTTTTAACTCTCAATTTTTTTTTTGTATTCAAACTTTGAACTCTTTTTACTCTATAAAATACCTCTTTAATTGAGTAAAAAAAACTTTAACTCTGTCCTCAACCCTCTATGAATTCTTAGTGTCTCTTAGATGTTCTCCGCTTGAACCCCTTCTCCCAATTCTCTGTTTAATGTCTAAATGTGTTCTCTATTTAAAGACCAAGCCTAACTCCCTTTTCCCCCCTTTTTTTTATTCCATCCCTACTTTTTTACAGCTCATGGAGCATTAACTTTCTTTAAAAAAAAAACTCCACCAACCCCTTGAAACAATTAAACAAATTAGGGAAAATCCACTTTCCTTGAGCCCCGTAATTCCATTATGTTTTGTTACCCACTTTCATTAAACAAATGCATTAGTGAGCCCCCATACCACTATGTCTTGTTTCCCCACTACAATATTTTAATAATACTTTAGTGCTTAGTGGACAGAACACCCAAACTAACCATTTTCAAACTTTTAAAAATCCCAAATTACCCCCTAAAACTCTGAAGCTGCAGCTATAACCAATTCTCCTAAGTTCTGGACTAAATTTCAACTAAAATGCAACCTTCTAACTCAATACTATCCAATTAACACTTGTAAAACTGAATTCAAACCAATGTCATATCCACATCAGGCCCTACTCTTCAACAAGAAACATTATGATTCAAATCATTAATCCTATCAAACAATTCTGACCTTACATTGGATCACACAGCATTACAATATAGATGAAGAATTCAGGGAACAGACTGACTAAAACAAAACAAAGGAACAATTTCAATACACTGAACGAAACCAAACTGAATTTAAACCAAAACATCACATTAACACCACACAGAACTTGACAAAACAGTGAAGCTAAAGTTGAACCAACAATCACATTAATACTGCACATCAAACTTCAATGACAGTTCGTACTCACATCCCAAACCAAATCGAACAGCCATTGAAACCAAGATGAATGGCTGAAGTGAGATAGTACATATGGAACTAGGCTGAAATGAAAGGCTAACTACACAGGGAACGCCTTAAGCTTCAATAAATTCAAAAATGAAAGAGGTGTGGCAATGAATTCGCATATGTAAAACTAACACATAATGTAGAGAAACCTTGGCAAAATGATCATTTTGAACAACATGAAAGAAAAGAACAAAGGAAAGCAATAATTGAAACAACACTGAATACACAAACTTAGACAGACAAAATAATAAAACAGAAACTCACTGGATGAACGGGAACTCAAAACCTGGTGCCCTTAACTTGCATTCAGACTCCCATTTTGGCTTTTGAGATCGAAATGAACCTTAATCGAATGTTCTCGGCTGAGAACATTCGACTAAGGTCGATTACGACCTTAATTTCTTCTAGTTTTCCTTAACCCCAGAATTAGGGTTTCTTAGTCGATTTTTCTGATCGAAAGTCCGACCCCTTTGGTACTGATTCGAGGAAAACTGTTAGGATATTGGGAATGGGGTGGCTCAGGTGGTCAAATGGTGTTAGTTTGGGACCGGTTGGAATGGCGCCGCCACCAGGGAATCTCGTGGCGGCGCTAGGGTTCTTGGCTTCGATTCGATATTCGAGAGGTTCCAGGTCGATTCGAAGGAAACCAATGAAGTTCTAGTGGTGAGAGAGGTCCATGGGTTAAAAGGTGTGAGTTTGGTGGTCGTCAGATGAACTAGGATTTCTGGCTGCATCTTCGATCGAAGATTCGAAGACGTTGGCTGGTATTTGGAGGATAAGGTTCAGGGATTTAGGATGGGGAGGTTGAAGTAAGTTCAAGGTGTGAAAATGGAGAGGTTTGGCCACCGTCCGCCGCCGTGGGCGACTTTCGGCGGGCGGAGGGCGGTGGCTCGAGGTCTGGTCTCTGAAAACTCGGGGAAGAAGAGAGGAGAGGGGGGTCTGGCCTGGGGGTGTGGGGTGAAGCTTTAGGCTTATACGCTGGGGTAAAGAATGGATCCTAGCCGTTAGATCAAATGAGATCCACGGCTTGGATCGCTTACTTAAGTGAAACGACATCGTTTCATTTTCTTTAAGACCGGATCGGTCTCTGACGAGAACGGATCGAGTAAAGGGGTATGTTTTTGGACCGTTGATCAATTCAAAATCAACGGCCCTTATCAAAGCTTCCCCAAAACGACATCGTTTGGGGTGTCTTTGAGACGGACTGGACCTGGGGTCGTTTGGGCCTGTTTGAACGGGCAACAGTGGTAGGTCTAGGCCCAATCCGATTTTTCTTTTTTTCTTCTCTCTTTATTTGTTTCTTTTTCTTCTTAACTAATTTTCCACATTAAAAACCAAAATCCTACATTGATTTATAAATCAAATTAACTTATAAAAATGCAAATTTAATTCCTAATTACAATTATCACACATAATTGACTAACAATTGGAAAACAAAAAAAAATCGTACAATCGGACATCAAATGCTAAAAATGCACAGTATTTTTTTTTGATTTTATCATTTTTGTAAAGAACACTTAATTACTCCTAATTGTACAATTAAATACTAAAAGTAAAATACGACATATATTTATATATATATTTTTTTTGTATTTTCACCGAGTTAAATAAACAAACATGCATACACAAACGCAAACAATAAGGAAAAAAATAACACGAAATCCACGAAAATTGCAAACAACACAAAACTATTTTATTTTGATTTTTTTGGGAGTAATTCTCATATAGGGCAAAAATCACGGGCTCACAGTAACCGTTTGTTGTGAGGGTATAAGTGAGCCAGTTTATTAACGGTAAGGGTATTATTGATACCAAAAACAAATGAAGGGCAAAATTGCTCTATTTCCAATAGTTTATGGACAATTTTAGCCCTTTTTCGTTTGGTTAAATATGTATAAGCTTGTATCAGATTTATGTATGCACGGATATGTGTGGTTCTTATAAAATCATACCCTTACATGACTTTAAAAATATTGTATGTTTGTGACTTAATAAAGTTTAAGGAATTAATATTTGTATGCATATTAAGAACTTATTTTTACATCTTCTATCTCAATTAAATTTATAAAAATAAATCCTTTTCAAATTTATTAATATTGTCTTATACTACCGCGCGAAAGCGCGGATAAGTTTACTAGTTATAATAAAAACTCTTAAAACCTACACACACACACACATGAATAGCGATGTTGGTGGACAAAAATATCCCTCAAATATTTCTTACTTAAAGCAATTTAATGAAGGATATAAATGTAATATTGGATAGAAAATACTCCAAGTAAACCTTTTTCTGTTGTGACTTAATTCCTATATTTAAGTAGCGAATAATAAAAAAAACTTCCTGAAATAATGAGTAATTAGAACTCGCTTCAATGAGTAGTACACAAATCATACAATTAAATCTATGATTAACTCATCTACATAACACATTAGTCTATTCGAATCCTTTTTTTTTTGGACAGTCCAAGTTAGAATCACATTCTGTAATATTGATATCTTATAAGATCAAATTAGTCTTTGCATAAAATAAAATTAGTCTTTACAGAATCACATTCTGTAATATTAATAACTTAACATGATACTTTTACGAGAATACACATTCACGAGAAATACAAAACTAGAACTAAACGCCAAATTCTGCTTTTTCCTGTAATGTGAGATTAATATTTCCATCATGTACCAAACTGACAGGGTGAAGGGCAATTGTTGCCACCTACCGAAAGTCTTAAAATTCAGGTGTTCTTTGATTTCACAAAATACTAATATTTTATGTGAAGTCTACAATCTATGTTATATCAAACTCTATACAATTGCACGCTGCAAATCCCAAGTGGTTGGGGTTACCAAATTTCAAGTAGTTGGTATATTTCAACTTTTTAGATATGAAAAAAATTGAGAATAACGATATTGGTTTAGATAACTTTGATCTCCTTTCCTTTTTCTATTTGAAATAAATTTACAATTTAATCTAATTCTGAAAAATGAGGAGTGAACACTTCTATAAAAGTAGCCCAGATTCCAAATGCTAGATCATAAACTTTTTAAGAAGTATTAGTTTTTAGCTTTGGTAGAAGAAGAAAAGAAAGTTCGGCAAACTTCTCGAGAGGTATTTAACTTTTTATTTTTTTATAGAGGCCTGATTGCGTGGTAAGTATTTCTTTTATACTACTGAGAAAAATAACGTTCATAAATTATGGGTAGCCTATTCTTGATTGTTTAGATATTTAATTCAGAATTATGGTAAACTTATCAAGATGCGTAGGTTTGTTGGCTTTTATACAGTTCAATTTGATTAGCCGATTTCAAAAAATATTTTGAATCTCCTAATATTGCAAAGGTTATCTTGGTAGCTTTCTTTATATCATAGAATCGTTAGATCTTCTAATCTATGTTATTATCCGTTTAGATATTCTAACTCCTTGTTATTGCTATTGCTAGCACAAGTTGCCACTTTGATTAAAAATTATTTGATTTTTCCTTTAAATTAAATGGATTTCAATAGATAATAGAAAGCTGATTAGATATTATTTCGTAGCTTTTTCTTAGTTATTACCACACCTCCTTTTTCGCCCGCGCCACCGTGAAAGGACGCGGAAGGGAGTTTTTTCCAATTAAAGGACAATCAAAACGGGATTTATTTATTTATCTCAGAATCGCCACTTGGGAGATTTATGGTGTCCCAAGTCACCAATTTTAATCCCGAATCGAGGAAAAGAATGACTCTGTATTACAGTCCGCAAACCAGAAATCTGGATAAGGAATTCTGTTAACCCGGGAGAAGGTGTTAGGCATTCCCGAGTTCCGTGGTTCTAGCACGGTCGCTCAACTGTCGTATTTAGCTTAATTATCTGATTTTATACAACTATGAACTTATGTGCAAACTTTAAACTCTTTACCGCTTTTATTACTATTATTATTATTTTAACAGAGAATTACAACATTGTGAAAAACGTATTTCGAACCACGTCACATCAATGTACCCGTGGTTATCGACACATTTCGACTCTGTTGAGATTTGGATTTGGGTCACATAAATGTGCACCCGAGTTTAAAAAAGTAAATTGTTAAAGGCGCGCCTAAAGCGACTAGCGTATCATTATTTTGGGTAAGGCCGTGAAATTTGCTAAACGGTCGATCCCGAAGTCTATACAATTATTAACCAATTATTGAGGGCCCCGCAACTTGTATATTTTATTGGGCGAGGCTCATCTCATTTATTTTAAAAGGATAATCCTAAAATGCCTACATTTTTTCTATTAAATTTGTCTCTAAAAATGAAAGAGAAAAGGTCCTAATTTATTTATATGCTTGCGAGTTGTTATAGTTGGGTTTCGAATATGATTCGTAAAATCTGAAAATGATGCAAGCAGGGCAGTCCGTTGTCAATGAGGGCCCAGGCCCAACGTGTATGGTACAAAACTGGACCCGGGCCATCTCATTCACATGTTACTACCTAGTTACATCATACTACACATGCTCACAGTTTGCCAAATTAAAGAACTTAGCAATCTAATTTTAATCCTAAACCATTTATATGCTGAAATTAACCAGTAGTATCTAGTTAAACAATATTCCTACAAGTTCTGAGACGGGCTATTTGTTTAATAAGCTAACTGTTGAATATTTAAGAATAGTCTAAATCCGCTAACATGTTTTTTGAGACATGATAATCATCAAATAATAACGAACTAACTGAACAGAGCTACTACACCATTTCTTTTTACTAGCAATACATAGACAGTTCGTCCACTAATCTACTGTCAGATGTTCCATTATATATATTAAACAACTACATGATTCTAATTAGAGGAAGCTAAATAATGTATATATACAACTAAATTCAGAATATAACTAAGATAAATTCAGAACTTCAACTCTTCATTTCATATTCATGTTTCATGTTTCAGCTTACAGTAACCAGTGTGTCAGTTGTGTACCTGATATTGGAAGCAAAAGAAGAGGAAGATCAACAGAAATGCAGTAGCATATAACAACAGCAACACCCCGCAACCAGTAACAACCAGCAACGAGAAACTAGTGACAGATTTTAAAATCAAGCAAAAATGCAGCAATAACCAGTGAAGTAGTAGCAAACAACCAACCAAACTCAAGGAACAAACCAAATGAAGATCCAAAAACACCAACAATCAACGGGCAGAAACAAAGTGAACCTTTTTAGATTGAAAGACCAGTTAATGTTTAACCCTTAAATTCTGACCCCTCTGTATATCCAGTGTATGCAGATTGTATATTAGATGTATACTACTCTCTCTTTAGATTTCCAGAATGTTTTTTTCTTTTCCGAAAAATCCTAAAATCTCTCTTAATGTTCAGAAATCCCCTCCTAATATTCCGAAAATTCCCTCTATTCTCTCTCGAAATCCCTCTTCCAATCTCTTAATATTCAGAAAACCTCTTTTACTCGTGTCCAGCCCCTTCTATATTCAGAAAAACCTCTCCCCTTATTTGTGTCAAGCTCCCTTATTTATAGCCAAACTTGAAGCATTTAAAATTAAATCTCACCATCTTCTACCCATCCCCCTTTTGAATCCCACTACCTAATGTTTTGTCTTCCACTATATTAAACAATGTATTAACTCCCACTAACACATATCTTTTCCTTATTTAATTCCCTTATTGCCCCACTACCGCATGCTTTGTCCCACACTATATTAAACAATGTATTAATTCCCCACCATTATGTCTTGTCCCCCACTACGTATTATTTTAATATTATTTAATACTTAGTGGACATAGCACTCATTAATTATTTTTAAGACTCATTTAAAATCTCGAAAATGCCCCTGAGACTACTGAAATTACCATTCTATCCCTGAAAATACTGCAATTTACCATTCTACCCCCATCCCTTTCAATCTGTACCAAAACCATATCAGCTATAACCAATTCACCTAATCAATTAATCAAATTACAGCAGTTATAACAAAATCCTAATCAAATTTCATCAACAAATTTAAGCTAGAAGCTCAGATTATGTCAAATATCATCACAACAAAGACTAAGGATTCAGGGAACCAAATCATATGATGAACAATAAAGAAACAACTGAAATTATTTTGACTGAACAATATTTTTTTAACAACAAACATACTTTCAGATTCAATAACAGTAACAAATTGAACATAACAAACAAGTAAACTCAAATCACTAAACTCAAAAATCAGTTGAAATTCAAATTAAATGTAACAACATTACAACCAACAACTTTTATATTAAACTAAACAAGAACAAATGAATAAAAACAAACTGAAGAAATAATCAAGAAATGATAAACAACGAACAAGAAAAGAATCAAACATATACTGATTTCAAATCCGAGAATATCAAACAAAATACGGACAGAAATGAAACTTAAACCAACTAACCGGATCGGAACAACGACGAACTCGAACGGAAACAAATCTGCCCGAAAACTTTGAAACCAAAATAACTCGAATCTGCCCGGAAATTTTGTATGTTTTCCTGTTGATTTCAAGCGATGAAGCTGGACGACGAAGACGACCACGAACACCACTGAACATGACCGAACGGTCAGTGGTTTTCGGCGTGGCTGGGCGACGGGCTGAAGAAGGAACATCAGCATTTGGTGTTATGGTTGTTTGGACGTGAGGCTGTGTGTGTGTGTTGAGGTGAAGCAGCAACAGTGGCTACTGGAGCTCGACGGGAGGACAGCAGCAATGGTGGTTTGGGTGGTGTTCATGGCTACTGGACGAAGCTCAGTTTTGGAGAGGGACATGGTCATGGTGGAGCTGGAGGCGAGCTGACTGGTTGAAGACGAAGACGAAGAAACAACAACCATGGTTGTTGGTCGTTCATAGTGGAGTTGGGGTGGTCGTGGTGGACGCAAATGGTGGTGAGGGGGCAGCCATGGGACGTGAGGGGGCAGAAGCAGCGAGGGAAGCCATGGATGGCGAGGTCGTTTGGAGATGGAGTTGGAGAAGTAGAAGAAGATGAAGGAGGAAGGGGCAGCCATGGGAGCTGATGAAGAAGAAGAAGCAGCAAGGGCAGCCATGGGAGGAGGGTTTGGAAGGAGAAGAAGAGGGGGGCGGGTAGGTGTTTTAGGGTTTGGGGAAATGAAGAGTGAAAAATGGGAAGAGGGGGGGTAACTCGTTTGGGTTATGGGGCGGACTGGGTCGGGTCGACCCGGTTATTTGGTTTGGGCCATGGTTGATTTAAATTAAAATGTGGCCCAATCCGATTTTCTTCTTCTTTTATTGCTTCTTTTTTTTCTTAAACTAAACTAAATTCTAAAAATCCTAAATTATCCTATAGAACTAAATTAATTTATAAAAGTGCAAATTAACTCTCAATAACAATTAACACACAATTAAATAGCAATTACGATAAAATCACACAATTTGGACATAAAATCCTAAAAATGCAACGTACAATATTTTTTATGATTTTTTGTTCTTGTAAAAACAACCTTAATTGCTCCTAATTGTAGAATTAAATCCTAAATGCAAATGCAACATATTTTTGTATTTTTTTATTAATTTAACAAATAAACATGCATGGACAAATACAAATAATTATCAAAAATGCCGCGAAAATTCTCAAAATTGCACACAAAAGGAAAATTGTTTTATTTTGAATTTTTGGGAGTAATTCTCATATATGGCAAAAATCACGTGTTTACAGTTATTACAGGTGTTTTGATAATGACATTGGAAGTTGATCATTAATAGGATATAAAAACGCAAGAGGTGAAGGTTTGCGTATGCAATTAAGCTTTTGTGGGCGAACAAATAATATTTTAGGTGATTAGTAAGAAAGAGAGAAATTGGGTTTGAAAACCTTTGGAAAATGAAAAGAATCGAAAATTTTGGGGGCGAGGTATCAAAAAGAAAGAGAGATTTTGGGTAATTACTAAGAAAAAGAGAAAATGTGTCTGATATCCTTTGGAAAAGGAACAAAATAATTGATAGTGGCTAAATTTAAGGGATCTTAATTTTTTTTGTTATTTATGATTTGTATATAACTTGTAAATATAGATATACAATGTAATTAAGAAGAAAACTAGATAAAGGTGGTAAAGGTTTCTATTATAGTATAGCTATTGCTCCATTATACGGGGTAGTAATTTACTTAGCTATACTGTAATAGAAACATATTTACCACATTTATCTAGGTTCCTTCTTAATTACATTGTATATCTATATTTACAAGTTATATACAAAACCATAAAATAAAAAACTAAAAAAAATCAAAATCCCTTAAATTTAGCCACTATTAGTTACGCGACACCCACCCCCTTTCCAATAACCCCCGCTACATTTACTATTCTGACTCCTTTTTCAAAGGATTTCAAACACATTTTCTCTTTTTTCTTAGTAATCACCCAAAATCTCTCTTTCTTTTTGATATCCCGCCCCCAAATTTTCGATTCTTTTCCTTTTTCCAAAGGTTTTCAAACCCAATTCTCTTTTTCAAACCATAGCCACTATTCCTTTCACCCAAAATCTTTCTTTCTTATTAATACAATGCAAACGAAATTCGGAATATTGTTGTAGAATCAAGCCGTGGGTAAGTTTTGAATCTTGTTTTATTTCATTAGTTTTTCTAATTTTCAAGCTTTACTCTGCAGTAACAATGGTTCTGTACCAATTCCTCTGTGTTTGTTTTTCTTTATGTTTTCAATCTATTTAAACAATGTCTCTTTAATACTTGCTTCGACCTTTTTCAGAATCAACAATGGTAAGAAACCTTTGCATGAATCTTCAAAAAACATAGCGGAAAATCTGTTGGTGATACATCAATAGGTAAAACAGCAGTTCGAAGATCTCCACGGAAACATATTAAAAAAGTTGTGGGTGACACACCTAGTTTCGACTTAGGTGTATTTACAAAAGAAGAATACATCAAGAAGTCGAATTCTAAGCATGCAATACCTGTAGTGATTGACGAAGGTTCAGTTTCTAAGAGAAATGGTAAGGCACTTCAAGATGATGATTTTGAAGAGGAAGAATTGGTTTCAAAGCAATAAAGAGGAGTAAAGTCAATGACGATACTAAGCAAAAAAGAATAATAAGGTTGATTAGGAGTTCGACTCTAGTAAGGATGACTCTGATCATAAGGTACACTATGTCTTTAAAAATATTTCATATGACATTATTATTATTATTATTATTATTATTATTATTATTATTATTATTATTATTATTATTATTATTATTATTATTATTATTATTATGGTTCTTTTCTATTAATAATTTTGTATTTTGAATGAATTTGACTATGTACATATGTATCCGACTATGTATGGTAGTGATTATTTGACATAGAAGACTTTTGTTATAATTTTTGTATGTTTTTAGTATGTAGGCTATATTTTGAATGTATCCGCTTTTGTAGGAGTAGTATTATTGTTTATTTGATAATGATATATTATATATTATCTGTATATTTATTATATATTTCTGTATTGTATTTTATATGTTTATATTATATCGATTGAAATTTTGTATACCGATTATATGAGTTCTCCAGATGTATTAATTTTGTTTTATTTTATTATTATTGGAATTGTACATATTTTGTATGTTTAATGTATTACAAATGAATTTATTTTATCAAGTTCATATGTTTATGCAATTTTACTTTTAACACTATCGTTTAACAATACATCTTTTTGTATATACTTGTGTCCTGATTTTATATTTTTACATGTGTGTCGCTGGATGTCATTTTTTAAGATTTATCCTACTATTTGGTTGGTTAATTCAGAGACAAAAGTTCGTTGTCAAGAGCGGTGCGCTAAAATTGTTTAGGAAGTCATGCTTTGGATACTTCCTCGATTTGCCGCCTGATATATGTACATAACATCAAATGATTAATGCAATGATAAAAAGGGAATTGAATGACTATTGTGCTTGCAGTTAGCATGGTCCCCTTGTATGCGAATTTGAGGAAGCTTCCATCCACAACTACAATAGGCCTACAATACTCCCACCCCCTTACCGATGAGTATAGAGCTACAAATGCATACACAAAACACCCCTCGTCTATTTTTCCATCACAACTGATCCGGGGTAAGTCTTCTCTAACATGTATAAATATCTAGGTAGCCGGTTGTAGGACTCACCTGGATCACCTCCCAACATTTAGAAAGCAATTTGTTGTGCTCTCCAAGCCTGCATATATGTTAAATTCACACCATGTTCCTCAAATTGTATGTCCTTCGGTGTGTATATAGTTTTAGGATCTGCATATTTGGTCATGATAGTACTCCTAACAACCTTGGCAATTGCTTGCCTACATGTATAAATATTATCCACCAACGAGCATGTGTGTACATTATTGAATTCCCTTACCTTGAACATGATCGATTTATTCAGGCTTGTAGATTTAAATTTTCATGCACAATGCTCGCTGAAGCACTCGAGGCAGTAGCTAAGAAATCAAACAATAAAATTGATGAAATACAAAAATCAAAAGTAAAATCCCTTTAATGCACTGCTTAATTAGCAAAACTACACTTACTCAACCATCACACGAAATTGATACACTTACCATACAAAAATTACATACAGTAACCGTACATAAAGTGCTTAAACAACAAACCCAATGTTATAGGATTCATTCACCAAAACTATAAGAAACACAACAAGACATTTCTTTGCATGCCAATACAAAGTCAAGCTAGTCTTATATTTATCAAAACTAATTACCTATTTTCACATGACCTTTTCACCATGAATTGAAATTTACTCATAATGCTTCATCGCACTGACAATCGTATCTTTGCCTTGGTAAATCTGACCAACATCAATACTTTTAGGTAATGTGTTTGATACTGTTAAACACTCACAACCATCAATATCATCACATGCATCCACCTCAAACAACTTTTCTTTCTCGGAAACACTACTGAATCTATCAAAATTGTATGGTAATTGTAGCAGGCTATTTTGTGTATTTTCAGAAGACCCTTCAATGTTATTCTCGTTTGTCGTATTCCATTCAGTGCGAATTCCTTCAGTGTTATACAAGATGGTTACATTTCGAACTCCTTGTAGTTCCTTTTCGTCTCTATATACATTTGCAGCCTCATATCATTGTGAACTTTTATGGGAGGGCACCTGTCATTGACTCTTTATTTGATCTCCATTATTTTAACAAAAGTATCTATAGATAATTAACGAGCAATGACTAAAATTAACTCATCGTAGCTTGCCTCTATGTTGATTACCACTCCGTCGACATTGAAATTGACATATCGGCCAGTAATATCCCATCAGCCTGAGTATTGAAGCATGATTGTCATAGTCGCCAGTTGAATCTCTATCAGGCTTTGAATTAGAAGCCTACACAATATCGAACTTCAAAATTATATCACAATGACCGTGATTTTTTTCCCTCCAATCGAATTTTGTTCTTCAATTGTAGCAAAATAACGATTTAATCGATGCTATTTAGATTTCACAAAGCTATCATTAATTGTAGGAAAGGGAGATTCTGGGCGGCGATCAAGCGATTTTGAGGTAGATGAATCCCAGATTTTTAGATTGTAACTGATCACGCATATCACGATAGTAATAAAGGAAAATCCTACGGGCTTGGAAAGCTAATATACTAATTGTATATAAATTATTAAAAACGTAGGGTATTTATTAAAAACTATTAAACCTATAAAAAATTGGTAATAAAGTCCTTATTATAGTATACCAAGGAAAAGTTCCCTATTGATTTGCTAGTTCCGGTACAAGTTTAGCGAATATGGTGTCTTCTTATTTGTTTATTTCATTGTTTTTAAAGGTTATCTGTTACGTCTTCAATATGAAATCTCTACCATTCTATGTAGATGTCTTGGGTACAAGAAAACAATTTTGTTAGACAGATCAAAGTTTAATAACTTTTGACATCGTTAACATATCACTCGAACCAAATAGAAATATTGGTAAGAAGTAAGAACTGAGTAACAATGAAATGAGCTAAATAGGAGATATTAACGTAGTTTGTTCCAATAGACTACAAAAAAATACAAAAAAAAAAAAGGATCAAAATAAAAATACAACAACTAAAAGAAAGTTGAAAATAACATAGCGTTCCTGATAGAAAACGATGATTCCTTCAGAAAATTAAGCTTATTCAAGTTTTTTTCCCTTAAAGAAGTCAGTGCTCCAACCGTTCGAAACTCGATTTCATTTGTATCTTGTGTGATTTTAATAAATCAAAGAAAATAAAATGATTTTTTTGCCTCAACCTTAAGGACATAGTTATCTGATATTATGATGATATAAAGTAGCAGAGATATTCAGTGAAATAATCAATATCCGTGCTAATTGATCTGAACACCATTGTAATCAAAAAAAGAGAAAAAAAGGCATGAATTGTAGAAATAGCACAAGATGACTGCTTTTAGATATGCTATTTAAACTTTAGCCAATTTTTTAAAACCTATTTACAGTTTAACCAGATTTAGAAAACCTCAGACTGCTCCTCTTTCTCCTCCTCCTTTGGACCTTTGGATCTAAAATTCTGAATGTTAGAACCTAACTTCAAACCAGGTACGAAGTTTGAGTTTAACAGTTCAAACTTTAGCGGTTTGAACTTTTGATTAAAAAGTGGCTAAATTTTAAATACTTTGTAAATCTCAAGTTTGAACTTTTGATTATGAAGTGGCTAAATTTTAAATACTTTGTAAATCTCAGCTATTGTCTTAAATAGAGGTCCAAGAAGCAGCTATTTGTGCACAAAGTAAATAATTGAATTAAAGGAAAACAAAGTGATCAAACCAAATGCGATGGATGATTAAGCCTAGTTTTACGATGGATGTTGGAAATCAGTTCCGATCCAGCCCTCGGAACGGGCTCGGTTATAACTCAATGAACAAGCAATTGAAGAACACTTTAAAAAATAGGTAGAGAATAAAAAATAACTTTATTGCTTTAGTATGCGTGCAAACAGTGGTCCTTAAAATATAAAAGTTCTCCTCTATATATAGCAGGAGAGTTTCAATCCTAGTACAAGTCTAAGTAAGATAAAGATCTTTTGCGTCCAGTAAACGTTGTTACGCAATTGATACGCGGGCGAGACTTGCGCCGCAATATCTGGGTGTAGGCGGATATTTCGGCCCCTTATTTGTTCTGTCTAACCGTCTTTCCCTTAGTCACCGTTTTTCACTTTGCTCGAGCTCAATGCTTGGCCGTATCCGATTCCGGATGCACCATTCGTCCTCCCCGGATTCTGGTCTGTGAAAATCCTCGGCATTTGCCTGAGGCCATATGGGTCGCACTGTCCTCTCGTTTCTTTACCGAAAAAGCAGGGGTTATCCCCAATTTACCCGCACACAAGTTCAAAACTGGAAATTTGAATAAATGCGCTGCCTTATTTAAACTTTGGCAATGCTACACTTATCTGTTTGACCAAACGTTCTGTTCGAATATGCAAATACTACAAAACAAATGATATACCTCAGATTCGGGAAAATTAAGTGCGAATGTTATAAGCTATATTGCCTGGCTGGACACTTCAAAAATGCCAGTAGGTGTGCCAGATTCTCCAAATGTAGTGTATTTTTAAAGGGCGCGATACGGGTGCGACAACATTTTTGGAGAGTCCAAGTAACATAGGTTAAAAGTCAAAAGAGCATTTGTAAAATCACAATTACGAGCCACGGACTACAGACTAGAAACTACAAAAAAAAAAAAAAAAAAGAGTTAGTACCTTAAAACTCCCCTAAACTATCACGTTTTGTCAGTTTCATGCTTAAACTATCCGGTGTCCCCAAAAACTCCTAAACTATATTCTTATTTATATTAAAACACCCTCATTATATTTCTGATAGTGTGTGTTACACGCTCCAAATTATCAAAAACATTTGCCATGTGGCAATTCACGTGTGGGGTTAATTAGCTTAATCTAAAAATTGACATAATTAATTATTTTAAATAATAATCAAGTATTATTAGAGGGATAAATATTCACCCAGTTAGAAACAAAAAACAAAGAGGGGTAGGATAAAAATAATTTCGTCAATTCCCCTTTCTCTCCTCTCTCCCAATGATGGATATTGCACCTCTCAGTAGCAATTTGCTCCATTAAGTTTCGTTGTAACCTTGATTTCCCCCCAACAACCCTCGATTGCTTAGTTTTATTTTATTTTTGTTCAAAATTGAGGATTAAAAATTAGGGTTTGCTGAAAAATCTGGGGTTAATTGGAGTTTTGGCTGAGTGAAGATTATTGGTAAAACTTCGAGTTGCTTTGAAGAAGATAGTTATGCACGGATACTACTTCTTTCAAATAAATTCGGGTAATAAATGAAAGAAGAATAAAATAAGAAAGATAAAAAATAGATCTTTGTAATAACAAGAGATAGAGAATTTCGGATGGCACCAGATGGGGAAATGAAGAAGAAAGGAGAAAATATGCGGAAAAATGGTGGGGAAAAGGAAAGAAAGGTTTAATTAGTCGTTACATGATGTAAAGTGGGGACCTTTTGATAGATTTTTCAGTCATCAGGTGCACAATAGTAAGTTATTACACACGGTTGCCAGAAATATAACCAGAGTGTTTCAATATGAAGGAAAATATAGTTTAGAAGGGTTTTGGGTACACCGGATAATTTAAGTAGGAAATTGATAAAAACGTGATAGTTTAGGGGTATTAGGGTATTAACTCAATTTTTTAATGACAAAAATTTAAAACTGCTGTATATATGGATCTTGGACTCAAATTCAATAGTAAATAGTAAATATTCATTTTTTTGGTACATATATAGTAAATATCCACGCACACTCATCAGTGTTATCAAAGGTGAAAATCGCAGAAAAGCTCTAAGATTGGTTGAGGCTTTAAGCGCAAAGAGCAAATAAAGAGTGGGCTTTAATGAAAAAGGCGCAATTGGAGAATAAATAAAAATATGTATATGTAGTCCATACCAATATTTATAAGCATGAATAACAAATACATGGACAAAAAAATTGAAAACAATATACGATAAAGTGAAGTATCAATTGTTCAGTGTCACCTTTTCACGATTACACTTATTGGCAAGGAAAAGTATGTCTTAGAGCCTTAATGGGATAGTGAAGCACCCGCAAAGCGATGCCAAGAGCCCAACATGTTTTGAGCCTCGCTTTAAGGCTTAAGCGTGCTTTAAGCGCGCCTTTGACAACACTGACCCTCATACAATATGTTTCTTTGCACACATATCTTGCACCTCATTGGTTTAAGACCAACTCTACAAGAAATTTCAAGACAATATTCAAAACAATTGACCCACCAATGTAGCGGCAAACAAATAAAAAGTAGCATGTGTAAGGCACGACACTCCTACAAAATCTAGCCATGCACCTGTGTACTGCTGCTCAACAATGTCTAAAGAGAGTGCAAATTCTTTTCTTCAAACCAGATTCTCACCTTCAATGGGTACTTGGAAAATTAATATAGTTCCTCTAAAACACCAATGGAAATCGGACTCACAAAAGGAAAAAGCAGCAGAAGAAAAAAGAACTTAAGAGGCGCAAGAGGATGAATAAAGAAATTCTGGATAGCTAATCATTAACATCATAACAGTGTAATACTACAAAGAAATGTTTTCTCCAATGTAGGGTGTTTAGGGAGCTTAATATTTCTAGATCACATAGAGAGGAAGCACAAAATGCTTTAAGACCAAATAAAAGAAGCAATATAAAATTCGTACGTTTCAGCTGTTACTCGTCATCTTTGTATGGATACTCCTCAGGAACTTGCTTCAGAAGTTTCAGCTGCAATTCGAATGCATCATCCCCTCTAAGCATATCACGGATCCATGTGACTTCTGTTTTCATTGACACCTGAACATGGGGCAAATGCAGATAAATTTGGTGTTCCAGCAATTAGCTAATATATATGCAACACTACCAATTTCATCTGTTCTTAATACTTGTCCACCCTTACTGCGGGAGATTAAAGAGTACATTTTTGCTTCTCATATCCCACAGTAAGTCTCCTACTAAACCTAACAATTGCCAATGGATTAAGGGGATTCATTTAAGATAGATTATGAGGGAGACTGCAACATTGGAAAATGAAAACTCATCTGAGTTTAGTATGATATGAAACAGACGATGAATAAGGAAAGCAAAAGGGAAAAAGCGCAACAACACTCCATATATTTCCATATGGGAAAAACACCCTTTCATTTGCACGCTAGTTGCCATTCCAGTCGGAAGGACAGGGCTTTGGTCACGTCTACTATAACTTGACAGTAAATCAGGACGTGCGTATGTCTACATCTATAACAGCTTTCTTCTTCTATCACAAAGCATGTATATTGTGCACAAGAAGACATAGATAATTAGCAGATGCTATAGAAGGGTGAAGCTCACCATCTCTAATGCTCCTCTGATTACTCCACTTAAGATGTTACCGTAATATAGACCTTGACAAGTATCGGGAAGCTCAACAAAGTCTACCAAGGGGTTGTCCTCCAAAATCAAACTGCACGTTGTTCCCTCAGCATCCCAGTTGCCCACAGTTGCTGTGACACCAAGGAACATTTTGAGACCAACCTGTTCATTGCGTGCAGCAAGAAATCATGTTTCTTAAATCAAGAATTTCAGCATAAACTTTTTAAAAGAAAGATTAACTAAGAGTGTACTATAAAGAAAATGAACTTGAGAATACGATGGGTAGTTATAGGCTGAGGTGCTCAGCTAAACAAATGACATAGAAACAACACGATATTCTTTTTCCTTTTTTTATATAAATAGAACAACTGGATATTCTGCTCACTACCATGAATACTGGCAGTGAAACTACAATATACTCTGCTCCACCCAGAAATCAACTAGGAGGTTTATTCCCAACTTACTCAAACATCCGAAAGACAATCTTCTATTGCAAAGCAAAGTGTAAAGAGAATGTTGTTGGTTACACACATGGTAATACATTTGGAATGTATTGAGGTCCAGAAAACTTATCCAGCCTTATTAGGCGTTCACTATGTCAAGAATTAGCTAGGAATAAAATTTATCTAAAAATCCATCATTATCATATCCTAGGGGTAACAACAATCCCTCTAAACAATGGGAAAAGAACGACCAGCCTTTCTCTCATTTTCTATTTACCCTATCTCCATCTTTTCTCTCTTCTTCTTCTGTAGAACCCTAGAGAAAATGCGTGACCCTCCCACACTCCCTCTAGAAAACCCTCATCGTCTCCATCCCTCCCCCTCCCTTGCTCTCATATCTGTTTGCATTTGTTCTGGTTAATTATATTTCTCAACTTTGAAAAGAATGAAGAAAAATGGTGGCACAAGTCTTTCTCTTCAAAAAGAAAAAAAACAACGTGTTATGCTGTGTGTTTACATCTTCTTTGCTAATCTGATCATCTCTTTGTTTCTGCACCATATAGATGCTTGCAAAAGTGAAGATCTATTTTTTGTACAATTTAGATGTTCTGTTATGCATTTTCTTTTCACTTTACGTACCATTTACATGATCCCCTTTGATAGAGAAATAAAGAAGAGGTTATTCAGTTGTATAGAGACTCCAAGTGGGTACAAACAACATGACCAAATTTTCTCTATACTTTCTTGTTCAGGTCTGACTGCTAAAAGACTATTTGAGTATAAGGATATTTTGGCATGAAGCATCATAGTGCAGCTTCCAGAACTAGATGCATTGTGTTCAAAGTTTTGTCTCAATCTTTTTTCAATTCAAACTACTGCCACATTAACCTCCAATACAATTGTAAAATTGATACTTCCATATTGTTCCTTCTGCTTTGCATTGGCTACTGGCACGCGTAGGATTTCAGAACTACTATTCAAAACAAAACTGGAACTCCGTTACTAAACCAACACACAATTAAATGAAATGCAATTTGGAGGGGGAGAGAGACCTTGGCAATGACTTCAGCTGTTTCCTTGAAATCGATACACCTAGAGACGTTAGATTTTGCCAGAAACTCATCAATGAGCCGAATTCCAATGTTATAACCCCTGCAATTCAGTTAAACCTCTCAAAATTAGTTTATACTTCTTGGCCAATAAATTAAATTGAATTGCCACTGATAATTCCAACCAATATCAACATCAGTGATACCTCAATCCTTGTTAGAGTCGGCTATATGAATCCTCGGGATCCATTTTCAGAGGATTCATCACTACTACTCTGGCCGTAACTTCCCTCATTTATATGGATTTCGGATCACATAGGTGGAGTTCAACCGAAAACTCTATGAACAGTAACAAAAGACTACTCCCTCCATTTCAATTTATGTGATATTATTTCCTTATTTGTCCATTCCAAAATGATAGTTTTCTAAATTTAAAAACAATTTAATTATAAACTAAGATGTTTTTATAACCACACAAATGTTAATGATATATTTAAGAGCGCAAGTTAAAAAAAATCTTCCTTTTTTTTCTTAAACACTGTAGCGAGTCAATCTAAGTCACACAAACTGGAACCGTGAGTAGAACTAGGTAAAGGATTTACATTTGATCAAGCTGTTTGTTGACCTCTTCGACCTCCTCCAGATCGGTAAGCAATTGCCGCACGATCGCACCGTACGTTAGGGTGAAAAGTTCAGCGTTCTGTTGAAAAAATACAAAATTAGTGTAACATTAATTACTGAATTCAACAAAAAATTAAATAAAATCGAGATTTTTAGAATACCACGCGTTCAACGTTAGCGAAAATGGCATCGCCGGATCTGGGAGCAACGGGAGCCATGTGAGCTTTGAGATTTGCTTATTTTCCGATCGATTTATGTCTGAGCCAGCTTAGAAGTTAAGACTGTAGAAGAAAATACTGATGATTAGCAGTAAACGGGCTAGGCCCGATTGGACTATAACCCGGGAACTAAATCTCAGTTTTCTTTTTCGGGTCGAGTTGACACGTTGAGAGAGTCATTATGTTAAGAATTTGAGCGTTTGATGGCAATCGGGCGGGACGGGTGCGGGGCGAATTTGGCAAAACCAACAAAAATATCAACTCGCCTCGCCCCCATAGTTATTTTTTTAATTTTCAACCCGTCCTGCCCCACTTAATTTTTCTTTAATTTTTTTAACCGAAATGACAGTATATTAAGACGAAAGGCTAAAAGGTTACCCACAGTCAATGTCATGTCGATGTTCTTCAATTAATTAATGGCTAAAAGGCTTATACCAGTTTGAAGAAAGCTTATAAATAAATAAGTAAAAGATGAAATGAATAAATGCAAAAGAATATGAGAAATATTATGGTAAAAAAAAAAAGATATTCAAAGTGCTGTGCAGAAAAATGGATATGCATATTAGAAAACATACACAAATTTAAGTGTAAACTGTTAATCTATGCAATAAAAAAGTGATAACTACGATTCAAGCAAACTCCTAAATTTTTTATAAAACTTAGACAAAATGCAAAATAAATAAAGTAAGAACTGGATCATTTCTAAATTTTAATCCAGGGTGCAGACCAAGTTATTCTAAGATGCCAAGTTAGGAATTAAGATTGATTTTATGATGAAATGGATAAATTTAATTTTATTCAAATTAAAAGAATGTGAAAATGTAGTTGAAATGATTGCTTTGTTTCAAAAAAAGCTAAAATTTAAAGTTGCCCCGCATTAAACTCGCAATCTACCCCGCTCCGCTTTAAAAAATTTTAAAACTGTTTTAATCAGCCTCGGCCCGCCCCGCACCCACACCTGCATAAGAGTAAACCCTCCCCGCCCCGCCCATTGCCATCCCTCATAATGCAAATAAATTTTTTATATTACTTGATTACTCAAAAAATATTTATATGTAAACCTTATAGCAACAATACTATATTATGGAGATTGGGATAGACCTTACCCCTACTTTATGGAGGTAGAAAGTCTGCTTCTGAAAGCTGCTCGACTCAAGCGTAAACCTTCTTAATACAAGATAGATAATCTACTATAATATGTAAAATTAACTAGATAATTAAAACCCTTTAAAGAAAAAAGAATATAATTTTTACTTTAGGTAATTAGAAAAGGGTGACATGATTCATCCTAAAAAAAATTTACTCCTTCAGTTTCAAAAAGAATGAACCTATTTGATTAGGTATAGAATTTAATAAATAATTTGAAGACTTTTGAAACTTATGATCAAAAATAATTGATAGATTATACACCATCTTATTAATAATAAAATGAGATATTTAAAGTTACATTATTTTTAACTTTAAAAATAGGTTATTTTTTATGAAACAAAATAAAAAGAAAATATATTTATTCTGGAACCTACTGTATATGCAAAGTGACTGTTAGTATTAAAATTGAAAATCTAGATAAATAATTAAATTTTGTTAAAAATGAAGAAATTTCACCATTTTAAAAGGAGGATAGCATAATTATGTCAGCATTCCTGCTTGGAAATAAAGCGTAATGTAATTCAATGTGAGGACCATTGAAAATGAGATATTTGGAGTCTAGAAAAGTGTGCACCTGATATTTGCCTTAGCCCTTTTTTAAAATAAAAAACAGAAAAGGCCTAAAAATGTCACTCAACTTTGAGAAATAGTTTATCCATATCATCCAATAAAAAAATGTTCATTTCATGTCATTGTCGTTACATATTTGGCTCATCCATGCCATTATTGACTAACGACTCAATTTTTATTTTTTTAAATATTTATAATACCCATATTTTCACGTGTCATGTCGTTATTGGTCCGAATTAACACATGTCTCACTTAATTTTAACCTTGGTTAGGTCCATTTACCCAAACCCACCCAATTAAAACTTACTCGAATCATTAACCCAACCCAAACCCTTCATACCAAATCCCCTTCTCTCCAATCCTCTTCCTCAAGATCTAAATCATGGCGGTGGTTGCTATGACGATGATGACCACCGTACATCTCCGAACACCATCTCTACTGCCACCGCTTGTCACCAGAAACTTCCACTATTCAACCTTGTCTTCTTCTTCTTTTCTTCATCATTTTCTTGAATTGTTTTAATCACCTCTTCTTCATTGTCTAGGGGGAAATCTTCGTTTTCCTCTTCTGTTTCTTCTTCTTCATCACGAATGAGATGTAATCTCAGTCGTCCATCTTGGCCGGAAGCAAGGAGAGTTTCGGGCCGACCAGTTTTCACCTCTGTCAACTCTAACCTTCCATCTTTACTCACCGCACGCATGAAGAAATTTGGCTTTCCGTCTTGGTTTAAGGACGACAATGGCGGCGGAAAATTCTTTTCTTTCTTCTCCGAATTACTTTTTTGCCAGCACCTTGAACTAAGTGGGGAAGACAACCGAAGAGAAGGGGATTTGGTATGAAGAGTTTAGGTTGGGTTATTGATTTGGGTAGGTGGACCTAACCAAGGTTAAAATTAAGTAGGGGCATGGGTTAATTCGGACAAATAACAACATGACACGTGAAAATGTGGGTGTTATGAATATTTAGAAAAACAAAAATTGAGCCGTTAGTCAATAATGACATGGATGAGCCAAATATGTAACTGCAATGGCATGAAATGAGCATTTTTTTATCGGATGACATGGATAGACCATTTCTCAAAGTTGAGTGGCATTTTTAGGCTTTTTCCAATAAATAAATTATTGTATTGCATTAAAAATGAGATATTTGGATTATCCCTTTTGAAGATATCAACAACAACTCGGTATAATCCTACTAATAGGGTCTGGAGAAGATAGTATACGCAAAACTTACCCCTACCCTGGGGTTGAGAGTCTGTTTCCGAATCACCCTCGGTTCCTTCCCTCTAAAAACTTCTCATCTTGCTCTTAGGGTGACTCGAACTCACGACCTATTAATTGGAAGTGGAGAATGCTCACCACTAAAGCTCACCACTTTGAACTTAATAATAACATTCTTCCCTTGACGATAAATAATAGAGAGTCTAGGAGCAATGATATAGTGTGATTTGCATATCACAAGTTAAGTTTGAGACGTAAAATCAGTTATTAATATTTGTATTAGAATAAATTATCCTTGGAGCAATTATAAATTACGGATTCGAATCGTAGAATTAGCCACGCAACTTATATTATACTTCTATAGAATGTAATTCTTTTCGAATCCTACGTGAACATGGAATACTTGGTAACCCGTGATAATAATAATGTAACGTAGGAAGTTGCCATCCAAAAGGCACCTAATTTTCTCCACCGCTCAAAGGAAAGGACAAGGTAGCAGTAGCGTGCAGGTTTGGTGTATAAAATAAACAAGACACGTGTTACATTACTATAGGATAATCCATAAGGCAATTTCGTCTTAAGTCGGCCATTGCACCTTTAAAAGGAGCCCCTTTGTGCCCATAATCTTCATCCTTTGATTTCTCAATTCTCAAATATCAGTTTTTCTCTCTTTCTTCAAACACTTCTCAAGGTAAAAAAATTAATTTCATTCATTTTCTTTTTGTTCCTCTTATTTTATGCTACTTTTATTTAATTTAGATCTATATTTTTAGGATCTTAAAAAATCAATTTTGATTTGTTTTATCGCTCTATATATGCACCAAGTTGAAATTTTTGTACGTTTATTTTGTTGTGTCTATATTTTAAGATCTAAAATATCCTTTGCTGAGAAAAAAAAATCAACCTTGATTTTGTTTTACCAGGTTGAATTTGTTATTGCTATGTATACAGTTGAAAAATTCAGCTTTGATTTTATTGTATCCTTTTGTAGTTTATATATGAATGGAGCTGAATCTGTGTGCTAATTTTGGTTGATTTTTTTATGTATACAGTAAAAAATCGATATTAGTGTTGCTCATTGATTTGTATTAGCACGAAGTTAGAATTTTGTGTGAGTTATTTTGATGATTGAAGCCTTTTTTGTATATACAGATGCAGATCTTCGTGAAAACCCTAACCGGAAAAACAATCACCCTTGAGGTTGAAAGCTCCGACACTATTGACAACGTTAAGGCTAAGATTCAGGACAAAGAAGGAATCCCACCGGACCAGCAGAGGTTGATCTTCGCCGGAAAGCAGCTCGAAGACGGTAGAACCCTAGCCGACTACAACATCCAGAAGGAATCGACCCTTCACTTGGTGCTCCGTCTTCGTGGCGGTATGCAAATCTTTGTTAAAACCCTAACCGGGAAAACAATCACCCTTGAAGTCGAAAGCTCCGACACTATCGACAACGTTAAGGCTAAGATTCAGGACAAGGAGGGAATCCCACCAGACCAGCAAAGGTTGATTTTCGCCGGAAAGCAACTCGAAGACGGCAGAACCCTAGCTGATTACAACATCCAGAAGGAATCGACCCTTCACTTGGTCCTTCGTCTTCGTGGTGGGATGCAGATTTTCGTCAAAACCTTAACTGGGAAAACAATCACCCTTGAAGTCGAAAGCTCCGACACTATTGACAATGTTAAGGCTAAAATCCAGGATAAGGAGGGAATCCCACCAGACCAGCAAAGGTTGATTTTTGCTGGTAAGCAATTGGAAGATGGAAGGACCTTAGCTGATTACAATATTCAGAAGGAGTCGACTCTTCACTTGGTGCTCCGTCTTCGTGGTGGAATGCAGATTTTTGTCAAGACTTTGACCGGGAAAACCATCACTCTTGAGGTGGAAAGCTCTGACACTATCGACAACGTTAAGGCGAAGATCCAGGATAAGGAGGGTATCCCACCAGATCAGCAAA
Organism: Nicotiana tabacum; assembly: GCF_000715075.1. NCBI lineage: Eukaryota > Viridiplantae > Streptophyta > Magnoliopsida > Solanales > Solanaceae > Nicotiana > Nicotiana tabacum. The sequence goes on along the minus strand of NC_134080.1, from coordinate 217,460,832 downwards.
GGCTGATCTTTGCTGGTAAGCAGTTGGAAGATGGCCGAACCCTTGCTGATTACAACATCCAGAAGGAGTCAACTTTGCACCTTGTGCTTCGTCTTCGTGGTGGGATGCAGATTTTTGTGAAGACGTTGACAGGGAAAACCATCACTTTGGAGGTGGAGAGTTCCGATACTATTGACAATGTGAAGGCTAAGATTCAGGACAAGGAGGGTATTCCCCCGGATCAGCAGAGGCTGATTTTTGCTGGGAAGCAGTTGGAAGATGGAAGAACTCTGGCGGATTATAACATCCAGAAGGAGTCGACTCTGCACCTTGTCCTCCGTCTCCGTGGTGGTTTCTAAACTGTCCGTCGGTAGTGGTGGCAATGCCTGTGTCTGTGTCTTGGGTCTGTTTGCTGTTTGTTTGATTCATGATTTAGTAGTTTGTGTAGTTTCTGTTACTTGTCATCATGTCATGTCTCCAAAAGAGGCAAGGAGACTTGTTCTCTTGTCTCTGTTTGTGAATAATAAAGTCCGAATTATGGTTTAAATGTTGGCCTTGAACTTCCTTTTTTCTCTGCAATCAAATGAGAAGACTATATCTCAACATTTGGTATTAAGCTGTTAGATATGATATCTTGTGTAGTAGTTACAAATTTGATTTCTGCTATTGCGTATTTGATCTCAAACGTGATGATCCAAATGACAGACTATTCTTCTACCCACCAAAGATATATACATCCCAAATTTTTCTATAACGACATTCCTTTCGGAATCAATTTTTGTGTTATATTATTATATGTCTATAATAGCACTTTGCTGTACAAACAAGGCTGTTATAGAATATACAAACGAGACTGTCATATAATTGTTTTGGCATAAAGCTTAGCTTCCTGATATGTGTTGGAGCCTCTCCTGTAAGATTGTGTTGAGGTCAATGATATGTTGGGTACCAAAACGGCTCTGAGTTTTTAGCTGTGGTTTTGAATTTCACCTAAATTGCTCAATTTGCTTTTTGGAGCGATGTTCAGGACATCAGCTGTGGACAACACTTTAACAACCTATACATCCATGTCTATATTTGTCTAATATTAAGGGTGTCAATGGACCTTTAAACGTTTTGGTTCGTGTCAATAGACGCAGTGGCACCAAGTATATAAAATATTATATTATGTATATTAGTTAAAAATTATTTTTATAAATATATATTAAACCTTGAAAACCTTTTATAACGGTTCTAGCAAATTTATAGCTTCGGTCACTGTTATAAATGGGCCATTGTCAGAGATCTTGAATGCTAGAAAAGTAGAGATGTTTCTTTTCTGGGAAGTCCTACACAATGATGCAAATAGTACAAGTTACAATTCTAATATAAGAAATGGCTTTACAAAGATCTATGTTATTCTATGGTTGTTTTAGCAATCTCTTGTAGAAAGGGTCATAATTGAAATAGCACTTGTAAATGGACCATCCAACCGTTTTCCCCACGTTTGGCATATATCCCCCTATATTTATTGTCAAGCAGATTAGAAGTTTTGAATATTCGGTGAAGTTAAGAATTTCTTCAAGGGAGTTTAAATTTGAAAAAAGTGAAAAAAATCATCGATAAAGAATGTTCAATATATGTTATACACCTACTTAAGCTTCTTGATAGTTCTCTTTTTATGTGTATTATGCCTTATTATATAGGCATAATTGCCTTCTGGACCACTTAAACTTGCACCGGATTTTAAAGCTGATACATGAACTTTCAATTTTTCCATTTTAACACCTCAACTCAACCAATTACTTAACACATTTAACCGTTGACTATGTTTATGTGGCAGTAGCACAACTGACTTGGTCAAAGTGCGTGCTAATCATGCAGAAAAGGAGTGTCACTCGAATTACTATATTTAAGAATATTAAATCCGAATAAAAAAAGAAAAAGTAAATAAAAGACAAAAAAATTAAAATAAAAACATCCTAAATCCTAAATTATCCCTCCCGTAAACCCCTTTTTTATCTTCTTCCTTAAATCCCCCCCCCCCTCTCTTCATTGCAACTTTGAACAATCCTTTGGCAAGTCTTCATTTCTCCACAAACTAATCATTTTGGTCGGTCTATCTCATTTTTCAGTTGACAACAAAGGTATAGTGGTGACAGTGTTTTCGGCGATCTACTTTGGTTGGTTGAGACTACGAAATTACTGAAAATTTTTAGGGGGAAGAAGTAATAGATTCTCAAGGAGGTCTGTTAGTTTTGATTTGACGAGTGTCGCCGAGATGCCATTTTTCTGATGAAAATCTTGTCGGAATGATTTTGATATTTTTTTAGAAGATCTGATGGCTTGTTTGGACTAATTTCTATACTGAGGTTTGGTTAAGGTATGTATTAGGATATGAATTAATCATATTTGAATTTTTACTATTGGAAATAGTGGTTGTGCAAGGGAAGGTTTTGGTGGAGCTATGGTGGAGAAGAAAGGAAAGAGAACAAAAATTAAAAATTTGGTAAATTGGTTTAAAAAGGATGGGACCCAGATATTACAAATGTCAAACAATAAATAGTCTTAGTATTTGACGTGATATTCATGTCAGGCAATTGAGATACACGCTCCGAGCGAGGAGTTTATTATAAGTATTTTTATCGAGTTTGGATGCTAAAATGGGAAAATCGAAAGTTCATGTATCGACTTTAAAATCCGGTGCAAGTTTAAGTGGCCCAGAAGCCATTACGCCTATCATATAAGCACACTTCAACTCCAAGTGGGAAGCTGGATCTTTGAACAAGATTTGAAATTGTTCAGTTACGAATTTGCCTCATCCTTGCTACTAGGGTTAGTATCCTCTTCCTTCCAGTGTATATAATCATAAAACCTCCATTATTGAAGCTCAAGTTTCTCAAATTTAAAGTTTGATTGATTAAAAAAAAAACCCATTGAAGGTTGAAGCTTTTATATCTAAGATTTGAGATTAATTTTGAACTGGGTGCTATTGAGTTTGCTTGAAAATATCATTGAGTGTTATTCCAATTGGTTGGAAATATCAAAAGGAATTTAAAACTTAAATTTGAAGTGATTTAGAGCAAAATTGAGCTAGATTTAACTCAAGTTTTAGAAGAGACTCGAGAAAGAAAAAGAAGAACCTGTGAAACTCCATTGATAGGATTCATTTGTATAATAATATATAATATTGTATAATAATATATATGGATATATAAACATTTCTTATATACACTTTTGATGGATTACTATCTTCTTCGGTATTAAAATTGAGGTGTAATGGTGGCTAAAAAGTATTTTATCTGTAAACGTATATAATTGTTGCTTATACACAATTATACAATGTAAGTACATTATTAGGCATTATAAATACAAGTGTATGTATATTGTATAAATACATATAAGTATGTATAATTTTGTATATACTAGTGTATAAGAATGTACAACATCGATATTAAATTTTTCTGTGGTTTCTTACCTCTTCTCAAGCGGGACAACCTATTTTATTTTAACTTATTTATCTGTTTTGGATTAAACTCCATTAATGGTACCATTGAAAAAAAAATAAAGAACTAAAATCTAGCAATGATGTGTGTATGAGAAGGAATTGCCGTATGTTCTACCATTGACAAAGCAAAAAAACTGCGAAATTTATTTTATTTGTTTGTTTATAAATGAATGTATATTTTACTAATTGTTAATTTGAGTTCTTCTACTTCTATATTCATATACTATATATTTAGTAACTATTTAATTGAAACCCAACAAATTTTCTGCAACTGACGGGAAAACGCTACCAGTTCTTTTTTTTTTCCTCTCTTTTTATATTTAAATATATTTTTATTAATTATCTCATAAAGTTAATAGTAAAACACTGATTTTGGTAGGAGTTAAGTACATAATCTCTCCTCAGCAGTAGGAATGTTGCCTACTATTGATCGTAAAAAATGCTAATTGTGTGAAAAAATGTTGGTTTTTTCGGATTTGGGTCTAATTTTGGGCTATAGATTTGCAAAGTTAAACTTATAACTATGCTACTTAATTGCAATATGTGTGTACGAGTTGTACTTATGTGTAATTTTCGGTGTGTTTTTGTGTTCTTTTTGTAGCTTTTCTTTTATATTAAATAATATAGTATTTGATTAGTCATATTAGAAAATAATGATTTTTACGTAACAATGAAGCGTTTGATCGGTTCCACAAGAAAAACATAATGCATCAAAAGATTCATAACTAATTCGAGCTTTTGGTGGGAGCGTTAAAATATTTAAATAATCTAAAATCAAGTAATTTTCTGCATAATAAAAATTTTTATTATAAATTCTTCTGTAACAATGCTAATAATTTTTGTAAAATAATTTTTATTTTTTACTTAGTATTCAACAACCGAATTGAAATTCGACTAATTTGGATTCACGTCGGTCTAATGCCCATTAAAGAAGAAATCATTCCTTACTATAATTCTTTCCGTATCGATACCTCTAATCCGAGACCTCCTGTTAAGATTTAAGGATATTATTCATCTCATCACACCCCTTAATGATAATTTCATAATTACGACTGTATAAATAATTGCTAAATTATAATTCCAGCACATTTTTTCCTTTATTTTTTTCAAATTTATAACTCCATTAATAATAATTAAAAATAAATGAGGCCTAAGTATTTTTTTTGTCCTCGACCGACACAGCCCAAAACCCGAAAGCCATTATATAGACTTTTCTTATTGAAATCAACTAATCTGCGTGCATTCACTTCTCGCTATTTGCTCAGACTTATCCGAACGCGTGAGGGTTTGCTCTATAACAACCTTTCCCATCTCTCCAAACCCTAATTTTCGGATCAGGTAATCTCTAATTCCTAATTGTTTGTAATCTTTATAATCTTCAGATCCGCTAAATTAACCTGTCTCTAGATTTTACATGATTTTTATTTGAAAATTGGTATCTTGTTGTGAATTTTACTTTACAGTTATTCGATTTATATACCTAGAAAATATGTTTTTTTTTTGTGTGATATTCTTGTTGATAAAATTCAGATTTTTATTTGATAATAGATATCTTTTTGGGAATTATATGTTAGAGATATTCGATTTAGCTTTTTGAGTTTTTCTTTGTCCGCTGAATTAAATTGTACTATCTAGCTTTTACATGCGAGAAAAATCAGATTTTTATCTGAAAATTTGTACTCGTTTTTGGGTATTTTATTTTGAAGTTACTTGATTTGCATAGATTAGCAAATAAGGTGTTTTGGGCTGTTCTTGTATTTACATGTGATAAAAATCAGGGTTTTTTATTTGGGAGCTGGAATCTTTTGGGGAATTTAAATGAACAGTTATTCAATTTATATAGCTTAGCAAAGATGTTGTTTTCGGCTCTTTTTTGGCCGCTGAATTAAATTGTCTCTCTAGTTTTTACATGTGATAAAAATTTGATCTTTATTTGAAACATGTACTCCATTTTTCGGTATTTTATATAACAGTTACTCGATTTATATGGGTTAGAAAATAGAAAGTATGGTCTTTTTTTGGGAATTTAACTCTATAGTTATTGGATTTATCACTTAATTAATCTTTTGTTTTTACTTGTGATAAAAATCAGATTTTTATTTGAAACTGATATCTCTTTGGGAAATTTATTTAACAGTTATTATATATGTATAGCTTAGCAAATATTGTGTTTTGGGTCTTTTTTGCTCAACCATTTTCATGCCTTCGATTGTTGCCTTTTGAAATTTTATAAGAATCAGATTGTTCCTCTGAAGAACTGCTACCCTGTTGGGGAATTTAGCCTACAGCTTTTTGATCTATCAGTTAGCTTGTTTTTTGATTTGGGTTAATTTGTTAGCCTAAGTTTGGTTATCTGATGTGGTTTCATGCCTTTGATTGTTACTTTAATCATGAAAGCTTATAAAAACCAGATTTTTCTGTGAATAACTATTATCTTGTCACAATCTTTCTTTACTGTTCTTCAATTTCTATCTATGTTGCTCGGACTCTCCGAAAATGGGGCCGGATACGTGTCGGATCCTCCAAAAGTAGTGCATTTTTGAAGGATCCGACACGGGTGCGGCTACATTTTGGAGAGTCCGCGCAACATAGATTTCTATGGCTTTATAGATCTTTTGTTTTGGGGTTTCATTTGTTTGCATGATTTTGGTTATTTCCATGCCTTGGAGTGTTATTTTTGCTATGAAACCTTTTAAAAATCGGATTTTTCTTTCAAGAACTGGTATCTCGTCGGGAATTTCATTAGTTCGGTTGGTTCAGTGAGCCATATTTTGGTTATTCGACGTCGTTTTCATGCCTGATACGTTTGTCTCTGTCATGAATCTTTTGGTATACAGTTTTTCCAGATCTGTTTATGATGAAGAATTCATCTTTTTATTTATTTATATAATCTGTATATTTTAAATAACAATCTCTTCTTTTAGGTTGTTTTATTAGCTCAATGTTTTTACTTGATGTGGTTTCATGCCTTTGATTGTTGTATTCGTCATGAAATCTTGGTGTGAGACGGTTTTCCCAGACCTGTTAGTAATAAAGGATTCATCTTTCTTCTCTGTACGGGTTTTTGGTATTTGTGCCATGGGTTTTCTTCATCTTTCTGTTTCCAGAATTATGTCTTCTGACTTTTATTCTAGTTATTACCACTTTTTTTTTTTTTTCTTTTGCGTCTATTCTATCCAGCTATATGAGTGCAAGTTTGGTTGTATTTTAAGTCCTGTGTCACTTGTGATCATTACACATCAGATGATATAATCTATCTTCGCATACTACGAGTTTGTTTAGGTAGATGCTTTCGATATCCATGTTGGCATGTGTTGATATAATTGATGAATGACATGTTTGCTTATGATTTCTGGTTGTATAATTGATGAACTTTTTTTTCTACCCAGGTCTGAGCATCCAAGTTTTGTTATTTCAGCGCGCTTCTTGTCTTCCATTCTCTGAAAAGTTTCATGTCTGAGCTCGACCTCCAAGTTCCCACTGCTTTTGGTATGCAACTCGTTTGTCATAACATAATTTCAGTCATTTTGTATGTTGTTGTTTCTATCATACTTCTAATTCTCTTTCAGTTTCTCTTAGAAGCTTGCAACCAGCAATTTTTTATATGTTGTATTTTGATGGATTAGATGCAAAGGGCACATGAAAAAGATTATGTTGCTAGTTAAGGAGGTGAATTGTTGTAGTTTGATTTATGATTGACCTATATTGTTGCTTTGATGTCATCCTTAGATCCCTTTGCTGAGGCAAATGCTGACAATTCTGGAGCTGGGTCAAAAGATTATGTTCACATTCGCATACAGCAAAGGAATGGTCGGAAAAGCCTGACAACTGTGCAAGGGTTGAAGAAAGAATTCAGCTACAATAAAATACTGAAGGACCTTAAAAAAGAGTTTTGTTGCAATGGTACTGTTGTCCAGGATCCAGAACTAGGCCAGGTTTGTGTATCTGTCTGTTAATGTCTTGCAACTTCATGGTCATTTTTCAGTGCTGTGACTAATATACCGGTGGTTGTTGTTTTTGAAGGTTATTCAACTCCAGGGTGATCAGAGGAAGAACGTTTCTGCATTTCTTGTCCAGGTGATTGCTCTTTACATCAGCCAATAACTCTCTCTTGTTCATTTTAACTATTTGCTGCCATCATGAAGACGTGTGCTAAATAAGTTATCCTTGATATCACTATCAGTATACAAAAATCTTTCTATCATTGTACTGATTCGACACAGTTAGTTCTTCCTTAAATTTTCAACTCTATTGAGCGGCCATTTGAGTTCACTAACAACATAATTCTCTTTTAGTCACGTGCTATTTTTGTTGCTATTATTTGCTGAAAATCTCTCGCAAAATAGAAAACAAGCGACGAGGGAATTGCATACAACTAAATTCTTTAAGTTTTGACTGAACTGTCATCTTGTGATAATTAGCTTTGATGGTGTTGCAGTTTTAATGTATTGTCGTTGCTAATTTTTTCCCCTTTAACTTTTGGAAACAGGCTGAAATCGTGAAGAAAGAGCACATCAAAATTCATGGTTTCTGATTGCCATCATCACTCATCGTGCAGTTATCATATTTGTCGTGCCAGTGCAGGAAATGCTATCCAAACTTAGTGATAATAAAGTTTCCTAGTGTCTTTTAATCCCAAACGGGAAAAAAATTGCTAGTGTTGGTTTTCTGCTAGTTTGATATAAATGCTGTGTTTTCCCTCGGCTTTCTGCCTCGTAGTTATGGATTCTGTTATATTTTCCAGCACAAACATTGTGCATGCGAATACAATGGATGGCTTTATCATCTTTCAGTTGTTGTTTAGCATTTACATGTATGCTTGTGTTTACCCTCAAAATGGGATAACAATTGAATTTATATGCGGTTTTAAGGATGCATAATATAACTTGATACAAATTAAGAAAATTGATTAATATTGAAATTAATGATAAGAAAATAAATGCAAATCACACAAACTGAACAACTTTGGCCTTAGAGTTTGATCACCCTCGAATCAAGAACTACCTCAACTGATATCTGAACAGGATAACAAGATATAAAAAATAGAAATAACAGTGTATTGCCTTTTTTATGTGTATTACAATGTGTTCTACAAATGATTAAACCTTCCTTTATATAGTAGGGGAGCCCTAGTCTTGATACAATTCTATAAAAGGCAAAAACTCTAATGTTAATTAATCGGCCTCTCCTTGATACGTGACGAAATTTTCGCCGTGATCTCCAACTAATCGCGGGTATTTCTGTCTTCCGTTATTTGGCTCGACAAAATTCCCCCGATCTTGTTCGGTCCAGAAGTCACGAACTCAACGATTTATCTTCGTGCCTTGGTTCGATATAATTTGTGCTCGAACTTTGACTTGTCGCGTTTCAATCTCGACTGGTCATGCAATAAACGAACCCAGTTTCGGCAGTATACAAAAGGGTTGGCTCGAAGCTTAACTGCTTAATTGTATTTGCACCTCGAACAAAGGAACTCATTATATTCCTTTGGCAAATCATGCAAGAGAGTTTCACTCTAAAATTATCGTTCGTCTTGGTAGGGTACTACTACTGGTTGCCATACTTCATGTGAGAACTATTGGGTAGAATGCTCTGTTAGAGAAACTACAGCGTTGACGCTGGCTAGTGGCTACGACAACAACAACGACCTAATGAAATTTTGCTAGTGGGGTTTGGGGAGGGTAGTGTATATGTGGACCTTACCTTATCCCGAGGGGATAGAGAAGCTGTTTCCAAAAGATTCTCGACTCAAGAAGACAAAAAAAAGGCGAAAAGAGGCAATCTATCAGTACCATCAATAGAAACCATAGAACAAAGAACAACATCACCAGAACCAGAAAATAAGTGAAAAGCAAAACAGTAATCAGTAGATAAAGCACAACACTAAGAGGAACGAAAGAGTAGTGGGAACTCAACATTAACCACTAACCGTCAAAGACCAAGTCCTAACAGACTAGCCTCACTCTGCGGCGCCGTAGAGATATTCCCAACTACCTCCTAACCTACAACCTTAATGCTCGATCTCCACAACTTTCTGTCTAGGGCCATGTCCTCGGTAATCTGAAGCCTCACCATGTTCTGCCTGATCACCTCTCCCCAATACTTCTTAAGCCGCCCAACACTGGCTAGTGGCTACTGCAAGAAAAACAAGAAAAGGCGTATTAACTTGTTATAGAGGAGGTGCGATTTGTTTTCTTTTATTTCATATTTGTTCATTTCTCCCGGTCTAGTCTTACGAGGAGAAAAACAAATGATTCGGTATAAACTTGAAGCTTGTGTCAACACTGCCTAGATTGGCGTATTGGGTATTTACATTAGTGTTTCGATTAATTTATCGAATGTGGCCCATTAAGGAGGAGATATTTTCTCGTTAATAAGATTTTTTTCATTTCTAAAGTTGGAATTTTTCTTATTAAGGGTGAAGAGTTTCTATTTGTTTCACCACAAAACTTTGGTGGTAAATAAAAGATAATTCATAGTGTTATGATTAATACTGTACTTACTACATCAATCACACTTTAGTTTAATCTTGTCTAGCGAGCAAAACAGTAATCTTGTTTAATCATGTAAACCACTCCACTAATTAACAACTGGCATAACTAACCTCCATCTAAACTAACACACTCAAGTGTGTGAAACAAAAAAAAGATATAAATATCCCTAGCTAATCTATGACTAAGATATATAGACAACTGTTGATCATCTCTAACCTCAACACCCCAGATCTCTGAGAGTATCAGCCTCACCACAGTGATCATCTCTAACCTCAACACCCCTCCCCCAAGTTGGAGGGTGGAGATTGAATCCCCAACTTGCCCAAAATGTCACGATGCAAGGGACCCGACAACGATTTAGTAAAGATATCGGCTAATTGCAAACGAGTAGGAACAAAAGAAAGAGAGATGAGCCCAAATTATAACTGCTGCCGGACAAAATGGCAGTCAAGCTCCACATGTTTAGTGCGTTCGTAAAAGACGGGGTTTTTGGCGATGTAAATGGCTGTCTGATTGTCAGAGTGAAGCGGAACATGTAAGGAAGGAGGAATAGACAAATCGGAGAGGAGGCGAACTAGCCAGGTTAATTCAGACACAACACGACGCATATATCTGTACTCTGCCTCGGCGGAGGATAAAGAAATAGAGGGTTGTTTCTTGGATTTCCAAGAAATAGGGAAAGACCCCAAACCGATAAAAAATCCACTGACGGAGTGGCGAGTATCAAGACATGAACCCCAGTTAGAATCGCAGAAAGCAAGAAAGTCAAAAGAAGGAGAGGAAGTCATAAAGAGGCCCAAACCAGGATCTTTGAGAAGATAACGGAGACAATATTTGGCAGCATCCAAGTGAGGGAATCTAGGGTCTTGAATGAACTGAGAAAGATGTTGCACATCCAAAGAAAGGTCCGGATGAGTGTGGATCAAAAAATTGAGTTTGCCAAAAAGACGACGGTAAAAAGAAGGATCAGGGATATGGTCCCCCATCAGCAAACAACTTGCAAGTAGGATCCAAAGGAGAAGAAGCAGGTCACTCAACAAGACAGTCAAATTCGGAGAGCAACTCAAGGGTGAATTTGCGCCGACTGAGAATCAGACCTTGAGGATCCCTAAGGACTTTAATGCCAAGAAAAAAAGATTAGTCACCCAGATCCTTTATTTGAAACTCAGCATGTAAGAACATTTTCAAATCAGGAAACACGTTATTCCATCAAAAAATTCGCATAAGATAATACATGGCTTGATTTGCTGTTTAAGAAGAAAAACAAATGCCGCATAAGTCATAACTAATGTAACATTGGTTGATGGTATTAATAAATACATGCATTTGTAGGGAAAATGAGTAGATAATATTGACTAAGAACAAGAAGAAAAAAAGAACAACTTATCAAAAATACTGTGTCATGGCAAGCCACTGCCTTGAAAGCGATTTCGGCCCGACTGGGTGCAAATTGTTATGACCGATCGCTCCCCAAGGTTCCACAACACCTCCAGACACGTGCACTCGTGGCTGGAAGTTTAGAATTTGCACAAAACAGTTTCCCAAAAAGAAGAGAATATGAAATTTTTTTCTGTAGTTGTTACAGAAATTAAAATATTATAGGAAGAAAGTAATGATTGGCAAGATGAATTCTTGGTTAACAACTGAGTGAATATGATGGCTAATGATCATCTTATTTATATGCAATTAGGGAAGTTGCATGTATGACAAGTGTGGAGAGTCTTTTAACACTTGTCTAAATATATTAGTCCATTTGACAAATGTACCTAGTCTTCCATGCATGAAGACACATGGTAGATTTGCATAGCCACTTGTCAAAGACATTCAACAATTGGCTTTAAGCCTTCATGCAAGAAGCCACTTGGAAATAGATTGAAAAATAAAAAGACCCATGGCTATCGATTGTAAATGGATTTTCAAAAAGAAATTTTTGACTTTGTATTATAAATAATCAATAATCCCCCACTAATGCAAAAACAAAAATAGAACAATTCTGGGCAAAAGAAGGAACATGTACTTAAGGGTCAATATCTTTCGATTTGAATTGACACGTAGTGAAATGAGGCAACAACTAACATCCACAAAGTGAAGTACTCTTGAACTGAATAGACATTAGTGGAGACCCCCACAATACATAATATATCCTTAATTTTATGCAAACTCTGCGATACTAACAAAGTACTTTTATGGTCATGCACATACCTTGGGTCTCATGAGTGCTCTAGAAAGACATCCCAAGTCTTTCATAAAAGGCGACCGCACCTTTACACTCACATATATGATTCCATCAAGTCTATCTACACATATACTACCTTAAGGCTATGGAATGTTAAGAGTAAAATAAGCTCAACCTTATAAAGCACTACCACACACCATAGAGTTAAGAATTGTAGTGCATATTGAAGTCTAATATGGCTTTGTTTGACCACAAATGGGTATCCACCATACTTCTTCAATCCATGGGCTTTAGCCCCATCCCCCTCGACGTTTCAAGGATAACTCTCCTTGCCAAACCCTTGGTTCAAAGATCCGCCAAGTTTCTTTCGGATCTTACATATTCCAAGGAAATAACACCATGTTTCAACAATTATTTTACCGCACCATGTCTAATGCGTATATGTCTTCTTTTTTCATTGTACACACTATTTTTGGCAATTTCAATTGCCGCATGTGAGTCACAATGTAGATAAACAGGTGAAGCTTGTCTTTCCCACAAAGGCATGTCTGCCAATAAGTTTCTCAACCACTCGGCTTCTTGCCCTACCAACTCAAGAGCAATGAATTCAGACTCCATAGTAGATCGTGCAATAGAAGTCTGTTTTGAAGACTTTCATGAAATAGCACCTGAACCCAAAGTAAACACATAGCCACTAGTGGAGCTAACTTCATCATTGTCAGTAACCCAATTTGCATCACAAAATCCTTCTAAAACAACAGGAAATTTATTAAAATGCAAACACCAATCCATAGTACCTCTCAAATACCTTAACAAACGATGAAGAGCATTCCAGTGTTCACTACTAGGGTCGTTAGTATATCTACTCAATCTACTAACAACATAAGTAATATCGGGTTGTGTATAATTCATGAGAAACATCACACTACCGATTATCTTAGGATACTCAGTTTGAGAAATAATAGATTTCTTATTCTTTTTCAAGTGTATGCTAGGATCATAAGGAGTTCTCATAAGTGATACATCAAAACAATTAAACTTTTTCAATATTTCTCAATATAATGAGACTGAGACAATGAAAAACCATTAGAATTTCTTTGATTTTAACCCCTAAAATCACATCTGCTTCTCCAAGATCTTTCATTTCAAATTTAGAAGACAAAAAATTCTTAGTCTCATTAACGACATTCACATTAGGGCCAAAGATTAACATGTCATCCACATACAAATATATAATAACACAATATGATCCTATCATTTTGGAATAAATACAAGTATCAAATGCATTAACAACAAAACCATTACCCACTAATGTGCTGTTAAACTTTTCGTACCATTGCTTAGGTGCCTGCTTTAGACCATATAAAGACTTTCTCAATTTGCATACTTTATTCTCCTATCCTTGGATCACAATCCCTCAAGTTGAGACATATAGATCTCTTCCTTTAAATCACCATTTAGGAAAGCCGTTTTAACATCCATTTGATGTATCACTAAATTATGAATAGCGGCTAAAACAACAAGATTTCTAATAGTCGCTATCTTAGTCACAGGAGAATAAGTGTCAAAGTATCAATGTTTTTCTTTTGGTTAAAACCCCTAATAACAAGTCTAGCTTTATATTTTTCAGTTGTACCATCAGGTCTCAATTTCTTCTTAAATATCCACTTGCTACTTATAGGTTTACAACCTTTAGGCAAATCAGATAAGTCCCAAGTGTGATTAGAAACTATAAAGTCTAATTCACTTTTAATGGCCTCTTTCCAAAAACTAGCATCTATTGACCTCATTGCTTCACTGTATGTCTTAGGGTCTTCTTTTATTAAATATATTGACACTAATTCATCACTCAAAACATCAAGATCAATATTTTCAGTCAAGAAAGTAGTAATAAAGTCAGGACCAAAGCTAGCTTCAATTCTACGTCTCTTACTTCTTCTAAGTTCATTTTCATGCTCATTAGCAGTAACACTAGAAGAAGACACAATATGAGAATTAACAGACATAGATGTAGAAGCATTATTAGGCACAATACTAGGCGCATTATTTTGCAATGGAAAAACATGCTCAAAAAATTCTACATCTCTAGATTCACAAATAGAACTATCATTCAAAGACATAAATCTATATGCAGCGCTGTTTTGAGCATAACCAATGAATATAACATCAAAAGTATTGAGTCCAACAGTTACTTGTTTAAAATCAGGTAGACCAATCTTAGCCAAACACTCCAACACTTTCAGAATTTTCAAGTTAGGGGCAAACCCTTTCCATAACTCATACGGAGTTTTATCTAACTTCTTATGAGGAGCTTTATTAAGAACATAACATGTAGATAAAACAGCTCCCCCCACATATTATCAGATAAACCCGAACTCAAAAGCTTACAATTCATCATTTCTTTAAGGGTTCTATTTTTTTTTCATTCGGCTACACCATTTTGTTGGGAAGTATAGGGAGCACTAACTTCATGTATAATACTATTTTCTCACAAAAGGCTTCTAGAGTATTAATACTATATTCACCACCCCTGTCAGACCTAAGCCTCTTGATTTTTTTGTCTAATTGATTCTCTACATCTGCCTTGTATTTCAAAAACATGCTTTCAACCTCATCTTTTGACTTAAAAAGATATACCTTAGTGTATCTAGAAAAATCATCTATAAAGGTGATGTAGTATTTCTTTCCACCCTTACTAACAATGTTCTTGAAATTTGCTAAGTCTGAATGTGTTAGTTCAAGCAATTCTATTTTTTAGAAGACTTTTTGGTATGTTTTGCTTCTACACAAATATGACACTTAGAAAAATTATCAACATTAACTGCAGGAACTAATTCCATTTTTCTAAGTCTTTTAATAGAAGCAATATTAACATGGTCTAGTCTACCATGCCACAAATCAATAGACTCAGCAATATAAGCAGAATTGAAAGTACTAGCATTATTAGTAATCTCTTGAGCGATGTTCAGCACAAATAACCCCCCACTAAGGTAACCCTTCCCAACAAAGTCTCCCCCACGAGAAATAATAGCTTTATCAGATTCAAAAACAAGTTTAATACCTGCTTTGTTGAGAAGCGCACCAGAAACTAAGTTTCTATGAAGGGAGGGTACATACAGAACATTGTTCAAGGCTAAAGTTTTTTCAGAAGTTAATTTAAGGAGATTTTTTCCTTTACCCATAACTTCAGCTGTAGTGTAGTTACCCATGTAGACACACTCGTCATCGGCAAATTCCTCAAAGTCAAGAAACAGCTCCTTGTTGGCACAAAGGTGCCTTGAAGTGCCTGTGTCCAGTATCCAGTCAGTTTTGTTAGCCACCATGTTCGCCTCAACAACCACAACAGCAATGACATCACCACCCTCAGTAAGGTTAGCTTGGACTGGAGCTTTTCCTCCATTCTTTGAGTTTTGTCCTTGTCTCTGGTTGCACTGAAAAGCCTTGTGACCAATTTTGTCGCAGACATAGCAAGGTCCTTTCGACTTTTGAAAATAACCCTCTAGCTTATTGAAGTAATTTTGCTTCTTCACTTGTCCTTTCTTCTGACATTTCTTCTGTTTTCCTTTAAACTTGTCTTTCACAAAAGTACTAGAAAATTCCACAAAGTTAGCTTTAGAAGAATTGAGAGAGAGAGATTTCATCTTATCTTTAAGCCGTTCAGACACCTCATCTTTGAAACGGTTTGCTCCTCAGTCCTCATGTGACCGATCAATTCTTGAAGAGTTAAGTTTTCTTTTTATGTTTTAGTTGATTCCTGTAATCACTCCAGGTGGAGACTTTTCAAGCAGAACATTAGCCTGAAGAATCTCACACATCTCCATGCCCTCGTTCAAAACATCAGCAGTCAAGTTCTCATACTCGTGAACCTGTTCCATGATTGACTTATCATCAACCATCTGAAACATGACCCACTTTCCAACGACATACTTCTTTTTTCCAGCGTTATCAGCACCATATTTCTTCTCCAAACTGTCCCATATGACTTTAGCAGATCAAAGAGAGGGTTAGTCATATAATTAAACAGATTCCCTCTTACTGTTTTATTATCCTTTTCAAATTTCTTCTTAGTAGCATCAACAACAACAACAATATTAGCAATATTAGAACTATTAGCAACAACATCAGCAGAAGGATCATTAAACAAAACATAATCAACTTCTAATTGTTCAAAGAAATTAAAAGTTTCTGGGACCAACGCCTTATAATTGTTTCCATCTAGAGGCTCAAGCTTTGAGAGATCAGGAAGTGTTTTATTCAAAGTGGTGGCCATTAGTCAACATTATATGTAAAATCACTTTCAAATTGTAGGAAAAAGGAATAGATAATACTGACTAAGAACAAGAAGAAAAGAAGAACAACTTATCAAAAATACTGTATCATGGCAAGCCACTGCTTTGAAAGCGATTTCGGCCCGACTGGATGCATATCGTTAAGATCGGTCGCTCCCCAAGGTTCCACAGCACCTCCAAACACGTGCACTCATGGATAGAAGTTTAGAATTTGCACAAAATAGTTGCCAAGAAGAAGAGAAGATGAAGGTTTTTTCTGTAATTGTTACAGAAATTAAAATGTTGTAGGAAGAAAGTAATGATTAGCAAGATAAATTCTTGGTTAAGAATTGAGTGAATGTGATGGCTAATGATCATCTTATTTATAGGCAATTAGGGAAGTTGCATGTTTGACAAGTGTGGAGAGTCTTTTAACATTTGTCCAAATATATTAGTCCATTTGACAAATGTACCTAGTCTTCCATGCATGAAGACACATGGTAGATTTTGCATAGCCACTTGTCAAAGTCATTCAACACTTGGCTTTAAGGCTTCATGCAAGAAGCCACTTGGAAATAGATTGAAAAATAAAAAGACTAATGGCTATTGGTTGTAAATGGATTTTCAAAAAGAAATTTTTAACTTTGCATTATAAATAATACCAACAGTATTAAGTTATGGAGAATTTTTTTAATACGGAATAGAATGTGAAATAAAAATTATATATTAACAAGTGAGGGGATTAAACTATATAAACAAATGTAATTTGGAAACAATAACCTTTAGAAAAAAAGAAGAAGGGTAAAATACAAAACTGGTTGGTTAGTCAAAATTAAATATATTTTTTAGCAAAAAAGTGTATAGAATATATATTATACGCGTAAAATACTTATATATACGAAAAACATATATTTTGTCGGCTATTAGTTTTGGAAGCGACTAAAAATATAAAGAAGGAGAGAGCCCAACACACTGTGATACAAAATGGACTTCAAATTGTACCCGAGTTCTTATTCAGTAAAAATTGTGTGGGGTAGCCACTTTTTAAAGTGGTATTTACTTTTTATCCAACATTTTTAATGCTTAGCAATAGTAGTCACTAGTCTATTTAAATTAATATGAAAAGACTGTGTTATCCTTTCTTCTATCTCTTTCATGTTAGGGAGAAGAACTGTTTCGGAAGGAAAACTAGTAACCAATAATACAAACTCACATCTTGTCGCACACTCTGCAGTCAGAACACGATGAATCGGATCATAGTGATCACTATCTTAATCCTTTTTTTAATAATACTTCTAAAATTAGTGACCAATAATACTTCTAAGATCACATTCTAAGCCGTGATATCCATTTTTTTAAAAAAGGGACTAAGAATGTGATCTAAGAAGCTGTTATTTTTCTTTTGGTTGGTTAGGTTCTGTAGTCTTTTATTTTTTAGTTATTTCTTTTTGTTATTGCTTTTTGTTGTGTAATTTGACCTTAATCTTATATGTAAATTGCAATTATTTTTTTTTTTTTGTGAAAAGATACAAATAACGTTTGATTTTTTGCTACGTTATGTATCCTGAACTTACAGTTAGAAGTTCAAAAGTTAAGGACATTTGGTCCTGAACTTCGAGTTTCAAGTTCAAAAGTTAAGGACACTTAGTCCTGAACTTAGTGTCACACCTCCTTTTTTACTACACCCCCGATTACGATTTCTTTAAACATAAATCAGAGTATACGTTCGCGTAACTTCGGCTAAACTTTCTTAATAAACAAAGTGTTATTAATTATGTACACGTACGCGTGACATGATTCCTTACATGTAAAAATAAAACAAATATACGAACACGTGATTCGTTTCAAGACAATTCTATAATTATAAATAATTAAGCTAAAAGCTATTATAAAAGCTAAAAATACACGATAAATTATCCCAATCGGTGACTCGGGACACCATAAATTATCCCAACTGGCGACTCTGAATTTAATGTAAGTAATCCCGTTTCGAATGTCGTTTGAATTGTAAAGGGGGCGGACCGGGTTGGGACGGGTCTGAGCTGGTTTTTGGCTGGGTTTGGCTGGGTTTTGGGCTGGACTGGGGTAAAACGACTTGGGCCTGGAATTTTTAATTAAATGTGGCCCCAAATGGATTTCTTATTCTCTTTTATTTAATTCTTTTCCTTTTCTTTTCTTCCTTTTTCTTTCAAAAATTTGGAATCAGAATCCTAATTAAATTATAAAAGACCTAAATTAGCTTAAACACTAAATTAAAAGAAAATCACACAATTTGACCAAAAATACAAAATATGTTATTATTTTTTGAATTTTCATTTTTGTAAAACACCTAATTATTAATTAATTCAAAAAATGTAAAAAATCAAATCTTAAATGCAAATGCTATATTTTTGTATTTTTAATGCATTAATAAAATTAAACATGCACACAAATATATGCAAACAATCAGGAAAATCACACAATAATTCCTAAAATAACACATAATTAAAGACAAGAGCTAATTTTGGGAATTATTTTAGAGTAATTCGTATGAGGCAAAAATCACGTGCTCACACTTAGAATTACAAGTTCAAAAGTTAAGGACACTTGGTCTTGAACTTAGACTAACAAGCTCAAAAGTTAAGGACAATAGGTCCTGAACTTACACTTACAAGCTCAAAAGTTAAGGACAATAAGTCCTGAACTTAGGCTAAGAAGCACAAAAGTTAAGGACAATAGGTCCTTAACTTACAGTTACAAGTTCAAAAGTGGACAATAGGTCCTGAAGTTCTGAACTTAGACTAACAAGCTCAAAAGTTAAGGACAATAGGTCCTGAACTTACAGTTACAAGTTCAAAAGTTGAGGACATGTAGTCCTGAAGTCCTGAAGTTAAGTTAAACATTTAAGGACATGTAGTCCTAAAGTACTGAACTTAGAGTTCCAAGTTCAAAAGTTAAGGACATATAGTTTTGAAGTTCTGAAGTTAAGTTCAAAAATTAAAGACATGAGTAGAAGGGTATTTTTGTCCGGACAGTTAAAATTTATTAAAGCTGTGACTAAAGACTAAAGACATTTTAAGTTTAAACAAGGTGAAATGGCCTCGTGACCACTTAAACTTACTTTCATTTGTAAAGCCGATACACGAACTTACATCGTTCCCTTTTGAATACTCAAACTTACATATTTGGTAAGTAATAAATCTATTTGACCGTTGATCATGCACATGTGGGAGTGATAGAGATGATGTGGACAAAGTGTGTGTAAGTCACGTAAACTAAGCGCGTGACTACGATAATTTTGATTAAAAAAATGTAAAATCAGAAGAAAAAAAATTACAAATGAAAAAGAAAAAAATAAGCCCCCATTTAAAATAAGTAATACCCTTATTCCCCCTGACCCCTTTTTGTTTCTTTTCCCTTTCCCATTGACGTCTGCACCTCCCCCACCTCCCCTTTTCTTTTCTTTCTCCCCCACTCCAATTTTTCCCCGTTTTTTCCCTCTTTTTGTTCCAAAGTCCAGTAATAGTGAAAAACAAAGAAAAATAATAGATTTTGTCAAAAAAATTTGTCAATCCTTTCTTTCACATTAACTCCTCTCCCCTTTTTGTATCGATCTCAAATTGGATGATCGCAAGAGAAAAGAGAAAGACTATCGGAAAATTGACGAATTTTGGTTGAAAAATTCTACTTATGCAATCCGACTTCTTCTCTCTTTCTGATTTCACCATTCGTATCTTTTTTTGACATAGCTTCGCCGGCTCTTTTGTTGCATTGACGGAATTTTAGTAGGTGGCTCATCGACTCTTTGACTTGGGTATGGATTTTGTGAATTTTGTTAGAAGTGACAGATGAAATGAATTTTATGGAAGTTCATGGCTGATTGAGTCAGTCAAGTGATGGCTGTGATTTTTTTCCGATGACAGTGCTAAAATGTGTAGAAGAAATAGTAAAAGAAGTAAAATAAGAAGAGAAATTTTAATAAATTAGCTTTAAAAGGGACCCACAGATGACACATGTAAAATAATAAATGGTCTTAATATTTGACGTGTTCTTCTTTCAGACAATTGAATTACACGCGAGTTTATTTATACTCAATTGATTGAGTTGAGGTATTAAAATAGAAAAATTCAAAGTTTAAATATCAGCTTTAAAATCTCGTACAAGTTTAAGTGGTCATAAAGCCATTTAGCCTTTAAATAGTGACTTAAAAGTAAATAGACGGGATATATCACTAACGGTGCAATTCCCTTTTATTCATTATTTTGGCCCCCCAATTTCTGTTTCATCCACGTCCATCGAACCGTCGGACGATCGTCTCGAGAATTTCTTTTTTCTCTTTCTCCGGCGACCGCCGGCAATCCCATTCTCAGGTAGGTTCCCTCTCCTCTCTCTCTCTCCTACATCCGATTTCCCATTGTTCTTCCTACAAAACCCTAATCCAATTGTTAATCACGTTTAACGTGTGGAATACGGACTGTAATTCGGTCACAGTACTTTGCCTTCATCGTAAATAGGTTGAAATCTAATTTTTAGTCTTCGTTGTAAGTTTGACAAGTTAATTTGCTCAATTTGGTTGAATTCAATTTCTAATCATTCAAAATTCAATCATGTGAAGTCAACTGATCTGAAACACCGCCTTATATCCAAATCAGTGTAACCTAACCGTGTAATGTCGAGTTTTTCTGGTCTATTTTAAGGAATATATACGCTGACAGTGTAAGTGGAACTTAACATGTCATATCATGTTACATAGTACCATTTATTATTGGTTGCTAATCATTGATTATTAAGAGTTTTAAGTTAAATGCTCTGACAGTGTAATGATTTTTTTCTACACTATGTGTGTATTTTTCACCTATTGTGTAAGATTGCTTCCATTTTCCGAAGGTTACCAATTAATGTTTGTATAGAGAATTACCTGCTGTTGCCTTTTAACTGTCCTGATGGTGTAAATATTTTTTTTATACCGTCAGTGCATAGAACTTATAATTAAACGGAGTTACTTACAATTAACTTTTAAGTGGCCTGACAGTGTAAAAATTCTTTACACTGTGTGCATAAAACTTAAACTCAGTGGAGGACATGTTTTTTCTCGTAGCTCACTTATCATGCCTTGTGTATTGCATTATCAGACAGGATACTGCGCTAAGTATTGAAAAATGGAGGACATGTTGGTAGCGATTCTGTCGATGCTTCTGATTTTAGCATTAGTTCCACTTTATCTGTGGAGGCGCCACCAAAATTATGAGTCTTCCCGAGAACATGAAGATGAAGCTCAGGTTGACTTGCTTTTCCATTTGGTTGATAGTTTCTTGCTGCTTGTCTTCTATTACACACTCTGGGATTTAAGAAGATTATACTTGTACGTTCTCTGGCACAAAGCAATGGGGAAAGGGGATTGATTCTTTGACCTTCCTAGCTAAAGAGTGATCTGCAGGTGGGTATGACACTGTCGTCGGGGTTTGAGAAGATTATGAACTGATGTTAGGATTAAAATTTTGGTATAAGCAGATAATCAATTGTCCTTGTCCCATTTCATATAAAAGTATTTGACTGGATATGAGTTTAAGATGTTAATCTGAATATATTAATGACAGCAGGAGAAAATATTAGATTAATGGTTATAAGTTAGTTTGATAAAGAAAATATCACATCATGTTTGAAATTTGAACAGTTTTTGATTGTTGAAAGTGTGAAAGTCGTAAAGAGATGGAATTATGTCGAACATCTTGGGATGTCCTGAAATGAGGAAATAGTGTCACATAAATCGGGACGGAACGGAGGGACTAATAGACATTTAGATGTCAGCATAATACATTCATTAAGGCGACACTACAGGAGGAACTTGTAAAAGGTGCCTCAGTGTTGTTCAAGCATCACTGAATTTGGAGAAATAAGAAATTAACACATGTTGTAAATTTAGCAAGAACTGAAATTATTACTGGTTAAATATCAGGTTGAGCAGAGGGAAGCTGTAATAAGAGCCACTGGTACGCGTCGAATGCGTCGAAGACCAGCTTCTTCAGCTGCTAGCACATCTTCGGCTGCAGCCACTACAGATGGTATTCTACTAGATCTCTTGCTTTATTGGAACTATTTGATTAATTTTCTTCTGGTATGTCTATTTATATATTTTTTCCATATCTGTTTAGCTTGTTTATGCTGTTAAAATCTAAGGATAAAGTATCACTTTTTCTATGTGATGTTTTTCTAGTAATTATCATGCTCATCTTGGTTTCAACTTTCGAGTTGAAGGGTAAAAAGAAATAGGCCACTGTTTCTTACCTTTGAGCCCCTTTTTCAAAGTAGAATATGCAAGACAAGACTACAGTAGAAGTTTCTTCCAATCATTAAACTTGAGCCTAAATAGATATGGCTTATTGGATTGGCTTTAAGTTTGTTGCTTTATCTTCATCTTAATTGTGGCAACTTCCTATGTAAAGTTATTGAATCTAACGAGAAGTAAAGGGTTACCATTCGTGGACAAGGACATGAGTAATGTTACTTTTCTTTGTCACAAAGATGTATATCTCCGAGTGACTTTTTGGTAGCCTAGTTCTTCCTGATTATTGTCCCGTAACTGCTGCGCCCATGCTTTAGGTGCACTTGATCGAATTGATGCTACTTGGTGACTGATTTCATGTTTTTATTTATTTTTCAAATATCCGCAGAACTGGGTGATGACAGTGATGATGAAGCTGCTGGAGATGGATATTATACTGCAAAATCATCAAAGAAAAAGGAAAAGAAACGTCAAGAGCGGGAATCACAAAGACAGGTACCTCAAACTTTTAAGCATTTACCTTTTATCCTTGCAAGTTATTCGTTCTGAACCTTATTATATAGCAAAATTCTTATGGTCTTAACAAGTACAATTTGTTAGTAACAAGCTTGATGCTTGTGATTCCTATGCTGCGCTTTGCGGGGGTGTGGTGATTGTAATTATTGCAACATAGATTAAGCATGGGACAGAAAAATAAAAAATGTCCAAACAATGGGATTAGCTATTATCAGAAATATGTCAGCAATGTATAGTATGAGCATACAAGTGTTTAAATACATTTCTATGCTTATCAAACTTTAGTTTTTCTCTAGTTTATTTTCTTAATTGAGGCTGTATTGAATTATAGACACCTAATAATCATGGAAAACCAAAACTTGGGACAAATTTTGTTTGACCCAAGGAGAGTTCACATAGGAATAGAGGGGGTAAAATAGTAATGTTCATCTAGCACCCTATTTTGCTATAATAGGCCTGCAAAACAATTTAGTTATATTAGGATTTTTTTAACTGAACTGAAGTGGGAATATTATTACCAAAAGCATCAAGAAGATGCATAGATTACATAAGAGAGAATTTATCAGCCCCTAAATGACAAAAAAACCTATCATACAGCTAAGGAGCTGATAAATTCCATAAAAGAGTCCAGACTTAATACAGGGGTTAGGTTAACCCAACTAAAAAGATTGAGCAAACATCTGGCCTTGAGAGTATGGTTGGCAGTTGAAATGCAATCAAAGCATCTTTGCTTCCTTTCTGCCATATGCACCACAAAATACAAGCAGGAATGGAAGTCCAGATCCTTTTGATGGACTTCCCAACTTTCCATGAACTCCAGCTCACAAGGGCTTCTCTGACATTCCAAATATCTGCTGCAACTGGGCAATGAAGGAACAAGCGACTGATTGATTCTGAAGTTATATTAAGATTTAGTTTCTTATTCTTTTTTTCTTATATAGTTTGTCAATCATTATGTGTTTGTCCCTGATTGTCGGAGGACCTTTTACTTTTAATAATTCAAAATTAATTTCAGAATTCTCTTTTGATTTTAGCTAGTTTCTTCGTTAAAGAGAGCCAGGAAACCTAGGATTTGAGTTCTTTTTCATTATAACTATTGCTAGCTACAACATTGTATGTTGAACATCTTTAGCCAATGATAGCATCTTGATCGGTTGTTACTTACTATGCTTCAGGATTCTGCCTGAATCTATAAGTAAAACCGAAAATAAACCTTTCCTCCCAAAGTCATAGAAAAAGAAAGAGTGTTAGAATTGCCCCTAGGGCTTCGGTCTAGTGGTATGAGCGCCACAAATGATGTGTGAATTAGGCGTATGTCATAGGTTCAAACTCTGCCACAGACAAAAGCCCGGTAAATTAGAGAAGGATAGAGGGGCGGGCTTGTTATCTGTCTATTTTTAACTCGATTTGTGCACCACTGATCCTCGAGGATTTCTCAGTTTTTAAAGAGAAAAAGAAAGAGTGCAAAGGTTCCAACAAAACATAAAGCATATTATGAACTCAAGTTAGGCAGGTCCTTGATGCAACTATGAAGAATAGTTAGAAATTATAAATGGTTTAAAAAAAGATGGAAATGGAACAGTAGTATACTTAATTGATAAATGTAACTGAATCTTTTTGGTGTCATTCAATTTATGTGATGGTTAAAAGTTCAGTCTGCACCTGGTTGCTTGCCTTTCACTTATGGTTGGAGGGAAATCACATCTTGCTGATGAACAGCAAAAGAATGGCATGGGTTAACTCATTTTGCAGTGTGTCACCTTAGTATGAAGTCTCCCTCCAAGAGTTATGAATACCATCTTAAGTTATACTGCACATGGCTAGTCTTTTAAACTCGGAACTGAATAAGGCTGTTGAAACAACACCGGTTTCTTCTGAGAAATGTGGATTTCTATTGCCTCTTGCAATTTTTAGAAATTGAAAATCGATGTTGGTTATGATTCTTCTCATTGGCTATATAGGCTGAAGAAGCTTCTCGGGAATCGAAACAAACAAAGCAAAGTCGCTATGACGAAATCAGAAGGAGAAAAGAGGAGGAGCGTGAAGCTAAAGAGCGTGCACTGGTGAGTATCTGACTGTGTGGAGTAACTTGATGTGTTGCAGTATCCTTTTGAGAGAATTGAATAATCTGTGTAGGAAGAAGAAGCCAAGGCTCGACAGGCCAAAGAGGAAGAAGCTGCTGCTTTAGAGTTTGAGAAATGGAAAGGTGAAATTTCAGTTGATGCTGAAGGAACAACTGAAAATGAGATACAAGATGGAAGCCAGGGTCTGCTTTTTGATTTTGTCGAATACATTAAGGTAATTATAATTCATGCCAGTTGACTAGTGACAAACTAAAGATTCATATACTATATTAACATTGTTCCTCTTCTTTATCTTTTGCCTTCTGGATGTGGTGGGATTTTTCTTTCTTGATAAGTACATTTTTTCTCTATTTTGCACTGGAACTTTTTTATATTAGTCAAAATCTACTTAAGCTTGTATTTTCAATATATGGCTAGGGAGTTTATCTGAAACAAGTTTCAGAATACATAGTTTGCAGTTTGGTGAAAATTATTGACATGAGTAGGTCAAATCTTTCCATATACCTTGCAGAAACACAAATGTGTGCCATTGGAGGATCTTGCTGCAGAATTCAAGCTAAGAACTCAGGTAAGCACCTTTGTCATTTTACCAATTTCGGATGCTGGTCACGGGTCACCATATTGCCTTTTTTTCCTCCGTAGAATATTGCTTGTCAATTTGGTCCTCTAAAAAGGAAGATCCAAGGAAGCTAGTTTATGTTCTTCTTTTGCTTAGTGAATTTTTGAGTAAAGTTGCTCATCTTCCTACACATGAATAGGGATATATTATTTTTTCA
This sequence comes from Nicotiana tabacum, assembly GCF_000715075.1. Classification (NCBI taxonomy): domain Eukaryota; kingdom Viridiplantae; phylum Streptophyta; class Magnoliopsida; order Solanales; family Solanaceae; genus Nicotiana; species Nicotiana tabacum. Next base: position 217,434,790 of record NC_134080.1, on the reverse strand, counting down.
TTATATATATAGCTATATACTATTCTCAAATTACCCTCGTGCTGCCCATTACTGCATATTTCTTTATGCAGGAGTGTATCAATCGGATCAACTCTCTGGAAGAAATGGGTATTCTCCTTTCCATCTCTTAAAGTTTTGATTGGATTTTGTTGTCCTTTTAATAAGCAATGAATTCTTGTTCCTCCTGTGTTTGCTAAACAATAAACATTTTGATGTGATTTCATCAGGGAGACTCTCTGGTGTCATGGATGATAGAGGGAAATACATATACATTTCCCTAGAAGAAATGAAAGCTGTGGCTGACTATATTAGACGTGAAGGTAGGGTCAGTATCTCACACCTAGCTAGCAAGTCTAATCAATTCATAGACTTGGAACCAAAAGTAGAATTGGTTGAGGATATAGGCAGCATCGAGGAGGCCACTGTTGCCTTATCTTAATGTGAGTACGTCTTCATGAACTTGTACGTGTACTTCTGTGGAAGTCTAATGTTAAAAAATTGACATGCTTTACCCTAATTCAGATGCATTTCATTCTCCTTCCTTTCTCCCTTTTCTGTCTCTTCAATTCCAGGTAAATGGTGGTTAATAAACTCCGAACTTGAGGATTCCAAGACACTTCCTGAAAATTTGCTGCTGAGAAAGCTTTGTCATTCATGGTGGATAACCTCCTGATTGCGAGTATATTGCTGGGGCTACTCCTATGGATGTATATAAGTAGATAATTAGTTTTACTGAAAGGACTTATTTGGCAATCTCCTCCCAGGCTGGCAAAGTTTTGAAGAACAATTTGTCCTATAGTAGCAAACAAAAATGTAATGGAACTATGTCTACAGTTTTATAGACCCGGCCCTTTTAGGTGGGTACGAAATATGTTGTTTTATCGCTTACATTCTGAGACTGCTTTGTCTCTCACTTACTCATTCATCAGGTCGATTAGCTTTGCCTTGCCTGAAAATCCCCTTAGCTGTCAGTACCATGTTGAAGGTTTACTGATAACTCTTATAGGCAGCAGGACTTATTCATCTGGATTTTGTCCAATTAGACTACTGTAGAAACCAAAGGCATTACATGAAGAGTTCTTATTTTGCTGATACATTTCGAGTTTATTGAATTTATTGTTTTTGGTTGCATATTGACAAATAATAGTGGTTTTCAAGAACCGGGCTTGATACTTACTCATTCTTTGACCTGAGGAAATGGCCGCTCATAGTGTGTGGATTTCTTTGGATACGAGGAGTTTCTCCCCGATTTCCAAAAACTTTAGAAGGAAATTGAAAATGTATGTTCGAGTGGTTACAGAATTATATCAACCCTCTTGAGCTGAGGACCACCGAGCTTATTACTAAGGGGTGCGATGGGATGACTGAGATTTTTCCACCTTTAATTAGAAGTTGGCTTTTACCCCCTTAATGAGCCTATCTAGCGTGAATGGGTTGGTGAGTGTCAAATATCCGATGGTTGAGTCAAAGGAAACCAAAGAAAACCACTGAACTTCTTATGCTGTAAATTTGGAAATGTAGAACCTGCATCTGCAGAGGGGCAAGAATTTGCCAGTCATGAGTCAACATAAACAATAATGTCTGATTGCTTGAATAGGCAGACCTAATGTCTAATCGGAAACCTAACATAACCTGCAACTCTCTAAACAAACATGAATACGGACTGTCGTTAATGCATTCTTTAGTTCATGCTGGATATTTTAGTAAGACCTTTTCTGCATGTTTTATGAAACCATTGGACGAAAGAGGGGCTGCAAGTTGCTTTAGTATTTTTCTCTTGCTCTTTGGCCCTTAAATAACAATATTAGAGTTTTTGAAATAACACCGTCACTGAAATTGACAATTTGTCATGTCAACTAAACTAAATTTGCAATCTAACTCCTCTGTCAACAAGAATTTAATTATGCCAAAAATGTGTTTCATAGTATATTTTGGGATTTTTATACAAAGTCGACGATTATGCGTTGATTATACATAGTTATACACATACTTATTATATATATTAATTAAATATAAATCCATCCGTTATTTTTAGTTTTAGCGGTATGGACAACTATTTAAGTTAATACATCATTATTTTTCATTTTGCCTTTAGTCCTAAAAAGGGGTAAGTGAACGGATAGCCATTCTCAGGGATGTGTTGGGAATAAACCCCCTACCAAAATAATATTCACGGTAATAAAAGCGGAATAATAATGTAGCACCGAGATACGGTAATTAACAAGAATAAAAGAGTAACAATGACACCAAGATTTTTACGTGGAAAACCCTTCTGAATAAGGGAAAAACCACGATCCCGAGAGGAGCAACTGATACACTATAGTAAGGAATTTACACTTTGTAGGCCCGAGTAAAATACTACAAAGACCACTACAATACTCAAAAGAAATAACCCTTTTTTGATATTTCACCTCACTACAATATCGCTCATACTCTCTATTTTCTTCACAGACTATTTTCTTATATCCTGTCTGTGAAACCTCACTCTTTCTTTCTAGCTCTCAAATATATTTTCCTCTGAGATTGATGATGATAAAAATGAGAGCCGAAGCTCTCATTTTATAAGCAGAATACAGCCTACCTCATTTGATATTACAGGTTCTGCAGACTGCTTAATTTGACAAAGAAATCGAACGTGGTGCTGCTTAGCAGCCATATTTGACAAAAGTTAACAAAGGAAGAGAATTCTTCCATAATTCAAGGGCTGGACCCCACATGATGCTATTTAGAGATTAATCAGTACTTATTTTTGTCCTGAAATTTTAAACTAAATATTCTAACTTCAGGACAATTCAGTACATTTTTTTGTCCCAAAAATTTGAACCGAAAAAATACAATTCAGGTTGTACCGGTTAATTCTTAAATAGTAGCCCTTTAGAATGACTACCTAGGGTCATTTCTACTCCTTAAAAAGGGTAAAAACAGAGGGGCAAAAATGGAAATTGCAATGGATGACACAACAGCCAGTGGCTGGCATATTCTAGACATTAGCTTATCTTCATTTTAACCATAAATAAAAAAAAGGTTCATTTGGTAAAAATAGAATCTTAAAATTCAGTGTGTCCTCCTTAAGAATCGGGGAAAACTAGAGGAAGAGCATTGAAGTTGAACAAGTCTTATAATTTTCTGTTTATTATTACTACAAGACCGTTTTAACTGTCTGATGCATGGTTTCTCTTACTCCTACATCGTTCATTATTTTTTGATAATCAACATTAATTAACTAATTTGGAATTGAGACGTAGTTGATTGATGATTGCCGTGTGCGTTTTCACGCGGCATCAACAAATCGTCCTTCCTCTTCCTCTGCCGCCTCCCTCCTCCTCCTCATCTACTTTCTTTGCATGAAAGCCAAAAATTTGAACAACGATACATCTTAACAACAACAACAACAAAAACAAAAACAAAAACAACCAACATTGTCCATTTCCTTAAAAAAAAAAAAAAGACCAAAAAACATTATTAATTCCTTCAAATGATCGTAAGAAGTGAAGGAATGAAAATACCATGGAAAAATGCTGCTGCCATCTCTTGCTTTACACTAATATTGTTATGTTATAACATTCAAATATCTAAAGCTCAAGACTACGGCGGCGACGAGTCGTCGGTACCGGCTGCGCCACCGCCGGAGCAAGAGAACTGCGACGGCATATTCGTTTCATATACATTCGACAGCCGCGAACGTGAATACCCGTTCGTTAAAAACGTATCAGCACAAGCATGGGCATTTAACTCCATGTTAACAGTGATTAATACTGGACTTTACGAGCTGAAATCATGGAAAGTTCACGTAGGGTTTCAACATAACGAGCTTTTAGTGTCAACTGATGGAGCTGTAGCGGTTGAAGGCGACGGATTTCCGATCAAAGTTGGGAAAAACGGCACAGTATTGGCAGGTTTTCCGCAGTCGGATTTGAAGACGGCGATTGATACCGCCGGAGATTTTACTCAGATGGCGGCGCAAGTGAAGATTAAGGGGACGCAATTTGGTGTTTCGCCAAAAGCAACTCCAATGCCTCGGACAATTAAGCTTCTTAATGATGGATATAAGTGTCCTGCTCCTAAGCGCTTCAGTACGTATATATTTTCACATTTTTATATGACAATATTTGATTTAGCATACGGGAAGCCTTGACGTAACTGGTAAAGTTGATGCCGTGTGACCAGCAGGTTCGCGAGTTCGAGCCATGAAAACAGCCTCTTGCAGAAATGCAGAGTAAGACTGCATATAATAGACCCTTGTGGTCCGGCTCTTCCCCGGACCCCGCGAATAGCGAGAGCTTAGTGCACCAGGCTGCCTTTTAATATTTGATTTGGCACGAGCTCGAGGAAAAAAAAACTTGTGGAATTAAACATGTCATGCATGGCTTTTTAAGAGCATGCAATTATGGATTGATTAGGAAGTTTAATGTTATTCAGTTTTCAACTATAGAAAGATGTTCTTCTTTTTGGAACGAACTAAAAAGATAGGAGTAACTATTATATCTCTTCACAACATGGATATAAAATATGTATATAGCCGACTCTAACTGATAACGAATTATGATGAATAATTGATTGGGGAGAGGTGATCAGACAGGACATGACGCGACTTAATATTACTGAGGACATGACCCTTGACAGGGAATTATGGAGGTCGAGCATTAAGGTTGTAGGTTAGGGAAAGTTGTGAATATTTCTACAGCACAATAGAGTGAGACTAGCCAGTTAGGAGTTAGACTAAGAATGTCATTGGTCGTCTATTAATGCAGGGCTTTACCTGCTAGTTTTACTATACCAGCCATCTATTTCGTATTTCGTATTCTGTATTTCATATCTCTTATATTGCTGTTATTTTATTATGCATTTTTATGGTACTAATATATCGGCTCCTGTTGCTTTTTTGAGCCGAGGGTCTCCTGGAAACAGCCTCTCTACCCTTCGGGGTAGGGGTAAGGTCTGCGTACATATTACCCTCCCCAGACCCCACTTGTGGGATTATACTGGGTCGTTGTTGTTGTTGTTGTAATTGATTGTTTTCTATGTTTAAAGTCTATTTGCATTAAAATTTTGTTCTTCATGTGTATGATGAATATTTGCTCGGTTCCTCCAAAAATGCTGTCGAGTATGTGGCGGGTCCTCCAAAAATAATGCATTTTTGGAGGACCCGACACGGGTGCGGATTCAAGATACATACTGATATAATGTGTCTGCTTCTGTATCTGATCAGAAAACTTATTAGATAGATCATCCTGCTGAAAGTGTTTAATTTATCTGTTTGCAAAATATGCAGAAACTTATATGCATGCTTGCTGCAAGAGGGACCCCAAATTCAAGCCCAAGAATACTACCCTCAAGTTCATGCCTCGCCGATATGGAGACCTCTCGTTCACATACGACGTTCTATCCGCGTATGAGAACAAGTACCAAGCACAGGTTACCATCGACAACCTCAGCCCCTTAGGTCGTCTTGATCATTGGAACTTAACTTGGGAATGGATGCGAAACGAGTTCATTTATAGCATGAAAGGTGCCTACACTCATAAAAAAGATCCTTCTGAATGCATTTACGGGCCTCAGGGACAATATTACAAGGATTTCGACTTCACTACTGTCCTGAATTGTCAAAAGAAGCCACTCATCTCGGATTTGCCACCCGAAAAGGAAAATGATGACAAACTTGGCAAGATACCTTATTGTTGCAGAAATGGCACACTTTTGCCACCTACTATGAATGAGACTAAGGCAAGATCCATTTTTCAGCTTGAAGTCTTTAAACTTCCTCCTGATATGAACAGAACCGCCCTGTATCCGCCTCAGAATTGGAAAATTGAAGGTACCGTTAATCCGTCCTATAAATGTGGCCCTCCTGTTAGAGTAGATCCAACAGGATTCCCCGATCCGAGTGGAACGGGCATGACTTCTACTGCTGTGGCTAGTTGGCAAATTACTTGCAACATTACACGTCCAAAGCCAAAAGAAAACAAATGCTGTGTTTCATTCTCAGCATATTATGCTGATTCTGTTATCCCCTGCAACACTTGTGCTTGTGGCTGTCAACAGACGTCTAAATGTGACGCGAATAGAAAGCCGTTACTTCTCCCTCCACAAGCACTTCTTGTCCCTTTCGAAGACAGGGAAGAAATGGCGGAAGCTTGGAACGCAATCAAACATTTTGGTCCATTTCCTAAGAAACTCCCTTGTCCTGATAATTGTGGGGTGAGCATAAATTGGCATGTTGATAGTGATTACAAAAGCGGATGGACAGCTCGAGTAACTCTCTTTAACTGGGGAAACGACGCGTTTGAGGACTGGTTTACAGCCATTCAGATGAAGAAAAACATTGCTGAAGGATATGAAAATGTTTACTCATTCAATGGTACTAAGTTACCTCAACGAAACGACACGATTTTCATGCAAGGTTTGCCTGGATTGAACTATTTAGTTGGAGAAGTGAATGGAACTAATCCTGGTAAAGATCCAAGAGTGCCTGGAAAACAACAATCTGTGATTTCATTCTTGAAAAACCATACACCAAATATTAACATTCCTTCAGGAGATGGATTCCCTGCCAAAATATTCTTCAATGGTGAAGAATGTGCACTTCCAACTGATTTTCCTAAAAGAAATGCAGCATTCAAATCTCAAGTTGGTTTGTTGCCTGCAGTTTTGCTTGCTCTCCTCACCCTTCTGTTGACAGATCAATTACACTGATTCCTATCCCTACAAGCTGGTATAGTCACATTTTCTTCTTAAAAAAAATAAAATTATACAATGTTTGTTGGTTTTTACTTAAGCGTTTAAGTTATATACGCCGTTGATGTAAGAATTTTTTACACCATCAGGTCACCTTTATCTGATACAGCAGGTACCTGTATTATTTTCAAGATTGAAAATCCTGCATTTTAAGGAGGCTTAACTGTAGATATTGACCTTATAGTGTAAAACATTCTTTACATATGGTGTGTATAACTTAAGAAAGGAAGCATTGGCATAACTGGTAAGTTGCTGCCATGTGACTAGGAGGTGGAGGGTTCAAATCGGGGAAACAACCACTGGCAGAAATGCAGGATGAGGCTGCGTAATATAGACCTTTGTGGTCCGGTCTTCTCTGAACCCACGCATAGTGGGAGTTTAGTGCATCGGACTGCCTTGAACTTGAACTTAAACTTTTATTATGTTGTTTTTGGCCAGTGCTTATTTATTACAGGGTTTTCTGTTTCAAGATTTTATAGGTCAAATGGACATGAAGTTGGGAGTGTAAAGAAGAGAAGTGGATCAAGAAAAGAGACAAATTAGGCAAGATTTGCAATTTAGAAGACTGTAACAAAGTTGGGACAGAAAAATGAATGTACTTTGTTTGATTGATGTATCATAATTAAACTTACCCACAAAAATGAATATTTGAACCTTTTTTTCTTGTGTAGTGGAGTATGGTGGTGAGAGTTGGATATTGTTGAAAAGTTTTTATGTTCTTCAATAGGAAGTACATAAAAATGGAATATAGGGTTTAGATTATATTCTAGTTCTTAAGTGGTATCAATACAAGGAGTACTATATATTTCAATACATATTTCTGCTTAAGTACTCTTCTTGAAATGACTGATTATCATGATTTCTATTAAACGACCCAAAGTAATTGATATGGAGCACCTTTCGAAGGAGTGAATTTTATTCCAAAAAAATTATAGTAATTGTTAAAAAAGCAGACATATTTGCAGCTTGAGACGTGCTAAAGATACGTCTTAAGGATATTTATTTGGTATCGACGTATTCCCCGAGATCCAAAAAATTAGAATTCAGGCTGATTTTCAAATTTTCGTGTGCTATAGTCCACGCCATCTACATGATCCGGGCTACCAGATCCGAATAGCCTAAAATTTTGCGGGGCCATAAAAAATGATCTACGTAATAAATAATAGTCATGGCTTTAGCATGACCGTTCCTTGTTTTTGGCACTTTAGGTACAAAAACTTAAATTCGGGCCGATTTCAAAATTTTTACACGCTATAGTCCACGCCATCTACATGAATCCAGTCTACTGGATCCGAATCACCTAAAGTTTTACCGGACTATCAAAAATGACCTAATGAACAGTAGTCATGGCTTCAGCATGATTGTTCCTCGTTTTTTGGCCCTTTTTGGGGAAAAACTGTAATTTAGGATGATTTCCAAATTTTTGTGTGCTATAGTGCACGTTATCTATATGAACGGGGGCCACCGGATCTGAATCGCCTAAAGATATTAGGGGTCATCAAATGACTTAATGAACAATAGTCATGGCTTCGGCATAACCATTCCTCCTTTTTTGGCTTATTAAGGTCAAAAGGCTGAAATTCCGATTTTCAAATTTTCGCGTGCTATAGCCCAGGCCATCTGCATGAATCCCGGCTACCGGATACGAATCGCCTAATATTTTGCGGTACCATTAAAAATGATCTAATGAACAATAGTTATGGCTTCGACATGACCTTTCCTCATTTTTTGGTATTGTAGAGCCAAAAAATTAGAATTCAGGTCGATTTTCAAATTTCCTTGTGCTATAGTCCACGTCATCTTCATAAATCCGGTCAACCGGATTCGAAACGCCTAAAATTTTGCGGGCCATTAAAAATGATCTAATGAACAAAAGTCATGGCTTCGGCATGACAGTTTCTTGTTATTTGGCATTTTAGGGCCAAAAAACTTGAATTCAGGCTGATTTCAAAATTTTCGTGTGCCATAGTCCGAGCAATCTGCATCAATCCACGTGTAACGACCTGACCAGTCATTTTGAGCATTTTCATTCTGTTCAGCTATTTGAAGTCTTGAGTAGCATCGTTTTATGTATTTTGACTTGTGTGAATCGTCGGTTTTGGTTTTCAGGTTATTCAGAATCGATTTGGAAGGAAGAATTTCATTGTTGAAACTTTAGATTGGAAGAGTTAACCAAGTTTTGACTTTTTAGTATTTGACCACGGATTGGAATTTTGTAGGTTCCGTTAGCTCCGTTGGGTGATTTTGGACTTAGGAGCGTGCCTGGATTGTGATTTGGAGGTCCGTAGTTGAATTTGGCTTGAAATGACGAAAAGTTAGATTTTTGAAAAGTTCAACCGGGAGTGGACTTTTTGATATTTGATTCGGATTGAAAGAGCTTCGTTATGTCATTTGAGACTTGTATGCAAAATTTGGGTTCATTCCGGGCTGATTTGCTATGTTTCGGCACGAGTTATGGAAGTTGAAAAGTTCAAAGTTCATCAAGTTTGAATTGAGGTGCGATTCGTCGTTTCGATGTTGTTATATGTATTTTGAGGCCTCGAGTTGGTTCATATTATGTTATGGAACTTGTTGGCATGCTTGAACGTGGTCCCGAGGGGCTCGTTATGCCTTAACTGTACCTCATTTTTTGGCGTTTTACGATCATAAAATGGGAATTCTGGAGGATTTTTCAATTATTTTGTGTGCTAATATCTACGCCATCTTCATGAACTCGGGTAACGGGCTCCGATTCGCCTAAAATTTTGTGAGGTCATCAGAAACGACCTAATAAACAATAGTCAATTCTTCACCTTGACCATTCCTTATTTCTTGGCGTTTTATGGCCATAAAACAAGAATTTAGGACGATTTCCATTTTTTTTATGCTAATGTCCATTTCATCATGAATTTAGGCGACAGACTCCGATTCGCCTAAAATTTTGTGGATCCATAAGAAGCGACCTAATGAAACGATAGTCATTGCGATGCCATGCCCATTCCTCTTTTTTGGGCTTTAGGCCCATAAACAGGAATTTAGTATGATTTTTTCTAATTTTTTGTGGGTTTATTATATACATGATTATTTTTCTAAATTTGGTTGACAGACTCCGATTGGCCTAAAAATTGGTGGATTCATCAGATACGACCTTGTGAGCAACACTCACTATGGCTTCCGTTATTTTTTGGCATTTCGGTGTCATGAAACAATAACTAGTGATTATTTTTATTTTTCATATGTTTATATACATGATGATTTTCCTGTATTTGGTTGGCGAAATCTGATTAGCCTAAAATTGGCGGATCCATCAGATACGACCTTGTGAGGACTAACTTTATTTTTTGGCGTTTTAGGGTCATGAAACATGAACTAATGATTATTTTCATTATTTTGGTGTGTTTATATACATAATTATTTTTCTGAATTTGGTTGAAGGACTCCGATTGGCCAAAAAATTAGTGGATCCAATAGATATGTCCTTGTGAGGAATACTGACCATGACTAACGCTATTTTTAGCGTTTCAGGGTCATAAATATGAATTAATCATTATTTTTATAATTTCGTGTGTTTATATACATAAAGATTTTCCTGAATTTGATTGGCGGAATCCGATTGACCTAAAAATCCTTGGATCTATGGGATACAATCTTGTAAGTAATACTCACCATCACTAACATTATATTTTGGTGTTTCAGGGTCCTGAAACAGGAATTAATATTTATTCTATTTTTTCATATGTTTATATACATCATGGTTTTCCTGAATTTGGTTGACGGACTCTGATTGGCCTAAAAATTAGTGGATCCGTCAGATTCGGCCTTGTGAGCAATATTCACCGTGACTAACATTATTTTTTTGCGCTTTGGGGACATGGAACAAGAATTAATAATTATTTCTATTTCTGGTGTGCTTATATACGTGTTGATTTTCCTAAATTTTTTTGACGGACTCAGATTGGCTTAAAATTTGATGGATTCATGTGATACGGCCATGTAAGCAATACTCACCACTACTAAAATAATTTTTTTTAGAGTTTCAGGATCATAAAATAGGAATTAATGATTATTTCTATTTTTCGTTTGTTTATATACATGATGATTTTCCTGAATATGATTGACGAATTTCAATTAGCCTAAAAATCTGTGGATCCATGGGATACGATGTTATGCGCAATACTCACCATGATTAACATTAATTTTTGGCATTTCGGAGTCATGAAACAGAAATTAATGATTAATTTCATTATTTCATATGTTTATATATATGTTAATTTTCCTCAATTTAGTTGACGGACTCCAATTGACCTAATAATTTATGGATCCATCTGATACGACCCTTGGAGCTATAGTCACCAGGACTAATATTATCTTTTGGCATTTCGTGATCATAAGAAAACTATGCACGGTCACTTGGATTCTATCGCTAAAAAAACTGACAGATTCCGATTGGCTTGAAATTTGATGGGTCCATCGAAAAAGACTTTGTGATCAATACTCGCCATGACTAACATCGTGTTTTGGCGTTTCGGGGTCATGAAACATGAATTAGTGAATACGTCCATTCTTTCGTGTGTCCTATATACATGATGGTTTTCCTGAATTTCATTGACAGACTCCAATTAGCCTAAAAAAATTGGTGGATCCGTCAGAGACGGCGTTAGTTACCAATCAAATGTTTGCTACGTGCAAGAAATCATTCCGGTTGACAAAAACTTTCATGATTACTGCTACATTTATCATAATTCTGTTATTTTCTTTCATAATATTTGTCCTATCAGTTTACATGAAAGAATAAGGGGTATTATCACTTTTAGCCCGCGTCAGAAATTATTTACATCGATAGCCGAAAAAGTGTATAAAATTTGTATAATTTTTTATATAACATACAAAATGAATATATATTTTTCTAATATTATTTTGAGAGCGACTATTATTTTTACAATGGCTATACAATGTCATTTTTCCAAAGAATAACAAGTCACAACCAAGATAAATATGGCTCTATACTCAGTAAATTCATATTATACAAGCTTTGGAAGAGTGTCTCTGTATACATTAGCCGCTGAGGGCACATTTGCTACTTGGAAAAAAAAACAATACATTTACATGATGGTAGTCTCAGTATGGAACCAGAAAGAATGGCAATTTACATTTCTCTTGCTAAATCAAGCACAGTATACATAAGCAGCCACTGTCCCTTTGGCATGGCTGAAAAATCCGAATATAAAACTTGTTAGTCTTCTTGGCCTGCAGCAAAATGGTTAAGTTCATTGAGAAATCTCGGAAAGACAACCAGCGAATACAGGATTTAGAATCAGGAATGCATCTTATAGTGTTTTTTTTTTGCACATGTATACATAGTTTGAACCGAAAGTAGTGTATTCAGTTGAATCCACCGAACTCGTCGTAGATCCGAAAGATAACCACATGGTTAAAGGAGGAGAGTAACAAAGGTTACTTACATGAACTTCATGATTTATGAATCATCAACCAGTCTTTTCAGCTTAGCTACCTGTTGGTGTTGGCCGCCTGTTTTAACCAGCATCAGTATTTGAAAGGTCATAGCTTCTTGCAGAAATAATCTTGCATATATTGCTAACATACTAACACTAATAAATGACGAGTTTAAGTTACATACACCGTCAATGGTCATTTTTACCTACCGTAGCAGGTAATTTGTCTTATTTTCAAGATTACAGATCCCGCATTTGCAGGAGGCTTACCTATAAATATCATTTCGATGAAGAAATTACCTTTTTAAGATACTTCTTGTGAAGTTTCATTGCACCAGTGCAAGCCTTTTTAGCATCCAGGTTTCCATTAACATCATTCAGTATCTGCAAATAGTAAACAAATGATTAAAGTATGAATCCATATAAGGGGCAAACTATGAACTTTTCGAAAAATCAGTATAAATACAAGTATGTATTACTCCTTGAGTTGGAAATCAGAATAACATTTAAGTTTTATGTATGCGAAAACCTTAACAACGTCGTCTAGTCCTCTTGCTTCAGTCAGCAACTTATCGCTCTTATCTTTCAGGACGCTGGCTACAAGAAAAACAGATATCGGTAGGGGAGCTTCTGATGCTTTGCCACCATTTTTCATGTTTTCTCGCTCGTATTTCCCAATATGGCGCGATTTTGACTTTGATTTTGATTCTTCAGATTTTTGATCAGCAGCTAATTCAGGATCTTCATACAAAAGAAACAAGTCCGGATCATATTCCAGTGCCCACATCATCTGTTCGAAAAAGATCAGGACAAACTGTTAGATCATTGAATAAATAGCTCTGAAACAAGAAGAGGTTTTTCAGTAGAATTTTTTTTTTACCTCCCAAAGATATAATGAATCACAAAAAGAAAATTCTCGGCGGAACAAAACCATGAGCATCCGGACAGCAAACAGATAATCACCTCCACCTAATTTATCTGTAGGCCAACATCAGAAGGAAAATACTATGTTACTTTTTTCGCGAGGGGAAATGAGGAAGTTATATCGTTTGCTTATCGCTCAGTATTCAAATGAAGGGGAGCCTTGGAGCAGCGGCATATTTATCTCCGTTTGACCTATAGGTCACGGGTTCGCGCCGTAGAACCAGCCACTAATGCTTGCATTAGGGTAGTGTATCTACATCACACTCCTTGGGGTACGGCCCTTAACAGTTGGAAACAGTAACAATGAAAATGGCCCCGGGGCCCTGTGTGATCGCGGGATGTCTTGTGCACCGGGGTGGCCTTTATTGCTCAGAAATTAAATATGAAAGTAAAGAGATTTTACCTAAGTGTTGGTGAAGTTTAGGATCAATAACTTGAGTTACTGAAGCTAGATTATTCAGCTGCGATTCTACGCCAACAGAACTCTCTGTGTATCTGAAATTTCCTCTCTTTGAAATTTGGCACAATAGTTGGTATCAGTCATAAGAATTGCGAAACATAAAACATACAGTAATGCAAATAACTGAAGATGTGACTCAAAAGGTAACATAGTATTCAGGAAAATAATGCTGTTTGAGTAAAGATTGTAAATATGTACCAGTCGTCTCATTAAACGTTCGAAGCACCAAAATGCATCTGCTTCATCGTCGAGAAGAATAATCATGGGCGAGCAAAGATCACTCATACCTGTTCAACAATGTCAAGATCTCTCAGTAATTGTAGGATCAAAGAGAAACCAAGATAGTCAAAACAATTTAATCCAAGAAGATGTTGCGACAAAACCGACCTTGACAATAATTAACATCTTTGTCAAACCAAGCATAAACAGAAAGGATATCCCAAAGCTTTGATAGATTCTCTTGGTTCTCATAAAACACGAGTGACCTGTCTGTGCGAGCCACATCGAGTCCTAGCACAAGTAAAAAGCCAAGAATGGAAGGTTTCAAGACATATACAAAGAAATTTTCAATGTGAAGAGAAAGGAAACTGATAAACCATGTTGCTCAGATTCCTCAAAATAGCTGCCGGATACGTGTCAGATCCTTCAAAAGTAGTGTATTTTTGGAGGATCCAGTGCAGATGCCACAACATACTTGGAGGATCCAACGCGGGTGCCACAGTATTTTTGGAGAGTCCGAGCAACATGGCCGATAAGTGTTCTCATATCGATAAGATACATCTGTAGAGCATCCCTCAAATCCATACTTGATTTGCCTAACTGAAAACTGTGTGCATTGACTAGGAAAATATATCAAGTGAAGTGAAATCTATATAAATAACCAACCTATTTGGTGTAATGAGAGTTTCCACTCTATTACTCTTTTGTCATGTTCCTTTACCATATCAAAACCACTGGAATCACCTGTTATTGCATGGTTAAACGACGATCAAATCTCAACATCATACGCGTCCACCAACCCTATAGCCATATATAGAAGAAAAACAGAGAAAAAGAGAAATGAAAAGACGAGTTGAGAACTCTACATCTTCAAGATTACCATTTGCTTGACCAGCTGAAGTCGCTTCTTTCGCTGCATTTGCCTCTTGAAGTACTAAAGGATCTAAAATGGGATCACCATCTTCTGTTATTACAGGTGCAGTAATAAATCTACCACTTCCAATCGTTGGAAACATTGTGCGGCATTCTTCTTTTAATACAGCATATTGTGTCCTGATGATTAAGCATTATAAGAATTTTAGACAAATATAAGCATTTCCTATACTTTTGTCGAAAAGAAAGTAAAGTACCTTCGTAGCTTTCGTATATCCTCTCGTTCTGCATACGTGCTCTTTGGATCGTAGCAACCAAGTAAGAATTCCCAAACTTCACCTCTAATTGATGGATGAATTCCCTAAAATATCACAGATACATGTAAATCGTCTACTATTTTACCATAATAGTCGTCTCACCTAGAATTAGTTTAGGATAGACTAAAACTATGTAACACCATTTCATTTCGTTCCACAAAGAATGTTATATAAAAGAGCAATAGACAAGAGCCAACATGACAAAAAGTCAAGCTTACCCCACGATGAATTCGACCAAGTGTTTTGCCTATATCAAGATAACCTTCAGGGGAAAATGCAGCATGCCATTTTCTTGCGCTTAGAGTTTTTCCGTTCTGAATAAGTAGAATGTTAGTAAAACATGAGTAGAACGTATGAAAGCAAGGGGAGAAGGGATATGCAGTAAGGCAAAAAACTTATTGCTTGAAAAATATCATCAGAAATTCTGACCAACAACAACAACTACTACTACGCCTCAGTCCCAAACATCATAAATTCTGACCAATCTTGTAAAATTGATACTCTATCAGATCCTGAGTTGTAGCGGAAAACAGATAAATTAGATCAAATTTTTGAGTGCTAAAAACGGCAGAGCTAGTCAATACACCTCCTCTTTGTCTTCAAATGCTCGTCGTCTAACCTCCGGACAATACAATATGAGGACACACATACCTACAACCAGAATAAAAGGCCATTTTTTTCCGGTTTTTCGTCCAGATACCCGGAGTGGGGTACCGTCTAATCCAGATTCATGCCGCATAAGGCTCGTTAAAAGGGAAAGGGCTCCCTACCAGAATCTTTTCCATTTCCAAGGCTTGAACCTGAGACCTCGAATAAGAGACTATTATTTTACCTCCTTCGCCCTAGTATTTCTTGCAACATTATTCTATATGTCTTCCTAGTAGTACTATAGTTAACCTGGAATTTCAAAAGAGGTTTAAGGTTCAATCTTTGCTTATAAGCATGTCAAGATTACGGAAAATTTTATTTTGTGTCTCATACAACTGACACCAGTTGTATGAGGCAACTTTTTTGTCTCAGAATTTTGTGGATCCAGATTTCTGTGGACCGAGAAGTGTAAGATTGGGGTTCACAAATTTGTAAGACAAAAAGGGCAGCACCCTAAGGGGTGTGACGTAGACTGTCTACCCTAATGCAAGCATTAGCGGCTGCTTCCACGACTCAAACTCATGACTTATAGGTCACATGGACACAACTCAAGGCTCTCTTTCCCTATTTCCTTGTTAGTCGGTTCAAAAAAAAAAATCTATATTTGGAACAATGGACTTTAAACTTCTCATTTATATTTTTTTCCTAATAAGAAGCTTTTGTTATGACACCACTAGTTTCAAAAATCTTATAGGCGGATATATATTATGTCATATTTAAGATCACAAATTTCAAAAGTTCGTCTCTTTTTCTTAAATTCCATACCAAGTCAAACTATGTACGACACGTAAATTGAAACAGAAAAAATAATAATAATGATGTGATAATAGGTGTGCAGAATGTACAAACCTTGATTCTAAACTTGGACTTGGGAACATCTGTACATTCAGGGCGAACTTGATAAAATGAATCAGCCGGAGCTCCAGGATCCCTCCACATTTTCGAAATATCTAAAGTTGCCATCTTTTTATATATATAATATTTCCTCAAATTAATCCCAAAAAAGAAAAATATTCAATCTCAAAAAACCAGCACCCACCAGCTTTTACTCTTCAAAAAAACTTTCTTTGCTGGTGGAGTCGAAACAACAAAAATAAAAAATAAAAAATTTGAAGAGAGAAAAAAAAAAGCAAGAAAATGATTTTTTTCCTTTTTCCTTGTCTTGCTTTTGTTTTTGCTGTTTTTGCTGGTGGTGGCGTTGTGGTTGGGGGAGATTTTTAAAGGTTTTCTTCTTGTTTGTAAATTTCTGCTATATTTTGTTTTCACAGTTTTGTTTTTTTGTTGTCTGTTTAATGGCCCCCAACACATCCACACACAAACATTGGCCGTTTAATGCGTAAATAACTTATATAATGTGTTCTCTGGTCTTACATTTTTTGTTTTCATTTTCTACGTACCGGTCTTACCTTGTGTTTTTCCCTCTGGAAGAAGAGTTTAGCGAAAAAGACGCGGGATCGAAGGACTTGTTACCCATTTCCCCTCCTTACGCGGGTATTGAATTTTGAATGGTCGTCGATTGGTCAATTTGACTTGGAAGGAATTGGAAATTGTTTGTTCGTACCTCTTCTATTTTAGTGGCACCCGCTATCTCGACTATAACAAGCTAAAAATTATTAAAAATTCTTCATTCATCCTATAAGTAGATCTTATTATGAACTTCTATTTCTTGTAGATACCTGATTTGCATTATTAGTTTTTTATTATATTGTTTATCCGTAAAACGGTACAGTTGAATTTATACGTGGCTTATAGACAAGTGAATCGATTTGACCCAAAAATGATAAATAAATTAGCGAAGGATATACGACTTAGTGTTGAAATCGAGATAAAACAATAGCAATCTTGGTTCTGGGAGCAGAGCTTCCGGAGGCAGTAGTAACAATATTAATAAGCAAAAAGATAAAATATTATTGAGCTTTTGAACAGAGAATAGTATTAGCTTGTCAGAAAATCCATGTCCTTTACAATGAGTGTAGAGCTCACTATTTATAGTTTCACCTAAGGAACAAGGTCCTAGGATCAAGCCTCTCTTAAATGACAATATGAGGGCCATTGAAGAACGTGTAACAGTAGGCAGTGAATGTCATATTCTCTATAACGGACCGTGCACTTACTGATATAGAATATTCTCCATTAAATACTATCGGGTGATAGATATTTAATTCACCTTTATGAATACCATTCTTCGAGATTGTTGTCGTTGGACCTGACTGTCTTTTATCTTCAGCTCCACGTGTCGCTTTCTCATGTGATCATTTAATATGAACATATTTTACCCTATACAGATAGTCCCCCTACTTTTCGATGGCATAACCTTGTGTCATCGGGAAGTTGGTAAAGATACCTTTTTTGGCGGGAAAGTCCCTGACCCCTTTGAAAAGTTTCTGACGGTTGATTAGACGCACGTCTCTCCGTATTTAATGCCCCGAACACGCGTCATCCCACGATTCAGCAATGCTTTTGCCGGTTATCGAGATAATTATGGCCATGATTTTAGCGGTCTATTCCTTTGCTTATACGCGTCAAACTTCTCCATTTACACTTCATAACTTTCCAAACTCACTTTACTTAGCTCATACTTCTCTTCAACTTTCTCTAATTTTCTTCTTTAGAAAAAGCCTTTTTCTCCCTTCTGAGAACAATGGCCTCTTCTTCCAGAAATCCAGTTCCTCAAAGAACAATGCGCTCCCATGGTGAGCACCATTATTGCAAGAAAACTCATCACAACTAAGGACTTCGAAGAGAAGTATCCTTCCGCTAACCCTCGCACATGGGCTGTTGGCGTGTATCCTTCTTTCATCCGTCCTTCCAACATTCCTACTGTGAAGGAAGACTATCATTGCCATGATTAAACATCATCGCTCCTGACCCGGCAGAGCGGATAACCTTACCCAAGAAGGGCTTCATGTATTTTTACACGTATCCCTTCACTTTGGGACCGTTCTCCTTAAGCGGGGAGCTTGACTCCGTTATCATGGAGTTTGGCATCTGTTACCAGGTATGCCTGGCACAGGTAAGTCCTTCTGTGTGGAGGACAGTTGCTTGTATTTGGCGTCTATGCCAGGAGACGGAAGGAGAGCTATCCCTGGATCGATGAATGAACTTTTATTCCACCAGATTTTCTGCAAAATGATAAATTTTAGCAAACGTGGACACCATGCTTTGCTAACCAGTATGTATGATGATGACGACCGTGGGTGGATGGAACAGTTTGCTGCAGTTTTCACCAGGGACATCATTCCGTCCACGACCCCATCCTATTCAAAATTATGGAACTGTACTCGTAAGTTCGTCGTTTATCTTTTCTTCTAGTTAAAGACCGCCCCACGACGTTACTACTCCTTCTTTCACTTATTTCAGCGACTCGATGGAAACCACCTAGGGTTGAAGGCTTGGGCCAGTGGCCCAAAAGATTTTGGATATCACTATGCCCGAGACCTATACGTGGAAAGACCCTTAAATATGGGTGGAAGGCCAAAAATCATGGTAGGTCGAACTCATCTTGTTTTTACCTTTCGTATAGGAAAATTGGTTAACCTTTCTCTCCTTTTGAGTTCAGGTCTACCCCAGAGCTCAGTTGTCGTCACCAAGGAGGATGTTTTGGCTGATCCTACTGACGTGGTGAGGCTGCTGCATGAGGCTTTCCCCTGAACAGGCATCTCCGGGCCAGCTTCTGGTGCAAGTGCTTCTTTTCGGAGTCCCCGGCCAGAGAACAAGCAACCAAAAAGGCAATGTTCCTCCACGGCTGGGGGGGGGGAGGGATAAAAAAATGATGGGTGTCATATCCGAGCTGTCCACGGATGCTGTGGTAATAAGTGTCACGACCGAGCCGGCCATAGACACCGAGGTGATCAACGATGATGGAGAAGCCAGTAATGAGGGGGCTTCTTTACATAGAAGACGACGACCTTCATTAGCTTAACAAAATGCTCAATCTGTTGAGCTAGTCACGTCAATCGAGGATGAGGCCTCATCACTCTAGGGGGAGTATAATATAGTGGAAGATGTCAATTCTCCCTTTCGAGTCCCTTCGCTGTCCCCGGTACCATGAGGCTGGGTACCGGGTTTCTCCCATCTTCGTTTGATGAGCAACCAACAACTAGCACTGTTGTTACCGCAACTGCTTCGCAACCTATAACGCCATCAGCTTCATCTCCTTCTTCACCAACTCTTCTTCACTACCAACAACTGGTACATCATCTCCACTGGCTGCAGTTGCCCGAGAGGAAGATGTCCCTCTTCCCCAGTCCCTAGTTCATGGGAATTTAGGGCATAATTATTCTGCCCCCTCCGAAGATCCCTAAAGGAGGAGGAACATCACCCTCTTGGTTTCTACCAGATGCCATATGCTGTCTCGGCCGATGGAACTTGTTAATTATCTAAAGCTTCTAGCTTCAGGAAAAGATAGGAATAAAATACAAACTCTCTTGGGAGAGTGTTTGTGGAACAATTCCATGTACAACGCAGCGGCGGTATAATCTTTGTTTCCTCTGTTATTTCTTCTATCTTTGTTTTGGCAGGGTTTTGAGTTTGCATTTTTGTTTTTCAGGCTAACTTCCTTGCTTCCGAGGGCCTTCAGAGGTTGATTCTTGATAAGGAGGAACTTACCTCCGAGCGAGATCAATTGTTAGTCGAGCGAAATCAAATTACTACTCATCCCCCAGAACTGAAAGCACGGGCTGCTGAGGCTGATGAATTGGAGGCTCGGTTGTAGAAAAGCGAGCAAGAGGTAGTGACCCTTTGCTAAGAAACTGCCCCGGTTAAAGGTATAATTTGAAGAAGCAAGGGCAAAGTGGGTCGAGGTCCACAATGTCATTCTTGCTTAATCCAATCGCGAAGCTGCCTCTGCTAAAAGATTGAGTTATTTAGAGGCGACCTTGAAATACAAAGCTGAAAAAGTCATTGCAGTGGAGAAGAAGTATACCCGATTGGAAGAGAGGCATAAAAAAGTCATAGAGCATAATAAAGTCTTCAACTCCACTATTCGTAACCTCGATGTCAGCCTCCAGGCCACTAGATCCGAGCAAGATAGCCTTTCAACCGAGGTTGACCATCTTAAAGAAGAACTCCAGCACCGAGCAGATTCCCTCATTATTGAAGAAACATATTCTATTTATATCATGAGGATAAAAACCTAGGAAGAGGCCAAAGCAGGCGTCATTGACTTTGATGCCGAAATTGCTAAGGCTCATGAGCTGGAGTTAACTGCCCGAAAGGGGCCTTCCGATCCATCCTGATGCTACCGACTCTTCTAGTTTCGGTTTCAAGTTTTCAGGAAGTAAAGAAGAACCGGAAGGTGATGATGATGAATTCCAAGATGGTGAAGGCCAAGATATTGAGCCAGTGGCGGATCCGCTTACTTCTCTCGGGGGTGCCGATGCTTCTCTTCTTTCGGATTCCGGAGAAGCAGTAGTGTAATTTTTGCTTTCTTTTCTTTTTCATATCTTTGTATTTGTGCTACTTGGCACATTTTCTGTGAATAAAGGTATCTTTTCGTTTAAGTATGTGCAAGTTTTTCTCTTTGCGTACTTTTCATTTAAGCATTTGCGCAACTTTTTCTCTTTGCGTTAGATTATGCAAGGCTTCGGGTGTATTTTTCTATTTTTTCATGAGAGCATTTGGATTCCAGGTATAAGTTCTTCCGGAATCAACCTTTTACCTTGATGGTTTCATAAGAGAGGGCCCTCTTATATTTACAGTGCTCTTGAAGAGGACATCTCCTGTTCATTATGGCACTAGCATTTGAAGTACTTGATTAACTTTCAAATGATAAAATTAATTCATCGCTTAGACAAGAAACATGATAAAAATAAAAGGACTTTACTATTCCTTCTTTTTTCAAAAGTACATAAGCATTCGTTATGCTAAAAAGAAATTGCCATTACTTGTGGCTAATTTGTACAACTTATTTCTACGGGGCTGACCACGTAGTCCCCAGTCCCGATGATAAAACGTTGTTCTTGGATTTTGTAGTCTCGGTCGATGTGGCAATTAATGCCATATTCTCGTATCATCCCCCTAGTGTTCAAATGCGAAGGATGCAAATTTGAATACTGGAAGTTTTGATCCTTTGGAGATTCCACTAGTGGATGGTTAGATAATATTTAGTTCGGTAAAAAGCTTCACTTCCCCTTAGGAACTTTGTTATCGAGACAAAGACTATATAACAACCCCCAGTGGCTTGCACTCGTGGACGGTTGGGTAACCCTTGACCGATAGCAAATTTTACTTCCCGGTAGGAACTTTTGCTACCGAACAAAAGATTATCTGACCGTTCCATAGTGATCCATTATTTGAGTGTGTTTTCACTTTAAGGTATTATTTCCGCTGACGAAGCTTCCTTCATAGTATGCTTTCCGTTGATGCCTCGTTAAAAACCTTACCAGAAAAACCCAATTGGGGCAAAAATAGGACGAAAGGAAAAAAAGTGCAGCACACACTTTCAATGTAAGCGAGGCTCATCAGCTAGTATTTTTTGAGGTGTGCCACGTTCCAGTTGCTCGACAACTTTACTCTGTCTTGATTTTCCAATTCGTATGACCCTTTCCCAATGACAGCTGAAACCCGGTAGGGGCCTTCCTACGTTGGACCCAGTTTCCCTGCGTTGAGCTCCTGGGTGTTCTGAGTTACTTTCCTTAAAACCAAGTCTCTTACTTTGAAATAATGTAGGTTGACTCTTCTATTGTAATATCTTTCCATTCTCTGCTTTTGGGCTGCCATCCTTATATGCGCCAAGTCTCTGCGTTCGTTGAGCAGGTCCAGTTTGACCAACATTGCTTCGTAGTTTACCTCTTCATTCACCCGGAAACATATCAAGGTAAGTTCCCCTACTTCCACCAGGATTAAGACTTCTGCTCCGTACACAAGAGAGAAAGGAGTTTCCCCTTTTCTTGATTTGGTCGTTATTCAATACACCCATAGTACTCCTAGTAGCTCTTTGAGCCATTTGCCTTTGGCTGCTTCCAATCTCTTTTTGAGATTTTGGATAATCACCTTGTTTGTTGATTCTGCTTGACCATTTGCACTCGAGTGATAAGGTGATGATGTGATCCTTTTGATTTCAAAGTCTTCAAGGAATTTTATGACCTTTGCGCCTATAAATTGTGGACCCTTATCGCAGGCTATCTATTTTGGTATTCTGAATCTGCAAATTATATTCTCTCACAAGAAATCTACCACTTCTAGTTCGCGATCTTCTAATAAGGACCTTCTTCAACCCATTTAGAAAAATAGTCAGTTAAAATCAAAAGAAATCTTACCTTATCGGGGGTTGGTGGCAATAAACCGACTATATCCATCCCCCACTTCATGAACGGCCATGGCGACAAAACTGAGTGTAGTGGCTCTGCTGGTTGAAGTACCAATAGTGCATAGCGCTGACATTTATCACATTTTTGAACATAAGCCTTAGAGTCTTACTCCATCCGGGGCCAGTAGTATCCCACCATGATTTATTTTAGAACTAAGGAATCCGCACCTGAGTGATTTCCATATATTCCTTCATGGACTTCCCGCATGACATAGTTAGCTTCGGAAGCCCCTAAACATCGGGCCAATAGGCCATGGAAAGATCTTCTATATAATTGACCTCCCTTGAAATTGTACCGATCTGGTTTAGTGTGTAGCACCCAAGATGCCCTGGGATCTTCAGGTAATTTTCCGTGCTCGAGGTAGTCAATGATCTCATTTTTCCAGTCCCAGACCAAATTGGTCGCATTTACCTTGTAATAACTATATGCGTCCAGTACCGAGTGCATAAGCTATACGACCGTACCGGAGTTTGATCTCTTTATTTTCATGGACGAACCCAGTTTGGCTAGTGCGTCTACTTCTACATTCTCTTCCCTTGGGATGTGCGTAATTGACCATTCCTTGAACCGAGTGAGTAGAGCCTAGACTTTCACTACATGTTGTTGAATGCATTCCTCTTTGGCTTCAAAGATCACGTAGACCTGATTTTACTAGCATTTAGGAGTTGCATTTGATTTCTATGACCTCAGAGTGTAGTCCCCGGGCCAACTCGAGTCCTACAATCAAAGCTTCATACTCTGCTTCATTGTTAGTTAGAGGAATAGTTCTTATGGCCTGCTTTAGGGTTTCTCCCGAGGGCGTGGTTAGCACTATGCTGAGACCAGACCCCTTCACATTGGAAGCTCCATCCGTGAAAAAGGTTAAAGAGAAGAGAATTCAGTCTACAAGAAGTTGGCAGAGCTTTAGCCATTGGGCCACATCCATTTATCCTAAACAGTAACCCTTTTCTTGTTTGTTCTTCGAATGGCGCTAGTGGAGACTAACTCCTTCCGGCTAATGAAGATACTACTCCAGTGTTTCCAGTGGATCCTTCTTATCCATAAGAATGGAACGAACCAAGTTAACCTATACGAGAGTGAGGAATAAAAACCAACAATCAACTTACCGCTTTTGATGTCCCACGATTCTGCTAGTTTAGAAACAAAGGAGAAGGACAGGGGTCGCTAGGTCAGAAAAGCGATAACTAAAAAATCTCCCCAAGTAGGATTCAAACCTACGACCAATCGGTTAACAGCCGACCACTCTACCACTGAGCTACTGAGGAAAAACGGACTTAATGTTGGAAGCCGACTCTCGTCTTTAGACCAACCTATGACCGAATAAAAATGAGTTGGTCACTTTTTTTCAAATACACTGGGAGAAAAGGTTACGATAGCAAGCCCCTCCTCGGCCGAAGAGCCTCCAGGACAAGGAGGCGGCGATCAACCATCCACTCTCAAGATTCATATTGATCAATAGATCTCCGCGTCCTGCCAGTTCACTAAGTAGACTCACTCTACCGAGGGGCAACAAAGGTGGAACTCTTCCTGCCAAAAACAAGGGACCTACTTCTCTTCCTAGGAGTTAGCAGGTATGAAAGAGTCCCCTCTCTGTCTGTCTCTCCGAGTTTCTACTACTAAGTAGTACTTGTACAATTCAATCATAGAATCGATTCCGATCAAGATGAAAAAAGTCAACCCTACATATGTTATTAGTAAAGCGCTAATGCCCTATCTATAGTAAGGGGGCCTTTTTTGCTCGTTAGCGCTATTTTTTGATTGCAGCTAGGGCGCCCCTTTTCTTTCTCAAAGTAAACTTTCTCGCTTGTTAATCAAACTTTGAAGTCCCTACTTTATTTAGATTTATGGGATATTTGAAGAAGCGCGGATTTTCCACCCTATACATATACAAGGGGTTGGTCTCGATCTCACTTGGTGGTACCCCTCTCGATGATTATTGACTCAACATTGATTTCGTGCTTGAGTTGGAGGGCTCTCCCTCCATCCATCGAGTCAAGTAATTCGCTATTGAAAGTTGATTTGCCACCTATCTCATGCCATGTTTCTTGTTTCTCTGAATCGGTTCCTAGTGTCAGTCAATCAAGATTCGCCATCAAGAGAGGGAAAAGCCTTGCCTTTAGGTTAGGCCGTTCTCATCATTCACGCAATTCCCCCGTCCATCGACTAATCAAACGAGTACTCATCCATTCAGCACATAGCGAATGAAAAAAGCGTTCATCCTGGATTCTCTTCCTCAAGAAAAATGTCTATCAATTGATCCATATTCATTCGGTCAAAGTCTCCATTTTTCACGCCCATCTACTAAGAGATGCTCCATGTTGATAGGAATCGGCAAAGACCTTCTTGTATACGTCCTCGGGGGCAGCATTCATGGCAATCATCACTACTTTCTCCTGAGGGCATGGTATGGATTTGTTCTTGGTCTTGTTTAATAGATGTCGAGTGTCGTTTTTCCCTGTCCGAGAATCTTCATCTACTCTAAGTGGGCGCGAGCTAGAATCTTTATGTCAGCTTGCTTGTTCAAAAAACTGTCTCTTTACCCCTTGCATATTTATCTTTTCGAAAGCCCAGACCATTCTTCTAGAGCATTTGGGTGCAACTTAAAGCATGGTAACTGAATCATTCCAATAGTTCAGGAAGGGACATAAGGAAAACACATTGTTGTGGCAATAGGCTGCAAGCATGAATGTGATACATAAGAAAAACGAACTCAGGAAGGGACTACTCAAGTCACGCAACTAATATGAAATTCCCTCAGAAAATGGGAAACAATACACACAAAAACAGATATAGGGAATTGTACTCAACATCACACTGTTGTGGCGAGCAACCCAGTCCAAACAACATACCCGTGGCGGCGTGCCACCCGTTCCCCACATAAAATTCACATAAGGATATACACACCGAGCTAAATTGCTCATTACTTACAAAATACCAAATATCGGTCACAAGCACACTAAGTGCATAGTACCATCCCTGGGGAAACAGATAGCGTCGTAAGCTACAAAACTCAAGCCCAACTGAGGTGCGATATATAACTTGAGTCACAGGAGCCATCTTGCTCACATAACACCATCGCTACGTGGAACCTCACACATAAGAAATTTATCAAGCCATTTCGCAACTCACATGGCACAATATAACATTACATGAAATAGCCGACGATGAAATAAAATCCAACGTCCGAATACTCCTCCATAAGGAGCGCTATGCTGAAATAAACACATTCGGTCTGATATAGAGCCCATATTCATATTTAAATCCATTCATAGACCTCAAGCCAATTTTTATCGTGCCGAACTAGGCCAATAATCTTTCTTGGGTCCATAATAACCCCCTTTTTACCATAACACACAAGAACAACCATCATAATCGGAGTAATCCTCCATAGTCCACAACCCAATAAACCGATTACCCTCCAGGCATAAATTCTCGAATTAATGATGTTACCACAATCTTCATACTTGGTTTAATTCTTCAATCAATCAAGTGACTACATGCCTCACTTATACAATCTTCCTATGGGGCGTGCTCTCACGACTTTCCGTAATAGATAACAAGTCTGAACATCCATACTACCGGCCGCACTAATGTTGAAAAGCGATCAAGAGTCCATAACCAGGATGCAAAGCCCTTTTCACAAAACACCAAACTTAAGTGACGCTGAAGATAATGCCAGCTTACTCTATACATTCAAATCCCTTTCCTGCTCATCTGAGCCCGTGACACCCTTGTCAATATTGAACCGCAACCTTGATCCTCACTTTCAAATTCCATACCATTCACTGCATCTATCATGCCAATATGTGATAGCACAAGAATTTCATCATAACTCCTGGACCACTAATAGGGCAAACACTTCATCTTATAGAAACTTTTCGCTTAACTCATTTCAGGAGAATCATAGCAACACGCGAGTGAATCCTCCTAATTGTAGAACATGAAAATCTTCAAGTAGTGGCTAGACCACCATAACCCTTCTGTGATCCGCATACACATAACAGGCCATAATACTTGAATACTTCCAAATAAAATTGATTATGGCGGCCGTCAAGCCTCACACGCACCGCACGAATCACATGAATAACTTAATCACGCTGAAGGAACTGACCACTACCACTAATATGCCAATTTAACTATGGCTAACCAATATAACTTCTTCCAATTTATACTTGATTGCCTTAGAAATAATAATAACTCCATTTAACACATAACGCACTCCATCCGCACTCATCCTGAATGATCTTGCAACACAAGACCATGCTGCCTCAAATCCCACGAACCATTGCATACCTCCCTTGTGCGCACATTCACATCCTCAACTGGTACGCCCATTCCGATAATCTCCCTACGAATCCAAAGTCCTCTTCATTCTCCTCCCAAATGCTACCCTGCAAGCCAAAAATATTATAAAACACTCTGAGCCTCTTATCACAATCCGCTACAAAAGCTCGATTCTTAACCATACTACGGGCATGAAATCCTTAGGCACTGCATTCTAACCTTTGAATTCACTAGGACTGTTGTTGAGAGCCACCCACTCTGACTTGGTCCCGAATATAATCAACTACAAGAATCTTCTAGCACATGAACACCCTCTCGACGAAATACCCGACTGAATCCCTTTCCTTGAAACCCGTATCTATACAAAGCATAAATCCTGAACCTTCCCCAAGTCTAGACATGGGTCAATAAGGCTAACTATAGCACACCTTTAACAATTCCTTTGCTCAAATTACCACTTATGTTCTCTTCCCTTAGCTAAAATAGCCCATCAATATGCTAATAACCAGAAATCTCAAAAATAGGCGACCATGCAATCTAACCGTAGGCGGTGGGACTCTCCCACTTAGCTTGAAGCCACTATTACACAACTCTGGAACCCCCCAAGATTCTTTATCTCTTATTGAGATGACCTTGCGCAATCAAACTACCAAATTCCTCGAAATTCTACCATTAGCATTTCGTGAACACTCTGAATCTCTAGCAACATCCACACATTTGACCTCCAACCATATAGCCAGTAAAATCCTTCGCAGAAGCTTTGCCAACCACACGACCGCTGACCTGCTCACAGGAATTAACCCATCTGCAGAAATTACCTACCGACATCTTACAGCATTGTTGCACGGGGTACAATCACTACGACATCAATAACCCATCCTGAGCCCGTGCTCATCCACCAGCTGCACAAGTCTATTCACTCCTTGTGGACGTCAACTAAATGTGCGACAATATCTTCCCATCCAAAGTCATGTTGTATCTTCTTCATATCAAGCAACTCCTTTCCGTCATATCCAATCTCCTGCCGCATAATAGCCAATACTTAAAATTAAATCCGTAGACCCAATCATCGTCCGCTAAAACTCCCAAATCATTCCAAACTTTCCTTAAGGTGTGTTGTCATCCTATCACAAAACTCATATGCGACTTCGCCACTCTCCCACTTTGGCCAAACTCACTCCTTTAAATAGTTACTCGACCTTTGCTTCTTATACCTGGCATTCTAGAAATTTACCCATTGCCTGACACTTCCCACATGTCCTTCCTCATACTTTGTTGCCCGGTTGATGCCTTGATTCAACTCTCTATCTCTGTAACATTGGAGCCACAGTTCATTACTAACTCTAAATCTTCCCGAAGATCATCTTTCTCAAGCTACCAACACTAGAAACACCGAATCGATCCTGAACCGCCGCATACTACGATCTCTGACAGTTGCTTCTCCAATATCACTTCACAATACCCTGCCCAAAGGCGAATTGAAGAGAGCCATAACACCGGCGATCTTAACATATTTGATCGAGGACGACAATACCACATCGCAGATAAAAATTCCACCCCACTTGAAAACACTAAGTCTTGTTACTCTATCAATCCAAACCTGGACATTCACAAGCCATTTGTTTTTCCTTCTCCAGAAATGAAATATCGGATCTCTGAATCGTGCACTGAGTAGACCTTCATTCAAGTCATTCACGGCCCCAACACATAGGCAAGTATCATGCCATCACGTCTATACTGTGTGATAACCAATCATGAGCAATCATAGAAATTTGTGCATAGCCTCAAAGCTCTCAGGAGTGCAACTACCGAACTGAAATGATAGAATATCCTTCCGTAAAGCAACAATAATAGCCCAACCAACTATGCCGGGAAAAACATCCCGCACCACATCTGTAGTACCATTATAAGTCCTCAATTCTCGATTTATAATAACTGCTTTGTATCGCATAAGATTGAGTGGGAAGGAAACAAGGGCATAAGCCTCAAAGGAATCGAACCGCACGATGAGGAATCAAGAAGGGAAGTGCTAACAGCCATGTAGCCTCTCGAAGATAAGTATAGACGTCTTCATACCGATTCGTAAGACTCTACTAGACTTGCTCATGACTCGTAAGACCTAAAGGGAACCAAGTGCTCTAATACCATGTTGTCATGACCCAAAATCCACTAAGGGTCATGATGGCGCCAGACATCGCTGTCAGGCAAGCCAACCATAAATACTTAATCAAATTCTCGTTTTAATAATTTTGAAAGTTATGATTTTTCCTTCAATTTTACTAGTAAAAGATAATTATTTCAAATTAAATATAAATGTTAAGGAGTCATACAAAATACCCCATAATCATCCCACAACCCGGTGTTACAACTGCATGAGCATTTACTAGGGAATGTAATAAAATACAATAACTGTCCGGAATATAAATTGGACAGAAAAGAGAATATAGTACAATACTCTGAAGGAGACTCTACTGGCTGCGGATCATCTCTCAAGATGCAGCTCGCCTAAGTCCCTGTATCGACCATGCTGTTACGCCACTAAGCCACTAACCACACATGAACCTGTGCAACAAAATGCACAGCAAGTGTAGTATGAGTACGAAAATAACGTGTACCCAGTAAGTATTCCGTCTAACCTCGAAGAACTAGAGACGAGAGGTCGACTTCGACACTTACTAGTGGTCCAATAATAATATATTGAAAATGTGAGGAAATCATGGAATTTGCAAAGCAAATATAAACTCATAAATCCTGAAAGCAGGTAAACGACTTCTCAAATAATAATGAATTTCCAAAGATTTATATTTCATCATCTTTATTAATTTATCTCAGGCCAGGAAAGGCAAATATCAATATTTATAAATCTCAGGCAAGCAATACAAGCATGCACATATCTTGCCGAGGTCGTACGATCCGATCCAATAAATATTTAAACTGTGCACTACTAGAGGGTCGAATGGCGTGAAACATAGATGCATCTATTTAATCTGTTGAGGCGTTCGGCCCGTTCCAAAATTAAACACACACAGATTGTCAATCAAGGATTTATCAGGGAACATTTATCCAAAGAAAAGTCAATTCTCCTTTAACGATTTAAGAAAATGAAGTTTAATCTTTTTTTAGAAATTCATTTTCAAATTCGATATGATTTAAGCAATTCAAATTGTCAATAAGATTACGATTATTCCAAGTATAGCATGTATTGCTCATGGCCTCAAACTGCTGAACGACGTGCTAGAGCTCAAAACGACCGGTCGGGTCATTACAATACTTGACACCTCCCATATAGATCCGCCCCTGGATGGACATGGTATTTTCAAATTTAACCATTATTACTTCATTAGTGGGATTAAAAAGTTACATATGTAAGGTGTAGATATACTCTTAATGTTGTGAGGTCTTTTTGGGAAAATTATTTATTTTGTCAAAAATATACAGTATCACACAATGTTAAGAGTATATTTGAGCTGGTTGAGCCCATTTTTAGGCTTTAGTTTACAATGATTTTCTCATCTTGCCCTCAGTGGATGTAGCTAGGCGCTTAAGGTATACTTTAGTTTTGCTTACTATAAAAACAAAGTAATAAAAAAACTGCTATTTATTTTGTCTATTCTTAACTCCTCAATTAAGTAACAGTAACTAATGAGGTCTTCCACACTGTGCGAAGTCGCGTTTTTATTGAGGGGTGGTAAAATTTAAAGAAGTAAATATACAAAAAAAGAGTCAAGGAAAATTAACACATAGTATATATACATAAAAAATAATTATTACCTATCTATAATTTTCCGACAAATTAACACCCCTTGAAGCTATGTAGCTCCGGCACGGGGAATAGGATATTATAGCACTTGAAAATACTAATTTTTTTTCAGGATCTTTAAATTATTAATTTTCCTAGTTTTATTCTTCTTTCAGGTTACAGATGGCTAGCTGCAGGCAGAGGAAGTGGGGTTGATATAATTTGCACTGGATGAAATTCAGATTATTACTCAAGAATAGTTTAATTTAGCAAATTGCAATATATGCTTTTAACTGGATGGCCTTCATTAATATTGCAGGCAACATATGAAAGAAATGCTCGGGGGCGGATTGAGAAATTTAATTTGATGGATTCGACCCTTAAGATTTTTAACACTAAACTCATTTTAACTTTAAAATTATGAGTTCACCTATAGTAAATTTTAGTGCATTTTCGCATATATGTATAATGCCCATGTCAAAATACTGGTTCAAACGAACCCGTTGTCTAAGAGCTAGATTTTCCGCTGGAAATGCTCTTTCCATAGCTCACTACACTGGTTCTAACCCATGCACGACCACACTACTACAATAGAGTGTTAAAAATAAAGTATAAAAATATACTGAATTTTTATTTTTAAAATTTAAAAATAAAGTAAAACCAGTTGTAGAAGAACAGAAATTAATCTGAGCCTACTGAATTAATAGTATTTCCTTAAGGAACTTAATTCCCTCCTAGTACCCGAAGTTTAGAATTATTTCCTCCCGGGATAGAATGGATTATCCTCATTGGTACAGCGGTACTTCAAACCCCAGTGACCAACAAACTCAAAGAACAATAGCAAATAACATTTATTGGTTTCCTTTCTGTTAAAAACAATGCAGAAGGAAGAAGAAGAAGAAGAAGAATTCAAAATTTTCGTAAAGAAAATCTGAGGTAGAGTTCTTGTATTTATAGCAAAAACGTTGGATAATACCGAAGAGTTACAACTCTTCATGTAAGGCTGCAACTCAAAATGGTTATTTTATAAAAGGCCATCTACGCAAACCACCAAATTCAAATTATAACGAAAAAATAAAAATGGAGGAAAAATTAAATTATCATTATAGAAACAGCCTAATTTGGATAAATAATATTGCGTTAATATTAACAAATAAATTTGGTCCAAAAAATTAATCAATCAATCAGATCATTTGACCGAATCCGAATTCGAATTTGAAGCCGAAGCTGAATACGAAACCGAGTGAGCGACGATGACAACGGCGTGAGGCTTGCCTTCTTCTCAACTCTTTAAGAGCTAGAAGAAGTGTAATTGTATATATATCCATCGAAACTCTTTTCCTCCTCCAATATGGTACAATGTCCCTTTGTCAAAGAGGGAAATTTAAAATTTTTATTTTTCCCTCCATTTTCCATTCACTTTATTTTTAAGCTCTAACAAGCATAAAACCCAACAATCCCCCACATGAATGGGGAATGGCTATATCATGGAAATATACATGAAAAATCGTGTGATTTACAAGCAAGGATTAATCGCATCTGGATTAGCAGGTTTCCCTTTGAACTTTCCATAGTGAACTTATGTCGGATATACTCGATCAATCGGTAGATTTAATATTTTTGAACCGTCGAGCTTTGGTGTATACCTAGACAACCATAAGTCACACAATTAACCCTTAACCGTATTTGGTTCTCATTGTTGTGTTCGTTTCAACCATGAACACCGCCTGGTTTCATAAGTGCGTAGAGTCTTTGAAACGGCTAACATTTCACACTTACATAGGTGATTCCTAAACATGTCATCCCATAGATACACTCTTTGATATACCCTGTATCAAATTTAGAAACCATTAAGAGGTCTTAATGCTTTATCCTTGGTACTGAACATTGTCTCATCACGTGTGTGAGCACGTGATTTTTGCTTCACGAAAAACTACTCCAAAAAAGAAATCAAAAAATAAAACAAATTTCTCTTGGTGTACAATTGTTAGGATTTGCCTGGCATTTTTGATAATTATTTGTGTTTTGTCCGTAAATGTTTACCTTGTTGTAGTTAATTGAAAAATAAAAAATAAAAATACATGGTGTATGCATATTTAGGATTTAATTATGCATTTAGGAATTAATTAAACCGTCATTTGGCTCTAAAAAATCATAGAAATATGTGTTTTATTCTATTTGTTGTCATTGTGTGATTTTATTTTAAGGTTTTAATTTGTGTGTTAATTGTTGTAAGTATTAATTAATGTTTTTGTAGATGTATTTTTGATTTTACAATTTAATTAGGAATTGTGTTAAAATTAGGAATTAAAAGAAGAGAATGAAAAGAGTTGAAAATATAAGAAAATCGGACTGGGCCAATTCTGAACCATTTCAGGCCCAAAATCACACCCCACGTCCAGGTCCAGTCCAACCCGTCTCCAGCCTCTATCAAACGACGCCGTTTCAAGCATCTCAATCTGGACCGTTGATCTCAGATGATCAAACGGTCCCAAAGCTGTGACCAAACCCGATCCTTGACCCATTACCCGGTTAAGCCCGACCCCCCTATTTAAACCAAACTGCGCCGTGTAGTTTAACCCCTTGATCCTGGCCGTTGATCTTAATTGATCTAACGGCCAAGATTGAAACAAACCCTCCGTATATAAGGCCAATTCTTTACCCCACACCCCAAAGCTATACCCCCCTTCCACCTTCGTCTCTAATCTTCAGAAACTAGACATGTCTGCCACCTTCAACCACCGTCCTCCGCCCACCGGAAATCGCCTCACGGCGGTTCCGGTGGTCCAAACACGCCCAAAGTTACACCATAGCTTCCCCACAACATCCTCTTTCCAGATCTGGTATCAGTTTCCCTCGAATCCATACCCAACGTATCGAATCTTCAATCAAAGAGTCCGCCTGAAACCTCACCTCTTCCGATGACTACCAAATTAACACTCTTAAGCCATCTGACCACCCTCGTTGCAGATCCACTAACCATCTAGATCAAATCTTCCTGAAACTCCTCAAATCTTCATTTGAAGATTCGAGCCAAACATGAACCTACCCCCAACCAATGCCAAACTCATACCAGGCATGTCCCTGACCTCCCTCGTCACCAAACCACCATGGGTTTGGTTCGAATCTAGCCTCAGTCACTCGAATCTTAATTTTGGGCCAGGAACCTTAGCGCCGCCACAAGATCCCCTGGTGGCGGCGCCAAACCTAATCCGACCTAAACATACACACATTGGCCACTAGCCCACCCTTGACCCAAATCCCATGATAGTTCTGTTCAAATTAAACCAGAGCTGGACGAATCCCAAATCGACTGTATGAACCCTAGAAATCCAGAATCATGGAATCCGTCCCAATTAAGTGACGATTTGGGATCTAATCGACCTTAATCGAAGTGTTTTCAGTTGAGAACACTTCGACTAAGGTCTGTTCGACCTCAAAGTGCCCGAGTTCGAAGATCGAGCCTGGGTCCGTGTAATTTTGATATTTTGAGGTATTTTCCTTTTTTTTACTTGTTCTGTGTTCATTTTTGAGTAACTAGGTATCTGTTTAGTTTAGTTCTGTTGTTTGTTTTTCAATTCTTTTTGTCGATTGATTCTGTTCATCTTCAGTAGACCTTTTTATTTGGTCCAATTCTATCATTTGTTTATGTTTGCTATAATTGTTATGTGTTATAATTTGTGTAATCGGTTAATAAGTTGTGTCGATTAATTAGTTTCCAGTTAATCCATATTTCTGCCAATAACACTGAAATTACTTGAATTGTCTATTCCTCTGTTTCTGATTGTTCAGTGTCGATTGTAATGTGTAATCGATCAATTAAGCTTCGTTGATTAGGTCGTTCGTATAGTTTGAATCATTTGGCGTTCTGTTGTTTATAGTTTTTTTTCAATTGATTAGTTGTCTGATTAATTAAAATTCTGATGGATTGTAAGCATTGTTCTGAATCACTGAAACCCTTTTATTTGATGCCTTAAAGTACTAGCTGAATTGGTTATAGCTGTTAGTCAGAATTAGTTTTAGATAACTGTTAGTTTGAAAACAGATTTCAGAATTAAAGTTTTAATACAGTTGAATAATTGTATTAGGAGGCAGTAATATTAAGGGGTTTTCAGGGTTGATTTAGGAATGAAATAGTTAGGATTATATTTTAGTATTAGTGCTTTGTTAGTGGGGTATTAATTAATACACTAATGGGGAACAAAAGGGAGTGGAGGGGCTGAAATTAAGGAAAAGCTTTCCTTAGTGGATTTTAAGTGGAAAATTCAGATTTTTAGTGGAAAAAAGGGGGTCGGGCAGTAAGTTTGAAAGGAGAGAGCGTTGTATAAGAGGTAAGATTGAGGACTGAAAGAGGGGGATTCAAAAAAAGAAAGAAAGACTGAAAGAGAGAAAAAAATTGAATTTAGAAAGCTGAAAAGTTGAAAAAGAATAGCCATTGTTTTCATTGCATTACTTAGAACTTGAAATAATTAGAACACTTCTTCTTTTTGCTTATGCTCTATGCTTGGGACAGTTTGTAGTTGCTGGTTATTCTGTTGTTACACTACTGTTGCAATTGTTGTTTGCTACTACTGCTGCTGCTGACTCTCTCCTTCTTCTTCTTGTGTTGTCAATACCAATAATTGTTTGGCATTGTTATTTTTCAAGTAGTATTTCCTGAAGTGTGCTATTGGACATCTGTTACTGTTTCATTGCTTTTTCTGGGTTTTTCTCCATTGGTTTTCGGGATTGTTGGTTGCCGGATTTTGTTCCGTTGGTTTTAAGTTGCCTGTTGGTTATTGTTGTTGTTGTTGTTGTCTGCGACTGATCTACTAATCCTCACCTTCTTCTTCTGTTCTATTATCAGGTACGCTTACTTTGAATCACCTCGACGTTTGATTATTAAAGTTGAAATAAAATGGACAGAAGATTTCTGTATTTAACTATAGAATAATTGTATTTTAGTTAGATATTAGTTATGTGTTTCCAGTTATATGAAGGGTAGAGGCATGTTGTATTAAGACTATTTTTTTAAGATCACTGATTAGCAGCTAGATTACGGACCTAAGATCCTTGAAATGACGTGAATATTAGCCAATACAGTATGTATGTTTAATTTGAGCAGAATTGTTAGATTGTTGAACTATTGGACGTATTTCCGTAGGAATTGCATAGTTATCAATTTCAGTTTTGCTAATTCATATGTTTAAAATAATGTAGCTTCGGAATCACGTCCAACTCTAATTGGTAATTAGTTAATGTGGTGAATCGATTTAATTGGTTGGTAAAATCTAGCTTTGAACTCGCGAATATAGGAATAGAAGTAACTTGAAGTTTGTGATTTTTTTTAATCTTGTTAGTAACAAAGATCCGTAAGTATTAGGCAAATATAATTGGTTAGTAATTTCGTATAATCCGTAGGCTTGATATATTTGAAGCGCGATTCAATGTAGTAAGGCTAAGAACACTAATCCCATAGGTTATTTAAGTTAATGATCAATCTTAAGCAAACTTTCGTAATCATTAGTAATTAAAGTTGGCTTAGCTCCAAGTAGTTGAAAACAATTAGTTCCAACGGTTCATTTCATCTAACAAGGTGGGTTTAAATTAGTTATAGGATAATTAGTTTCTTTTGAAAATATATTGTTTGTCAATTCCGTATTTATTCATAATTTCAATTTCAGTAGTATTGGCTTATAGAATAAGGCATGAAATAATCTCCTTTTACGCAAGTTGATTGCAATTTTCCGGTTGAGTTTAATTTAATCCGATAAATAAGGGACGGCCTTTTCAAGCATGTAATTAACTAGGATTTCTCTCTTTTATTTTAGAGACAAACTTAAATAGAAAATGTAGTCACTTTAGGAATGTTTTTTTAAAAAAAATAAATGAGGCGTGCCTCGCCAAAAATAAAACGTACAAGCGGCGAGTCCCTCTATTTTTAATAACTATCTAGCTTTCGGGAGAGGCCGTTTAGCGAATATCCACGGCCTTCGCCGAATTAACAACGCGTTAGTATCTTTATGCTCGTATTTAATAATGTTATCTTCCCAAACTCGGGTGCACATTTATGTGACCCAAATCCAAATCTCAACGAAGTTGGAATGCATCGAAAATTGCTGGTACATTTATGTGGCGCAATTCGAGATGCGTTCTCACGACGTTGCAATTCTTTAAATAAATAATAACAAAAGCAGTAAATAGTAAAAATTTGCACGTAGGTTCATAATTGTACAAATCAGATAATTAAGCCAAATATGACAGTTGAGCGACCGTGCTAGAACCACGGAACTCGGGAATGCCTAACACCTTCTCCCGGGTTAACAGAATTCCTTACTCGGATTTTTGGTACATGGACTTTTAAACAAAGTCATTCTTTTCCTCAATTCGGGATTAAAGCCGGTGACTTGGGATACCATAAATTTCCCAAGTGGCGACTCTGATTCTTTAATAATAATCCCGTTTCAATTGTCCTTTAATTGGAAAAACTCCATTTCGCGCTCCTTTGCGGGCGGCGCGGGCGAAAAAGGAGGTGTGACAACGTGAATGGACCAAAATTTAGTTGACAATATTAAACTGTCATTAATGACTTTATTTGATCTCCTTGAACCTAAATCTTGGGATCTCCAGTCTTCTAGGTAAAGTTACTACCACAATGACTTGTCCTCAGCCGTAGTCCCATTCTCCTCGATGATCTTTCAACTGACTCTCTATTTAGGCCTTTTATAAGCGGATCCAACATATTATCACTTGTCTTTACGTAGCCAATTGTAATGATCCCAATTGTCGCTTGACTATCGTAATGTATGCATATTGGTGCCAACGGTTTGTGCCAAAATGGAATATCTTCCAAGAAATTTCGGAGCTATTCAGCTTCTTCACCAGCTTTATCTAAGGCTATAAACTCAGCCTCCATTATAGAGCGGGCAATACAAATTTGTTTGGACGACTTCCAAGATACCACTCCTCCACCAAATGTGAATGCATTTCCACTTGTGGATTTAGAATCAGTTGAATCGGTGATCCAATTTGCATCACAGTATCCCTCAATCACCGTAGGATAATTAATGTAGTGCAAAGCAAAGTCTTGGATATGTTTTAAATATCTCAAAGCTCGTTTCATCGCCATCCAATGAGATTGACCTGGATTACTCATGTATTGACTCAATTTACTTATAGCACAAGCTATATCTGGTTGAGTACAATTCATAATATGCATTAAAAATTCCACCACACAAGCATAATCCAATTATGATATGCTTTGGCCTTTGTTCTTTACAAGTGCAACATTCAAGTCAATTGGAGTCTTTGCAACTTTAAAATCTAAGTGCTTGAATTTTTCAAGTATTATTTTAATGTAAAGATGTTGCTTTATCTTTACTATTAAGTAAGTAAATAAAGAAATATCGAGTATTGTCATCAATAAAAGATATGAAATACTTCTTTTCACCGCGAGATGGTATTGACTTCATATCGCAAATATATATGTAAATTAAATCTAAAGGATTTGAATTCCTTTCAACTGACTTATAAGGATATTTAACATACTTTAATTCCACACATATTTGACATTTTGATTTATCGCCTTAAAACTTAGGCAATACTTTCAAATTAATCATTTTTCGCAAGGTTTTATAATTGACATGTCCCAAATGTTTATGCCATAAATTGTTTGACTCAAGTATGTAAGAAGAAGCTAAAATTTTATTATTGTCAACAACTATTACATTCAGCTTGAAAAGACCCTCAGTTAGGTAACCTTTTCCTAAGTACATCTCGTCCTTACTTATTATAACTTTGTCAGAAATAAAAACACATTTAAACCTATTCTTGACGAGAAGTGAAATATAAACTAAGTTCTTCCTTATTTTAGGAACATGACAAACGTTGTTCAGAGTCACCACCTTGCAAGAGGTCATCTTCAGGAATATCTTTCCATAACCTTCAATTTTGGCCATTGCAGAATTTCCCGTAAAAATGGTCTCGTCAGGTACAACGGGAGCATATGAAGCAAATGCTTTTCTAACCGCACAAACATGGTGGGTGGCTCCAGAATCAATCCACTACTCCTTAGGATTCCCCACTAAGTTGCATTCAGACAATATAGCGCACACGTCATCAATATCATCATTTGTTTCAACCATATTTTCTTTATCCTTTTTCTTCTCTTTCTTCGGAGCATGACATTCTGCAGCTTTGTGTCCAAGCTTTCCATAGTTGTGGCAGTTTCCCTTGAATTTCTTCTTGTTGAGATAGTTGTTTGGTCCAGAAGACTTCTTCTTCTTTTTCAGATTAGTTGGAGCAGTCTCAACAATATTTGTTCCCATAATTGTTAAGTTTCCACGAGTTGTTTTTCTGCAGCTTTATTGTCCTTTTCGATCCTCAATCGAACGATGAGATCTTCGAGTTTCATCTCCTTGCGTTTGTGTTTCAAGTAGTTCTTAAAGTCCCTCCATAAGTGAGACAACTTCTCAATCATCGTTGCAACTTGAAATGCCTCATTAATGACCAAACCTTCAATGTAAATTCGTAATTAGTAACAAAATTAATGCTTTCAACAGAAGCATTAATTCGGATTACACATTCAGCAATGAGATCATGAATTATAACTTGCAGCTCTTGAACTTGGATAATGATTGGCTTGTTGTCTATCATCTTATAGCCCAAAAATTTGGCTGCAACAAACTTCTTCAAACCGGCACCCTCGGTTTTATGCTTCTTTTCCAACGCCTTTCATAGTTCTTTCGAAGTTTCCACATTACTATAGACGTTGTAAAGATCATAATCCAGTCCGTTAAGAAT
Source organism: Nicotiana tabacum (assembly GCF_000715075.1). Lineage (NCBI taxonomy): Eukaryota > Viridiplantae > Streptophyta > Magnoliopsida > Solanales > Solanaceae > Nicotiana > Nicotiana tabacum. The sequence continues at coordinate 217,395,068 of NC_134080.1, read as the reverse complement.
GTAATTCTTACATAAGAAATCTAAGTGTTTTCATGCCTTAATCACAATAAAATGCTCATTTTCAGGAGTTGATTCTGGCAGAACCGGAATATCCTCCGTGATGAACTTCTGTAGACTTAAAGTAGTCAAATAGAAAAATATCTTTTGTTGCTAACATTTGAAATCAATCCCGAAAAAAATTTCAGGCTTTTCTGGCGGAGCCGGTTGTGGCATAGAACGATTGAAAGAAGCGATATTGCTCGTAGAGCCAACCACGGGGATTCCTATTTCTGTAATTTCTGTTAATCACAAAATAGAAATAAAATTAATTAACGCTAAAGTATTTAAAATCTTCAAACCGAATAACTTTAACAGAAACAGATTAAATACCACGGTGAAGATTTTATTTCTTTAAACCGAATACAAAACGAGTAGAAAATCACAAAGATTTTAATCTCGTAATCTCACCCAAGAAGTAAAAAATCCAAAGATTTTAGTCTCCAAACTAAGAGTAGAAATCACTAGGATTTAGTCTCCCACAAACAGAATATAAGATGAATACAGAAAAATAAATTTAAGTTCCTTAAGTTTGTTAATAAACTGTATTCGAAAATATATTCAAATATAAAAATAGTAAAACCATAATTGTAGAAGAATAGAAATTAATCCAAGCCCATTGAATTCACAGTGTTTCCTTAAGGAACTTAATCCCCTCCTAGTACCCGAGGTTTAGGATTATTTCCTCTAGGATAGAACGGATTACCACTGGTGTAGCGGTACTTCAAACTTCAATGACCAACGAACTCAAAGAGCAGTAGCAAATCATACTTACTGCTTTCTTTTCTGTTAAAAATCAATGCAGAAGGAAGAAGAGATATCAGAATTTTCGTAAGGAAAATCTGAGGGAGAGCTCTTATATTTATAGCCCAAAGGTTGGGTAATACCGAAGAGTTGCAACTCTTTATGTAAGGCTGTAACTCAAAATGGTTGTTTAATAAAAGGTCATCTATGCAAACCGCCAAATTCAAATTATAACGGAAAAATTAAAAAGGAGAATTTTTTTATTATTATTGTTACAGAAACAGTATAATTTAGATTAAATAATATTGCGTTAATATTAACAAATAAATTTGGTCCAAAAAATTAATCAATCAAATCATTTGACCGAAGCCGAAGCCGAGCGACGACGACGGCGCGAGGCCTGCCTTCTTCTCAACTCTTTAAGAGTTAGTAGAAGTGCAATTGTATATATACACATCAAAACTCTTTTCCTCCTCCAATATAGAACAATGTCCCTTTGTCAAAGAGGAAAATTCAAAAATTTTACTTTTCCCTCTGTTTCCCACTCCCTCTGTTTTTTAAGCTCTAACAAGAACCTAACATAGAGCTGCATCAATCCCTCTTAATTATCAGAGGTGGATCTAAAGCAAGTTCTATACGTACAACTGAATTCACTGCTTTCAATTCAAATTATATATACGTGTAGGGAAAACATTTAAAAGATGGTACACATATGATAAAGATTATACTCCCTCTGTTTAATTTATGTAATTTAATTTGGATTGACGCGGAATTTAAGAAAAAATAAATATTCTTGAAACTTATGGTTTAAAAAATGTCACTACAATTGTGAATATTAAACTTTTGAAAACATATGGTCATAAATTTGTCATAATATTTGTGTGATCGTAACAACTTCTAATCAAGAGCAAAATAGAAAGTATAAAAATTACTTATTTTCAAATTTAAAAAGTATGTTATTTCTTTTTAAAGAACTAAAATAAAATATGTCATATAAACTGCAACATGCAACAGATGAAGAACATATTTTAAACTCACTAACTCTAAATTATAGATTCGCTTCCGAAAAAAATCTGTAATGTAGAGGTTGACTTTTTAATAAGTCATCTATGATCTAATCAAATACCATTCTGTGGTGATAAATAACCAAGTACGACATGTAGCACTCTGTACGTTATTTATGGACTATTTAGGGGTCGTTTGGTATAAGGTATAAGAAGGTATAATGTTGGTATACAAATTTAATACCACCTTAATATTTTATTTGGTTAACAAATTTGGTATAATTAAGTAATCCCGAGATTAAAATTAGTACCGAGATAACTTATACCTAGGGGTGTTCATAAAAATCCGAAAATCCGAACCAAACCAAACCGATAAAAAAACCGATACTTTTTGGTTTGATTTGGTTTGGTTTGGTTTTGGTTTTAAAATTTAAAAACTGATCAAATTTGATTTGGTTTTGGTTTTTATTTAAAAAAAAACGAACCAAACCGAATATAGGAGTAGCTATTTTAAATTTATTATTACACCTATAGATATGTATACTTTTATACAAAGTTTTAAATTTTTTATAGTACATATTAATCGTTTGCACTTTTAGTATAGTTCTTTACCTTTACATTCTAGTTTAATTGGTAGTTTTCTTTTGTTAAGTGTAAGAATTTATTTCATGTTAAAAATAATATATTTTTAATTGAGTCCTTAAATTATTCATCACTATTTGATTCAATTATCATCAATATATCTTGGTAAATAATAGATTTCTCAAAGGGCAATTGATTTGATAGTATTACGTTGAAAATGTGGTCGCCGAAATATGTGTTTGGTAGTGTATGTCTTATAAGTATTTAAGAAAAAACTGACAAATAACCGAAAAACCTACATAAACCGAATCGAGAAAAAACCGACTTAATTGGTTTGGTTTGGTTCTAATATTTGAAAAACCGACTTACTTGGTTTGGTTTTTTTTTTAGGGAAAAACCGATCCAAACCGAATCATGAACACCCCTACTTATACCTTATAGAGGGTGGGGTAATTAGTGTCGGAATAACTTATACCTTCTTCTTAGAAATTATGCAATTGTCATTTTTAATACAACATACCAAACAGTGAATAAAAAACAATACCAAAATAACTAACCTCAGCATAACTAACCTCAGCATAATTTGTTCCGACATAAGTCGTATTTAAACCAAACGAACTCATTATCTAGCCAATACTACACGTAGCCTTTAGAAATGCGTCGTTTCATAGCCTTAAAAGTTAAAATGGTTATCCTTGCTCGTTGATGCATTATATGATTGAATATAATCAGTTATAGCCATTGAATGTAAGAGTAATTTTTTTGTTATAAAACATAATTTAGTAACGTTCGGGATATTTATGTAAAATCGAATGACTTTTTCGTTATAAAATACTCTTACTTATTGAAGTTGATGCAATAAAGTGAAAGTTAAGTGACATGTGACCATGCAGGAAAATTAACCCAAAAAAAAAAAAAGAGATTGGAATGTCATTGTTGCAACCAAAGGGGCATTCGGTAATTTGAAAATTTATATAATATGGACTGATAAGTGCCACCTAAAAGAAGATGACTTCACGAAGCAAATTATTTATAATTAGACAATTAATGGATTAGGACTTCTAGAGTCAGCTGCTAATATATCCATAATTTCTGATTTTCTTTATACTTAATCAAATCTTAGTAGAATGTCCACTCTACCCTTTAAAAATAAAGGTCAAATACTTTATTCTTTCATGTCAGCAGTAGAATTTTCTAAGCTCTAAATAACTAATTAATAATATCTCCAACAATAATGATGACTTAAACATATTTATATATCAATGAGAATTATTTTCTCCTCGTATGACATACTTATCTCTCTCTAAACAAGCATTATTGGTATATTCAAAGAGGGCGGAGTTACAGCTCGGCTTACAAGTATGACAAACTCAGTAGCTTTGACTCGGATTATATATTTGTGTTAAAAATTTTATTATTATGTATAAATAATTAATTCAAAACTCAATAAGTTGCTTTTTCTAAGATTCATAATTCATAAACTCAAAATTCTAGCTCGGCCTTGCAAAACCAAAGGTGTTATTTTCTCTTGAAATTTGATGGTTAAAGTAGTTATCACAACAACAAAACAACAACAACAAAACAACAACAACAACCCAGTATAATCCCACTTAGTGGGGTCTGGGGAGACTTAGTGGGGTCTGGGGAGGGTACTGTGTACGCAGACCTTACCCCTACCCTAGGGTAGAGAGGTTGTTTCCAAATAGAAACCCGGCATCCTTCCCTCCAAGAACTTCCCACCTTGCTCTTGGGGAGACTCGAACTCACAACCTCTCGGTTGGAAGTGGGAGTTGCTTACCATCAGAGCAACCCCTCTTGTCAAAGCAGTTATCACATGCATGTTAATTTCGGACACTGCTACTTTTTTTCTCTCTCTTTCTCTTCATTTTACAAAAATTGCTTATTGAGAATTTTGACAAATATCTTGAGTTAAATTATTTCATTGATTAAATTTTATATCTATATAATTTAAATATGCAGTTACATTAAAAATATAATAAGCTGTAATTTTCATCATATTGAAATTATATATAGAGAAATATGCAAGGTATTGTAAACGGCAGAGACCTTGCTGGCAAGATTCACTGTTTTTTATCGCTCTGATTCGTAAAAAAAAAATAAAAAAAATAAAAACTATGTACATTTATGCGCGCTGTAGGAAATCTAATCCATGTACTTTGTGAACATGGATACAGGTACTAAACATAATCCTTTTTTCTTCAGTTCTGTACAGTCATTTTCCTTTGTAGAAACATTTAATCCACTAGTCATCATCTGGCCAGATGTATTTCCCTTTCCCTGTTGAAACCAAATTCCAAAACAATATTCTTGAGTACAAATGATAAGTACCTATGCAATTATGTTATAACAATCATGTAAGTTAAAAAGATAGAGGCGAATTCAGAATTTAAAATTTATGAGTTTCTACGGTAGTTGTTTCAAGTTAATAGTACAATTTTAAAGTCAAATATTTAATTTGGAGATATATATTTATCAAATTTCTTAATATATATTGGATAAAAGTTATTGGGTTCACGTAGATAGATAACCGATCCTCTAGCTCCGCATCTAAAAAGACATACTTTGCATGTTCCATTTTATATGAAATTATTTTCCTTATAATATGTTCCAAAGAGATAATCACACCTTTTTATATTTGATTTTTTTTATTTTTTACTTTTGTTTTACCCTTAATAATATGCTCTTAGAGTAAATGTCATAGCATATTTAAGACCAGTACTATTGATATGTTACAAAAAAAAAAAAAAATCCTTTCTTAAACTTTGTGAAGAAACAAAAAGTATAGAACGAAAAAACAACTGGAATAATAATTTTAAAATTCTGTTTTTTTTTTTCAACTCCACTCTCTTTTTTACCTCAAAAATACTGGCAGTGCTCTTCCCTTTCTGACTAATGCACAATTGGTCCATGTAAGACACCTGCAAAATAGAAGAAAAAAATGAGAGATAAATAAAAATAAGAGAACAAAAACCTTAAAGAAAGTGAATAAGAACAAGAAAACCAGCTACTTATACTAATCAAGTTTGTTTTGCAGAAGTTATGATAGTTGAAGTTTGTGGTATTCTTGGGCCGTGGCGAAGCCGGAAAATTCGCTAAGGTGTTCAAGACTTAATATAAATGCATATAAAGTAATATTTGAACTATATCTTGTGCGCGAACTCTCTAAAATGCTATCACAACCGTATGTCGGATCCTCCAAATATACACTACTTTTACAGGATCCGACAAGCATCTGGCTACATTTTTAAAGAGTTCGAGCAACATAGATTTGAACTATATATATAGTATAAATATCTGGAAGGATGTTCAACTGACCTTGGGGCTATTGACAGGTGAACTAGCAGTATCTTCAAGATCATCATCTACTGCTGCTGTTCTTTTCATCTTTCTCTTTTTGGAACCAAAATTCTTATTATTTTCATTAATATCTATAGCACTATTTCTATTATTGGTAAATTCATAAGATGCTAAAGAAGCAGCATCAGAAAAAAGGGAATTATTTTCAAAGCCAGAATATGAAGAAGTAATTTGTTCATTATTGTTGGACATGAAATCTTGTAAATAAAATGTCCAACTACTCTCCTCTGGATTTTCTTCTGAGTAATTTGTACTATAAGAAAACCCCTTATTACATGCAGAATAATTATCCATTTACAATGAAAAGAAGAAATGGATAAAAAAAAATCAAAAAAAGGCCAAAAATACTCTTGAACTATGGAAAATAGATCACTTTTATCCTCCGTTATCTTTAGGTTTTCTTGTTATAGTCTCACAAAAATTTGGAAAGTTGCTGAGAATTTATATAGAGGAATAAGAATACCAGAAATGAGTTGATTTTTTTTGTGTGTGGGGGAGGGGTTGTGGGGGTGGGGGTGGGGGTATTGGAATCTTTGAGTGTGGGCCAGAGGAGAGTTGAAAAAGAGAAGTTTAGAAGATGCAACAGAAAAAATAGATGAGAGAGAGAGAAGTTAGAAGGATTTGACATTTTATGATTTTTAGGATTAAATTAGTGGAACAAAGATTTGGAGAATCTAATTTTCTATGGTGTTATTTCCTTTCAATTTAATATATTGAAATGGTCATTAGGTCATAAAATGACTTAGACTTTTTCATTTGTCATTTCTCCCTTCCCTTTTGAGCTTTCTTTATAGTTTTTACAAACTTCTTAGAAACTCATTATTACTACTAATTAGGGAAACTCATTATTACTAGTAATAAGGGAAGCTCGGTGCATAAAATATCACGCGTTCATATATGGTTCGAGAAAGGGTCACACCCGACCCCGAAGGGGTCTAATATATATAGGCAACCGACCATGATGCAAGCATCAGTGGCTGAATCCACAGATTGGACCCATGACTTATAGGTCATACAGAATAATCGTTGCTCCAAGATTTCCTTTCATCATTATTACTAATAATATATTAGTAATATTTTTTTAGAAGCCAAAAAGATAAAGAAGTCATTATTTAGATAGAATTAGGGAAGGGGTAGGAAAAGTACAAGAAAAATAAAAGAGAGGATAAGGCCTAAGAAGAAGAAGAAGAAGAATATTGGATTTTTAAAAGGTACTATTTTCTTGCTAATTATTCATCTATTTAATGAAGAATGATTTACTAATAAAAGTTAGTGATTGTCAACACATGAGACCTTATAATTGGATGTGAATTATGTCTTGACTTCAGAAATTAGAGGCAAGTGTATAATAACGGTTTGACAAAACAATTTTTCTAAAGTATTTTTGGATCTTATGTTAAGAGATTTGATAATCGATCACCACTAATTTAGTATCTTCCCTGACGTATCAACAAATTTTTTTATTTTAATAATTTTCATTTGTTTCCTAAGAGTGCCATTATCTATGCAATTTTCGTACATAATGTCCGTCTCAATTTATGTGGCATTATTTGATTGGATATAAATTTTAAAGAAAAAAAAGTAAAACATTTAAAATTTATAATCTAAAATAAATCATATATATTTATGCTCTCGGGGGGTATTATCACTTTTAGCACGCGCTAGAAACTATTTACACTCGATAGCCGAAAAAATATAGTATAAAATTTGTATAATTTTTGTATATAACATACAAAATGTATATATATACAAATTTTATATAATTTTTCAGTTATCATCTTTATCATTTTCCCAATATATTTTCCGGTACATGTACTTTAGATAGGGATATTGAAAAGGAAAAAATTTAGAACAAAAAATTAGGTAAGACAAAGATTGACAAGTACAAACATGAATAGAGAGACAAGTACATCTTAGTGCTCGGTTTGAGTTAAATTCTACAAAGTGCATTTCAGGAAAAAAAAAAAAAAAAACCTTGCTGACCAACTGCAATCAAGTTTCGTTGGATTAAGAAACTATTCATAGATTTTTGCTAGTTAACCTTGCTGACCAAGGCTTTTCATAACCACTATGTCAACCACCATCGACTATTACCATAATCAACAATCACCACCAGCCGCTACCATTAGCAGCTATTATGAGCCAGTTTGGATCAGTTGTTTTCAACTAGCTGATAAGCATTAGGTGCAGAAAAGCATTTTTAAGTGCTAAAATTGATTTAATAAATAAACAGTTATGTGTTTAGATACAAGTGCTGAAATTGATAATAAATTGTTATAATATTTGATAAAAAGTGCTGATAAGCTCCTTTTTCTATTAAAATGACTTGAATAACTTTAGAATTGATTACACTTATAAGAGCATAATTTCTTCAAAATTTTAGATTCCAAATCGATTCAAATACAAAATATTTTATTTTAAATACAACTGTAATTAGATAAGATAATTTTTATGATAAATATAATTTACTTTATGATAAGCATATAATCCTAAGTCAAGTAATAATTAATAAATTGACAAAAATTTCTCAGTTAAAAAAATAAACATAAATAGGATAAAATATTTGAAGAGAAACACTGTCTTCATCACCACAACACTTAAAAAGCAATACACCAAAAATTTATTATGTCCTCGTTTATTACACACAGTTCAAAGATTAATACACCATCACATAGATATAAATATGCAAAGAATAAGAAAATTTGCTTACCTCAAATAGTCAATGAGAATTGAAGACTTGAAAGGCGGGGGGGTTTAGGTTGAAAAAATACGTGAGGCAGTGAGTATCGATGTAAGAGTTTTGTTTGAAAAGTAATATTTTAGGGATAAAATAGTAAAAATTTTGGTCAAGCTTAAAGTGTTTATAAACTAAAAATTCATAAGCTGAGGGTGACCAGTTTATGACTTTTGGCTTATTTTTGACTTATAAGTATTTTAACTTTACCAAACACGTAGATAAGCCGAAAAGTGCTTATAATCTAGTTTGACCAGCTTATAAGCTTAGCCAAACATCCTCTATAAACGTCATCACCACCACCAACCACCACTGTCAATTGATGTCATACCAATCACCACCATCACAACTATATATTTACCACTGTCAAACTACCACTACCACTACCATCACCGGCCGTTAACGACCACCACCCCCTATTGCCAACCATCACCAACACCGCCATATCCACTTCACGAACCTTCTTTACCATCACAACCACCGCTAGCACCACCACTACTAACCATTACAGCCCGCCCAACAACTACCGCCATCAGCCATCACTGATCCCAAAATACCAGCTTATAACATACTTGTGAAAAATATATTTAAATTATTTTATTTGAACTTTATATTTGTTAATTTTTGACAAAAAAATAAATTGAAAACATAAGAATATTGAAAAAAATAAACAATTTTAATTATTCAATATTCAGATCTAAATACAACTTCTATTAATATTTGTATGTGTCTTCATATTCAAATATCTTAATTTAGAAAGAAAATAAAGGCGCAAAATCAATCACTTCTTGGTTTCAAAGAAAAAAAATTCTATGGAGATTAGGCGCCCAAATGAGAGTAATCATCTATCAACCGTTCGAGCACACATCTCTGACCTCTTCAAAAAAAAATATCTTTTTTCCTTAAAAAAAAAAGAATTATATATATATATATATATATATATATATATATATATATATATGAATCAGGCTCTCAACTATATGTCGAGCCTTCAAAAATATATGAAGAAAGATAAATTCTACAACCTTAAGTCCTAATGAAACAGGAACCTTAAATGAGTTAGGGTTTTTAATATATTTGACCGCTCGTTCAAAAATATTTACAGCCCTTAATAATATATTATTATTTTTTCTGCAGACATCTATTTAAGTTAATTTTCAATGAGTTATGAGGGGGCTCTTCCTATATCGTTTTAGTTGCCCAAAAAAAAGGGATTTTTTATCTTTAGCTCGCGCCAAAAACTATTTATATTTGATAGTCAAAAAAATAAATAAAATTTTATAATTGTTGTATGTAACATATAGAATGTATATATACAAAAATATATATATGTTTTCGGCTATTATTTTAAGAATGGGTATACAGGATGAGGCCTTAAGAGAATAAAGATATTGGATTTTAAAAGGTGCTATATTTTCTTGCTGATTATCATCTTTTTGCTGATAAATGAAATTAATTATAGTTAGTGATTGTCAACTCATGACTCATGAGACCTTATAATTGGATGGAATTATGTCTTGACTTCAGCAAGAGAGACAAGTGTATAATAACGGTTTGACATAACAATTTATCTTAATATTAAAGGAGCTTATGACTATAGAGAATTTATAATCACCATTACTTTAGTATTCTCGCTGACGTATCAACAAAAAGTTTCATTCTAATTATTGTCATTTTTGTTTTCTGAACGTGCCATTATCTCTTCATTTTTCGTGAATTTTTCTTTTTTAAATAATATCCGCTATATCTCAATTTATGTGATTGTATTTGATAAGGTACGGATTTTAAAAAAGAAAATAAGAAAGAATTTTGTAATTTGTGGTCTAAAATAAGTCATAAATATTTATGAAGATTTAATCATTTCAGTACGGATAAAATAAAAGGTTTAAAATTAACTTATTGTCAAAAATAGAAAAATATCATCTTTTTTAGACCGGCAAAAAAAAATCACATAAATTAAGACGAACGAAGTACTAATTTGTACCAGTGAAAAGGTAAAACCCTTGTCTACTAATGAGTCAAGACCCTTTAAAGTAACAAATACTTTCTCCGTCTCAAATTATCTATCGTGTTTTTCTTTTACACGCCGTTGAAGAAAATGTTAAATAGGAGAAGTTTTGATTATTTTACCCTTATTTATGTGTTTAAGATAAATATCTCTTCATTTAATATTTACTCATAATTAAGGTATTTGTAGTCTTCAAGAACAATTAATATTAATGGTAGAATAGGAAAAAGATAATTAATTTTGTCTTGAATTTATAAAATAACAAATAATTTAAGAAACTATTTTTAGAAACTACAGTAGATAATTTGAGACGGAGGAAGTTTTTACAAATGGGTTGTCAGCTTATTTCCCATAACTAGAGGCAGATGCAACGCCTAATCAACTTGTTTAATTGAACCCAATATTTTTATTATAGAATATTAAAATTTAAATCCCTAATTACAAAAGTGCATGGATTTAGTTTTGTAATTAAAAAAAGAGATTGAACTTATTAATTTTAAATTCTGAATCTACCTTATAATTGAGTTATTGGATGCTCCCTACAATCTCAATATTTTTTACGTTACATATTTCTATTCGGACCGGGATGTTGAAAAGAATAAATATCATAACCAAAAATTAGGTTACGCAAAAGATTGACAAATACAAACATGAATAAAGTAGTGCTCGATGTTTGAAGGGAGCATTAGAGCAGCAGTAAAGTTGTCTTCGTATGATCTATAAGTCATGAATTTGAGCCGTAAAAATCCAAAACAAAGGTACTTTTCGATGGAATAGAAGTTAATAAGGAGTAGTTCTTTTCCTATATTAGAAGAATATTTCCAATTTTCCTATAAGATTTTCTTTTTCTTTTTCTTTATGACCTTTTCAAGTATTCTTCAAAAAAGAAACTTCATCTAAGGTCTTAAGGACAATAGATGAAGCCAGGGGCAGATGTAGAGTTTCTGGTTACAAACTAGGTCAAACTCGGTAATTTTAGGGGCCGTTTGGCCATACAAATTTTTTCATTTTTTTTTTAAATCAATGTTTGGCCATGAAATTTTTAATTTTCACTTGAAGATGAATTTCGAAATTTTTTAAAAAAAAAAACTCCAAAAGACTGTTTTTCAAATTTTTCACTTCAAATCACTCACAAAAATTCAAAAATAGCCCAAAATTGTATTCACGTCCAAACATAACTCTGACTTTCAAATACCCTTCACTTTTAAAAAAAATTTAATTTTTTTTTGGAATTTTACAATTCTTATGTCCAAACGCCCACTTAGTTCAAATTTGTATTATTTTAAAAAATTATTACGTGCAAATTATACTTTTAATTTAATAATTTAAAAGGGTTAAAATTCTGAATCGAAAACTTTCAAATTCTGACTCCGTCTAAGCTCAAGAAAGACATCACTTAATAAGACACTTATCCTAGGAGTCCTATTATTGTAGAACAAACCTATTGAAGGTCAAGTATCCATCCTTTCCCAACTTCATCACTTCCCCTTTTGCATTTTTCTGTGCAAACATCTTCCTTATTATGTTTCAACCCTTCCAATAATTGCCTCCCATATGTCTTTTGATTATTTAAATGAGCATACGTTATATATAGGGGTGGCAAACGGGCGGTAGGGTCGGATATGGTTCGGGTCGAAAACGAGTAATGAAAAAACAGATAAGTTATCCGACTCAACCCATATTTATAAAAAACGGGTTAATCGGCGGATAATATGGATAGCCATGTTATCCATGACTTCTTGCATATGATCACTTTTGGGAGAATTTTTAGTCTTCCTAACTTGAGGAACCCTCAATTTGAGGCTTTACATATGTAAAAGTTAGACTCATCGGTTATCCATTGGTTACCCATTGATTATCCATTTTGTAAATGGATAATATGGTTCTTATCCATATTTGATTCGTTTTTAAAAAGTTCATTATCCAACCCATTTTTAGTGGATAATATGGGTGGTTACTTGTTTTCTTTTAACCATTTTGTCGCCCCTAGTTATATATATCGTCACTATAAATATATAATTTTTATACTATCAAGTTACTTTTAGCTACTTTAGTAGAGAATTCATTTTATTTTCAAAATTACGAATCTTACATTTTAAGAAAATTTACCTATAAATGTTATTTTAACGACCTGATGGTGTAAGAAATTATTGTACTGACAATATATATAACTTAAACTCTAACCACTACCTTATACCGTTTAATTTTGGAATAATAAAGAACTATATATACTGGACCTCAAACGGACATGCATCCCATTGGTTAAACGATTATAATCTGACTACAATTTCAAAAAAAATTGAATATTTTCTCTACCATCTAGCTGGATATTAATTTCAAACTCTTCTATTAACTACTATGTGAAAACAAAATAAAATTGTATATCTCATTGTCTTATTAGAGAAAGAACTAATTATAATATGTTTGGCCAAACTTTTGGGAATTTAAAAAGTGATTTATAAAATTAAAAAATTTACCACTTATTTTAAAGAATTCAGGTGCTTGGTGAAGTTTCTCAACAACAAAAAAAAAAAAAAAAAAAATTGAGAAATTGAGTTGCAGAAGAAGTTGTTTTTGTATTGTGAAAAAAGTAGCTTCTCCTTATATATATTCACAATTATTTTCAAAAAAATTATTTGCCTAACATAAATTATTAGAAGATTTAAAATTTAAACCATTTCTCTGTCTGAAAAATACAAAAGAAGTCTTGATAATGACCTTCTAATTTTTCATTCTTGTAGGATAGACAAATTGTTATCATGCCGTTGGTCGGATGGCACTAAAATAGTCCACTTGTATTTTAATTATTCTCAGAATAAGCAAATGACGTTTGTTTGGTTTTTTTTTTTGGGGGGTGGGGGTGGGGGGTTGGTGGGGGGAGGAGGAGGAAGGGAATCACCTCCTCAACCTTGCACCAACCCTTCATGATTCTCATACCTAGAATTTACTCAAATATAAAAGGCAACCCGGTACACTAAGCTTCCGCTATGTGCGAGTTCCGGGAAAGGGCCGGACCACAAGGGTATATCGTATGCAGCCTTACCCTGCATTTATGTAAGAGGCTTTTACTCAAATATAGTAGAGCGATAAGTACTCCTTCATCCTTAATCAGATATCTTGAGTTCGAGTTTTGTGTATGGAGTCGTCTTTAATAAAAATAGCTTAAGCCCCCAAAGTAAAATTTATCAGTACGAATTCGGATTAGTCGAGCTCCGATACAAGTACCAAACACCGAATGAAAAAGCTAAAAAAAAAAATATGAACATTAAAAATATGAGACACGAGAGAAAGGGATGCATACCCACTTCATGTTACGCCCAAAATGTGGGTGACTCCTATAAGTCCTATCCATTCTCGTGTTTAGACGACACTTCTTTTTCTAAATCTAATAAATAAAATAACAAAATAAATATCTCTATCAAATAACAAATCTATATAAAATAATAAGCTTGAGAATGAAAGCAAAAATCTCACTTACGAAGAAGCTGCAGAGGCTTTAATAATTCCACCAAAGGAGTATTTTGGAGAATATTCCAAAATAAATAAGTGGTTAAATTTCTTTGTTTGAATATTCAAGTGAAAATTTTGAATAATACTACGTTACTAATTCTAACACTTGATCTGAGGAAGTCCCAAGTAGCATATGATGCATGTGTTATCATAGTATATTTCATAGAATTAATATTATGATAAATTAAAATGATATATCATCTAAAAGTTTAGGGGAAGTTGTAACCAAAAAAAAAACACAAAAAATTAAAGCTTATCTACGAAGAAAATGCAGGAGAATTAAGAAATTTAACAATTTGACTGCTCAGAAAAGACCTCTTATATTAATAATAATACTTCCATTCCTCCTAATATTATCTGCCATTTTTTCTGAACAATTTGATCGATATTTAAGTAATATTTAGGGATTGCTGAATTATCTGAAAAATAAATTTCAAATATGTTCGTAACTTAAAGAAAATTGATTCACACGCAGCGCCTCGGAAAGCACGGGCGAGCCACATGCAGGGAAACTTGCACGTGTGATTAATTTTGGCCGGTCCATGTGTAGGTTCCCGTAATTCGAGTGAGATTGTCATGGCCTAAAAGCATATATGGTTCGGTATTTCCTTGTTCCCTGTGCTTATTATGTTCTTTATATCTCATGTAGCAGAAACTTATTGAGTTGCGTTTGATCTCTCAGAAGCGGAAGCTGAATCAGCTGCAGGCTATATCAGGAGCAGAGGTAGCGTATGATTAACTGGTTCGAACGAACCCATTAATTTTTGCTTAGACCCTGTTTTGTATTAGAAAATTCACTAAATATATATATAAATATTTAACTGCAAATCCAGTAACTAAATGAGTTATGAGTTCGATGGCAGGTTCAGAGCCCATAAACTTTAAATCCTGGCTCCATTTTTGCAGGCTATAATATAGAATATGCGCGGGATGTGATCCCTAATAGTTCACTTATTTTATCTAGGCCGAAGTATTACATAGTTAAGTCTTGGGAAAAAAACGGTAAGGTCCTATAATTTTGGGATAAATACGGGTGAAATATAATTATGATTTCATAATGGTTACAGAGATTTTCACTTCCTGATGTTTAAGATATTTTTTGCTCCTATTTAAGGGGAGATAAAATCAAATTCTTCCACTTTTTATGACTTCTCGTTAATGGAATTTCTTATAGGGAGAAATTCAAAATAGCCAGATTTACGACTGGTCGTTCAAAAATAGTCCAGTTTCAAAAGTAATCGAAATTTAGCCACATTTCATGTAAAGATAAATCTGAGCGAAAAC